>NC_072806.1:3672500-4872500 GCF_028583425.1 Eublepharis macularius
CTTGTTAATCGCCATCCTCTGGATTGTGGACTCTGTCTCCTTCTCACTTCGGAAGAGTCCCTATTTGGGCTGATTTACACCTCTGGAGGAAAACAAACTCTGCTTAAACAGAAGTCAAACAGACACCCCCGTCTCCACCCACACACCCTCTTATGAGAAAAGGCAACAAAACTTGCATTTTTTTAACTCTTCGGCTAACTTTCCGGACAGCTGGGATAGAAGAGGAGGGAGGGAAGTAACAGTGAAGGTTGCCATATTGTGATTTACAGTGCGTTCCAATGCAACGTTCCTCCAGTCTAAGCCCATTGAAATCAGGGGTCTTTGACTGAAATAATTCTGAACAGGATTGCACTGTTAATTGGTTATAGCGTTCCTAACTATGCAAACAGAGAAACTAACGGAGGATGTGCTTTGTTTTGGACATGGTTTGCAACTTTGGGGTTAAGGAAGATTTATTGTTTCTGGAAGGACCTATCCAAAAGATTCAGGATTTGAATTTGCAACCCTTTTCTAAGAAGACACAAGGGAGCAGTCATGCCTCCTAGCTAATAGCATGTCTCTTGTAAGGAGAGATGGGCACGAACCAGAAAAAAATGAACCATGCGGTTCGTGGTTCATCACGTTTCACGAACCACAAACTTGCACGAACCTGCCCTGGTTCATTTTGGTTTGTGAAAAAGTCACTTCTAGGCCAGCAAATCACCACTTCCAGCTCAGCAGAAGGTCACTTCCAGCTCAGCATAAGGTCTGCAGAAAGCCCAACCCCTGTTGCCTAGGAAACTGATAGATTGGCACCAGGCTCTCTGCAGTGATGAACCAAACAAACTGCCCTAAAGTTTGTGGTGGTTCGACAGAAATGGGCTCTGACAAACCGCTGGTTCATGAACCGCGAACCAGCCTGGTTCGTGACAAACTTTGGTTTGTAGTTTGGTTCGTGCCCATCTCTACTTGTAAGCAAGGTAAGGCCTTATCCCTGCTCTTTGCTTTTACTGTGCTTATAAATAGTACACTATGGATGAGGAGGTTCCCTCCATGTGAGAGCTGTGACCCGTACTTCCTCAATTCCAATTTAACTAGCAGAATTTCTAAAATTAATTCTAGAATTGTAGCATGTGCTATTTCTCACACCTTTTATCTCATTTGGTTTGTTTGCATCCTTCTCCCAGTGTGCACTTTTGCATTAATAAAACATTACAAACAAAGCAACCTTGGAGAGAGCATATGTATGCTTGTCTGAAGCTTCTTTTTGTGCAGTGTTTCAGTCATGCACCTGTGAGTTCCAGCACATCAGTGAAACACCAGACAATGTTGATACAAAACATTGATACAGTTCCATCAGGATGGGTTTTTTTACAATGTTTTATTAGTTTCTTAAGAAATAATAAAAGATGTGACAGAGGATTCCAAAAGCATTAAGTTCCATTTTGAAAGCAAGACCAGATAACTTTTAAATTGCAGGGCAAAATTTGGATGAGGTGAATTTCGAAAGCGTCCTTCCCCGTAATAACCTGTGCTTTTTAGCTGCTTTGGTGCAACGTGCAGGTGTAGATTTCAGAAATATATTAAATGGGAGATACTGATTGGAAGTAACATCCTTTGCTCTACGAGCCATTTCTCCTCATCGCCGATATATATTTTGAGGCTGACTGTGGTTATGCAACGTAAAAACCCTTTATACATTCTCGAGGGCACTGTCGTCTAACATTGACATAAAACCTGTTATCTAACATTCCACTTCTAAATGTATCTGAAGAAGGGAGCTTTGACTCTTGGAAGTTCATCCCCTGGAAATCTAGTCGGTCTTTAAGGTGGAACTGGACCCAAATCTTGCTCTTCTGTCTAAAACCTGTTGTCTAACAGAAGATATACATAGATAGCAAAGGACCCCATTTCTGCTACAAATTTATTTTATTCCATTATCTGTCATAATGGTAAACAACTTCAGATTTCCGATCTCATTTTCATTGCCATTCTTCCCAACTGATACTTTGCTTTTCTTATCCCAGGATGCAATTTGATTCTTTGAGAATTCCACTGGGATGTGTTTTACTTTACTCCAAGATGAAGGAAAAGTTGGAAAAGTGCCGGCCAGGCCGGCAAATGCATGGGAACAGAGAGAGAAGATATACAGGCTGGGGCGGTGCCCGTCAGGTTGATTTAGTAGGGAAGCTTTAAAAATAAGTAAGGGGGCCTGGCCATATGGTGTTCCTTTATCGCCTCGTCCAACTGGGCAGGCAGAGCTTCGATTGGGCCAAGGAGGGGTCCCCATAGCTGCAGGTGGCGTCGCAGAGACAGGTTTTCGTGAAGGTGGGGGGGATGCTTGGCAGCAGGGAGGGATGCCATCTCGGTAGGAAGTGGGCTTGTGAGAAGCTCTTGCCGGGTCCTCGGGAGCGGGTCAAAGGTCACGCGATAGCGCTTTAGCCCCCTGTCAACTCCACTGCGTCTTCTCGGACTTCCCATCTGCCCAGAGGCGACAGCTGTATGGTAATTAGCCCTTGTGCTAAGCTTATTGACTGTGAAAGGGAAGGCTCCTGCCGAAGGGAGGCGGAGAAGGGGGACAGGCAGGTGGTCTGCAGGCCAAGGCACGCTTCCCTCACTCTTCCAGCCTAGCCCGATCTGACAGGAGCCAGCGGGCGACCCTCCTGTCGGGGAGAAGAAACGGGACTCGTTCTGGCTGGAAGCACATGTGTCTGGGGAGGCGGCAGG
Source organism: Eublepharis macularius (assembly GCF_028583425.1). Taxonomy (NCBI): domain Eukaryota; kingdom Metazoa; phylum Chordata; class Lepidosauria; order Squamata; family Eublepharidae; genus Eublepharis; species Eublepharis macularius. The sequence goes on from NC_072806.1 coordinate 3,675,207, forward strand.
ATCATCTACTTCGCTTCTCAGCTAATGGTAGCATAGATCCTAGCTGCTCCAGAGCAGATTCAGAAAAGGGACCTGTAGGCTCAGCGAGCTTGGTGGAGTGGCACAACAGTGTCATGAAGATTTTTGGCAGACTAGAGTACCTTCTGGTAAGGGGCAATTGTCCAGAATGTTATGTAGGATGTCTTCCTTCCTTCCTTCCTTCCTTCCTTCCTTCCTTCCTTCCTTCCTTCCTTCCTTCCTTCCTCCCTCCCTTCCTTCCTCCCTCCCTTCCTTCCTTTCTCTCTCTCTCTCTCCCATTCTTCCACACAGAATGAATAAAGGACATGTTCTTATGGCATATATTTTCACCAAATGTCCTTTGAACAGGGAGATTCTGGGATGTAACTTCCAATGAGTTTGTGTATTTTTGATGTTATGTTGTTCAGCTCGGACTTGGGCAGTGGATGCGTCTCGGTGGCTGACACTTTCTTTACGAGTAAATGCCACCCCAACATCTCCAGTTCACAAGATTTCCTGTCTGTAACAGAACTGGGTCTAGTCTTCCTCATTATCCTCTCCTCCACTTTCCCTCTACCTCTGAGTTGAATTTTAGACCTGCCTTCTCGTTACTCTTTCATGCGTCCTGCTCTTTGATGGTACTGCATGAAAAGATTTGCCCTCATCCCATAGCTGGGAAAGATCTCTGCATGTAACCTTAGAGAACTATTTCCAACCAAGGGGACTTGCTGACTAGTGGCTAAGTCCAGTGTAAGTCAGTTTCATTTATGGTTGACTAATTTGTGGAGGGGTGTGTGTGTGGAGGGATTGTGAAATTGTGCAAAAGATTAGTTTTACATTTGCATTTCAGAGGTGGCAGCTTGTGCAGGGAGAGTGTTTGCAATGTGTGAAAATACTCACGTGTGGCGCTGAGCTCAACAGACCGTTGGGCAGAGCTCTTTGCAGGAATAGAAATGAGCAGGACTGTGGAAAGGCTGTGCACGGGAAATGAGGTGTGAGTGTGTGTGCGTGATTGATTGCTACCCAGGGAAGGGAAGAAACAAAAGAATAATGAATTCCTGCCCGGACTGGGGACTTGCGGATAGACAGCCTGCATGTGTTGACGGCCCTGTGTGCGCTGGGATAGACGGCTGGTTTTTGTAGACAGCACCGCGGCATCTCTGTGGAGGACACATGATCGTGCCAGGGAAAGTTTGTGGATGTCAGAAGGTTAATTTCTAGGGAGAAATGTCTGGAAGTTGGGCATTGTGCCCTGGAACCCTTAATTCTTTTATCTTAGGAATTTGAGAAATTGTTGTCTTTATTACTCCACAATGAGAGTGGGGGGGCACTTTGCACATCCTATGGGACTTTTAAAATTTCATCTGAACAGTTGCATGATTTGGGGGCAGAGCCCTGGAAGAATCATAACCATGGTGGCAAACCAGAAGGCACTCTGTGCATGCTTGGAGACAACTTTATGTCTGCTTCATAGATTGCAGCGTTCGTGATGAAACCAGGTTTCAGTGCTGAGACCTTGGCTGCGATTCATTTTGTTGTTGTTGTTGTGGTGGTGGTGGTTGTTGTTGTTGTTGGATTTATTATCTGCTCTCCCCGTAAATGGGCTGTGTGGATTACAACATAAATAAATAAATTACAATAAAAACAGCATTAAAATCATACAATACAATAACAATACATTTGGGCGGCAACCCAGGTTGCTCAACCCCCAGCCAAAAGCATTCCATGAGGTGGGAACGGGCAGACAATAGTTCAGGGGAAACCAAGATGAGGGTTTTTTTCTATCTGCCCCCAAAAGGAGACCAGCAAGAAAGCTTGCCTGTACCTCACCCTCTTCCATATACCTGGTGGAATATCTCCAGCTTGCAGGCCCGGTGGAAAGATAGTAAATCCTGCAGGGCCCTTGTTTCAGTGATCAGAGAGTTCTACTAGATTGGGGCCAGGACCAAAAAGGCCCTGTCCCTGGTCGAGGCCAGGCGTGCATCCTTGGGGCCAGGGACCACCAGCAGCTGTTTGTCAGCTGAACAGAGCACCCTCCTGGGAACATATGATGAGAGATATCCCTTGCAGATATGCTGGCCCCAGTCCACTAAAGGCTTTATAGGTTCAAACCAAAACCTTAAACCTAATTCGGAACTCTACTGGGAACCAGTGCAGCTGGCGCAGAACCATAGTTGAGAGGGGAAGGCCCACCGGACATGTTTAGAGGCAATCTTGGCCCCCTGGCCATACTCTAATTTTGCAAATGTTGCTGTCTGCTTTATTGATTTGAGCCCACTTTTATGTTCTAAAGTAAGGTAGGTAAGAAATAGAGTTGATAACTACGAGGGTTATTAGATGAAAACTTAGTTCCACTTAGTTTTGCCATCTTCTGGGCATGGAGCAGGGGTCCCAGGGGTTGAGTGGGTGGGGAGTAGTTGTGAATTTCCTGCATTGTGCATGGGGTTGGACTAGATGACCTTGGAGATCCTTTCCGACCCTATGATTCTAAGAGGCAGCTTATATAATTCTAAGTGGAGGTGCAGTGGAGGGAACGGAGTTGGGGGTGCTTATCCCCTTCTCCAGCAGCCTCTTCCCATGAACGTTTCCACATGTGTATTGCACAAGGCAATCTGAAGGGAGGCGGGAATCAATGGGGCTAGGCGCTGTGCTCAAAACTGCAACTCCCCCAGGGCTGCTTTTCATTTTAAAAAACATTGGCCGTTTTCACACTACTAACCTGCTTCTGCAATGTTGCGCAAAAAACGCAGAAGATAGCGTCTTCTTGTGAGAGTTTTGCGCAATGTCGTGCAAAACTCTCGCAAGAAGACGCTATCTTCCACGTTTTTTGCGCAACGTTGCACAACGTTACGGAAGCAGGTTAGTAGTGTGAAAACGGCCATTCTCTGCACACAGTTCCATTTAATAGGCTGTCAGTCTTACGTTGTGGCTTTGGGATAAGTCACACTTCACATTTCCCTCTGAAAACATATAAGCATGGGCAGAATGCCTTTCTCCCGACACAGAGTAATCCCCCCCAGCTCCATTCTGCTCCCTGCAACACCCACACTGGGGACAGAGGGATAACGGTTTGCTGGCTTGCAACCAGTCGTTTGGAGGTGTAAGCAGCCCCTCGGGATGTTCTTCAGTCATATTGTTCAGACACAACAGAGTTTGGTAGCGAATGCTGAGAACAGCGTTTTTTAAGAACATGAGAATTGCCCTGCTGGATCAAACCAGTGACCCATCCAGCTCAGCATCCAGTAGTTCACACCGCCGCCAGCCAGTTACCCTGGAGGGCCAACCAAGAGGGCAGAGAAGCTGAGACCTTCCCTTGACGTTGCCTCCCAGCGCTGGTATTCAGAGGCTTTGCGTATGAAAGTTCCTTTCAGTCGCCATGGCTAGTAGCCATTGATGAATCTGTCTAGTTCTCTTTTAAAACCGTCCCTACATACTCTGGTACCCTGACCTGGATAGCCCAGGTGAGCCTGATCTTGTCAGATTTCAGAAGCCAAGCAGGGTCGGCCTTGGTTGGTAATTGGACAGGAGACCTCCAGCGAAGACCGGGGTTGCAGAGGCAGGCAATGGTCAACCACTTCTGTTAGTCTCTTGCCATGAAAACCCCACCAGGGGCAGCCATAAGTCAGCTATGACTTGTGGGTACTCTCCACCACCACATACCTTGGTAGTGAATCCCACAATTTAATTACTTGTTGAGTAAAGAAGTATTTCCTTTTGTCCGTCTTTGATCAGCTGTCCATCAACTTTTGAGCATTTCTAGTCCTTATGGATCAGAAGATAGCCTCAAACGTTTGGGAGCACAACGCCTGCGGATATTTCACGACATGGGAGGACAGAAAGAGCAACGTTTCCTGTGGTTAGAAACAAGTATTTTTCCTCTTGCAGAAATGGGATAGTGTAGAGGTTAAGAGTGGCAGGACTCCGATCTGGAGAGGCAGGTTGGATTCCCCAATCCTCCACTTGAAGCCAGCTGGGTGACGTTGGGTCAGTCACAGCTTCTTTGAGCTCTCACCACCCCTCCCACCTCACAGTGTGGATAATAGCACACTTTGTAAACCGCTCTGAGTGTGGCATTAAGTTGTCCTGAAGGGCAGTATATAAATATGTTGTTGTTGTTGTTATACAAACAGTGCAGACAAATTCAAATGAAGTTATTTGTGTGGTTTATATAGGTTGGGAACTAGGGTGGCTGGGTCCGGGTAAGAGGAGGGTGTGCTTGGCTGAATGCTGCCTCCCTCTAGATCCATCCTTGGCAGTTGGGAGATTTCTTTAGAATATTTATGTGCCCGGCTTTCTTCCAAGCATCTCAGGACACAAGGAAGAGTTGCCAACTGCAGCTGGGGAAATTCCTGGAGATTTGGAGGTCAGTGCTTGGAAAGGGTGGAAGACAGGGAGCTCAGTAGAGATGCACTGCCATAGAAACTGCCTACAGGCCTGGTTTTTCCTCCAGGGGAACTGATAGGGTTGTAGTTGGCAGGGAGGAATTGGGGGCGGGATGGGGCCAGGCGGTCTGCATCACCCTGAACTTATGACATCTCTTCTGGTTTTGCACCTGAAGTGATGTCACACACCAGCACAACACCTACATGCCCCCTCATCTTCCCCCATTTCCCCCCTACCAACCTGTGAAGCACTGGCAGGGAATGAGGGGCAATCAGGAGTGGGGAATGCCCACCCACCCACCCAGGAACTGATCTCTGTGGTCTGAAGACCGGTTGTAATTCCAGGAGAACGCTAGGATCCACCTGGAGGTTGGTAACCCTTTCCCAAGGAAGGGACCAGGGTTAGCTGGAGGTGGGCCCATTTCTGATGGATGGTTGCCTGGGTGTGCCCCCCTTCAGATTTACCCCCATTGCCCATGCCGGTCCATAACTTGACAGAAGGGAAGAGGAGAGTTGCAGATGGATGGAAGGAAGAGAATTCTGCAGCGAACAGCACCTGCGCCAGTTCAGGAATTAATTGCAGAGATCCTCCTAGTAAATGTGGGTTTCAAGCATAGCAGAATTTAGCATAAAGAGAAACTCTGGAACAATCCGGACAAGCGCTGGAGGAATCAGTTCGTCCTCAGCCTGGAGGAGAAAAAGCTTTGCCCCATCTTGCAAGAGACAGTGAGAAAGAGATGAGTTACATCCAGATGTTTAGGGTCAGGACTCCGGTGGTTGTAGAGAAGAGAGATTGCCCTCCTCTGCAAGTTCAGTCTTTATTCTTCATGTAAGAACCCTACGCCTTTGTCTGGATAGCCTGATTTCGTCAGATCTCAGATGCTAAGCAGGGTCAGCCTTGGGTAGTAATTGGATGGGAGACCTCCAAGGAAGACCAGAGTTGCTAGGCAGAGGCAGGCAATGGCAAATCACCTCTCTTAGTCTCTTGCCTTGAAAATCCCAGCGCGGTCACCGTAAGTCAGCTACGGATTGACAGCACTTTCCACCACCTCCAAGAAATCCTCCATCAAATATGATCCGTCTCTTTGCACACATGGATGATGCAGCGTTGGTGGCTGACCCGCCACATCTCATGTTTAGAAATGTGGTGGATGCTTCATGGATGGACAAAAAAAGAAACTTACGGGGCTAGTCCATGGAGGAGCCTCTTAGCACCTAGAGCCCCCAAAGGGTACCCCAAATCACATCCTGTTTCTCTGAGACTTCTTGGTTTGTATATTTTAAACGTGCGTGTGTGTATGTTGACTTACGGCGAACCCAGCAAGGGGCTTTCAAGGCAAGAGGTGGTTTGCCATTGTCTTTCTCCGCACAATCTTCCTTGGTGATCGATCATCCAAGTACGGAACCTGCATAGCATCCAACATCTGTCGAGATCAGGCTAGACCATGCTGCCTTCCATCCCATATTTTGAATACATGAAGGGAATACATTACTTTCTGCTATTTCTAACCCCCTCTGTGTGTGTGTGTGTTTTAGTGTGATCTAATGACAACAATTATTATGAATACAATTGGGGCAATAAAACAGTGCACACCCACAGTATTGGGGTCCCATTGACCCCAACAACTCCCCTTTAGGAAATGTGCTGATGCAGCTGTTAAAGAGATGTTATCTGTCAAGAACTGTTTTATTCATTTTAAGTGTATGACTAAGCATGAGATGGTCTTTGAGACCCCTGAAGTATTAATACGAGGTCATTACAGACCCAGGGTACCGTCCTTTACAACGCACACCTGTGCTGTATGCAGTAATTCTTAATACAAGTTCATTTTGTTCACATTAAATTGAAGCCATTGTCAAATACGTCTCATTTTCAGGGCTATGATTTGGGGAGGGCTCCATTTGACCCTGGCATTGGATTTGTAAAGTGTTTCCCCCCCCCCAGGGTAGTAAGATTAAAATATTTCTTCCTAAAGTCCCCTTTGTAGATGTCTGCCTGTGTTCTTCCCCTCCCACTTTCAGCTCTTTTTCATCATTTGCCAGTTTGAAAATATCCATATTTTGAGGGGCAGCGGGGCAGGGTGGGGGAATAATTTCCAACGGACAGCGGACGGACGCCTCTCCTGGAATGTGTTTCCTCTTTGTAGTGCCTTTGCTGGCATTCAAAGTGTTCCCTGGGTAACCATTGTCCGATCTAATTTTTTTTTAAAGCAAAGCTCTCAATGCCAGCTTCGGCATCCTTGTGGCCTATAAACTCTAAAGCAATGGGGGGGACTGGAAGGGGAGACGTAAAAAGCCTGAGGGGGTGTGATTTATTGAAATGACATGAAAGCAAGGCGAACAGATGACAGGAGCAGTTGGCAGGAGGTCCGCATTTGTCTTTGACACGGTAGCTTGGCTTAGCGAAGCCGCCTCTCCTATGCTCCGAAGCGTTACCGCTTCGGCTGATTCGCCTCCCCAAAGGTTTCAGCTCATGCATCTCCACTCTCTGCCTGATTCAAAGCACCTCTGCTAAGCTCATCTTTTTCTCAAAGCATCACTGATCTCCCTTCTCCATATGTGTCTTTATGTCTAGATTTCCAGGCTTGGCACGTAGAAGGTCCCAGGTTTGATCCTCAGCATCTCCAGGATTTGGGGTAGAAGGTGATGGGAAAGACCTCTGCCCGAGACCCTGGAGAGCAGCTGCCAGTCCGAGTAGACAATATTGCCCTTGATGGGCCAAGGGTCTGAGTCAGTATATGGCAGCTTCATGTGTTCAGTAGTGGCTTCTTTATCAGACTCTGGCACAAAATCAAGCTTCTGGCCCTCAACTTTAAAATTATTCCTCGCAAAGCTCTCTCTTTCGCCTTCCAAGTGTCCCTTTGAGTCCCTTATTGCAGCCCTCCCCACCATCATTACTACATGGATCTATATTCCAGTGGGGTAGCTGTGTTAGTTCTATGTACCCCCCCCCGAAAAACACCACCTAGTGGCACTTAAAACACTCAATAGATTGATCGTGTCTTATTGTAGCTCACAAAAGCTGGGGCTACAGTTAATTGGTTAATCTTTAAAGAGCCACGAGGATTCCTTTTTCTATCTCACTACTACAAGAATTTGTCAGCTCCGCTTTGAATCCTTGATATGCTATTTATCTAAATAAATGGAAGTTTGTGATTTTCATGGGGAAGTACTCAATCGTGTAACATCCAAAGTGTTATATCAGTCCAAAGAGTTATATTCTAGGAGGGGTTATGCACACACAATGAATTGCTTGTTGGGCACTCTAGAAGCTGATTGACAAGTCTCTCTCTTCTTTGCACAGCTGGAATGAGATGCACCTGAGTTTAAATGTAAACCTTCGCCTGAGAAGGTGGGAGCATGCCCAGTAGCAAGAACTGGCTGACTTTTTGCATTTCCAGACAGGTTCAAGGCCAAACACTCCAGCTTGAGAAATGGGAATGAAAGAATCTGTACATATTATACATTCCAGTATAAAATGTCAGCCCCTGGACCTCCCTTTGTCCTCTCTCCTGCCCTTTCTACCAGGCACGCGCCAGGCCAGTGGCACATTTACATCATTCTTTAAGCAAGCAAGCAAGCCGTTATTGGCATATATAAAATATAAAATTTTAAATACAGAAACTCCATACAAAATGAGATTAAAATTACAGATAGGAACTGGGCAACAGTGCAGCAAAACCAGTACAGAATCTTACTTGTCAGGGCGTATAGCCATGGCACTGTAGAGAAACTTTGCTACTATTTCAGTTATTTCCCCATCTGGGTTGTCAAGCAGAAACTGAACCTTAAAATCATCAGAAAACTCTGAAAGTTGGGCTAATATAGGATGTAGAAGATCCCGGCGGGATCCCGGGATCCTGCCGGGATCTTCTACATCATTCCTTTATGGGGCCTTCCATTACAACTCCCTTCTCTTTCATCTTGTTGCTGCCACTGTCCCTCCACTGTGGATTTATTCCCCCCCGCCCCGCCCATCACAGCCATCCCCACCAGTTGCAGCTGCCTCCTCCCCTCCCCAAATTGTGGCTACCATTTTTTTTGCACTCCTTTTAGCTCATTGGTGCAGATGGGTCTAAAAGGAGCAAGGAAGTGCAGTTGCTGGGACTGCCCCCCCCCCCCCCCCCGTGGGCTGACTGCAAAGGAAGCTGCAAGAGGTCAGCAGGGCATGATTCCCTTACGTGCGTCTTCCTCTGCTGCCTCCAGGCGTTTCTTCCTTGGGAAATTGGACGTCAACCCAGCATCGCCCGCTGGGAGTAGCAGCCAGGTTCCCTGGCAGGCTGTGGGTCTTGGTTGGTGCCCAACCAGGCCAGTCCCTGATGCCAGCCTTGGACATCAGAGATGAAGGGTGTAGTGACCTCTTTTTAGTTTTCAGAGGTTTTTTTTTAGTTTTTTAAAAAAAGTTTTAATATATCAAAAAATAACCCTAGAAACTACAATTACACACACACAGCAGCAACAAAACTGTATAGCAAATATCTGCTGGCAAAACTGGAAGATTGCGTGACCACCGAAAAAATAATTCATCCCACACAAGCGGGATTTTGGAAAGGTCTTGGAACTATAGACATACTAATAAACGCAAACAAAAACTAAAATAACTAATCAATATACAAAAACATGCATAATACAGGGGGGGGAAATCTAAACTGAAAAGTATCTGATTTTCTCCAAAACAAATATTTGCACCATGTCAAATCTACACTTTTTCTAGGTGGTGATTAAACGCTCTTGTTTTTAATGTCAAAATCCCTTAATCCATAAATCCACAAATGATCAAATCACTGTTAACTGTTTCATCTAAATAGTCTATAAAGAGTTTCCACTCATCAACAAATGCATATACTTTTTTCTAATCAGTGAAGTCGGCTTTGCCATCTCAACCAGTTCCATCATCTTTATCAGCTAGGGTTCCCAGGCCGCGGTTGGAAAATTCTGGGAGATTTTGGGGGCGGTGCCTGGAGAGGGCGGGGTTTGGGAAAAGGAGGGGCTTCAGAATGGTATAATTCCATAGACTCCACCCTCCAAAGCCACCATTGTCTCCAGGGGAACTGATGTCTGTCACTTGGAGATCAGTTGTCATTCCGGGAGATCTCCAGCCACCACCTGGAGGCTGGCAAACCTATTGTCAGCCATTCCTCCATTGTGGGCATAGTCGAATTCTTCCAGTTTTGAGCATATAGTAATCTCACTGCTGTAATCATATATAGTTTTTAGTTTTAGTTTTCAGGGTTTTTTTTTTAGTTTTCTAAAAAAACGTTTTAATATATAATGTTTATTGTGTTTTTTGTAATAAGACCGAAGATAGACTTTGAACTGATGTTAGGTAGTACTTTAGGCCATCAAGGTATTGGGAAAGAAGAACAGGACCTATTTAAAGCAATGGTGCTAGCCGGTAAAGCAGTAATAGCATTTGGTTGGAAAGATAAAACCAAGTGGACAGAATTAAATTGGCAGAATTATTTATTTGAATATATTCGATCAGACATTATAGCTATAATTAATCAGGATGAGCCATGGGAATTAAGGGTAGGAAAGATTAAGGAAAAGTGGCATTTACATCTAAAATGGGTTATGGAATGTCAACAACGGGACGTTCGGTGGAAGCTTCTAGGCCTCTGCCCCTGGCTAGGAAGGATGAGAAGTTAAGGGAGGGAGGGAGGGATAAGGGTATGGGAACATAGATGGATAACTTGTATGAGGAATAGCCGTCCAAATATATAAAATCCTCCACCCCCCACCAGCTACGGTATATAAATATCCTCGGTGACGATTCAAGTGAGGAGGAAGAAGAAGGAGAACTAGAGACAATTAGAAGAGAGAAGGGACTTAGAGATTAATCTTTTTTTATTTGGATGTGGAGGAACAAGATAATACATTGATTTATGGAGGGGGTTGGAGGGCAATGGGTATATATGTACGGGAATAGGGATGTTTTGCAGGCAATGTATTACATATATATACATATATAATATTGTAACTATTAATGTGCACAAATAAATAAATAAATAAATTACATAAAAAAATATAATGTTTATTGTTGGTTTTAATTTTTTTTTAAATGTTGTAAACCACTTCGGGCCTCGTTTGAGGGAGAGGTGGTATAAAAATCTAATAAATAAAATAAAGACGAGCGGCTTGCCCCCCTATGCCCGTTTTCTCTTAATCGAGAGTACTCTTGGCAACATCGCTGCCTCCCGCTGAGCATTAGGATGCCCTTCCAAAGGCATGACTCATTCCTGCCCCATGGTATCTTCGGGTTCCTCTTATTATAGCACCTTCCCGGCAGGGCCAGCAGCCTAGATATAACTCATCCTAATGAGAGTGAAGTGCACGTTGCCTAGCAACGCCCGGGCCTTGTGGGGGCTTTCCTGTACCAAAGTGGCCGAGGCACTTAAGCTAATGGGTGCCGCTGTCTGAAAACTCACTGCTGTTTTTGTTTTTTTTTAAATTGAGTGGTGGGGTGGGGAAATAATGTGCTCCAGCAGAGGGGAGATCCAGTTGCAAACGAAATCGGTCACGGAAGATTAATTGGCATGATAAAAGACCGGCAACAATTCGTAGTCATGGGTGTGAGGGTATCTGTACAACCAACAAGGCCCGGTGTTCTCACTCAGCAGAATGAGTGGTAGCATCCAACCTCAGGAGGGACAGTGCCCCATGTCTTTTAAAAATTCCTCCCTGCTAGTAAACAGCTAGCATGCCAGGGAGAAAGGTTCCAATCTAGGCCTTGCTGTGCTTCTTTTCTGCTTGCAAAGGGAGCTTCCCCCCCCCCTGTGTGTGTGACTTCTTTGCCCACCATCTTGCAGTGTAGTTCATTTTACCACCTCATTCTGTTGAGTCAAAACATTCTACTGGATTGAAAATCATTTACTCTCCCCAATAAAAGATTGTTGGGGGAGGAGGGGTAGAAATCTTGCCCGAATTATGACTCCCAGGATCCTTTGGGCAAAGTCACCATAAGTGAAACTAACGTGAAACTATATATATTTGTAATGTAGCTGTGTCCCTTCATTGTTGTTTTGTTCAATCTGCACTCTAAGTTCAGACTTAGATATGCTATAAGAAGATCCATGCTGGACCGGAGAAAGCATCCATCCGTTCTGTTTCTCAAAATGGCCAACCGAATGCCCAAAGACAGGGCCTGTTCTCGTATTGCCACTTCCCTTCATTGTGAATATTTAAAATAACATTCAGCGTTCTCATTTAGATTTTCAGAGGTTTGTAGAGGTTCGTGACACCCCTCTACTCTTTTAAAGACACTTAAACCAACCATCACGTCTGGTGGCAGTGAATTCCATAAGTTCCTTATGCATTGTATGAAGAATTTATTCCTTGGGAATTATATGGTGTGCCCAGTTCATCCTGGATATTAAAAAAATGAAAAATATGTTGTTTATTTTCGTACCACCTTATGACTGCCGCAAATAATATTTTAGACCTTTCCTTCCTTGCTTGCTTCCTTCCTAAACAGCTGTTCTTGTAACCGATGGCACTCTTTGCTTTTCTCTTTGGGCCTGCAGGATTTCTCCTACGATGACTCCAAAGTGGAATTCAACGTTGACGCCCCCAACGGGGTGGTCATGGAAGGCTACCTCTTTAAAAGAGCAAGCAACGCTTTCAAGACCTGGAACCGGTAAGGGATTCTCACATCCTGGAAAGCTTCCCTTATCCCTGCAATGTTAGTCAGTCGAAGAAAGCAAGGCACGTTCACCCCCTGACTCTTGTCATATGTGTGAGCATCCTCATAGATGCGAGAATCCAGAGTCCCTCTAAAAGTCCTTTTATAAGAACATCCGAAGAATCCTACCGGGTCAGACCAAACGTTCACCTAGTCTAGCACCTCATTTCCTGCAGAGACCAGATAGATGCCATCAGGGAGACCACAAGCAAGAAACAAAGGCCACACCTTGAACTTAAGTGTGTACTGGCTGGCTACATGGAGGATGTATTTTCTCTATATACTAGCACTTGGGGTCCCTCAATGCAGTTGATGGGTAGTAGATTTAGGACAGGCCAGAGCAATTTCTTCCTCTCGCTGTGCATAGACTCGTAGGGTTGGAAGGGACCTCCAGGGTCATCTAGTCCAACCCCCTGCACAATGCAGGAAATTCGCAACTATCTCCCCTTCCCCTACACACACCCAGTGACCCCTGCTCCATGCCCAGAAGATGGCAAAACACTGCTGGTATCCCCAGCTGAACTGGCCTGGGGGAAATTGCTTCCTGGCCCAAAGGTGGCGATTGGCATTACCCTAGGCATGTAAGAAGGGGCCACAAGAACATCATTGTCTTGTGGAATTCACTGCCACAAGATGCAGCAATAGCTGCTGGCTCACGCTGCTTGTTAGATGTCTCATACTATTGATTGTGTTGACTTACATTATCTGCCTTGAGTCTCCATGAGAAAGGCAGGCAGTAAATAATGTGATACATCTATTTATCTATGGCCGTTGGAGGTAACTTTGACTCCTGTGCTCTGTATGTATGCCTTATGGAGAACATCTGGTTGGCCGTTGTGGGAAACAGTATGCTATCTGTTCCATTCCAGCTTGATTATTTATTTATTTATTTATTTATTTATTTATTTATTTATTTATTTTATTCCATTTATACCCCGCCCTACCCACAAATGGGGAGGCTAAAATAAGCCTGGCTAAAATGGGGAGGCTAAAATAAGCTGGCTAAAATAAGTCTCTCTCTACACAAGACATCTTACACGGGAACACTCAAGTGTCTTACTTTCTGTGTGGTCGTATATTGAAGTGTACTTTGTCTCCCTAGCGGTGCACGTGTATCCACAATGGGAGAACAAGTGCAAGATCTTTCACTTGATCCTACTTGTGTAAGATGTCTCGTGTAGGGAGACTGTGACACTGAGAGATCTCTGTCTTTTGGTGCTACACCTCTGAAGATGCCAGCCACAGCTGCTGGCGAAACGTCAGGAACTACAATGCCAAGACCACGGCGATACAGCCCAGAAAATCCACAACAACCATCGTTCTCCGGCCATGAAAGCCTTCGACAATACATGGAGACTCTTAAGTTTGACCTTTCAGCAAATTATATCAAAAAGCCCATTTTGAAAACATGCCACGGCTTCTATGTGGACTAGAAACTTTACAGTCATTTTGGTGACCTTTTTTCTTCTTTGAACCTTCTCTAGTTCTTTTTTTTTCTGGAAGGAGACAAAATGGCTGCCTGCCCCCTTCCAGTATTACCAGTTTTCACTTCCATTCATTTGTATTTTCTCTCTCTCTCTCCTTTTCCCCCCTCCCTGCCCCTCCCCTCCCCAGGAGGTGGTTCTCCATACAGAACAGCCAGCTGGTATACCAGAAGAAGCTAAAGGTCAGCGGGGACACCTCGGATGACATGAGCGGATTAGATGTCTTTTCTGATGCCTTGCTGTTCAAGGGGTTGGGGGACCGTTCAGTGTGGGGTGAAAGGGAGAGGCGTTAGATCAAACCAATTAACGGGGTTCAAATCCTATGCTTGGTCTCATTAGCCAGGAAGGAAAAACCTGGCTTGTCTTTCTTTCAGCACTTGCTAGAGGTTTTTATGGTCTCTTGAGCATACTGTGTCCATAGGTCCCTCCATCACATCTTCCCACCTCCAGCTGCAACAACTGTTCACCACAATTGTAGCGACAGCCTTGCCGTTGCAGCTATTCTGCAGCAGGTGGATTTCTTTGCGTTCTTTTTAGCCCTCTCAGTGCCGGCAGGCCTGAAAGGAGCAAAGATGAGTCACCGCAGCGTATCACATGCCACTGAGCCAGCGCTGGGGTTGTCCTGAGGGTGCAGCAAGGCACGATTCGCTTGGTTCTCTCCTTACTCCAAAACCTGAGAGGGAAACCTCCTATTGATCAACCCAAGTATAGAGAGCCAAAGCTCAAGGAGGTACAAAAAGAAGTTACAATTGAAATTAAACACCTTTTGCCTGATAACAATAGACAATTTTATGTAACAGTGAAATAAACCAGAATAGTCAAGTCCAATATCAAAGTCCCATTCACAAAGTTATCGTGTGTTTTAGGAGACGGGGCTGGCGAAGCTCATAGCCATCTGGTTGGAAATACTGCCTCTGTTGTATTGTCGAAGGCTTTGTTGTATTGTCGAAGGCTCTGTTGTATTGTCGAAGGCAGACACTGAGAGATCTCTGTCTTTTGGTGCTACACCCCTGAAGATGCCAGCCACAGCTGCTGGCGAAACGTCAGGAACTACAATGCCAAGATCATGGCAATACAGCCCGGAAAACCCACAACAGCCATCGTTCTCCGGCCGTGAAAGCCTTCGACAATACATCGAACACCTCTACGGGGAGGAAACATTCCAACAGACCCGGAGATTGGAAACACTTCGGAACAAGAAAGCACATCTACTCTGTTCTTTAACCTTTCTCCTACGCTGCAGGGACACAAGAACCATTCCAAGACACTGAGAGATCTCTGTCTTTTGGTGCTACACCTCTGAAGATGCCAGCCACAGCTGCTGGCGAAACGTCAGGAACTACAATGCCAAGACCACAACAGCCATCACTGCCTCTGTTCTTCAGGGGAACAAGCGGCTTCCGTTAACTACAGGTTGAAAGACTGTGTGTGCTCCATTACAGGCAACATTGAAAATCAAAGAAATAAGAAAACACAATATAACTTTGTGAATGGGACTTCGATATTGGACTTGACTATTCTGGTTTATTTCACTGTTATCAGGCAAAAGGTGTTTAATTTCAATCGTAACCTCTTTTTGTGCCTCCGGCTGAATCCACATTACCTCGGCGCGTCCCAGTGTTGCACTAAATGTTCGCTAAACACCCGGAAGTATAGCGTCTTTCTAGCGCAATTCAGAAATCGCGTTTGAAAGACGCTATACTTCCGGGCGTTTAGCGAACATTTAGTGCAACACCGGGACGCGCCGAGGTAATGTGGATTCAGCCTCCTTGAGCTTTGGCTCTCTATAATTGGTTCTCTCCTTACTCCACGACCTTCAGGCACTTCTTCTCCCCCTGGGAAATGGGGAGTCAGACCAGTATCTCCCATCTGGGGTAGATGATTGTCAGGCCATGTAGCTCAATGGGTCCCTAAACCATGCCTGCCGTTGTCTCTGTTGGTACCTTTACCAGAGCTTTGGCATACAGACGTCAGCAGGTGATGCTTTTGAGGGTATGGAAGAAACCATGACCACTGGAGCCTTGGGAAGCAGGGCTGACCCTGGCCGCTTCCACACGTTGTTAACGTTGCGCAACATCACACACAACTCACGGAATGATGCCATTTTCATGGCGTGATTTCTGACATCACCCCATCATGATTCCGTGTTTATGGCGCGATGATGTCAGAAATCGCGCCATAAAGATGTCATCATTCCGTAAGTGTTGCACAACCTTAATGACGTGTGGAAATGCCCCCTCTCTTGGGGGTGGCAGGGAAACGGTATTGGCCACGAACTGAGAAGACGTAATGAAGTTGGGGGAAATTCAGATTGGAACTGGGGGGGCGGGGGGGGAGGGCATTGTACATTGAAAGGATATGTGAGGCTGTGGCTCAATGGCAGGGCATACTTTGCCTGCAGAAGTTTCCAGGTTCACTTCCAAGCAATGCCAGTTAAATGATCTCAGGTAGGGTTACCAACTTTGGATTGGGAAATTCCTGGAGATTTTGGGGGTGGAGACTGGGGAGGGGAGGGGCTTCAGCTGGGTATAATGTCATAAAGTCCGCCCTCCAAAGCAGTCATCTTCTCCAGGGGAATTAATCTCTGTTTTCTGGAGATCAGTTGTCATTCCGAGAGAGCTTCAGGCCCCACCTGGAGATTGGCAACCCTACTCTTGGGTAAGTAGCAGGTGCTAGAAAAGACCTTTCTCAACCTGAGATCCTTGAGAGCTACTAACAGACAGAACAGACGATACTGAGCTAAATGGATCAAGGGTCTGATTAGGCATATAGTTTAGCATGCAGAAGGGCCTGAGATTAATTGCCAGACAATACCATCTCAGGAAGCAGTTCTGTAGTTTCTTTTCTCCAGCCAGGGCCTCGTGGATGAGGAAGGTAGCGCTCAAAGGACATGACTTGCCCAAGTCCAAGATTCCTGACTACTTTCCTCCGATGTGGCACTTAAGAGAAGTGGCTTAAGTGCATATAAACAATTGTCTAAAGGCTTTGACACATTGAAGAAGATCAACACTGGAGAATATTGGCACAGATATTGATGCAATTGTGTCTTTGCACTCTCACTATGTGCTCCTCTACTGACAGTCTGCTGTTCTTTATTCAGGACGTCCTAACGGTGGTGGTGGAAGACCTCAGACTTTGTACTGTGAAGCCCTGTGAAGATATAGAGAGGAGGTTTTGCTTTGAAGTCGTCTCACCCACAAAGTTAGTAGTGGGAATTTCCCTCCAGTCCATCGAGATTAAATATCTTTTTGCACTTTACTGCATCCATTTGCACTTTACTCCATTCAGGTGCATGATACTTCATCCAATTGGACTTTACTTTGTTCAATTGCACTTTATTGCACCCATTTGCACTTTCATCCAGTTGCACTTTACTTCATCCAATTGCACTTTACTTTGTCCAGCTCCACATTATTGTATCCCTTTGCATATCACTCCATCCATGATGTGATATTGTAACCCCCTAAATTCCTTTTTCACTTTTTCTTAACTGAGGCTGGCTTGCCACTTCCACAGTTAACCGTTGAATGCCGTCCCTCTCCTCGCAGGAGTTGCATGCTGCAGGCCGATTCAGAGAAACTGCGCCAAGCCTGGATCCAGGCTGTCCAAGCTAGCATAGCCTCTGCATATAGAGAGAGTCCTGACAGCTGCTACATTGAGGTGAGTTCAGGGACTGGGGAAGGGACTCTCATGGCCATTCTGTCCATCTAAATAACGGAGCACCAGTTTGTATTTTAGAAGCATATTCCCTCCAATATTTCACAGATGAAAACAGGGACATGCTTGGAATACCCCAGTTCTCTTACCGAGTTTCACAATTCATATGTACACTGCTTTCCTCCTGAACCTTCAGTACTTAATACTCACTTCAGTATTTGTTTCCTTAACTGCCAGTTAGGGTTTCCAATTCACAGCAGGAGCAAGATAGATTTGCATTGATTTCTAGGATTTATCCCATATCCCCATCTGGTGGTAGAGTTTGGTATCGCATATGACAAGCACTAAATAATGATGAGTAAAAAGACAAAGCCAGATTTCTGTTCTTTGGGGAAAACAGTAAATTATTCTCTGGTTTGAAATGTGGTGCTGAAGGAAAGTTTTGCGAATATCATGGATGGCCAAAAAGACAAATAAGTGGATTCTAGGTTAAATCAATTCTGAATTCTCTCTAGAATCGAAAATGACAAAACGGAGGCTATCGTACTTTGGTCACATCATGAGTAGGCAAGACTCTGGAAGAGTCAATAATGCTAGGAAAAGTTGAAAGCAGTTGTAAAAGAGGAAGACCCAAAATGAGATGGATTGATTCAATAAAGGAAGCCATGACCTCTAGTTTGCAAGATCTGAGCAAGTCTGTTAACGATAGGACGTTTTGGAGGTCTTTCATTCAGAGGTTCACCATAGGTAGGAAGTAACTGGACGGAACATAATACACATACATCCTCAAATTTAATAAATTTATTTAAAAATAATTATGTAAAAATCAAAAAAGGATTTTTTAAAAAAAGGTAGGTTACCTCTATCATGCATGGGGAAGACAGAAAGCTTCAAGATGATGTTGCTACCTAAAATCTTTTATATTTGAGACTGTTCTGGACAACATTCCAATTAAAATCCTGAAAGTTTAATAATGGCAAAGAATTAGAAAAACTCTGTGTGATAGACAGCACCAGTTCCAGCTTCATCTCTCCCAGAGAACGGCCAATCAGAGCTGGCAGAATGCTGGGAGTTAGTGTCAGTTGGAATTCATTAAGGCAGTTGGGGGAAGAAATTAGGTTTTGGTGGAGAAGAACAGCAGAGAAAGTTGGCTGATGACACTGTTATATTGGGAAAAGAGGAGAGAGAACTCAATGTAGATTTGGTTCAGGGCTCTCTACCTGAAAAATTAGAATCTAGACAGGTGGTGTATTTTGGCTGCCTTTAATTGCCTGTGAAGCCCAAACCTGTACAGGGAAGTTTTTGGTGGGGGCAGTGTGTAAGGAGGTCACACACTAAAACTTTGAATATCAAAACATGGCTTCAGAAAGTTTAAAATTTGCTAAAACTATCTAGGCTACCTGAACTTAGGGACGCAAGACCATTTTTTAAATGCGTGCAGCCCTTTTTGACCCATTGGCAAAAGACACTTGGTTTAACAATTGATTTTTGTAACTGCTATTCCATAATGTAGTCTATATTTTGTTTGTCTAATCTGAAATAAAATAAGAATAAAATATAAAAAGGAGAAAAAAAACAATTTAACTTCTTTAAAAATTCAAAAAGATCTATGTACATGACTCTTAAAAGCAAAATTTCCGTATAGGTTTGATTATATATATTGTGTTATGTTTGCTTTTTATTGGAAGCCTTTTCAAAAGCCTCTGGCCAATAAACAGGATAGTCTTTAAAAATATGTATGAAATTCTGATGAAGGGGATAGCTAATCTATGCAACTCCATTGTTTTAAATTTTAAAAATCCCGTTTAGATCTTGCTTCTTGCTTCTACCTAAAGCTTCCGTTGCAAGGGCAGGGCAGCTTCTCTCTAGGTTGTTAGCAATGCTGCTTCACATGCGAAACAATTATCGTTTTCTGCAATGCATGAGTGAAAACCTTCTGCTGCCTCTTTCCCTGCAGAGACTGGACCGAACTGCCTCCCCTTCCACTAGCAGCATCGACTCTGCTACTGACTCGCGGGATCGTAGCGCCAAGGGCGAGACCATTCTGCAGAGGGTGCAGAGCATCCCGGGCAACGACCAGTGTTGTGATTGTGGGCAGGCTGATCCCCGGTGGGCGAGCATCAACTTGGGCATCTTACTATGCATTGAGTGCTCAGGGATACACAGGTACTGCACGCATGCGCGCTAGGGGGAGGTCTGACGATCAGGCCACCAACAGGCCTGACTTTCTGTTTCCAGATCCAGTTGTCTTTGGGAGCTCACAGGCAGGGCAAGAAGGTGATCGGGCTTCTCTGTTACCTGCCTCCAGCATCCTTTAGCAAGATCCGATCACATCATTCTTCCAATTTCGTATGCATGCATGAGATACCGTGGCCCATATGCACTAAAGCATAAGCACAGGAGAAGAGCCTGGCTACATCAGAGCTGTGATGTGTAGTGGTTAGAGTCTTGGTCTAAGATTGGGGAAGCTTGCTTAGCCATGAAGCCCACTTGTGACTTTGGGCCAGTCGTTATCGCTCATCCTGACCTACCTCACAGGGCTGTTGTGAGAATCGAACGGAGGAGAGGAGATCCCAGGTACACTGCCCTGAGCTTCCCAGAGGAAGGGTGAGATAAAAAATACGATAGATTGATGGAACAAAGACCCCTCTCATTCAGTGCGCGGTCTCCAAGCTCAGAAGCAGGCCTGAAGAGGGTGGGCTTCCCCCCAATTGTCTTTCCCCATCCTCCAGCTAGGTCGGACCAGTCTCCATTCTTGCTGTTAATATGTGGATGCGGCTTATCATCACACAAGCGCACTAAAGGCAATGATGTGAAGTGGTTAGAGCATCAGAGGAGACCAAATCCTCCAGTCAGCCGTGAAGGTCGCGGGCTGATTTGGGGCCAGGCACCTACCTCAAGGGGGTGTTACAGCGATGAAATGCGGGAAGGGAGGAG
The DNA here is from genome assembly GCF_028583425.1 of Eublepharis macularius. NCBI lineage: Eukaryota > Metazoa > Chordata > Lepidosauria > Squamata > Eublepharidae > Eublepharis > Eublepharis macularius. Next base: position 3,695,345 of record NC_072806.1, read on the forward strand.
ATCCATATCCAGTGTCCTGAGCTCCATGGAAGAAGGGAGGGATGTGAGATAGATAAGCATGTAAGAATCAGCCTGTTGGAACAGACCATTCTGTTTTCAGTACAGGGCAGTACTGGGAAGCTCTCAAATAAGTTATGGGGATGAATTATGCATACTGGACTCTGTGCATGTGCAAAAATCCTTCAAAGGCGTTACATGCATTCAATCCAATTGCTACTGCACGTAATCACTCTCTACTCTCTATTCTCCCCCATCTCCGGTAGGAGTCTGGGAGTTCACTGCTCTAAAGTGCGGTCCCTCACACTGGATTCCTGGGAGCCAGAATTACTAAAGGTAAATCCTACATTTGCTGAATTAAAACTGGGGTGGGGGGCTAGAGATAGGGCAGCATGTACAGGGCTGTAGATGAGCAGACATCGCTTTTGAGCCCAAATGGAGGGACGGTCCAGTTAGATCTTCAACTGAAAAGAGAAAGGATGATGTTAAAATTTGCCTGGGTACAAGCGTGTCTAATGAAGGACTTGGGAGGGTTTTTGGCCTCCTAACCCTTTTGGAGTTAAGGAGTGGGTGTTAAATTGTCCTGAAGGGCGGTATATAAATCGAATGGTGTTGTTGTTACTATTATTATTATTACTATTACTACTACTTTTGTTATTATTATTATCGTTTGCCTTTTTTGCTTACAGCTGATGTGCGAGTTGGGGAACGCCACCATGAATCAGATTTACGAGGCACAGTGTGAAGAGATGGGACTCAAGAAGCCCACCGCAGGCAGCTCACGGTGTGGTTCAGCCCACTTTAGCCCCTCATTCCATCCCTAGAAAGACCTGGCGTCCCCCTTTCACACTGCCACTCACCATAAACCTCCCTATGCGGCTTTGGGGCTTCACAGGCAGTTAAGGCCAGGCACAACACACCACCCGTCTAACTTCTATATCAAGTAGAGAGCCCTGACCCAAATCCACACCGGGTCCTCTCTCTCCTCTTCCCACAGGCTCCACCAGCTCCCTATATTCACTACACCTCACCCAGCTACCTCCCAGGGCTACTGGGGAAAGGGCGCTCTACACACTGCCACCATTTCGTTAAATTAGGCCCCTTCGTCATGACCGGAATGCTTGATGTTTGTGTGTGTGTATTTCCCCTCCGCCAGCAACTTCAAGCCAGCTGGGTTGAAACCAGAAACCAGAATAACTTTTATTTACAAGATGTTTAACACAGGAGGGAGTGATTTAAAACACACGGATATATTGTTGCTCAGAGGTGCGTTATAACCCCACACTCTCATAATAGTGGATGGTTATAATCTAAATTAACAGGTGTCAGCAGCTAGCTAATATCTACTGCTCCCCTTCAGCAGCTCCCTCCCTTGCTGTCTTAACAAATTCCAACTGCCGCTAGCCACAGCATCCCACCAGGAGATGTTCCCCAGGAGAGGAAGAGATGGAATTATTCCTGTCTGTGACAGACCTCTTGAAACACCTCTTGATTTTCCATATAGGAACACTCCTCTCTTCCCTCCGCCAACACCCTCATCCTTCTGCCTCTACTTCTATCAGCTGACCTATCTCTGCCCTCTAACATCTGGGTGAGGAGGGTCTTTCCTAATGCTCCCTCTCTGAGATTCTTCCATTGGGGGGCTTGAACTTAGGTTCTCCTTCACACAAAGCAGATGTACTACTACGGAGCTAAGCACCTTCCCTTACGGACTGATACAGCTGCCTTCTGCTGATAGCGGTCTAACCTCCTCAGAGACCAGTTCGGGCTGCTCAGAAGGCAGTGGCTCACTGAGATCTCAAGCGGAAGTCATTTTTCAGCCTCACTTTTGACTGGAGACACCCAGATGTCTGACCTGCAAAGCAGGTGCTCTGCCGTGACCTATGGTTCTCTGGTGTGTAGTTGTGCAAAGCCCCTGCTTGGCCTTGAAATGTTTTAGAGGCATTACAAAGAGAGAAACGGGTCTGTCCCCTTTGGAGGGCAGATGGGAGATGGGTATGTTTAACTTCAGTGTTCCTTCCCCAGGCAAGACAAAGAAGCATGGATCAAAGTCAAATACGTTGAGAAAAAGTTCTTGAAGAAGTTGCCCAGCGGGGAGACCCTGGCCGAGAATGAAAGGAAGCCCCGGCGTTGGAGTGTGAAGAAGTGCCAGAGGCGCAACAGTTCCACGAAAGCACCCACTGCGCGTAGGAAGTACCGGCATGAGGCAGGAAACGCATCGCCGGCAGCACACTCTTCCGGTGGGGAATCTCTGCTTGCCCTCTCCCTTCTCCTCCCTCTTGGAAGTCCAAGGGCTGGCTCATGGAATGGTGCTAGAACACAAGGGATTCCGTATGGTAACTGCTACAGAAAGAATGAACATAGGAAGCTTAGAGAAGATTATAGTGTGTGTCAGGGGGAGGTCTATGGGGAATAGGAAACAATTGCATGGATTTATTTATTTTTGCCTTTATTTAAAAGACGTATTACTCTCCCTATGCCCTAACTTGGATTGCCGGGACTAGCCCAGTCTCATGAGATCTCCAAAGCTAAGCAGGGTTGGCCCTGTTAGCACTTGGAAGGGAGGCCACCAAGCAAGTCCAGGGTCACTAAGCAAAGGCAAGGAATCGCAAACCCACTTCTGTTTGTCTCTGGCCTTGAAAACCCTACAGTTGGCTGTGACTTGATGGCACTTTCCATCACCATACTCACCCCCCCACTTTCAGTCACCACTCTCCAAGGAGGATTACATACCAAATTAAGCAGACAAAAATGAACAGCGGAATACTATCAGCCTCAATAATTCTCCCCGATGCCCCCATCGCCTTTGCTTTGAACCTTAAGGTCTCATTACTGGATATGAAAGCAGCCCAGGGTGCAAGGGAGGAAAGGTTGAAATCCCGCTGCTCCACAGCCAGTTTGCCTCCCTACACTGTTTTTAAAGTGACTCCTGGGTCGGGCATGAAATGCAAGTCAAGTTGGGGGAACCCACAACCCGACTCGCGTTTCACGTATTGTGTACATCAACCCTTGGTCAAGCTGTACTGTGAGTATCATTATCTCTATTAGTGCTGGATAACCTATAGAGATGTTGCTGAATGTTGTACACACAGGCCGTTTCCACACTACTTACCTTCATCTGGAACGCTGCAGAACGTCGCCAAAAAGACGTGGAAGATAGCATCTTCTCGTGCGAGTTTTGCACGATGTTGCATGAGTTTTGCGCAACATTGTGCAAAACTCGCACGAGAAGATGCTATCTTCCACGGTTTTTCCGCGACGTTCCGCGGTGTTCCAGATAAAGGTAAGTAGTGTGGAAACAGCCACAGTTTTGATTTGAAAATTCTGGATTTTTTATGCGAGTTTTCTCCTCTTGCAATGCAACTGCATTTGTCTGCCAATGAAAACAGACAAATACTACTGTTAAAACGGATATCTGGTTTTGCACCAAAAAGTAAACAAATGAATTAGGAATGATAGCAAAGAAAATGGGTGATATGAAAACTCACAATGAAAACATTTGAAAAAAGGAAAGTCGCAACAAAGGGCAGATCACACATGCCTAATATCCTGTTGGGAATTTTAGGCCGGTGTAGAGCTTTCCATGACAAGAGCAACGTTGGTAAAACCTGTAAAGTAAGAGTTGCTATTGGAATTGAGCTTAAACAAAAATATCACATTTTAACTTGGGTGTCTCAATGTGGTAGAAATATCCAACGCATTTTGAGGGAAGAAATATGTTTTAAGAAGAAGATTGACATTTCTGCAGGGATATGACACACGTTCCTAGTAAGTGGGTGGTGAGAGAGTCACTACTTCATATTCCAACAACAGATGGCTTAGTGGACAAGGAGAGCCACAGAGCACAGTGTTTGTTGGGGCAGGTGATTTTTCTGGCCATGTGGACTTTATCTTCTCCTACTTGTGATGGTGCCAAAATTAATAATTACCTGGTTGGTATATAAATCTGTTTCCCTTGTAAAAACTGGTAGAGTTACAAATCGAGTGCCATGTCCTTAGGAATGCTTCCAATATTTTCCTCTTCTTAGCCTTGTTTCCCAAATGGGACAAATGACTTGGGAATTTTTTTTTGTTCTTCTTTGTAAGGCCGAACCCCGCAGTGTTGATGCCTGTGCTATAGTTGCATCAAAATTGTGTATGTGTGATGTTGTACCAATGTACATGTATACCATCAGCAAAACATTGCACAAAACAAATCTTGCACAACAAAGTCAAGGGAGGTGGGGTTGCACAGTGTTTTATCAGTGTGTGTATATTCAGGGAAGGGTACAAATGAACTTCTGAATGCTGTCAGAAAACTCGGCATGCTGCAATTTCAGTTAATTTTAAATATTCTCTGAGTTAAACGAGAATTAAGAGAGAAATTTTGGAAAATGTAGCACAATAGAGAAAGGAATGGTGGAAATTTGCTCTCCTTTATTTTTACCCAAGTAATTCTTTTCCATTTTGGAATGTAATATGAAATGTGGTGCGCGCTCAATCAGTTTTTGGCTAATTGGGTATCTAAAACCAGCCCTTTTGCAGGTGCAGAAGTCATTTAATATTAAACCATTACCTTAATGAAACTCCAAGCTGCTATAAAACTATGTCATCTTTGTAAAAGGGTGTAATAAAAAATAGTGCTTGAACAAAGAAACCTTGGGCTGTCCAGGCCTCCCATGTGGCTATCAAACCAAATTATAATTTCCAAGAGGAAGCGTGACCAGGAGCATACATGTGCCAGCATCAGCAGACGTGTGCAACAGACCGAGCTTGGACAGAACTCTTTTCCAAACATTTGCCAAGAAAGCTCACAAACGCTGAGCCAATTCCAAATCAACCTGCAAGCAGCTCTCCCCTCCTCGCTTTGTGCAGTTTGTGGGTTGCTGCTGGGCTAAAAGAAAGAATGCTTTTATGGCTTTGAAGTTCTCATCCCTGCAGTTGTGGCTCAAAAGTCCCCGTTTTGCTTTTCCTTTCTACTAATTGAAGCCACGCTGTTCTCCGTCAAGCACATAATTTTTCAATGTTATTTATGAGTCAATAAATTGGCGTTACACATAAGCTATACATGACATACATTGTATGCGTAATTACCATATACATTTCTTATTTGAAAACGTTTGTACACAGTATAAATGAAATGCACAAAACTGGCCATGAATTTATTTCTTTGGCACATTTCTATGCCGCCTCCCAAGAGCCCAAGTGGAGAGAGGGCCTGCCAGGAACCAAAACTGCTAACAATATATAGGGATACCAAAAGAAGCAAACAAGGGAAAAGTTCACTCACTCGGTTCTTCTGACACCCCTTGCATTTCCCCCCTTTTAAAGTGTTTCTGTTTGCAAACAGCCGCTACCCTGGAGAGGAAGTTCCGGCGAGATTCCCTCTTCTGCCCTGACGAGCTGGACTCCCTTTTCTCGTACTTCGACACCGGCGCTGGTTCCGGGCCACGCAGTAAGTAAAGCGAAGCTATTAACTGCTTTGCACCAGTGAAGTCTTTTCTTTCTGCCTCTTTTAGGGCATGTGCTTTGAGCTGCAACAGTGAGAGCTATTGCACACAATGACAGAGAGAGAGAGAGAGAAAGAACTAGTTAGTTTTCACAAACCTCAAGCCTTTTATTTTTTCTTCATTGCACCTTTATCATTTTTGGGTGGTGTTTTCTAGTCTGGTGGCCGGGGCTTCTTTTTTCCTCCACCCCCTCCCGTTTCTCGCCAAACCTTTGCAATTGGCCAACTTTTCTTTTTCCTTCTTTTGGCCCTTTAAAGAAAGACGAGATGCTGATCGCGGCATTTTTCTTCTTCTTCTTTTCTTTTTTAAAAAATGTGCTTGTGACAATGACCTCCCCTCACATTCCGTCCACCTTCCTCTTAGGTGGCAACCACATCTCTATGCAGCAACCCCTGGCAGCCGGCCCCTGGAGTGACAGTGGCAATGGTCCGGGGAGGAGCGGTTCACCGTTCCTCCTGGACGGAGGTAAGGGGATGCCTTAGCAGCAGAGCGTTGGCAAGAGACTCATCATGGCCACCTCGATGTGTAGCTATTAGCTGTACTAAGTCGAACTTCCATGTTCAAAGGCAGTTTACCTGTAAGTTCCAGAGGCTGAGGACAAACAGCCTTCATGCCCAGCTCAAAGTTGTTCCAGAAGCATTTCACTGGCTGCTGTTCAAAACTAACAACAACATTCGATTTATACACCACCCCAGGGCTTTTTTTCTGGGGAAAGAGGTGGTGGAACTCAGTGGGTTGCCCTCAGAGAAAATGGTCACATGGCTGGTGGCCCCGCCCCCTGATCTCCAGACAGAGGGGAGTTGAGATTGCCTTCCGCGCCGCTGAGCGGCGCGGAGGGCAATCTCAACTCCCCTCGGTCTGGAGATCAGGGGGCGGGGCCACCAGCCATGTGACCATTTTCTAGAGGTTCCGGAACTCTGTTCCCCCGCGTTCCTGCTGAAAAAAAGCCCTGCAACACCCTGGGCGGCGTAGAGGCAGCTGCACCCGATGAGGCTCTCCTCTTTATACTGAAATAAAACTATTGAAGAGCTGGAGACTTTTATCACCTTTGTCCTTGACATGCAAGCAAGTCAGATAAGCAAGACAAAACTGGCTCTGGCTGAAAACTTGGGAAGTTATAACAAACCCTTACTTATTTAGTTTATCCTTTCCAATCAGTCAGGCCTAGTACACCACCCTTCAGGACAACTTAACGCCCACTCAGAGCCGTTTACAAAGTGTGTTATTATTATCCCCACAACAAACACCCTGTGAGGTGGGTAGGGTTGAGAGAGCTCTGAAAAAGCTGTGACTGACCTGAGGTCACCCAGCTGGCTTCAAGCGGAGGAGTGGGGAATCAAACCCAGTTCTCCAGATTAGAGTCCTGCCGCTCTTAAGCGCTATACCAAACTAGACTAAATGGACCTTTCATCTGATCGATTAGAGCTTTTCTTATGTTCTTATGCCACAGCACATGATGTTACCTCCTACATGTGCACTAACAGTAAAGGCCAGAATGTGATTTGGTGTTTTTGACCTGCTATTAGGAACATACTACACGGAACAGCCATCCCCTTGAAATCCTGCTTATGATGAGTTCCAAGAAGAAGACTTACTGTCTTCTTTTAGCAACCACTTTCTGGGGCTAGTTAGTCCCTCAGTTTCAACCAGCAAGACGATTATTTTGTTCTTACAACGGAGGAGATACACTTACAGCAAATATATCTGTCGGCAGCAAGTAGCATCGATAACTGAATGGAACCTCCACATTCAGTGGTAGTGTAGCTTGCTTGGGACACGCAGCCTGGGAAGGTTGGTTACCTTTCTGACCTGCTTGTGGAACACGTGGATGCTGGAATTTGTGGTGCTGCGGTCAGATGCAGCAACTTTGTTATTAGGTTCGTAAAAGGATTAATATTGGGGGTCATTGCAGCCAGCATCTCTTAACTATTTGCTAAGAATTGAACCCCCATGTTTGTAAACAGCATATTTGAATATGAGAGGGGGGCAAATGATAGCGTAGCACTTTTTTGTCTTCCTGTTCTGCTGGTGGGCTCGCTGGGGGCATCTAGGTGGCCACTGGTGGCACCACGATGCAGGAATACATGGACCTTTTATTAATCCAGCAGGGCTGTTCTTGTGCCTTAAAGCACATGCGTTATGCTAGTTCATGCATGCACACTCAACAGCAAGAATGGTGTTGGTCAGGGAGGGGTAATCTGATCTTGTTAAAGGATGATGGGCATACACCTGCTCTACTTTTGGACTCCCCAGAGGTATCTGGTTGGAAACAGGATGGGACCTTTTTGCCTGGTCCACCAGGGTCATTTTTACATTCTTTAATCCCCGCAAAAAACGAGCAAGTTGGAAAATTCAGAGGACGGCAATGAAAGGACCGTATTAGTTTGTGCCTGATGGGTTTGTGTTTCTTGAACAGCAGTCCTGTACGGTGTGTTATAGACTCAGGAAATGTTCTAAACCAAATAATATTATGGCATGAGGAGCGAAGGAGGGAGGGAGGAGGTGTTTGGTGCTCAAAAATCCCGGTGGACATGTTTTAAGTGGCTTTTTGGAACCTAAACTGAAAACCCTGCAGCAGTGGAGCGGAGGGACAATTCCAAATGAGCCTCCCAAAAGGGCACAGAGAGCATTAGAGAAATACTCAAATTGGCAAGGAAAAAAACAACAATGCCTCGGTGTCAGGAGAGCAACCCTGAAGGGTGAAGCATGGAAATGACATCTGTTCATTCTGTGTTGTTTGCATATTGATAAGCTGTCGAATACGTTGCGTTACACACACACACACACTCCAGGGAAAGTTGAAGCCACTGACCTGTAGCTATGTCTTTGGCCATGTCACTTTACCCTGTTTGGCTTTGGGCATCTCTCTCTATAATCTCCTGATGCTTTAAGGCTGAATTGAAAGTTGATGCATCCAATACTTTCTGGCTCAAAGCATACACTGCATAGCCTCTCTAGAAACCAGGGAAGACAAAGAAATATTGGATTTTCCCTTATGACATCATAACCATGTTTCAAAGAGCCTGGGATAGGATACCTTCACTGTTTAGTTAATCTCAGAGCAAAACTACACGAGACAAATTACACGAGGATGCTCAAGTGAATGTTAGCCTGGAAGCGTAGTTTGAATTTCACCTCTCTCTACAGAGCTGGCAAAGATCGCTCCTCAGAGGGTTTGTTAATTTTCTCTCTGCCTCTCCGAAGGCTCTGTCAATTATTAACAAACCCTCTGAGAAGCGATCTTTGCAGGCTCTGTAGAGAGAGGTGAAATTCAAACTGCGTGTCTCGATTAACATTGCGTCTCCCTTCGCTTGAGCGTCCTCGTGTAATACATTTCGTGTAGTTTAGCTCTGAGACTCCTTTCTGATTTCATAAGTGGTTGTTTCCTAGGAGAGAGGCAATGCTGATTTCCCCCAGCAGGTGGTGTAGCTGTATTTTCATGTGTTCGCAGGGGAGGGGGGTGGACAGATGGGAACGTCTCAGTATCCACATATTAAAATGCACTTGGTTTGTCTCCTGTTGGCCCCGCAGGTCTGAGCAGCGACAGCGGGCTCGGTGGCAGCACAGACGGTAGCACCGATGTCCTTGTGTTTGGCTCGGTAGTGGACAGCGTCACGGAGGAAGGTAGATGCATAGATTGCATCAGTTTGTCTGGCTGAGCATTGTCAGCACTGGCGGTTGATATCCAGGGCCCTGGGGAAAGAAAGGCATGAGACCCTGGAACTGGAGATACCAGGGCAGGGCATGCAATATTCTGCCTGCGAAGCATTTGCTCCACTGCCTCTCATGCAACCAGGGCCGATTCCGCACGGCTTACCTGAAGCCGGGACGTTGCGGAACATGCTGGAAAAAATGCGGAAGATTGCGTTTTCTCGTGAGAGTTTTGCGCGATGTCGTGTGAGAAAACGTGATCTTCCGTGTTTTTTCCAGCATGTTCCACAACGTCCCGGCTTCAGGTAAGCCGTGCAGAATCGGCCCAAGTGTCCAAGCTTCGTATATCATCCATACCAACATCTTATCTCAATCTTTTCTTCCTCCGCTCCCATCCCCACAGAATGCGAGGTGTCAGAAGAGTCCAGTGGAGAGGCCGAAATAGAGCAAGAGGCCTCCGACCTGGAGGACTTGCGGGAGCTGCACCCCGGCTTACTGGCTTACAAGGCGGCACGGGCCAGGAACCTGCCTGTCATGGCGGAGGCACTAGCCCATGGCGCCGATGTCAACTGGGTGAATGATGAAGACGAGAACAAAACCCCGTTGATCCAAGCTGTCATGGGGGTAGGAAATCTCTGTAGTTATATAAAAGCCAGATCTGAGTGTACTGTGGCATGTGATTATTGTTGTGGTTGTTGCTGCCGTTGCCCTATCAGTATGCATGATGCTTTACAGCATATGCTAAGAGAGATCTCTGCTCTCTTTGAGGCTTTTTTCGTTAATAATGTCTCTAGGACAAAAAACAGAGCATATCTAAGCAACAACTTTATATCGCTTTCTTTTTACCTGTTTAATAAGTACTCTGAATTCCCCCAAAGAATTGTAGTTCGGTGAGGATGCTGAGAGATAGCCGATGCCTTCCCTTATAGAACTACAGTTTCCAGGGTCTCTTGGGGGACAAAGAGTGGCACAAAACCTGTTTGAGTCAGTAGATATGCCCAGAATGATGTCTGATTTCTCCCTTCATCTCCAATAGGGCTCCTTGATAGCTTGCGAATTCTTGCTTCAGAATGGAGCGGATGTTAACCAAAGAGATATCCGAGGGCGTGCACCTCTGCATCATGCAACATATTTGGGCCACACTGGGTAAGTCACTCACTGTACATCCTGGTGAGGAGTAAATAAGGCCATGGAAAGAGGGGAAAGTAAAGGGCCAACCCCATATACAGACAAGGACATCTGCCTTTCCCACCTCTGGTGTAACACAAATATGGCTGATACCAGTCCACCTGTGTACCGCGCAGATTGGCTTGCTTCCTTATGTGGAATCATTTGCTGTACGGCTGGCCTGTCAAACAGGAGACTCCCTCCCTTGTCTGGTATTTTATAACAGATAACTAATGTTGGATGGATTTCAGCCTCTCTATTCTGTTATCGTGCCAGAATTTTGTTCTGCTCTGAATTCCAGAACTCCAGAGTTCTGCTCTGAATTTCAGAATTTAGAATTTTATTCTACTCTGAATTCCACTTAATGAGATGATGTTTCCTCTGATATGGATTGTTTTTCCATTTGGCAGCCAAGTCTGCTTGTTCCTAAAGCGAGGAGCCAACCAGCATGCAGTGGACGAGGATGGGCAGGACCCTCTCAGCATCGCGGTCCAGGCCGCTAATGCAGACATCGTTACCTTGTAAGTGGATCTTGGTCCTATCTGGCTGGAGGTGGTCATGCTCTAGTTTTGATCTTTATAACCTTTAATGGATCCAGACTTTGAGGATTGCTATGGCATGGTGGTAGGGGTGTGCACCCAAAAAAGATTCGGGTTCCCTGCTTCTTCCCGAAGCTTTCTGAAATGCTCTGAAGCTTTTGGAAAGCTTTGCTTCGGTATTTCCGAAATGGCTCAGCAATGCTGGGGCTGATTCGGAAATACCGAATCTACCCAAATCGGGCCCGATTCGGATTAAAACCCCAAATTGGAAACCTGAAGTGCACCCCCCCACACACTCAGTGGTAGAGCAACTGCTTGGCACGCAGAAGGTCTGAGGTTCAATTCCTGCCATCTCCAGTTACAAGGATACAGGGAGTAGCTGATGTGAAAAACCTCTGTAGTGACCCTGGAGAGCTGCTGCCAATCTGAATAAACAATACTGACCTTGAGGGACCAAGGCTCTGATTCGGTATAAGGCAGCTTCATGTGTTCACACTTAGTCATTTTTGCTCAGCCACAGCAGAAGTGACCAAATTCTTAAGCCTCACTGAGTTGCTACCAAATTTTAACCATCATGAAATATCATAGCAAATCTGGAGCATCCTGTTTGTATGGAACATCTAAATAAATTTATGGGAAGAAGGTTTACGCATTTCAGTACAACAACCAAAATTGCACAAGCATCCAAGCGTCTCTGCCTTGGGACCCTGTAAAACATGGGTTGTTAGATAAGCTGTGATGTGGGTGTCTTCACTGGCCTCTTGCCACCCCTGGACATCAAGCTGGAAATCTGGGAGCAGAATCCTGAGCAGAGTCTAAATCTATTATTGTTGTTGTTGTTATTTTTAACACACACGTAGCCTTGGTGGTGCTCACTGAGGCAGTGAACCCACATGGCTTCACACACATAGCTATGCTATGTGTCCCTGCACATAGAAAACTAGTATGTGAGGGAGAAGAATTCTAGCCTAGTCTTCTCTCTAACATATTAGTTTTCTGTTCACAGAGGGATATTTTATGAATGTTTATATTTATATATGACGGAGCATTCAGTCATTTGAGCCACCACCTCCAGCCAGGAGCAGTACAAGCCGAGTGCAGATTTGCCACATCAGTTAGAGCTAGGACAAAGCCCTTTTGCAGGTTACAGATTGCCTGCAAGCAACCTATTGGCTATCCCTTCTGCAAGAGAAGGCCCTGGCCTGGATAGCCCAGGTGAGCCTGATCTCGTCAGATCTCAGACGCTAAGCAGGGTCGGCCTTGGTTAGTAATTGGATGGGAGACCTCCAAGGAAGACCAGAATTGCACATGGCAAACCACCTCTGTTAGTCTCTTGCCATGAAAACCCCACCAGGGGTCGCTGTAAGTCAGCTATGACTTGAGGGCACTCTCCCCCCACCACCACTGCAAGAGAAGAGGGAGAACGGAAAAGAGCAAGGCTGTGCAGTTATGCCCTCCTGCTGTGGCTCACCCAAGACCCAGATACAGCTGCCACAGAGGCCTAGAAGATTCATGCATAGCATTGTCGGCACCAGGTTCGGCATCAGGGATCAGCATCAACAAGCAGCTTCCAGGGTTTCAGAAGGGCCCCACCACTACTGATGCCTGACCCACTACCACGAAGCAGCAGGCTAGCCGACGTTGCAGGCCCTTCTCTGTCTCTGTGCTTCTAAGTGGGATGGCGTGCATACCTGCAAGTCAGAAGTCCTCTTTCCCTGACCACCCCGGAACCCGGAGCCTTTCCTGGTTATCCCCACCAGCCGGTCCAGACTAACCACACCTTTCCTTCTTGACTCTGGCAGGTTGCGTCTGGCTCGAATGAACGAAGAGATGCGTGAAGCCGAGGGCCCGTTCGGTCATCCAGGTCAATATCCCAACAACAGCCCCACAGAGCTCCAGTACCGAAAGTGTATACAGGAGTTCATCAGCCTTAACATAGATGAGTGTTAGTGACGACTCCCGCCACCCTGCCGCCTCCTCTGCCTCGAGTCGCGATTTAAGGATACCGACCGAGCCCAGGAAGAAAAACTGTAGATGTGTGTTGGGGGCGGGGCGGTATTTGCCAGTGGAAGGCCTCCATTCGGATAGCTAAGAGCGGATTGGCTGGAGGCTGCCCAGAAAGAGAGAGAGAGAGGGAGGAGGGAGTACCTTTAAAATAAATATGTATGTAAATTTTCATATCTGGGTCCAGAGAAGGCTTCTGTTTTGGACACGCAGGTAGATTCACTTTGGGAGAGGGGTGGATTGGGCTCAAATCCAAATTGTAGCATGCGAGTTTACGAAGGTTAAGGGACCGTCGAATCATGAGAATAAGAAACAACACCCCCCCCCTCCTCGTTTCCACATACGCCTTTGGGGGTTAGCAGTACCAGCTGCTGAGAAAGTAATTTGAACTTCTTTGCCAGGCATACAAACAGAATTCAGAGTTCAGGAGTTTGGCAGGTTGGGAAGGGGAAGAGTGGTCCATTTATATAGAAAAGAATTCAGGATGGGAACTGAACCAAGCATCTTCGGATGTGGCCTTCCTTCTCTGTCTCTCTCGCTTTTTCCAGCATTGGGGGCTGTCAGCTTTTGATTGGACTGGGGAGGTGGTTGAAAAAGTTCACTGCCAAAATCACCTGGTGGTTTGGCGCCGAATGCGTTTGCCTGCTCTCCCCTTAGAGTGCGGCGCTGATGGAGTTTGGTGGGACTGGTGGATCTGTTGGCTGTGTACACCCATGAGCTGTAGTTCTTGGATTGAGAGGCATGGATGCCCAACTTACATCCTCTCAGGTTAATGCTAGCAAATGCTTCCTCTCACTTTTTTTTCCTTTTTAAACTACTAGGGAGGTAAGCTTAGCTGGTCAAAGCCATAACTCAGCTGCTTCCAAGATAAGGATGCAATCCTTTGAGGGTGAAGACAGATAATATTTGCCGAGCAGTGGGGCTGGTTTGGAAGCTTCAAGCGCAATGCAAATGTACACATTCCTTTCCTGTCACGCTCTGAAAAATATAAAGTTCTGCAACTTTGCAACGCAATGGAATCGAGGGTAGCACTGACTGGCTAGCACTTGTGACGTTGCAGAGACCACCTCCCTCATAATCCAGCAGTTCGGACACTCATTTTAAAATGTTTCTCTGTAAAGGATAAATATATCGGAACCAGTTGGAAGCCTGCAGACAAAATTACTGCAGAATTATTGCGGCTGAGTTCTCACTGTGGTGGTCAACCTGTGTGTGGGCTGTCCCCTTCGGGTTGCTGTTGGGAGCTCACCGGACTGAATCCTCCTTCATGCAAAACATTTCCTCTGCACATAGAAAACAATCATCTCGGGAAAGGCTCTAGCCTAGTTTTCTACGTGCAGGTAATTATTTTGTATGAAGCAGCATTCAGTCATACATCTCTTTTAAGATTTTTTTCCCCCAAAAGGCAGATATTCCGGCTGAAATGTGGGAAAGGGCATCGACTGACTCTGCAGTCAGCTTGCGAGAGACGTCCGTCACGCAAACTGGGATAAGCAAACTTCCCTTGGCTCAGTTCTGAATTGGATCTTTTATTTATGAGCTTTCTCAAAGGGAATCTCCCGGGAAACACCTCACATTTTCTGAGCGTTCCCTCCCAGCTCGACGTAATCCAGCCGAGCATATCCAAACCACGTAATGGCAAAATTCAGCAATGTAACTGAACCTGCCGTGATCTCTCTCTGAATATTATGCTTGTCTTCATCCTTAAACTTACCAAAGCGGTGAGGCTTGGAACAAGGGGCTCATCGCCGGCGATGGGTTTTTGTTTTGTTTTGTAAAACACACCCAGGGAGAACTGTAGGGTCACGCTCCTCCGGCCTTTCAGAGCTCAATGCAACAATTAACTGGAGCACACCAAGAGATTTATATTCCTAGTAATGATGGATTTCCTATTTAACTCTTCTGGAGAAGGGGATCACCGTTTGCATGCACGCCTTTACAGAGACTCGTGATTTCCCCCTCTCACCAATGCATGACTGCAGAGGGCTCGACGAATCTGGATTTTTCGGATTCTGGGATTAGAGATTTTCGGGAGCGGGGATGGGGTGGGGGTGGGTGGGGAGGGTTATTTATTTATTATGCTTTCTGCTGGAGCAGGACCCGTTCTTACTCTCCGAGTAACTTTGGGGTGTTATGGTCTTTATCAGAAGAGACACCAAGATTTGCTTCAGACTTAGAAGTAGGTCATTTCTTTGTGGGTAAAGAGTGGCAGCTAACCCCGGGCAAAATGTTGGTGGGGCAATAGAATCCTGTGATGTCCCTTCAAAGCAGAGAAGAGGAGTGGCTTGATACAGGATGGCGAATTCCACTGGGCGTCTCAGCTGGATTAAATCATTTCCCTCCTCCACCCTTGCATTCTCTCAAGTCCAGGTTGCTCCCTACCCAAATGCCCCAGCTGGAAAGCTAGGATTTGTTAGGTATGTGCAAGAGATGCAGTTGTCTCGGGTCCCTCTTTCTTGCTATCTCAATTATAGATATTCAGGCGCAAGGGCCAGGGTGACGTTATGCGCAGTCGTGCCCGAATCCTGATCTGGAGTGATCCAACTTCGGGTTGCTTCTGTTTGTTGCTAGACTTGAATGGGGGGGTCAAACTGGGAACCGCATGAGGACTAGAGCTGAAACTCAGCAGCTGTTCTGTTGACCAGGCAAAGGCAAGAAAGCCCCCCTGACCCGCCCAATCCAGAAGCTGAATACCACCTGCCAATGGAATGGCTTGACCTCGTGCATCCCTATTCCCTTCTGAAGCTTAAACACAGTCCTAGGTAGGTTAGGTCTGCAGTCCTATGCACACTTCTTTGGAAGTATGTCCCATTAAACAAAAATGGGACTGACTTCTGTGTAAAACTCATCTCAGCCTCAACCATGAGGTTACCAATTGTCAGGTTTCAGTCATTCCCACCGGCTGCCGTAGCCAACCAATGGCCATTGGGTAGTCATGTGGCCCCACCTCCTTTCCTCACGCCCCAAAGGCACCTCCTCTTCAATGCTCCATACACAGAGAAATGGCCTCATCCTATTTTACGTCATCTTGCATGAGCCTGGCCCTGCATTCCCAGACCCACTGGCTTCATGCCACATCACCATTGGTGGTATATGTGGCAAGGCTGTAGACAATGTTGAGTGCTCTCTCTCTCTTCCCTTCATTTCCCTCCACCCCCGAATTGGCACAGTCCTGAGCCAAGTTTGACTCAAGAAATATTTTGCTTCAGACTCACCAGAAAGCTTTTGCCCTGTGTAAAGTCGAAGTAAAAACGATAGTTGCGGGCACACAGAAGTTAAGGAACCCTGTCTTCTCATTCCTTTCCCCACCCCCCCCAAGTTAGTTCTTTATTTAAAATTACCAGTATCAGCCCTTATCTCAGTAGATTTTAGGCAGCTCAGAAAGTAACAGCAAGCGGTGCACACATAACATTGCAATGTGTAGTGGTAAGAGTGTCTTTTCAGAGTCTTGTAACAATGGCTATGGAAAAGAAAAATCTCTGGAGAAAGGCTTGGAAGGGGAGAGATTAGGGCCATTTCCAGATTGCTTACCTTCATGCGGAACATTGCGCCTCGTTGCGGGGAAAATGCGAAATATCGTATTTCCTCGCGTGAGTTTTGCGCGACGTCGCGCAAAACTCATGCGAGGAAATGCGATATTTTGCATTTTCCCCGCAACGAGGCGCGACATCCCGCGTGAAGGTAAGCAATAGGGAAACGGCCTAGAATTGGTTTCCTGAATAACAGTAGCTGAAAAGGTCTGGAAGACAGGAACAAAATAATAATTTGAACACGCCTCAAAGGATCTTAGACATAAACTTCAAGCTCCCTGTCTCATAACTCCAATCTAAAATGATCCATTTATTCAGAAGTGATTCAGAAGTTCACTTTAAAGTAGTACACTCTCTTTTTCTGCCTCTTTTCCAAAACTGTTAGTGGTTGTCTCAATCTGCCACACCCTTTGCATAAACCACCAACGGGCTGAAGTTTGCATCACACAAACCGTGTTGGTTAATAGTGGCGGTACCATGTTTTTGATGCTTGGATTTTGGTGCAGGGAGATAGTCTTCTGAACGAGTGACCTGTTCAATCAGAGGGATATATGATCTTGTCCTGGGAAATCTTTGAGAGGGAAAAAAGCAACATAGGAGCTAGCTCAAGCCATAGAGCCCCATCCAAGTGGCCAGACTACCTCGGGATAACTTGTATCATCCGTACAGCAAGATATGGGTCCAGTGGCACCTCACACACCAGCAAGATTTTCAGGGTGTAAGCTCTGAAGAAGGGAGAGGATTCTCGAAAGCTAAGGTGCCACTGGACCCATATCCTGCTATTCTACTGCAGACCTACCTGAAACTTGTATCATCTGTATTATCCTCCCAGGGAGAAAAGACAAGTTCCCCAAACTTCAGGCCATTCTGTTGCCATCAGAAGAACTGTGGAAATTGTAAAGCATGAGGTCTTGGGCCAGGAGGGAAGTGAAAAGGGCACTGGAGCGAGTCAAGCAGAGCGGCCCCTGCTGTGCTACCAGCCAGCATTGCAGCGCCGTTTCATCGTCCCCCAGACTGGAAGCAGTGCAGGAAAAGGCAGTTTGTGAGCAGACCCTCAGCTGCCATTGCTGAGGGGTCTGGGACAAGCGGCTCCTGAAGCGCGAGCGGAGCTACCGGGCCTTGGCTGTGCTTTCTCTTGGCCGCCAGTGGGCCACCAGGGAATTTAGTCAGTGAAACGGCCAGCCCGCCCCTGGCTGAGACTCTTTAATCAGTAGCACAAAATAGCCTCCCCTCTCCCCATGTTTCAGAGCATGGGCAATTATTTCTCATAAGGATCTAAATCGGCCCTTGTTTTCTAAGACAGAGCTGTTGGGGATCGCTGCGGGAGAGGGACTTTGCAACTATTTTCTTGCAGTCTCAGTGAAGAGAAGAACTACCAGCTCTTCCCCTCTCCTCCCAAGTTCCTTTTCCCCAGCGATTCCACGCGGCTCTCTGTCTTGGAAAACTGTCTTTGAAAACTACAGTTCCCAGGTAAAATTACACCCCTGACCTGTTAAAAAACACGTGTGTCTGGTATCGCTTGTAGCTTAGCTTTCAGTGGTGGCGTAGTTGCTTTGCCTGCGGCAAATCCCAGATTCAGTCCCTTGAAGAGCTGTGCCATTCACAGTAAACATTACCGAGAGCCAAGCTACAAGTGACGCCTGACACAGGTTGGACACTTGTCAGCTTCCCTCAAGTTTTGATGGGAAATGTAGGCGTCCTGGTCTGCAGCTGTAATGGAGAGCCAAGCTGTAAAACCAGGATGCCTACATTTCCCATCAAAACTTTAGGTAAGCTGACAAGTGTCCAACCTGTGTCAGGCGTCACTTGTAGCTTGGCTCTGAGCCAGATAGACCCATGGGTCTAGCTCTTTGCAAAGCAACTTCAGAAGATACAATCCCCTTACACTTCCTTCCCGTTGATTTAGAAGCCCCCTTCCCCCAATCCCTTGGAAGCATCCAGGCATGGCATCTTTGCTACCCAGAGAACAGTTGTTTGAAATAACTTCCCGATGAAGGATGTGCTTTCCCCCCATAATCCTCTTGCACATATTTGCCGGTGTTCAGTGGCATGGGAAGAAGAACATTGTTCTAAAGGTGTTTGAACCTGGAAGTGTACAGGTTACAGTCTGCTGCCAGCTTCCCCGTGGGTCTGAGCAGCGGGATGGGAGAATCCCTGCATGTGTGACTAGACTGTTTCTCTGTTTAAGACGTAGTGGTACCCTCTTTAGTTAAGATTTGTGAAATCCACATTGTGCACTTTTCCTACTTAACAGTATTGGGTTCTTTTTATTTTATTTTTTTGGGTCATGGATTATGTGTTGTCTTTTTTTTAAAAAAAGGGTGACATTGTTTAAATATTTAATTTATTGCTGAGAAAGCCCAGAAGGGCTAGTGTAATTATTATTATTTTTTCAAGCACTACAGTTTGGCTATATTTAATGTTGGGATTCTTCTTTTTTTTCTTTTATACAGTTGCTAGGGCATGTATTTTTTAAAAAAAACAAAACTCAGCAGACACGCCATTCTTTCCTGCTGCTTCCTTCCTTCCCTGTCTTGATTTTACATTTGGCACATAGATCACAGGTCATTAGATGCGCATGAATTCAGACTCTGCATTTCCCCCCAAAACTTGCCATTTCAAAAGCAAACACTTCTGTTTTTTTTAAAAATAAAATAAAATCTTGGGGTGCAAACTGCAATTACAAAGGGTTCCTCTATTAGCTGACATTGATTTTGGAAGAAGGTAGATGGAGTGCGTGCGTTTGGCATTGAAAGGGAAGTTAGAAAACTTGTATATAATTTCAGGTTTGTTTGCGGCAAAGATTTTGGTGTAATATTACTTGATTTGGCTTGTTTATTTTTTCCTCTCTTTCAATATGGATGTATTTTTCTTGTGTGGTGTACAATCCTGTTTGAAATATCTCATGCCAAACAGTCTTGCTTTCTGTTCTCTGTTTTTTGGGGGGGAGGGACCCCTTTTCAAAGAGTTGGCTTGTGCAAGGTTACACTCGGCTGCAACTGCAGATTTGCCTTTGTGAAGAAAGCAGCACCCAAACTTGGTTTTTTCCCCCCTTACAACAAAACCTGTAATGGCAATGATCCCGTGTCCTTACGAACTTGCTGTCACTCCTCAAATCACAATATGAAATAGGGCAGTGAAACAAAACCACCCATAGACTAGGGAGGGCTTTCTGCGTACTTGGAGGAATCCTGGGTATACACAAAATTATGACTTTGTAAAATAGAAAAGGCCCTGACCTGGATAGCCCAGGTGAGCCTGATCTTGTCAGATCTCAGAAGCTAAGCAGGGTCAGCCTGGGTTAGTAATTGGATGGGAGACCTCCAACGAAGACCAACATTGCAGAGCCAGGCAATGGCAAACTACCTCTGTTAGTCTCTTGCCATGAAAACCCCACCAGGGGTTCCCATAAGTCAACTATGACTTGAGGGAACTCTCCACCACCACCAAATCAGAAAAGAAGTAAAACTCTGAAACTGGTCAGGTGAGGACAGAGCATGTACAGAATATTAAGGGCAACTGAAAATCAATTAAGGAGAAGAGGAGAAATTAGTTGGGAAGGGAAAATTGAACTCTTTGAGCAGAGAGGATTTGAGCCAAGAGGAAATTTCCTTGTAACTTCCTCTTTGTAGGCCCCCAACGTTTTATTTCTGCTTTTAGATATGGGGAAATAAAGCAGAGTCCAACAAATGTATCTCCGCTACAGGCATACATTGTTTATATACCACTTTGACTTTTCGCAAAAGGATTCTGGGTACTGTAGTATGGTGAGGCTGCTTGGTCTGTTCGAGATCTCTGTCCTTTCCTTCCCCCTTCACAGAACTACAACTCCCAGGCCTCTCTGGGAAGACGTAATGATTTTTGGTCTGTAGTAAAGTTATGCACATTTTCATGGAGTGTCGAACACCCAGAAGCAGGGAAAGCAAATTTACAGATAGGGACAGGATCTCGAGGCAGGCGGAGTCAAAGAACAAATAGAGTTTCCTCACTGATTCATGTTGGATTTGTGGGGATCCCCTCACTGGATCTGTCTAAGGTTGCCAAATCTGGGCTGGGAAATTCCTGAAGGTTTGAAAGCGGAGCCTGGCAAGGGCAGGGTTCAGGGAAGGAAGGGACCTCAACAGGGTATAATGTCATAGAGTCCACCCTCCAAGACAGCCATTTCCTCCTGAGGAACTGATCCCTGGAGACTGGAGATCAATTATGATTCCAGGAGATCTTCAGGCCGTACATGGAGGCTGGCACCTCTACCTCCATCATCTCAGCCCGATTTGGGATGAGCTGTTGCCTTCTGCTAAGGGTCTTCTCCAGAGAGTGGTTTTAGGAGGGGGGTCCAAATCTTGCCCTTCTCATATTTCTCCCACCAAAGTGCTCCAATCCTTAAACGGTTGCACACAGCGGCAGGCTAGAGGCACACGGCTGCATACAAAAATGTGTGCACATGCTTCTCTGGAGCAGGTGGGTAGGGCTCAATGTTAGGAAGTTGCAAAAATGGAGAATGAGTTTAAGAAGGACTGACCCAAAGTCAACAAGAGAGGCTATCTGAGTAGCCAGGTATGGCTGAAGGATTCTTGGCGTTCCAGATGTGTGTTCTGTCCCATTAAAGTAACAGTGGGCATAATTTGGTTGCACACTCCATTAAAAGTGTAACTGTCCAAGGAGGAGGAAGACGCAATCCACACAATGCATACATAGCTAGTTATGCGCTGCGCCTCCTTTCCGTACAATAACTCTTTAGGCTTCCCTCAATATTCCTGTTTTGTCAGATCTCAATGATGGTTAACTTGAAACATTCCATCAGTCCAGATTCAATAACGACTGATTTGGTCATTTCTCCCTCTCCATTTTAATTACGCAATACCCTTGTGAGGTAGTGACTTGAGACTGTGACAGTCTGAACCCAAGGTTATCTTGTGAGCTTCATGGCAGAATAAGGATTTGAACCTAGATCTTTCTAGCGTTAGCCATAACCCCTACACCACACTGGGTCTCATTGTGCGCCAGTGCGCATACCAACATGTGACAAAAAATTGGCTGCTGTTGCTCTCATCCAAAGGCAAACTGGGTTGGGTATAACCATTGGTCAGCTGATGATGAGCTTGTGTGGGGCAGAAGGTACAGTGCGCATGATGTACGGGGGGTGGGGGTGGGACAAGGAATTGGTGTGGGGAGGAGGGAGGAGAGGCAAAAAACAACCACATTTGAAAAGATGCCACAATATTAAGTGCTGTTTTCATAGGAATTTAATAACAGCCCCCAAACATTCTGTGGCCAGGGGCTGTAAACACTTGGGAGAGTCATTCATGGAAACTATGGTTTGTGATGCTTCTTCACTAGAGGATGTGTTCAGACATGTTCTTGGCCGCTGGAAGTGCTCTGCTACCTGTTATGGTTCCCATGAATACACTTTCAGGTCAGCGCTGTGTAGTTCCTCCACGCAGAGGCACATTTCTGCAGGCACTAACTATGGAACAGTTGCACAGTTAGGAAACTCTAGAAAAGTTCATTCCTCTTGGTTGGGAGGAAAAGAAGAAACGTGGGGAGCAGGCATTCATGATCAGGAAAAAATGTGCGCTGAGAACCACAGCAAAGCTGTGAATTTCTAGTATGGAAGATAGTGCAAGCTGTCTGCCTTTTGGGGTCAGCTTAGCCCGGCGGTTCTGTCGTTTCCTCTGCAATGTAAGAGGTTGCTTCCCAAACACTGCCAGGGTCCATAAGTGTGTTAATGCCCTTCGGCAAAGCCCATAATAAAACTGTCCTATTTCTGGCTGTGGCATCCAAATACCCAGTGCTAACCCAAAACAAAATTATCAGAAGCTTGATTGAGCACAAAGCAAGGCACACTGAAGCCCTATTGATTTCTATGGAACTTCAGTGCGCAGGCTGACCCCATAGTCCAGTTAATATGCCTTCAGACCCCAAAAGGGCGTATTCTCTCTGGGAGGGCTGGTATGAATCGGATTAACCTTTCAATTTAGGTGGCTGATTCTCACTTTTACCCCCTACCCCCATTTTCCAGAGATCATGCACTGGCATTGGGTGTTATGCCTTAATGCCCAGCCTCTTCTTCTGAGCTCTATAGGGCCCCATAACAATAAATCATTTTAATCACAGGACAGACATCTCTAAGCCAGTAAGTCATGTTTGCTTTTCGCTGTCTGGGGTTCTCTCACTTCCTATCAAAACAGCACTGGAGAAAGAGGGTGCTTTTTACTGTGTCTCAGAGCTGAGCTACATGGTTGGCAAAATCCCACGGTGGTATCTTTCTCTAACCCCGCCACTTCGAAACGCCAGTGGGCGATCTCAGTTTTCCATGCTTTCCTACATGGCCTACAACCCCTCTCTTTTGAGCTAGTTTTTCTACATGCAAGGAGCTATATATAAACTCTCTCCCTCCATCTCCGTGTACATCTGTGTATACCCACATACAGAAAACCAGGAAGAAAGGTCCCATCCTAGCCCACTCCTTGACGGCCTAGTCTTCATCATGCAAGAAATGGCATATACTAAAAGTGTGTGTAGATAGCCCTCTTGCATGCGTATTAGGAAGACTACTTCCTGGTGTGCTCTTTTCCTGTGTGCAAGGGAAGAGATGATGTGGGAGAGCAAAGTCGGGTTTTCTCCGCCTGCTGCCTGAAGCGCACAGCCATGCGGTTTTGCTGAACATGTAGATCAGCTCGAGGCCACTAGGTGTGGCTGTTCTAATGGGTTATGCAGACTCATGAAATGGCTGGGGAGTGGGGAGGGAAAGCCGCCACCACGTCGGAGACAGATGCTCTCTGTAAATACATTCCAACTTATTAACTTCTCCTCTGGCACTTCTGCCTGCTCTCAGTACAATCTTTGTAACACTGTTCTTTTTTAAAACAACAACAACAATAACCTTATCTTTGTTCATTCCTCTTTTGCCTATTGAATCTATACCGAGTATACCTTTGGATCTGAAAAATCTGTATGTTCTTATCTTTGTATGATTTTACAACAAACAAAAAAAAGACGACGATGACAAAACTATCAATATGCACACATACACACAGGGAAAATTACACAACAGTTTCTGCTGCTCTGGTGTCTTACTGCCCACCCCTTTCCCCCCTTCCTAATATCGTCTCTTGAAACACCGTTAATAAAAATCTAGATTAAACTTGTCTGTCTGTCTGTTTTCTTCTTTGCCTCTTCCTATATATGTCTCTCGTTTTCTGTGTTAACTCTCCCAGCTGACACCCTCCAACGTGTTGCAGACAGATGTAGGGACATGCTTCTAACCCCCCTATTCTCAACTCAGTGCTCGAGACCCCAAAATGGCTGGGGAGTTTTCCTCATCTCCTGCATGCAGTTTTCATTCACTCTTCAACAACCTGTCCTATGCAGCATGAAAAGCCAAGAAGGGGTTTCTTCTTCGTGTTCAAGGGTATGCTTGAAAATGCCGAATTGCCCTGCCTGTCGTTACTGAGCGAGCGTCACTAGCATGTGGAAATGGCAAGCTCTGGGGTGTTTTGGGGCTCACCTGCAAGATCAGAAATTTACAGAGTGGAGGGAGCTGAACCCTAAAGAGTGACATACTTAGCAACCCACAATACTAATAATTGAATAAGGCAATTTCCTAGGGATACAGAATAGAGACAGGCCCTGGAAAACAGGAAGGATATCCCAGCTCTGAGGCATAAACCTAGGATACATCCTGACTACAGATGATTGGTTTGTTTATTTTAAATATTTATATCCCACCTTATTTCTTATTGCCCCTCCCACTATGAGAAATAGGTATTTTATTATGCTAATGATTGTTTATTTATAGTCTGCCTTACTAACTGAGAGTCTCTCTACACGAGACATCTGATGTGAAGAACACGTGTCGGGAGATACCATGTTAGCCGGGAAGGGTAGTTTAAAAAGACAGAGCCTGGTGGCAGGGCAAAGGCTTTGCTATGTGCTGGAGCTGTGTGAAGGGGCTGTGAAATGCCAGAACGGAAACTTCAGCCCATTATAACCTCTCCAGGTCCAAGCCCAGCTCTGGAAGGCAGCTCCAGCCCATTTCCGTTCCTCACTGTCCTCTGGTTGCCATCCCACACAGTTTTAGACTGGAGAGGTGAAATTGACAGTGCCTTCAAGAAGGCAAAGATGAAATGAACAAACCCTCTGAGGAGCGATCTCCACCAGTTCTGACTTTAAACTACTCTTCCCAACTAACATTGCATCTCCCTACACTTTACGAGCACACGCTGAGGCGTCTCATGTAGACAGACTCTGAAATCCAAGGCAGATTACATACTGCAAGTGAATGCAATATAATGAATAGCGAGGACATTCACAGCAAAAATACAATATGATCAACAGTGAAAACAGATACAATAGGGTACAGCAGCTGGAAATTTGAAAACCAGCATGAAGCCAAACACATTGATGAAACCTTTCTGCATTAAATCATAAGCAATTGACACGATATCTTTAGCAATGTTGAACTATCCAGTAGGAGCGTATCTACATCAGCAGACAGTACCCAGTAGCCTAGTCTACAGTCCCTGACCCTTACCAAGGTATCTCTTGAGTTGCAGCCGTTATGAATTGAATTTAGGCTTCAACTGAACCAGCTACACAACTGCCCAGTATATGCCAAATAAGGTTGCCAATTCTGGGTTGGGAAATTCCTGGAGATTTGGGGGTGGAGCTAGGGGAGGGACCTCAGTGGGGTACAATACCATAAAGTCCACCTTCCAAAGCTGCCATTTTATTCTGGGGGAACAGATCCCATTCATCTGGAAATCAGGTGTAATCCTATGAGATTTCCAGGCCCCACCTAGAAGTTCAAACAAAGGAAGTGCCCCTGGAATGTAAACTAGATCCTAAAGTGGGTAACTACAACCAAGGGAATAGAATACAAGTACTAATCAGTAATTATTAATATATGTAACTATTATTTAAAGTGCTGTAGAGACAAGCGCTTATGCATAATAAATACACAATTCATAATATTACACTTGCTAAATATACAATCACTGCCCAATGATAAATAACATACAACATACGAGAGTTGCGATGTGCCCATACAGACACATAAGAGATTTCAAGTGTTCATGTTGATGTATGGCAAATTGCATGCACGACCCCTGAAGAAGTGAGTCCATCATGTTACAAGCTGCCAAGTAGCCAGCCCCTTGTTGGGCTGTCAGGAGGATCCTCCCCTCTGCACGTTGATTCCACCTGGGAAGAAATAAAAATTCAAGAGATTAATAATAGCTTACTACAACTTACCTATGGTTTCCGGTTTCCGGGTTCTCTTCGATCTTCTATACACCTGTAAAGAGAAAAGAAAAAGACTTTACTTGAGAAGGGTGTTTACATTCTGCAGAATTTCCAGTATCACTTGGCCGTGTTGTAACTTTTGTATGTTAATTATCATAGAAAGTGATTGTATATTTAGCAAGTGTAATATTATGAATTGTATATTTATTATGCATAAGCACTTCCCCACCTAGAAGTTGGCATCTCTAGTGCCCAACTGCAACATCAACAAGACAACCTGATTGCATGAGGAAGCTGCTGCATACTAACCGAGGACGTTCTAAGGGACAACGCCCAAAGGTCCACGCTGAGGTGCTTTCAAGGGGTTCTTGCAAGGGGAAAAAGAGTAATTTGTGGAGATCCTTCACCAAAGTAGCCTATGTTCTGCACCAATGTAAGCTCAGCTCTGTGGAATGCATGAGATGTAGAAATGTTCACAGGGTAGTAGCTCTAACCCTTCTGAGCATGGGAAATCGTTGGTCCCCCATGGGTTCAGACTGAGGAATTACATAAACACTTTAAATTTTACCTGGATGCCAGAAGGACCAGAAACATGGCTTTAAAAAAAAAATTAAGAAACTCAATCTTGCATTTGTGCTGAATCCCAAAACACAGTGTTTATCAAAGTGGGATTGCATTGGTTAGCAAGAAATGAAATAAAGAACAGCATATAATATTTGGAGGCCTTGACCTGGATGGCCTAAGTGAGCCTGATCTCATCAGATCTCAGAAGCTAAGCAGGGTCAGCCTTGGTTACTAATTGGATGGGAGACCTCCAACAAAGACCAGGGTTGTAGAGGCAGGTGACGGCAAACCACCTCTGTTAGTGTCTTGCCTAGAAAACCCCACCAAGGGTTGGCATAAATCAGCTATGACTTGAGGGCACACTCCAGCATGATGCTTGGAGATATACTGCCCCTGAAGATGGAGGGTCTGTTTAGCTATCAAGATTTACAGCCATAGATAGAGCACCATGCATTTCTCTCATCTTTCTTGGAAGCCAATTGTATGCCAATTAAATTCATAATTATATATGTTTAATGTATGCCAATTAAATTCATAATTATATATACATTGTATGCCAATTAAATTCATAATTATATATGTTGCAAAGAAGTATTTCCAAAATACATAATACATATTTTTATTTTAAGGCAGTTGCCAAATACTCTGGGTTTAATCGGAACAGCTGAATTGAGTATTAACACATTTCCTGTGCTGGTTTTGCATGCTACCCTTTCCCTACAAAACTGACAGCTCCACAGCAGGGGCAAAAATACAGACCCTAAACTTGCTGCCAATCAGCTTAATTCAATGACCTTGAATGAAAGAAGCTAACCAATCCACTTTCTCTACACAGTTCCTAGTTTAATAACTTGTTATTTCCCTTTTCCAAACTTAAAAAGAAGCCTGGCAGTTGCCCCAAATCTTTTGCTTTTCCTAATGAATAATCAACTGAAAACTGTCATAAATGAGTTGCTATTGGTCTACTCAGATGTAACTCTTGTCTTAATGGGAAATAGAATATTCTTTCTCTGATTTATGTGACAGAACATGCTGTTATGGGAAACTATTGCTCTGCACTTCAACCCTGGACTCATTTGAGAGAGCCAGTTTGGTGCAATGGTTAAGAGCAGCAGGACTCTAATCTGGAGAGGCAGGTTTGATTCCTTCCGCTTGAAGCCAGCTGGGTGACCTTGGGTCAACCACAGCTCTCTCAGAACTCTCTCAGCCCCACCCACCTCACAGGGTGATTGTAGTGGGGATAATAATAACACACTTTGTAAACTGCTCTGAGTGGACGTTAAGTTGTCCTGAAGGGCAGTATATAAATCGAATATTATTATTATTTTCCATTTTCCATATGCCTTCATTGATATGAAGCAAGGAGATGAGCTACAGACAGGCATTCTCTGCAAAAAGTTGATAGGATCTTTTATTTATTGGTTTATTTATGTTATTTGTGGCCCACCTTTCTCACTGAGACTCAGGGCGGATTACCCAGTGCAAGTCAATCCAACCAGCAGCAGAGACGTTCAATAAACAATGTAATAGGATATACAAATGCAAATTTGCAAGTATTTGAAAACAAGTGGAAACCGGATAAAGACTGAAAGAATATCAAAACAGAGCACAAGCAATTCTGAGCCTGACATATTAAAGAAAGTACCAGTAGGATCATACTTACAGCAACAGACAGTACATAGTAGTATAGTCTATAGTCCCTATGCGTGTACAGGCAGGCTGAACATGGATTCACTGTAAGATGTGAACAGGGTTTGTATGGAAACTTTGGTTCCTTTGCAAACAACAGAGGGAAGTTCTGGTGCTCATCTTGGCCATTCTGAAACAGGGTTGGCCGAGAACCCACGGTTGCTTGTGCGTAAGGATTAGTCGTTGAGATCAGGAGCATTATTTCTAGGTCTGAGAATGGTTCTCTATTCCATTCCTTTCCTCCATAATTTTTATCTGACTTGCAATCCATTTCTCCTTTATTCCACTTTAACTAAAACGATTTCTCAAAATGCGTTCATATTTTTCCTTCTCTGTGTTATGACATTCATTAAACATTATTTTTTTTAAAAGCCGCCACCCAAAATGAATGCAATTATCCTTACAATTGCATCAAGATTCTTTCTGTGTTTTAGTCATGTACGCGTACGCTCCTGCACATTGTTAAAACACTAGACAAAAAGGGTCCTCTTGACACCTATCGCAAGATTGCTGATACCCTGCCTTTCTCTCCAGTGGAGACCCAAAGCAGCTCACATCCTTCTCCTCCAATTTATCCTCACAACAACCCTGTGAAGTAGGTTAGGCTGAGAATGTGTGACTGGCTCAAGGTCCCCCAGTGAGCTTCCACAGCAGCCTGGTTTTAGTTTTGACCCTGAGTCTTCCAGACCCTAGTAGAAATGATGGGAAAACACACTACATATACTCAAAGTTACTCATCCTTTAGTTTTTAAACATTTTTTTTCAGGGCAGAGCTTTGGGCGTTTGAAGCTGTAGGCTGAAGGCCCAGTTTGCAGGGTTTAGATTAATGGATCCAGTTGATCAATTACTTTACTCTCATAGAATCCATTAGTACCTTTGGGATTGATTGAAAAGGTGCTCTGATTAAATTTTAAAAGTTAATTAATCTACAGGGCAATCCTAAACACAGTTACTCCAGTCTAAGTATGTTGATTTCAATGGGCTTAGACTGGAGTAACTTTGCTTAGGATTGCATTTTTACTATAGGAAGTTATAGAAATGGATGCCACTTTAGCCATTCTATCTTTTTTCACACATAGGAGAGAAGTTTAGAAGAGGCATTCTTCCATCTTAAGATAATTTTCCTATTCTCAGGAAGGACTCTTAAGAGACATTAGTTCATCATAGAAGAGGCATTCTCCCTCACTCATACAGAGAAGGGAATCCTGGAAGAGGCACTCCTGCATCTTAGAAGAGGCACTCTCCCTTTGGTCACATTCAGGACTGGAATGCCTCTTCTTGCCAGATGGAATGCCTCTTCTTGTATAGTACTTTCTGCAATATGGTCAGCCCGGCAATCACTTCTCGTCTTTCTTCCACAGGAGATGCAACCTATCTTGACATCTTTCGGGAGTTTTCTCACATGGCGTCAAACAACCCAGAAAAACTCAATCGTCGCAGCCTCCACTTCACTCACTCCTACCGATAGTCATTGCTGCTGCCACTGTCCACTTTTCTCCCGATGGCAGAGCTTTTGAACTCGGGAGGCGAAGGGACAGAAATGACTGAACTTCTTGAAACTGGTCCAGCCAAGATGGGGACAACTCTACACAGCGTGTAGCCACTCTGCAAAGATTCGCTGCCGTTTCTACCCTGTTCCCCATTAAATCCAAATGGCCATTTCCTCCTCCTGCAAAACGTGTGCCAATATGCTAGAACAACCTTGTGAGTGTCTACCAAAGCTCATGATTTATTTTACAAGCCACTTATTGTCATTCGTGACCTGAACAAAACACACGCCCCATTTCTTGGAAGCTTTCTTATCTATCGGTTGTGTATTCCCTTCATGGAACTCATACATGGCTTCCTTGTCTCCGTTTTATCCTCACGACCACACTGTGAGGTAGATTAGTTCCAGTGAGCATCCAGTGAAATAGATTTGCCATAGCAGGACCAGGGGACAACCCTGAAGAGACATCAAGACGTTCTAGAAATTTGCTAATCGCATTGTTTTTTTACCATAGAGAAGTGCGAATTACTAGAACCCTGTGATGTCGTTTCCAGGCACAAACTGGAAATGACATCACGGCACCACATGTCACCATGAGCTGTGACTTCCCACCCCTCCCTTTTGCTCCCACTGGAGTGAAAAATCCTGGTGAGTCCTGAAGCCCAAAGTGATTTTTACAAAAACGCTGTCAGGTGGGAGCTGAGGAAATGGTATTATTTCATCATTACGAAATGGAGTTTGGGGAGAGCCTCAGTTGGTACAGGCCCCGACCCAACTGCCTTGTGTCAGTCATGTATAAAATCTTTTGTTTATATTCTGAAATGTAATATATCGCCGAGCAAAAGAAATGTATTTTTAAAATGTGTGGGAGGAGGGGAAGGGAGGCCTCGAGAGAGAACATTTACAAGATTATAAATAAAGATGGCAAAGATTATTTTTTTCCTCCCTTAAGTACTCTGGGCGCTGTTTCATCACAGTATGCCAGTCTAGACCCCTTTCGACCAGGTGAGAGAAGTTCTTTTTTGGGAGTTTTTATGGGCTGAGGTTTACTGGGTACAAGTTTATGGCTCTGAGGCCAGTAGCCAAATGTTACCCTAGACACGCAAAACAGAGGGCTACTGGTTGTGATACATATTGTATACTTAACACACACGTTTTCCCTACAATGATTCAGCAGAAGTATTTACCCCTACAAACCAAACAAATCTCAGGTTGCTTCCATAGAAACAGGGCCATGACTTAGCATTTCACAAACAGATGTTGGAGAGCCAGTTTGGTGTAGTGGTTAAGAGTGGCAAGACTCTAATCAGGAGAACCCGGTTTGATTCCCCACTCCTCCGCTTGAAGCCAGCTGGGTGACCTTGGGTCAGTCACAGCTCTCTCAGAGCTCTCTCAGCCCCACCCACCTCACAGGGTGTTTTATTGTGTGGATAATAATGACACACTTTGTAAACTGATTGGGTGTTAAGTCATCCTGAAGGGTGGTATATAAATCAAATGTTATTATTTATTATATTATTCATAAGCCTTATATATTGGTAACAACATGCTTGCCCAACTAGGAATGCCAACTTTTTGATCCTCTGCTGTTAGGTTGGCCTGCAGATGCAAACTGGCAAATGCTATGCTAGGAAATTTGTCCTCTGCTGATCATGCTGCTCTTCAAGGCAGAAGAGCCGGCCAGATGGCAGCCCTATCATGGACTGCTCTGTGTCAGGTTACCAACCTCCAGGTGAAGCCTAGAGTTCTCCTGGAATGACAGCTGATCTCCAGTTCCCCTGGAGGAAATGGCAGCTTTGAAGGGTGGACTGTAGTACCCCATCCTTGCTGAGCTCTCTCCCCTTCCCAAACTCCACCTTTCTCAGGCACTACCACCAAATCTCCAAGAATTTCCCAAGCTGGAGTTGGCAAGCCAACTACAAAATGAATGTCCCTCTGACCAGCTCAATTTTCTCCTCCTGCAGTACACTGGATTCATCTACTCTTCCAGCAGCCTGGCTTCTGAGGCAGAATATGTTCATACACTGACCCTTAAATTTCTTTTTTAAAAGACAAACAGAGGAGGTTTGATCTGACACAGTGAACCCAATTGTTCTCATTGCTAAATTGCAGTAACCCAAACACATTGCATGCTATTTATTGTCTCTGTTGGCAATTAGGAGAGGCTGAAGGGAATTGGAGTGTGCCCATTCGAGGCCAGGGTCACACACACAAACCTTTCGGAGATCTTTGATTTGGTTTGATTCCTCATTCCTCCACTTGAAGCCAGCAGGGTGGCCTTGGGTCAGTCACAGATCTCTCAGAGCTCTCTCAGCCTCACCCACCTCACAGGGTGATTCTCGTGAGGATAATAACAACACACTTTGTAAACTGTTCTGAGTGTGGCATTAAGTTGTCCTGAAGGGTGGTATATAAATTGAATATTATTATTATTATGACTTTTAGAAACCCAGTAAGTGTGAGTCTCTCTATTACATAAGAATGCTCAAGAGTAGGGAGATGCAATGCTAGCCCAGAACTGTAGTTTAAATTTCACCTCTCTTTGCCTCCTTGAAGGGGAGGTGAAATTGACAGAGCCTTCAGGGAGGAGAAGAGGAAATTAACAAACCCTCTGAGGAGCGATCTTTGCCGGCTCTGTAGAGAGGTGTATCTCTACAGAGCCTTTGGCTCTGTCTTTTTAAACTATACTTCCCAGCTAACATTGCTTCTCTCTACACTTGAGCATTCTTGTATAAGATGACTTGTGTAGAGACATTCCATGTGTGCTGTACCCAAATCAGACGGTGGCTCCTTCTAGCTGAGATTTCTTAACCGGATCTTCTTTTGCAGGCCTGGAGACGGGTATCCAACTTTTAAACTATTCCTTAATATTAGTTTGATCTTCAAGGAAGTGCAGGTGATGCCATTCAGCTTCATGCTATGAACAACTTTAGCTGCCGCCACTCATTCAGCTTCTATTCAAAGGGCAGAGTATTCTTTTCCTGCTCGGCTTGGGCCAGCGCTTCCCTGCCTCACCTAAAAAGTTTTTCTTTTCTCTTTTTTAAAGCTTTAAAAATCTGTGATGACAGCTTCCATTAAAGAATGGGTGCTTGTTTTTAGAACAGGACAAATCTCTGTCCAACCTCAGAAAAGGGTTCGGGCAGATTGTAATATTAATATAACCTTTACAATATGGACCGATTTTTGGTTCAATCAGGAATCGACTTCCTCATCCCCTGACCCCGGTTCAGGGATTTGAAAATACAATCTGGTAATGCTCAAGTGATCCTTCAAATGTTCTTCTTTATCTCTTGTGACAGCCACCTGATTAAAGAGGATCAGAAGCTTATTTATTTTAAAATATGCCCCTTTATATACACAGTATGCAAATAAAATTATATAAGGTTGTTTAAGGAAAAAATGCTTAAGTTCCTGGAAGCTTTGGAATTTAAAAATACCCTTCCTTTACCTTGTTACACTTGTAGAGAAAAAGAGGTATTCTTGTGTTATAAAGTTTCTAGAAGTTTCAGTTGGATATTGGAGATAACTGGTTTTCTTTTTATTTCTCTGAAGCCCCATTTTGTAAGGAAGGCTTACTACAGCCCCATTAATTTTGTAATAGCAGAATACCTATTTTTTTAAAAAAAAAATTGGTAGTAATTTTAATTGAGGTTGAACAGTTAGTAATTCAAGGAACTCACCACATAAAATTTCACTCAGATGAATAATGCTGGGTGCATCGATCAAGTATTTATTCTATTCGACTTTAATGCATGCGATTTTTGCCTTTAAAAGGCTTTATTTTGTCTCACAAACACAATTGTCGGCATTTCCATTTGTATATAAATGTCTAAACTTTGTAAGGGCGTATGAAAGTGTGGGTAGCAATACTAGGGAGACAGGCGCACCCATTTGGTGTTAGGAAGATTGTTCAACAAAATGGCCGCTGTGCCCGACAGTTGGCAGTTGGGTGATTCTTAAACTGAGGGTTGTATGTGAAGAGATTCTTCTGGAAGCAGCTGGCAGCTTTCTGGTCACACTTGCAGACGAGCGTCTCGCAGCGGTCCCTCGATTTGACTGTACAGAGATAAGAAATTTTAGCAGCTTTTATGGTATACGTCTAGCCCTCAAGAGAGTTTCATGAACGTCATTTTAAACGGATCATGAATGTTATTTTATGCTATTTCTATGCCCTGGCTTGTTTTTATTACTGGTTTTGTTATGGATAACTCTTATGCTGTTGTTTTTTTATGATTTTATTGTGTTGCTGTTACTTTTTGAGTTGCCGTGAGCAGGTCTCTGGAGAGGCGGTAAACGATTTCTTAAATAAATAGCAGAGATTATAATTTCAACAGGAGTTTCCAGAAAACCTGGCCAGCAAAAAAAAAAGGGGGAGCCATTTGAAGTATGCTGGGGTGTGTGTGTGTCCCTAGACAGACCCCAGGTTGGACCACATCTAACTATTCCTCACCTACAGCTTCTGTTTTTCTGAACAGTGTATGTGGCGCAGTTCTTAGAAAGTCAGTGTAAGATCTGGCATTGAATCCCTTCTCTGTCGTGGAAGCTCACTGGGTGAATTTGGGCGAGACACTCACTCCCAGTCTGACCCATATCACAGTAGAATTGCCAGT
This sequence comes from Eublepharis macularius, assembly GCF_028583425.1. Lineage (NCBI taxonomy): Eukaryota > Metazoa > Chordata > Lepidosauria > Squamata > Eublepharidae > Eublepharis > Eublepharis macularius. The sequence continues at coordinate 3,729,317 of NC_072806.1, forward strand.
CCACTGTCACAGGTGGGGCATTCCCTGCCCCTACCTGTCATTTCCTGGAGCTGCAGCAGGAGAAAAAAAATTATGACAGTCAGGCCAATGGCATGATGTCACTTCCAGGGAAAATCCTGAAATTAGTCACACCTCTCTAGGAATCACCTGAAACAACGGTGAAACCATAGAGTTTTTAGCAATTCCTAGAGAAGATTGATGTTGTTTCTGGGAGAAAACCCATGCATGGCATCAGTCCCCTCTAGGAATCACCAAAAACTCTATGATTTTACCATAGAGTTTCCAGCAATTCTTAGAAAGGCATTATATTGGTTCCATGTTTGTCCCAGAAGTGACATCTCATCGTTGCTGATGGCTGCCCCCCATGAACCTTCTGGTCTCCTTCTGGGGGCTGCTTTTAGAATAAAAAGGAGGAAGGGAAAACAGAATAAGCCATTTTGGGTCCCCCATTGGGGAGGAAAGCAGGGTATAAATACATAAACTGCTCACTTTTTTTGACATCGGCAACTCACCACATTTAATTTTATCCCTCTTGGCATAGAATCTGTATGTTTGGGCCTTGGGGTTGCAACCGAACATCTCCACCTTATTATAACAACAGTCATGGCTATGGCAGCACCTGAGCAGTAAAAAGAAAGACAAAAGCCAGTGTGGTATAGTGGTTACAGTATCAGACTAAGTTTGGGGAAAGCCAGGTTTAAATTCCCGCTTGGCCATAAATTTCACTGGGTGACCTTGTGGCAGTCGTTTCTTTCAGCCTAGCCTCCATTTCAAGGTTGCTGTGAGGCAAAAATGGAGGGTATGGCTATGAGCTTCTTTGAGGAAAGGTGGTTTCAAATGCAATAAATAGATAACCTTCAATGGGAGGAAGAAAAACAAGTTTCGCTTAGGATGCTTCTGTAGGAATGAGGTGATACAGACTTTTTTGTTTCCTTGACTTCAGACTTTATGGTTTTGGCACACCTTGTCATTTGATATGATTGATGCTTGTGCAACGATATGCCGTTTATGGTGATGCACAAGTATTTGACAAAACTTTGGTCACATCATGACAAGACAAGATTCTCTGGGAAAGTCAATAATGCTGGGAAAAGTGGAAGGCAGTAGGACAAGAGGAAGACCTAAAACAAGATGGCTTGACTCAATAAAAGAAGCCACGTCCTCCAGTTTGCAGGATCTGAGCAAGTCTGTTGGTGATAAGACATTTTGGAGGTCTTTCGTTCATAGGGTCGCCATAGGTCAGAGGCGACTTGACAGCACATAACACACTCGCAAGTATTTGATACCAAAAGAACATTGAAAAAATGTGCTCATTTGAAATGAGAAAATTTGGCCCAAGTAAACACAAACTGGTATAGAAATAAAGGCAGAAGAAAATTTGTATTTACTTCCTTCATTTATAGATTGTCTTTCTCACTGAGACTCAAGGTGAATAACAGCTAAAAGCAATGTAGTAAGAGCTCTATAATCCACACAACCCCAAAAAATTAGAGAACATTGTACGAAAAACACAATACAACAGAAACAACAAAGTAGAAATTACAAGAATGGAGAACCAGGCAATGAAAGATTATATTACACAAACAGGGCAATAAAACTGGATTACACAAATTAGAGAACAATGTGGTAAATACAGCCTAATATATACAACGAAGACTGCTTTAAATTCCACAGACATTAACTACAATGTTATTTACTTTATAAAAATGCTCGCCTGAACCAGCTAGCTTGCAAACTTTAGCCTAATGTCTTATTTATGTGTTTTGCCAGCGGAGTGCCGAACTCTATAAAACCTAGATCAGATTTCTGCATGTATTTATTCTAAGGTAAAAGCTGTGGGGCTCAAATTACAGGAGCACTCCCTCCCTCTTGCAAGGTACTGTTTCTGAACTGAAACCTCAGATCTCCTGAATTACAAGAGAATTTGTTCCAGAGGTAAGGTTGCCCACTTCCAAGTTGGCCTGGTGATCTCCCAGAATTAAAACTGATCTCCAGACAACAGAGATTAGTTTGTCTTGAGAAAATGGCTGCTTTGGAAGGTGGACTCTATGGCATTATATCACATTGAGCTTCCTCCCCTCCCGAAACTCGACCCCCCACCCCACCCCAGGATCTACCCCTAAATCTCCAGGAATTTCCCAATCCAAAATTGGCAACCGTACCCAAAAAGGTCTACTCCAGTTTCTCTCAGGCAAGTCTCACCTGTCAATAGAATCCACGGGGAAACCTTGAGTCCCTGGACCACAATGGCAGCCGTAGTTGGTGAAGTTGGCCAGCCCATAGTTGGTGGCACCAAACTTTATCATCTCATCCAACTGAATGGCTGTCCCAGTCACAAAATCTGCCCCTGAAATAGAAACAAAGTAGTGTAAAGACCGGGAATGGTGAGGGGAGCAGAGCTGCTCCGACAGGGAGGGTCCAATTCCCCTCCCTGCTCCAGCTCAAGATGTCAGCCATAATTGTCGGCCAGTATCCCTCAAAACCGAATGCGAAAAAGAGGAATTTGGAAAAGATCAAGTATTCCAAACATTAGATTGGGATGCTTGGAACTGCTCAAGTTTGAATTTGTGAGAAATGGCTGTCTCTGTGAACGGCCTCACCACCTCTGACAGAATGATCAGAGAAGAGCCCACCACTCACCACAGGCAAAAAAAAGAACGAAAATGCCGATATTCTTCATCTGTGCCATTGAGTGAAAGAGGTCTTGATTGGCTGCGGATAGAAGGGTTCTGCAAAATTTTGCTAGGGTGGGTACCTCCTTTATAGGCCCACCCAAAGAAGGATTGTGAAATGATTCCCACAATCCATGACAATTACAGCTGAAAACCAAAACAAAGCTACAGACCACAATTACTTAGAAAGGGGAAACTGACAATTCAGGATATTTTTGTCTGGTGCAGAGGTGGTGAGGGGGTAGTGTGCTCATACCAGCCCGGTCTTTATCAATGACTTCACCATTTTTTAAACCTAGTGAAATGTCTATCTAATAATAGCAGTGTGAATGGCGTAGCTGCACTGGTTTTTGTTCAGTTTTTGCGCCCAAGTTCGTTTACTTCCATATTGAGTTTTTTTTGTCCCTTTCTACAGCGTCTAGTGCATTAGGCATACAAACTAATGTGAGCTGAAAGAGAAATGATAGTTGATATCACAAAAGAAGTACTGAGTCAGTTAAAAATGGGAAATGGTGCTATTTCCCTTGTGGAAAGGGGTGGGCCAAGCTAGATGTGACATCTGCCACGTGGAGGGTTGGGCGTCCATGACTAGGTTTGCCAGCCATTGGTTGTCAACTGGTGGGAATCTGGGGGAGGGGAAGGTAGGGATATGGAAGGCACTGTTGGGCAATGGCATGATGTCACAAAACCTGGCAGTGCTGTCATGCCATTCTAGGTATCACTGGAAACTCAATGGTAAAACCGTAGAGTTTCCAGTAATTCCTAGAGTGGGCTGCCATCACTCCCCAGGTTTCCCCCAGTGATTTTTTAAAATTATTTTTCTCCCAGCAGCGGCAGGAGTGGCATAGCAGGAGTGGCATTGGGAAAAGGGAGCTGGGGCCAAGGCATACCCCACCCCCAGTGGGAAAATGGCAAGCCAGTCCCTGACACATCTTACAGACTGACATTACAACAGGGAGTGAATCTTCCCAAGTGTTGCAGGGCCCAATTCATTTCAGGATCATGGGGAGAAGAGGGTCTTCAGCCCTCCTACCTGCACCATTTTCTTGAGCACAAAAGACACCACGGTGATGAATTTCTGGTTCAGGAAAAGACTTCAGTTTGGTATACACTCATGCAGCTGAGTGAGGTTGTGGAACCCTGAGGTGGTTATACTGTACCTCCCTCCAAACTGAATCAGGCCTTAGAGCATTTGAGCACATTAGTTCCCCGAAGCAACATCTGTCTATGTGGCAGATACTTTCGCCCTATTCGGGGACTCCGCCTCGGCTGAAAACTTGCAGGTCTGTTAGGGTGGGACTGGCAACTGGTGAGTGGGTGGGGTTTCAGGCAGTGGTTGCCTTTGCTGGTGATGTCATGACATCACTGGTAATGTGCTGCTACCACTTCCAGGCACACAGGAAGTGACACCAGCATGTCAGGACACTGCTCATCCTCCCCCCAGTTTCCCACCCTTTCCTCCCTGCAACCCAGATGAGTAGCAGTGGGAAGCACTGGTTTGTGGTGAGGGATGCCCTTCCATTACCGGGGTACGGCAGCTCTAAGACTTGTACCTTCTTGTCTATTTCTTATAATGTCATTGTGCAGCAATGTGTATTTCTCGGGTGCCAAGGAAAGGGCGTTATTTGGGGAGAAACAGAAGTCAACTGGTAGGGGTGGGGACTTTCTTTTCCACCAACTAAAGAATGGCCACTGTTCTCAAGCTAATTATAGGTTCTACTGACTTTGCTGGAAAGGACAAGAGGGAGGCTGATAATAGGTTGCTTTTACCTTTTCTTTTTCTGCTAACTAAAGAAAATAAGCGGTAATGGGAAATGACTGGTTCTGTGGATATTTATCAAAACTGAGCTCATCGCCTTTTCCAGGCCAGTGGTTTTAAGAAATAGCTGGCCCAAAAGGTGACACGGTTTTGAAATCAGGAGGAAGCATTCGTCTAGCGGGGAGGAGTTTTCATGACAGCGAGGAGACCCTGAAGCAGAATGAGCAAATGCTAGAAAACAAGGTGGCAAATGAGGCCAAAAGGCAGAGGAGGCGGTGAGTCAGAAGGGAAGGACTTCTGATATGGACATCCAAAATGTCTGACGTAGTCAAGAGGAGAACAACACAGTTGCATAAATGTAAGTCATGTGCTCAGTTATTCTGCCTGCTCTGCATTGACCAGCTCTTTAACTGAGCACAGCGATCGATTGCCCTGATATTTGAAGAAGATGGTCTCAGCAAGGCCATTATTATCCATGACAACTGAAAAGCACAACTCTCTCTCTTGTCCCTCTCTTCCAATTCGTTCACTTCCCTGGGGTCCCCTGGGACTGATATATGAGCCTAAAAGGTGATCAGGAACTAATAAATCCAGAGGCTCTACCATATCTTACATGCCCAGGGTAATACTGATCGCCATTTTGGGGTCAGGATGGAAGCAATTTTCCCCAGGCCAGTTTGGCTAGGGATCTTGATGGTGTTTTGCCATCTTCTGGGCATGGAGCAGGGGGTCACTGGGGTGTTAGGGAAGAGGTAGTTGTGAATTTCCTGCACTGTGTAGGAGGTTGGACTAGATGACCCTGGAGGACCCTTCCAACCCTATGATGCTATGATCTGCTAGTCATGTCCTCGGTGTCCCATTGCATCTACCTGCTGCTCCCTAGGCAGGCAGTAGAGTTGTTGGACTTTGACTAACAGCCCTTCTTCTATCTCTGGAGCTTCTGAAGGGGCAGGAAGAGAGAATGCACTGTCCTAACACCTGCCATTCATACCCAACAGGCAGAAACCTTACTGCAGACAAGGTGATTATTGTTCCCCTCATGTCTACCACGCCTTGTTCTGTTCTCCAGGGTTGTGCCGGGAATGCGCAGTGAATGATGGTGCAGTCCACCAGCAATGCAATTATACCTTATTATATTAATTGCAATTAGGTTCCTTAGCTTGGATTTTCCATCTGAGCGCATGAGTTTGGGATTCCTCCCCCCGCCCGCCCCCACACCAGTAACCTGGGGAATTTACTGAATGTAAACGCCATTCATTACGTCATTTGGAAGTGAGCAATAGATCATCAATACCATGGCTCAGCTATCCGAGTCAGATCCATATGAGTTTACCATCACACCACTAGAGGGAGCTGTTTACAGGAAGTTACAAACAGCTGGGGTGCAACACCCTTCCTGTGTGGCCATGCCTTTAATTTGTTTAACATTTCATACCCAGCATTTCCCACATGAAAGCTTGTCCTACCCCACTTTTCACATGAGATCAACTACTTGACCATGTACCTCAAATAGGGTTGCCAACTCTGGGTTAGGAAATTCTGGGGAATTTGAGGGGTAAACCTGGGGAGGGAGGGGTTTGGGAAGAGGAGGGACCTCCTCAGGGTAGAAAGCCATGGAATTCACCCTCCAAAGCTGGGTGAACCTCCAGGGGAACTGATCTCTGTCATCTACAGGTCAGTTGTAATTCCAGGGGATCTCCAGGCTCCACCTGGAGGTTGGCAAGCCTTACCTTAAACCTCTTTTTTTTTAATTAGTTAAATTTATACTCCACTTTTCTGTCACTCTAAATACAACTCAGGGTGGCTTATATCAACAGCAAAAAATAGCCAGAGATAAAACCTTTAAGCACATTTGAAAGCAGGGAAGATGTAAAAAACAAAACCAATAATCTAAGAGAGATGCTACCAAATTACACCCTCTCACTTGTTTTGCAGAAGCTTGTTCTCCATTAATTAAATGCAAAGAGGGGATCCCCCCCCCCACTCCTTCTACCATGGGAGGTCTTGCCATTGGGAAAACTCCAGTCATAGTGGGAGGCCTGGAAGCCCTATTAACAAAGCAAAACCAGTTACAAGGGCACAAAAACAAGATAACAGTCCATCAGCAGGATAAAAACAGCCTATGGGATAGCAAAGCACAAACTACAAACAGCCAGATCTGCCAACACAGTTTACCCTCCACCAGGGCTTTTTTTCTAGGAAAAGAGGTGGTGGAACTCAGTGGGTTGCCCTCGGAGAAAATGGTCACATGGCTGGTGGCTCCGGCCCCTGATCTCCAGACAGAGCGGAGTTTAGATCGCCCTCCGCGCCACTGGCGCAGAGGGCGATCTAATCTCCCCTCTGTCTGGAGATCAGGGGGCGGGGCCACCAGCCATGTGACCATTTTCAAGAGGTTCCGGAACTCCGTTCCACTGCGTTCTGGCTGAAAAAAAACCCTGCCCTCCACTGAATGTCCTATGAAATAACCTCTTTTGTTTGCCTTCCTGAATGCTGAAATTATAGGCACCTTTTGCACCCACTCTGGTAAGCAATTCCAAAAGATGGTAACAACAACAATAACAACAATGTGCTTATATGCCACTCTTCTATACTGGTTGGCTTCCCACTCACGACAGTGAACAAGGTCAGCGTTATTCTTATCCCCCAAGGTTCTGGACTTGCCACATTAAAAGAGTCTGACCTGGCGCTTCCTAGAGGAATAGTCCTAAAGAGAAGGCTGAAAAAGGACAAGTCTTTCCCAAAAGCGCAGCTGGTGAAGTTGGTAAGCATGGAGCCTAGGCCATGGAGGACTGTAACAACCATCGAATTGAGCCTGGAAACAAATAGGTTAACCCAGGGGTCATTTCGTAGAAAAACAGCTGCAGGAACTCATTAGCATAACTCATTAGCATATGCCACTTCCCTTGACATCACAGAAAATGTGTTATTAGCATAACTGATTTGCATATGCCACACCCCCTGGCATCACATATCCTGGCTGTTTTGGACCCAATCCTGGCCATTCAGGGCCGAAACTGGGCCCAAAATGGCAAAAAGGGGCTGAAAAGGGCCAAAAATGGGCCCAAAAGGGTCAGCATCCACCACCCATCAGAGGCCCGATCTAGGCCGTTTCAGGACCAATCCTGGCTGTTTGGGGCCCAAAATGACTGAAAGTGGCCATTTTAGGCCCCAATCAGGACCAAAACAGCCAGGACCGGGTTGGTGCCGGGCAGGGGAAGGTTCCCCCACCTGGCACCAACCCAATCTGGGCCATTTCGACCCTGATCCAGGCCATTTCGGCCCCAATCCCAGGCCGCAACGGGCCCAAAATGGCCAAAAATCAGGTGGGCGGGCCACCTGACATGTGACCTCTTTGGAGAACTACCGGAACTGCGTTCCTGCACGTTTCCCCTCAAAATGAGCCCTGGGTTAACCCGTGCAATTGACACAGCACTAGCGTGGTTATCGACTCCGGGCAGGAGTCTTACTTGCTGCATTTTGTGCCAATTGAAGCTTTGGAGATGTCTTCGAAGGCAGCTTAGTGATATATATTTCTTTTTCTGTACCCTGCTTTTAAAAATCTGGGACATTTCACAATCTTGATACGGGTACCTTATAATTTAGGACAATTAGTGATTTATTTTTCTTTTTCTGGAATGTTCTGACTAAATAATCAGACGTTTCAGGGAAGGGAGAGGGAAAAGTTTGGTCGTAAGGTCAGGCAAAGGCCTATCTATTTGTTTTTTTGTGCAAGGTGCGCCTCATGGTGAAATTGCAAAATCGTAAGAAACGCTGGGAGGCACATTTGGCTCTTCCGGTAGTTTCTGAGCGCTCTTGCTGAGGTAAAAGTTTCGGGCTTTCTGACGGCATTCATTCAGCTAAGATGTAGACGGAATTGGTCATGAGTTCCTTGACTGTTCCAGAATGTTCCAGACTGTCTTGATGAGGCAAATACTGATGGCAGCTGTCCAAGCTGGGGTGTAAAATTATCTGGTCGTGAGCTACTTGAATCTTGTGGAATATTCCAAGTCTTCTTCTCGAGGTTAACGTTTTTGGCTCTCTATTGGCATTAATCCACTTTAGGACTTCGGATGACAAGTTGGGGGCTTGTGACGACAATGTTGACAGTGTATCAAAATGAGTTAGAAAATCTGTAGTGGTTAGAGTACAGGGGGACCTTGGGCCAGTCACATATTCAGCCTAAACTACCTCACAAGGTTGTTGTGAGAATAAAATGGGGGGAGAGGAGAATGATGTAAGCTGCCTTGGATCTCCACTGAGGAGAAAGATGGCATATAAATCAAGGATGGGAAGAAGTAAATGGGAGGGAAGGCATAGTATAAGTCGATCTTGTCAGATCTTGGCTGCTAAGCAGGGTCAGTACATTTCCCCCGGCCATATCAATGTTATCTACTGACTCTATTTGGGAGTCTATTTTTCCATCCTTCTTTGTCTGGCCAGTCCTTCCCTTGTCTTGGCTTGTCCTGTTGAATATCTCTAAGTTTTTCTGGATGACTCAGCCTGATGGATCTTTTCTGAAACCGCCTTTGCAAATCCAGTTTGGCCCTTGCTCCCCCCCGCCCCAAATTCTTTTGGCTCAGCGCCAAACCTTCCAGCCTCCCTCTGAGACCAAAGTTGCTGAAACCCTGCCATCCTTTGGCATCTCAGCTCTTCAACTTCATCACTTACCAGCATCAGCCTGCGGACGGGGACTGCAAATTACAGCGTTGAGTAATAAACAGTGATATAAACCTTCCCCCCTTCAGAAGGTGACCTACATTTGGCTTGACTTACGATCTAATCCAGGATTCTTTTAAAAACCACTGAAACACACAGGGTCAGACTACGGTCTTATCTAGTCGAGGTAGGGTTCCCAGGTGCCCGCCAGTGGCAGGCAAACTCCCGGGAGTTTGCCTCCTTGCCCGCCGATCTACCGGCGATCAGAGGAAGGTGGCAAGCCTCACAGAGGTCGCCCACTACCAACAGGCACCCGAGGAACACACGCGGCATGTGTGCTCCCAGAGGATGCAACGACATCACTTCCAGAAGTGATGTCATCGCGCTGGCCGTGAGAGTGTTCCCGCGCTTTGTTTGGGGGCCAATTTTGGCCCCAAATAGGCTAAATCAGCTCCATGGGGAGTGTAGGAGTGCTCCTGTGGCCAGCGCAACAACATCGCTCCTGGACATGACGTCATCACGCAGGTGCCAGAGTGCGCGTGTGATCCACATGTGCGCGAACAGAGAGCATGCAACCAGCATGAGCAGGGCTTTTTTTTCTGGGAAAAGAGGTGGTGGAACTCAGTGGGTTGCCCTCGGAGAAAATGGTCACATGGCCGGTGGCCCTGCCCCCTGATCTCCAGACAGAGGGGAGCTGAGATTGCCCTCCGTGCCGCTCGGCAGCATGGAGGGCAACCTAAACTCCCCTCTGTCTGGAGATCAGGGGGTGGGGCCACCAGCCATGTGACCATTTTCAGGAGGTTCCGGAACTCCGTTCCCGCTGAAAAAAAGCCCTAAGCATGAGGTTCTAGGGAGGGTATAGGGACCTGGCAACCCTAAGTCCAGGCCTGCCAGATGCCTATGGGAAGTTCACAAGGTGAAGGTCTGCCCAGTTTGTTTGTCCTTACCAGCTGGTATTCACAGGTAGAGAGCCTCTCACCCAGGGCTACTTCCATGTTTGGGGTGGGAGGCCTAGGCAGAGAGTGTTCAAGCACCCCATTCCCACTGCCAGGCTCCCCTTCTTGCCCTCCCACCCACAAGTCCCCACCTGCCTGGGCATCCTTCCTTTGCCCACTTGCAAGCTTTCCCCCCACCTGCGGTCACAGCTTCCCACACTGCCTGCGCACCTTTTCACTGATGGTGCCAGGTAGTGAGTGCAGCAAGGAGCGCTGCTGCCATGGCCAGCAGGAATGCCGATGCTTTGTGCGCCACCCACATGCCCTTCTCCAGCAGTGCTGGCAGCATGTGCACCTGGGAGCCGAGATGACAAAGCGCCCACAAGCAGGCAGCGGAAGGGTGTGAGTGCAGGCATTGGAGGACACGTGTGAGTCGGGTGCCAGCTGCAGCGGGCCCCACCAGAAGCCATGGGCCCTGGTGGCTGCCCCACCTTGCCACGTGCTGACACCACCCCTGCTCTCATCCTGGAAGTTCCATTCCATTCTTAGTTATCCTAGTTAATAGCTGTGGGTAAACTTGTCCATCATGAATGTATCGAAGAGCTTTGTTAGATCAGACCAAAGAACCTTTTAATCCAACATCCTGTCTAGCTAGTCAGGTGCCTTCAGGAAGCTCACAAACATGGTAGGAAAGAAGGTGGCCTCTCCAGTATCCAGTACTGGGTGGACTGCTTCTGAATATGGAGGTTCCAATTAGCCACTAAGAGTCATCCATTCAACTATTTACCAACACATTTTATACGCTGCCGCTTCATAGCTTTTGAAGCCACTCATGATGCAAAAAGAGGTTAATAAAAACAGGAAAATCCCCAGCGCAAAGACAGTGTTTTTAAAAAGCCAGAGGCGTAAAAACAATAGCTTGTATGAATCGGTTCAGACCTTAAGAAAAAAACCTTCTAAGATGTCTTTTGGCACTGGATTCCATAAATCAAATTTGAATTATATGTTGCGTGAAGATGTACCTCACCCTTTTGCTTCGGGCAAATATTGGTGAATACTGTACCCAGAGTTCCAAAATACAAAAGAGAATGGCAGAACAGAGTCTTTAAAACTTTTGTGGAATTATGATGATGGAAAGAGGCACATTCTTCCTTCTCACGGGGTCTCTGTCTTGTCCCCACGACAATAGTCAAAGACCCAAACAGCCGGAGAGAAGCATTTGAGCTTCTGGGCCTTGTAGATGGCCTGAGGCCCCAGTAAGAAAAGCAATATCCATTTTCTTTCTTGGTTAAGCATCCAAATTTTGCACTCAGAAATGCACATTGCTCAGGGACAGTTGGGGCAGTACACCAGACTATAATTAAGGAAGCTTAACTGTGGCTTGGCACAATTTATTTATTTTAATTCTATTTATGTCATTTATAGTCCACCTTTCTCACTGAGACTCAAGGTGGATTACATAGCGTGAGATTAGTACAATCAATATCGAGGACATTTCCGTACCGTGTCAAGGACATTTCCACGACCACGTCATAGGATTTTACAAAGACGCAGCATTAGCAAGGCTCCAATACAGAGTTGAAGAATTGCTCAAACAGAATATAATCAATTCTAGGACTGACATTAGATAACATGAAGCAAAGGTAGTATAGGAGTACATATTCGAGCAACAGATAATATGTAAGGCAACATAGTGGTGAAATCTGTGGTCCCTGACTCATTAGTGAAGCATGACAGATTTGCAAACAAACATCACGCCAGAATGGGAAACCGCGGCTTGAAGTAGATTTTGCAAACCGTTTTTGTTACACCAGGGACTGGAGGGGAAGTACATATGTGTCACCATTCACACATGCAGCCCCAGCTCTGAGCTTTTTGAGGTCTGAGGCTTTGCATACTTACAGAGGAGTTAGCCGTGTTAGTCTGTAGTAGCAAAATCAAAAAGAGTCCAGTAGCACCTTTAAGACTCACCAACTTTATTGTAGCATAAGCTTTCGAGAATCACAGTTCTCTTTGTCAGATGCATGTCATTTGCATACTTGGGTTGCAGTCTGATCTGGTATTTTCCTGTAAAAGAATGAGAGCATTGTTTTTATAAGGTTGAGATTTTATTGGATACACATGGATTGATTGAAGGCAAGACAGAAAGGAAATGTAAAAAGTAATTGGCAATCAACAGGTTTGGCAAGTCAAATAAAATACTTCAAATACCTACTTTGGCAACTCCTAATCAAACAATGACTGTAATCTTTGATAATTAAGATACCCAATTATGTCTCAGTCATGCCTAGTTCATGAGAGAGCTGCCTGGATGTGTACTTGTCTCTGCAGAAGGGGAGAGATGAAAGAGGGAAATGAAATGACGGATAATGCAAGGAGAAGGTTTTGGAGAAGGAGAGTTATGCTGGAGACGTGCAAAAAGGGGGAGGCTAGCAGCAGTCAGAGAACCAGAGAATCTGGAGAGGGCCTTTGGGAGAGACAAAGGAAGGCTCCATGTCAGGAAAATATATGAAAGTAATGGGCGAAGAATATAGTGAACCTGGGCCATAATGAGAGAAAGGTAAAAGGTAAAGGTAGTCCCTTGTTCAAGCACCGAGTCATTACTGACCCATGGGGGGAACATCGCATCACGACGATTTCTTGGCAGACTTTTTGTTACGGGGTGGTTTGCCATTGCCTTCCCCAGTCATCTACACTTTACCCCCAGGAAACTGGGTACTCATATTACTGACCTCAGAAGGATGGAAGGCTGAGTCAACCTTGAGCCGGTTACCTGAACCCAGCTTCTGCCAGGATCGAACTCAGGTTGTGTGAGCAGAGCTTGGGCTGCAGTACGGCAGCTTACCACTCTGCGCTACGGGGCTCACAGATTAATAAAAAGGAAGACGTTGGATCATAGCTACCAGTCTTCAAGGGTGAAGGTAGGCTTAAGGTGAAAAGTCTGGCCTGAAGCGGATGGTTAAATCACATGCCAAGTTTACTGTCTTTGGGGGTGGTATGTCCTATGATAGATCTTGGAGTCAAACTAAATTGTGTGCTAGTTTCAGGCGACAAGAAACTTATTTCCTTTAATAATATTTGTTTGGGGGCAAAAACAAAACCGTGACAGAAGGCGGTCCTGATATTGTGATTAATTCAAAACACGGTGCCCTTTTAATTAGCTCAGGAAAGAAACCAGGCCATTCTCTTTGACAGAGTTGCCAGCCATTGCTAGCAACCTACTGGGAGAGTTTGGGGATGGGGACAACGTTCTCAATGCACGACTCATAGAGTTTCAGATGAATCCTAGAGTGTCATCATTCCAGTTTTTTGCTGGAAGTGATTCATACATGGATGTGACATTAAGGAGCCCCCTTTATTTTTTTTCTTCCTCTGGCTTATTATACAGCAGTAGGGATCAGGAGCCCCCGCTTGCCCTCCCTACTCTTTCATGGGTTAGACATTGTTCTAAAAATCGGGTGTCTATCTTAGCCTTGCCTTCTTCCTGACATGCTTTCTCTGTTTTTCTATAGGCAGGAAATTTGTGCATTTGGGAGAACATTCACTCACGTAAGCAACCTGAAGGGGTACAGGCTCGATAAAGGCCTACGCCTCTCCCCCAAATGAGACCAGCTACTCAACACTAGTTCTCTTTTTAGTACTGCAATAGCCAATCTGCATATTTTAAAGGGCTTTTTGTTGCTTTTCAGTACTTTTACACGCATTCTGGAATGGATTTCAGAGCACATGTGAACCACAGCTCTTCTCTTTAGCCAGCAGAACGTTAATTCCTCCTTTGCTCTGCAGTCAGTGAGATTTAGGCAGACAGTGACTGTCATAATTTTTTATAGAGTGTTCACACCTCAGGAGCATTCTGCCAGAGTTACTATGAAATGAAAACACGTCCCTGTTCTGTGAGAAGGCAGAGTTGGGTGCTCAAACAAACTCACAAACAAATGTGTGACGATTGTGGAGAAAAGAAAACACCGGTGTATAGAAAGAGCGCGCAAGTAAAATACAAGTCAAAGGGAATCTTGATACAACTGTACAAACAATCGCATAAAGATTGCTATTTTGCTTTGTTTTGTCAACAAGCATGTGTACATTCCTAACACAGAGGAGAAGAAAAGCACAAATGAACTGAGGGAGTTGAAAGCCTTCCGTGCAAAATTTGAAAATATAAAATAAAAAATTATGGAGAATTCTTCATGTGTCAGTTTCACTTTGGAAGTAAAAAACTGTTGGGAACTCCAAAACTTGGAAGGAGGAGGGCTTCAGAGGCATCCTTAACTCTCGTTTTTGCTATGTAGATTGGCAAGTGATGGGATCTGAGCAAAACTCCAACGCTTTCCTTCCATTTTGGAAGTTCTGGAGCAATAATGAACTTCCCGTAAGGTTGACAAATAGAGAGCCATGGCTTGTGGGGGTGGTGACTGGCAGGACTGATTGATGGATTCTGAATTTTTCTTTATAATTAGTGACATTGTTTTGAACCAAAACCAATCAACCGGGATTAGAAGGGCTTGGCTGGCAGAATCATTTGAGAGGGTGATGCCATGTTGACTAAAGGTTCACTTGCAGCTACTTCGGACTGCTTCTTAGGCAAAGGGGTTGCCACAATTGGCAAGACAAACGTCACCCTACTTGGAGTCACTCAGCCTTGCGGTCTAGCAGAAAGGAGTGGTAACGGAAGAAGGCCAACATCATCCTACCGTTCACAGAGGAAAGAGGGATGCTTTCGTAATATCCCATCTCGTACCAAGGATTACCGCTCAAGCCTCCTCTCACTACACGTCGATGAACGCCTTCCTCTGTCTGGGTATCTATTTGCTGCGCTGTAGAGCCAAACTAAAAGTGACGTCTTACACAGGTTGAACACTTGTCAGCTTCCCTCAAGTTTTGATGGGAAATGTAGGCATCCTGGTCTTGCAGCTGTAATGGAGAGCCAAGCTGTAAAACCAGGGCGCCTACATTTCCCATCAAAACTTGAGGGAAGCTGACTAGTGTCCAACCTGTGTAAGACGTCACTTGTAGTCTGGCTCATAGTTACAGCGGAGCTACATTCAGTGTTAGGGATTCTTCTGAAATTCTCTTGACTCTCTCCAGTTCTGATCTGGAATGGATGCAGCAAGGAATCCTCCACTGTTCCATCTTTCAATTTGTTTCTGAATTCTATATAGAGTATTGTAAATGTGCAATGGTGGTACCTTCCAGTCCATTTGTATCTTTTTTTCCCCTCGCATCTCATTGATGCACACGCATGCTGCCAGAAAGTGATGCCTTCTCTTTTGTAGAGAATGAGTATCTCTGCATTTTACAGCAGCACAACAGGCAGAAATTCAAAAGGTGAAGCAAATCTGCCCTCCGACTGGGCATGGAGACAGTGATTGAGGAAAACTGCGCACATCTTCCATGCCATGTCCCGTCCCACCAACAAATTTCACACACCAAGTAAAAGACAATGACACAATGTAAAAAAGTACCCTTGCCATTTTATTAAAGAAGGGTTACAAAACAGTCAGTGCAAGTCAGTTTAGCTCTTTCATTATCCTAAACATCCGGATGAAGAGTTATTAAATTATTAAGTTATTAAATTATACCTGAGAGTTCATTTTGCACCTCTCTGCACATGCTCGCACAAACACGCGACCAAATAAATTACAATCACATTACAACTGCACCCTCATCCTGCCATTACAGAAGTAAAAAAATAAAAAGGATGATGCATACAGTACATATTTTATGCATAGAAGCAATACAGTTATCATGAGAAACAAGATAATGTTTTCTCATTGATTTTAACTTATTCAGACATACATGTTCACCCCTTTCTGATTCAGAGCAGAATGGTTAATGAGCAGGCACTACTGCACTATCTTCCAGTACCAAAGTATCTTAGAGCCCTGACATGAGGGCTAATTCATAAAAGCCCCTGGTGGTTTGTCCAGCTAACTATTTCTACCTAATGGATAGTTTTTCAGTATACTGGATTTCAGTATACCAACAGCAAAGTGGTTTTTTGAACAACAAAGTTGCGGGGGAAAGCATTCCCAAACACATTTCTCTTGGTCTCCTTTTGAGTGCAAAACAGCTTATTTTCCCATTTAAAAACATGCACACACCCCATAGATTTTGGAAAATGCAGAAAAAAATAAAACCCTTGTGTTTGGCAAGTTGATACTGAATAGTTTTGCTATTAAAGTTACTGACAAGGTTTAAAAGTACTCCTTAAATGTTGAGTTTCAAAAGTGAAATCTGGCCAGTCCCAGCGACTGATGCATTCTCTTGCTTCCTTGTGTTTGAAGGGGGCTCTGAATATGTGTTTCAGATCCTAAAAGTCCCCAACACTCCTTTTGTCAACTGCTAGTTTTGCTTTTGCTTGCGTTGCTTGGAGAAGCCCATTATAAAACCCTGCATTAAACACGATGTTCTTGTTCTGAATTTTATGACCTAGCTCAGCAGGAAACGGCTGTCAGTTAAACCAAAGCGCTATCTCAGACACGAGATTACAATTAGTACGGTCAAGTGTTAATTTGCACCCTCTTAGGTTTGCAGCGATGCTGACATCTGTTAACAGACAAGGATATGTGCTCGTAAACGTCCACAGGAGACATTTTGTAACGGGCAGGCAGTTTAACATTTAACTTAGGTAGAACTGTGAAATGTTGACGGGCTGTCAGGAGATGCCCAGTCGAATCTGGTTTCCTCAGGAGTGTTTTAACAGGAGAGCTTATTTTACAGGAGACTGGACAACCGCCAGGCGCTCCCCGCCCCCTTTCCTGCTCCTCTCCCACAAGTTCCTCACCTTCCCAGTTCCCAAGGGAACGTATTTCACAATTCTTGGAAGGAGGCTGCAGGTCAAAAATACCTGAAAATGAGACAGATCTGGCTACGGTTAGTAAGATAATGAGGAAAGCTTTTCACATCGTTCTAGGAATCAAGAAGAATGCAATGTGCTCGGTGCATGGCTGAGCTTCTAGCGGACTCAGCCCCAGGCAAGCGAAGGGAGGAACCTGGCATCCAGGATTTGACCTGGGACTCAAAGGTTCCCCCCCCCCCCACTCACACCAGCGGACATCTCATTTGCCTCTTTGCCACGAGAGGTTTGGAGACGACAACTGACTTCAAGTCCTTTCAGGTGTCAAGTTCTGTACGTCTGATGTTGGCATTTGCAGGGACAGAGGGCACACCTTCTAGCCATAGTTTCTAAGAAAGCCCCTGTCCTGAAACAACCTTCCAAACCTGGATATGGACCCAGGTCCTATCTGGTCCTCCTCCTGTTGTCTTTTCAGTCCTCACTACCTGCTCAAACCAGTTTCTGAACAGTGGTCATCCTGGTATTTAAACCCATTAAGCACCACACCTGTGTACTGTTCTGGTACATGGTACCTGCCGTATTTTGAGTAGGGAGTGGAGACATTATTTTTGTCCAAGGAGGAGTCTCCCTCACTGGCATAAAGCTTTGCTACGTTTTGGCTTGTGGCCAGGCCCTCCTCCACATATCGGTATTTCTCCAAAGTCAAGCTCACAGTCGAGATGGCCGGTGGATGCGTCACCACGTGTAACTTCTTGGCTGTGAGCCACCGGTAACAGAAGATGAGGGACAAAATGATGACGTCCACGAGGAACTCAAGCATCTCCACCACTGATAGAACTGAAGACCCAAACCAAAGACTCCACTGGCTTCCCATGTTGGACATTGCCAGAGTAGCCTAAGGGGGATAGAAATACAGGACAGTTAGATTTAACATTCCCTCTTACAGATCCCTTGTTCCAAAAGTGGGCTGTGGACTGCATTGGATCAATGTCAGAAATTACAAACAATTGTCCCAATGCCCCACCTGAAACCTTCCAGGAAATGTGTTTTCAGCACTCTGACTAGCTGTGTTTGGCCCAGAACTGACATCCATAAGGCAAAGTTAAGATATATTCACATGGAGCAAATTGAAGTATAACTGTGCCAGCGAGTGTCAGCAAGGGAAGACATGTGAAATGAGGTTCACTTGACCATCCCCAGGTACTTCGTAATGTGTAGAGAGACTAACAGAATGCTGCTTCCTCTATTGCTTGGAAGTAAATTTTTAAAAGATCTGGGCTCAAATCTCCAGCATGTTTTAGCCTTCATTTCAGAATCCTCTCTGCTGTGATAGGGATGCAGTTGAATCTCATGACTGCAGTGTTTGGAGTAGAAAATTCCAGTTTCTAGCATGCATTCTCTGGGTTCCCAATGAAACCAAGGTCATCTCCTTATTCCCCCCTCCCCATTTTATTAACTTACTGCTGTTAACACCGAAGGATGTTTTTGTGCCAACTGCCTAAAAAAGGCATTAAAATGATGTAAAAGAAACAAATTGGCAACGCTATTGGCAAAAAATGGGTGAAATGACCGACTTCACATAAGAAACGTGAGCAAGTGGGTAAATATTCATACATTCTCATCCCAGTCAGACTAATGAATGTGGAAATAGGTTCTAGGAAGGCAGAAACCATGAGTTTTATTCGTGTTCCTATCTGATGATATTTCATTATAGATATTTATGAAGCAGTTTTATATTGTGGTTTGTATTTTATGGGTGTTTGATCTCTGTTGCAAACCACTGAGGAGGAAAGGAAGGAGAGAAATCATTTTTTAAAAGTACATAAAACAAATGAAATAAAAACAGAGCAGGGATGAATGCATTTCTGCTGTTCCATTCCTTTATTGTTCTATAATTTTGTGCCATGATATATTCTACCTGTCCCAAATCTTGTAGGAAAATAGAGATGGGCATGAACCGAAATATGAACCCAAAGTTTGTCATGAACTGGGCCGGTTTGTGGTTCGCAAACCAGCGGTTTGTCAGAGCCCATTTCTGACAAACGGCCACAAACTTTAGGCCAGTTTGTTTGTTTTGTTTTTCGGTTCATCACTGCAGACAGCCTGGCGCCAATCAATCAGTTTCCTAGGCAACGGGGTGATGGGCTTTCTGCAGCCCTGGAAGGGACGTTCTGCTGTCCCAGAAGTGACATTTTCACGAAGCAAAGAAGTGGCTCGCAAACCAGGGCAAGTTCATGAAAGTTCGTGGTTCGTGAAATGCAACGAACCACAAACCGCATGGTTCGATATTTTCCCAGTTCATTCCCATCTCTATGGGAAAATATCTACAAATAATTCTGGAATTGGAGTATGCTCACTTTACTCTCAGCTTCCTCAGTTCATTTGGATCTTTTCACCCTGTATGCTCATGAGCATTAATGGAATAGAAAGGAAAGATGTAAATGACGGAGAGAAGACCTGAAAGGTTGGCAGACCATGGCCAAAGTGGAAAAGAGCAAGAGTCCAGTAGCACCTATAAGACTAACAAAATTAGTGGTAGGGTTGAGTTTTCGTCAGCCACAGCTCCTTCAGATCCCAGATACTGGACTCTGGCTCTTTTCCACTGCTACAGACAGACTAACGTGGCTACCCATCTTTACCCATGGCCAAACAGGATTCCTAATTCATCAGTTCCATTTCAGAAACAAGGAAGAGTAATTTGGAGTTCCAAAATCTGGGGGGAAATTGGGATGAGAAGTTATGAAGCATTCTTCAAATATAGGAACTTCCAACTTACATCATATCCAGGAGTTTCATCCAACGAATAGGAATCTAGATGCTCATAGAAAATGTTCACTTTGGCAATGTCTTTCCTGAAACACAGAAAGAAGGTGATCAGAAGCTATTAAATTATCCTTGTTCCACAGCTACAGGTTGCAGCAAAATTGGGATTTTGGACGAATTTTCCCAATAACTTGAGGTTTGTTAAGAAGGGGTCTGCCCCCCCTCCCCCCACGCCAGTTCAATAACATTTGTAATTAACCTTTCAGTGGTTGTGCTGTAGTTGTACTGCATTTTTAAAACTTTGTGGATCCATTTCTGGAAAACAAGACATGAGAGAGAAAATGGTTACCTTGGAATTGTCAAGCGGCAGATTATTATTATTATTATTATTTATAATATGCCTTTCTCACTGAGACTCAAGGCGGATTACACAATATGAGATTAGTATAATCAGTATCAAGTACAGTTCTATACAGTATCAAGGACATTTCCATAAACAATGCCATAGGGTAGACAGATACAAGTTTTAAAGAATTGGTATTAGCAAGAATCCAATACAGAATAGAAAAAATAGTGAAGCAGAGCATAATCAATTCTAGGACTAATATTAGACAACATGGCGCACTGGTGGTTCACAGGAGTACATATTTAAAGCAACAGATAATATGTAAGGCAATATAGTGATGAAGTCTATGGTCCCTAACTCATTAGCGAAGCATCTGAGACCCCATCCCGACAATACAGCCCTCCCATTTGAGTAAAAAGATACTGTGGCTCAGTGGTTTTAGCACCCATTTTGCACGCCAGAAGTCCCAGGTTCAGAACCTGGCATCACAATTAAAGGAGGGAAAGCCTGAGACCATGTGCTGGTCTTGGAACAGAGAGTGCTGATATTGACGGACAAGTGATCTGATAGGTTATAAAGCACCTTCACATGCTTAGTTTTCAGACGGATTTTTATATGAGTGCAGCCACTGATTGGAACTGGGTCAACAGCACCTGCTAAGGGCTGCTATGGCAAATAAAAAGGGGAGATCAGCTTACCTCAGATTTGGTCGACGGCCACTTAGCATATCCTGCCGAAAGTCTGTACCACGTCTCCCTGAGAAGAGCACAAGGAAAAAGAATGCAAATCATCTGGATTCGTTACTTTAAATCTAGTGCGTTCTTGTTCATGTCTAGTTTGTAAATGAGAATTAGTTTGAAACTTGGTGGTCTTCCTCAAATAACCCGGAGGACTTCTCGTGAGGACTGAGAATTCTTTTTTAGGGTGAGTACAGAGGCATCTCAAATAACACATGCACTTGTCACCGAATCAAACGCTGCTTTCCTCTTTGACCCTCTCCCATGCTTCAATTGGGCTGCCCACCACTATTTAAAGAATTAAAATATCCCACCCCTTTATTTCTAAATTACGAAAAAGTGCTCTGGGGAAGGGAGAAGTGGCTTCCGGATATTACCAAGGCTAGCCAATCGATGCCATGCGTGTGCTAGAAACCAGGACATTTAGCGTCTCCTGAGGTCAGCCCTTCGTGGAAGATAGACCAAAATGGGATAAGCCCACAGCGGCTTGGCTTCTCTAATTATGTACACCTGTATGCGCCCTTAGATATTCTTTTGACTTTGAAGGTGACCAGGAGGGGAGTGGAATGTGGTTGCCCACCCAATGAAAAGAGCTAAGGCTCAGCCATTATGCCATTCAAAATAATGGAAATGTTTCTACACTCACCGGCATGGCTTTCGGCATTTTTGGAAGCAGTTGTGTTGGTGACTGGCAAACTCATCGTACTGTCGGTAAAAGCAGTGACCTAAAGGAAGCGGAAAGAATATGGTCAAGAGAAAACGTGCAGCGGAAACTTGAGTTTGGCTTGAATGTGGATCTAAATCTGTCAACCCAAGGCCAATTCCAACGAGGCGCTTCCTGATTCCAGTTGAATATAGTTTGATGGCTTCTAGTTCTATCTAAATCCATTTTGATTGTCTCTTCCTGTTTCTAATGAAGTACAATTTGCTTGGCATGTCCTGTTTCCAAATGCCAGAGCTGTGCCAAAGAGATGCAGGGGGGCAGAGATGTGCTTCCTATCTATGGTTCCGCTAATTATATGGTGCTTTGAAGAGGGAACGTTTGTCTGGTTTTCCCCTGTATCTGTCTGTGTTGCCCATCACGAGAACTGCTTTCCCTTTGGAGCATTAGGTATTCTGACTGGGGCCCTCCAACAGAATCTTCACACCTGTCATGTAAATTGTACAGTCAAAATGGTCATTGTCCTCTTTTGCATTTGATCTCTTTCTCTCTTTACATCCCCCCCCCCAACCACTAAACAACAATGAAAAGAACCAGGTTGTTGTGCCATTGGTGCAGCCCATCAGCTCAAGTTTTGCACTCTATTGAACTAGACCAAAGCAGACCAGGACTGGATTGCCAGCCTCTAGGTCAAGCCTGGAGGTTTTCTGGAATCCCAACTGATCTCCAGACTAGAGAGTTCAATTCCTCCAGAGAAAATGGCTGCTTTGGAGGGTGGACTCTATGATATTACACCCTACTGAGTCCCTCCCCTCCCTAAACCCCACCTTGCCCAAGCTTCTCCCACAAATCTCCAGGATCTGAGAGCCATTTTGGTGTAGTGGTTAAGAGTGTGGGATTCTAATTTGGAGAACCGGGTTTGATTCCTCACTCCTCCACTTGAAGCCAGCTGGGCGACCTTGGGTCAGTCACAGCTTCTTGGAGCTCTCTCAGCCTCACCCACCTCACAGGGTGTTTTGTTGGGGGATAATAATAACATACTTTGCAAACCGCTCCAAGTGGGCGTTAAGTCATCCTGAAGGGTGGTATATAAATCGCATGTATTATATATTATTATAGAAATTTCCCATCAGAGTTGGTGACCTGAACTGCAGGCCTGCCTTTTTGACTGCCTGTGGGTCCTCTGGCTTCTTGTGCAGACCAGGTCTTCTGAGGCCCAGGAATTGGAGGTGAAGAGCTGAAGAGTGATAACTAGCAGACCAGTTAGTGGACCCCGGCAAGGCAGGGGCTGTCTGCACCAGTTTGCTGATGGGCCACCCACGTCATAGAGGGGGGACTTAAACACACAGAATGGGTAAAAGTCAGCAGCCAAATGACCCTGCACACTTGCAATCATGTGTGCCCTTACCCCATGCAGGATACTTGTTGTAATTGCAGTATTCTGCTTTGGGTGTTTTACGAGGCAACGGGTAGTAATAATATCCACATCCGCACTTTTCAATCATCAACTGCTGGAAGCAGGAATGCAGACAAGCCTGTGAAGGGGAAAAGGAAAGAGAAAAAACAGAAGAGCCGTGAGGACTCTTGTCCCAAAGGTTGTGCTTCAGACTGGCTGGTGGGGAGAGCCTTGGTCTCAGTGAGACAGCACCGGGGAGTCACGTCCGCGAAAGCAGAAGGGGAGCAGCTGGAGGGGGTGGGTGAGGAATAATGGTGGGGCTAAGGAGGCAAAGGGTGGGGACTGAATTTGAAAGAACCAACCAGATCATTTGTAACTTTTGGTGGTCTTCCAATCCAGGAGGAGGGGATGGGGCATAAGAATGCACAGCTCAGCTTCGCAAGGAGCAGGGCTTTTTTTCAGCGGGAACGCGGTGGAATGGAGTCCCGGAACCTCTTGAAAATGGCCACATGGCTGATGGCCCCGCCCCCTGATCTCCAGACAGAGGGGAGTTTAGATTGCCCTCCGCGCCGCTTAGCGTGGCGCGGACAGCAATCTCAACTCCCCTCTGTCTGGAGATCAGGGGGCGGGGCCACCAGCCATGTGGCCATTTTCTCCGAGGGCAACCCACTGAGTTCCACCCCCTCTTTCCCCAGAAAAAAAGCCCTGGCAAGGAGACCCTCTGCTTGGCCCGTACCTGCAGAGTATAGCTGCTGTTGTAGATGGATGTGACATTCACGTCCTTTCCGTCAGTCGTACAATCGCCATAATTTCCACCTAAACGAGTTACGTCGACCTGTGCAGTCATGGAAAGAGAAGAGAATATTACCAGGCGGTTTAGAGTGGAGAAGCTGGCGTTTTGTACAGCCAAAGATAACATTACAAAACAAGTTAAGCTGGCGCTGGGTCTCTTTCTGTCTCAGCTAGGGTTACCATCTCTAGGTTGGGAAATTCATAGCGATTTTGGGGTGGAGCCTGGAAGGGCAGGGTTTGGGGAGGGCAGGGACCTCAGCAGGGTATAATGCCATATAGTACGCCCTCCAAAGCAGCTATTTTCTTCAGGGGAACTGATCTTTCTAGTCTGGAGATACTGTAATTCTTGAAGATCTCCAGAACCCACCTGGAGGCTGGCAACCCTACTCTCACCCTCTCTGTCAATCAGACAGCTGGAGAAGCAATGCTGACTTTTTAACATCTAACACTGGCCGTTTTCACACTACTAACCTGTTTCCGTAACGCTGCGAAACGTCGCGCAAAAAACGCGAAAGTTAGCATCTCTCGCAAGAAGATGCTATCTTCCGTGTTTTTTGCACGACATCTCGCAACGTTACGGAAACAGGTTAGTAGTGTGAAAACGGCCAATGTGTGCTTCAGCCTGCCCTCCCACTGCCAGTTCTTCGCCAGTTAAACTGTCAAGTCCCAGGCATTTCTCTTTTGCAGCCCCTTAACTCCAGCCCCCCTGCCCCCCTGCAGACAGCACCAGTGCAATATTTACCCTTTCGTTAATCATAGATTCATTTGTATTGTATGCATCTTGTACAATTTTGTATGCAATGTATACAGCATTTATCTATGTAATATAGTGTAATGATGATTCATTGATGAATATTGAAAATGCGTAGTTTTTGTGGGAAAAATTCAGTGCCAGAAAACAGAATGCTGTACAAAAACGAAGAACCGCAGTTTCAACTCACACAAGGCAGAAGCAAAATTGAAATGTGGCCAAATACTGCGGTCAAAACAGCAGGGATGAGAAATTCAGAATTCCCCTTGCTCTCTTTCGGTCCTCTTCTTTTTAAAAAAAAAATCTTATTGTTTTCAAAATCACCAACAATACAAATAACGTTTACAATTTCAGTCCTCTTCTAAGGCAGAGAGTCCCACCTGTTTCATTCCGACGGTGGACTGAATCCCTGGCCTAATATCGAATCCTTCATGTTCCAGGAATGGGGACTGGTTGTGGTTGTGGATCATTACTTTCGCACCCGCCTTGGTGGACAGCATTGGGATGTGATTCTTTTGTTCAACCTTTAGAATGAGAGACAGGCCTGGTAGCAAAAAGGAGCAGAGGGGGGTGCGGGTGGGAGAGAAGAACAGAAGCACAAGTTCAAACCAGTTCAACACTAGCAGGAAGTTACATCAGCTTGCAGCTAAGGCACCTTTCTCCCAGTCGTAGATCCCGGTATGGATAAAACCTTCCTCTTATAGGGATGCCTCTGACAGTGCAGTGTGGGAACAACTCAGACACTTCGGGGAGTGCATCACTTGTGTCATTCCTAGCCACAACATTATACAGGCACCCATGTGAACTGGAGACAGCGGCCTAGTGGCCAGACTAGGACTGGAAGACCTGGGTTCCAATCCCCGCTCAGCTATGGAGCCTGCCTCCTGCCAATCTCACAGGGTTATTATTGGGATAAAACAGAGGAAGGAGAACCAGACACCCTTCCCTGAGATCCTTGGAGGAGAGGTAAGCTTTGGAACACGCGAAGGTGCCCTTTGGTCTACCAAGATCAGTATCATCTATGCTGACTGGCAGCAGTTCTCCAGGGTCTCAGGCGGACCTCCTTCCAAACAGAGAGGCCTGGGGATTGAACCAGAGACCTCTGGTGCGAAGCAGGGGCTCTGTCGCAAGCAACCCCTCCGTTCAAAAATGAGCAGAATATTTGACATGCATTTAGTCCTTCTTGGGTATAACACAGGAAGTGCTGGCAGCCACGCTCCCGCAAAGTACGGAGGGATTTCAAGAATCAAATTTATTAATAGACCCAAATAGCCTCCAACTCTTCCCATTGGTGTTTTTCTCTGTTTTGTTCCCCATGCAAGCTACATAACCAAGCCAATTAGGGAGAGCTTGGAGGCCGCTGTCATCTTGAAAATGCCTGGGCCCCAGTGGCCATATGACTCAGATCATCCAAAGAATGTTGTAAAACTTCACAAAACCTCGAGAACTGAAGAGAACGCTCCCCCACCCCAGTTTTGCGGGTCCTGGTGTCTCTGCCCTGCTCCTACTATCAAGGGTGTATAATCAATTCCACTTTAACTGTCATGGCCAGAAATGGCTCGAGTCAAACATTGGTATCCCACCTCTCTTGTACTTAAGGTGGCTCACAATAATAATTGTAACCACAAAACACCTTGCATTTATATATATATATTTAAAAGTCTCTTCCATCCTCTGGTTCTTGTCTCTCTCTCATCACTGCTTACTCTGCCCCTTTCCTTCACTCACCTGCCTCTAGGTTCTTTGCTGTCTACTTCCTGGGACTTCATTCCAGTCATCATTCCAGCCTGCCCAAGCACAGCTCCCCTTCCCCAGGGTCTCTGTCAAGTTTTAATCCCAGCCAAACTGACAACTTTCTCTGCCCTCATAAGAACAGAACTGTGAACCATCTTTGTTTGTGGATAGAATCATAGAATCATAGGGTTGAAAGTACTTCTAGGGTCATCTAGTCCAACCCCCTGCACAATGCAGGAAATTCACAACTACCCCCTCCCCCGACTGCCCCAGTGTTCTCTTATACCATACAATGGGTATCAGAGTCTTCATCGTCACAATGGCAGGGCAGTATCTAGATTTTTTTTTCTGTAAAGACTAGTCATCATGTTTTTTGCCTATATATTCTTTTCATCCTCCCCAACGCCCACCCCCAGTACTGTCTGCAACATACCATAAAGTATTCCGGGCTTGGACGCTTGCCACTTGATCTCTGTCCCATTACTGTTATAAGTGAAGCAGCTTCCATAGATTGCGTGGTATCTGCAGACACTGTAGCCAAAAGTCAGCCAAAGAAGAGAAAGGAAGGGAGAAAAAATGTAAGAACACAAAACCAAACAAGACGCACAAGCAAAACACCAGCATTCTTTCTGACAGTTTCACAGTATCTCGGCTTTATTCTCTCACTGAGACAGAAACAGTCTGAGTTTTATTTTGCTGTTCTTTTGCTGTGGTTTGGATTTCCTTTATTTACTGCGTTTTTATATAAGCCACCTTGAGTGACAGGTGAGAGGCAGAAGAACCGTGTTTTAAACTGAGGTCATAGTCTGAAGCTCAGCTCAAGATGCCTTACTTTTAGAGGCGAGGCAAGGCGGTTGGTGGGGAGATGGCCTTCTTGGTTGGGGCACCCCATCCCGATGATACATCACAACCATGGTTTGTTTGGTACCTCTCTCTTTAACTTTTAGGAACCAAGTTAAAACTATTTTATTCTCTCAGGTGTTTGTGGCTTGCAACAACGTCATTTTTTAAAAGGATGCTACTGAGAGTCTTTGGATTCAAATGCCACCTTGGATTTTTTGAGTTCTAGATTATTGGGTCTTGTTTCCTCTGTTGTTTTATGGTTTTCTTCTTAATGTTGCAAGTGCTCTGCACATGTGGGCTGCAGCCTCTTTTGGGTTCCTTTTGTTTATTTGCATCTTTCTCCTTTATTGCTACTCATATCTGACAAAGGGAACTTTAGCTCTCAATAGCTTATACCCTGAAAATCTTATGAGTCTAAGGCATCATTGGTCTCAAATCTTGTTGTTCTACTGCAGTGCAGACCAACATGGCTACCCATCTGATACTTTCCCCTTTATGTTACTGGTGCATGCTGATCCCAATTTAGTTGTATGTATGATTACAACAAAACCCTCTTTAGTGCAGTGTTTTGTTGATGTGCCCTCCTGCATGTTGGTGAAACATGGTTTTAAAAAATCAGTGCAATCATACATACAAGCACATCAGGATTGCTTATTTGCAATTTGTTGTCAATGTGTGTGTGTGTGGCGGGGTGTGTGTGTGTGCAAACGAATGAGAAGTGCACAAACTTGCAGATTATCAAATCCCAGAATTAATTTTAGAACCTTTCCTCAATAAGTGAATGAGAGAAGAGTGGCACAATTAATTTCTGGAACTACAAAACTGAAGGAAATCCACTCATTTCTTTTGAACTTTTGACATGGGGCAATACAATCTTATCATAATCTGTTCTCCTGTGGCCGTCGGTTCTGTTGTGCATATTTTTAGCTTGATAGTACTCTTTTGGATCCCAGGATGCTTAGATTTTTTTCCAGTGGGAAGGTGACGTATAAAGAATTAAAATAACACTGCCAGTGACTTCTTGCCTGTGGACTCTACAGCCACTCTACTCTAGAGCAGTACTCTGTGCTGCATAAAATTTTTCACTTGAACTGGATTTTTAATTTCTCTGATTTGCTTTAACAGGGGTTGGTTGCGGGGGCGGGGGAGGATTGCAAAGAGGTAGGATAAAAATATAATGAATCAGGATGCATGGATGTGGCCATTTCTGTTTCTTTTTGATTTTATATGTGGTGTTTGTTGTTGGTTTTGTTCTGCCCAGTTTCATTGCATTTGTTTCTTTTATGGCGCTTTAATGCCCCTTTTATAACATCTATATATTATATACCATTTATATGCCAAGAAAGATCTGATGTTAGAAAACAGAATCTGGTGTGAAAACAAAGTGATTCTTACAAGGGACAAACAAAATCAAAACTGGCAATTAAGAATCTTCTCAAATAACCAAATCATGGATGAAATCACTGATGAATGCTCAAAATCCCTTATTAAATATCATTCAAATATAGTTTCTGCTTTTATGAGTGATGATGAATAAGATCAGAACAGATCAAAGGCCCTCCTGAACTCCACCTCTGGAGACTGCCAAGTACATAAAATTAGTTGATCCTGCTAGGCAAACATTTGCTCTGTCTTTATCTCCCAAAGTTCTGTGGTTAGGATTCCTTTGCTTCTTGTTTGGAAACAGACTTGGGTAGTGGCTGATATCTACCACCTTGGCTGTACCAAAAGAACAGTACTGGTACAGTCACACCGTGTCCTCGGCGAGGCAGATAGAGCTGGAAGTGGGATGGCAAGGAGCCACACGAGAGCACAGTGACTGAAAGCCGAGCGTCGCAATATATATAAACCACGTGTAATCAGATTGCTGGGACAGTGGTTATGCAACTGCCCGAGTTCTTGTAGGCAAAAAGTCTTGCAGGTATCGGAGGATGCCAACAAGGAGGGCTGGGGAGAGGGGCGAGGATGCGTTTTCTAGGGACGCAAGAATAGTCTCCCCTTCAGCTTGAGAGCAGGAAGCACCGCTTTCACACTGATTCTGGATTGGGAATATAGTCATATAGTCAGCTCTGGCTGCATGGCACCCTGTTGAGGGACGAGCAGGGTGTTTTTTATTTCAAAAAAGTAAGACCTGCTGTTGAATCATCACAACCTAAGGTGAGCCGTTCCTGTAGTAACACTGTTACTCTTTACCAGGGCTTTTTTTCTGGGGAAAGAGGTGGTGGAACTCAGTGGATTGCCCGAGGAGAAAATGGTCACATGGCTGGTGGCCCCGCCCCCTGATCCCCAGACAGAGGGGAGCTGAGATTGCCCTCCACACTGCTCTGCGGCGCGGAGGGCAATCTCCACTCCCCTCTGTCTGGAGATCAGGGGGCGGGGCCACCAGCCATGTGACCATTTTCAAGAGGTTCCAGAACTCCGTTCCACCGCATTCCAGCTGGAAAAAAGCCCTCCTCTTTACACACTGAAGAACCATTGTTCTGTCCACTCTGTTCATGTCCCATTTACTGATGCACAAGAAGAATCTTGATGCAGTCATCTGTACGATCAGAACTGGGTTTCCCCCTTGTTATCAGTGCACACATATGCCTTGGTAAGGTGGAGTGGGGGGAAGGTACCAATGGACTGAAGGGAACGAAAGCTGCAGTAAATTGGACATGTTGGTTCTGGAATAAATTTTAGGGCACAGACTGGAATTTTGGCATGACCAGGGAACGGGGTGGGGTGGGGGCGAGGGGGAATACACTCCTCTCCAATGTAAAGCATGCTGCTGTTGACCTATGCTTAGTAGTATAAATGTCCTGCCTCGTTATGACTTCCAGCTTAAGAGAAATCAAGATTGATCGTAGTTTTTTTTAAGAGATGGAGAAAGATCAACAGAAAGAAAGAGGGAGAAGGAGAAAGGAGATAGAAAGGCATGTGTGTTTAAAAAAAAGAGAGGACCCCTTTGGGGATTACAGTTTGACCTGGGTCCAAAGAGGGAAAAGGACTGAGCCCGAAGAGGGAAAATACTACCAGCGACTACCAGTGTAACTCCCCATTCTGAATCTGCTGAAACAGAGAGAAGATTACAGTAGAGTACAGTAGGGTGGCAAGAGTTGCGCTGCGACTCAGCAGGAAAAGCTTGATGTCATTCTTACTGCATGTAGTCTCCATGCGGTATAAGCTAAAGGCGTTGTACCGGATTGCAAAAGGTTATCTGTCGATTCAGCCAATGAAACCGCAATTACAGGGAATTCACCTGCCTGCCTTTACCTCCATGTGGCCTACACTCCTTCCTGCATCGTTTTGCAAGGTACCTGCGATGCCCCCAGGGCAATGCTCCCAGGCAAGAGAAAGGAGAGGTTATTTAACCAGGTGTGGGCAGGTTTGCACTGGTTTTATCAGATTGTTCTCAACCGGCTGCTGTGCTGAATGCAAAGCGAGCCAGCGAGGGCTGGGTGGCACCAGGACTGTCTTCAGCCTGTTCTTGACCTCAGGAGACACGGGGATAAGGTGGAACAGAGAGCAATCCAAAAGAATTTCCCCTTGGACCGCTTCAATCGATCCCAGTGGGAGGGAAAACCACCAACACCTTTGTGTATTGCTCACGTCATTAGGTCTACTTCAGAGGGACTGGAAATTTGAGCAGACAAAGTGGCCCGTGGGTCAGACTAAACAAAGAACATAGGCAACGGGCCCGCATAAGATGGAAGGTCTAGAGTAACAGACAATACTGAGAACTTTTTCCTGGGAGTAAGCTTTGTCTGAGTAGGATTCTTTCTGAGTAGACTTGCTTTATGATTGCTCTCCTGGTCTGGGGAGATACGTTCAAATTCCTTCTTGGCCATGAAGCTCACTTTGTATCAGTTACCTTTCAGTCTAAAAATTTCCTCATAGGGTCGTTGTGTAGAGAAAAGGGGGTGGGAAGGTGCCCAAATCTCTTCAAATAAACAGGAGTGAGCCAAAATGTCAATGGCAAAGATTTTCAGTGCAAAAAAGACTTCAGAGAGGCCCAAATGGTCTTTAAAAACCCGTTCATAGCCTCAAAACAGTAAAGAGTCCAGTAGCACCTTTAAGACTAACCAACTTTTTTGTAGCATAAGCTTTCAAGAACCACAGCTCTGTTCCTCTGATGCATCTGACGAAGAGAACCGTGGCTCTCGAAAACATACGCTACAAAAAAGTTGTTTAGTCTTAAAGGTGCTACTGGACTCTTAACTATTTTGCAACTACAGACTAACACGGCTAACTCCTCTGGATCTTTCATAGCCTGACATTTTTTGTGATGGTTCACTCCTTTTTGTTGCTCATCTCAGCAGTTGCTTTGGTGCCTTTTTCAAAAGATAAGGCTTGGGGTTCTTTTTGCTGGCCACAGCTGCTAGATCATGCTGCCAGCACAAAATAAAACTCTCTACATGATATAACCAATTTGGGATTGTATAGCAATGTGTCTTGGAAATCTTATTCAGCCTCTCCTGGGGTTAAGATTTTACTGGGTGTTGCTCACATTCTACTTTCACAACCATCAGGACTAGAAGCTTTGGAAGGAAAGAAAGAAAGAAAGAAAGAAAGAAAGAAAGAAAGAAAGAAAGAAAGAAAGAAAGAAAGAAAGAAAGAAAGAAAGAAAGAAAGAAAGAAAGAAAGAAAGAAAGAAAGAAAGAAAGAAAGAAAGAAAGAAAGAAAGATGATATGTTGCAGGATGCTGAATTTATTCAGCCTGACTTTCAGAATCACTGGTGTTGTCTCAATTTCAACATGAAAGAGCAAATGCATCCATAACATACTTTTACTAACAAGCAAGTTGGCACATCTATGAGGGGGTTACCTGTCTGAACAAGGCTGTTGATTGTAACGACAAGAATAGACGAAGTCTTGGATGCTCCCAGGGCATTGCTCATGGTGGGAAAAGTTGTCCTTTGGGACTTGAGACATGATATTCATGTAGTGAAAACGGTACCACTCCCGGAAGGCATCAACCCCGGATAAATATACTTTATTGTAGCATTCTCCACCTGTTTTGTTGCACTGGGGGAAGAAGAGATGAGAGATACTAAGCGACTATACAACAAAGTTGTGTCAAGATCTCTTGTTCATTTGCAGCTCCCCACCCCGTATTTCTGAAGCACATTTGCACACAGATAAAACACTGTAAAAAAGCAAACTCGATGTGAAATACACCGATCTCAAGTTTCTTTTGGCATGACGTTTTGCTGGTGTGAAGGAGTCCTTACATCGTTATACATACAAGCACTTTTGCAGGGTTTTTTGCAGCGTTTTATCAATGGGCACATCAGTAACGCAGAGAAGAAAAAATATGCAAACGATAAGAAGCCACTGAAGGCTGAGGCAAACTGCAGGTGATCCAAGCTTGGAATTTTGAGAACGTTCTTAGTTACACCAGGGCTAAGGGAAAGCAGAAAAATGAAGGGACAACAAAGGAACAGTACCAGAGACAGCCCGCCATCCCGATGTTGGACTGAGTGCACCACTTTACCTACTTTATTGTCCATTATATAGTGTACCCCAGGGCTTTTTTTCAGGGGGAACGCGGGGGAACGGAGTTCTAGAACCTCTTGAAAATGGTCACATGGCTGGTGGCCCCGCCCCCTGATCTCCAGACAGAGGGGAGTTGAGATGACCCTCTGCGCTGCTGGGCGGCGCAGAGGGCCATCTCAACTCCCCTCTGTCTGGAGATCAGGGGGTGGGGCCACCAGCCATGTGACCATTTTCTCCTCGGGCAACCCACTGAGTTCCACCACCTCTTTTCCCAGAAAAAAAGGCCTGGTGTACCCAGAGCTAAATTTTTGGCTAGAATCCTATCAGTGACAAACACATACTCTGAAATCGAGAAGATTGTGTTTTTGTTATCTAACGCTGATAATCATGTGTCCTATAGAGACTCTCAGTTTGCACTCGCAGCCAAAAAGATAAGATCTAAGGTGGTACTGAATGAGGCTGTTTCGTGACTCCTGGGATAGTTTGGCATACTGTATTGTTTTAACTAATTTTAGTAACCTATACAAAGTGTGATAAGGGATTTAATTGTTTATTAGTCAATGTTTAGTGAATTGTGACGGCCTATGGCTATAGACAATAAACTCTTTTGACTAGTTGAGTGTACCACTTCCAACTAGAGGTGTGGGCTTCCAGTTGTGAACAGTCCTCCACTGGAAAAAAAACCACCCCTCAAATAGAAAACATAACACAATTGTGGGAAAAATTCTAGCCTAGCTTTGGGTCACCTGTGCTACTTTTCTATTTGCAGGGAGAATTTTCTCTAGGGAAGCATTTCAAGATGTGATTTTCCTGTCTAAAGTATGTGGTGCTAATAATAATAATAATAGCATTCGATTTATATAGCGCCCTTCAGGACAACTTAATGCCCACTCAGAGCGGTTTACAAAGTATGTTATTATTATCCCCCAACAAAACACCCTGTGAGGTGGGTGGGGCTGAGAGAGCTCCAAGAAGCTGTGACTGACCCAAGGTCACCCAGCTGGCTTCAAGCGGAGGAGTGGGGAATCAAACCCAGCTCTCCAGATTACAGTCCCGTGCTCTTAACCACTACACCAAACTACAGTTCATTCCGCTACAGTTCATTCTTCTATCCCAGGACTATTCCAGCTTTTCCTAATGAGCGGTAGACCAGGCCTCAGATGTTGCACCATATCCAGTTCACATTTTGTCTTAGGCAAAAGTTCAGTGGCAACTTGACAAAACTTTTCACATTTTCACACAGTCCTTAGCTCTGCCCTTATTTGTGATCAGCTTTGCAAACAAGGAAGCAAAATTGTGCTGGCCAGAGTACTCAATTGCATGACAAATGCTGCTTCCTCTTCTTAAGCCTCTTTGCTTTGCTATCCCAGTGCTCAGGGCTTTTTTTCTGGAAAAAGAGGTGGTGGAACTCAGTGGGTTGCCCTCGGAGAAAATGGTCACATGGCTGGTGGCCCCGCCCCCTGGTCTCCAGAAAGAGGGGAGTTTAGATTGCCCTCAGTGCTGCTGGAGCAGTGCGGAGGGGAATCTAAACTCCCCTCTGTCTGGAGATCAGGGGGCGGGGCCACCAGCCATGTGACCATTTTCAAGAGGTTCCGGAACTCCGTTCCACTGCATTCCAGCTGAAAAAAAGCCCTGCCAGTGCTACAGACTTTAAAATGGATCTCAAGATAACTGCAGGACATCTTCTAATCCAACCATATCCATGTCTCTTGTTCTTGAGAATCAAGAAAAAGTTTCTGAAGTTCTCTATTTCTTGCAATGCATCACACGCATACTAATAATGACTTCATAAGACCCCAACTGAAGCTGAGGTTCCTTTGGAAATGGAAGCACTAAATGATAATCAAGCTAGAAAACATTTTGTTTTTTTAACGGGTCAGTTTATTGGACTTCTGATGTCTAGAGTGAGTTTTCCTAAATAAGGCCTCTCCTGTGGAAATGAATTCCACTCGAGAGTTTCAAAAATCCAAACCCGCACACCTTTTAACAAAGTTTTGGAAAAGAGGTAGTTTGGCATCACGGTTAATGTGTCAGAGCCAAACTGGGGAGGCCTTGATTCAGGTCCCTTCTCAGCCATGAAGTACATTAACTTGCTCTATGATCCTAAAATAACTGTGGAAGTTATTGGTAATATTGTTATCTCCGTAACACTGATGGGGAAGGTAAAAGAGAGTGGCTTGCTTAAAACCGCTTACTGAGTTCAAGCAAGAGGGTGTCCACAGTGCTTTTCATTTCATCTCTATTGTTGTACGTGGCCAATGAAAAATATAACAAAACAGACTTCCAAAATCTTAAACTTACCAGCTCAAAACCCACTTTCCCCGTGCCTGTTTTCAGCAATCCAAAGCTATTATTCAGGTGGAAGCTGGAGCTGCTGACCTGGCTTGACTTATTGTTCAGCCAATCATTAGACCTCAGATCATCTTCCAGTGCATTCTCCGAAATGGGTGAGCCGTATAATCGAGAGATCGTTTCCCTTGTTAAATTATCCAACTCGGCCATGTTTTTACGGATGATGCTGACCCTGAGAAGCGGCAGAAACGGCAAAGAGTTTTAAGTACCAAAGCGATCGATTATGTAGCATTGTGATGCCTTCCCCTTAACAATTTGATCCCCGATTGGCTGGGATTACCTATGTGGCGAGCCCAGGAAGAAGAAGGTACAGTAATTAGAGGGGGGAAGTGTAGTCAAAGCGGCAGCAAATACCACCATGAACGGCAGTGAAATGGACATTAAAGAAGTGAGAATTCTCATATCTAACTTTTATCTCCAACCCAAACTACAGATGGCCTGAAAACCTGGCATGCTCTTACTGCTTTCAGATGCCTTCCGGAACGCACCCGCCAGGAATTTTGAGCAGCGAAGCCTTCCTTCCCAGGAGGGATGTGCACACATGCCATTTACTGTTTCTTTTAAATTTTCATTCATATTCGTCTTGAGCATTTTTATCCTCTTAATTTCTTTGTTAATTCTTTCTTTGTGGATTTCTTTTAGGACATGTTAATACTGCAGTTTCGCCCAGAGCAGGGAGAACACATGTCAGAATCTGAAATTTTCAGAGGAAAACGGTGTGTTCACAAAATGCATCCCTGTGCTCCATCCATCCTTCCAAGCAGGGCCTCCTCATAGATCTATCTTGGCATTCCATGTCTTCCCGAGCTCAGTCCCTAGTCTGTTTCTAAGTCTTTACAACCTGAAAAGGAACTCTTTGCCCTCAACCAAGGCCGTTTCCACACTACTCACCTTCATCCGGAACGCTGCAGAACGTCACGAAAAAACTGCGGAAGATAGCATCTTCTCACGTGAGTTTTGCGCAACATCATGCATAACTCGTGCGAGAAGATGCTATCTTCCGCGTTTTTTTCACGACGTTCCGCAGCATTCTGGATGAAGGTGAGTAGTGCGGAAACGGCCCAGCAGGCTGCAAAGGAAAAATGCTACTACCTGGCGGGATTTAGATCACAGATGGTGATGGCAGGAAACAACTTTGGTTCTGAGTGAACGGATATTTTCATGATGACGGGATAGTTCCAGTAGTCATTGAAGAGGGACGCAAACTGCCAGTACAACATGGCAAAGCTGGCAAGGAAGAGAAGAGCCCAGAAGGCTGTCTTCATCTTGTTGCGGGACGAGCAAACGAGACGGACGGTGCCATGGATGGTTGTGTTCAAACAGAAGAACTCAAACAGGTCTTTGAAGGAGCTGTAGAACTCAATAAGGGCCTCCTTGCGCTCTTTATTTTCCATCTCTTCCTTTTCTGTCACCACTTCGCGCTCCATTCTCTAAACCTGAAAGACATTTCAGGACATTCTGAATTAGGGAGCTTGTTGGCTCAGACCAAGGTTCAGGTAGTCCAGCATACTGTGGGTGGGCAGGTGCCTCTTGAAGCAGTGGACATCTCTGATTGTTTGTCCCACACCAACCAATAATCAGGGAACCACTTCACATGTTCCACAGCAGGAGAAGAAGCAAACACAAATTGTATTTCCTCAATCCTCACTCCCAATTCCCATCCCAGTGTAAGGAAAGTATGCATCTTCATATGGGATAATTTCAGGTGGGTAACCTTGTTTGTGTGTAGTAGAAGAACAAGATTCGGGTCCAGTAGTAACTTAAAGCCCAACTGGGTTTCGAGAGCATGAGCTTTCAAGATTCAGAGCTCCCTTTGTCGTCTCTGACTCTCGAAAGCTCAGACCCTGGAAACCCATTTGGTCTTTAAGGTGCTACTGGATCCGAATCTTGCTCTTCTCTTCTCATGGGAGACATAAATAAACTTGAATAAGACCCAGAGCATGAGGAGAGGAAGTGCAAGTCTTTTATGCTTCATCCCACACTGCTTCCAAACATCCAAAGATAATAATGTTTCATTTATTTCTCACATTTATACCCCATCTTTCTTCCAAGGACCTTAAGGCATCATACACGGAAGGGAGGGGGTTAGCCTGGACTTCCGTTACAAAGATCCTGTCAGGTTAGTTAAACTGAGCAACTGGCCCAGAGTCATCCATTAAGCTTCATAACAGAACAGGAAATTACATCCATGCATCCCAAGTCCAACAAAATACATAAATAACCAATATGCTATTAAATAACTAATACACTGTTCTGGCTCTCTAGACATGGAGGTTTCTCTCAGCCCTCATGACTCTCCGCCATTCCAACAACGATCCTTCATTAACACGTCTAATCCTTTTTTCAAGCCACTGAAGCTAGTGAACATTGCCTGTGTTTAGGAGGAATCTCTTTCTGAAACAGCAAATTAGCCTATGTTATGGTGTATGTGTATGTGCCGGGGGGCTAGCATACTCTCAGGTGGGGCAGAGGCCAGGGCCAGACCTCCTGGCAGAGCCCACTATTGCTGACCTCTTGCCCATGTGTCTTCCCTGCCACCTGCTAGCGCACCCTCCTCCTCCTCTGTTTAATACTCTCCCCTGCCCCGACTCCCTGCCACGTATACTGTCCAGTATCATTGGGGGAGGTTGGGTAGGTGGTGCAGAGTGGTGGTGCTTTGGGTGGTGACAGTGGTAGCAATCCCAAAGCCACATAGTGCCCAGTGCCAGAAAAAGGGTGTCTGGGAGGGCTTGTGGGCAGAGGGAGGACATCAAGGGAAGTGGGTGGGAAGGAAGATACCAGTGGTGGTGGGTAGAGGATGGGAGGAGGCTGTTGGGCACTATCTGCCCAGGGATGTGAGACGGTGCTGTGGGTACACTCGGAGAGAACACTAGAGAGAGGGGCTAAGCCTTCCATTGTCGATCACAGACGTTCTGAATCAAGCCCATCCTTCCATCTACGTCGCCCCATTCTTGGCTCTGTTTCATGGCTACACTCAAGGAGGACAGAATGTTGGAAACTGGACCATCCAGGGGCCGGTGAAGAACTGTGAGAGGGAAAGCAGAGGGGAAATAAGTAACGTGTAATTGCCCTCAACATTCCAAGCCTCTTGGAGGGCAATAAGCATGCTTCATTCTCATTATAATGGTAGTGGGAAGGGCAGGAGGAAGGTTCTCTTTCAATTTACAAAACAGTATTCTTCCTGCATACCTGGGGAGACCCCCTAAGTCTGCCCAATTCCCTATTTTGTCTGTGGACGCCCCCATTTTGCTGCCTTATCGACAGCTATCAGCGTTGGTGTTAGAGGGAATTAATGGCGTGCGTTCTCTCTAGATGGGAACATTTTTGATGTAACAGAACACAGAGAATCTAGTTATTTTGTTGTTCAGCAATCAAATAAAACATTTAGGTTACTATGCTTCATGCTCAATTGACTGGGGAGGAGCCTGGTGGAAGAGGGAGGAGGCTAGTGGTGCCTGGTGGAGGAGGTAGGTTTGTGGGTTTGTTTCTCAGAGGGAAGAAACAAAATTGAAATGTGCATTTTCAGATGGAATCAACCAGCTTTCCTAATTTGGTCTCATCCTTAGAAGAGGCTGAAACCCTGGAATGTTAGGTCAAAACCTGAATCAGAATGACCAACCGTCACCAGACTTCCTTCTTGAGGAATGCGTGAGATTACTCCTTGCCTCTTGCATCTCATCCACAAATAGCATCTCTTGCACGCTTAGTCGAAAGTTAAGACATTGGCCCAGTTCCACCAGAAGGAATAAGTGACAAGATCTGATTCACACAAGACGTCACTTCCTGCAGCATCTCAGTTGCCCAAGATTTCGACACACCTGAATTACGATACGGTTTGTACTGCAGAGATAGTCCACAACTGCAAGAGCTGACAACTGGAGATGGATTTTGGCCAACTCCAAGCTGATCACTTTGATATTGCGGAGGTGAAGATGTACAGAACCCACCAGAGGAAGAGACGGAGTCTGAAGCAGGGCTCCTTCAGAAAACCTGAGCCTGCTGGGAGAAGGAGGAGCTTTGTATTGGAAATGGCAGGCTCTTAAATGTGCAGAGCCTGCCGTGTGAAAGGTGAAAGAGAACCAAGCCTGGAAAGTAACAGCTAGCACAAGTTGCTGCTGCAAAATCAGTTATGAGCCTCCCGCCCGGCAACTGGGAATGAACAGAGTTTTGCAGGTGCAGGGTGTTGAGGGACGTGTCTATCTTACTTTTCTGCTCCGTCTCATCTCACTAGATGAAACACCTGCCCCTGTCCCCCATGGCGCTGCTTACAGCACTTAACTATTGCTTACCCTGGGCAGCAGACAGCGGCTACTGTCATAAAACTGACCACCTCGGGCCTGATCCATGCCAGAACACGACAATAGAAGATTTATCTTAATGTGCCTGGAATCTTTTGTTGAAAGCTGCAAGCCTATTAAAGAATGTGTGTTTTTCTAATTGTTATCCCAACCTTCCAGTGTGCTGATAGAGGCTGCTGCCAAAAGATAAGGTTAGTTGAGAAGGATGTTTATGGATGTAGGACAGCTCTTCACCTAGATTGTTGCCTAACAGCAAAACACTTGTGCTGAAGTTTATGGTTTCCCCGGATGCTATGGGAGCAGCTGCCCAAAGCAGTAGCCCGTATCTTCTCCTCTCCTTTCCCGCAGTGGGATTCAGGGGGTGGGGGGGGAAGGGACAGCATGTGGCAACGTCATATTGGAGGGTTTCCTTGTGCAAACCCTTTCCCTGAAAGTAGCTGGCAATGATCTGGACAGGGAGCAAAGGAGACTGAGGACATGACATCACGTCACATGGG
Source organism: Eublepharis macularius (assembly GCF_028583425.1). Taxonomy (NCBI): domain Eukaryota; kingdom Metazoa; phylum Chordata; class Lepidosauria; order Squamata; family Eublepharidae; genus Eublepharis; species Eublepharis macularius. Next base: position 3,768,783 of record NC_072806.1, read on the forward strand.
GGGGTTCTTTTTGCATTTCAATGTTTCCGGAAGAAAGAGGAGGAGGATTGCAGCTTTTGGCCTCCGCTGTGCTGTCTCTGCAGAACAAAGACAACTGGTGCTGAATTGTGAGCTGGCGAGGGCAAAACTAGAAAAAAAGAATACAAGTCCTTAAGGGACGCTGCCCTCTGCTGGTTTGTGAAAGGGCAGTGAAGGGAGCGCATTTATAGAGGTAAGAGGAGAACTACACATGGGCCTGCTGTGAGCCAAGCTACAAGTGACAGCTGACACAGATTGGACGCTTGTCAGCTTCCCTCAATTTTTGATGGGAAATGTAGGCACATACTGGTCTTGCAGCTGTAATGGAGAGCCAAGCTGTAAAACCAGGACGCCTACATTTCCCATCAGAACTTGAGGGAAGCTGACAAGTGTCCAACCTGTGTCAGGCGTCACTTGTAGCTTGGCTCTGAGTCTCAGAGGCTGCACCTTTGTCTGGCCTGGCAACTCTTACCAGAAGGGTTGCCAACTCCAGGCTGGGAAATTCTTGGAGGTTTCCAAGAGGTGCCTGTGGAGGGGGGAATTTAGTGAGGAATTTCACCGAGGATCTATGGTATGGTATACCATACAGCCTGTCCCCTGAAGCTGCCATTTTCTCCAGGGGAACTTATCTCTGTAGTCTGGAGATCAGATGTAATTCCAGGAGAACCCTGGGTCCCACCCGGAGCCCGGCTACTCTGCTCACTAAGATCATCTTGATAATCGCAGTCTGATTAAAAAGCAAAATACTCAAACTCCATAGACCCAAAGACATCCTGCGCAGCCAACATTTCAAAGAATTCCGTTGCCCACTCTGACCGGCAGTGGTTCCCCAGGGAGTCAGGCAGAGAAAGCTCTTTCCCCAACTGCTGCTTCCTGTGATCTATTTAACTGCACATGCCTGGGCCTGAATGTGAGAAGAGCCCCTCTAGTCCAGCATCCTGTTTTCAACCAGTGACCAACCAGTTGCCAAACTGGGCGTACTCTATGCCGCGTAGAGGCCGAAGCCTCCCTCTGGTATTTCCTCCTAGCAAAAGCCAACACTGTCTCACCGACACGCATTTGGCCGGCATGCTCCCACCCCTCCCCACATTCCAGTCTTCCTTCCAACGCCATTTCAAATTCCTACTTACAGTTCTGTTCATTCGAGACTGGATTCAGCTTCAAGCCGAAAGAGATGCTAAATAGTTAACTGATGCGAACTTCTGAGATACACATATGCCCTCTTGGGGCAATATTAAAGCATTTATTATCCTCTGCTATAGCAAGAGGGAATATATGTGCAAGGTTCACAGGGCAGGCTAATATTTTAGTTGTGATGAGCTAGACAGTTGCTGAATCACAGTAGTATTTCAAGCACCACTTCATAGAAATTGCTGTGATTCAGGACTGGAACAAGATCCAGTTTGAGCTTCGCCATATGTGATGTAATAAGAAAGGGTGCTTCCAAACATGTGCAAAGAGACCTTTCCCTCATTGCATAGCCAGCCAGCCAGCCTACCCACAGCTAGGATTCATGGTTAGACCCTTCAGGGCAAGGGTTACATCTTCCAGTTAGCAGGCTTTGCTGCCGAAATCATGAACACCTGACACTGTCTTGCCCTGCGTCATTTGACCGGCACCGACTCCCCAGAGGTCTCAGGCTCCAAAGAGGGTTTCCCCCCAGTACTTGCTACCTGCCATCCTTTTCACTGGACAGAACCTCAAATCTGCCTGCAACAGCTTGTGCTTGACCACTGAACTACGCACAGCCCCCAAAGGAATTCCATCATCCTAGGTCAGAATTGTCCGCAATGAATGGAGGCAGCTCTGCAGGATCTCAGACACAGAAAAGTCTTCCCCAGCACTTGGAAAACCTTAAGAGAACAAACCGGGAAGCTTCTGAATCCAAAGCACGTGCTCCACCCCTGCACTGCAGCCCAACTCCAAGATTCTTACACATAGGAAAATCGGCCTGTAAGGGAGAAGGCTAAACGCAAACTCTCGGGACAAATAAAGCTGCCTCCTACTGAGTCAGGTAATTGGTCCTTCCAGCTCAGTACTGTCTATTCCAGCTGGCGGCAGCGCTGCAAGATATGCCAGGGAGTGAAGCTGGGTCTGTCTGTATCAGAATAATTCCAGGCTACTTGGTCCCCACCAGGGCTTTTTTTCAGCTGGAACGCAGTGGAATGGAGTTCTGGCACCTCTTGAAAATAGTCACATGGCCGGTGGCCCCACCCCCTGATCTCCAGACAGAGGGGAGTTTAGATTGCCCTCCACACCAAGGGCAATCTAAACTCCCCTCTGTCTGGAGATCAGAGGCAGGGCCACCAGCCATGTGACAAAATTCACCAAGGGTGATTTAAACTTTAAAAAACTCCCCCCTTGTTCCAGCTGACCCAAAGTGACGTCATTGTGTGGTCCTGAGTTCCACCACTGAGTTCCACCACCTCTTTTCCCAGAAAAAAAGCCCTGGTCCCCACTTTTGGACTGTCTGGCATCTGAGATCACGCAACACCACTAGAGAACTCATTATTGGACCTGATTTGTTTTTGTGATGGTATCCTAAGACAATGACATCACATTGAGAGCTCCTTCCTCTTGCTCCATGAATTTGCTTTCAAGTTGTCCCTTTATGAAGATATTAGACATGAAAAAATGTACTAGCCAACTTGACAACATGTATCAGCCATTTGTGATTGATGTATGGTTTGAAAGGAATAAGGAGAACCATCTCTCTCTTTCATGAGCTTTACTTCCTGATCACCTCCAACAGAACTGTGACTCACCACAGGTAACCAGATAAGTGGGCTATTTACAAGGTTCTGTTACGGTTATTTTGCACGGTTCCTTTGTGTTTTTTTTATTGCATTTTTTTAAATTGCCAGCTGTCCAAATGAGGTTCAGTTTCTTTGAGGTTTTTCTAAAGTATCAGGATCATAAGTCACTGTATCCAGGAATTTGTGTCGAATGAAGAGGAGGGAAGGAGTCATTAGAATATGTTAGAATAAGACAAACCAAGTCAACTGAGATGGTTGGAAAATGTTGAGCGCATATAGCAGAAGTCCTGAACACAGGCAATGTTCACTAGCTTCATTGGCTTGAAAAAGGATTAGACATGTCCTGTACCCTAATGAGTACAGTAGCACTGACAAACGATGGTTCAACTTCCTTTTTTTGCTTTGAGTGTCCATGTTGAATCTGTTACAGCTTAAAAGCTAAGAGAAGTTTTGTTCTTTTGCTTAAAAATAGACTCAAAACACAGTATGTTATCCGCAGTACAAAGTAGACCTCCTTTGAGGCTGCAGTGTATAAAATAACCAGCTATGTGCTATGTGGCACCAGAGTGGTCACGTGTGCACAGTGTGGGAGAAAAGATGGACTTACTCCCCTCGTAAAAGGTTTCATGGTTAGAAACTCTGAGGAGGAACCTAAACACTGGAAAATGACAACAGACATGAACAAAACCTTTACAAGTCATCCTTAACTGGCCGAAATAGAGACAGTGAGGTATATGGAACGGTGAAGACCGCAAAACGAGAACTATCTATGGTAGATAGGGGCAGCTGGAGTGTCTGGAGGAGGACTCTTTAAATATTAACTTGTTAACGAAATCAGATTCATCGCTGGGGGACTCGTTCACTGTCTGTCCTTAGAATCCTAAAGAAATTTATCGTCAAAGACACAGAAGCCGAGAGGCAACTGACACAACATTTTGCTTGCAAAGAACACATATTATGTAATGAATGCTTGAAAACTAAAGCCATGTGGTATGTGAGTGTAAGCATGCTTACTCAGAAGTAAGTCCCACTCACTCCACTGGAACTTACTCTTAAATTAGTGTGTTTAGGATTGCAGCCGTAATACATGCATACTAAACGCTCATAACTTTCTCAGCGTGATCAACCCTACGTCAGCAACACTTAAGAGAGCAAGAGGGATTCTGAAGCTATAATTAGTATCAATGAAAAACAGAGATCTTCCAAGAAAATCATCAAAATAGACATATTATGAACAAGTAGGGAATCCTCCTGGAAGAACAGTCCTTGTGAATAAAGGGACATTTACTAAGGTACATATGTATGAATTCTCAGATGTATATCAGATGTATTCTTGAATTCTCAGATGTATATGAATGTATGATGAATTCTCAGATGTATATGAATTCTCAGATGTATTTATTACAAAGGAAAAAGAACAAGTTGATGGGGAGAAACATAGGTCCCAGTCTAGGGGGGAAATCAATTATTCACAAGTCTTGTTGAAATCAAAGGAGCGTATTAGCCATCTCAAGGAGGTTCTGGATAGTTTAGGGTATAATCTTTTGAATAAATCCCCATTGATTTCAATAGGATTTAGGCAAGATTAATTTCATCTGGGCTACAGCTTTATAAAGCAAAGCTGAGGGAAGTGTGCAGCTAGAAGATGAATGAAAGAACCATGAGAAAGAAAGAGAGAGGTAGGCAGACAGACAGACAGACAGACAGCTTGTACAACTAGAGGAACGCTTTCTGAACATTTAAAAACAATCACCATCACAGAAGGAATGCTTCGAGCATTTTTATGAATCCACATGGGTAGGGAAAGAGAGAGGCAACAATTCGGTGGGAATTCAAGTCAAACTGTTTGTCTTTGATGCTTTTTCTACACATAGGAGAGAATGAGGTGGTCAAATAGACTGAACCACTTTGGAAATACTGCAGGTAGATGGGAAAGCCACAAAAGATCTTCTTCCATACAGAAAACCAAGACATCCAAATCAGGACTGGACCGCATTCTCTGATTCACTAAGTTTCTACTTTCCAAGACTTCACCCCCATTGGGGGGAAGCATTCAGTACATCCTGCCTGAAGTGGTACACTCCATTCTTTTACCATATTTGTGTCTGCCAAGCTCAAATTATAGCCAACTGTACAAACCCAGCCAGCAAAACGCACTCACAGAGAGACATAATCATATTCTTGCACAGGCTGCAATTATTATTGGTGAATAATTCTAAATATAGCAATTATGCGGCTGTTTCAGGCATTATACTAGGAACAGTCAGACCATGCACACATACTCGATCGTCATGAGAAAAACCTCTCACTATACCTTCGGAGCCACTGTGTTTGCTGCCAAATGTGGTGAGTGGAATGAACCTTCTTGCTTGGCCTTAAACCGCTGATAAAGTATCAAAGTGAGATCCGTCCTGAAGACTTAAGTACAGGCAAGGAGCTGTCCAGCCTTCTTATGTAGATTACGCTGTTGACTCATGTCCCGAAAGGGGCAGGAACTTCTCAAGTAAAGGCGGTGACAGGTTGCTGTTCCAACTTCCAGCCCTTATCCAAGATGATCAGAAGTGAATGAACTGGAAAAGTTGGTTGCAGAGAAAACTGGGGATTTCGTGGAATGAAAGGCTCTTCTTTAGTTTGGAACAGATCGGATCTTGAGAACATGCCCTGCTTCGGAGAGGAAAAAAAGAAAAATTCCCGCTCCCATCCTATCCCAAGTTAAGTTCCCTGTTCCAAGGCACAGTTCAGACATGCAGAGGAACGCTGAGGTGCTAGACTGTGGGAGGAAGGTATGAGAGAGCTAGTTTGGTGTAGTGGTTAAGAGCGTGGGACTCTAATCTGGAGAACCGGGTTTGATTCCTCACTCCTCCACTTGAAGCCAGCTGGGAGACCTTGGTCAGTCACAGTTCTCTCAGAGCTCTCTCATCCCTACCCACCCCACAGGGTGTTCTGTTGTGGGCATAATAATAACACACTTTGTAAACCACTCTGAGTGGGCATTAAGTTGTCCTGAAGGGTGGTATATAAATTAAATGTTATTATTATTACTACTACTACTACTACAATTTAGAATGCTACCCACCCCCAAATTCCAGGGAGACAGAAAGCTAGAGCAGCAGCTAAGAAAAGGAAGTGGACCCTTTCTTCCTACAGTGCTTGTTTTCTGCTTGCAAGGATGCCCTTCCTTTTATATCAAGGGACATTGAAGGTTGGAATCCACTGCCTGCAGCCTGAAGTAGTATAACCCATTTAACACCATTCTCGCCTCATTCTCCTGCCATCTGTAAACCAGGTGTAAGATTTTGAGGTTGGACAATGTACCTCTTCCTCCTCGCAATTGGATGGTTCTGTATTGCCTTCTAAAGCCTGCTGAAACAATTCTCAGTGATGTCTTTATTTCATCATTTAGTATTTTTGCTTTTTGGTACAAAAAAATATTCCCAAATGGCTTTTGTCATAAGAAAAATTTCCACCTCCATATCTGGTTCCTCTGTTTAGTTTTCTGAGCAGACCTAACAGTGCAATCCTAAACAGGGTTACTAAATCCACTGAAATCAATATTGTTCATCCAGGATATGGTGTGTGATGTGGTTGTTTGGATAGTTTAGGTGGGAAGCTGTGGCCAACAAGATTTTCAGGGTATAAGCTTTCAGGAGTCAGAACTCTTGGTGTCTGAAGAAGTGAGCTCTGACTCTCAAAATCTCACACTCTGAAAATGTTGTTGGTCTCTAAGGAGCCACTGAACTAAATCCTGTGGTTGTTTGGAGTTTTCTCTCTCTTTTTTTGTTGAAGTGTGCTGTTTCGATGGAGTGGTTCTATAGTGCGTGGCTGGAGATTAGTTGATTTTGATGGTTTTACTGTCCTTAATATGGACTTACGTACCTGTGATTAATGGGGATATTTTTATTTTGGAACTGTTCCTACCAGAAGCCTTTGCCTGAGAAGCAGGGGCAAAGAAATCCTCTAAACAAACGAATAGTATACACAACACAATTAAAAACATTACAAAATATACACATCCCTATGAGCAGCTAATGCATAAAATCAACTCCTAGCAAGGTAAATGTTTTCATAATCCTTCTAAACACCAAGAAGGAGGGTGCCACGCATCAGGGAGGGAATATTACCCTTTTGAAGGTGGCCATCGGCTGGAACTCTGAAACACAAACCAGAGGCCCACTGGGTGGCCTCAGAGTTGCTCAGAGGATCGGGATGAGCCAGTGGGGTGTATTTATTTCATGGACTGATTAGGACATTTCTATGCTACCTTTCTGTAGGATTAGGGCACCCCTGTTGGTTTCCAATTGTGATCATGACATGATCTAAACTTCACCCATATGATAACAGGACAATAGAAGAGGACACAGAACAAGGGAAAATGGGGCTGTCAGCTGTCAATGAGTGGATGGAAAGCTGTCAAGAACAAGAATGCTTCCAGTTTTATCTAGAAGACCTGTACAAACAGCGCTAAACTCACCTTTGGGGGGGGGGCGGGTTCCATAACTTGGAGGCAGTTGCTGGAAAAGCCCTTCCATCGGTCCCTATCCACTTCACCACCAACAAGGAAGCTTCATGTATGATGGTGGAAAATACCGTCAAATCACAACTCGCTGATGGCAACCCCATCAAGTTTTCAAGGCAAAAGACGTTCAGCGGTGGTTTGCCATTGCCTACCTCTACAAAGTGACTCTAGGCTTGTCTGGTGGTTTCCCTTCCAAGTACTAAACGGGGCCATCCCTGTTTAGCTTCCGAGATCTGATGAAACTGCGCTAGCCTGGGCCGTCTAAGTCAGGAAGCTCTGTAGGAAAGCCACATTTACTGATCTTAGGCAGGCTGATATGGGGCTTCAGGTTCCGTTGGCCCAAGTTATTTACGGGTCATTCTAAACATTACTTCCTTCAGGAGCTCTCTACGGAGCCAGGCTTGTGCAGGCATACAGGAGCGTTGGGGAACGGCTTACATAAAAAAAGGAGAGCCCAAATGGTCTCAGAAAGCTGCTGCTGCTGGAGGGAGGGGTCTTGCCTTTCTCCCAAGCTCCCCCCCCACCCCAACCCCCACGCAACTAACATTTCCATTCTTGCTGAAGAATCACATTTGCAAAATTTTCTCACAAACTGCAGGCCAGAAACTTATTTTATAGAGATACGAAAGTTGAGGACGGCAGGATTGCAGATAAGGTTACTGAGAGCCAAGCTACAAGTGATGCCTGACACAGGTTGGACACTTGTCAGCTTCCCTCAAGCTTTGATGGGGAATGTAGGCATCCTGGTCTTGCAGCTGTAATGGAGAGCCAAGCTGTAAAACCAGGACGCCTACATTTCCCATCAAAACTTGAGGGAAGCTGACAAGTGTCCAACCTGTGTCAGGCGTCACTTGTAGCTTGGCTCTAAGATCCTCATCCAACGATCTCTCTTTAAGTCTTCATAACACTTAAGTTTCTGTGAGAAAGGCAGAAGTCTAAATGGTGTAAGAAAATAAATAAGTACATAAACTTAGAGAGCAGAGAGTGGTAGTCTACTCTCAATTCCGTGGAACCTTTGGACGAGGTTCCGGAAACCTAATTATGGGATGAAGGTGGCTGGGTTTCTGTTTCACTACCAGTTCTCGTGTATTAGAATTTACGAATGGTGACGCACCAATAACATCGCTGCACTTTTGGAAGAAGGGCATTATCATGCTGACTGCATATCATGACTCACGCCAGTTCCTCAGGAAAAAAGGTTATCAGTAAAATCACTAGCTCAGCAAGCAGCCATGCCAGAGATTCCAAGATTAGCTGGAAGATTACTATCTTTTTTTAAAAAAAATCCCACCCTTCTTCCAGGGAGCTCAGGTTGGCTATGAACAGCCACGTCTGTAAATGCAAATCAGAGAAACAAAGCAGATGAGGAGCAAAGTAATCATGTTTCTGTCGTTCTCAGTATTACTTGGGGTAGCTGGAATGGGTAGCCACTATCGTGGTTGAAAGCATTAATGAGACCAGAAGTTCCCTGAAGGAATCTCCTGTGAGTGAAGCAGGAGAGGGAATACTACAGTGTTCATCTATCTATCGTGTCCATCTACTGGTTTGGGAATTGTGGATTCCTGTAGGCATGGTTTATTCTTCTCCTTTTTGTAAATGGTGAAGAGGGGTCCCTGGAAGACACTAGCATCTGCAATGATCGCAACTACTGTTGTGAACTGTTCTTTGTAAACCTAGCTCTTGATTTAACCGTCTGCACTTGTCTTCTCGTAGGCTAAGTTGGGCTACAGCACAGTCTTGACCATTTCGAAGAGAGGTGAAGATGGTTATTTGGGAAGACACTAAGCAATTCGAAAAGTGGCAAAGGAAGATTTCCGATTTTGTATGGGCAGGCAAGAAACCGTGAGTAAAAATGAAAGTTCTGTGTGATGCCAAGGAAAGAGGTGGATCGCAATTGCCGAATATCAGACTATACTATGAAGCAATCTGTTTGGTTTGGCTTAAAGATTGGATGTCTTTGGAGAACTGTAAGCTACTAACTTTGGAAGGTTATAAAAAACTGTTCGGGTGGCATGCCTGCTTGTGGCACGATAAATTGAAAGCTGATTCTATGTTTCTACATCATTATGTGAGAAGGAGTCTCTTCACAATCTGGAAAAAATATAAAAGTTACCTGGGCGAAGGTATCCCCTCGTGGGTGGTACCATATGAATCTATTGACCCGAGAGTTATTTACAATAGAGATCAATGTCTGTCCTATAAAAAGATTCTCATTCAGGAACCAAGTATGTTAAGAATCAAAACAGAAGAAGAGTTAGGTTCATGTTATGGATGGTTTCAATATAGGCAGATAAAGGACTTATATAACTCAGATCGTTCAAAAAGTGGAATTAAATGGAAGGATTCGGAATTGGAAGAAGTTATATTGCAAGAAAGTAAGAAGAAAATTTCAAAAATTTATAAAATTCTTTTGAAGTGGCACACAGAGGATGAAACTGTCAAAGTCCAGATGGTGAAGTGGGCTATAAATTGTCAAAGAGACATAACAATGGAGTCATGGGAGTACTTGTGGAAAAATACAATGAAGATCTCAACCTGTACCAGTATTAAAGAAAATGTTTTTAAGATGATATATAGGTGGTATTTGACGCCAAAAAAAATAGCTTATGGAAATGCTAAAATGTCTGATAAATGTTGGAAATGTAAAAGTCACGAAGGATCATTGTATCATATGTGGTGGACTTGTGAGGTAGCTAGGCAGTACTGGGGAGATATTCTAGAAATGATAAATGAGATTTTGCAGACTTCAATAATAAAGAACCCAGAACTCCTGCTACTGAACTTAAATATGGAAGATGTTCTTATACAACATAGAACATTGCTATTTTACATGACAACAGCGGCAAGAATATTATATGCGCAAAAATGGAAAGTGCAAGAAATACCATCTATTGAAGATTGGATACAAAAGTTGCTGTACATGGCGGAAATGGACAAAATGACAAGAAGGCTGAGAGACCAGAATGCTGAAGAATTTTTTAAGGATTGGGGTAGAATGAAGGAGTATTTGGAAAAAAAGTGGGACGTAAAGGGGAAACTGGCAATTTGAAAGTTATTAGGGGAATTTAGTGGGGACAGTAATCTTTACCATTTAAAGAAAAGTTTTAATTATTGTAAAGTTTAAATTTTAATTAGATTTGAGTTTAATGGAAATTATTTAGTTTATTAATGTAATAAGAATTAATTATATAGAGAGAGAATAGAAAAATAAGTTATAGAATAAGATATGGGTTGGAAAACTGTTGGAAGTCACCAGAAAAGGGGGGAGGGAAAGGGGGAGGGGAAAGTGATATTTAGGTTTAATAATTGAAATAATGTTTGTAAATTTGTACTCACCTAATAAAAATTTTTATAAAAAAAAAAAGATGGTTATTTGGGGAAAACACACAAATTAACCTAAAAATAGAGGACAAAACAGAACCAGGCTGACCAATTAAAACTCCATCAATATGAAAACTCTGTCTAAAATCAATAAATCTGCTACCATATCACCAGGAGCCATTAGTTTATATAAATTAACAGCAGAGGCGGGTTCTCAGGGATCTTTGGAGTGTAGGGTACTATGAATCTGCCCCTTTTCATTTCTTTCTGTTTTGTACGCTGTCAGTCGCCTTTTCGTTTCACCCATTTTCGATGCTAGTGTCCCCAATTCATTGTTCTTTTATGGCATTTTGTATGCCATTGATGAAAAAATAGGTGTCAGTTTGAACTACAATATTGCTTTTGGCTGTAGTTTTATCCCTAGCAGGGAGAACCCACTGGACTTTTCAAATCGAAACAGTGTGGCTATGAAACTTGGCAAAATCCCCAGAAAATATCGCTGTTGTAAACCAACAACACTGTTTTATTTTCATGTGGAATTGCTGGAAGATACATAACAAGCATTATTACTTGCCACATTTTCTGCCTCCAGTCATAATTTTGTCAGTTGGTACTATTGTACAGGCCTCACAATCTGTGTTATAGTAAAAAAAAAAAAACCCTACAGTTTAAATGACTTTCAGAGTTAACACCCTTTTAATCTCATTGACTTCAATGAGCGCTAAGCTTTTAGGACTACTGCACAACATGTCAATTGCACAATGCACATGTGTGAGAAATCTGCTATGGGCCTCAACATGGCTAGACTCATATATCTCACACTCTATCTAATCAACAACCCCTGAGCAAGTGAGGAAAAAAGTGTCTTGCACAAAAGGAACGAGTCAGACAGGACCAACGAGACAGTACTCTTCTGTGACGCGACAGAGAGGGTAGATCCTTTTTCTGGAGAACTGAGCATATGGAATACGACATCATGGGGAAACCCAAGTGAATGGCCAGCCCTGGAACGACAGAACTCATGAGGCCATATGCTGTGCGCCAATCACATCTGTGCACCAGGGAGGAAGTTCCACCCCCAGCTCTCGAAAGCAGCCCTGATACAGTTTCTACTGGATAAAGAATCATGCCGGATGAATTTGCAGTCACATTTAGCTTTAGTAGACCCCAGAATCCATCTTCAATTCCAGCATGAAACCCAACGTTAAGTATTTTATGAATGTGCCCACCATTCCCCACCTCCCTCTCTCTTTCTTGAGGCATATCTACACCAGACTGGCCTGATAGTCCAGGGCTGCGCAGCAAGTTCTCCGGAGAACATTTTGGAGTCATTTCAGGTTGGAAAATGGCCAGTGGATTAAGGTTTAACCTTCCCCCTCCCATGCCACCATCCCAATACAAATCGGGGCTGTGCTAAGATCCTTCTCAGACCTGGTTTGGTATGAACTTTTTTGGAAATGTTGCTCCAGCAGCGTGAAGGGCAATCTAAACTCCCCTCTGTCTGGAGATCAGGGGGCGGGGCCACCAGCCATGTGACCATTTTCACCAAGGGTGATTTAAACTTTTAAAAACTCCCTCCTTGTTCCAGCTGACCCAAAATGATGTCATTGGTCCTGGGAGCATGCACACACTTTGTGCACACACATGTGGTACCAGGAGCACCACCTCCCGCCAAGAGTTACCCCATTTGCTGGCAACCCACTGAGTTCCACCACCTCTTTTCCCAGAAAAAAAAGCCCTGGCTAGATCACTGTAGTGTTACAATGATCTATTGCAACAACGATCTAGCTTCCGGATTTCTATCCTTCCAGCCCCACATAATGCAGTTGTGTTCTTCTGGCAGAAAGAGGAGGCTTGTTCAAAATTGTATATTATCGGACTCCACAACAGAGGCAAAAAGAAGATCCCCTGGAGAATTTTGAGCACTCTAGCACACAACACCTGCACGAGACTTGGTTTGTGATGCAGATCTGGTTAGCGATCACAAACCTAGTCTCGCTGGTGTTTACCAAATTCCTTGGCAAGGAGGAAAACAACACCTCTTTCTACATTTCAGTCAAGAACTTCCTTTGGGGATTTCCTGAGTTCCTTCTGCGTGTTGCATCCATGCTTGAGAGCATTTGAGTCTTTGTCATCAGGTATTTGGACCTTTTTTCTGCTCCCCCACTTCAGACCCCAGCAAATCTTTATCCCCCTGCTGGCTTCTGTTTCCGCAAGCATCCCAGCACTCCTACTAAGCCTGCCTCTGCTGGTTCTCGTCGCTTCCCTGTATCTTGTGCTGTAGAATTTTCCCCTCTTCTGAGCGCAAAAGCAGATATGATACCAGGAGCTCCATGAACGACCTCCAAGCTCCCCCCCCCCTTTAAAGATCAGGTTTGTAGGGCCCTGATTGGGATTGGACAAAAGTGTAGGGGGAGAGGGTAAAGCCTTCCTCCTTGGCCAGTGTCCTAACCTCCTCAGTCAGGATCTGTGGGCTTACCCCCGTGGAGCAAACGGCAGTCCCACAGAGCCATTTTAGGCTGGGAAAAATGGCCTGCAGAAAAAGGCTCGACTTCCCTCCTCCCGTGCTACCCTCCCAATGCAAATCTGATCACGAATGGCAAGAAGTGGCACGGGGCACTCCGAAACGCATTCACGGTTTAGCCAGTGCTCAACATTGTTCTTAATGGCGTGGCAAATGTTCTGGGCCTTCTTGTCCCCGCGCTACTTCCCCCCAGCTGCCTCCTGTCTTCTTGTCCCCATCACCTAGCCCGCAAACAAGCAAACAAAAAATCAACTTGCAGAATTTAGTATTTATTTATAGCCTGCCTCTTCTCCCCCCCATGGGGGCTCAAAGCAGCTTATGTCATTCTCCTCTCCTCCATGTTATCATCACAACCACCCCGTGAAGTAGGCCAGGCTGAGCGAGTGTGATTGGCTCAGGGTCATCCAGTGAGTTTCCATGGCAGAGCAGGAATGAGAACCCGGGTCTCCCAGACCCTAGCCTGACACTTTAACCGCTACATCACACGGGCTTCTTTCCTTACTTGTCTCAAGCTTACGGGGTGGGGTGGGAACATACCAGCCTTGCCTATTTAGTCTGCATGACTTCCAAAGCCAAGTCTGTCTCTCAATTTCTATCTCAAACACACACACGACACGTCAATTTTTCATCCCACCTTCCTCCAAGGAATTTAGGGGGGTATATATGGTTCTCTCATCTATTTTGTCCTCACTACAACATGGTGAGGTAGGTTAGGCTAAGAGAGAATGACCAGCAAGGTTGGGCAGGGACTTGAGTTCAGATCTCACTAAGTCCTCCTCCAATACTTAAAACAGGACATGACATGACCTGTCGGCTAACCAATCACAAGTATTCGTTGAGTTTTGCAAATTCGCAATGCTGCCAAGTAACTCAAGTTGCACCTGGTAAACTCTGAGCTTTTGCCAGTACGATGAACGCTGCTGACTCCATGGGCTAAGAAATAGCGAAGCACTTGCAGCATAGCTGGTTTTAAATGATGCGTGACTTGCCCGTGATGACTCCAAGGCAGGCACAAGATAAGCAAGCCAGCAAATTTGCAAGCATATGCCAACGGCAGTTACCTGGACAGCTGCCACGCTGAATGCCAACTGCACAGAGGCAAAGGGAAGTGTTCGAGGGAAGCTTGAGTTGCGAACATCCGATACGCAAAAACGGAATCATGTGCAAAGTCACTTACTAAGGTTGCTGCCTTCCAAATGGGGCCTGGAGATCTCCAGAGATTACACGTGATCTCCTGACTACAGAGAACAATTCCCCTGAAGACAACGCCAGTTTCGGAGGGTGGCCAGTATGGTATCACGTCCCTGCTCAGCTCCCTTTAATCCCCAAACTCTGCCCTTCCCAGGTTCCACCCACAAATCTTCAAAAATTTCCCAACCAGGAGTTGGCAACCCTGTCAGCTAAAAATGGCTTGCGTTTGTCCTGGCTTGCATTTTCTCAGGAAGCGGGGATTCCCCCTCTCCCTCCCTGGTTTCCCCAGTTTTACAGGGATTCTTCCCATGCCTGGTTTGCTGCAAGGTGTTGGAAAAGAGCACAGGAAAGCTGGGCCCACTTGGATAGAAAAAGCTGGATCTTCCTGGTCTGTCCCACGCTGGCACCATTTCTCCTACCCCAGTCCCCTGCAGTGCCCATCTTCTTCCACCAATGGGGATTTTGTTTTTAAAATGGCAATTGATCTATCATTATAACATTATAATCATATGTCTGTAAGGTTCTCTGAATTCCCAGCTTTCATTTTTTAAAAAGCAAATCCCTTTCATTGCAGAGATATGCCTTTCCCCTTATATCTCTGCAATGAAAAGTGCTAGAGGCTTAGTTCTTCCAAAATAAAAACTGGGAATAAGAGTATGTCATTTGCTGATTTAAAAACAAAACACACACCTACAAACACACACACATACACACGGTGGCATCGAGGGTGGCTTTTGCAGAGGACTAAGGCAGGGAAAATGTGGGGGGACCTGCCACCTAGAGCAACAGATATAGCACACAAGCATGCCGCTGAGTGAAAAACCACGCAGCCAAACCTTGAGGCCTAGTAGGGCTGACAGTCCCCTGGTGGGGGCGGGGGAATCCCCCACTCACAGCCTCTGCCCCCTGCCGCTACTCATCTAGTTCGTGGGGGTGGGGGGAACACCCTGGGAGGCAAAAAAACTCCTGGGCCAGCACACTGCGGACATGCTCCCTGCCGGCATTTATAGTGGAATTGGCCCATGTGAAAGGCAAGAACATGCCCGCTGCCAGGCGCGATGACATTACTTCCGGAAGTAACTTCCTCATGCCTGCTGGGAGTGCATGCGCGCTTTGTACGCGCATGAGGAGATGGTAGGGTTGCCAGGTCTAGGTTGGGAAATTCCTGGAGATTTGGGGGGTGGATCCTGGAGAGGGTGGAGTTTGGGGAGGGGAGGGGCCTCAGTGGGGTATAATGCCTTAGAGTTCACCCTTCAGAGCTGCCATTTTCTCCAGGGGAACTGGTCTCTGTTGCCTGGAGATCAGTTGTAATTCCAGGAGATCCCCAGCTACCACCTGGAGGCTGGCAACCCTAGGAAACCGGCAAGGTAAGTGCTAGTCCCCCCCCGCACCGCACACACACAGGGCAGGTAAGGGCCAGGAGACCTGGCAACCCTAACGCCTAGCAAGCAACCTTATGGACTATAGAAGAAAGAGGCTGTGATAGCTGGCAGAGGGAGAAAGGAGCTGACAGCATGATAGGCTGGGATACCATCCTGGAGCAAGAGTCAGAAACTACTGCAAGGCCAGAGACTGATTAGCTGTTACCCAGTCAAACCCTGGTCACGAAGAGCCAATGGAACTGTGCAACGAAGCAAAAGAACAATATTGTCTTTTCTTCCTGACCACAAAGGGGCACTACAGCACAGACCAGATGGCTCCGGAGGAAGAAACTTCACTAGGTGTGGTGTTTTGCAGAAAAGTGCATTCACATATTCATTTCAAAATGGTGCCAGGTAACAGGAAAGGTTGCCATGTCCCCTTGCCCTCCTGGCAGGAGGGGGCAGACCCAGCACTTACCTTTTGGGATGTCTTCGTGCAAGCACAAAGTGCACGCTCCTGGCGCAGTGCAATCTGGGAGCGACATCTTCGTGCAGTCCCTGGGAGTGCTCTTGGGCTTCGTGCCAGGATGGTTTCGGCCCCCAAACAGGCCAAATCAGCCCTGTGTGAGGCCTCGGTGCACTCCCGGAGCCTGCGCGATGATGTCACTCCCAGGAGTGACATTATTGCACCATGCTGGAAAAGTGTACCCAGGAAGGCCCATTCCTGTGCCTTTCCCCCTGCTGGTCCGGTGAGTTGTGGTGGGGAAGGAAGCTGGGAGTGGGAGATGCCCCACCCCCAGTGGGAGACTGGCAGCCCTAGTGACAGGGCAAGAGGCAGTTCCCCTGGCAACTGGTGTTGAGGAGTAGATAACAGGTGGTTGGAGACATCTAGTGGTAGCAACATCATCACATCATTGCTGTGTGGATCTGTTCTGGTATTTGGGTCAAAACTCTATGGCTTTTTTTACTGAAATACCATGCTTCACCCATCAACATGCTGACATCACTTCCAGGCACAAAGGAAGTGCTGTCGTTGCATCACTGGCAACATCACGATGTCACCCAGAAGGGCATCAAGTTGATTGGTAAGTCCTTGTTTCTTCCCCCACCAGCCAACTGAATGATGGTGGGGAGCATGGTATGAGGCAGGGAATCCTCCACCCCCAGCAGGGGCTGGCGACCCTTGGCAAGTGGCTTGTGCAGAGATGCAATAGGCAGTCCCCCCCCCCCACACACACACTTAAGAGCTTCATCTCTGTGCTGAGAACGACTGAATGGCTCAGCCCCACCTGATTCAGAGACATGGCTGAATTAACTACCCTCAGCAGAAGGAAAGGCCAGAGCAATGGATCATGCAGAGAAACAACAGGCAGCCTCCTCTGGGAGTGAGATGCTGGGTTCCAAAGAGCCTTTCACTATTTCATTTATTTCCTGCTGCACACAGTTTGGGAATAGCTGCTTTGGCCTCCGCTTTTCATTTATCAGTGTGAGAAAGTAAAAATTGTACGTGTAAAGTGTGTCATAATTGCAAATACTCCTTGCCATAAAGGTACCATTTGAGCTGATTCAGAAGGCAACTATTTGCTCTTAAGAGGCATTTTTTTTTACCGTCTTCGAAGCATCTTCGATTAACCCGGAAACGCTTTTGATGGGGCATGCCTCTCTGACTGACTAATGCTCTGCTACATGAATAGAATTGATCCATCACAAGCGTTTCGAGGATGTGATTAAAATGTTGATTAGCAGAGGTCACTGAGTTATCTGTCTGGAATCAGCTTTTCTCCCTCTGAGGTGGAGGACATCAGGGCCATTTCCACACGGCTCCCCGCTGCTCGTAACAACCCAGAATATTGCGGAAAAAACGTGGAAGATCGCGTTTTCTTGCACGAGATTTGCGCGTCACGTCGCGCAAATCTCGTGCGAGAAAACGCAATCTTCCGCGGTTTTTTCACGTACAATCAGCCTTCTGAGTACTGGAAGATTTGTGCCAGATATTCCTAGCTATGCTGTTTGCAAAAAGCATAGTAATTGTGTGCTGTTTTTCACATATATACACAATAGACAGATTTCACACTTTGCAAAATGCTTACCAGCCTTGAAACACACATAATTATTCCTGCAGCTTTTTAACCTCCTGTGGCCATGAGTTTCACAAACTAACAGGTTCCTGCTCCTTATTAGAAAGATATTGAGTCTTGGAAACTCCAAGAGGAACCCCCTCCCTCCTGTGCAGTTTTCACTTGATAATTAACATCCTGTTACTTCTCATTTATGAAACAAACTTGGGTGACAATGTTATTTGCAAAGCCTTGGATTCTACAACGCCTGCTCATTCGCCCGCTTCATAGTACGGAAACGTCTGTAAAATAGCTCATTAATTGATCCTTGTGGTTTCTGGCTGAAATGTTCTTTGTTGCCAAATGCTGCAGAGCGCTATGCAGACTTTTAATTATTTATCTGGGTCAAATGGGTCATCTGTTTGTCATGATTCCTTTCCGATTTCCCACTTCTCCAATCCAAGCTTTCTGTCCCCCTCTCAGCATTCCTCGCAGGGGAAGAATTCCGATATAGGTGAATCCCTTGTGCCATAGCCACCAGCTATTAAAACCACCACTCTTCCCACAAGCTATCTGAAATGTTTCCTGTCCTGCAGGAAGGGAGTGCCTGCTTCAAACACAGCCATCTCGGAGCCCAGGAAATCCTATAAAGGCTATTTTCTTTTTCAACAGATCAGTACTGACTATGATCATCAAAGATCACCACTTGGTTCCAGACTGACCAGCACCTAGCGTGTAACAGTAGCCAGCTAGACGACTCCAGGAGTCTCACAAACGAAACGTGAAAGCATTAGGGTTGCCAATTGTGGGCTGAGAAATTCCTGGAGATTTGGGGTTTGGGGAGGCGAGGGACCTCAGTGGGTATAAAGTCATGGCCAGGGGCGGCGGGCCTATTGAGGCCAGGTAGGCGGTGGCCGCAGGTGTGGGGTGCCGGAGGGAGCGCCGGAGGAGGCGCGGCGTGCTGGAGCGCGCACCACAAAGCACCAGCCTCCTATCCCTCCCACCATGCGCCGCTGCTGCCGCCAGCACAATCCCCCAGCCAGGCGCAGCCACCGTGGGCAGGCATCTGCGGCGGCGCAGGCAACCGAGCGGGAGAGCTCAGAGGCCGCCCGCCGCAGCAATCGGGCCAGCAGTGGTGCATGCACTCCCGTGATGATGTCACGCGTGACGGCATCGCATGCGCGCACACACAGGGGCGCCCGGCCAGCCGGCCGGCCACGAGCGTGGTAAACCCTTGCGCCGCCCCTGGTCATGGCGTTCCTCCTCCAAAGCAGCCATTTTATCCAGAGGAATTGTTCTCTGTTGGCTGGAGATCAGTTGTAATTCACATGAAGGATGGCACTGGCAACCCATTGTCCAGCACCTTTCAGCTGGCAAACTACACACATCCAGGATGGAGGCCACAGGTCAGGTCACTGTCAGGAAAAAAAAAAACCCAGCAGCAATCAAAAACAAACATGGCTGTTGCACAAGTGCACGAGACTGGAAGTGATGCATTGCATCTGCATCTGCAATGGCCTGGGAATGCAGGCAGATGACGTAACTGCAGGCCATGGCAGCAGGCCAGAGTGTTCGGCTTGACGCTGGAGACTTAGGCAACCAAAATGCACCTGCTGGGAAATATTGCAAAAAAGAGCAGGAGGAGGAGGGCGGCTTGTCTTCCTCCATTTGTAAATTACCCGTGGCTGGAAGTCATTATTTGGATTTATTATCAGACTGAGTCTCTTAATGATGAGGGTTTGAAGGGGCTGCTTCTACAATGCAAAGCGATCTTCTCCAATGTTGCATAGGCAGGGCTTTTTTTCAGCGGGAACGCGGTGGAACAGAGTTCTGGCACCTCCTGAAAATGGTCACATGGCCGGTGGCCCCGCCCCCTGATCTCCAGACAGAGGGGAGTTTAGATTGCCCTCCCTCTGTCTAGAGATCAGGGGGCGGGGCCACCAGCCATGTGACCATTTTCACCTAGGACGATTTAAGCTTTAAAAAACTCCCCCCTTGTTCCAGCTGACCCAAAGTGATGTCATTGTGCGGTCCTGAGATCCACCACTGAGTTCCACCACCTCTTTTCCCAGAAAAAAAGCCTTGACAATAGGGATACTCGTAAGTAACACCCTGGTTTTCATAACCAGCATCACCGCCTGAGCCCTGCCTGCCGGTATTGCATATTGCAGAAGACTCAGTTCTCTATGCTGTATTCACAGACTCTGGAACAGCCTGTTCCCCATGGATTTAGAAATAAGGATGTGTTGTTTCTTTTGATATTTGTTTATATTTTTATCAGTGGTTTTGGTTTCTGCTTTTTGTTGTTGGTTTGTTGATTATTTTTATGTCTGCACGATGTGGCTTTTCATATAATAGTCATAAGTAAAAAGTAAGACATTTATACATAAAAGTATATCTAATACTTTAGGTATAGTTTAAAAAAGTTGGGCAGTGAAAAAAGCTGACAGGAAGAAAATTGATTCATTTGAAATGTGGTGCTGGAGGAGAGTTTTGCGGATACCCTGGTTGGCTAAAAAGACCAATAAGTGGGGTTCTAGATCAAATCAAGCCTGAATTCTCCCTAGAAGCTAAAATGACAAAACTGAGGCTATTGTACTTTGGTCACATCATGAGAAGACAAGATTCTCTGGAAAAGTCAATAATACTAGGAAAAGTGGAAGGCTGTAGGAAAAGAAGAAGACCTAAATGAGATGGTTTGACTCAATGAAAGAAGCCACGTCCTCCATTTTGCAGGATCTGAACAAGTCTGTCAATGGTAGGACGTTTTGGAGGTCTTTCCTTTACAGGGTCGCCATAGGCTGGAGGCAACTTGACAGCACATAACACATACATACCTAATATTGCTGATTTACTGGCACATAAATAAGACTGAAAATGCTTACGTTTCGAGGGGGGATTTAATGTGAGGAAGTAGCATGGAAAAAAATTTAAATCCTAAATTTGAGCTGTGCAAGAGGTCTGAAATGGGGCTCTTTAGTTCAAAACAGAGAGGATTACAAACTGGAAATCATTCCTATTTAAAAGCCAAGGTGTTGCTGCTCCGTGGGTTCAGAAAAAAATGTGGAAAAGCAAAAATGTCCTGCAGCAGTTCAAAATAGATCTCCACAGCTGCGAAGTCTGAAATGGCAGTTGATGCCCTATTGTTCATGCACCAACGTTTTTATGCGCATGCTCTAGAGGCAAAGGTATACGCAGAGGTACAGATTTAACTTCTCTTGCTCCTGAGGAGGAAGCTGAGCGCTGAAGGATGATATTATGCAAACAACTTACGCAAACAAGTTTTTAAAATGAGATTACCATTTAAAGGCAAAGTTAGGGGCAGTGTGATGTCAGGGAATGAAACCAGAAAATAGGGACTGTCCTTGGAAAAGGTAAATCATACGGGCTAGCAGAAATAGCAAGTCAAGTCAAGTCAAGTTAGCCTTTATTGGCATATAGCAGCAATTCAAGTTATCCACTTACAAAAGGAAAGAACAAAGTTAAAAGATTGCTGTATTACAAATACAAAAATACATTTAGAGCTTAACTCCGTGATATCCTTTGAAATAGCAGTTGGCAACTTAAATTTAAGAGAACAATTATGGTGTCAATCTCAGCGGCGGGGGCAGGGGGAGATCCTCTTGTAGGAGGCACTGAATATTTGACAAAAAGGATGATTATTAGTGCAGTCCTAAACAGAGTTATACCCTTCTAAATCCATTGAAGTTAGAAGGGTGTAACTCTGTTTAGGATTGCATACCACTAACCCATCTTTCCATCAGTAGCAAAGCCCCCCCTAACACTGGTACAGGCTTAAGCTCTCTATAAGTGATTCCGCATACGTTGGATAATGCACTTCCAATCCTCTTTATAGATCACTTGGAACAGATTTTTTTTGTGTGCGGAACAAAAAATCCACCTTAAACGATTGATAATGTGCATTGAAAGTGCATTATCCAACGTGTGCGGAATCAGCCTTTGTCAGAGTTCCTGGGAAATGATGGGACTTCCTGGTAGCTTCCTGAAGCCTCTGCCACGCATAGGGATGAAACCCGCCCTCTTTCTCCATCTCAAAGATTCTTGCTTGTGTCTCCCAGGAACATCAGCACTCTTGACATGTGCACCGCTGTCTCTGTTTACCAGGGTCAGTCTCCACCTACCGGTAAATCGCTTGAAAGGGCAAGCTGTGCACACGTGCGTGTACATGACAGCTAAGAGGCAACACTCCTCAGAGTTTAACTTCCGGAATGTAGGATCTCCAGCATTCAGAACGTGTGCTCTACCTCTGTGGCACAATCCCATTCCTGGCACTGCAAACTGACAACGTTTTTAACTGGCATCCCCAACCTTAAAGACCATCAAGAGCAGATTCCAGGAAATCAGGCTTGTCGCTGGTTAAAAAGGACCACTGGAGAGTATGAAAGAACTGTAATTATGTGCTCACTTGCCATTCCCTGTCTGGTGCGTATGAGGCACGCGACGCACAGCATTTAAAGGCACCTTATGGGGCCGTATTCTCCAATTGGCCCTGTTTTCCAGGGACAGTTTGTTTTTTTGACTCTTCTCCCTGGCAAATGGCTGCCTCTGTTTTATCTTTGGAGGATGCTTTTTAAAAAACATTGAAAGGGGCATCGGCTTCCCACCCACCGTTTTCATCCACTCAGTTCAAGGGTCAGTTCACCTGCACGACGCTGCTTCTGCTTTGCCGGCCGGGTTATTACAAAGGAAGAACTCTTCTCCACATCTAGCTCAACAGGCTCCTGTGGTGGTGCCTTGGAGGGGGGCGTGACCTACAACAACATTGGTCTCCATGCCATGGGTAAAGGCAAAGCAGAAAGGGCTGGTTGAAAAGTTGTCAGCCCTACACACAACAGGCAAAAATGAGCTCCTGGCGGTCTGTAATTATAGAGAGTGCATGTGCTTGTGTTGTGACAACAGGGGTGTTAAAAGGGTATGAAAGTGTCCTTTCTTCCCTTTGGTGAAATGCTAGAGCTGGGGCTGTCCTTCTTGTCTCACCCGCCATTGCTTGGGGGAGGTCGTTAATTATACAGCAATTAGCTAATACCGCAGGCGGAATGATGTTAAAAACATCCAGAAATGCGCAGCAAAGTTCTTTCTGAATTTCTCCCCAAAGGCCACCAAAGGGGAAGGAAGGTCACCAAATCATTGTAGAACAGTTGACAGAGTTGCTTACTGTTTTGGAGGGGAGTCCTGTTTGGCTACAGGAGGAGACTTTATTTGTGATCCCTCTGCATTCTTGTTTTCAAACACTGTTAGAACTTGACAAGCTGCTCATTGCATGGTTTAGCTGATTCATGGTCAATAACAAGGGTGTGGAAGGCGGGGCCTTCATGTGCCTTGGCAAAGCTTACTCAGCAAAACCGGAGAGAAGTTTATCACACGGCACGGGAAAACCAAAGCTCTGAAGTCGTGAAACTGTTTATTGATGCCCATGTAGCTTCCACTGTATTTTTAAAGGATTCATTAAACTTGTGCCTTCTTCCACAGGCCATTGGTGATGACGGCATAGAGGTGGCACCTCAACATATGAAGCTGCTCTATTGAGTAAGATGGTGGATCTATTCAAGTCAGTATTGTCTGATCCGACTGGAAGTGGCTCTCGGGGGTCTCAGACAGAAGTCTTTTATAACTTTGTCAACAGTTCTGGTTCTCCGTTTCTCACTGTTAGTTTTATAGATTCGTTTGTACTGTGAACACGTACAGTTTATATATCTATTGTGTACCATCTATGCTGTTTATAGTTGTAAATATGGTGCTGATTTATCGATGTCTGAAGAGTGTCAAAAACGTGGATGTTTTATGGGGAAAATACAGGGCGAGCAAACAGAAAATGATGCAATAATAAAGAATCCTGGATTCTGTACATGGGGCGCGGGTGGGGGATGAAATTAAAAGGGGGATTTATTGCAGGCTTGGGCAAATTCATAATAATCTCTAGTGGAAATCTGTACTGCTAACTTGCATTCCCAAGCACAATTACACTCTTCTACATTCGCTGAAATCAGTGAGCTTACAGCAAGGTAACTATGCTTAGGTCTGTACTATTATTTTCCCCATGCGATGGAAGATGAAGCAGGCTTGGCTTCTCCCACTCCTTCTTCCTTTGCCCAGCTGTCCAGCTGTGCTCCCTCCTGCACATTTCAGACATCCTGCGGGAATGGAGGTGGATGACTGGAGGAATGAGTGGCAAAATTCTTTCTGCCAGATTTCATATCCGTCCAAGAGTGGCACGAGGAAACTCTCATTCCAATAGGAGCGTTCGAAGCTCTTGCCAAAGCAAGGGCATGTTGAAAATAATGGTTAACAGAATGAGCCACAAACAGGTAGGCTGGAACCAACCAGCTTTTCCACTGGTAGAAAGGGAAGACAGGGTGTCTCCCTTTGACCACCAAAAAGGCTATGCTGGAGATCATGGGACCTTCGTGAAGAAAAGCCATGTGAGACAAAGGCTGTAGTAAGGAGGAAAATTGGTCCAGACTGAGTGAAAAGAGTTGGCTAGATTGAACCCAGTACAGTCCTGCTTCTTTGAACCTTTCCTTCATCGTGCTTTACAAAGTCAAGTCTGCTAATATCCCCTTTTTGTCCCTTCTCTTTATTTTTTCTTCATCTGTTAGTTTTGCTTTTGTTTGTAATTGCATTAGGATATGGAGCGTGTTTTGTGACCGGATGGTTGCTGTTTTATATTACGCACAGCCTTTGGAAATTGACATGGAAAGGTGGTATTCAGGTCTTGCAAAGAAAAACGAAACACCATAATCAAGCATCTCAGCCACAACCAAACTCACTCAATGGACCCAGTCTCCCAGCCTCAAGCCATCACTTGCAAATCAGCACCTGTTGCTCCACTCTGCATTTCTGTCCTTATTTTTCTTATGGGTCCCTATCTATGATCCTTGCTCCTCCAGTTCAGCCACTCTTGCTATCCCTTGTCTCTGTCCTGCCTTCCCGTCCAGATCAGTATTGCTGCTCCTCCATTGTAAGTCAGTGTAATATAGTGATCAATGTAGTATATCAGGGCTGATAAAGGTTGGATTCAAATCTCCACTGTGCTATAAAGCTGCCCAGGGGACCCTGGACAACTCACCATACCATAGTAAGCAGAGTCCGTGGGCTCAGAGGGTTGTGTCACTCTGTCTGTCTGTCTGTCTCTCTCTCTCTCTCTCTCGCTCAGCCTGTGCTGGAGTTGGCCATTCTAACTGCAGTAGCCTCTTAAAAAGAGTACGCTGAAACACTTTCTGAGGAATCTGCACAACATCTTCAAATGCCCATAGCGCAGTTCCAAACATGTACACTTGGAAGTGTGCCACTGAGTTCAATGGGACTTACTCCCTAGTAACCATGCTTCAGATTGCATCCTCAGAGTCATAGATCCAGAGGAGTTAGCCGTGTTATTCTGTAGTAGCAAAATCAAAAAGAGTCCAGTAGCACCTTTAAGACTAACCAATTTTATTATAGCATAAGCTTTCGAGAATCAAGTTCTCTTCATCAGATGCCTGATCAAAATATAATATGTAAGTGCTCGATTTTTGGGGTATATCTTATTTTATATGCTTGCAACCCACCGTTGAGAGTGCCTATCAGGATGGAAGGGCAGAATAGAATAAAAATAATAAACTACAGACTAACACGTACTCAGAGTAACACAATTCCATAGCTAATGCGCAGCACCTAAATCCCACGCAACCGTTTTTCCCTCCCAACCTCAGTGACAAATAGCTCCCCATTTTCTTGATAAGCCTCCAACCAGCTGTCAAGCTAGTTGGTTTATAATATCACTGTGGGGACAGGTTCCCGCACCGAGGGTGCAGCATTGCATTTGAGTTGAAAATGGATCTTATCAGGCTGCTCTTCAACAAATTAACCCCAATCCGTGCAGTTCTAGAAGTAACAACAAAACACCAAAACAACACCAAAACCTGGGACACAGGTGCCTGGAGAACCCTGTGTGATTGTGCTTGTCTGGTTTGGCAAACCATGAGATGCAAACAGGCTGGCTTTGAAATGGGGTTGCAAACCATGGTATGTACTAACTGTAGCTAGGCTAGATGTCTGAACCGGCGAGCATGGCGTGCAGTCAGCCCCACTCTGCTGCATGGATTTAAATGGCAAGATACCTGTGCAGGTAGGATTCCCAAAATCCAGGTGGGGCCTTCGGATCTCCTGAAATTGCAATTGGTCTTCTTACTACAGGAATCAGTTCTAGAGGAAGTGGCTGCTTTGGAGGGTGGACTCAGGGGCATTATATCCTGCTGGTCAATCCCGTCCCCAAACCCTTCCCCCCGCCCCACAAATCTACAGGAATTTCCCAGTCCAGAGTTGACAATCTTACATGCTGTACAGAGAGGCCTGAAAAGGATAGGCAACTCCACAAACGGATGTTTTAATAAATCTCCAAAATATCCCCATGAGGCAAAACAGGAACGGTGATCTCTCACAGCTAATGGCAGGAAACTGGAACTATTCCAGGTCAATCAGGAGGACCACTGGAACCAATTTACTTGTTGATGACTTTCTTCCAAGTTAAACAGGCAGGGGATTGTCACTCGTCATCCCACTGTCACAAAGAATATATCTGTACCAAGATCAAGCTTGCGATCCCATGCAGCTTCAGGTTGTTTTGCTGCTTGAGGAAAAACTTGTTTTTTTTTCGTAATTGATTTATTGTCTGAAAGCACTGCACACTCCCACTTCTTTTTGTATGCAGGATTTGCACAATTGGGAAATTGTGCTTCTCCCTCCTTTAAATCCTTTATAATAAATAAGTAATAAAATAACGATTTCCCCCAATGAGGCTCCCTTTCTCTTTTGCATACAACCCAAAGGAAGCTGCTTTCTTTCACACAAAGGTGTCCCCACAGTCTGGGTTCCAAACTGCAGCGCTTCCCTGCCCCCTGCCCCCCCCCCAGCAGCTTCTTCACAATATAATTTTCCATTTGTTGTCTTTTGTGGTTTTTTTGTCATTCTTCCATGCTTTCCCTAATCGGATCAAAGATGGTTCGATAAAACATGGAGAAAGGAGAAAAGCGCAGAAAGACAATAAATGAGAAACGAAACAACATTGTGAGGAAGCTGACAAGAAAAAAAAAACTAGTGCAGTTGGGCACCCAAACTGGGAAAACCTCCTTGTAAAAGAAGCCTGTCTAATTGAGTCTTGCCTGCTCTCTCTGACAGGGGATCCCCGGGGTCTCAAACAGAGAAAGTTCTTTTCCTGTCACACCAGTTTGATCCTGAGACCAGCAAAACATAAGGTCTACCACTGAGACACATCCTCTCCCCAAAAGAAGGGTACACATAGAGGCCTGTGATATCCACACGCAGTACTGTAGCCCAGACATCCAAAGCCATTTAATACTGAGCTGGAGCAGTGATCCATTTTATCTTAGTATAATCCGGGTGGCAGAAACTTTCCAAGGTGTCTCCAGGGAAAGAATAAAATTCTCAAGGATTTTCTTAAATCTGGAGCTGCCAAAATTCTTTTATCATTTATTATTTATTTTAGACTTCTATTCCGCCCTCCCCGTGAGTGATTCTGTTGCCCCAAGAGCCTGCCTGTATTACCCATTGCATATGACCAGTCCTACTTGTATTCTTCAATGTTACGAGATGTTCACTTACTTTGGCTATGCTTCCTTCCTGTGATATTGGACCAGCCTCCACACCTGAGATGAATCTTGAGGACATCAGTTGCAAAATCCTGGCTTCTTCCCTTCCTTGATGGGAAAACATCCATCCCCGATCCAACCACCATGGAGACTGGATACTTTCTTCTAAACGAGGAGCAATGCTGATCCCGCAGTGTAATTATGGATCTATTTGCATATGGGAGAAGCAAGACGGAAGAGGTGTTGAAAGCATTTTGGGAGATGAATTTACCTAATAACACACTAGCATTCGTGTTTAGATTAAAATACCAGATAGGTGACTTGGCAACTGCAGAGCAGCACTGGATTTATAAACTGAGCAGGGGAGTGGAGAAAAAGTTTGGGTTATATGGAAAATCCAACCAGTTGCCAAATACTGCATGATGACAGATAATTGCTTCACTGACTGGGTGCAACAGAGGACTTGTTTTCATTATTTGTGAAGAAAACAAAACAGAACAGGGTAAAGGATGATCTATAAGGCAAAGGTGTGTGAGCCTGAACAAGAAAAGTGAAGCCAGCTGCCCAGAGTGTTGTAAATCCACATGTATATTTATACTGTAGGAGTTGCCGGGAGAAGTCACAGACTGATCTCTCTCAGCTGAGCAAAAATAATAAAACACCTTAATTATATGTTGCGTTTTGGAGAGTGCTTTTCATCCCCAAAGCATTCTGATTAGTAGGACGTTCCTTTCATTTCACAGAAACTTAACAAAGCATCTTATAAACCACAGGTCAAATATACAGGCGAGTCATAGGAATTAACTCTGACAACCTTTGCCTCCTGATCTAATTTAAGGTAGGTAAAATGTGACTTTTATTTTTATCGCTGCAAAGTGCTTCAGCATTTTGGATGGTGTATATGTGGAGGGGGGGCAGGGCTTTAGACATTACTAGTGCTTACACTCACTTCTGTTTGGGTTCTTGTTGACAAAATTTTAAGTGCTTGAGGTTTTTTAAAAACATATCAAACTCTAAACAGCCTAAACGCAGGTATCTAAAGGACCTAGGGTTGCCAGCTCCAAGTTGGGAAATTCCTGGAGATCTGGGGGGTGAAACCTGGAGAAACCTGGAGAAAGTGGGGTTTGGGGAGGGAAAGGACCTTGGCATGGCATAATTCCATAGAGTCCACCCCCCAAAGTAGCCATTTTCTCCAGGTGAATTGATCTCTGTGGCCTGGAGACCGGTTGTAATTCCAGGAGATCTCCAGCCACTACCTGGAGGCTGGCAACCCTAAAAGGACCATATTTTCCTGTATCAACCTGTCCATCTTCTGAGATCATCTTAAAAGGGCCTCCCCATCGCTAACCACAGATGCTTGGCACACCTTCCTGCAGGGGCCATTTCGTAGAAAAATAGCTGGAGGAACTCATCAGCACAATTTATTAGCATATGCCATGCCCCTTGCCATCGCAGGAAGTGGTTCATTAGCATAACTGATTTGTGTATGCCACACCTCCTGACATCACCTATCCTGGCTGTTTTGGACTCAATCCTGGCCATTCAGGGCTGAAATTGGGCCCAAAATGGCAAAAAGGGGCTGAAAGTGGCCGAAAAGGGGTCCAAAATGGTCAGGATCAGGCCACTGCTGAGCGGAAGAGTGATCCACCATCCATCAGAGGCCCGATCTGGGCCGTTTCGGTCCCAATCCAGGCTGAAACGAGCCCAAAATGGCCAAGAGTCAGGTGGGCGGGGCCACCTGACATGTGACCTCTTTGGGGAACTGCATTCCTGGGCGTTGCCCCTCGAAATGAGCCCTGCCTTCCTGCCTAGACATTTCTCTTATCAGGAAATGGCTAGAGGTCCCTGTGAAATCTCAAGGACTTCAAGGGCAATCTTTCTTTTCCTGGGCAGAATGATGCTGGAAGGAACGTAGCAGTGATTCATGCAGTATCCCTTTAGCCTTTCAGCACTAATCCCAGAGAGGTTAGACAGCGCATGGGTGCCAGGAGAACTGATGGAATGGAAGTGGATGAGGCGGTGCCCTATAAAACCTGTGTGGGTGGCCATCTTAATAAGACATGGGAAGGAGGAATTACATAAAATATTTTAAATAAATATCCCAAGGT
Organism: Eublepharis macularius; assembly: GCF_028583425.1. NCBI lineage: Eukaryota > Metazoa > Chordata > Lepidosauria > Squamata > Eublepharidae > Eublepharis > Eublepharis macularius. The sequence goes on from NC_072806.1 coordinate 3,798,240, forward strand.
ATCCATCTGTCCTGTCTGTCTGTCTTTCCAACTAGCTATTCTTTATTTTAAAAAACAGAATTTTGATTTGTACCTGTTTTAAAAGGTGGAATGTTCTATCATGGACATGAATGAAGTTCACCAGGTGGGCTTTGGCAAACCACTCCGCCAAGCCAACTCACAGAGTCTGAGGAACAGGAGGCATCCATTTATGCTGCTCTGAGGAAGGGCAAGATAAAAAAAAATGGTTAAAAAAGTTGGATATAATTTCATGACTTGTACTTCCAGTTTCAGCACACAGGGCCCACCAACATGAGTCTCAATATGCCAGTTTAACAGGGTGAAGAAAAATTTGGTAAGAATTTTTCACAACTGTCTTCAGAGGAATAAAAAAACAAGTGTCTTGCCATTTCTCCTCTCTGCTGGATACAACAGCAAAGCATCATAAACCTTAGCAATTGCCACTACTTGATACTTGGAGAAAGAGTTCTGTTTTAGCCTCAGCCAAAGATTTAGATATAACAGCATATAAATGCATTACATAAATAAAATAAATTATGCATGCCCTCCCAGGTGTGGGCCCTAGTGCTTATGGGAGATGCACGCTGCATGTACCAAGAGATCCTGTGCCCTTTTAAAAGAGGTTCCTGTCACAAAATGGACTGGGAGAAGGGTGTGCCCTTTTTGACAATTAAAAAGCCAAAGGCAATTTTCACAGGGGAAGGACACCTACATATCCAGGGAGTCCATTTATTTTTGTTTATTAAAATATCTTAAATTCCTTTCTTTTCAAACAAGGAAAGAAATCTACATGGGCTCTCAGAAACATTGTTTTTGCTATTAAAAAATGAAAAAAAATGCTAATCTTTTCCATAAAAGTACCAACCCACACTGCAAATAAGCCCAAAGACACAGTCTACTGTGTCCTGGCAAAGCCAGGAACTCGTTCCTTTCAGAAAAGGTGCTTTGTACATGTTCAGAGACAACACCTTTTGTCCATTTAAAAGGGTTTGAAAAATGGGATTTTCCTCTCTGAAGAACACATTCTGCACTCACATTAAAAACTCACTTTGCTTTAACACGCCCTCCACCCCAATATTATTATTTTGGATCTTGTCAGTTGCTAGATTGATATTTGTTAGATATTGGAAGAAGGATGTTGTCCGGTGGTTGTTGGGGGTTTTCCGGGCTGTATTGCCGTGGTCTTGGCATTGTAGTTCCTGACGTTTCGCCAGCAGCTGTGGCTGGCATCTTCAGAGGTGTAGCACCAAAAGACAGAGATCTCTGTCTTTTGGTGCTACACCTCTGAAGATGCCAGCCACAGCTGCTGGCGAAACGTCAGGAACTACAATGCCAAGACCACGGCAATACAGCCCGGAAAACCCCCAACAACCATCGTTCTCCGGCCGTGAAAGCCTTCGACAATACATCGATGTTGTCCGGGTTTGTTTTTAAAAAAGATTGATAAAGTTTAAAAAACCTGTTTTGACTAAATTATTTTACAAGGAAGAAAAAAATGAAACTTGTTACGAAACAAATTGTTCCTTTTGGTTAACTCACATTGAACTGAATGTTTAAAGTATGTCATATGTACCTTTTGCTGTTTATTTTATAGTTTGTCCTATTTTGTTTTCTGTGTTTAATTATTTTAAAAGACTGTGCCAAGACGGAAAAGGCACTCTGCACAGTCTCAGAGACTTTCAGCCCTAGATGCCATTTTGAACACCCCACCTTTGCAAGTATTCCCGTGTATGTGATGATGGATCAGTTCAGATTTGTGTGAGAATACGCTTGTCCCGTTTGCTTACATAGAGAGGCTGCTGAGAATGTTATAAAAATTAAAATAAATTTGGAAAATAAAAATAGGCTAGGGGAGAGCTGCATGTACTTCTAAGAGCATCCCTGACTAGGCCGCTACCCAGCCTTCGAGCTTGCCAGCCGGTTACCATAGCAACGCTCACGGCCGGCGGCGGATGGGAAAAGGCCAAAGTTCTCCCGCGCAAGCGCACATAGGGAAACGTCCCTGAACCATAGACTAGCAAAGTTCTAGAACGGCCATTCCTTTGCCTTCTGAAGAGAGCTTTACCTTCCGCCTCTATGGCTTTTCTCTCGCAGCCTAGCGCGTTCCCCGGAAGTGTCCGTCCCTTTCTCGGCAGGAAGCGGAAGCCTGGCAAGGGGGAAGCCGGTCCTAGCCTGGGCCTGCTTTGGGCTGCCATCTTGAACGGTGGCGGCGGAGGTCTGAGGGGACCCGTGGAGCTGTCCGGGCGGTGTGGCCTGACCCCGGAGCCCGAAGCCGCACGAGAGGGTGCTGGCCCGGCAGGGAGAGGTGAGGCGGAGACGCAGATCCCAGCTTGACTCGTTGAGGGGATCTGGGATTGTTGCCAGCTCCAGGTCGGGAAATTCCTGGAGATTTAGGGATGAAGCCTGTGGAGGTGGGATTTGGGGAGCGGCCTCAGCGGGGTATAATGCCATAGACTCCATCCTCTGCTGCTGCTTTCTCCAGGGGAACTGGTCTCTGTGGCCTGGAGGTAGGTTGTAATTCCGGGAGATCTCTAGCCACCACCTGGAGGCTGGCAGCCTTGGGTGGCAGGCGAGAGTCCTTGCGACCGAGAAGGGAACCCGTTGGGGCGAGAGAAGTAGCTTGTACGGTGGATGAGTGACATAATGCGTAGAATCAAAAAGAGTCCAGTAGCACCTTTAAGACTAACCAATTTTATTGTAGCATAAGCTTTCGAGAATCAAGTTCTCTTCGTCAGATGCATGATACAGAGACTGGTCAAATACAGAGGAGGAGGGAGGAGAAGGAGAGGAGAGAGAAGAAGCAATTAGGGGGGGAGGGGGAGGGAGCAACCAAAACATTCCTTTGCTACTATATGTAAACATCTCTTTTTAGTGTGTGTATCAGTTGGCTTCAAAGGAGTTTGCCCTGTTAGTCTGTAGCAGCCAAACAGCTAGACCGTCCAATTCCAATGCAGTATGAGCCTTCGATAACCACGTTTCCCACTTCCAGCTGGTGGCTGGAGAGCTTCCAGAATTACAACCGGTCTCCAGGCAACAGAGATCAGCCACCTAGGAGCAAATGGGTGCTTTGGAGGGTGGGCTCTGTGGCATTATGCTCTGCTGAGCCCTCCCCTTCCCAAACAGTGCCTTCCCTAGGTTCAAGCCCCAAATCTCTGAGCATTTCCCAAGTGAGAGTTGGCACCCCTAACTGATGAGGCCAAGATGGACTGAAAACTGCACTGAGCATAAGGAATCTCAGGAGCGGTCTTGGGGGGGAGCGAGGGCAGCTGTCCTGACCCTTGGAAGGGAAAAGGTAAGGAGGCGCCCACCTGGGTCCTGCCACTCCAACATTCTGTTTCCTAATAACTGTCTTGTGTGAGGTCCTGTAATGCTGTCCCTCGTCATTCTCCCAGCAGCGCCTGGCGCTTGAAGGTCGACTGCTCTTGAATATAGTTTCCAGTAGGTAGCCATGCTGGTCTGCAGTAAAACAGCAGGATTTGAGTCCAATGGTACGTTGGAGACCCACAAAATGTTCAGAATGTAAGCTTTCGAGAGTTAGAGCTCCCTTCTTCAGATACTTTTGGTATTATTTATTTATTCATTTATTTTATAGTCCACTTTTCTCACTGAGACGGATTACACAGTGCAAGTGAAATACAGTGTAATCAACAGCCAGGACAATTAGTGAACAAAATACAGTAATGAACAACAGTATCTGGTGTTTATCTTTGGTATTTGAAGAAGGGAGCTTTGACTCTGGAAAGTTTTTACCTTAAAAACCTTGTTGGTCTCTGAGGAGCTGCTGGACTCCAATCCTGGTCCTAAAATTGGTTTCCAACTCATGACTGATTAGAACAGGAAAACTGCCTTGCTGGATTCCAGCAGCGCCCCCTCCCCCCCTTTACCCTGGGTTGCCTGCCAGTACAGCTTGTAGCCTTCCCCCATCCATACTGGCCACTGCTCTACTGAGACATGCTGCCTGTGAAGCTCGGAAGTTCTGTTCAGCTCAGCAGAGTAGCCATTGGTGCATTGGACCAAAGTCTGAATTTAGCTCTACATTCAACGTTGGCTATGCCCACGTCTTTTTGGAAGCTCACGTGGGATTTGAATAGTAACAGTTGTCTTCTGTGGTTTGCCCTCAACATTTTATATTAAAAGGTAGATTGCCTCGGGATGCATAGGCTGTTTAATTATAAATACATGCAGACTGTCTTGTTGGATCAGGTCCTTCAATTCTGGTATGGTGCTCTGAAGAACAGTGGACAAATCCTTCCCCAAGTAGGTGATGAAGGGAACAGCTCTTTGCTCTTGTTTACTCCAGCATCTGGCATTTAGCAGTATCCTACCTCTCAATGCGGGGGCTCAGTTCAGAACAAATGAATGACGGCACTGGCTTTGCATTCCAGCGCCCTGTTTACAGTAAAGCTGGAGAAGTGTCTATAGGAAGGCCACAGGCAAGACCTGGAGAATAATTACCCTGTCCTGTTGCTTATTCCCAACATCTTAGATGTACAGATAGGTTACCTCTCAACATGGAAGTTCTGTTCCTTACTATCACAGTTAATGAGAATACGAGCTTCCCTGCTGGATCAAAGCATCCGGCCGCCTCTTGCCAACAGTGGCTGGTCAAACTCTTCTCCTATTCCGCCTCTGACAGGGCTGTTTCCATTCATGGCAGTTCATAAGTCTAGTTGCCATTGACTCACCAGTATAAATTGATACAAACCTTTATAAGAACATAATTATCTTGCAAATGAAACTATCAGATGAAGCATTCTCCGGTTTCGGTATTCTGTTTCGCACCACAGTTGGCTATCCGGTCGCTTGCCCATAACTTCCAAGGCTGACAGCATCCCAGGGTCAGTTTCTACAGAATTCATTGGGTTGGCCTTGTCCGGCATGCAGATTGGATCACCGTCTCAAGCATTTACGCTTTGAAAACCGAAAAGCAAAGAGTGAGGCTAATGGCCAACCCCTTCTCTTTGTTTCTTGCATTGGGCTTTCAGGGGCATAGTGCCTCAAAATATGGAGGTTCCATTCCTGGTACTTATGGTTAGTAGAACTTGATAGACCTGCCTCTTTGACTATATTTGAATCTTCTCTAGGAACATAGTAACTGCCTTGCTGGATCATATCATAGCCCAATTTCAGCAGCTTGTTTTGATATCATCCATCTAGACACCTGCAGGAGTTTACAAGCAAGGGTGCGCAGCGTGTGGCGCTTCCCTGTGGCTTGCTTTCAGTAGTTGGCACTCCGATGTATACTGCCTCTGTACATGGAGGTTCCATTTTCCCCTCATGTCTCATAGCTGTTCATAGACCTCTCCTCCCCCCTGAATCTATCTGAACCTTTAAAAAAGTCGCTTGAGGAAATTCCACAAGTGAATTTCACCAGGTGACCCCAAATTCTCGTATTTTGGGGGAGAAAATGAATTCTTCATTTTGGCCTTTTGAGGGAAGCAATGTAGCACAGGAGGGGCCTTTGGGGGACACTTTAGTGTGAAGGGTGAAGATTCATGTTGTGAGGTTGGCAGTGGGGAAGAGAGAGGCGTGTGCACGACTGGTGCGGCAGAGCGAGTCCTTTCTAATACAGGAAGCCACCCAAACGATCTCCTTCTCTTTTGAGGGGTGTGTGGCATTTGTTATCGGGTAATTAAGGTCATTAATAAGTATAGCCATGGTGTGTTAAGGTTTGGGAGATTCGATGGTTGCGGTTAATCATTTTTTTTTTGTTTTTGAAAGGGGAAAACATATATGGGACCGGGGGGGGGGGATTGAGAGTGGTTCTGGTCTGTTTTGAGTGGTGGTATCAGTCTAGCTTAGGAGGGGAGCCAGAGGCTTTTGATGGGGTTAGGAAGGGCACACCTTCCCTTGGCCAAAGTTAATGGTATGGGGAGATGGAAATTTTGTGAAATGCGAGAGGTGGTGGGACAGAAACTAAACCTTTCCAGTAGGGCAAAATGAACGTTATACTTCTTAAGTCTGGTGGCTGTTCCTGGAAGAAGCTCTGGCTAGTGTCGGGGCATCTCATAGCTGTGGTCAGTCTTGTGTTGTGTCTCAGTTTACAAGAGAGGGTTTGGTAGAAGGGTGCGGATTCTTTTGGAGCGGCTTACGTGGGAAGAAGTTGTACTGCCCCATTGGTCCATGCAAAATCCCCCAAACGAGAAGAAAATCTGTGGCCTTTGGTTGACTCTTATTTCTTTGTGCAACGTTTCCAATTTATCTCTGCAGTTGTTAATACAGAGACTATAAAGGTGCTTCATGTACCTCTCAGCCTACAAGGGATCAGTATGTTTCATTAGGCATTTGGGGTGATTCTGTATGGACTTTGGCCGGCTTCTGTATTTCAGTGAAAGAAAGAAGAATGGAGGTTGACTGAACAAAGCTTCCCAGAGAACATGCTGTAACTCTACAGCACAGCAGTCTCTCTAAGCTTACCGCCTGCTGGCATCTCACTGGAGAAACCGGCAAGATCAAATCTTGACACCATGGCCTAAGGCTTTCCACCCTTCCGTTTTTTAAAAAATCTTGTGACATCCAGCCTGCCGAGGAGCCCTGGTGGGCCTGAAAGCTGCAGTGGTTTTGTGCTAATTATGGTTGGTCCACTGAAAGGTATTACACGGATTTTATTCTCCTGTGGGAAGGCATTGCTGGGGGCAGGGGGGTGCTTAGATGAAAAAGGAGATGGAAGTGTGCTATTAGCAAATTGGCCCTGTCTTAATTGCCGCATGCCCTGTCATTGGCAATTAACATATAACCCCCACCTTCCATCCCCACTGGGAAAACTACTAGTAGTTTGTTTTGCTACATTTCCTTCTCTTCTCCCCCCTCCCATCCTTAAACTTCAACGGGAGCTGCTAGGTTCTTCTTCTTTTTCATCCCCTCATCCAAGCAGTCCACCTGTGGGTGTCCTGCATACACTTTGTTGTAGTTAATGGAATGGAAACCTTTGCCAGATTCCCAACCTTTGACAAAAGCAGGGGACTCGTTGGACAGCCCCAAGGCCAAAACCTCCCAGGGAGGGCAAAACTCATCTTTGTTATCTGCAGAATAGCCTTGGATTTCCCTTGCTGATTAAGGGTGGGTTTTTCCCCCCAGTCCTTTGGTAATTTGTGATTGCCTGTATTGACTGAGCAGATCCAAACCTTATCTGTTGTCTTCCACAGTTCCTTTCATATCTCTGCAGAAAAGGGGGGGCAGGGGAGAGAAGACACCCCCCCCCCCAAATCTGCCTTCTAATTTAAAAATGTTTGGTTGCCTGGAGGGAATCTTTTACTTGCCCTAGGTGGCTACATCTGATGAACAAAAATAGGTGGTTGTTCCTCCAAGGCCAAGTTATTTAGGTTTAGCATTATTTTTGAAATAGAAACAGGGCAGCAATACATGAAAGTGGGGAGACTCTCATTTCGGGCCTTGCGGGCTTGCATGTTTCCTTTCCTTGCTTGTTTTCCTTCCTCTCCTCCTCTTCAGGATTTCCTGTAACCATGTTTTCCTGTAGTCTCTAGGGGGTTGGGGACAGAGTGATGCATAGGATAGGAAAAAGTGGGAACTCCTTCTCTCCCCCTCCAGTAATGCTAGAAACCAGTGCAGTTGATAAGCAATAGGATGGACAAAAGGAAGTCCTTGTTTGCTCAGAGGGTGATTGGCTTGTGTAATTCTCTGCTGCAGGATGTGGTGATGGATGCTGGTTTGTTTGGCTTTAAACGGAGGTTAGGCAAGTTCATGAAGCAGAGGTCCAGCAATGGCTATTATTAGCTGCAGCGACTAAACCGAACTTCCATGTTCAGAGGCAGTAGGCTGGGGGGGGTAGCAACAAGGGACATTTTTGTGCTCTGCTTGTAGGTTTTCCAGGGGCATTTGGTTGGGTGCAGCTCTTGCATTCCCAAGTGGTTGGTGCAACCCTTCAAACTTTTCAGATCTCGCTTTTGAGGTTAGCACTAGTCACTGCCTTGTTTAGCTCTCCTGGCAGACTATGACCACTGCTGTCCACAGATGGAGTAGAGAATCGGGTGAAAAACAAGGATTCCACGAACAAGGATTCCCAGAATAGCCTTGACGGTTTGGAAATTTCTCCAAAGCGTCAGAGGACTTGAAATGGGTTGTACCAGATTGCGGTGGAACGGGTTATAGTTGATTCCTTTCTCCCTGTCCCGGAAGTATTTTGTGTAGCTGAATGCAAAAATAAGATTAGGATCCAGTAGCCCCTTAAAGGTGCTATCGGACCCAAGTCTTGCTGCTCTACTACAGACCAATGCAGTTACCCACCTGGAACTATCGGAAAGCAAAAGTGTATTTGATATTCATCTCCACATGCTACATTCCCCCAACCTTTCCATAGCTTCCTGCCCTCTGTAAATATTCCCACCTCCCCACCCCGCCACCACCACAATGAATCAAAAAGCTATCGTTTGCTTCTGTGCGCCTAAACTGAATGGCTGACTTGTCAGTGGCGCTTGTTCCAGAAACACCAGCCCTGTTCTGCTTTCTGTTTCCTTCCTCATAACAGATTCGCGGGTGCATTTCCTTCTCTTTCGGCTTTTGATTGTTCTGGCAATTCTGTGCACCTTCTTTCAGAAGAGAGAGAAGGAATTCCTAACTTGCTTTAAAAATACACATTCTGAAGCTGTCTGAAAGGTTGAAATGGGAACGGGCTCTTTCTCCAGGGCTGAGGTGCTGGTTAAAGTGCCCCATTATTTCCCCCTGCTTTCACTGCAGTGATTCCAGGCAGCTTGCAATTAGAAATGCTAATAATGTCTCTGCCTTAAATACTTGGAAGTCCTGTGGCATCTTCTGCTCAATGCACTGGCTTATTGCTCTTCATTTATGGCCACTGCAAGCTTTAATGGTTGCTCTCTAAGTGGCTTATCTCTTGGTTACGATGAATGAAATCCAGTATGTTGTAGCAGTTAGAGCATCAGCCTAGGACTGGAAAGATCCAGGTTCAAATCCCTGTTCAGCCCTGAAGCTTGCTGGGTAACCTTGTCAGTTACTTCTCTGGCTCCTTCCTATAACTTCTGTGTGGTGGTGGTCAAACTCACCTGCCCGGTCCTCTTACTGCTGCCCTTACAGCCTCCCGGAAGGAGAAGCTGTGTAGGTATAACCTTTCCTTCTTTATCAACAGATGAGTGGCAACAGTAACAAGCGAGCACCCACAACGGCCACCCAGCGACTCAAACAGGACTACCTGCGCATTAAAAAAGATCCAGTGCCTTATATCTGTGCTGAACCTCTCCCGTCAAATATCCTTGAATGGTAAGCATTGGAAACTAGCCTGGCTGCTACGGACAAAGTTTTGGAAGGCCCACGCCTGCCCCTAACCGTGGTTCCTCAGTGCGAGATGGTTGTGTGTATAACCTTTGTCACACTCTGTTGTGACCAAATGATGCAATTTGCGATGAGGGCAGTGAAGGAGCTGATTGCAGGGGTCAGTTTAACCCTCCTTTTGAGTAATGTTGGTTGGTGGTAAATAAATTGAATGTTGTTTTATCATCATCATCATCATTATGAGGCAGAGAATTAAACCTCTCCCCCATAGGTAGCTAACATCTGTGCATGTTGAGTGCACAAATTGCCCCACCACTGTGTGGGATTGCCGGAGGGTGGCCTGGCTTCATCCTTCCATATTCCACGTGTGCATTTTTAATTTTTTAAAAATGTGTTTTGTTTAGAATTTTATGCTGCCTTTCCACCCAACATGGGGCTCCCAAGGTAGCAAACAGTCAAAAACATGTTCATATTGAGCACACTTATTGCCCAGGGGCAGATGTGCACATAGACTCGCTGTCCAACCTACCAACCAAGCGTGTCCTGCCTTCAGTCTTCCATAAGTCTTCCATAAGTCTTCCATAAGAGGCACATGTGCCTCTTCCCCGTTAGCTCAAAACTTGGAGGCAGAAATAATCATCATTTATAAAAATAGCAATTAATACTCCTTATCTTCACTTCTCCAATGTAACAAAACCACTGTTGCATCAAATGAAACTTTTCACCATGTTAAGGTCACTTGGAACATCTGAGTACCCTGGGTGCATACTGTTTTCTTTAATATCCCTATAGTGACACACACACACACCCTTCCAGGGGATTTGAACTATTGCGGAACATTTTGAGGCCATTGTAGAATACACAGTTATGAAGTATACCAGCGTCAGGAAAACGTTATTTTCAGAAAACTCCTAATTGGTAGAAGGTTTCCAGGTTTATTGAGAACATGGGACTTACGTTGTTTGTTGATTTTGTATGAGAATCTCCACAAGCTGTAGGTGCAGTTTTAACTTCACAAAGCAAGAGTCCATACACTGGATGCCTTAAAAGTTAAGGTATAGCAAAGCCATATGGAAGCAGTCATGAATCTGCCATTTTAAGAATGGAATAAGTGTTTCTGCAGGTTTGGATCAGGGCAGCATTCTTGGCAAGAACCCCGTCACCAGCTGGCTCTAGAAATCGACGAGTGCTCCGTCAGTAGACTGAAATCTTCCATTTTCCACCTTGATAGAACGTTCTTGTTTTCAGTGTACATGAGCCCTGCCATTTTCAGTCTATATATGTCTCTAAGAGCATGGGAACCCCAGTAACAATGTGTAATTTTTCTGCTATAGCAAGCTCAACTGCTTGCGTATATGTTATCCTGCAGGTGCCATAGCCACTGGTGGTTTGTGACCTTCTGGTATTGCTCACGGGCAGTAATTGTTGACTTACCTGATAGGTCAGGTCAGGATGGGGACATTCCTTCCAGGAGTAAGTGGATCTAAGCACTACCCAGAGGTAGAGATGTGTTTGTAACTTCCGTGTGCGTCTTCTCCTCCCTATCCTGGAAATCTGACAAGCGTAACACAAGCCTCTTTGGTTCCCTTAGGCACTATGTGGTACGGGGACCGGAGATGACACCATACGAAGGTAAATATTTGTAACTTTGTACCATCAAATAACAATTGAGTAAAGAAGCCTTTGTCAGAATGGAGAAGGCAGGGCTGAGCTAACATTTGAGCAGCATGTTTGTGAGCAATCAGAATTCTGTTGTGAAATTGGGTGAAGATAAGATGGGTTCAAGGGATGCGTGCGGTAGCAGATACGGCCTGCAGGGTTTTTTTTATTTTCACCACTGTGGCATGAAAACCTAAACTGTAACTCGCTCTACGCAAGGCTGCCCTTGGGCTTGATCCGGAAACTTCATCGGGTCCAGAATGCTGCTGTGCGTGTCCTAACTGGAGCTTCGTGTAGGACACACATTACGCCTATCTTGCGGCAGCTTCACTGGCTCCCAGTAGAATTCCGGATCCAGTTCAGGGTGTTGGTTCTGACCTATAAAGGCCTAAACGGACTGGGACCAGCATACCTAAGGGACCGTCTCTCCCTGTATGTGCCCCAGAGAGCGCTTCGTTCAACTGGAAAACATCTACTCGTGGTCCCTGGCCCTAGGGAGGCTCGGCTGGCCTCTACCAGGGCCAGGGCCTTTTCGGTCCTGGCCCCAACCTGGTGGAACTCTCTGTCTGAGGACACTCGGGCCCGCCAGGATCTTGTATCATTTAGGCGGGCCTGTAAGACAGAGATGTTCCGCCAGGCATATGGCGGAGGCTAATTTCAGCCCATCAGTTCCGAGCCTTCCATCGGTCTCCCTCTACGAGGGGTATGGAGAGTCCACTCCCGCTGGTTGCCCCGAAAGGGGCACAGTATTTTATCTGTTTTTATAACTGGTTTTAGTTGTTTTTTAATCAGTGTTGTACCTTGCCCTGAGCCCGCTTGCGGGGAGCGCGGGTTAAAAATAAAACAAACAAATAAATAACTACCAATGAGCTTCTTTTCCATTTTGGTGCCTTGAAGGCTAAAGGTGATCGAAGAAAACTAATTCTGTGGGCAAGGGTGGGGAAGCAAAGTTTAAAGTGCAGTTGCTTTATTGGCTCATTTATGAGCGAATCCCGCACACCTCTAAGTCTCTGCTTCATTTACCCAGTGCACACTCTGTGCCAAACCAGTCAGCATCCATTGTAGATGGCAGCTTTGTTGACACACTTTGCATTAATTGAGTTTTTGAACAGTCTTCAAAAGCAGGCCCCATATAGAGTGCCATGCAGTAGTCCAGCAAGGATGAGATCAGAACCACAATGGCTGACACCTTTTCCCCAGGACTTTGTTCCAGAAATTGTTTACCAGAGATCTTAAAAGTTGAGGTGTTGGGATTTGAAATGTCCCTGGTTGTCGCTTTAGGCCCTGGATCCCCTGTGATAAATCCTTCCTATGCCAGTTCTTTTAAAGAGCTGAAGGCAGCCAAAAGAGGGTGATATTCAGCAAGAAGAACTGATAGCTTTTAGGCTCTGAGCGCCTTGCCCAGTTCCTGTGAGATCCCTCGATAGCTTCTGCTGCCTCCCAAGCAAGTAACTGTGTTTTTGTTTCCCCTTGTGTTCCAGGTGGCTATTACCATGGGAAACTGATTTTCCCCAGAGAATTTCCTTTCAAACCTCCAAGTATTTATATGATAACACCTAACGGAAGATTTAAATGCAATACACGGTAAGTACAGTATGTGTGCTCGGTTATTTAGGGGCAGAGAGTTGCAAAGTCCGAGAAGACTGGAGTTTTGGCTTGTGGGTACACGAGTGGAGGGGTCGGCCTGGTTCCCAGCATAATTTGTTCTTCGTCACGGATTTTGGCTGGGCCCCCAAATCTCCTTGCCAAAAGATCCTCTCGCTTCCTCCTCCTTGGCATCCTACCAACATATTCAGCTGTCTTGTGCTGTCAGACCATTGCTGTGTCTAGGCACCTGTGTATGTGTGTTGTGAACATAATGAATCTGGTTTATACTGGTATCATCTTGTCCAAAAGTGATCTGCTGTGACTGGCCAAAGTCTCTTCTCACCGCCCCCCCCCCCCCCGAGGCCTGTCCCAGCACTGCTATCCTGGACTCTTATGCACGTACAGTATAGTTGATTATTACAGTCAAAGACCAGCACAGAATGTCCAAAAGGGGTTCCTTCGGGTATAACACACAGAATAACAAAACATAAAACATAGTTTATACATAAATTACAATATAAAATCCCCAGTAATGAATATTTAAAAATCAATTGCATTACATACTATTTGCTTACGAATTTTACAAGCTGCTGCCAAGAAACTAGCAAGGGGACCAGTAATTACTGGTTAGGCGCCTAGAAGAAATGTACAAGTATGCTCCGTATCAGAACAACCCACGATCCTACCTAGGAAAGGAAAGAGAAACTTTGCATGGATTTCCCTTTTGCATGTAAAACACGTCCTCTGCTGCCAATCCGTGGGTCCTCCTGCAGACCCTGTGAGAGGGAAAACTGGGATTGAAAACCGCAGCTCACACCAGTGACAGTTGCTCTATTTATTTACTTCATTTGAATTCAGACTTTCTCCCCAGTGGAGGACCAAAGTGGCTTACGACATTCTTACAATGAGCCAGCGTGGGGTAGTGGCTAGAGTGTTAAACTATGATCTGGGAGACCCAGGTTCAAATCCCCGCTCTGCCGTGAAAGCTTGCTGGGTGACCTTGACGCAGTCACACAGGGTTGTCGTTGTGAGGATGAAATAGAGGAGAGGAGAAAGTTGTAAGCAGCTCTTGAGTCCTCACTGGAGAGGAAGGTGGGGTATAAATGAAGTAAATAAAATTCTCCCCTCCTCTCTTTTATCTTCACAATAACCCTGCAAGGTTATCTGCTCCATATGGAGAAACATACGGAGCAGAGGTCCATCAGTGGCTATTAGCCACAAGGTATAGATGGAACTCTTTGTCTAGGGCAGTGAGGCTCTGTATTCTTGGTGTTTGAGGGGGGGGGGCAATCAGTGGGAGGGCTTCTAGCGTCCCTTCCCCGCTGGCAGACCTCCTGAGGACACCTGGTTTGGGGCCACTGTGTGACACAGAGTGTAGACCTGGGTGGGCCATTGTCCTGATCCAACATGGCTTCTCTTATGTTCTTATGAGGTAGGATAGACTGAGAGTGTGGGACTGGCCCAAGGCCACTCCGAGCTTCTGTGGCAGAATGGGGATTCAGACTTGGGTCTCTCACATCCTGGTCTGGCACTATAACCACTACACGGCGATGGCTCTCGGTTACAAGTAAATCACAGCCGTGACTGCCAGTGAAATTCATCAGTCCCGAAAAGGAGAAGGGAAGGAGAAATCGGGGCACAAGAGGGGAGGAGCACGTGGGCCCTCAAGCTGTTCCAGATTTCGAAACCTCTTGTACCTTTTGGGGATCTACTTCTAAATATGCTGTACTTCATTTCCCACTTGCAAATTAAATCCATGCCGTTTCCCCCTCCCTAGCATAAAACGCAGGCAACTCACAGAATTCACTGAATGTGTTTGTAATTCATTTTTCCCACATGTAGTGTTCATAAAGGCGTAGCTTTAGTAATTAACAGGATTTTATTTCATGGTCATTCACACACTTGGAAGGGGCAAAACCACCTCTTCCTGTTCTCTCCTGTTCCCTCCTCCTCCTCCATTTATTTATTTATTTAATTAGATTTTTCTGCGAATGAGCTCAGGGCAGCTAACAACAAGAAAATACATTATACATTAAACTCATATCCAAATATCTAAAAACAAAACAACGAAATTACAAACTAAATATAATACAAAACTGGCGCCGTGAACGCTACAATAAATATCTAAAAGCCATGGATATAGCTGTTGCACAGGCCCAGGGCAGCTGCCGGTGGAGCACAGGTTGGAACATCTTGTTTTGCAAGCCCTGCGGAACTGTACCAGATCCTGCAGGGCCCGAATCTCAACCAGGGGTGTGTTCCAACAGGCTGGAGCCAGGACCAGACGCATTCCTGTGGGCGGTGGACCTCCCAGAGCTGCTTATCTGCACCGTATCCTTCCTCCTGGCCTTGTGAATTATCTGCAAGAGCTTTGCAGCCTACATTGGGTTCCTGAATCCTGACTCATGGTTTCGGATCTGTGCCTTATAAGAATGTGTTGGACTTGCTGCTTATCTGTACATTATTTTGTTTGCCCTTTTCCCCCAGTTGATCCTGGCTTTAGTATTTATTTAATGCAGTTCTATCTAACTGCTCCAATTAAAATAGCGCAAAATGGTTTTAAGCCCCCCACCTACCTGTCCCTAAGCTGCTTGGAACATGCGTTTGGAAAAGTCTCTCTCCAAATGTGGTTTGAATAACATTTTCCCTCCTTTGTCACAGGCTATGTCTTTCGATTACTGATTTCCATCCCGACACATGGAACCCGGCGTGGTCGGTCTCAACAATCCTAACGGGCCTCCTTAGTTTTATGGTGGAAAAGGGCCCCACTTTGGGCAGCATAGAAACGTCAGAGTTCACCGTGAGTAACCGCCCAGGGTAGCAATCTGTTGGTTGCCTGTTCCAAAATGAGCACCAAAATTGGTGGCAGTGGCAAATTCATCCCAGTAGCAAAGGTTTCTTTGTGCATGCATCTGTTTTTTAAATATTAGGTTCCAGTTTGACTTTCTCCGTCTAAAACTCCACTGGGACTGCAGAAGTAGAAACTTCAGGATAATCCAGAGGCAAGAAGTACGACTCACATGTCCCATAACAAAAAACATAAGGAGACGGGGGGAGATAGTACGCTTTGCAAGTTCTAAAGCTGCATTTCCCCTTCTCCCCTGCAAGTCACGTGGCCCATGCGTCACGTCTCCGAGGTCTGGTGCACACTTGTAATACTGCTTCCTCCCCCCATCCATGCATACAAAAAAAGTTACGATCCCATCCTGCACATAGTATCTCATCAGTCACAAAGGAAAAACATCTCTTTCTGGGAAAAATACTCCATAACTATTGTGGTGTAATTGTTTAAAGAGCCAGTTTGGTGTAGTGGTTAAGAGTGCGGGACTCTAATCTGGAGAACCAGGTTTGATTCCTCACCCCTCCACTCGAAGCCAGCTGCGTGACCTTGGGTCAATCACAGCTTCTAGGAGCCTTCTCAGCCACACCCACCTCACAGGGTGTTTTGTTGTGGGGATAATAAGAGCATACTTTGTAAACTGCACTGAGTGGGTGTTAAGTCATCCTGAAGGGCGGTATATAAATTGAACGTTGTTGGTAGTTAAAAAACCTTTCTGTCCTGCTTTTCTTCCAAAACAGCTCACTGCAGAATTTAAAAATAATCCTGCATGGAACGATAAAACGATAAAAAGAGAGCTGGGATGTTGGGGAGGTATATATAATTGATAAAATGAGGCCCATTGCCACTCTCTGATGCCCTCTTCAAGGGCACCGGGGTTGATGCCTCACGAAGATGGGCCCTGTCCCCCCCCCCTTGGGTTAGTGTCCAGAAGCATGTTTGTTAAGGTGGGTAGGGATATGTCTCTGTAAAGAAGCCTCCCCTTTATGACTTCCTCTTTTTCTTTCTTTCTCACTACAGAAAAGGCAGCTTGCTTCGCAGAGTTTAGTGTTTAACCTGAAAGACAAAGTTTTCTGTGAATTATTCCCTGAAGTGGTAGAGGTAAGGATCAACATGTAGAAGCTAGCTAGTGCCAGACGCACAAAAGATTTAATTTTAAATTCCAAGTCTACCTGGTAAGGGTGACTGTGAAGGTAAATTGGGGGGAGGGTGGACAAGGAACAGGTATGCTTCTCTGAACTTTTTGGGGGGGAAGGGCAGGGTTAAAATATTTTTAGAAAATGCTTCCTAACACCTTTAATCCACTCTTCTGCAAAAGAGCTCAAGGCAAGCATGAATTGGTAATGGTGGGGAAAGACCTAAAAAAAACCCCATACCAATGATTTAAAAGTCTGTTTCCTGATTAATCAGGATGGAAGGCAGTGTTTTAATGAATAGAAAGGTTGTGAGTTTATTTATTCACTAGAATTATACCCCGACCTTTTGTTTAACCATAAATAGTTAGGGGGCTTATGATAAAATCCATACTCAGCAGTTAAAAATGGAAGGTGTTCCCTTCTTCCTGGAATCTTCTGCTATGCAGAGATTCCGTAGTAGATACTGATTTGAAATGGTTTCCTAATATATATACATACGCCACTGCCTTATACTGAATCAGACCAACCATCCATCAAGGTCAGTCTTGTCGGGTCATACTAACAGCAGTTTTTGAGGGTCTTAGGCAAAAGTCTTTCCCATAACCTACTACCTGCTCCTTTTAACTGGAGGTTGCCGCTGAGCTATAGACTCTGAAATACTCTGATCCAGATGTCCAAAGGGTTGGTCTACATATGCCCCAAAATAAGGCAGGCAAATGGACTGAACTGCTTCCGATGTCAGGCAGCAGAATTCCATTTTGGTTTGTTGGGGAGGGGGTTGGGGAATGCTCCTCTGCATTAAAAGAAAAACCTTAACCTCCCTGCAAGTGGAAAAACTAGTATAGCTGGAAGTGTGCTGGCCTAGAAGCTTGATGTGCTAGCTTTCTTTTTGCAGGAACTTTTAAAAGATAGATCAACATTGACAAACAGTGTTCCTCGCCTGCAGAAAATGCATTCTGCTACCTTAGGATATCTTATTCGTGACTCGTTCTGCAGTTGACTAGGGGACTGTGTGTGTGTTTGTTCATGTGTGTTTGAGTATCTTCCACTGAGCTTCCCCCCCGTCTTCCTCCACATTTTTTCTGTTCTAGGAAATCAAGCAGAAGCAAAAAGCGCAAGAGGAACTCCACAGCAGGCCCCCGTCACTCCCGCTGCCAGACGTTGTTCCTGATGGGGATGCGCATCACGGTCAGAATGGGCTGCCGCTCCTTAACGGGCATCTGCCATTGGCCGCTGCTAACCACCCGGGCCTCCAGCAGGCCAATCGGAACCATGGACTCCTGGGCGGAGCTTTGGCGAACTTGTTTGTTATAGTTGGCTTCGCAGCCTTTGCCTACACGGTCAAATACGTCCTGAGAAGCATAGCGCAAGAGTGAAGGCGCTTTGCCCCGGTTCCATGACCAAATTAGTGGTAGCGGCAGCAAAAAAAACGCATTTGGGGACACTCTGGGTATCAGACTTCTGACCCCGGGATAAATAACGTGATGTACAGGTAAAAACAAACATTGGTTTGGCTCATGGGTTTAGTTTTGGGGACAGGGAAGGTAGGAACGATTTTTTTTTAAAAAAAGAACTTTAAAATTGGAAGCAGATGTGATGGGGATTGAACAAATAAAGACGGTTAGGATCCTCTCCCTCTTCCCGAAATGCCCAGCTTTCTCTTAAGAGTAAAAAAGAGCAAACTCCCAAAGATTGCTAGCCCACAAATGGATCTTCTGTGGCGATGTTTTAATTGGCATTAAAGCCCTGTTTTGTCTCCTGAAATGCGCACAGCTGTTCATGTACCACCTGGGGTTTTCCAGAGATGTGGAAGGTTGTGCCAGACCAGAAAAAGGGATGGAGACGAACTCTTCCATCCCTGCTTCTTTTTCATCCTCTCCTTTGTCCTTGCCCCTTTGCCTTGGAGAGTCCTCAGTTCTGGGGAGGAGTTGCAGAAGAAAATTCCAGACCCAGGGGAGGGGTGTAATGCACTTCTCCCTCTGAAACGCCCCCTCTCCTGGTTCACTCTGCTGTCCATCGTCTAGTTCCCGCCCTAGCCCGTGAAACAATTAATAAAAATGAGATCTTTCAAGAAGCATCGGGTGACCGTTAGCAAAGTTCCCTTTGCAAAGGGCCGTGTGGCATAGTGTTAGTTCTGTGCGTGTGATTTTTTTTAATTGAGGCGAGGGGAAACAAAGTTTTATCCCACTTTTGTCTCCCGAGAGCGTGGCGACTGTGAAACTTGGTGCTAAAAGGGGAAGGAGAAAGTCCGTTTCATAAAAGGAACGGGGGACACCCTTTGCTGTCTGCAGTAATCACGGTGATCCTTGCGCCGTTCAGGATAACGCAGCGTGTGTTTTTAAGCGTGCATGTTCTTTGTCCAAATAGTCAAAATAATGTAACTTTTTTTGGCTTGTGCTTTGCGGGTGGTAAGAAGAAGCCATGCTGCTGCCGGGTACCCAGAAACTGGCCAGTGGACTGTGAAACCGGTCCAGTCTCTGGGGAGGTGTCTCACAAGTGTTTTTAATGCAGGGCTTTTTGAGTTTGTGTTTGTCAGTGTTTAGTTCTCAAAAGGAACCCCCTTGATTTAAGATGCAGTTCCGGGATACAATCATATTAGTGCTGCAACTGGCCACAGGCTGTCACCTTTCTTTTAATATTTTATTTTAATAAAGAGAAAATCCAGAGCAGATGGTTTCAGAAGGGATTTGGGTGAATTCCTTTAACATTTGGGGTGCTGGAGAAGTGAAAGCGTGACAAACCACGTAGATTTCTTGAAGATGCCCCCTTCCCGATATTTCCATATTGGCAGTTCAGCCCCATCTCAGTTTGTGCAGTTAGCAGATTCAGTGGAGCGATGCTTCTCATGAAAGGGTGTGTTTTGTGTGTGTGTGTGTGGGGGGGGTCTCTCTCTGTGTTTGAAAGCTGTCCTGTGCCAAAAAGACACTTGCTCATAGAAAGCTAGTGTGTCAGGAACCAGGATTCTGCTACCAAAGGAGTTTGTTTTCAGTGTGATTTGAGAGTATTCCAAAATGCAACCTTGCATGTCAAACTGAACTGGGGAAACACTAATGGATCCCGTCTACTGGATTTTCATAAGCGGTTCATAGCTGTATAGCCCCCCCTTCCCTTGGGGCAAAACTCCCATCACTGGCTGTGTAAGGGTAGGGGCGCCACTCACATCAAAGGTCCGAGAATGTGCCATTTCAGCAGCCCCAAACTCAAAGTAGTGGTTCAACCTTGCCTGATAATAAAACTCCTCATAATGTGTATTTTAATAGCTAGCCTAGGAGATGACTTGCATTAGGGAGTGTGTGTATGTTTGTGTGTGTGTGTGGGGGGGTGTCTTCTGAATCCCTCCCTCTAATTTTTGCCTTTGCCCAGAGGCAGACTGGAGTGCCTTTCCAAACTCTTTCTGACTCTTAAAAGTCCCATCTAGAAAGTGAGGCATTCTCTTTATGATTCCAGGTTTGTCAAAAGTATGACTTAAAATCCAGTATACTTGCGTTTTTAATTCCACCCCCCACCCCAGCTCAATAAAAGTTACCTCCTGTGTTCTAAGAATGCGCTATTCCCCCCTTTCACCGCACCTTTTAAAAACCCAAGCTGCTGGTTTTATCTTCCTTTTTTCTAGCCTAAAAAAGAGAGAACTTTGATCTCTGCTCGGACTGGATAATTTGAGGTAGCTACGAGAAGGCTAAGGGTGTGTGCATGTTGATGGGAAGCACAGATTGAAAGCATTAAATAAACCCATGAGCCATTTAGGGTAGCGAAACAGCGAATATCTGCTTTGACCAATTTCTCTACAGTAGGTACCGATTAGGCGACGGCAACTGGATAGATCCATACAATGAAAAGAAATATCTTAAAGAGGAGACCTTATTTGGGGGGGTGGGGGGGGGATTGCCGAGGCGAGAGATGAGCGTGCTGGGGGATGACTTAAGATCTGTATTTATGAAACACTTTGGAGATTTTAGGCTTTTTTTTTTTCTTCCTTTCCTTTTTTGGATCAAATTTTATTTATGACTGTTCTTCACCTTGGCTTCCTGTACATGCTTTTCGTCGGCTCTCATCATGGGAAGATCTTAATGTATCTCTCTTTCTACAAAGGCCTCTGTTTTCTCTGTTACACACTGAAACGCGGCATCTCTGCTCTTTAATGGTCTGGGGGTGCACACAGGAGTGCCAGAGCTGGGGGTCTTGGAGAAAGTGGCTTTCAAACTGCATGCTGGTGAATCCTCCTGATTCCTTCGTAGTTTATCCGAGGGTTCTTCAGGAAGAAACTAGCAGGTGTCCAGGATTCTCTGGGACAGTATGATTGTCACTACGAAACTTCCTCTGCAGTGTGCAACCACGTGGGGGGAGAAAAGAGCAGGAGGCCAGTAGCACATATAAGACTAACAACATTTGTGGTAGGGGATGAGCTTTTGTGAGTCACAACTCATTTCTTCCAATAGAAGAAGTGAGCTGTGACTCACGAAAGCTGAGCCCCTACCACAAATGTTAGTTTTATAGCTGCTACTGGACTCTTGCTCTTTTCTGCTGCTACAGCCATACTAACACGGCTACTCATGGTGATCTATCCACATGGGAGGGTGCTTCTCATTCTAGAGCATGCTTTCCACCAGTACAGAGTGACGGTGAGACCCGAGAGCCAGGATCGTGCCCTGTTCTCTGAACTACTTGAAAGATCCTCAGATTGGTGTGGTCCCTCCTCCCTTGATCCATGGCTCAGTTAATGAAATACTTCCATGACAAGTCGTAGTTTGCTTGGTCTGTACCATAAACCCCAGTTTCTCTCCACCAGGCTTAAACCAGGAATGTAATGACAAACTGCTGTGTGGTGAAAGTATTTCATCATTGTATGCTTGTGGGCTGGGGGGCAGCGTGAGCCTCCGGATCTGTTCCTCCTCCCCCAGTTCACATAATGACTCATCACAGTCGGCATCCTCAGAACTGTAGTTTGGATGTTCCAAAGCAGATCGTTCTTCCTGCCGATATTCCCGAGTTTGAGCTCCTATGTCCTATGAAAAAGATTTGGTCAATTAACTGTTTGAGTACTGTCAAATATTAATCAGGTGTTCTTTGAAATAATTTAGCTTTGTTGGAACAACAACAAGAGCTTTTCACCAACATGTTTAATACTTGTGAGCAGATACTGTTGAAAGTAGGAAGCTGACTCTTCAAAAGGTTCAGGGAGTGACCTTGGACACCTAGGCCTTGTTCCTGTTCGCAGGTACCTGCCTTTCTAGCAGGTAGCCAGTAGGAGGAGTTTGATCTAATGTTTAATTTGTCCCGTTTGGGATGCTGCGGGGAAGGGGGAGGGCAGAGGCAGGCCTCAGGTCTGTCTTTGGTAATGAAGAACACTAGAATGATGAAAAGTAAGTTCCCATCAACAAAGTGGAGTTCATGGAATACTTGACTGTATTTATCCACTGTAAAATAACAGCCAATCAGCTGATTTGTTTGATTAATCAGCCATGGTGCAAAACCTACAGTGCAGCTCGTTCCCCATTTTACACTTCGTTCTAGTTCCGGTCACCTCTCCCTACCCCAAAATCTTGCGTTAAAAAAACCTACATGTAAAATACGCCCAGGCCCGTCTGTGTGCGAAGGATGACTTCTACCAGTGAGTTCCATTAGCAAACCAAGTGGTGTTTGACAGGTGTCTCGAATGCTCAAAAACAGCATTGCTATCCCAAAGGGCTGCAATTTATTTCCGGAGCCCTGAGCAGGTGTTTGCAGCCAGGCCTGAGAGGATGCGGATGTATTTTTGTTGTGGGCAGACAGAATGCTCGGACACCTTAGTGGTGAGATAGGGCAATCCTGGGCCTGACCCCGCAATGTGTTGGGCAGGGTCCACAGGCCATGGGCAAACGTTTGCCCTTCCGTGGCAAGCATCAAGTTCCTAGGTAAGACTGACGAATCGCCTAGCAGGGATTCTTTGTTTGCAATATTTGTGGGGGAACTTGGGATTCTTGCACGGAGCTCTCCGTGGGTGCAGTTTCCTTCTTTTGGGAACTTGATCCGGATTCCTGTGAAATGAAACAACTCAGTCGTGTTAATGGAAATGCGTGGGGGGACTTGAGGAATTGCTGGGGGGCAATAGCAATTTGAGAATCGTGTATGGATTAAGGTAATCTTACCTGCTCCATGGGAGAGTTGGGACTTATCCCATGTGCTCTGTAGGATTTTTAGAAGCTGGTGTTTGCCGGTTGCCCCTACCCTCAACAGGTAAACTGCCCTCAACGTTCCCTTGTGGGTGGAGTGAGCATCCTTGCCCCTTATGAGTGCATTCTGGGCAAAGAGAGAGGTATATTTTTAAAAATTTAGAATTTTTGCATACCTAAGGCTGTGCAGAAACCCCACAGGATCTGTGGGAGGCATCATTTAGCTGCATTCCTAATGGGCACTCAACCATAATCTTAAATACCAAAATAAGTCAGCCTTTGAGGAATTGTTGGGGGACAGAGAGAGGATAAGCAATGGAGGTTGAAATCCCTGCTCTGCCATGGAAGCTTGCTGGGTGAGCTTGCGCTAGTCACCCACTCCCGGCCCAACCCACCTCGCAGGGCTGTTGTGAGGACAAAGGGGGTGGAAGAGAATGATATATGCTGCTTCAATCCCCATTGCAGTCAAAGACAGAGCATCGATGAAGTAAATGAAAATAAGAAATGGTACAGTGCAATCTGTTGCAGGTGTGGACTAGGCCTGAGGTGGGAAAGGAACTGGCGGCCGAAAGGAAAGCGTTGGAGGTTAAGAATTCTTTTTGTGGGTTTTGCGGCGTCTCCATCAAAAGGCCAGAATTCTTGGGCAAAAAGGCGTAACGCTTACAGCGCATGTCTTCTGCGCCAGATGGCTTTCTCTTTCCTGTGGCACTTGCTTCCCGTTTATCAAAGAGATATCTGCTCTGTCAATTACCAAGGAATCCCTCCCGACTGGGAACCTGCCAAGCCGTTGTTAGGGGGCTTTGGGCACTGCTTTCAGACGCAGTAAATATTTATTTGGGCAAGACTGAAAGGGAAGGAAGAGGGATGGAACGCAGCTATCGCATTTACAAACCTGCTCTGGGTCCTGGGCTCTTGGTTGGGTTGGAGATTTCTCGCATAGGTGCCCTGGAGGCAGCTGGATGACCGCCATTCGAAAGAGTGCTGGGATTGGCCCGATCTTCCGGTCTGATGGAGGTAGGGGGCTCTTGTTAGCTGCTCTAGGAATAGAGCTGCCACGTGCAGGGGCAGTGTACCTCCTGCTGACGCTGGGAGGGGGGATGGAATTGTGCCACATCTGGTTGTTGGGGAAAGCTTTAGTGAATGTAGATCTTGGCCATGCCCAGTTATAAATGGAGCCTCAATGTGTAGCTGCAGTCTGCCTCCAACACCAGCTGCAGCAGACAAGCACGAAGTTTGCCGGACACATCTGGCTGATGGCTTTCGGAAGAGGATGCTCAACTAGATGACCTTGTGTGGGTCAGGCAACCCACTTCTTACATTCTGATGGACCTTGGGCTCTCCCCACACACAGAGGCAGGATGACTTTGAGTAGTGGGGGGAGGGGAGGGGAGGAGCTCTGTGTTGCTTCTGGGAAGCCCACCAAGACAGCATGAAGGCAACTGGTTGGCAAAGCTGGTGGTAGATAAATCAGTAGGGGTGACAAACTTCCGTATTCAGAGGCAGTATATCTGAGAAGATGCTGCAGCAGGGACAGGTCGGGGAGTGTCTTCACAGCTGTGGCTTTGCTCCTTTTGAAAAGCTGCCATCTCCTACCAGAAGGTGGCACTGCGAGGCCGTCGAAGTATTGCCATTGCTGCTGCAGAGAAACCCCTGAATCTCCCCCCCCCCCAGTTTCTACAAATTAAGTTTTGAAGATCGCTTTGGTGGCATCTTGGCAGAGCGACAATGAAAAAGTCAGGTCCCTGCTCTGAGGTACTTGCAGTTTAAAATGCAATGGGGTGTGTGTGTGTGTGTGTGTGTGTGGCAACCAGAGCAACGTTGCAAAACACCCCTTTATATGCATTTGCGTGTAGTTGCAAGAGGGGTGCTGCAGGTTTGTGTGCCTCACGAAGGAAGGAAGTCGGGTTGCCAGCCTCCAGGTGGTAGCTGGAGATCTCCTGGAATTACAACAGATCACTGGACAACGGAGAACAGTTCCCCTGGAGAAAATGGCTGCTTTGGAGGGTGAATTCCATGCATTATGCCCAAGTGAGATCTCTCCCCAAACCTTGCTACCCCCTGCCTCCACTCCGAGTTCTCCATGAATTTCCTAACACATGATACACTACTTGACAGGCAATTCCAGGCCTACAGGGGAGGAAAAGGTAGAGGCAATTAAGGAGAAGGGAGGGTTGCCAACCCCCAGGCGGAGCCTGGTGTTCTGGAATTACAGCTGCTCTCCAGACGACCAAGATCAGGGCCCCTGGAGAAAATGGCGACTTTGAAGGGCAGACAGCATACTACTGATTCTAGGAAAATCACTCCCCAAATTGTCCCCTCCACAGTCTCTGCTCCTAAATCTCCAGGAATTTCCCAGGCTGGAGTTGGCAGCCTTAGGGTGGGAAGTGGAGGCTGAAGAAGTGGAGGCCATGGGCAGGTGTGTGGAGAGGTAAGAAGGCGCAAAGCCCTGGAGGACTGGTTTGTATCCAGTGGTGTAAGAAGTGGTGGGGGGAGTTCCCTTGCCGGACCGTTGGTTTTGGTTCTGAACAGTGGGTAATGGATGGATCGACCAACGATTACGTACCATGCTGTGCTAACAAAGTGGAGCTTCCATGGACAGAGGCAGTATACACCTGACCAGCAGTAGTGGGGTGAGCACGAATAGAGGAGGGGGCTGCTGATTTTATAACGTGTCCATGGCCTTCCCAGAGGCCTCTGGCTTGGTCTCAAGATGATCTTTTAAAGAAAAACATGAGTACAGTCTCTGTGTTGTTTTGCTTCCCTTTTTCTGACTAAAACCATTAACCCAGAGTTGAATAAAGAAAGAGCAGTTGAAGGAAAGTTCGGATGTACCTGCTTTTATTTTTAAAAAGCAAACCCAGTTTCAGTACAGTGGATTAAACAGTTAACCCATTGAACTTCTCCTACCCCCCCCCCTTGCAACCCCAACTATCTTGCATTCCTTGAGAACTATGCGGCAGCCATTCTTGCTTAATAATATTTAACTTTCCCTGGCGTCGCTTCGTCCTGCCCTGTCCAGGTTAGCGGCAGACAGCATCCCAAATTTGTAAGGGTACTTGATGATACGTTAATAGGATGATCTGTCAGGCGGCAGCTCGGCAGCCTAGACACTGCGGCAGATCTGGCGAGGGGCTGTGCTTTGCCTCTACCCCCTAGTCCCTCCTCCTCCTCCTCCTCCATGGCTGCAAGCAACCCCCCCCCGCCCCCCATGCACACTGAGAGAATCACGCCTTTGGTACCCTAAGCTCCAGCAAAACAAACACATTCAGTGCCAAAGACTTCTCCAACTGGAATAAGTTCTTTTTTTTAGTTTCCCCCTGTCGTCGAGTTCTACAGACTGTCTAGCTTAGAGGAAATCGTGCCAATTTGTTTGCTGAAGAAGTTTGGGGTGTCTGCAAAGGATTGAGTTGCCAACCTCCAGGTGGCAGCAGGAGATTTCCTGGAATTCCAACGGATCTCCAGGCCACAGAGATCACTTCCCCTGGAGAAAATGCAGGATTTGAGTGCAGTGGCGCCTTAGAGACCAACAAGATTTTCAAGGTATACGTTTTCAAGAGTCAACGCTGTCTTGTTCAGATACTCTGAAGCGTACACCCTGAATATCTTGTTGGTCTCTAAGGCGCCACTGGATTCAAATCCTGTTCTACTGCAGACTAACACGGCTCGCTGCCTGAAACTATCTGGAGGAAATGGCTGCTTTGGAAGGTGGACTGGACTCTATGGCATTATGTCCTGCGGAGATCCCTCCCCTCCTTAAACCCCCCCTCCTCAGGCCCCACTCCAGATCTCCAGGAATTTCCCAACTCAGTTGGCAACCCTGGGGAACCTTAAAAAGGCCATAGGGCCTGCATGGGTTTACAGTCTGCTCCCTGAAAATGGTGCTCTTCTGATACTCCCCAGCCCTCTAACCACTAGACAACATTGCCTCTTTATCAGACCCTTTAAGGATTTCTCATAACACAGCTACTATCTCTTGATTGCATCCCCCCCCCATTCTTCCTCCAAGGAATTCAGGGCAGCGTATTAAGTTCTCTCCAACCTCCCCTGTTTTATTCTCACAACAACCCTGCAAGGTAGGCTGGGCCAAAAGAGACGATGCAATTCATCAAGGAACGGAGGTATGAATCAGTAACTCCCCAGTCCTCATCTGACTTTGAAATGCTACACCACCCTGTCCCTCATCATATAAGGGTCACTTGGCTTAATGCAGGTTAGAAGTCATAACTTTGTACCAGGAAGCACAAGTCTGATGTGGGGAGGGGAGGCAGGGACTGAGGTTTGGGGAGGTGTAAGATGCTCCTGTAATTTTAGTAGCTTTAACAAAACTCTTTCCCCTCTCCAAAAATTCCTAGTTTTTCTCCCTGGTAGGAATCTCCAAATTTTCCTTGGACTGAAATTGCAAAGGGTGATTTTCACTCCATCTTCAGCTCAGCTTTGCCCACTAGGTGGAGAGTTTCTCCTCCAGCTCACGGAAGATGTCAACAGTGTCGTTTAACAAACTGCCTTAATATTTTCTGTCGGTCCCAATTAAAGATATGCGAAGTTCCCTCGAAGAACTTCCCTGGGCTTATCAACAGGCCTTAGGTGTGTGTGTCTTCCCTTAGAAGAGCCCTAATGGATCAGAACAAATTTCCATCTTGGTCAGCATTCTGTTTTACCTGGTGGCCGGTCAGACGTCCCCGGGAGGTCCACCGGACGGGACCCAGAAGCCATCCAGCAAGGCTGCTGTTGATGCTGGTGTATGTTACATGAGTCTGAGGCATCTCCCCCAAGCATAGTCCTAACTGGGTGTGGGCGAGACGAACCACACTGGACATTGTTCGAAAGTGCCCAAATTGGACCCCAGAACACAAGAACTGCAGAAGTGCCTTGCTGGATTACATCAAATTCCACTTAGTCCAACATTCTCTTATGCACAAGCACAGAGACTCCCATGCTTAACCTGTAACATTAAGCTATACTGCTTTTGCACATGGAGGTTCTATTTAGAGCACAAAAACTGCTGTGTTGGCTCAGAACAAGCCTCACCTTGCCCTCTTTTTTTTGCCTCACTCTTCCTCCAAGGAGATCCAAGGAACAGACCCTTCCTCCATTTTATCCTTGCAACAAACCTGTGAGGTTGGTTAGGCAGAGAGAGAGAGAGAGAGAGAGAGAGAGAGAGAGAGAACACAACTGGCCCATGGACTCAGTGAACTTTGTGGGAATTTGAACTCAAGGTCCTTGGCTGACCCTCTATCTGTTGCACTGTTCTAGTGTACTACTATGATCATAATCCGCCTCGAGTCTCCATGTGAAAGGCGGACTGTAACTAACGTAAATAAATAAAATAAATTAAAAAGATGATAACCAGCCAGATGTATCCAAGAAGCAGGACTTGAAAGCTGTGGTCTCAGCTGCCATTCATATCTCAGCACTATGTAGTGTTCAAAGGTATATTTCCTTTGTACATGGAGGTTCAATTCAGCCATCACAGATTATAGTCGTGTGCTCATACCCAACAAAGAAGTTGAGAAACGAGGCTTGGTCCCTGTAAAGAATGGGCAATTGTGTGTATGGGGGGGGGGAAGCTTACAAATATGCCCTGGACCCCCTCCCCAAACGATGCTTGGGCCCTTGGTGTAAAGTCCAGGGTCTGCGCTGCACATTCTGCCAGAATTCTCCGCTGAAAAGTGGCGATCCCTCTTAGATAACAAGGAAGAGGACAAGGGAAGATGGAAAGGAGGGAGGAGAAAGACATTGCTGATCTAAATCTTTTTGGCACGGGGAAGATTCCACTTAGCTGCCAGTCTCCCCTTAACAGGAGTGTGAAAAGACTAGCCTGACAGCTCATTAGAATGCGATCCCTCCCTCCCTCCCCAGATGTGTTTCGCTCCTTTCTTTTCTTCTCCCTCCCCCCCCACCCCTCCTTCAAGCTGATGGAAAACTCTCCCACAAAAGAAGTATTTATTTGCTGAGGTAGAGCTGAGGGAGAAAGGAAAGGCGAGGGAAATTCAGAGAACAGTCAGAGCGAAACATCCCTACTAGAGAGACCTACCGAAGTGAAAAAGATGCGTGGGTCTGGCCTCCTTGCAGTTCTTAGCAGCTGACGGACGGTTGGAGAAAGGTGGTGTCCGGGTGGTGGAATTGCTTCCATTGGCTCTCCTCAGAGGTGCCTGAGAAACTCTTTTGACTCTTGGAAGAATAGGGAGATCCAGAGCTGAACATTTGGCATGTGGCAGCGTGGTGTCGTGGGGATTTGAAAGTGTCCTCGAGCATCTATGGAAGAAGAACCTGCCCCTCAGTAAGGAAGGAACAAGCACTTTGCCGAATTCCACCTAGATGGATGCTTGGAATGGACCACGTTGGCAACCTTCTGTGACCAGAGGTGAAATTTGTTACTGAGACAAAAGAAAATCACAGGTCAACCTCCTGGCCCACCACAACTCCCCCAAGTTTTGTTTTTTTTGGTTCTCCTCTGTTATCATTCATTTCTTTGAGTTTTTCTGGTTTCTCCTTTGTACCAGTTTGGAACTTGAGGTTTGCACATTCCTTTTGGGACAAACATCAACTGTGAAAGATAAGATGGCCAGCTGTTCGAGCTGATCAACCAGACTTTAGCTGGTTTTCGGATTTTTGATTTTCACGAAGTATTTCAAAACGTGCATCATTTCGGCATGTCAAGTTGATCGGCAAGCCGTCCGGAACTTGCTTGGGATAATCCAAACTGAAGTCAATTGGGAATAAATTGTTTAACTGAGCCAAGAAAGAAGACATCAGCAATTCCCCCCCAAGCCTTACCTTCGTTGGGTTTCTGTCTTTGGAGGGTCTTTGCCCTCTGGACTTTCCAGTGAGAAGATGTCCCCCAAAGCCAAAATGAGATACTGGAGCTGGTTCGTTTTGGCAACCTTGTTGTGCCAAGAGTTCTCCCGTTTCCGAGCTGCTGCGGCAAAGAAAGAACGAAAGAAGGTGAAGGAGCCCAACCAATACACAGAACCCTTCAACACGACACTCTCCAACAGTGAAGAACTAAATGGGCACTCCAAGGTCAGTCTCAAAACAGACATTCAGGGGCATCCTTTGCGGTTTTTTACTGTCTACCCTACAATCTGGGGTGCTAGCTCTTAACCCTTCCATTGCTCTTCCATCTGTACAACTAACAAGATAGCTTGTTTGGAGTCCCATTTCACAGATAGGGCAAGCTGAGGAAGGACAGGAGTGACTTTTAAGTCTGTTAAGACACATTCATTGGGCTGTGGGCTTGTCCCTGCACATGTATTGGTCACATTTAAATTGTTGAACTTATGGAATGCATTGCTGCAAGATGAAGTGATGGCTTGCCTATCTATACAGGTTAGTATAAGACAAAGGGACTGGTGACCGTCGGCTATGATAGCTTAAGAGTGGGACCTCCATTTTCAGAGGCAGTCTATTAGATGTTGGAGGTAATTGTCAGCAGATTGGTATCTCTATCAGGTTATGCTTGTGGGTTTCTTGGCTAGCTGGATGTACAATTATGAATGCTGTGGAAAGACAGAAACTGGTCTTCCTCTCTCATTATGGTGACAATCTCAGGATCTGATCTGAAGGTATGAGATGCTGAAACTAAACAGGCTTGGTTTGGTCTGTGAACAGATGGGAAATATTCTGGGATCCCTTATATTTTTCCTTATTTTTCAACATTTGTATCTCATTTTTCTCCCTGATGAAGAAGCCAAATTGGCTTTTTCAACATTCTCCCCTCCCTCACCGTATCCTCACAACAGTCTTGTGAGGTAGGTAATCAAGAAATAGCAACAGGCCCAGAGTCACCTGGTAAGTTTTTGAGCCAAAATGAGGAGTCGAACCCGGTTGTCCCAGGCCCTATTCTGACATGCTAACCACCATGCCACACAAACTGTCAATTCCCATAAAGTGCCATGGAAGAAAAGGGAAACCTTATTACCCAAAGTCAAAGTCATTCCTAACGAAGTGGATTGGCAACTTCCAGACAGATAAAAGGCAGTGCTTTTTCATGTAATGTGTAATTAACTTATGGAACTCCCTGCCACAAGATGCAACAATGGTCCCTAGCTTAAACCTGAATTAAATGAGATATTTGGTACATGCAGAATCACGTGGCTGAGTTCTTATGTCCCCACCCAGTATCAAGTTTAAATAGGTTTTAGACAGGCAACAAGGGAGAGCAGAATCAATTAAGCTGGCCTGCCACTCCTATGTAAGAGGAGCCGAGTTCCCCTGCTCTGGAATTTCTCTGTGTGGTGCATTCCACTCTTTTTTAAACCTGGTTTATCTAGAAGAATTTCTAAAATTAATTCCAGAATTGGAGCATGTGCCATTGACTGAAGTTTCCAGCTCCTTCCTTTCATCTACGTTTCCCTCTTTTTGTGTTGTCAGCGTGCAGGTACGCATAGATAAAACTACCAAACAGACAATTCTTTCAGTGCTCTTGCAGATGGGTAAAACGCTGTGCAAAAAGAGTCTTGCTATACACCTAGACTAAGATTACACTTTTGCAGTGTTGTATCAATGCACATGTGTGCATCATTAATACAGAAGGTTAAAAAAAAATAGATGTGGCAAACATCACATGCCCATTTGACTTTGTGGAAAAGATAGGAATTAAAAACAAGACGAGCTAATGCTTTGGAAACAAGACCAGGTAATTTGAAACTTCAAGCTCCAGGGAGAAATTTGGATGAGAACTTTTGAGATGCATGCGCTTGCAGGCGGGTGGTGTTCCACAGGATAGTCTCCATGTATGCTGGGCAACAGTGAGACGCATCAGTGCTGTGTGGTTCAACAGGGAAGTCGAACAGCCCTGGGCACGCTGATTGCATGCCCCTAGAATGTGCAATTCACAGGGGCTCTACAGAGAAGTTCCTCAGCATCTCCTGAGGGCCTACAAAGGAGAGGCTAGATGGCCAACTGATAGCAATGCTGATTCTGAACCTAGGCAGATCATGTGCGGGAGGGCAGGAAAGGTCACATCAGTGCTTGGTTCTCGTGGCCCCTTCTTACATGCCCAGGGTAATGCTGATCGCCCTCTTGGGGTCAGGTAGCAATTTTCCCCAGGCCAGTTTGACTAGGGATCCTGATGGAGTTTTGCCATTTTCTGGGCATGGAGCAGGGGTCACAGGCAATGTGTGTAGGGGAGCGGGTAGTTGTGAATTTCCTGCATTGTGCAGGGGGTTGGACTAGATGACCTTGGAGACCCCTTCCAACTATAATTCTATGTACTGTACTATAAATTTCTGGTCCAGTTTCTGCTCCAGACACTTTCAGGAAAGGCGTTTCTTCGACCCACCAAAGGATTTTCTTTAAAGGATTTTAAATTTGTCACATGAAAGTTACCATCAAAGAATGACAACTTATTTTTAGAACAGGGATGTATCTAGTAAATAAATGAGAGGTGGCGAGCGACTACCCCACAAAAAACAGTAATGCTCCAACCGGCATCCACGTGATCCACCCACTCTTACCCACCCAAGATTCCCATTGGTGGATTTCTAGAGATCCTTATCAGCCATCCCACCGATAAACAATAATAAAAATCCACTTTAGCTATCGTGACTTAGAAGAGCCCAGCACTTGAAAGAGGAGGGGCGAATAAAGAGGTAATTAAGGAAAATATTTATTCACGTTAAAGGATGTTGATCGTTAGGGCACCGAAGATTCCAAGCTTAAAAATTGTCCTGGCTCAATGTCAACATTTCTGATGCTAATTTTGACACCAAAACACACAGTCTTGGCAAGGGGCCTCTTGGTCATGGGCCCAATTTTCCATTCATGTTTTTGAAGCCCCATAGTTCAGCCCTAGGGTTGCCAGCCTCCAGGTAGTGGCTGGAGATCTCCCGGAATTACAACTCATCTCCAGGCCACAGAGACCAGTTCACCTGGAGAAAATGGCTACTTTGGGGTAGACCCTAAGGAATTATGCCATGCCAAGGTCCTTCCTCTCCCCAAACCCCACTTTCTCCAGGTTTCTCCAGGTTTCTCCCTCAAGATCTCCCGGAATTTCTCAACTTGCAGTTGGCAACCCTAGTCAGCCCTGCCTAAAGCCACAAGAACTGCCCTAGTAAATTAGACTTGTAGTCTATCTAGTGCAACATCTTGTATCACACAGCAGCCTAGGGCACAGAGGCGGAGGCCTCCCATGATGTAGTCTCCTAGTACCATTATTCAAAGGTTGACTGCCTCTGGACATGGAGGTTCCTTTAGTCACCGTAGCTAGTAACCCCAGATAGACCTGTCCTCCGTGAAATCTGTCTAATCCCCTTTTAAAGCCACCTAAGCTGGTGGCTTGATTTGATCTAGAACCCACTGATTTGTCTTTTTGGTAAATATCCCTCTGGAAAAGTCAATAATGCTAGGAAAAGTGGAAGGCAGTAGGAAAAGAGTAAGACCTAAAATGAGATGACTTGATTCAATAAAAGAAGCCACGTCCTCCAGTTTGCAAGATCTGAGCAAGTCTGTTAATGAAAGGACGTTTGGGAGGTTTTTCATTCATAGGGTCCAGTAGCACCTTTAAGACTAACCAACTTTATTGTAGCATAAGCTGTCAAGAGCCACAGCTCTCTTCGTCAGATGCACCTTTATTGTAGCATAAGCTTTCAAGAGCCACAGCTCTCTTCGTCAGATGCAACTTTATTGTAGCATAAGCTTTCGAGAGCCACAGCTCTCTTCGTCAGATGCAACTTTACTGTAGCATAAGCTTTCGAGAGCCACAGCTCTCTTCGTCAGATGCAACTTTACTGTAGCATAAGCTTTCGAGAGCCACAGCTCTCTTCATCAGATGCATCTGACGAAGAGAGCTGTGGCTCTCGAAAGCTTATGCTACAATCAAGTTGGTCAAAGGTGCTACTGGACTCTTTACTATTTTGCTGCTACAGACTAACACAGCTGACTCCCCGGGATCCATTAGTAGGGTTGCCGTAGGTCAGAGGTGACCTGGCGGCACAGAACACGAAAAGCTTGTGGCTGTTGCTACACCCACTGGCAGCAAGTTTCCCATTTTAGTCACTTGTTGGGTAAAGAAGTATTTTATTCTATTGCACACGAATCTCAGACGAAGGCTGTCTGTGGTTCCCCCCGCCACTGCCCTTACTGATCCGTGCATGGCGGTCTACGCAAGAGCGTGCAAAGGGAGGCTGGATGTGGTGCGCCGAACAGTTTGGGGCTTGTCTGCAGACGGGGAGGGGAGGTGGGGGGAGAAGTTGACTTGGGAATCCACATGAACGAGGGGTGTGGCCACCAAGAGGCAAGCCTTAATGCCTCTTAAAGATACTTTGTTCCCATTAAGGTTTGCAACCGTTTAGAAGTGTCATTTTCTGCTTAATCCGAAAGTGTCTGCGCAGGGACTTAATAGTGGGTAATTACCTCATCGTGGTTAATTAGTTAATAGGAGCTAATTACCCCTAGGGGGGGAAAGAGATTTTCTCCCTGGAGACAACTGCAGAAGACAATTGTTTCTTTCTACCTGCACAATTTCAGGGGCGTCTGTCAATTAGTCGGTTGAGTGGCGTTTTCCGACAGGGTGAACATTCCTGATGCCGTCGTCTGCCAAGGCATCCGCTTTGGGGGGATTGCCTGGGCAGACAGGAAAAGGGCTTGCTTCTGAAGGAAGAGAAAGTACAATGGTGGTGGTGGGGTCTGGGTTCGAATCCCAGCTGAGTCGGGTTCGAGTCTGGGTTCGAGTCCCAGCCTCTTATGGCCTCAGTTTTCCCCATCTGTGAAATGGGAATAAAACTTCACATGGCCTGTGGGAAGATCGCAGACTGGGAAGGGGGGAGCTCCAAGGGCCAAAGTAAACATGATGACTGGAAATCCATCGATGGAACCACAGCAGTGGGAAGGCGGTTTGGATCAAAGCTCCAGAGTAGGGGAAGTTAACCCTTTCCCCCATGACGTTTTCACAATCTTAATTTCCCGTACCATCCAGTTTGCTCCAGGACAAAAGCATATAAATAATTGCTTCTCCCTGGCGAGGTGTTCGTGGGGGAAAATTGAAACTGCAGAAATGATAAAATGGTAAAGGGCTAAACCACTCCCCTCCAGTTTGCAGTATAAAAAAACAGCAGAAGATTTGCTCCCAAACCTCCCGTCCTTCTGTCTCATTTGATCCACGTGCTCTGATGATATTTCCTCTGACATGAGCACTGAAGGACAGCCCTGTGGGAACACAAAAGTCGACGCAACAAGAACGCTCTCTCACTTCCAGTGCCTACAGACAAGTCCCAAGTTGTTTTGCGCGTGTGCCACATCTGTGCACTGCAGTGAAGAGGGGCATGTGTTTCTAAATGCAGAGTTCGTTGCACTGCCCTTCCTGGCCCTGTTTGTACACTTCCTGGTGGTGCTTGGCTAGCCACTGTTGGAAAGAGGGTGCTGGGCAAGATACAACACGATCTTTTCCCATCAAGGCAATTCATATCAGGGTGAGACACATTAGCAGAAGTGGCTAAGATGTGTATCAGTGGCTATTAGCTCTGACAGCTAAGTGGAACCTTCACGTTCAGAGATACTGTACCCTTAATGCGGTACAATTTTCCCGAGGACAGCTGTCTCCGTTATGCTCCTGTTGGAAATAGGATATTGGACTAGATGGATCCTTGGCATTATCCTGAAGGGTTCTTAGGTTCATATTACATGTGACTGGTACAGTTGGTACATGTTTGGAGGCTGTATGCCACAGAACACCAGTGAAGAATGTATTAGTCTTTTGACAGAACAAGATGTGAACAAGAGCCTCATAGGAAACTCATGAGATAGATGTGGTTGTAGGTGAACAATTAAGACCCGTCCGGCCGGATCAGCCCAATAGTCTATCGTTTAGTTTAGTTTAGTTTAGTTTAGTTTAGTTTAGTTTAGTTTAGTTTAGTTTAGTTTAGTTTAGTTTAGTTTAGTTTAGTTTAGTTTAGTTTAGTTTAGTTTAGTTTAGTTGGTGTTTAGCCCACCCTCCCTGTAAACGGGCTCAGGACGGGGTACAGCAGTCTTAAAATACAATTCCACAATGGGATAAAATACAATACAATAAAACAGAAAAAAAATCACCAATTAAAATCATATACAATTAAATCATATACCAATTATATACAATGAAATCATATAGAATTAAATCATATACCAATTAAAATCATATAATATAAATATGATTAAAATCATCTTGTTCCCAATAGATGCTTTATCCTCTAGGAGCTGAGATCCGGCAGTATACTGCCTCCAAACATTGGGGTTCTGTGTCCCTGTTGAGATCCTTAGGCATGGTCATTGAACAGAGCCTCCAGATACAGTGGCAGTATACCTCCAAACACCTGAAACCGAGGATGAAAAACAGGGAGAGGCCTTTTGCCTTCATACCCCGGCTTGTGAGCTTCTTGGAGGCATCTAGATGGCTGCTGTTAGGAAAGGACCCTGGGTTAGATGAGCTTTGAGCACACCTGTTCTTCTGTCCTTATTGTTGATGGAAAGTGCCATCAAGTATGGCAACAGAGATGGTTTACCATTGCCTGCCTCTGTAACCCTGGTTTTCGTTGGAGGTCTCCCATCCAATTACTAATCAAGGTTGACCCGCTGAGCT
Source organism: Eublepharis macularius (assembly GCF_028583425.1). Taxonomy (NCBI): domain Eukaryota; kingdom Metazoa; phylum Chordata; class Lepidosauria; order Squamata; family Eublepharidae; genus Eublepharis; species Eublepharis macularius. The sequence continues at coordinate 3,834,405 of NC_072806.1, forward strand.
TCCGAGATCTGACGAGATTGGACTTGCCTGGGCTATCCAGGTTAGGGCTCTGTTCTAATTTAGCCAAGATGTCTTAGAATGGAACCTCCATTTTCAAAGGCAGTGTATCCCTGATTGCCAAATGCTGGGGGCTAACAACAGAGAACAGCTGGCATTTTGATGTACTGCCTGTGACCTTCCGGACACAACCAGCTGGAAGCATGAGGCTGGACTTGGAGCCGGGGCCTTTACTCTGATGGGTAACTGTTATACCTTAGTTAATGCCCACGTGCTGGACATTATAATAGGCATGTATACTGGTAAGAATGGTGAGAATGGTAAGAGCTTTCTAGCCAGATGCTGTGGACAAACAGTGTGTGAGAGGAGGGTGTAGCCCTCATTCGTGCAAGCTGGCCACTGGGCATCACCAGGCCAGATGGACCTTCACACCCTAGATAGTCCAGTAAGGACTCTATTTTTAAAGTTATTCTCTTATTTACTGACTTCCTTTATATCCTGCCTTTCTCCCCAACATGGTTTACATCATTCTCCTCTCCTCCGTTTTATCTTCTCAATAACCCTGTGAGGTAGGTCCAACCGAGAGGGTGTAACTGGCCCCAGGTCACCCAGCAAGCAGGGATTCGAACCCAGGCCTCCTAGATCCTAGACCGGCACTCTAACCGCTACCCAATGACACCAAAATTGAAGATGCTTCAGCTCCTCGTCCGGCTTGGTGGTGCAGACGTGGGTCTCGGGCCGTACCTGAGTTGGCAGTGAGCGCCGTTGTGGCGGTGCCGACTCCTGCCAAGATCAACAGCGAGAGGCTTCCCTGCCCAGTCCTTGGATTGCTGATGCATGCCGTCGTAATTAAATAATAATACCACAAGGGCAGAGCATTTATTCTAGCTGTCAATCACGCTGGCTTGCGGGGAAGTTGAGGAGCGGCCTGGCTGCCTCTCCGAGAGGGATTGGTAACGGAAGGAAGCCCCTAGCAGCAGACGGAGAGGTCGCCAGCCCCGTGCGGTCGCTGTGCTTGCGCAAGATGGCTGTACCGGACTGCTCAGAGCCACTCTCTGGGTCTGCTTCCTCGTAGCGCAGAACAGCTTGTCTCCTCTGTATTCTCTTCCATTGCCCTTTTCTCCTGCCTTTCCCGGGTAGCACGTATGGGTCCTCCCTTCCTCCGTTGAACTACACAACAACCTTGCGAGGCAGCTTAGGTTGAGAGAGCGTGACTGTCCTGAGGCCACCCAGTGAGTCTCATAGCGGTGAGGTAAAGAATCCAGTAGCACCTTTAAGACTAACCAACTTTATTGTAGCATCAGCTTTTGAGAACCACAGCTCTCTTTGTCAGATGCATCGTCAGACCCTTTTTTTACCTTTTTTAGTTGGGCTTTAAGGTGCTACTGGACCCAAATTTTGCTGCTCCCATGTTGTAGATGGGGAATTGGAAGTTGAGAGATGATGTTGCACCAACCGCCATTTCTCTTTCAAATAGAGCTGCCGGCTCCAAGATGGGAAATTCCTGGAGATTTTGGGGTAGAGCCTGGAGAGGGAGGGGTTTGGGGGGAGGAGGACCCTCCATGGGGTTATAATAATAACATAATAATAACATTCAATGTATATACCACCCTGTGGGTGACTTAACACCCACTCAGAGCAGTTTACAAAGTATGTCATTATTATTATCCCCACAACAACAAACACCCTGAGAGGTGGGAGGGGCTGAGAGAGCTCTGAGAGAGCTGTGACTGACCCAAGGTCACCCAGCTGGCTTCAAGGGGAGGAGTGGGGAATCAAACCCGGTTCTCCAGATTAGAGTCCCACTGCCCTTAACCACTACACCAAACTGGTTCTGTTTGGAGTCCACCCTCCAAACCTTCCATTTTCTCTAAGGGAACTGATCTCTGTGACCTGGAGATCAGATGTAATTTGTGGAGATCTCCAGCCACCACCTGGGGGTTGGCAACCCTACTTTCAAATGCTCATCTTTGTGGGTTGCCAGCCTCCAGGTGGTGGCTGAAGAGCTCGAGGAATTACATCTGATCTCCAGGCCACAGCGATCAGTTCCCCTGCAGAAAAGGGCTGCTTTGGAGGGTGGACTCTACGGCATCATACCATTGGGAGGCCCCTCCCCTCCCCAAACACCACCCTCTCTAGGCTCCACCTCCCAAATCTCCAGGAATTTCCCAACCTGGACCTGGCAACTCTGGGGGGAGGGTGCGCATCAAACACATGAACTCCATCGAAGTTACTAATCAACAAAAAGTATTTATCCACTCCAGCATACCCAGTCATGGCTCACCACCACTTTCCTAGCGCACAAAAAGCTCTGATTTCCTGGATGCCCCAATGAGGAGCAAGAGAGAACCAGAGGGAGCAGGGAGGGGCTAGGCACACCCTGCCACTCGCCCCCATCTGCAGGGGAGGGGCTGTGGCTGGTGCAAGAATCTCTGCTTTGCGCACAAAAAGTCCTAGGTTCAATTCCTCGCATCTCCAGTTAAAAGGTTCAGGTGTTGTGAAAGAGCCTAGAGAGCCACTTCCAGTCTGATAAACAATATTGACATTGATAGACCCCAGGTCTGTTTGGATTCTTCCCACAAGTCTTTCCATAATATCACTGACTGGTTTTACCCTGTCCCTTTCCTCTCTCGTTCTGCAATCTTGCTCTGCTTTGTATTTATCTTCCTTCGCTGTAGTTCCGTTTTGGAGAATTTCTAAAATTCGTTCCCTAAACGGAGCACCTGCAATGTGCTCCAATGGGCTTCCTTCCTTCACTTGAATTATGTCTCTTCTCCCATTCCACCTTGCTGATGTGCTTGTCCGCATTGAGTAAGCACAGCAAAAAAGCAACCTCCCTGATCCTTGCGATTGCGTCCCGATTCTTTTGGTGGGGTGTGGCCCTCACACGTATGTGCGCTGCGGTGCATTTGTTGCAAAAGTGATCCTAATGGAATGGACCGTTCCGAATGCATCGGCTCTGCTTTGGAAAGTCAAACCGGGTAATTCGAAACTCCCAAATCGAGGGAGAAATTTGGAGGAGAAAAATTTCAGAATTGTTCCAGTTTGATAAACACGAAACCCAAACTCTCGGCTGTCTGGTTGTATGGCCCACAGAAGGCGGCTTTAACAGGGAGTGTACAGGTTGAAATTCTTGCAGGCTAGAGTGAATCAGAGTGGTTTCTTGAAGATTAGTCTTTCCCTCCCTCTGAAGTTTGCTTCAGCGCTAGCAATTTGGGGTCCCGCAGAAGAGCTGCCTCCTGGTCCCGTTCCAGGGATGTCTGCTAGACGTGAGGTTGTGCTTGACAGATGTAACTTTGACACTAATTACTCAATTATCATGGAATGCAACGAAGACTCTGGGATCCACTTCCTTTGGCGCATGAGGCAGACAGTTGCCATTCTCTGAGCATCCACCCGGGGCCAAAGAGGAATTAGGAGTTGGCTAAATCGGGGTAGCCGATGGGTGGTTTGTATACCAGATGGGGACCCTGAAGTGATTTTATCTGGACCCCTGCCCCCTCCAACCCCCCCCATCAAGACATTCAGTTTACAGATGTTAATGCTGCATCTCTTATGTACATAACATGCACAAGTGGTGGAGTGCAATGACAACCCCTGTCTTGTGAAGCCCTGGCATCGCCAACTCCAGGCTGGGAGATTCCTGGAGATTTGGAATCTGGACAGGGCAGAGTTTGGGGAGGAGAGAGAGCTCAGCCATAGAGTCCACTAGGGTTGCCAGCCTCCAGGTGGTGGCTGGAGATGTCCTTGAATTATAACTGATCACCAGGCCACCACTATCATCATCATCATCATCATCATCATCATCATCATCATCATCATCATCATCATTGTGCTTATATACTGCTCTTCTAGACAGATTAGTGCTTCACCCAGAACGGGGAACAAGTTAGTGTTATTATTATCCCCACAATACAGCTGGGGAGCTGGGGATGGGAGGAGTGGCTTGCCCAAGGCCACCTGCTGAGCTCATGGCCTTAGTAGGATTCGAACTAGCAGAGTGCTGATGCACATCCCAACCACTTAACCGCTACATCATAGCAGCTCTCATAGTGTATTATTATTCCCTACAATACAGCTAAGGAGCTGGGGCTGAGACAAGTGGCATATACAAGTGCACCTGCTGAACTCATGGCAGTAGTGGCATTCAAACCAGCAGAGGGCTGATTCACAACCCAACCAATTAACAACTATGCTACAGCAGCTCTAATAATAACAGTGTGCTTACATACCGCTCTTCTAGACAGATTAGTGCCTCACCCAGAGCAGTGAACAAGTTAGTGTTATTATTATCCCCACAACGCAGCTGGGGAGCTGGGGCTGAAAGGACCTCATGGCAGGACTGGAAGTCAAACCAGCAGAGTGCTGATTCACAACCGAACCACTTAACCACTGTGATCAGTTGCCCTGGAGAAAATGGTTGCTTTGAAGGGTGGACTCAATGGCATTATACCCTGCTGAGGTCCATCTCTTCCCCAAACTCCATCCTCTGCATGCTCCGCCCCCCAAATCTCCAGGGGTTTCCCAAGCAACCCTAGCTTTGAAGCTGCCATTTCCTCCAGGGGAAGTGATCACTGTAGCCTGGAGATCCCTTGTAATTCCAGGAGAACGCCAGCCTCTATCTGGAGGTTTACAACCTCATTCCAACCACGAGAGATTGCATTCAGTTACCCTCCTCCGGTTTCTAAAATTTCAGCCAGCATTGCCACACGCTTTAAGAGCTAGGATCTTGTTCCTGAAAAACAACAGCAAAAGTCTTTCGTGTTCAGGATGTTGAATTACGCCAGGTTTTGCTCTGTGTGTGTGTGTGTGTGTCTATGTGTTCGTTCCAGGGAAATGGCAGCCTACATTCACATCCCTGAGGAGTCTTGCCTAAACAGAAAGCCATCTGCGTGATCATTCGCTTAATGGTGTTAGGAACGTGGATTTCATGCCAGAGTTTTCTAGGATGTGAATTGCACCCCCTTCCCCAGAACAGCACATGGTGTGAGCTAAGAATGGCTGTGAATTCTGGATCCTGCTATATACACTCAACTGCCCTTATATTCTGTTACCCGCAATCGTCCTTTCTGCTTTGTCAAATCCCAGGGGTGTAGCCTCATTAGTCTGAGGTAGCAAAATCATCCAAGAATTTTGTGGCAGCTGCTGCAGATTTATAGTGCCCAGGCTTTCAGTGCAATCCAAAGCAGAGTTACTCCAGTCCAAACCCATTGATTTCAATGGGGTTAGATTGGAGTAACTCTGTTTAGGATTGCATCATTTTGTCTTTATCAAAGGTTAGCTGGACACAGACTAGCGAGCTGGTACAGCATAGGGGCTAAGAAAGTAGAGAGGTTCAAATCTCACCATTGCCACAACAAACTCTGTCAGTATTATTAGGCGAACCTAATCTGCACGTATCTGGCGGACAACATGGTGATATGGGGAAGTCAGCATGGCTCTGTCCCCAACAGGTCCTGCCAGACCAACCTCATCTCCTTCTATGATCAAACAACAGGCTTACTGGATCGCGGGAATACTGTTGCTATAGTTTATCTGGATTTCAGTAAAGCTTTTGATGATGTTCTGAGGGTAAACTCAGGACCGGTGCCACCATTGAGGCAGTGAGGCAGGCACCGGGGGCACCAGAGGAGGTGCTGGGGCAGAGGTACGTGCCACGGAGCTGGCATGCCTGGCCCGCAGCTGCTACAGCCGGCCGTCCCCACGCCACCACGGCCACCACTGCCACACGCCCCCGGCCGGACGCAGCAGCCGGCAGTGGGTAAACTGGTGGACTGTGGACTGGACTTTAGGATGGATAGGGAGCTGGCTGGATAAGTGCAGTCAAAGAGTAGTTGTCAATGGCATCGTGTCTGATTGGAAGGAGGTGTCCAGTGGAGTGCCACAGGGCTCACTCCTGGGCCCAGAGCTTTTCAATGTTTTTATAAATGCTCTGGATGAGGGTGTGAAGGGATTGCAAATTAAATTTGCAGATGACACCAAATTGGGAGGAGTAGCAAACACGCTTGAAGATGGGGATAGAATTCAATGAGATCTGAACACACTGGAAAAGTGGGCAGATTTGAATAAGATCCAACTTAACATGGAGAAGTGCCAGGTTCTCCACCTGGGTAACAAAAATGCAAAGCATGCATACTGGATGAGGGATACGCTTCTGGGTAGCAGTGTTTGGGAACAAGATCTTGGGATACGGGTGGATAGGAAGCTAAATATGAGCACTCAGTCTGATGCAGCAGCAAAAAAGATGAACACAATCTTGGGGCGTAACATCCAAATCACAGGATGTCATTATCCCAGTATATACCGCATTGGGCAGGTCGCACCTGGAGTATTGTGTGCACTTCTGGAGGCCTCACTTCAAAAAGGATGTGGCCAAAATCGAGAGGGTGCAGAGGATGATCAGGGGCCTGGAGACCAAGCCCTACAAGGAGAGGTATTCTTGGAAGGCAAGTCCGAGGACAGAGCAGAGATTTGCAAGAGGCAGAGACCTTCAAGCCAGGACAGTCCCTGGTAGACACAGACAGTGGGAGGGCATGCAAATGTTCTAGTAGCCATAATTGCCACCAAGCATGTATCATCTTCTCAGCAGCGCCCGTCAGTGTTTCACGGTGTTGCCAGCTACAAATTGTTTGCATAGTTCCTTAATCTCCAACTCTCACTGAGTTTCTGCCCAAATCTGCAGCCAAAAGGAGAGTCAAAAAGATGGGGATTTTTTTTCCCCTTGTCCCTGGAAATGTGTCCCATTGAAGTCTCTGTAGAATAAAATGAGCCAAAAGAAGTGTGTGTGGCAGGAATGAGAACTGAGGGTGGGTAGGTGTCTGGTCAGTTATTCTGGCCTCAACTTTAAGAATGTAATTCCCAAAGTGAATTAAAGAAGAGATTATTCTGTGAACCCGAAGCATCCAGTGACAAAGGAGGCTGCCTGCTGCTTCTCTGCCAGAGTTCCTATTCTGAGTGGATCTCCTCCCAACACACTGTTGCTGTGCTGGTAATTCAGCAATGCATCTAATTTGGTTGTGAATTGGCTCCTCGTTTAATCGTTCTTCAAGAGGGTTGCCGGCACTGCCTCAGCAAATGCCGGACGATTTTGAGGGCTGTGCCCGGTAGCATCACTATGGAGGGGGCCATTTTCTAGACATTTTTTCTCCTGCTCCTCAATTTCTTGAGTAGAGGGTTGGCAGCCAAGGATAGAGGTTTACCAGCTGCCGGCATGCAAATGGTAAGCCTAAATAAGGTAGCTTCTGAAATTCTCCTTGTCTGAATTTTTCCTTGGATACTGAAGTCTTGTTTCCCATGCAGAACTGATACATTACTTGTTCCCCTCTGTTCAATTTTTTATCTCTTTACTTGGGGCAAAAAGAATTCAGTAGTCACCATGTTTGGGGGCTTTTAGTCTTGTCATGCCTTACTGTGTTGCAGGTACATGCGCAATGAAAAAATACTGCCCAAAAAGTTGTCTTGATGTGATTGTGAATCCATAGTGGTACTGAAGTTCCTTTTTGCGCAGTGTTTAAGCAATATGCACTTTGGGAAAACACTGCACAAAAAGATTTTATTATGTGCATGTGTTCATTGGTTGCACAAAGGGAGGGAAGCTGCACATGAGTGGGAGGGGCTGACATTTGTGGCAAGTTCCTCTTCTGGGGTTGCGTTCAGTTTTAAAATTGACGTTTTACTAAATCCAATTCCTGGTTAAGCCAGAGTTGAAGGGGAATGGAATGCAGGTTAGAAAAAGATTCCAGAACAGCTGAAGGATGAAATGACAGAAATCTGTTCATCCCTGCTCCCGATGCAGCAGAATTATCTATCCGCAGAGGAGTGTGCCTGATGCATCTCTGCATGACTCATTGTTTCTTCCCATCTTTCAGGCCCACCAATCTCTACACAGGGACGAAAAACATAGGTGAAGACAGAGATAATGTATAAAGAGAACTCTCAGTGGTTTCCTTAGTTATGGAACTTTGCAGGTGAACGGCCACACATGCATACCAAGTGAACTGAAGTTTGCTCAACCCATAACATATCCCAGACTCACGCAGTTGTCTGCTGTTGGCTCAGTTGCCTCTGATTCCTTCACTGGTGGAAACAGTGACTAAAAAGAGAATGCAAATAAGCCCCACAGAAGGTGAAGTCATTGTATTTTGCTCAGGTGTGTGAGATGGGAGGAAGCAGTGCCTGTTCTACCTTCCAAGCATTGCCAAAAACCCCTCTTCTTTTGGTCTAAATTTTTCCTGGCTTTATTAACTTTCTGTGGCCAATGGAGAAAGTAGATCCAGGGTAGGGCAATACACCTGAAGTGTGTGTGTGTGTGCGTGCGTGCGTGCGTGCGTGCGTGCGGGGGGGAAATGGTTCATATTAGATTGGCAAGAGACAATTGCAAGTGCTCTTTTGTTACCTCTGCCTTCACATTTCCTATATTACATCTGTCTTCACTCTTTCATATCTAAGGATAATGCTTCATAAACTCATTGCTCAGATTCAAGCATTTCCACCCCTCTACCCACAAATACTCAGTAGAAAGTCTCCATCTTTTAAGACCTTCCCAAACCTTTAAATACAAACATCCAGTTTTTGAAACTTACATTTTTAAAATTTGGAAAGAAAAATATGCATATCATGACGACAGCAAGAGAGGCAACTGTAATAGTTTTGAAGTGTGATTTTTTAAAAAACAAACAAAAACAAACAGTATTATTTCCATATTTGCACCCCAAGTTTGACATCTGAACTTATGAACTGAGCAGGGAATTTTCACATGCAAATTTGAAAATAATCTGTTTGAGATTTTTTTCCAATCTAAAATTCATCACCTCTCATTTCAGATCCAGAATTTATCTTCTGCATTTATGGTTCATCAGAGGACAAGGATATGATGAATGTTGGAACTGTTCTTTTTTTAAGCTGCTGGGGAGTGGATGAAAGATTCACATTGCCCTCAAATGCTTCTTCTTCTCTCCTTAGATGCTTGAGTCCCCAGACCCTCGCATCACCGACCCGCGTCGTACGTGGATTTCATTTGTACATCGTCCTGATGATGGCAACAACAAAAAGAAATGCAAAGGGAAAGATAAGAAATTAGTAGGTTGCCTTAACAACAAGAGTCTATTGCCGATGTAAAAGCAGCCAGTTCCAAACATTCTGTCCTCCTCTCCAAACATTCCATCCTGCTCTTCCAGCACCCTCTGCCAACCTTTGCACCCATTCAGTCCCCCTCGCTTGACATTCTACTTAATTCTTCTAAAATTCTATCCCCTCTCCCAACATTCCACCCTCTCTGCTAACATTCCTTCTCATTCTCTCAACAATCTTTTTCGATCTCTCAACATTCCTTCTCAGTCTCTCAACATTCCTTCTCAGTCTCCCAATGTTCTACCACCTTCCACATCCCAACATTCTGTAACACCCTAGCAAAGAGTTTCCCCAGTGTGGTGTCCTCAGATACATCCTCAGGCACCCTGCCATGTGCTGAAGGAATGAGGGCAGAGCTATGGTGAAGGCAAGACCAGTGACTGGCTGCCTTCATACAAATAAAGGGGCTTGGTCTTCTTCCCTCCATGTATGTTTGTGTATTATCCTACCTGATGGTTTTCTCTCTGTGTTATCCCATCTTCGCCTTTGGTCTTCTTCTCTGTATGTTTTATCCTCCCTTTCACCCACTGGTCATCAACTTCTCTCTCTCTGTTATCCATCTTGGGTTTATTCTCTCTCTCTGTAAATGTGTGTATATTCCCACACCCCATCTTTTCGTGGGTGCATGTGTGCTTGGCTGCCTCTTCTTTGGCAGTCATTTTGGAGTCATGCCCATCACCCCCTGCCTTAACATTCCAAAAATCTGGAAGGCTCAAAATGGTTAGGGACTCCAGCCCTAGTGTGATAAAGAAACAGAGTCCAGAATGGGGCCTGGGTAATTCAGAGCGGGCAATATTGTCAATGGCTGGGGTCCCCAGCAGCAAAGTAATTTTATTATTGCCTATCTGATGGCCCTGAGTGTACACTTTGACTTTGTCTGATCTTATTTATTATATATTGACAATTATAGTCCGCCTTTCTCACTGAGAATCAAGGCAGATTACAAATTGAAAGTCAATGCAATGCGTAGGATGAGAGAACTAGTAAGCAATGTAATTTGATTAAGATTACAGAAATCTGAAACAAAGTGTAAGTGTTAGACATGGTATGTTAAAGAATGCAGAAAAGGGTATTACATATGTCAAAAACAATACAGAGAGAACAGGGTAATACATAGAGGAAACAAATAATACATACTGTACACAGCTGTAAAGTTCACAGCACTATTCCCTTTATTAAAGCACCTTCTCAAACCATTCTACTATAATACAGCTGTATTACTTTCATAAAAATACCCTCCTGAAGTTGTCTTTTTCTCTCGGGAGGAAAATACAGTTGCTGCCTGTTACTGAAGAGGGAATGCCTTTCTTACAAAGACAGCCTGCCATAACAATCGATATTTATAATATAGAATAGCCTGTCTCTCAACACACAAAGCCTAGGATGATGGTAATCCAGTGAGAAGGCAGGGGGGAGTCTGGAAAAGGTTTCCTTTTCTGGATTCCTTTTTTTCCTTCTCTTCACAAGTTCTCAGGGCGAGCCAAGAAGGAGGAACCATACATCTGTAGTAGCCCACATGATTTGTGTGGAGAAGGATCTAGGCATTCCCCTCTTCTCTGGTTTCTCCAGTTATCTTGGGTTGTAGAGCTGGGATGTGTACTGGAGTGCTGCAGCCAGTCCAGGTAGACTGCACCAACCTAGACTTTGGGGGAATAATTTCAGGGTTGCTAGAGAAGATTCTCAGCAAGGTCCGGGGTGGAATTGCAGGGCAGAAATTCAGAAAAGCACGGGGGTTTCCAGCCATACCCTGTAGTTGCTTTTTATATCTCCAGTTCAACAAAAATGTAGATTCCATCCGGGAATAAATGCATGTGAATAATTATCCCTTCCCTCCCCTATAGCCTTCCTTAAAATGACACATAGAGCTTTGATTTGATTCATCAAAAGGACAGTTTCGTATATTATAGGAGAGCTCTGAGGTTGAAGCACATATTTTTGCATGTACAAAGCCCTGCAATTCAGTCCTTGGTGTCTCCTGTTAAAAGAGAACCCCACTGGAGACCCAGCAGAATCCAGCCCAGTGATAGAGCAAGCGGAAGGTGTCCACTTTAACCACAAACATCTCCAGTGAAAAAGATCTCAGGTAATAGAAGGGAAAGATACTTCGTGGTCTGAAACGCTGGTGGATCAGTTGAAGAGGGTAAGATAGGATGAGACCGGCCAGTGGTTGTTCACATTTTGTAGGGGTCATTTCGTAGAAAAAGAGCTGGAGGAACTCATTAGCATAACTCATTAGCATAACTCATTAGCATATACCACGCCTCTTGCCATCACCAGAAGTGTGTTATTAGTATAACTTATTTGTATATGCCACACCCCCTGATATCACCTATTCTGGCTGTTTTGGACCCAATCCTGGCCATTCAGGGCCGAAATTTGGGCCCAAAATGGCAAAAGGGGCTGAAAATGGCTGAAAAGGGGCCCAAAATGGTCAGGATCAGGCCGCTGATGAGCGGGAGAGTGATCCACCACCCATCAGAGGCCCTATCTGGGCCGTTTCGGCCTCAATCCAGGCCAAAATGGGCCCAAAATGGCCGAGAGTCAGGTGTATGGGGCCACCTGACATGTGACCTCTTTGGGGAACTGCTGGAACTGCATTCCTGTGCGTTCCCCTTTGCAATGAGCCCTGGGAATACCTATAGTTTACGGAGGATTCTGAGAATGTTCTCCAACTTGTAGGGCCTCTCTGCTGCCTTGCTTGAATGGCGGGTGTGACATACCTGCTGTGTTGCATAGTTCAAGATTAAAGGAAGTTCACATTGATGGTATCACCTGCAAAAAGGATCTGAGAGAGCACGGCTGGAAGAGCTGCTGCCGTTCAGAATGTACCATCTTGGGCAAAAAGAGGGCAGCTTCAATGACAGTCATAGTAGACTGGGCTGGCAGGGTAACCATGTTCCGTATTTCTTAGAGCAGGTTCAGAGTATGCTGAGTTAATATACATGTGATTGTTTTATCTTCATCCTTTGTTTTCCCCAGCGTGGACTCGTTGGCCCTCCAGGCCCTCCGGGGCCGCCTGGTCCTCCTGGCGCCGAAGTTACCCAGGAAGTGTTGCTGCAAGAGTTCAAGGAGATGCTAAAAGGTAACATCCATCAAATGCGTGAAGTCAAAAAAGCCATATGACGGTGGACAGTGGCTGCTGATGGGCCAGCAGCAGTCAGCAGGGTCAATGTGGGAAAGCTTCTGAATGAAACTGGTCTATTTGCGCAGCAAAAGCAATGTGGAATTTTGGCAATTGCATCCTGAAAGGTTCATAACCATCATCCGCTCCTCATTGGGTCCAGCAGTAATGGAGCAATGACGGACGGCTGTTGCCCTCCTGCCCTGCTTGTGTGGCTCCTAGGTAGGGATCCAAACACTGCCTCTGCAAATGCTGGGACATTTGAGCGGTGGTGCCTAGGATGGGTAGAGTTTGAAGAGGATGTGATGTCACTTCTGGGTGACACTCTAGGCTGCCTCTTCTAGTATCTATGGTCTTCATCAATGAGACTCAAGGAAATTCCTAGCTTGTCACGATATGGAGGCAGTTTTTTCTCCTACTCCTTAGTTCATTAGGGCAGGAAATTTGGGGGTTGGTAAATCACCTCCCCGGGAGGTAAAGGGAACGCCTGCTTCCGGGGTGGGGCATCTGGTGTGTGAGTAACAGAGGGCTGAACTAGGTGGCTCTTTGATCTGATCCGGCAGGCCTCTTCTTATGTTTTTATTTTATGTGTGATTTCCCAGATGTGGGGTATGAAGACTAGGAATGTCAGGCTCTCCAGAGTCCAAACTGGGGGACGGGGCGGGGTGTTCTTGAGGGGGTGTGCTCAGGGGGATACTTACTGATTTTAAGGAAAATACCCCCGCGTGGAGGCCTTCCCTTCGTTGTCGCACTGGGAATGACATCATTCCTGGTGTAACAACGAAGGCTCTGGAACACATGGGGGCGTGTTCGAGCTCCTGGGCCCATCCCCCCCAGCTGGCCCGGAAAGAGGTGGCAGGAACTGGGAGCAAGGGGTTCTTCGCTCCCACTGGGAGACTGGAAACCCTAATTAGGGTTCCCAGGGGCCTGCCAGTGGTGGGCAAACTCCCGAGGGCTTGCTGTGTTACCTGCTGATCTGCCAGCAATCAGTGGGAGGTGGGAAGCCCCCCAGAGGTCCCCTGCCACCGTCAGGCACATGATGCGTGCACTCCCGGAAGTAAGGTTGCCAGCTCCAAGTTGGGAAATTCCTGGAGATCTGGAGGGTGAAACCTGGAGAAAGTGGGGTTTGGGGAGGGGAAGGACCTTGGCATGGCATAATTCCATAGACTCCACCCCCCCAAAGTACCCATTTTGTCCAGGTGAACTGATCTCTGTGGCCTGGAGACCAGATGTAATTCCGGGAGATCTCCAGCCACTGCCTGGAGGCTGGCAATCCTACCCGGGAGGCCTGACGTCACTTTCTGATGTGGCGCCATTGCGCTGCCCGTGGGCATGCTTCCGAGCTCTGCTGGGGTCAGTTTTGGCCCCAAATGAGCCAGAATTAGCCCTGTACGAAGCACTGGAGCATGCCTGCAGCTGGCATGATGATATCACTTCGCAGAAGTGACATCATCGTGCACATGCCGAAGCTGATGTGCATACGTTTCTGGCTTTGCACATGCGATACCGAACACAAAGAGAGCACAAGGTAAGTGCTGGGTCCTCTTCCTCCCGCCGGGTTAGGGGATGTGGCAACCCTAGCCTTAGGCCCCAACTTTGTGTGATGCTGGTGGGACAGAATAAGTTATATCTGCGCAACTTTGCTACCTTGTACTCCTGCGTGTTTGAGTTAGACCAAACACACACGTCCTCTGGAAAGAATACACACACACAGCAACGACCTTTATTGGCATAAATAATACAGACGGAACAGAAGAAATGTTGTAGAATAAGTTCATAGGGCAGCACAATCGTGTCCCCAGACAGCAAAATTATCTCGAGATACAGCACAGTCGTAGGAGGCTTTATAAAATGTTACCCTTGACTTCCACACATAAGCCAAGAATGCAGCAACGGATGGAGTTATTGCTGGACTCTTGTCTGCTAAGAAAAATTTTAGATCCTTATCCAAAAAATCCCTCTGCACAGGAAAAAGGGGACGAATCAATAAACTACGCATAACAGAATATTTGGGGCAGCGAAAAAGAATATGTGAGATTGAATCGGGTTCCCTCAGAGCACAGTCCCACAGTCTATCCCCCCGTATCTGCCTGTGACCACTGCTGAGGGAAAGAGATTGAACCTCGCTAACATAAAAGCCCTCCTAAACACTGGGTTTATCAGATCAACAATATACGCCGCCATGGTGGTGTGCGAGGAATAGAGGGACAGTGAATGAGGGGAGCAGACTCCGGAGCTGCCGGCATTAATAGTCTGCGCCTCAATATCCCAAATTCTCCTCTTGACCACCTGCAGAACTGCCACCACACCCCTATTATATAAAGGCTCCAAGTCGATTCCTAAGGAACCAATCTTTTCCACTACAACCTGTGACCAGGAAAGAATACAGCGACGGAAAGGCCAATGCCAGCACAACATGACCTCCTGCTTTCTTTCCCTTCAGAAGCCACTGAACGGCGAGCGGCGCCAGCTTTGCCAGCCCCTCCCAGCGAGGCGCCTCCTCTCCTGCTGTCGCTGGAGGAACTCTCCCCCTACAAACGAGTGGAGGAAGCTTTCCACTGCAAGCTCAAGGGGCAGATCATTGTGGACAAGAAAACCTTGATGGAACTCCAGAACTTCCAGATGGTGAGGAATATCAGTGAACCTGAGCGGGGGGTGGGGGGGTTATGTATCATTGGGGGCGTTCTTAGCAAAACAAAGGAGGCCTCGTAGCACTGCTAAGGCAGACGGGTGCCAAATGATGGGCATGAGTTAGGGAGGCTGCTTTGGGAGACCGATTTCCCCTTTGTGCGACTGTACCCAGATTTTTGCTCTATATGTTGGATAGTTGAGAGGCAATGTGGTGTAGTGGTTATAGCTAGAGTCTGGGAGTCCCAGACCCAAATTCTTACAGTCATGAAGCTCCCTGAGTGACCTGGGGGCACATCTTCTCTGTCTGCCTAACCTACCAGTTTGGTGTAGTGGTTAAGAGCAGCAGGACTCTAATCTGGAGAGCCAGGTTTGATTCCCCACTCCTCCACTTGAAGCCAGGTGGGTGACCTTGGGCCAGTCACAGCTCTCTCAGAGCTCTCTCAGCCCCAGCCACCTCACAGGGTTTGTTGTGGGGATAATGATAACATACTTTGTAAACGGCTCTGAGTGGGCGTTAAGCTGTCCTGAAGGGCGGTATATAAATCGAATGTTGTTGTTGTTATTACCTCACGAGGTTCTTGTGAGGATCAAGAAGAGGGAGAACCACACGCACCACTCCCCTTGGAAGAAGGGAATGGAAAATCAGTGGTTTCTGCCATAACTAACAGAAATTCCTACTCACACCAAGCTTGTGTATTTTCATGATTCTGAATTGTTAGCATCAGGAATGTTGAAGATAATTAAGAAAAGAACAGTTTTTTTTAAAAGGGTTTGGAAGCTTTGACGCACTAATAATTAACATCTTTCTCCCGTAAATAATAGCTTCCTTAATTACCTCTTTATCCCAGCCTTTAAAACGGCTTGCTCTGCTCTGTCATTGTGACTAAGGGGGATTTTCATGATCTCTTTAAATGTGATGAGGGTAAGAGTCATCTCCAAAAATCCACCACTGAGAACCTTAGGTGGGCAGGATCTGTGTGCGTCACACCGCTGGAGCTTGGAGCAAATCTTTTTCTTCTTTTTGTGGAAAGCAGCTGCCGCTATTTTTAAAAACAGGATTAGATATTTTTCTTTTTGAAAAATGCAGACGGAAGAAGAAAGGAAGGCGAAGGAATGGCGCAAAAGGTGTTCGCTAGCTCCCTTCTGGCTACCTGATCTTGAGACAGCTGTGGGGGGGGGGCGCTTTATATACCCTCCTGGTGATCTAGAAGTTAGAAAAGCAGTAGTCTTGATTACAAGAGCCAGAGCTGACGTGCATACGTTTCTTCCGTGCATAGATGTCATGTTCACGAGCTGGCGGCGATCAGGCATAGTCAATAGCGCGGCCAGTGCACTCATTCCTGCTCCCCATCTACATGTATTGGTTCACCGAGCATAGAAGTTGTGTGTCAAGGCCCAGAGAGTGAGACGATTGCCGTTGTTTTTCCCCCAGGGGGCTCCGTGGTGATCGGCTGCAAAACTGTCTTTCTGCCCTCCCCCCCCCCCAACCTCTGCTCTTTGTGGACAAAGCTCAACTTAAGGTTTTCATCCTCCAGGTAGAGCCTGGAGATGTTCTGGAATTACATCTGATCTCCAGATGATAGAGATCAGTTCCCCTGGAGAAAACGGTTACTTTGGAAGGTGGACTCTGTGGCATTATACCCTGCCGAGGTCCGTTCCTTTCCCAAACCCTGCCATTCCCAGGCTCCACCTCCAAAATCTCTAGGAATCTCCCGACCCAGAGTTGGCAACCTTAGCTCAACCCCTTACTCCTGCAGAGTAACTGTTCTGGTTTACCAGGGACAGATCTGGCTTTCCGGTGTGTGCCATTGGCAATTCGTTGTCCCCGTTTGGGGATGCTCTGTTAGCACGAGTCTGTAAAGAGTGCGTTCTACAGAGTTCAAGCTGTGAAATCTCTGTGTTTATCTGTGTGCATCTTTCCCCCTACCATGAATGCACTCACAAACTCTAAGGTATTTCACACCCACAAGTGCTCAGGTGTATTCTGTTGATAATGTATTGTCGAACAATCATATAGGTTTGCTTAGGAGACATGGAAAGACACAAGCCTAGAAAACCTGGGTTGCATAGTAATAGTCTGAGCAGGGGTCTGTCTAGGGATCCCAGGTCCCCCAGTGGGGGCAGGGAATCCCTCACTCGCACCCACGCCCCCTACCCCCACTCACCTGGCTGGTGTGTGTGCGTGTGCGTGAAGGCAGGGAACACACGGGGTGGGAGGCATGACAATGTCACTCATGAGCAGGCCGATTTGCCGCGAGCCAATTTGGGCCCCTAAACCGGGGTGCTCCCAGGCCCAGCACAATGTCATTCCCCAGAAAGACAAAGAACAAGGTGAGTGCCGGGACCCCCCTCCTAATGAGAGGGTAAAGGAACCTGGCAACTAAAGGTCTACCTCTCCCACCGTGGTCTATTTATGTAGTCCATTTTTATCTTGTGTGTCTTCTGAGGGGGTCAAGGCAGCAGACTTTTTTCTCTTCTGCCTTTTCTTTATCCTCACGGGAATCGTCCTGGGAGATAAGTTAGGCCGGGTGGAAGAGTGATTAGCCCAAAATTTATGAGCTTCCCTGGCAGTGTAGGAATTTGAACCTGGGTCTCTGCAGCCTTAATCTGACACCAAACACCTCAGCAAATACGAATGTTTGCTTTTTCACTGAGGCAAGCCCAGCGTGCGAGCTTGGAAACCTTTTTGGACTAACTGCACGCCGAAGCCTCGGGCTTCCCAGTGTGCATTACGTAAGGTGTGTGCATGTGGGTAGGCACTCCCCGCTTGATGGCTCTTTGTGGTGTAGGCCAGGGCCGGGTCCCCACAGAGAGAGAATCCTGGTGCCATTCTAATTGGCCCTGTGAAGGAGACTCGAGACATCTTAATAGCCATCAGTGGACGGGCCGGGGCTTTAGTGAAGGAGTCAGTTCCCCTTTTAATTATGCTTGTCGGATTCCTGGTGCCTTCCCATGCCAACGGGCACATTTGTGCCAGCTTTTGGTGGGGCTGAGCGGGGCTTGTCTGGAGTTTGGGCTGCGGCAACGTAAGGAAGTGTCTCGGGTGCAGCTGTGGGCGCCGACTGCCTGGTGAGGGAGGACTACCCAAAGGTGACGAAAGGAAAAACAGGCCCCTGTCACGATGCTGTTTCAACACCCTCATCTTTGGGTGCGTCCGCGCATACCACTTTGTGCAGGACGTGACGGGCTCTACATTTTCCTGGATTATCTCCTCTGTGACGAGTGCATCTAACTGCTGCCTGCAGAAGATGAATCTTGAGGGGACAAAGAAAAGAGGCTTGGTTTTCCCCGTTGTATTCGATCCTAGCAAGCCATGCTCCTTTGTATGCGATTTTCTCCAGATTTACATGACGGCTGTGAAGCTGATGGGTTAGATCCAGTACTAGCAAACTAACTGCAGTGTAATACAGAAAGCCAGTATGTTGTGGTGGTCAGATGAGGCTTGGAGAGACCTGGGTTCAAATCCTCACTGAGCCTTGAAACTCATTGGCTGGACTTTGATCTAACCATTCTCTCAGTCTTCTCAGAAGAGGGTTGCCAGCTCTAGGTTTGGAAATTCTTGGAGAGTTTGGGGGTGGAACGAGGAGAGGGCTGGGTTTGGGGAGGGGAGGAGAGACACCTCTGTGGGGTATAAAGCTATACATAGTCTGCCCTCCAAAGCAGCCGCGGAAACTGTAATTCCAGGAGATCTCCAGCCCTCCAAAGCAGTCACGGAAACTGTAATTCCAGGAGATCTCCAGCCACCTCCTGGAGGCTGGCAACCCTAGTCTACTGTGCCTTGCAGGGCTGTTGTGAGTATAAAATAGGGAGGGAAGAACTATGTACACCATGTCAAGCACTTGGGAGGAAGGGAGGGATAAAAATGTGATACCTAAATATTAGTCAGGCAGTTCTTAGTTTAAATGTTGAGCTGGGTGCGGTGGCGCACGCCTGTAATCCCAGCCTGAGCACAGGAGGCTGAGGCTTGAGCTCAGGAGTTCAGGGCTGCAGCAGTGTAACGTCCGTTGACGGTGGGGAATTTAAATGTTGTCTCTGCCATGAACTCAGAAGATAGGCAAGCTATTCAGACATTTTATTTGCTTTATTACTTAAAAGATGTTTACCTTGCCTTTCCAATTAGCAGCAGACAATTTATAGCTCCATCAGTATTAAAAACCAAGTACTATAAAGACGGTAATTGAAATATCAGCTGACACATCAGAATTAATGTAAAGAATGAATGTAACCCACAAAAAATCGACAAAGGGCCTAATGTACAATGGGATCTAGGTTTGCTTTTTGCCATGCACGTCTCGTTGCACATGTGTGCAATTTTAAGAGAGAGAGCACAGGGAAAAGGTAAACAGAAGAAACGGAAGCTGGGGCAAAGAGCGCAAGGAGGAATAAACAACTTGGATTTTAGGCAAGGTGGTTTGCCATTACTGATCCTCACGGTGAAGAATTCCTCTCTTCCTCTGACATGAACTCATCCAACATTTTAAAATTAAGTCTCTTGTTATATTTCATTTCTGGCTTGATTTTAAGAGTGTGGACGAGTTATCTTCTCATAGACTGTTTTTGTTTTTAAAAAATAAAGCTAACAATACATTTACTAGCCGCTAAGCAGAACTGGGTTCAAATCGTCACTCAGCCATAAAATTCACGGGATGACTTTCTGACAGTTATTCTCTCTCAACCCAACCTACCTCAAAGGACTGTTGTGAAGGCTAAATGGGAAGCCTCCCACCCCACCCCCGTTACAATTAAAACAGCTTTGAAATCTTCCAGGCTTAGCACTGCAAAGGGCATCTAGAAGAGAGCGAAGAGGTGAGGTGTTTAACCTACTGGTGCTGCACTTCCAGTGCCACTCTTACCCCCTCTGCCCCCCCTTCCTGGAGTTCGACATTGTCTCTTTCTGTGTGTGTGGGAGAGAGAAGGATAAAGCCACAGAAGAAAGAGACGTGAAGAAACAGGAATGTTTTATCAAGCGGTAATTTTCTGGTGCCGGAAAATTGCCTTTCCATTTCAGCTCAGCGGTTTCGAGGGAATTAAGTTGCCGCCTCTGTTTAGTTTAATTGCTTTTAATGAAGTGGGCAAAATGGAGCTGCCAAATGGGCCTGGCAACTTCTCCTAATAGTGGGAGTAAATTTGGAAGGGGCGGAGAGCTAGCAATACACCGGGATGTCGAGAAAGCGACGACCAAGCTGCCTTAATTCGCTGTCTGCAGCCTGTCTAAGCCAGGGTTAGATGTGGTCAGCTATACCCACGGTCTGAAGTGGTACAGTCAGCAACATGTACATTCTATAAGCTCGACCTGTTGGACTCTCTCATGCCATTTTACTATTTAGGGTTGCAAGCTCCAGGTTGAGAAATTCCTGGAGATTTGGGGGATAGAGACTGGAGAGGTCAAGGTTTAGGGAGAAGAGGGACTTTACCAGGGTATATTGCTGTCAAGTCCACCTTCCAAAGCAGGCAGTTTCTCCAAGGGAACTGATCTCTGTGGCCTGCAGATTGGTTGCAATTCTGGGAGATCTCCAGCCGCAACCTGGAGGCTGGCAACCCTAGTGGGACCTATGTTAAAAATTAGAGTTGCCAACCTCCAGGTGGTGGCTGGAGATCTCTGGAATTACAGCTGATCTTCAGGCCATCGTTCCCCTGTAGACAACGGTTGCTTTGGAAGGTGGGCATTATGGCATTATACCCGGCTGAGGTCCCTCCCCTCTTCCAGCTCCACCCACCAAATATCCAGGAATTTCCCAAGCAGGAATTGATTAATTAAAACATATGCCAGTTAAAAAATAGTATCAGAATGGAATAAAAATGGCATTAAAATTATCCTGTGAAGTTGCCTGACACCGAGTCAAGTCATTGGTCTATCAAAGTCAGCACTTTTTCTCCAGAGTCTCCGGCAGAGATTTATTTCCTACACCTGTGTAACATTTGCTTAAAGTCTTCCCCCACCCTCAGTGTTTGGTGCTCCTTTACCTGCTTGAACTGTCCCTGTCTGAGCATTGAAAAAAAGCCCCCAAATTCTGAAGGCAGCACTAGAACCTCCTGGGTCCATTCTTGGCACGCTGAAGCGAATTTCTCTTTCTCCCGAACTGGAGCCAAACCGACTCCATGAGCGCCAAAGCCAATAAGAAATATGTCGCCCTGAGTTTATTTTAGCTTTAGTCCGCTAATCTCCCACAAGCTTTGTGATTGGACCTCACATGGGTGTTGCTAAACCAGGGGCTTTGCGTTATCCTTATAAAATTAAAACACAAAAGGCGGAGGAGGGAAATACCACAGAAGCTATGAGGTCTTTGCAAAATTCCTCTCTGAGAAATATCAGTGGTCCTCCCAAGCCCCTGAGGAGAAAATCTGGGGTCAGCTCAGTAGGGTTGCCAACTCTGGGTTGACAAATTCCTGGAAATTTGGGGGTGGATCCTAGGGAGGGTGGGGTCTGAGAAGGGGGGGGATCTCAGCAGGGTATAATGCCGTAGAGTCCACCCCCTCCAAAGCAGCCATTTTCTCCAGGGGAACTGATCTCTGTAGACTGGAGATCAATTGTAATTCTGGCAGATCTTCAGGCCCTACCTGGAGGTTGGCAACTTTTCAGCCTAGGAGTGTGTAAATTCTCCACCATCCTTGCACTATATGGTTAATGTTATTACACTTCTTGTGGCTTCCACTGGAGCACAACTGTCTTCCATCATACACAGCTCCTGATGGTTTTGCTCTAAAGGGATCCCAGCGCGACAAAAGAAGAGAGGCCTTATAACAAAGTCCCGTCGTTTGTCCATCAGCCTTATCTTATATGATTGGCAGGCAGAAAACGATCTTTCCCAACACCTGAGATCTTTTACGTGGCAATGGCGGGATTTGATCCTGGGACGTCGATGGGAACTAGAGGGATGAATGATCCAACTTGGTTTGAGGCAGCTGAGTACGACCCATATGGAGACCTATTTTGGTTAAAGGAATGTCCCTTTTTCCCACAGCCTTTGACCAAAGGAGCATTCCTTCGAGGATCTGGGTTAAACTTAGCAACCGGGCGGTTCACTGCTCTGCTCTCCGGCATTTATCAGTTTTCAGCCAACGTCCACATTGGTAAGTGATATCCACTGCTTCTGCTAGATGGGTATGGGTGAACACACTTCCTTCGGCCTGGTCTGTGGAGCAAAAGCATCACAGAGTCTCTCTACATGAGACAGCTTACATGGGGATGCTCAAGTGTAGGGAGATGCAATGTTAGCCGGGAAGCGTAGTTTAAAAGAAACAGAGCTGGCAGAGATTGCTGTCCAGATGGTCTGTTAATTTCATCTTCACCTCCCCGAAGGCTCTGTCAATTTCACCTCTCTACAGGAGGGTATTTTAAAAAGACAGAGAAGACAGAGATTGCTCCTCAGAGGGTTTGTTAATTTCATCTCCGCCTCCCCAAAGGGGAGGTGAAATTGACAGATCTCTGGGGAGGCGGAGATGAAATTAAAAAACCCTCTGAGGAGCAATCTCTGTCTGCTCTGTCTTTTTAAACTACACATCCCAGCTAACATTGTGTCTCCTTACACTTGAATGTCCCCGTGTAAGATGTCTAGTGTAGAGAGAGTCTGAGATGTCTTGTGTATAGACACTCACAGTTTAACAGGCTTGGTTCCTGTTGCAGTTGAAATGAATTTGACGGCACCAGTGGGAACTGAAAGTGAACTCTGCTAGATCGATTTTGTTCCATTCTATTGAGTCTCGATACAACAAGAATGGCAACATTACATCATAAGCAGAGACAGGGAAAGCTTGTCATTTTTTAAAAAAATCATTTTTCATTGTCAGGAAATACAAAGTCCATTTGCTGCATCTAGGCGTGGTATGGTGTGACCAGAGCATGTCTGGATTAGTTTTCAGCTGGCTTGTTCCCTCTCTGCCTTGTGAGCCACACTAGCTAATTAGTTATGACTGTTCAGGCGGGATGCCACAAGCTAATTCACGGCTTTCTGGCTTTAACCGGCATAAATTATGATTTGTGATCTCCCACTGAACCAGGATAGCAAACCGTAGTTTAAGATATCCTTCCTTCCAAAGCATGTTTCTGGAGATTTGCTTGTGGCACAAGAAGGGAGGCAAGAAGGGAAGGGAGTAAGCGAACCCAAGAAACGGCCAAATTTGTTCCCATCGTGCCAAGCCAGAATTTTGTGTTGCATCAAAAGCAATGGATTTCTCTCTGTCATTTCTCATCAACCCTTTCTTCTTTTTTTCAAAAATGCAATCACAGGTGTGTCTTCTAGGAAAGGAAAGGAAAGGAAAGGAAAGGAAAGGAAAGGAAAGGAAAGGAAAGGAAAGGAAAGGAAAGGAAAGGAAAGGAAAGGAAAGGAAAGGGGGGTGATATATACAAACATGCATAAGGGAAAAGGGGGTAATTGCTAGTTCAGATCTACTTGTAAAAAATTAAATCTGGTATTGTTCTAATCTGTTTTTTAAAACATTCCTAATTAGACAGCAATCAGTAGGGAAGTCGAAGCTTGTAATTTACTACATATGCTTAAAAACATGCTGGACACCAGCAGTGAGTAAAAATCTCTTACATGCAAAGAAAATTATGCTTTGCTTTCCTGGCTGCTTGGGTAATTCTACAAACACGCACACACACACCCTTCTCAAGCTGCAAATAACTAAATGTGGGTGCAGGTTGACAAGTACAAAAAACACAACAACTGTGAAGTGGCGACGTTGGGGATTGGTTTGCAAGGTTGACTTCAGCATAGTTTCTTTAAATGAATCAGCAGCTGTTGAAAATTAATTTTTTTTTAAAAGGGTCCGGCCACAACCTCGACTTTTAAAATGGAATTGAAACAATCAGAATGTCGTAGATTTTGAAATATTGCCCATTTTCAAGTGTCAACGATATTCTATCATTTCTCTTCCTCTATTCCTCTCTCTTTAAGACCACAGTGAGCTGAAAAGCAAACTGCAGCTACGAGCCAGAGACAATGTCCGGGTCCTGATCTGCATCGAATCTCTCTGCCACCGATACACGTGAGTCCGTCTGATCCCGCTGAAATATTATTTTGGCTCATACCATGGAATATAGAGGGCAGGGCTGCCACTTCAGGATTTCTCCTGTCATTTTTTTCTGTAGGTGGTAGGAGAGCCAGTTTGGTGTAGTGGTTCAGAGCGGCAGGACTCTAATCTGGAGAGGCAGGTTTGATTCCCCGCTCCTCCGCTTGAAGCCAGCTGGGTGACCGTGGGTCAGTCACAGCTAGGGGCGCTGGGTCCTCTTACCCTCCTGGCGGGGGGTGGGGGGAGACCTGGCACTTACCTCCTTCTTGATGTGTAAAAGTTTTCCTTGGGCGCACTGTGCGCATGTGGTCCCATGGCTGTGCAGTAACATCACTTCTGCTGATGTCATTGCGCAGCGGCGAGACCGTGGATGTGCTTCACAGCGGGCCGGCTGAGGCCTCAAATGGGCCCAAATTGGCCACTGCGAAGTGCCAGAATGGCCAGGATTGGGTCCAAAGCAGCCAGGATAGGTGATGTCAAGGGGTGGGGCATACGCAAATCAGTTATGCCAATGACTCACTTCTGGTGATGTCAAGGGGCGTGGCATATGCAAATGAGTTGTGCTAATGAGTTCCTGCAGCTCTTTTTCTACAAAATGACCCCTATGTCTAACCCCTTTTAAAGTCATCTCTCTGCCTATGACCATCACTACATTTCTGGCAGCAAATCCCACATTTTAATCAATTCATGAGTAAAAAGCATTTCCTTTCCTCCGTCTTGAATCTATTGCCCATCGTCTTCGTTGGCTGACTCCGAGTTCTAGTATTTTGGGAGAGGGAGGGGAAGTTCTCCCTCTTATCTTTTTACATTTCTCTCATTGGTTTCATTTCTTGCTATTGATTCAGCAGATTTGTTTGTACTGGATATCCAGCTGGTACGCTTTAATGTGATATTTCTGTGGTGTTTATTCATACAATAGATGTTGTTTATACGTATAATGTACGATGCCAGTTCACTGATGCACAAAGACCATTACAAGCTGTGTAAGTTTTATGGGGGGAAATTTGATGTGGGAAAGCAAAAACAGTTTAAAATAAAGAATCAGAGGTCTGACTCACACAAGGAAGGAAACATATACTATCTGCATAGTTTATTTTTATCCCACCCTGACTCTAAGGAGCTCAGAGAGACTTCATAGTTTCCCCTCCCCTACTGTATTGTCACAACAACCTTGTGAGGTAGACTAGGTTGAGCGAGAGAGAGAGAGAGAGAGTACCATAATCACCAGTTTGCTTCATGACAGATGGAGCATTGGACTTGTTTCCCTAGAGTTGCCAGGCCAACCTCGATGTGGTTGCTGGTGATCTCTCATAATTCCAACTGGTCTCCATGTGAAAGAGATCAGTTCCCCTGGAGAAAATGGCTGCCTTGAAAGATGGACATTAGACCCACCTGAGGTCCTTCCCCTCCACAAACCCCGCCTTTCCCAGGCTCCACTGCCCAAATCTCCAGAAATTTCCCAACCTGGAGCTGGCAACCCTACATTTCTCCAAATCCAACACTTTAGCTGCTATACCAAACAAGGATTTTCAGGTAGGAATAGCAAGGATGAGAGATTCGAAACCATCCTTAACTGGAACAAGGTCCGGTTGGAAGCTTTTGTCTCTTGTAGAATCCATTGGTACCTCCCTCCAGTGGCCCACCCCGTACTTGTGGTGTAGAATCTCCAGCAGTACCTCCAGCAGAGGGC
This sequence comes from Eublepharis macularius, assembly GCF_028583425.1. NCBI lineage: Eukaryota > Metazoa > Chordata > Lepidosauria > Squamata > Eublepharidae > Eublepharis > Eublepharis macularius. Next base: position 3,859,985 of record NC_072806.1, read on the forward strand.
AGTGGCGTTCACCCGGTCCTTTCCAAAACGGGCCTCAGCATTCCTGCCGCGTCAGAATTTCCATCTTGTTGCATTTCCACGGGATGATTGTTCTCCATCCCTCTCACCTGCATGATTAACAACAATGGCACCCCTCCCCCCCAAAAAAAAATTCGCTAAAAAGAAAGCTGCAATCAGATGGTTCTAATGGCAGCCCTGTAAAGTCCATGGAAGCCATTAAAATTGCAAGCAGAGTTTGGGAACGTTGCCCCGCCATGAATCCCATTCTTCATGAGTCAAATGGAATTGCTCTCGCCGTTAAAGTTCTAATTTAAACAGTTTATTGGAGAATGAAACAACAGACAGGGCCCCAGAGAATCGATGCCAGTCTTTTTTTTTCCCCCTTATGTTTTGTTGGCAACAAAAGGCCTTGGAAATGGTGCTAAACTTATTTGTAAAACTGAGGTAATGGCAAAAGGAGACCTGCTTAACCCATTGGCTTGGCAAGGGCCTCGGTTCCCCTAGAGAGGGGTTTTGGTGGAGTCCGTCATAGACCCAGACCAAGAACCACTGAGGATTTTTTCAGGGTCCATTTTGGACACAGACATATCACAATACAGTGAACCGAGTCAGATCCGTGTCTCCTCTAGCGAGGGACTGGCTATTGACATGGAATGTGACACAGACAGGCAGACAGTGTGGGGAGTTGGCGGTTAGAGTATCAGGGAGTCAGTGGTTAGAGTATCACGGATTTGGACCGAGGAGACCTTGGACTTTTACTTCTCCTCAGATTAATTACACAGGAGACCACATTTTCAAAAGCAATCCGTTTCAAACATTTTGTTCCTTCTTTGCAAAGAACCCACAAATCGTAATCCTTGTTTTGCACGAATGCTTCTGTCCCCACATCATTTTTTTCCTTTTAAAATTAACAACTTTTTCAACCTTATTTTTGTGTCCATGGCATACCGACGGCTGGAAAGAAACCGATGAGATCAATGACAGCAGCTGGTACTGAGACAAACCGATGACCCGGTACAAAATAAAAAAAGAAACAAAGATGGTTCGAGCCTGCCTCACGAGGCTGTTGGGAGGATAAAATAGGGGAGAGGGAGAGAGAGAGACAACTGCCAGCCAGAATTTCTTGGAGAAAGAACAGGATAAAAATGTGATTGGCTGTGTCTTTCCAGCATCTCCCGTGAGGATCTTCCCTAATTAATGAGCTTTTAAGGAAAGGAAAGGAAAGGAAAGGAAAGGAAAGGAAAGGAAAGGAAAGGAAAGGAAAGGAAAGGAAAGGAAAGGAAAGGAAAGGAAAGGAAAGGAAAGGAAAGGAAAGGAGAAAAGATCTTTCCCAGTCTGGCCACCTTGAGAGTCAGTAACTGGAAATGCAAAGGAGTGATTTGGGACCCTGGGATCTTTTGCATACAGTGCGAACTGTGGCCCAGATATCCTGGGTATATGACTGAAAGCCAAGCTACAAGAGACTAATTATACGAGGACGTGCACATAAAGGGAGTCGCAACGTTAGCCGGGAAGCTGAGTTTTAAAAGAGATCGGAAGGCTTTGTCAATTTCCCCTCTCTACAGAGCCAGGGAGATCCTTGCTCAGAAGGTTTGTTAATTTCCTCTTTGCCTCCCAAAGGCTCTGTCAGTTTCACCTCCCCTTCTAGGAGGCAAAGAGGAAATTAACAATCCCCCTGGGGAGCCATCTCCCTGGCTCTGTAGAGAGGGGAAATTGACAAAGCCTTCCGATCTCTTTTAAAACTCAACTTCCCGGCTAACATTATGACTCCCTTCACGTGCTCCTCCTCGTGTAATTCTTCACTCTGAGTCAAGTCACTGTTCTAGCTAGCCTAGTAATGCCTTCTCCATCCAGCAGTACCTGTCCAAAATTAAGTGGCTCTTTCCCAGTCTGGCACCCAAGATACATTGAAATGGAGGTACTGAGGCTTAGTTCTAAACAGCTCCGCCCACTATCCCATGCTGCCCCATGTTTGTGACAGCCTCTCACTTCAGATGAAATCACTGCTCTACGAGGAGGGGGAAACCGTTGCGCGCCGTAACTGTGACAGACTGCAGGCAACCCACAATCAAATTGGTAATACAAAAGCCCCAAATTTGCAGGGGAGGGCAATTCAGATGGGGAGAGTTTGACTGTGCCCCCTTTCTCAGGGCTTCTCCCACACCTCTTGGGAGTGGCAAACTGGGCCTGGGTTGGAATAAGGCCCATTGCTCTGGCAAGATGAGAGCAAGTCCAGACCGGCAGTCAGTTGGGAAAGGGAGACATTTTAATGGTGCGCGTGCACAGTTTGCCACTCATGCGCAACGCTGTGGGGGAGGGGGAAGGAAGAAAGATTTATGCGCACAAGAGCACGCTGTCATTCTGCTTCTGTCAAGATGCGGTTTTCGGCTGTGGTTCCATTCTAACTGCTAGTATTTATTTATTTATTTAACTTTATCAATACCCTGCCTTTATGCCCAGTGGGGACTCACAGCGACTTATATCACTCCCTTAACTTTCATTTTATCCTCACAGCAACCGTATGAAGTAGCTTAGGCTAAGAGTATGGGACTGGCCCAAGGTCACCCAGCAGGCTTCCATGGCAGAGCGGGGATTCGAACCTGGGTCTCCCAGATTGTAGACCGACACTCTGACCACTGCACCACTCCCAACTTCCCACACTCATTGGAAAGCAACCTTTTTTTTGGACTGAACTTTCTGGAAAGAGCACTAAATGTCCACTCTCATAGGTGGGAGGGGATAGAATATTTGGCATGGCTAATCTTTTAAAAGACCCTTTAGAGGAAGCGCTTCTAGAATGCTGACACAGCTGTAGTTGATTCCAAGGTTTTCGGAATATGGTCATATTTTAATATTTTAATGCAACAACTCTCTAGTCCTCAGCATTGTTCTATTATTATTTTTTAAGCACAGTCACTTTTGGATCAAATTCAGCTTTACTAAACTTCTGACCTTTCTGTGGTTTCCCCTTTCTTTTGTGTCTCTGTAGGTCTTTGGAAGTGATTGCCGGCTTGGAAAGTAATAGCAAAATCTTCACTGTTTATGTCCATGGATTACTGCAGCTACAGGTAAAGGAGTTGGAACCGAACTGTAGCTTCTGCCTGATGCGAGGGTGGGGCCTGGGGGAGGCGTGCCGGGGATATTTTAGAACAATGTATCAAAGCACCTGCCCATTGTTAGAAAGAAAGGCCAACTTCTGCGGTTTCGTTTTCCCTGTTCCCTGCCTGCCTGACTTTGTTCCTTCTTGATGTGGGGGTCCCTCTCTCTTGGCAGTCATAGCCCCAGTCTTGGTCCAAACCTGTGGGCCCTGCAGGCCTCTCCTACTACAAGCAGTCTATAGTATCAGTGAGGGGGGGCACTTACCTCGTCACTAGCCAGTCCCGGGTCGAAAGTGGAGGGGTTCCTCTCAGAAATGGGGATTGGGTTGCCAACTCAAGGTTGGGAAGTTCCTGGAGACTTGGGGGTGGAGCCTGAGGAGGGCGGTGTGGGCAGGGACCAAATTGGGCTATAATGAATGCCACAGAGCACACGCCCCACATCGGCCTTTTTGCCTTTTTCTCTGCAGTCCTGGCTCAGTAAAGCAAGCATGCCTTCCCTTCTTCCAGGGGTGTAATAGTGGAGCCAAAAGAGACAAGACGCCTGATACGTGGAGGACACTTGTCCGTTTCCTGCAAGTTTCCATGGGAAATGTAGTGAGAAAGAACCTCTATCAGGGAGAAGAGGCAGAATCTCCCCCCGCCCCTCCCTGGCAGAGATTCTTTCTCTAGGCCTCTCGTCTAGTCTGCTCGGCTCCCTCTCGCCGCTGCCAGTGCGCTCAGCTCCCGAGTGCATTTAGGGGAGCAAGGGGGAGTGTGCTGGCGAAAGGAAGCGTGCTCCTCTTGCTCCCCCCTTGCACTTGAGAGCAAAGTGTGCTAGCGGCGGTGAGAGGGGCAGGGAGCAGCAGGGGTGATTTGATAAAAATTGGGCCCCGATCTAGTGTTGCGTTGGGAATGACCTTATTCCTGGAGTGACAAGGAAGTGCTCAGGACTGGAGGCAAGTACTCCCAAGGCGTGCACCCCTCAATCCACCCAGTCCCCCAGTTTGGGCTCTGTGGGACCTGGTAACCCAAGTCCAAGATGAGAAAAATAAAGGCAGGATTTCTGTAGTCTGGAGATTGGTTGTAAGGAGGGAGGGACCCGGCACTCACCTTTTCTTTGCTCCTTCCATCGCATGCATGCTCCTGGGCCTGCACAATGATGTCACTTCTGGGAAGTGATGTCGTCACACAGGCCTGGGAGCATGCACGTGCCTTGCAGGGGGCAATTGGGAGCTGCAGCAAAGTGTGGGAGCATCCTCGGGGCAGTGCGACGCCATCACTCCTAGGAGTGACATTGCTGCACTGCCCCCACCTTTCCCCCTTGCTGGCTAGGTGAGTGGGGGGGGGGGCAGGGGATTCCTTGCTCCCACCAGGGCATCTAGGATCCCTCCTTGTAATTCTGGGAGCTCTCCAGGTTCTGCCTAAATGTCCACAACCCTAAATGAAAGTTGGGGGTTTCAAGTTACCATGTAACCGGCAAGAGTTCTTCTCTCAGTTTGCATAAGAGTAACCATGGTCGACCCCAAAAGTCACTGAGAGCCAAGCTACAAGTGACGCCTGACACAGGTTGGACACTTGTCAGCTTCCCTCAAGTTTTGATGGGAAATGTAGGCGTCCTGGTCTTGCAGCTGTAATGGAGAGCCAAGCTGTAAAACCAGGACGCCTACATTTCCCATCAAAACTTGAGGGAAGCTGACAAGTGTCCAACCTGTGTCAGGCGTCACTTGTAGCTTGGCTCTGAGAGACCAAACAGCAGTATCCACTTCAAACATTCCCCCTCGATCAAACTGGGCCACAACAAAAGCTTTCGCTAACAAAACTATGGGCTCGATCAACACAAGTTTGAATCCCCTAATCTCTCTTCCTTCCCCCCTTTCCCTCTTTTTTTGCTTCTCTGATACAGGCAGGGCAGTACACGTCAATATTCATAGACAACAGCGCCGGAGCACCCATCACCATTCAGAACGGGTCCGATTTCATGGGAATGTTCATGGGAGTGTAACTCCAAACGGCCATCATTGCCGCGCGGTGGGGGAAGAAAAAGAACGCAACCCAGAATGTACCGATCTGAACTCTGATCCCCTCCCGTCCTGGAGAACTGCCTTCTCCTTGCCAACTGACTCGGGTTGTTACTGACTTAGTCAAACAAATGTACCTTTCCTTCTACAAGGATGTAACGATGGTTTGAGGTGGAAAAAAACAGGGACAGGCGGAGGCTCTAGCCACTGAATGGAAAACCAAAATCTATTTTCCCATTGTAGAAATTCCATCCTTCCCCCTAAATCCTGGTCAGAGGTCTGAGCACCAAATCTGGCTTGTTTCAGGTATTATGTTAAAAACAAAACAAACCCACCATCACAAAAAATCCAGGGAAATCCCATCTGGATCTTTATTAGTGAGGGCTGCGTTCCTGGGGTGGGTGGGTAGCATGGGCGGTTGAGAGGTAGTGTGGTGTAGTGGCTTGAGAGTTGTAGTAGTACTTGGGAGACCCAGGTTTGAATCCCTACACAGCTTATTGAGATTGCCTTGGGCAAGCCGCCGTTTCTTCCAAGTAGTTGTTGTGAGGATACAGCAGAGGAGAGGAGAGAAGATGTAAGCTGCCCTGAATGCTTCAGAAAAAGGGTGGAATGAAAATGTGACCCAGTTTTAACATTTCCTTTTTATTTTTCACCCCCACCCCCTCCCAGTTTTATTGCCACCTTTTAAAAACAAATTTTAAATACAGCCTTGGCGATACTTCTGTTCACATTTTGTGCAACTGAACTGAAAACAGTTTTACCCAGGCTTGCCTGCACATAGGGAACGTTTAATTGTAAAGCAGCTTAAATTACAGAGTTTTGTAAGATGCTTATCTTGGAAATTGTGGTCCTGTCTGTCCCCTAGATGGGAGAGGACTTGAGGGGTGGAGAGAGCCAATAGTTGATCAATTTAGAGCTTCTCAAAAGAAGTGTAGGATTTAAAAATAGTAGCAAATCAACTAAAAGCTGTCACAAACAAAGGGAATTGCGAATCAGGAATGAGAGACAAGCAAAGCCAGTTAAGAAGGGTAGAATCACCTCTGTCCAAATTTGGGGGTCCATCTACACACACAGACACAGACACACACACAACACACAGACACACACACAACACACAACACACACACAGAGCAGTGTTAGATCCCCGATTTATGCAGACATTCCAACTTGCTTTCAAGCCATCAGTGGCTCCTGCTTGGAAAGTTTTTGGGGGACGGCTCTATGGTCGTGTGTGGTTTTTTCCCCCAAAAAAATAGTTTAATAAGAATTATAATTAAAAGACCTGTATATTATCTGTGCTTCACTGCAAGTTCCGAGCCCTGCTCAAAGAAGATGGAAGAATGCAAGTTTGGATGCTGAAATTGGTGCCACGTCATCAAAGCGATTTCCGTTGGGGCTGAGCTGTTCATTTCGTAGTGCTTGTTTCACGTTAACCAGGGAAGGGGGAACCTCGAAGTCTTGATGTGTTTGGGCACGAACAATGCAAGCTGGCTGGCAAACTTTGCAATTCTTTCTCTTTGGATACGCTGAAATCTGGCAGATGGTGTGGACAAATAACCATCGACACCAACAGAGTAATTTGGAATGTGGGAGTTTTTCTAAACAATTCTTTTAGAGTAGAGCTCAACATTGTAAGAAACTCAGGGCTACCACTTGAAATGGCAGTCCCGTGTTGAATGCCCCTCCTGCTATCACTTGTTCCATGCCTTCAGATGGTTGTGCGTTTCCTTGCTTCCACACCAGCCCTAAAAAATGATGTGCAGGAAGGAGGTGCATCACTGGAGGACTTGACGTATATAGTACTAGATGTTACATAAAGGACAAACGAGACGCAAGACTGCTGTTTTCAGTGGAAGCGCTGTGTGTCTTTTAATGTTAAGTCTCTCCCTAGCTGAGCAAACCTAAGCAGTTACTCCCTTCTAAGCCCATTGACTACTTAGGATTATGGTGCCAATCTCTTAAAGTTAAACACTTCCCGGAGGCTGGGCGATTTTGTTTTTTTGTATTAGAGAAGGGCAAGAAACGAGAAGACAAATATTTCAGGCAACTGCAACCGTTATAGCAAAGACTCTTGGCTTTTCTTTTGTCATCTTATGTTTTAATAAGATATATAAATAAATCTGTATATTTAGTCACATTGTATACACAGCCGCCCCTGGGGCATGCATATAAAGTTGTAAACATATCATGCGCACCGTACTGGCTGCCAAACGACCTGGCATGGGATCCGCCGGCTGGTGAGGGGAGTGTTGACTTCTTTATGGAGCTGGTTTGGCATTGGCAGCGATAAAAACAAAATGTAGAAAATTCACTCCGTCCACTGTTTTAAGTCTGTTTTAAAGCTTCATATAAAGCACAGGGACATGGTATCAATCTATTACCAACTTCTGATTTAGGCATAATACAGGCAGAATATTCTTAATATCCTATTCCTGGTTTAGAGACTGAGAACCAGACTTCATCTTTCATGCACTACTTTCCTTCATGTTTGCTTTAACCCCAGAGCATATTGCTATGGTAGCACCAGTGCTAGCTACATGTGATGCTCAGATTGAGTTAATGTGGCCATTTTTCTTGCTTTTGAGCTCATATATTGTCATGATCACTCCCTTTGGACCATCTCCTTTTTATTGCTGTTGTGATATGAAAATAAAAGGGCTCATGGGTTCATTTCTCACCATGAAGAAGCAAAGTCGAAATAGATAGTCATATCGAGCCACCAAGCTTGCAAAATTTGGTGTTAGGGAAAAATCTTCCCTGTAGCACATCAAGGAGGGGGTAGTGTAATTGTCCTCTCCTGAATGTGCTAACTTTCTAGATGCTAGGAATTTTTCCTTGCCTATCTTTCCACCTGCAGATTATTATTATTGTTGTTGTTTATTATTATTTGAATTATCTGAAACAATCAACAATAAGCAGAGGTCACATGTTGTTATTGATTGGCCTTGCTAAGTGGATCCAAGTATCCACCCAAGACCTAAGTATCAACCAGATATCAGCGTAATATGTACGCTGTTAATCCCACAAGATCTTGATTTGTTCATTTTCTAGCACCTTTTCCACCTGATGTTCCCATGAATTCTTTGATACTGGCAAGTTATACTTGTTTATTATTATTATTATTATTATTATTATTATTATTATTATTATTATTATTCCGCCTTTCTCACTGAGATCCAAGGCAGATTACACACTGCAGGTGAATACAATATAATCAATAGTTTGCACTTTCACCGAGCAAAATACAATATGATCAACAGTTAGGATATTCAATGAAAACAGATACTACAGGGTATGGTAGGAGAAAATTTGAACACTAGCAAAAAGCTAAACACAGAGATGAAACCTTTCTGAATTAAAGAGTAATTAATTAACATGACATCTTTAGCAATGTGGAACTACCCAATAGGAACATATCTACATCAGCAGACAGTACTCAGTAGCCCAGTCTATAGTCCCTGGCTCTTATCAAGGTATTTCTTTGAGCTATTTCTTATGACTCAATCCTATAATCTGAGTAGAAAGCCCTCCTGAGTCATTCGGTTTTGCACAGATTTGGGATCTTGCCTTGAGTTCTGTGGTGGCAGAAAGGCAGGATATGAGTTATAAACAAATAGAATGTCTCTTACTTTCCGGTAAGCATTCTTATAAGCCTAGGCATGGTGATTAGAAAACAAGTTCCATTAAAATCAATGCATCTTACTCCTGACTAGGGATGTTTCTGAAATTCGCCTCCTCCAAATTTCTTCCTGGATTTTGGAATGCCAGATTACCCGGACTTGTTTCCAAACTCTCCTCCCCATTGTTATGTATTTGCCTTCCAGGTTGTAAGCAATGCGCTGTGCGTCTGCCATTAACCAGATCTTCCATTTCTCTTTGGTTCACTTTCCTCCATGTTCAAATACAGCAAAAAAGGAAGCAGTCTTGATGTGACTATACCTACATTTGTATCCACTTTCTTTTTGTGTGGTGGTCATACAATGCACAGGAGCTCACATGAGCGTTGGTAAAACATCGCACAAAAACAAATCCCAGATGTCTAGACATGATACCCTATTGCAGCGAAAATAACAGACTCGTGGCGCCTTAAAGATGCACAAATTTATTGTGGCAGAAATTTTCATGACCCGAATCCCACTTTTTCAGATGCATGTTTGTACACTTGTTGAGGTAGTTTCTGGTTCACGGATGCTTCTGCCATAATAAACATGTTAAAATGCCACAAGACCACACAAAAAAGAACCTTAATGTACAATAGCAACAAGGTTGCCTTTCTTGCAACATTCAGTCAGTGTGCGTGTGTGCATTCCAGGCATGGAGGCAGAACATGAATGGATGAAACGAAAGCTGTGGCAAATGAGGCATGCACGGCGAGTGCTCTCTACATACAAAAATAAAGAACAAGAATCCAATGCCATAATTCATATTAGAAATTCTCCCCATAAAACTGCAACGGAAGCAACACGCCGTCCTACACAGCACCGTGACATTTTGGAACAATACAAGATGGGTAGCCGTGTTTGTCTGTCTGTAGCAGTAGAGAAGAGCAAGAGTCTAGTAGCACCTAGAAGACTAACAAAATTTGTGGCATGGTATGAAGGTCTGTGAGCCACAGCTCAGATATCTGAAAAAGTGAGCTGTGGGTCATGAAAGTTCATACCCTACCACAAATTTTGTTGGTCTTCTAGGTGCTGCTGGACTCTTGCTGTTTTCAACTGGAACAATACAGGCACAGAATGGGGACGATCCAGCCATTCCTACTTCTGAGTAGATTGTGGTGAGGACTACGGTCCAAGATTTTACTGTACTGTGTATCTCCTCGTGCCATCTCTTTCCCTCGCCTCCCCTTTCTGTAGCCGCTAATGCAACCAGTCTTTCTGGCACCCAGACAGCTTTGTGGGCTCTGCTCTCAAGCGGCCCTTTGAATATTTTCCCTGGCAGGGATTGGACAGGTTGCGGGGTTTTTAAGCCCTCTTCGGATTTCAGGTTTTTGTAAATGATTTTGATGCCATATTCCAGACTGACTCCATGGGTATTTACATTGGATTAGCGTCGGCTCGCCTGCCTTTCCTCACCCGACAGAGACGAAAGCCCCGGGTTTGCAAACTCCCTGTGACTGGCAGGGCTTTTGACTCTTCCTATCACCCCCCAGCCCCCGCGCTCATCTTATGGAAACTCTTGGCATGAAAATGGGAGTGGGTTTTGGCTCGGAAAGGGAGTGTGAAATTGTGCGGCCAAATCCCTGGAGAGAACTGGAGGTCAAATCAGTTTGGGGACAGGATTCTCCAATGGGCTACCCGAGAACCGGACTAGGGAGACACTATGGTGGAGCACTTCTTTGCAGTGTGAAGGTCCCAGGTTCTGTCCCCAACACCTCTGGTTAAAAGGATCCTGACTAGGAAGTGTTTTTGAATTAAAATGTTTCTTTATTTAAACTATAAACTACACACCACAACACAATAAGCAACAAACATAGAGAACAAGAAAAAAAAACATAGTTCGAAACATAACACACTAACAATACATATATCTATAAAATTAAGAGGAAAAGAAAAAAAAATTACCTAAATTACACTACAAGTTGAGTTCCGATTTTCTCCGCAACAAGTATATAGCATTTCTAGAGTCCCACTTATTCTAAGTTAGTCACAAAACCCCTCTTTTTTCTATTGTTCCTGTTTCTTAATCTATAAATCCAGATGTCATCAAATCCTTGTTATCCATTTCATGCAAAAAGTCTATTAACGGTTTCCATTCAGTCAAGAAGTTAACTAATGTCCTTTCTCTAATGAATGCAGTAAGTTTTGCCATTAACGCAAACTCCAAAACTTTTGTCAACCATTCCTCCACCGTAGGCAATGTTGTAGTTTTCCACTTTTGTGCATAAAGTACTCTTGTTGCTGTAATAAAGTATAAGAACAGCGTTCTAAAACTTTTTTTTCCAGCTGGCTGTCCATTATTCCCTAATGTCTAATACAACCGGGGCGCCTCCACTGAATCACAAGCTAACCAACTACTATAGGAGGCAAAAAGGAAATACAATTCCTCTAGGATATTTAGTAATTTTTATCGAAAATTTTTTGGTTATATAAAGTGCAGACAGTGCTGAAGTGTATCAAATGCATACAAAAGTTATACAAAAATTATAATCCAGTATCAATGGTCCACACCCTGAAAAAGAAGTGATATGATTACTGCACCAGTTGGACTACCCACCTGTTATGGTCATGAATCTGTGATACTTGATTGTGTAGTAGTACATGGATGCTATTGATACTGGATTATAATTTTTGTATAACTTTTGTATGCATTTGATACACTTCAGCACTGTCTGCACTTTATATAACCAAAATTTTTTCGATAAAAATTGCTAAATATCCTAGAGGAATTGAATTTCCTTTTTGCCTCCTATAGAAGTTGGTTAGCTTGTCCATTATTCCCACCAGAAAGGTCTCTGGTTTCAGCTGAAGTTTAATCTTCAAAATCTTCTGAATTGATGATTGTATCTGCAACCAAAAACTCTCTGCTTTCTTACATGTCCACCACATATGAAAAAATGCCCCTTCTTGTTTAGCACATTTCCAACATACATTTGACGCCCCCTTATACATTTTATAGGAATAGGAAGTGCTGAGGAAGACCTTTCTCTGCTTGAGAACCGGGACAACGGCAGCTGTTCTCAAACTGAACGAGAAGGACAGAGGCTCTGACTCTATAAGGTTGCTTCATATGGCCCTGTTTATTTAAAATATTTACATCGGACAATGGTTAAAACTATATATACATTAAACAAAGAGGAGAGACTGTGGCTGATTCCGCACACGTTGGATAATGCACTTCCAATGCACATTATCAATCGTTTGAGGTGGATTTTTTGTTCCGCACACAAAAAAATCCATTCCAAATGATCTATAAAGAGGATTGGAAGTGCATTATCCAACGTGTGCGGAATCACTGTGTGGTTCAGTGGTAGAGAGTCTGCTCCGCATGCTGGTCCCAGGTTTAATCCCCGCATCTCCAGCTGAAAGGACAAAGCAGTCGGTGAAGTGAAAAACCTTCGTCCGAGACTGTGGAGAGCTCCTGTCAGTCTGAGCGGATGATATTGACCTTGATGGACCGATAGACTGATTCAGTAAAAGGCAGCTTCGTATGTATTGCTGACCTGGATAATTCAGGCAAGCAGCTAATCTCAGCAGCTCTTGGAAGCTAAGCAGGGTTAGCTTTGGTTAGTACTTGGATGGGAGACTTCCAAGGAAGTCCAGGGCCTGTGGCAAACCACCTCTGAAGTCTTTTGCCTTGAAAACCCTATGGAGTCTCCATAATTCAGTTGCAACTTAATAGTATTTTACACACCGCAACTCGCAATCCCTGGTGGAAGAAAAATAATCTTTAAAAAAAAATCACTGTTGGACGACGGCGTGATGTCACTTCTGGGCAAAATCTGCAAGGGACATCAGTACATCTTACCACAGAGTTTCTGGACCTGTGATCTCACTTCCGGGTTTTCCCTGGAAGTGATGTCACATTGTCACTCTATGGCACACCTCCCCCCATGTCCCTGCCACCCTGGACTCCCCCAGGTTGCCAAGCCCTTCTTGGTAATCCAAACCCTGAAAAACAATAAATCTCGGATGCCACACTAATTTTTTTTTTAACCAAAGGCAGCAATAGGAAAAAAAGGAAGTTGTGATTTATCAGGCTAGGGTCAAGGCAAATGTGCTAAACAAGAAGGAACACTCCACCCCTGAAGCAGCTGATTGGTTCCCCATGACCTGCCTTGGGTATAAATACTTTGAGGTCAGCCTGGCAACCAACAGGAGGACTGGAGGTGGAGAAATGTGAGGGCGAGCAACGTCAGGTACGTTGTAACGTTACTTCCAGTTAAAACCCAGGAGTGACATAGCATAGCTCTAGGAATCTCTGGAAATTCTATGATAAAAGGCTATCGTTCCTTGCCATTCCTAGAACTACCCTTCATCACTTACGGATTTGACATTGCAACATAACCAATGTTGATTTTTTAAAATTCTACAACCACCGATCGGAGGGGTGTTGGGCAAACAAAGCTGCTGGCAGGAAGCCTCCAGCCATTGCGGGAGACCTGGCAAACCAACTTCCAAGCCACCTGATGTAATTGCCAGTGCTCAGAGCTTGGGAGAACTGGGTGGGTGAGAGTATGACTAAATGTTCCAGGCCTCTCGACAGACATTGTGTGGTGCATTCCTGCACTGGTGTTGAAAGGTCTCCGGCCACACCTCACAAAACTATCCTGAGCTTTAGCAACAATCCCTGGAGAGATGACAGGCAGAGAATTTGTGTGTGGGTGAGCATGCCCACGTATACTTCATCCACATATATCTAGTTTTTTGCGGCAGTCACCAGTGTCTGGTAGCCTTCTAAAAGGTGTGTTAGTGTGAGATGCTGTCATCGTTGCTGCAGACCCTGCTCTGGTCATTCCACAGGGTCCCCTATCCCTCAGGAACAGCTTTTTATGGAGATTAGTGGGCTGCAGTGAGAAGGGGGGGAAGGCAGGGAAGATCCATTCTGCCACTGGAAAATTTAGTATGGATTCAACCCCTCGTCTCGACTTACCAGGCAACCTCTTGCCCCCATGCTCCAGCCCTGTTCTCGCTCTTGGAGCATCGGGACCAAACGGGGAGGGATAAGCTGATTCCGCACACGTTGGATAATGCACTTCCAATCCTCTTTAGAGATCATTTGGAACTGAATTTTTCGAGTGTGAAACAAAAAATCCACTTCCAAACAATAGCTAAAGTGCATTGAAAGTGCATTCTTCAACGTGTGCGGAATCAGCCATAGTGTCGCATGATACTCTAAGAATTTCCCTAATCTCTATGCCTTTTTAACCATAGAGACTGGGGGAATTCCTAGAGTGTCACGTGAATTTATTTTCCCTGGTTTCTGCCCCCAAATGCTCCTGTTCCCCCAGCTGCTCCCAGCTGGCCACCCTGTCCTTGTCTTTAGCACAAATGCACGCACATGAACACTAATGCGTCCTCCATGTCTACCATTTCACATAGTGCAGCTGCTGAACTTTACTTAGGAAATTTGTTGACATGTCGGGAGATGTTTTTTGACACTCTCTTTAACCAAAAGGACCCAAACTCCCTGGGTTTTCAGATCAGTAGAAGGACAGGCCATTTCGATAAACACAGCCGCATGCAGTGGGAGGCCAAAAGGCATGATGGATCTCGGAACAGTAGTCTGCATGTTGGATCCTGCCAATTCCTTCTGCTAGAGGAAAGCATCTCTGTAATTGAGACACATTTGTAGGACCCAACATAATAATAGTAAGGCTGGGTTCTGTTAGGTTTTATGTTGCTGGTGTCTTCTTATGAGAAGACACAATTCTCTGGAAAAGTCAATGCATGCTAGGAAAAGTGGAAGGCAGTAGGAAAAGAGGAAGACCTAAAACGAGATGGCTGGACTCAATCAAAGAAGCCACGTCCTCCACTTCTCCTCTGAGTAGGTCTGTTAGAGGTAGAACGTTTCGGAGGTCTTTCATTCATAGGGTCGCCAGAGGTCGGAGACAACTTGACGGCACATAACATACACATTTTGCTGTTCTTTGACCATAATAAATGATCGGTGGATAGTGCGGCTGGCATCAGAATTTGGCATAGTTGGGCTCCTGCAAAGGCCCACTGTGTGGCAGAAGGTCAATCCCCAACAGCAGAAACTGAGAGCCAAGCTACAAGTGATGCCTGACACAGGTTGAACACTTGTCAGCTTCCCTCAAGTTTTGATGGGAAATGTAGGCGTCCTGGTCTTGCAGCTTGGCTCTCCATTTAATTGAAGTTTACAGAGCGGCTGTCTATGGGAGGGAGAACATGCATTCGGGAGGGGAGTGCAGGCGTCGGACTCTCACCGGGCACTCCCCCTTCCCCTCCGCTGAGTGTGTGTGTGTGTGTGGAGGGGGGGGGGTTCTGTAAACTTCAATTAAATGGAGAGCCAAGCTGTAAGACCAGGACGCCTACATTTCCCATCAAAACTTGAGGGAAGCTGACAAGTGTCCAACCTGTGTCAGGCGTCACTTGTAGCTTGGCTCTGAGTCAACCTCTCTGTTTCGAAAAGAAGTGCTCAAGGGAAGCAAATTGCAAGAGAATCGAAAGGGGCTTCTGGAGTGATTTTGCATTTCCTGGAGGGAGGAACCCCGGTGGGATTGAAGCAGTGCCTCTTCTGCGCTTCTGAAGATTCTGTGGGGGGTTATACAGAGGTCAAAAAAGCTGCGGTCTGTTCCCTCTGGCATAGCTTCAGTGGCTGTAGGGTTGCCAACTTTGGCTTGGGAAATTCCTGGAGATTTGAGGGTGCAGCCGGGGGAAGGCAGAGTTCGGGGAGGGAAAGAAGCTCAGCGAGGATGAGAGGCCGTCGAGTCCACCCTCCAAAGCTGCCATTTCCACCGTGGGAATTGATCTCTGTAGTCTGGAGTTAAGGCCCCACCTGGAGGCTGGCAATCCTATTGGTGGGAGGGGGCAAGTAAGGTCACCAAGTTCCAGGTGGGATCTGGCGATCTCCTGGAATGACAACTGATCTCCAGATTATAGAGATGTTTGTGTTTATGGGAAGGGTAGCAGCTGGGTTGGGGCAAGATAGGAAAACAATTTGCTGTAGGAGGTAATATTTCCTAAGATCTCGCCGGAGGCGTCATTTACTCATCACTTGCGTCACAAATGAGAAACATCATCGCAACCCCCAATCTATCCCTTAAAATCTGGCTTTGTTTCAAAACATGAGCTATAAGATACCGTGTTGCCATTTTTCTGCCTCAGCTCTTGGCAGAGTCTTAATTCTGTCAATCTAGTGCTGAGACAAGACTTCGTAGACCATGTGCCACAAAATGTATGCCAGCCACATGGTTTTCTGTTCGATTCACTATCCCCTTTCTGTTTGTTACAACGCCACAGACCGGCTGTCTGCTGTGTTCTCCTGCACCCACCTGGTCTGACTTGGAAAATTAATTTTGGAATTGACATATGTGCATCTTGACACATTTATCACTCTTTTTCTTCCTTACTAGCTTAAGAGCATGAATGCACATTGATCTTTACTCACGCATGAGCACATAGGCACACTGATTCGAACTAGGAATTAGACTAAATTTCGCAAGCACGCTGGTTTGATTTTAACATTCCTATTTTGAATTTAGCCCTGTTTACACATTACAGCGAATGCACGTACAATCCATGTACAGTGTACGCTGATTTTTCTTGATAAGCACATCGAGTAATTTTCATGTAACATTCAACACATGCACAGCAGAACATGTGATTGAAACCATGCATTTATCCAGGTACAGGTCCCCAGTTTCACTTGTAAAGAGAACATACATTGGCTATTTCTTACAAACAGAAGTACCCACATACATGCAGGATGTATGAGCATTCACTGTAACTTGTGAACAGGGCTTTTGTGTCTCCCTTGTAAAAATCAATATCTGCCAGTTTATTTTCTGCTATCTTGTGCTGAATGTTCCTATAAAATGCACACATTTTCCAACATGAGTGGCATATCAATGGCATGCAAGAAACAAACAAAAGACCCATCACAGTATTTTAATCATTGAGCATGTGTATTCACCTCTATTGGCAATCCATGGGTTGCGGGCGGGGGACTCATTCTGGAAATGGTAAAGTAAGGCAAACTAGGCATGTATATAACAAAGTGCAAAAAGCAATAAATCACGAATGGACAAGTGCCCCTCCGAAAACAGGCTCAGATCTTTTGGGACATCCACATTCAAGAATAGTAAAGAATCCAGTAGCACCTTTAAGACGAACCAACTTTATTGTAGCATAAGCTTTCAAGAACCACAGCTCTCTTTGTCAGATGCAACTTTATTGTAGCATAAGCTTTCGAGAACCACAGCTCTCTTTGTCAGATGCAACTTTATTGTAGCATAAGCTTTCGAGAACCACAGCTCTCTTCGTCAGAGGCATCTGCCTCTGACGAAGAGAGCTGTGGTTCTCGAAAGCTTATGCTACAATAAAGTTGGTTTGTCTTAAAGGTGCTACTGGACTCTTTACTATTTTGCAACTACAGACTAACACGGCTGACTCCTCTGGATCTATGACCATGGAAAACACCATATTCAAGAAGAACTTCTGGTGGGGAAAAGTGCCTGAGCGTTCCTAGCTTACAAGCAACGCTTCCCCCCATCTTGATTCTGAAGCCCTGGCGTCAGATCACATCCCCCCCCCCAACTTTGCTATGTGTGAGTTTACAATGTAATACAAATCATTTTGGACTTTGAAGTCCTACTCTGAGAAGGGGAGGGGGTGGGCAGGAGAGAAAGGCAAGCTTTCAGCCAAGCATGAAATGTGATTTTATATTGCCAAAACTGACCGCAATTTCGCTTGATGGTTTTTTTGTGGGTTACAAGCCAGCCTCTCCCCACCAGCCTCCAAATGTTATAAAACACCTGCTTGTAACTGCTTTTAATTCTATTTAAGTTTATAGCCATGTCTGGCAAATAAATACACACAGACGCACTCACACACACACCGTTTGCTGTGTGTTCCCCGGCTCTTGGCAGAGAATCCGCATTTGGAAGGAAATGCTAGAATCAGCTTCTTCTAAAACTGGATTCTTTCTTAGAGACTCTTTAGAGACATAGGCTGCTTCCACACACGTTGGATAATCCACTTTCAATACTCTTTAGCGAACATTTGGAACTGCTTTTCCATGAGTGATTCCGCACACGTTGGATAATGCACTTCCAATCCTCTTTATAGATCATTTGGAACGGATTTTTTTGTGTGCGGAACAAAAAATCCACCTTAAACAATTGATAATGTGTATTGAAAGTGCATTATCCAACGTGTGCGGAATCAGCCCATGTGTGGAACAAAAAGTCCACTTCCAAAGGATTGCTAAAGTGCATTGAAAGTGCATTATTCAACTTGTGTGGAAATGGCCACTAGCACAACAGGTGAAGTGTATTTTTTTTCTGGTGTGGAAGGATGGGAAGGGGTGTGTGTGAAAAGACTCACCTGTTGGCTTTCTGTCTGTAAAAGCAGAGAGATTCTCTCTGGAAAAAAAGGAGTAACTTTCCTAGCTGGAAAGAATGATGTCTTGCAAGGGACATTCCCATCTGCCCCTTATGATCTGTGCTTTTTTCCTCTCTGCCACTCCGGGCTGTGCTACAACCGACGGGTCCAGGTTGGTCCGTGGTGGAAGGGGTCTGCTCCTAAAATGAAGAATGCCATTCCGTGCAGAAAAAGGGTGCATGGCTGACTGATGCTGAACCCTTTGTGGGGTTCAGCATTCTGCCCCCTCTTTATGCTTTTGACCCCTGCTAGGGTTCCCAAGCTCCAGGTGGTGGCTGGAGATCTCTCGGAGTTACACATGATCTGCAGGTGACAGATATCAGTTCCCTTGGAGAAAATGGATGCCTTGGAATGTGGACTCTAGGGCGTTATACCCAGCGGACATCCTTCCCCTCCCCAAACCCTACCTTCTCCAGGCTCCACCCCCAAAATCTTCAGGAATTTCTTAGCCCAGAGCTGGCCACCCTACCACATACCATGCTTTACAGTGGTATTGGAGAAGACCCACGTTTAAAGATGCAGCAAGGGACCTCTGAGCACATACAGAGTGCCTTTCTCACTCCACAGAGTAACTGATGTCCTCTCCTACATACTTAGACATGAAGATGACAATTTGAAGAAGCGGGCAAAGGTTTTTCCTTTTCACTGCAACCTGAACATACATGCTTTATTGCTAGTGTATGCAGGGCCGTATCAACCCATGGCGGGGCCCCTAGGCTTTCAGGTATTTCTGGCCCCTCCAGCACTTCAGTCTTTCACAACTGCAGCTGACAGCCTGACTCTGGTACGGGAGGTACTAGACCGCAATACATAGCCCTAGATCCATCTTGAGGGTCTCCTGAAGAATTCTATTTGCAATATTTAAAATATTTTTATTGCACGAGTAGAACTCTTCAGAAAAGCACATTTTGGAGGTATAATTGTTCAATACTGTAATATTTTGAAGTGAATAAAATTGTTATTATTCATTAACATTTGAACTTGGGACCTCTAGCATGTCTTCCAAGGCAGAAGAGCAACCCTGATGAATGTTGTTGCCCCTCTCCATAGCTAATTCAGAAGAAGTGTGAAAACCCTGGCTGCTGCTGTTCATGTGGGGAATGCTATGTTCCATGACCCCGAAATGGACTAGGAACTAGGAAGCGCATTCCTTGAGGTCTCTGGGTGGATTTCTCATGGGAAAACAAGCACCGGAGGAAAGTTGTGAAGGACAACTTCATGAAACAACTTCGGAGCCAACCCTCCCTCCTGCCAAGGATTGTAGGCTCCAGGGCTGGATTGTACCTGCAGATAGAACAAGGTGATAATTCTGTCTTCGTGCAATTAATCAACGTCCTGCCTCATGCTGATGGTGTTCGATTGATTAGGAAAGTTGCTTCCCATGCTATCATCTCCTATTACTGAGATGCAATGTGAAGAGACAGCACAGCAAGGGGTTGGGCTAGCTGGGGGCACAGCCTTCCAGGTTCCCTCCTGTACTACCCGCTCTGGGGTGCAGCTAGGGTTGCCAACCTCCAGGTGGTGGCTGGAGATCTCCTGGAATCACAACTGGTCTCCAGGCCACAGAGACCAGTTCTCCTGGAGAAAATGGCTGTTTTGTTGTAACCTTTTTTCCATTTAAACAATAAACAGTAAGCATAAAAGATAAGAAAAAATACAATTAAAAAAAAACATACCAACAGAACATATAAACAAGAAAAACAAACAGAACAAGCAACTAATAATAATATAAAAAGAAAATACAACTTTAAAAGATAGAGAAAAAGAGAAAAAAGGAAAACAAAACCTAAACTACATGTTGAGTTCCGATTTTCTCCACGACAAACATATATCATTTTCAAAATCAAAAAGAGTCCAGTAGCACCTTTAAGACTAACCAAGTTTATTGTAGCATAAGCTTTCGAGAACCACGTTCTCTTCGTCAGATGCATGGAGGGCAGAAGGAAACTGGCCAAATATAGAGGAGGAGATGGGGGGAAGGGGGGAAGGAGGAGAGGGGGGACGTAAACAACTCCTTTGATATGGAGATGCAGACAGCTCCTTTTGGTGTGGGGATCAGTTTGCTTGTGTAAAGATTCAAAGGAGTTTGCTGTGTTAGTCTGTAGTAGCAAAATCAAAAAGAGTTCAGCAGCACTGCAGCACAAGCCCTCGATAACCACAGTCCTCCCCGCCAGATGCATCTGACAAAGAGAACCGTGGTCCTCGAAAGCCCACGCCAGGTGCCACTGGACTCCCCCTGACCCCCTTCAAACATTGTCCAATCAAGGCTGTTCCGATAGCCCCAAATCCTTTGATTTATGTTGTGAGAACCACTGAAAGGGGCTTCATCCCCTGGGTAATTTGAAAGTATATAAGATGGCCTCCCAGCCCACATGGCGCGAGTGCCATTCCTATCCCAGCCCCCTTGCTGTCTTCCCGTGGTTCTAGTGCTGGCGCTGGACCACGCCGCTGCTATATCTCTGACCTGCCTACGGATTGTAAGTATGTCCTTGTCATCGTGGTATCCGGCTCCTGCATCCGTCTCTAATTTTCCTACCCTGTATTTCCTAGCTCTTATATGTAATCTTGTATGTGTGTGTAAGTTCAGGCATACGCCACACTATTAGAAAATACACCTTATTGATTGAATAATTGTAGTCTGCCTCTTTATCATGTGAATTTCCGAAAAAGGACCTTGGTATACATTGGTTAGATCCGCGCTAAATTTAGTTCTGGACTGCTAAGCTAGTTCCCCATCCAAATAAAGAGCAGTTCCAGTAACAGATGCATCTGATGAAGAGAGCTGTGGTTCTCGAAAGCTTATGCTACAGTAAAGTTGGTTAGTCTTAAAGGTGCTACTGGACTCTTTTCTATTTTACCTAACAGGGTTGTTGTTCCTGGGGTTAAAGTGGAACAGGGGAGAACAATGTTGTAAGCTGCTTTTGGGTCCCCGGCGGTGGAAGAAGTGAGGAATGAATATGTAAATAAAAAAATAAAATATATGTGCTCTACTGGCATCCTTTGAAGCAGGTAAAACGATCTGTTCTTCGTCTCCCTCCCTTCCCTGCTTTATACTTTCAAGAGAAATGCCAGAAAATCAGAGAAAGAAAGAATGGCTGGATGCATTTGTGGGGACCTGACATCTTAGCCCCATATCGACAGCCTTCGTTCCAGCCGACTCCAGCCATTTTCAACAGGTCACATTCTTTAGGGGTTTCCCTTGCCAATTTTTGCAAGCTTGAAGCTGTATTTAGAGCTGATAGCAATCTTTGTTGATTACAGCCATTTTCTCTCTGTGTTTTTGGCTATTGCCTTAAAATTCAGGAGGGTCTGAGGGCAAAGGGAAGCAACGAAGACGCACGAGAGTAAGGAGTATCGTGTCCCAAATCCGACATGTCCCCTGCCTGTAGCTATTTAGTGGTAAAAATATTTGACCTTTACAAATAGTCATGCGAGTGAGTTTGTCTAAGGTCACCTTGTGAGAGTGGAAATACACGTTGGGAATTACTTGGGATCACTCAAGTGTAGGATTGTATGTGCGGTCCCCAGTTCACGTGCAGGCTGTCTCTTGCTCGGCACACATGCACGCCGCTTTCATGGGAGCTCCCCTTGTGTGATTGCATTTGCAAGTGAGTATGAACGCCCCCACCAAGCCAGGAGGTCAGACCTGCAATTCGGATCTGTTTTTGCAGCAAGAGCTCTCAGGGAGGGACACCGTAGAGCAAGTGCTATATCTTTTCTTATATTTTATGCTTGCTGTTTATCATTTAAATAAGAAATTTACAATCAAGATTGGACCTCTGGATGAGGTCTTTCATATCAACTACTACTTGATACTCTTATCTGGAGATGCCCAGGATTGATCCTGCAACCTTCTGCATGCCAAGCAGATGCTGGACCACTGAGCTATGGCCCCTCCCTACTGAGGAGGGGAAACAAGGATAGGTCTTCCCAGTTCCCACCTTGCTTCTGAGCTTCTCACAGGAATTTGGCTGCTCCGTGCCAGAAACGGGATGCTGGGCTCGGTGACGTGATCTGGCAAGTCAGTTCTTATGTGCGGTGTTTACCACAGCAGATGCCCAGCAAAACATTCGGGCTGTGAAAAGTGCAAATTGTCCCTCAGACGAACCACGTCTCAGGTGCAGATGGGAGCAGAATTGCGCAACGCAGAGCAAACAGGTTTTGTTTTTCATCACAATCTCATAACAACTTCCTAAATTGCCCGATCCCTTTCTCTTCCTCCTCCCATGACATTAGGAATATTTCGAAGTTGTGATGTTGAGAGCCCGGCCTCCCCGCCGCCCCGCCACATGCCTGCCAGAGAGTGCGCCCAGCAAGCCGGAGCCAGAAATCTGTTAAAATTTCAATCCAGCATGAGTCTCCCTCTCTTGCTTATTGTGGTCGCCTTGACTCCAGTGCAAAGAATGTAAATGAGCTCTGTAGGAATAAGTATACCAATTCTTGTGCCAAACGTTCATTCAATATCCTCTTTTCCTCTCTCTTTCTGGCATGATGGTGGCAGGTGGTTCCAGAGCTGACCCCAGGCACGGAGGCAGTGAACAAAAGCACAGCGACGCTGTCAACTGAGTGCATAGGTGCATGAAAAGCTCAGATAATTCTAGCTCTGTCTTTTGGTGCTACACCTCTGAAGATGCCAGCCACAGCTGCTGGCGAAACGTCAGGAACTACAATGCCAAGACCACGGCAATACAGCCCGGAAAACCCACAACAACCATCGTTCTCCAGCCGTGAAAGCCTTCGACAATGCATCAATTCTAGCTCCCCTTACCATCCTGATGGGAATGGGGGGGCCCCAGCACTCACCTTTTTGTTGCTCTCTTGTTGCTCCTGAGGCAACGAGATGACATCACTTCCAGGAAGTGACATCATCACACATGACTGGGAGTGCAACCACTCACTCGGCAGCAGGCCAATTTGGGTCCCAAATGGGCTCGATTTGGCCCATTTGGGGCCCAAATCGGCCTGCTGCAAAATACGGGAGTGCTCTTGTACGGGAGTGCGAAATACGGGAGTGCGAGATACGGGGAGTGCGAAATATAGGAGCGCGATGCAGCGCTGCCCAGGGAGCGTGCCAGGAAGCCTGTTTCCCTGCCTTCCCCCTCGCCGGCTAGGTGATTGGTGGGGGGGGAGAGAGTGGGAGCAGGGGATGCCCCATCCCCACCAGGGGACCTGGGATCGCTAGCTATCTTATACACAGACATCTGAGTGCAGTCTGCAATTGGGAAAAAAACCACACTAAAATTCTGCAGGATGCTCTCTTATTTCAACCCTTTGTAACGCATTTTAAAACTAGTTTGCATAATTTAAATGGGTTGTAGGGAAGAGCAAAAAAGCAGAGCCGTTTGGGACACTGAAGCCTCAACAGTGGAGTGCTAGCAGACTGTCCTCCCAATTTATCTGTTATGCGCCAGTTCGGTGTGGTGATTAAGAGCGGCAGGACTCTAATCTGGATAGCTGGGTTAGATCCCCCACTCCTCCGCTTGAAGCCAGCTGGGTGACCGTGAGTCAGTCACAGCTTTCTCAGAGCTGTCAGCCCCACCCACCTCACAGGGTGATTGTTGTGAGGATAATAATAATGCATTTTGTAAACCACTCAGAGTGTGACGTTAAGTTGTCCTGAAAGGGTGGTATATAAATCGAATGTTGTTGTTGTTGTTATTTGTCCTGCTCTGTAGGGTTGCCAGCCTCCAGGTAGTGGCTGGAGATCTCCCGGAATTACAACCGGTCTCCAGGCCACAGAGATCAGTTCACCTGGAGAAAATGGCTACTTTGGGGGGTGGACTTTGAAATTATGCCATGCCAAGGTCCCTTCCCTCCCCAAACCCCACTTTCTTCAGGTTTCTCCAGGTTTCCCTCCCCAGGTCTCCAGGAATTTCCCAACTTGGAGCTGGCAACCCTACTGCTCTGCCTTTAAAATACTCAGGGCAGCTTGCACGATTCTCCCCTCCTTCATCGTGGGATAAAAGAGAAAGCGAATGCCTGGCCCAATATCACCCAACAGACTTCATAGTAAGCAAAGATCCTGGAACACTCTAGGCCATCTCCAGCACTCGAACCACCACACCGCAAAGAACCTCTTTGGAATTCAAGGGGCTTACCCCGGGGCCTGGCCAAAGTTCCTAGCTATAGGAGTGGAATTCACTGGCATTTGGTGAAAGGATGTAAGGCCACAGGAGTCCGTTCTGGAGGCAGCAACAGTCTGTTCCATTGGTTATGAGTAACAGATTTGCATATGGAACAGTCTACTTATGAGCAAGGCAAGTGAGGCAGGAACTGGGTGTGGCTGAATAGGGTCACTAACTCCAGGTTTTGGGTGAAGAACTCCCAGAATTACAACAGATCGCCAAGCTACAGAGGTCAATTCCTGTGGAGAAAAGGGCTGCTTTGAAGGGTGGCCCCTACGGCATTTTACCTTTCTGAGGCCTCTCCCCTCCCCTCCCCAAACCTCACCCTCTCCTGGCTCCACCCCTCAAATCTCCAGGAATTCCCAACCTAGAGTTGGCAACCCTAAAAAGGCCAAGGAAGGTGCCTGTCAAAGAGAAAAGGATTCTACCACACTCCTTTTTCTCTGCTTGTTGAAGTGCCCATTGACAGTAGCTGAGCTACGTGCTTCTCTGTCTTGCTGAGTCACATCTTTCTCTTGCATCCTGCTTCTGTCTGTGAAACCTCCGGCACTGATATGCCGAGCAGGCGCATGAGTGTTCCAGATGCTTAGGGAGCAAAGCTGCTCAGCTGTTTGCCTTTCACTTTCTGCAAAGGAAGGCACCACTGTCAGATTCCCCCCCCCCCGGAATTATTTTATTTATTTATTTACTCATTTCAGATTTGTATTCTGCCCTCCCCGCGAGCAGGTCAGGGCGGATAACAACATATTAAAAATACAATTAAAAAATTCATGTACATTAAAAACAACACATTTAAAACAGGATGGTGGACAGCCTTCACAGGGAGGGTTAAGATTTATGCACCCCTTTTTCCAGGCCGGCGGAGGCCCAGCCTCAGCCATATGCCTGGTGGAACAACTCTGTCTTGCAGGCCCGGTGGAAGGATAGTAGGTCCTGCCAGGCCCTGGTTTCAGCAGACAGAGCGTTCCACCAGGTGGGAGCCAGGACCGAAAAGGCCCTGGCTCTAGTCGAGGCTAGGCGGGCCTCCTTGGGGGCAGGGACCACCAACAGCTGTTTGTCCCTTGATCGGAGTGTCCTCTGAGGAATATATGGGGAGAGACGGTCCCGTAGATACGCTGGTCCCAGTCCGCACAGGGACTTATAGGTCAATACCAGAACCTTGAATCTGATCCAGTACTCCCCTGTGCTCCAGCTAGAAGGACAGCTTGACAGGGCAAGGTGAAGACTGGGGTGGAGGGATTTAACCAGTCATGACATACACATGCCCCATGTTCTTACAGGCTTGCATCAATTGTCATATCCATCTGCTTAAATCCTTAATTTAAACTTCCTGTGATTGTGGTGTGTTTAAATTCCAGCACCCCCTGCAGGCACAGAATGGAACAGCAGGTTGCAGTAAGGGACATTGTGATTGGCAGGTGGTATGAAACCTGCGGATTGGCCAGACCTGGGAGCCTGGCCTTCTCTCGTGGGCTGGGGAGCAGAGTAATTCCTGCACTTCTGACTGCACTGCAAACCCTCAGATCTGTTCTTAGCAGACAGGTTTCTAGCAGCCCCAGGGCTAGAGACAGAGAGGGCAGCCCGCAGTTCTGACCACGTGCAGGCAGTTGCACGCCAGTCTGCGGCCTGTCACCTCCCGAAGTCTATTTTCTGCAGAGGTTCCAATGTACTTATCTTTTGACTACTTTCTGAATCATTCCCAAACATAACATTAAATCCGCCTAGAAGGAAAAGGGGGAGAGGCAGGAGAGAAAAAGGAGAAATATGCTTGGAGCCAGTTATTTGCTTTCTGAATTAGTAATAATACTGACATGTTGTTAAAAGGAACTGTCTTCGCCGCCCAACTTAACATATATGACATATAACTACAGCTCCAAGCTATTTGGCGTGCGCGCTCTCTCTCTCTCTCGCACACACACACATTTCTCATTCCTCTAATTACATGTAAAACCCATACTTTCCTTCCCTACACAGGTTAGAACATAATATTGTTGCAAAAGATTCATTTGCAAATAGAGGGCCATTCCACACAAGCAAATCAAGGCCAACTGGCACATTGTTCAGCTCAAAAGCACAAGCCACCTTGTACCAAATTTGAGCCTATCAAATATGCATAAAACAGGCTGTATCAATACGTCGACATGTGTATCGGAAATACACCGCATCCAGACAAAGACGATAGATATTCACAGAGATGTTTGGCCAGGTGAGGAATAAAGATCTTGACTCAGCAAAACTTTGGAACAAATAAAGAAAGGAATAACAGGAGACATTTATGTGTTCTTTCTAGTTTAGGAACTCATATCTGGCAGTCGGACGCATTAGCAGTTTGGGGAAATGTGAAGGCCTGCCTGAATTACCCCCTACAACGGCCTTCATAGCAATCAGTGTATCTGGATTTTACCTTTGACAATCTTGCCCCAAAGCTTAACATGTGCATGCAGATTGGTTTTTTTCCTGCTCACTTGGTCACCAGACCTGAAATCCTTTGCATGCATTTTTCAAGCTGCGACTTCCAAATTTGGCTTAAAATGTTGCAATGACACAACCTGAATCTTATCCCATTATGTTGAGAGTCTCTTCGCTAGTTTGACACCCCGAGAAGAACATCCAGTGCTAGTGAAAGGCCAGCGCCCTGTTTCATACAGCGGCCAACGAACTGCCAAGGAAGACCAACAAACAGGGCATAGAGGGCAAGAACTTCCCTTGACGTTGTGTTCTAGCATCGGTATTCAGAGGTTCACTGCCTTTGCTATGGAGGCTCTTTTTAGGCTTGTAAGTTAACGTGTTATCTCCAGAAGCAGGAAGAACGGAGCCAGGGTGGCAATAAATAGTGGGCAACAATAGGGCAGATGGACGTCAGTTAAGTGACTGCTGATGTTATTTACAATGGAAGGCAATGGGGGAAAGAATAGGGGACAGAGGTGGGAAAGAACGGACTCCCTGTGTCCTGTCAGAATGAGGGAGGGGACTGCTCCCAGTTTTCCTGCTCTGCCACTCATTTTTCGTCCGTTTATTGGAGCAGCTAGGAATGTTCATTTTGCCATGCCTTATTTATTATTACTTACCATTTGGAATAAGTAGAGTGTTGTATTAGGATTGTAGAGACCTGGGCTCAATTTAGGGTTGCCAGCTCTGTTTTGGGAAATTCCTGGAGATTTGGGGATGGCGTACTCCTCTGGGACGTGATGCTATACGATCTGCCCTCCAAAGCTGCCATTTCTTCCAGCGGAACTGATGTCTGTAGTCCGGCGATCACTTCTAATTCTGGGAGAACTCCAGGCCCCGCCTGGAGGTTGGTAACCCTAGTTCAAAGAACCATTCCTCCATGAGGTTCACTGGGTGACAAACTATGGTTGCCAGCTTCCAGGTGATAGCTGGAGGTCACTCAGAATTACAACGGATCTTCAGGTGACAGAGATCAGTTCCCCTGTAGAAAATGGCTGCTTTGGAGGATGAACTCTACGGCATTATACCCTGAAGAGGTTCTTTCCCAACCCCACCTTCTCTGGGATCCAACCCCCAAATCTCCAGGAATTTCCCAACATAGAGTTGACAACCCTAGCCAGTCACTCTCTTTCAATCTAACCTACCTCACAGGGTTGTTGTTGGGCCCTTTACACTGCCCTGTGTTTCTTTGAGGATAAAAATGTAATTGATGGATAAAGAAGAGACTACATGGTTGTAGTTTTTGTTAGTCTTACATTCCACACCATGGTCCTTTTTGCTGTAGATACGCCCATTGGGGGGGGCAGCAACAATGTCACTCCCGGAAGAGACATCATCGCGGCTCCTTCATAGCGGGCCAATTTGAGCACCCAATGGGTCAAATTGGGCCCATTTGAGGCCCAAATTGGCTCGCTGCAAAGCACAGGAGTGCTCCTGTACCCTGTGCAATGACGTCACTTCCTGAACTTCAGGGAAGACGTCCCCAAAGACGAGGCCAGGTCTCCCCTCTCCCGCCAGGAGGGTAAGGGAACTTGGCAACCCTAAATATAAAAATTTGTTAAATTATTTTGTGTGATGTTCAAGAGGGTGCATGATCATGTATCTTGAGTATCTTAGCACACGTTCCTCCTCTGGGAGGCCCCATAAATCCATCCCTGCTTGTAAATAGCTTTAATACACCCGAGGCGCCAAGCCACTTGACCTAGGCTTGCTCCCAAGCAGGGCTGCTTTCTGCTCCGCTGGGTAGCCCGGAGCCAGGCGTTTCCCTCCCGTTTTCAGCCTGTCAATCCAGGTAATAGCCCCGATGGTCTTATCTGTAACACGTTTGGTTGGGGGGGAATTGTCTGGCCTCCCAAGCCAGGCTGCTGCTCTCATTCAGGCATGGCATTCCACAGAGAAGTCAGACAGCAGTTTTTCATTCATACATACATACATTCACAATCTTCTCTAGGGATCATTGATCCAGAGGAGTTAGCCGTGTTAGTCTGTAGTTGCAAAATAGTAAAGAGTCCAGTAGAACCTTTAAGCCTAACCAACTTTATTGTAGCATAAGCTTTCAAGAACCACAGCTCTGCATGTGACAAAGAGTGCTATGGTTCTCAAAAGCTTATGCTACAATAAAGTTGGTTAGTCTTAAAGGTGCTACTGGACCCTATGAATGAAAAACCTCCCAAATGTCCTTTCATTAACAGACTTGCTCAGATCTTGCAAACTGGAGGACGTGGCTTCTTTCCCACTCTTTCATGTTGTCGGCATGTTGCCATTGTGCACCTTTTCGTTTTACCTGTTTTCTCTTACTGGTGTTTCTGGTTTGTTTAATGGCATTTTAAGGTGGTTTTCAAACAGTTTGCTTACTGGAAGGCCTTCCAGATGAGCTTGAAGACCCACCTTTGAGCTATATAATAAGAAATGGTGTGGTATTATTAAAGTGATGTGTTTTATGGATTTTTTTGGTGTAGTGGTTAAGAGCAGCAGGGCTCTAATCTGGAGAGGCAGGTTTGATTCCCCAGTCTCCACTGCTTGAAGCCAGCTGGGTGACCTTGGGTCAGTCACAGCTCCAGAGCTGTGACTGGAATCAAACCTGGTTCTCCAGATTAGAGTCCCGCACTTTTAATCACTACACCAGACGGGCTTTACCCACATTGTTCAGAGGATGAGCAGTAGGTAAGGTGGTGGTAGATGGAGATCTCCTGGAATTACAACTTATTTCCATGTTACAGAGATCAGTTCCTCTGGAAAAAAGTGGCTGCATTGGAGGATGGACTCTATGGCATTACACACTGAGGTCCCTCCCCTCGCTGAGCCCCTGCCTTTCCCAGGCTTCGCCCCCAAATCTCCAGGAATCTGGAACTGGCAACCCTAGCACAAACTTTGTGCACACAAGGTGTTGAGTTCAAAAAGACAGCAGAACAAGGCACCTCCTTTTCTGGGATATTGGACAGCTGCTGGCATTCCAAACAGACAGCCCTAGACTAACAAGGTCTATGACCCAACTCTTAGGGTTGGCAGCCCCGGGTTGGGAAATTCCTGGAGATTTGGGGATGGACTAGGGTTACGAGTCCCTTGCTGGGAGCGGGGGATCCCCCACTCCCACCCTCCACCCCCACTTATTTGGCTGGCGGGGGAGGTACGGGCATCCTGGAGTGCACTCCTGGGGGGGCATAGCACACTCCCGTGGGCTCAATCCAGGCCCAAATTGACCTGGATTGGGCTCAAATTGGGCCACTGTGGAGTACGGGAGCACTCCCATGCTCCGCAGAGGTCTGTTCCAGGCTGATTTGGGCCAAATCCAAGTAGATTTGGGCTCAGAATGGGTGATTTGGGCTTCTGTGGAGTGCAGGAGCACTCCCGCACTCTGCAGTGGCCCAATTTGGACTGAACTGGCCTGAATCTGGCCTGATTTGGGCCCGATTCACACACACCCCGGAGCAAGGGAGTGCTCCTGGGGCTGCCGGGGCCTGCATCATGATGTCACTTCCCAGAAGTGACCTAGTCACATGGGCCTGGGAGTGCACACATGACAGCCAAGCAGGTAAATTCCAGGCCCCCCACCTCCCACCAGAAGAACAGGGGGACGTGGCAACCCTAGGGTGGACCCAAGGAAGAGTGGAGTTTGCGGGTTGGGAAGGAGCTCAGTAGGGATGTCTGCCCTCATAAGGTGCTGTTTCCTCCAAGGGACCTCATCTCTGTAGTCCAGAGATCAGTTGCAATTCTGGGAGAACTACAGGCTCCACCTGGAGGTAGCATCATACGTTTAAATGCTATGTGGGTTCAGCTTTGGGCTGGAGAAAAGATCTTCCTTCTTTGACTCTCGATGACATCCGTTGTCATCAGATGTTAGGATCTACTGAGCCAGCCAGCCAGAAGTCCCCATCTGCAGGATGGGTCCCTTGAAACAGGCCAAGCAAAATCTGCACTGGTTTATTCCGGAGCCTTCCATATCCACCAGTCTGTAAGGCTGTTTTGCAAGTTCTGTAGGAAACATTCTGTGGCATTATGTTCTGTACATGGATTTGTTTTTAGGAGGCTCATGTTATTGACATTTGGGACACGATGGAAGACGTGATTAAATGCTGGCCTGCCAAGCTGATAATGTGGTAGTGGCTTGAACAAAAACCATTCAAGCGTTTCCAAAGAAGGACTGGGGGGGGGTGGGGGGGCCCTGTGTGGAGAACATAGATGTGACACTGCCGCAGGAGCCTTTTGATGTGCCAAGAGGAGATTTCTTACCAGGAAATGCGTTGGGTTCCCAATCTCTCTTCCCTTTTAACTCTTTGTTATGCAAACAAACACATACAAAGGAATTTCAGCCTAGAGACCCACCAGAAACAGCAGTTTCAAAAGCAGTTGTGGGACACTAGAAAAAGCGTTTTGAAAGAGAATGAGAGAATTTTCTTGTTTTTGTCCTTTACGAAATTTCGTTCTGCCTTGTATTCTCCTGTGTTTCGATTTAACTAGAAGAATTTCTTTAAAATAATGCAGGGATCAGAGCATGAACCGTGTGCTACAATTTCTTCAGCTCATTTGTATCTTTGTTCTCCCTCTGGGTTACTGATTTTCATGTGCACACTGATAAACGACTACGAAAAAAGCTATATTGGTGTAATTGTATGTGAAAATTGGTTGTCTCAAAGTTATTTCAGTGTTATATTGATGTGCATGTCTGCTTCTCTGCCCTCTGGGATGAACTCCTACTTCCTCCTGTTTCATCCTGAAAATTCCTGTTTCAATTCCACTTCTCCCTTGTATGAACTGAAGGAACAATTCTTTACTTTTGTGTTGTTTTCTGTGTCTTTGCACTGAATTTCCCTATTAAAATGTGTATTTTCCAACATTATATGTACATCAGTAAATCAGCAAAAAAAAAATGCCCTGACCTGGATAGCCCAGGTGAGCCTGATTCCATCAGATCTCATGAAGCTAAGCAGGGTTGGCCTTGGTTAGTAGTTGGATGGGAGACCTCCAACAAAGACAAGGGTTGCAGAGGCAGGCAATGTTAGTCTCTTGCCATGAAAACCCCATCAGGGGTTGCCATAATTCAACTATGACTTGAGGGCACTCTCCACCACCAAATTAGCAAAATACATTAATAAATAAATATAATGTATGTATGTATGTATGTCATTTATACTCCGTATAAATGACGTACACAATATCTATAAATATGGCATTAATAGCATATAAGAAAATACATTATACGTGCAAACAGTTCTACTACATCTATATTTTCTATTTAAAGGTGAAGGTAGTCCCCTGTGCAAGCACTGAGTCATTACTGACCCACAGGGGGATGTCGCATCATGATGTTTTCTGGGCAGACTTTTTGTTACAGGGTGGTTTGCCTTTGCCTTCCCCAGTCATCTACACTTTACCCCCCAGGAAACTGGGTACTCATTTTGTTACGGGGTGGTTTGCCATTGCCTTCCCCAGTCATCTACACTTTAGCCCCAGGAACCTGGGTACTCGTTTTACTGACCTCAGAAGGATGGAAGGCTGAGTCAACCTTGAGCCAGCTACCTGAACCCGGCTTCTGCCAGGATTGAACTCAGGTCATGAGCAGAGCTTGGGCTGCAATACTGCAGCTTACCACTCTGCGCCATGGGGCTCTTACTATTTTCTATTTAGATCCATATATTTTCACAAAAATATAAAGAGAATTACACACACCCTACAAGAAAATGCATTGATCACTAAAATTTTTTTAGCTTGTTCCAATCTAGTCCTTCAGATGTTTTGCTTGAGGACAGACCCTCAAGATTCCTTTGAATTTCTCTTTCAGCAAAATTTTTGTTGCAATTGTAAGGAAAAACCAAGCAAGGAATCTACCAGCCAGCTCAAATCTGGCAACAGATCCTTCATAAAATGCTGAATGTTCGATGTGACATTCTTTGCCTTTTCTTACTGGCAATACTTGGCACAGATATGTCAGGAAACTCATGCGGGGCGGGGGGGGGGACTTGTCCCTGGCTTGATAGGTGTTGGTCAGACACAAGGCAAACGGCTAATAATTTTTAGTTACCCAGAAAAACGTATACATCTGGTCTTTTTTCCCCACACCTATCTTGGCAGCTGGAAACTGAGAAGAAAAGTCAGAACGGAACGAGGTTCAGCCATTGAGGGAAAGGCATCTGTGATGCTCCTTATTTTACCTGGCTGTTTAGCACGATCCTATCATAGCTGCAGGAGGAGGCGCTTAAATGGACGGACAGGGAGAGGAAGTGCTACTTACGCATCAATACATGAGCACTTTTTTGGGTATGGTCCCAAATGTGCCCTGACCTGGATAGCCCAGATGAGCCTGATCTTGTCAGAGCTCAGAAGCTAAGCAGGGTCAGCTTGGGTTAGTAATTGGTTGGGAGATCTCCAATGAAGACCAGGGTTGCACAAGCAGGCAACGGCAAACCGTCTCTGATAATCTCTTGCCATGAAAACCCCACCAGGGGTTGCCATAAGTCAGCTATGTCTTGAGGGCACTCTCTACTACTAAGGCGCGTGTACCCTTGTATGCATTTTGCAAGTCCATCTTTGCCTTCGCACAAGCCTTTAGTAGACCTTATATCCCGTAAGCCTTTTCTGCTTACGCAAATGATAGCACAAATGTAAAACCCAAGTGCGTCAACAGTCCTTTGCATGCAGCCGTCACAACACCATCTGTTGTATCTCTTGTACTAGCAGCAGTATGGCGGTTTGAATGAGATTATGAACCTTCCCATGTTACAGACATGCAGCACAGTATCCAAGCCTTGTGCATATTTTATACATAGAAATGATATAAATGGTATGTAGAAAATGGCATGCAAAAAATGTACCCTATGCATACAGAATGCCAGTGAAAATACAAACCCAACAGTGACAAGCAGAGGATCAAATCTATCAACAATACACACAAAGAAGAAACAAACATTCACTCATCCCTATAAGCCACTACTGTGAAGGAACACACATACTCATTTGGGGGCGGGGAGAGAAAAGGAGATTCCTAGCCAAAACGTGTACTTTTAAGTACAAGATGGAGAAGTTGTTGGGGGAGGAATCTCTCTATTTTGCAATATCTGTATGGGAGTGAAAAGGCATAAATCCCCAAAGGCCAGAGGTGTTGAGTCCAAGCCCTTGCCTGGAAATCCAGAAGCAAGACCAATTTATGGGACGGTGGGTGGACTTTACGAGAATCCAGCTCTGCAGCTTCTAAGCTTGTTTTCTGGGTATCTGGCTTTAGTGCTAGCAATGTTAAATTTCATGAGATTCCTGTCCGACATCCTGGCTTGGCAAAAAAGGAACATAGTGGGTCATGGCTCCCCAGGAAAAAAGGGGTGTTAGAGACAATGAACTGTTTCCTCCCCAGATATACAACCTCTGGCATCTTGTAGTATCTCCATGGCTCCAGTCTGCAGTGGCAGAGATCGCTGAACGAAGAACAGCCATGGCATTGCCAAAGCATCTGGCTATTTGGCAGTGCTGTGGGTTCTGCGAGCTTGCCAGCGTGACGGGCAGCTGACTTGTGCCAGAGTGATTAGTCTGGCAGCTCTTGATGAAAATTTTTGGGGAAAGGACTTGTTTTGCTCTTGTGATAGGACCAAAAGTAAAGCATGCCTGAAGCGAAATTTCGAGGGAGATTTGGCAGTGATTTCGAATTTCTCATCCTTGCTGTTTAGTTTGGTGTAGTGGTTAAGAATGCAGGACTCTAATCTGGAGAGCCGGGTTTGATTCCCCTCTCCTCCACTTGAAGCCAGCTGGGTGACCTTGGGTCAGTCACAGCTTCTTGGAGCTCTCTCAGCCCCACCCACCTCACAGGGTGTTTTGTTGTGGGGATAATAATGGCATACTTTGTAAACTGCTCTGTGTGGGCGTTAAGTTGTCCTGAAGGGCGGTATATAGATCAAATGTTGTTGTTGTTATTTTATCTCTCAGTGAATTCCACCCCCCCATAAAATGCATTTTCAAAATTGGTTGTTTCTCAGTAAACGAGCAATATGCGTTGTGTATATGCATTTTTATGTACATACATTAAGTGTATGTGTGTGTGTATAAGTGGTATACGTTGTAAGAATACATACTATAATAATAATAATGATAATGATGATGATAGTAATAGTAGTAGTAGTAGATTTATATACCTCCCTTCAGGACAACTTAACATCCACTCAGAGCTGGGAGCTTGGCGCGATGTTCCATGGCCGGTAAGCAGTGTGAAAATGGCCCATATTATTAAATTAAAAGGATTTTAAGTATGGTAAATATTAGGTCATTTTAAAATTGCTTGTTGTAATATTTAGTGTGGCCTTCCTTGAGGTCTGTTGCCCAAATGAGCAATATCATTAAAGTAATGCAAAACAACCCTGCGTGCCTCGTACAAAGTTGACCGTTTGTAGAATAGAGTTGCTGATTCTTTTATAAACGGCCAGCCTGTGTAGCACTACCTCTGACAATAGGTTGGGCTCACATAAAGGAATGTTCCTCCAAACATTTAATCTAGCACTGTTATGGGGAGTGGGATATCTTTTTCCGAAATTCACTTTTTTTCAATACAGCCAATGATTTCTCTTATTCTCTTTTTCTCTTTCAAAAGAGGAATTTCTCTTTGATTTCTCTGTGTAGTTTTCTGTTACTCCTCCAGGCACCTTTTGTAACTTCAGCTCTTGCAGGGGATTTTTCGAAGTTACCCTTCACAGGGTGGTGCTCTAACAAGACGATAGGAAGGTTTGGGAAAACACTTGCCTCTGGGCATCTGCAGATTAAAATTCTGCAATTTTGCAGAACCTCCCTTCCTGCCCCTCCTCTCTTTGATGTTCTCTTTTGATCCAAGTGGAATTGATCTGAAACGGAATCCAAATTCCTAAAAAGAAGGAGAGAACATGGATTGTTGTTGGATCTCTGGGAGAAATTGGGTAAAGAGGCATTAACAGGGCCAAATCAATCATGTGAGCTCCATCTGCTGTCTGAAGTGGTATATTCCAGGGACAGGTAGATCTTGTCGGTGATTTATCAAGCCATCCTGAAACCACAAGGGGAGCGCAAAGAATTATCTGAGTGGCATAATTGCATATGTTAGATTTGGCTTGTGGCAGCACAAAAAGGCTGCCCACCGATTCGATGGTTGCTTTTTCCTGTGGTACTCTTTTCCCCCACCCAGAAAATGTAATTCAGCATGAATTTTTGGGACAATCTTGCCCAGTGCAGAACTGAAAGTGCAAATATCTTTTGAAATGCACCTAGTTGCCGATACGTCTCCCCCTCTTCCCGTTCCTGGCATTCTCCTCCCCCCACCCCCCAACCCACAACTGCCCCTGGTTTCAAGGCACAGCAAGAACCCTTCACACCGCACTGGTGAGCGACTCTTTAGCTCAGACTGCAAATCTTTCAAAGGATTAGGGTTTAACTTCAAATAGAAGAATGTAAATGTGTCTGGCTCCACAGTGGCTGGAAATTTCTCGATGGAGCCAAAGTTGGTCCATACTTGGCGATGACGAGCAGTTTGCCTGCCCACCCCAGTGCATTCCAGCTCTCAGGCTGGAAAACGTTAAAATAGGCTGTGCTTGCTCCTGGGTGTCATACAACTGATCGATGTATGCAAAAAAAAGCAGGGGAGGGTTTTCAGATGTTTCAAAAAAGACCTGGGATGGAGCTGACCTGGCTTTGTAACAAGGTGATCGTACATGGCTGCGTAAGAGGACAGCACCTTACAGTGGGTGGTGCCTGGACAGACGAGAGCACAGCCATCTTGATTCCATGTGCTTCAACTCTTTTGGAGCAGAGGTGGACATTGCGGTTGGGTCCTCACTCAAGCCGTAAGCATAACTCTCCCATGGGGCTGTTGGGAGGCTCTCAAACAGAGATTCCCTCCCTCTCTCACAACACCTAGCACCGTACGGATACATGAACTTGCTGCTAGTGCTCCAGGGGCTGAAAAGCATGACAAAAGCTGCATTGAACCCATTGGCTACACGTGTGAGATTTACCTTTAAGGGGCAGAAACATGCTTTGTCAGGGTTGACTGCGAACGGCAGTGGATCTCAGGTGGCAGCGTAGTGGCCTTCATTCTCGGAGCCCTCACCTCACAGAAGATGGAGTTCCCCCAAGAGTCAGGGCTGCATGTGTGGCTTACCGTATACTGTTTAAAGGAGGGTAGGAGCAGGTCAAAGAGGAGAAAGTTCCAACTCCCATCCCGAGCACCAGGGGCGAGGAGCAGAGCGAAGAAGGAGGGTGACTAGAGTGACCAGCCATCCTTTCCCCTCCATTTGTGAAGCCTGTGATTGCTTATCTCTCTGTGTAACAATCATTTTATCTTCATAGCTACCCTGTAAGTTAGGTAAGACCAAGTGATTCAGGCTCAAGGGTGCCGTTTCTCTTTTATTCCCCCCTCCCATATATTTTATTTTATAGTTGTTTGTTTACTCGCATCATTTATGCCCTGCCTTTCTCCTCAATGGAACCCAAAGTGGCTGGCATCGTTCTCCTCTCCCCCATTTTATCCTCACAACAACCTTGTGAGGTAGGTTGGGCTGATTGTGTGTATGACAGGCCCAAGGTGAGCCAGCAAGTTTCACGGCAGAACAGGGATTCGAACCCGGGTCTCCCAGATCCTACTTTGACACGCTAACTACTACATCACGTTGGCTGACTTTTAATAAAGGGGCCACTGAATTTACAGCAGCAAACCCACGATGGGTTTCTTGACTCCACGGTCCCCCGGTGTAAACTGCCTCCTTACCTACCAGTTTCGAAAACTCCCCTTCCAAAGGCTACAAGTGAATGCACACAACTGGTCTCTTTCTCCAGCCCCACAGTTGTGATAAAAGCTACAATGTGAACAACATGTTTAAAGTCAACTTCAAAGGTGAGGCAGGCATGAAAGGACTGATCCAGATTTTAGCTCTAAGCAGCAGAAAGGTCCAAATTCAAACAATCTAAGACAATCCTTCCCTTACTTTTGAAACATGGGGGAACCGTGGTTGTGCCCCCTCCGGTCCATCCCCCCAGGATCATATATTCACACACCTTGCCAAATTCCCTGGAAAATAATAGGCAGCTACTCTCCTCCAATGGCTAGAGGACTCCGACAAAATCCCCAAAAAGTTTGAAGAAAAATGGGTTTAAGTAGATCTATTCCAAGGGTGGCCAAACTGCAGCTCAGGAGCCACATGCAGCTCTTCTATACATACCATGCGGCTCCTGGAGGTCGCTGAGCATTGTCATGGCCGTAAAGTTTATTTTATTCAAGTTTATTTCCCTTTCTTTCTTTCTTTCTTTCTTTCTTTCTTTCTTTCTTTCTTTCTTTCTTTCTTTCTTTCTTTCTTTCTTTCTTTCTTTCTTTCTTTCCCTCCCCCGCCCTCCCTTTCCATCTTTCCTTCTTTCTTTGCATGTGTTTCCCTTCCTTCCTTCCTTCCTTCCTTCCTTCCTTTCCTTCTTTCTTTTCATGTCTTTCCCTCCCTCTCTTTTCCTTTTTTCCTTCCTTCCTTCTTTCTTTCCATGTCTTTCATATTTTCAGTAAAAACATTGGGGTTGCCAACGCGGAAAATACCTGGGGATTTTGGGGGAGGAGCCAGGGGACTTTGGGGGTGGTGCCTAGCTAGTATGTGACATCACTTTTGTGATGTGACTTCCAGGACAAAGGTCAGGTGATGGCTCTTCCCAAGCTCCACCCCTTCTGATGATGTCAACTCCCACATATGGCACCCAAACCCCACCCCTTCCTGTGATGTCACTTTCGGGACACTCCCCCAAACCTGCCTCTTTCTCTGAAGTCACTTCAATGCATTATGACTTACGGCTCTCAAACATCTGAGGTTTATTCTATGCGGCTCTTATATTAAGCAAGTTTAGCCACCCCTGATCTATTCCTTAAAAGAAGATACAATTTTTAATAAACAAATATGAAAAACAGCACAAAGCATAATGTACAAAATGTTCGTGTGTCTGAATAAAACAGAAGACCAAACACATTTGAGCAATGTCTTCATTGGTGTTCCATTACGTCAATTCAGCGTACTCTAACAATGTCAAAGATCATGCAAATACATATCTTGGATCCTGTAGCCTTGATAAATCCTTTATGAAACACCCATAGAACAAAATTTCAAAACTCCAGAAAAACTGTAGCTGTCCCATTAAACCAAGAGCATCCAAAATTCCTTTCGTGTACTCATTACCAACAATCCAGTTGGGGTATTGCTACAAGTAGATCGTTTGAGCTATAAAAGTTCCTACAAGATCCCAATGTAGAAGCATTTCTTGGCTTTGTCTTGCCTTTACAATCTTTTGTTTTTCTTTTGATTGCTTCGTAATTTTGAAGAGGCATCCTTTTTTTTTATTAACCAGGTGAAGGCCATCTTGCCAAGATGTTTTTATCCTTTTATGGAAAGTTATGGCAACTGAAACAGAAGTGAACTACTGATTATGCTGTATTTGTAAAAGGAATTTTGGATGCCTTTGGTTTAACAGGACTAGACTACTGCAATGAGATCTACATGGGGCTGCCCTTGAAGACAATTTGGAAACTTTGGTTCAAAATGTAGCGACACATCTGCTGCTGTGGATAAGGCATAATGTACACTTTACACCTGTCCTGTACTACACTTTATTAATGTACTACAAAACCACTCTTGGCTGCCTATTAGTTTCCGGTTCAGTTCCTGTAGGATCCCGCTTCAAAGATTTGTCCCGTACCCTATGGTAAGATGTCACCAAGGCCCATGGCCTTCTCTGTTATGGCATCTTACAGAACAGCATCCGCCCTTTAATTTTTACATGGCATCATACCTGGGGACTATTCATTGCCAGGTTAAAATGTTTGTATATAATAAATAAATGCCAGATAAATCAGGCCTGGACTCTCCAGCCTAAGGGGCTGAGAAAGGATATCTGGGTCAAATCCGCAGCGATCTCATTCTTGTGTCTCTCCTGAACATAATTCCAGATAGAATGAGACCCAACAATGATTTTGGAATCAGCCGGGACCAGTTACCGCTTGATTCTGGAGTGGTTTTGTGGCTTGCCCTTCAGGACTGAAGCAAGAAATCTCACCGAGTCATTTATGATCAAGATTTGTGGCGAGCCAGCTCCGAGCTTTGGACGTCTGCGTCTGTTTAGATCGCAGCTGGGCGGCTTTACCAGCGACTGCAGCTAAAACCGCAAAGCTAACCAGCTGGGATTGATGGATTACAAAACAGCTAGAGCAGCAGGCAGGCAATTTGAGCTTTGGGGATCTGACTGAGCAAAGCTAACCAGGGACTTAGGCAGCCGTTCTGCAAACAACCGATTGCAAATAATATTGTATGATGTCTGCACCATAAGGAACTTTAGGCTACATTTTTTTTAAAAAACCATAAACACTCTTGCTAGATGAAAACAAAGATGCATCTAGTTTAGCAATCTGTTTCCAGGCAGCTGGTCAGATGCCTCTGGAAAGTTCACAAAGGCAACCATCTCCTCTTTTTTACTCCTTAGCACCTGATATTTAAAGGTAGATTGCATTTCAACATGGAGGTTTTATTTAGAACCTGAGACCAAATGGCTCAGACCAAATGTTCATCTTGTGATTTTTCCAGCAGATTGACATCTTCAGCATGTTCACAAGCAGGGCATGACTCTTCTATCGGCTGGAGGTAGACTGCCTCTGAACATGGAGGTTCCATTTGGAATGTCAGAACAATCCTGCTACATTGGACAAAAAGCCCCATCTAGTCTGGTACTGTCTTTGCAACGGCCAACTAAAAGCCTCTAGGAAACCTTCAAACAGCCTCTGAAGGACTACGTAGCCCAGTATCTCCTACTCTGTTCTGCATGCTATTCAAGAAGAAAGGGGGCATAAAAAATAAATAAAAATACACAGATAGTCCAATTGTCCCATCTCATGGAACTCACTGCCACAAGATGTGGTGAAGGCCAGTATCTGATATCACTTTTTTAAAAAAGGATTAGATAAATTCTCAGGGAAAAGGTCTATCAACCATGATTAAACATACAATAGCTAACAATAAACCTCCAAGTTCAGAGGCAGTGTACCTGGTTGCCAAATGGTGAAGACTAACAGGAGGGAATAGCTGTCGTGATCACACCCTGTCTGTGAGCATCCAGGTGGCATCTGACTGCTCAAAAGATGCTTTCCAAGATGGACCTTTGGTTTCATCCAGCAAGACTGTCCTGCTGTTACAGACGGGTGGAATTGTCTATCGATGATAACAGCTAAGAATGTAACCTCTGGTACCGCAGAGTACCAGATGTGGGAGAACAACTATGAAAGAAAGGTGCTTTGAGGTTTTGTTTGTGAGTCTGATTGCCTGGGAAATCTTACATTGGTAGTCTGTTGCTTTGGCACTAAGCTACAAGCAAGCAAGAGATACCACTAGGGCTTTTTTTCAGCAGGAACACGGCGGAACGGAGTTCCAGCACCTCTTTAAAATGGTCACATGGCCGGTGGCCCCGCCCCTGATCTCCAGACAGAGGGGAGTTTAGATTGCCCTCTGCGCCGCTGGTGTGGAGGGCAATCTAAACTCCCCTCTGTCTGGAGATCAGGGGGTGGGGCCACCGGCCATGTGACCATTTTCGCGAGGGTGATTTAAACTTTTAAAAACTCCCCCCCCCCGTTCCAGCTGACCCAAAGTGACTTCATTGTGTGGTCTCGAGTTCCACCATCTCTTTTCCCAGAAAAAAAGCCCCGGAGACCACCCCATACCAGAATCCAGCTTCCCTCCTGGCCCCAGGGTCTTCTGCCGCATGATTCCTCATCAAACACTGACTTGGCATCACAAGACTCTTCCCATGCAGCCAGGCCCGTATCTGTTTGGAGAAAGCAATCAGTTGCAATCATAACAGACAGCCGAAGAGAATCTGCTCGCACGCAGATAACCTTGGGAAACTCTCGCAGATAGCAGTGTTGTGTTGTACACCTGCCAGTGCTTGGCAGGCAGGTGGCGGGCACCTCCTGGACCCTGCACCAAGTCATTAATTTATCCGCATGCAGCCAATTTTGGCTTTCTCGGCACCAAGAAGGCTTCATTAACGCCACCTGTTTCAGGCACACTCAAGGCCAAGGGTATTATGCTCCCCAGTTTCCCACGGGAGTTGAAAACATCAGGCCAAAGCTTGGTCAGGTCATGCTCAGCCTCTGAGTTGTAAAGAAATCTATCTTTCCTTTCCTCGGACTGATGCTCTTGAAGGACAGGTGTCTGCTAAATGGGTATCCGTTTTCAGTCTGTGTCACTCAGGTATCCAGAGGCTCAGTTTCTGAGATGCAGAGGATGGTGCTGGAAGCTAAGGGGTAGAGCTCAATAGGTTGGGGAGTGGAGCTGGGTGGGATAAAGTTTACTCTGATAGGAGGGCTGTATTGTAGGGAGAGGATCTTAGATGATCCACTAATGAGTTAGGAACCATGGACTTCACCACTATGTTGTATTGGATTCCTGCTAATGCTATGTCTTTGTGAACTGGTATCTATTTACTCTATGGCGTTGTTTATGGGAATATCCTTGAAATTGACTGTACTAATCTCACACTGTGTAATCCGCCTTGAGTCTTAGTGAGAAAGGCGGACTATAAATGACATAAATAAATAAAAATAAAGTTACAGACGAGATGGTTTCCCCTTATTGTTGTGGAATTTCTTTTCGCATCGTGTTTGATGCTTCCTTATTTTGGCTTTAAGTAGGGGAATTTCTAAAATCAATCCAGGGTCTCAAATCAACGATGACTTGAGGGCAGGATTTCATTTCAATGTGCATATGGAGATCCTTCAGTTCATTCACATCTTTCCCACCTCCACGTCATGCATAGATGTTAATAAAGCAGTGTCCTGATTTTGTAGACTCATTTGTATTGCACATACACAAGTTTTATAGGCAATTTACATGGTATCTATACTCATAATTGATTAATTCGAGTGACACTGAAATATTTTGCAGGAAATATTTGGTGGGAGGAAAAAGAAAATACTCAGGGATCTGATTCACACAAAGGAGAAACAAAATTAAAATGGGGTTTGTGGGGCCAAAGCATCAGGGATTAAAAATATGAAACAGTCCTTGTATTTGGCTGCTGTTGATGGACTTCTCTATGGATTTGTCTCATTTCCTTTTATGGCCATCTATCATAAATGGCCAACCCTGACTTGGACAGACCCGGCAACCTGATCCTGTCAGATCTCAGAAGCTAAGCAGGGTCGGCCTTGGTTAGTGATTGGATGGGAGACCTCCAGCAAAGACCAGGGTTGCAGAGGCAGGCAATGGCAAACTACCTCGGTTAGTCACTTGCCATGAAAACCCCACCAGGTGTCACCATAAGCCAGTTATGACCTGACAGCACTCTCTACCACCAAGGTAAGCGGTCATCACTGTACCCTGTGTGGGTGAGTTCCATCAGTTACTTATTTGTTTGCATCACTATTTATTGAGTTTGTTGTAAAGGTGGTGTTTTTTCACTGGCGTTGGGTTTTGCAAATTTTTGAGTCGTCTGAAAAGTCAGTTTTTGCAGCAGAGTGGTGTATCAGTCACATATTTTAAATAAATAAAACCTCTGGGTTATAAATGCTGCCATTTCATGACAGCTTTGTCTTTTGGCCAGCACATATAACATTCTGCCATCTCATGTTAGCAGTGATTTAAAGTGATGGAGGAGAAGTTATTTGGCAAAGCTTCTCTCTGGACCACACACTTGTTCTGTTTATGAACGATGGCGGGAGGGAGATGAACTTGTCTTTTATATATGTATATATGTGTGCGTGCATGTTATAAACCGGCCTAACAGAACTGTGTGGTCTGGTCGTATCTTTCCCATCCTATTTATACCTCCGTAGAACATCAAACGATAACTCTTCCCTTTTATTATGACTGCTTCATTCCCTGGGTTGCCTGAGAATGAAATTCTATAACCAGCACACTGAATTTCATCATATAATTGTCTTACTAGAACAGACAAAAGGTCCATGTAGTGGTTCATCAGTGGTATACTGCCCCTGAAGATGGAAGTTTCATTCTGAGCTACCTTCCCTGAAAGACCTGCCCAGCAGGACTATATCCAATGTTTTAGAAGAGCTAGATTCAGGTCTAATATCATCTTAAAGACTGACAAGAGTCAAAGCCCTCTTCATCAGATATGAGGGGTGGGAACAGAAAGGAGTTTTTATATTTCAGGCAGAGGGTGGGACAGATATTGTACATGAGTGTGTCAGGAAGCTAACAACAACAACATTCAATTTACATACCACCCTTCAAGACAACTTAATGCCCACTCAGAGCAGCTTACAAAGCGTGTTGTTATTATCCTTGCGACAATCACTCTTTGTGGTGGGTAGGGCTGAGAGAGTGCCAAGAAGCTGTGACTGACCCAAGGTCACCCAGCTGGTTTCAAGCCGAAGAGTGCGGAATCAAACCTGGCTCTCCAGATTAGAGTCCTGCCGTTCTTAGCTACTACACCAAACTGGCTCTCTATACCTGTGCTAGCTAGCTATACCTGTGCAAGATTTTTTGTAAAGTTGATAGATTTCCAGTCCAGGCAGCTGAATGTGTTGCCTTCCATAAAGGTAGTTTCAGGTGGG
Source organism: Eublepharis macularius (assembly GCF_028583425.1). Lineage (NCBI taxonomy): Eukaryota > Metazoa > Chordata > Lepidosauria > Squamata > Eublepharidae > Eublepharis > Eublepharis macularius. The sequence goes on from NC_072806.1 coordinate 3,904,247, forward strand.
TAACTGTCTTGGTCTGCAGTTGAAGAGCAAGATCTGAGTTCAATAGCACCTTAGAGACCAACTAGATTTCCAAGGTATTCTGGATCACTCCTTGCTGGATCCATTCAAAGGTCCATTCAGCCAGCATCCTGTTGTTGTTAGTGATAAGTTACATGCTTCAAAGAAATCCTTAAGAACGGAATGAAGGCCTGTCCTTGTTACTTCTCCTCAGTGCCTGCTGTTCAGAGGTCCACTGCCATTGACTAGTGAGGTTCCATTCGTATCTCTCATGGTTAAAAGGTATTGATTAGAGATGGGCATGAACGGGGGAAATGCCGAACCATGCGGTTCGTGGTTCATCATACTTAATGAACCATGAACCACGAACTTTCACGAACTTGCCCCGGTTCGTGAACCAGTTCATTTGGTTCATGAAAAGTCACTTCCAAGGAAGCAAAAGGTCTACAGAAAGCCTATCCCTCCGTTGCCTAGGAAAACGATTGATTGACGCCAGGTTGTCTGCAGTTACTAAACAAAAAACAAACCAAATAAAACGGCCTAAAGTTCGTGACAGTTCGTCAGAAATGGGCTCTGACCAACTGCTGGTTCGCGAACCATGAACCGGCCTGGTTCGTGACGAACTTTGGTTCGTATTTTGGTTTGTGCCCATCTCTAGTATTGATAGACCTGCCATCCACAAATGTATTCAATCTTTTATAAGGCCATGATAACTGTCTTGCTAGATCAGGCAGTCTATTCCAATATCCTGTTTCCAAATGCCAGATGCCTCTAGGAAGCTCAAAGGAAGGCCTGATGGAGATTGTCACACCTTGCCCTTTCCTCCCTAGTATTGGGTAATCTGAGGTATACTACCACTGAAAATGGATGCTCTGTTTTAAAATATCTTGATGGACAGCCTTAATAGTCGTAACTTCCAGGAAATTATCTGTGTGGTCTGGAGGCGTTGCTACCCCGACACATGGTCCCTCTTGTTATTCATTCATATTGCATTATTCATTTTGTTTCTTTATTCTTGTATCTTTTGGTCCGCATTTCTTTTCTATTTCCCGTTCCTTTACAACGTGATGCTTCGTCACTTCTATTTAGGGAAACTGGGTTATTTTCATTTCTATTGGATTGCGTACATTGTCGCTGTGATTGATTTTGGTGTGCCTTCTTTTTGTTGTGATGGGTGGTTCTTTTGTTTCTTTCCAGGAACCAAAAGGTTGAGCAACACATGTAAGCATGATTTTGTGCAATCCTGATTGTGATTTTCTGTTATTAGACGTGCAACTTCATTTGTTTGCTGTACACTATGTTCTGGGTTTTTAATGGTATCCTATATATGCTATTTTTAATCCTAAGATTTTGTGCACTGTGTAATAGATATTTATTTATTTGTTTGTTTTATTTATATTCGATTTATATTCCGCCCTCCCTACATCAGCAGGCTCAGGGCAGATTACAACATATACATTATAATAAACTTTAACATTTCAACTTTAAAACCAACAGACAATAATATATGATTTAAAATCTAAAATACAGAGTACAAAAAGCAGCAGCTTTTTAGTTGTATCTTATTCTATCTATTTAGTTGTATCCAGGGCTTATTTCGAGGGGGAATGCACAGGAACACAGTTCCGGCAGTTCCCCAAAGAGGTTACATGTCAGGTGGCCCCCCCACCTGACTCTCAGCCATTTTGGGCCCGTTCCAGCCTGGATTGGGGCCAAAACAGCCTGGATAGGGCCTCTGACGGGTGGTGGATCACTCTCCCGCTCAGCAGCGGCCCGATCCTGACCATTTTGGACCCCTTTTAAGCCATTTCCAGACTCTTTTTTGCCATTTTGGGCCCAATTTTGGCCCTGAATGGCCAGGATTGGGTCCAAAACAGCCAGGATAGGTGATGTCGGGGGGTATGGCATATGCAAATCATTTATGTTAATGACACACTTCTGGTGCTGTCAAGGGGTGTGGCATATGCTGATGAGTTGTGCTAATGAGATGCTAATGAGTTCCTCCAGCTCTTTTTCTATGGAATGACCCCTGGTTGTATCTTATTCTATTTTTTGTTGCTCAACCTTTTGTTTCCTGACTTGACTGTCAGGTTGGTCCCCCCCCCCACCTTTCCTCCATTTTGTCTTTCTCTTTTTGATTCTTTCCCACCATTTTTTACATGACGTGCTACTTAGCCATCATATATACGTCACCGGCACAGTAAAAAGCATTGGAAAATGTGTTAAGATTCTTGGTGGGGAAATAGGATGTGAGAAATGGATGAGAAACAAAAAACTGGTAGGGTTTATTTCTCACCAGGGAAGACCAAAATCTAAATGGGGATATTTTCTGACGTTATTGCACAGAACGGCATCAAAGTGGTATAAGAGAAAAGCACCGTTGGTGATGGGCACTTCTGGCTTGGCCCTGTTGCGTTCCCTTCTCTGTCTCTGAACAAAAGCAAGAAAAGAGAACTGATTTGGGGAATCTCCCTTCCCCAAGGCGGGCAGCAAGTCTCCATTAACCAGGATTAAGAGTGTGTTGAGGCAGTGTCATACTTGGCTTTCTCCCAAGAATCTCAGTTCCTAGAGTGCTGAAGTTAAGCTGCCAGTTAAAATGATAGCCTGGAATTCTACTATGATTTTTTAAAAAAAATAAACATTTCATCTTGGGTATTACCTTCTTTTCATCTCATGAGATCACGTCAAGGGCTTTGGAGAGAGTTAGGGGGAGTGGAGACATTGCATGGGGTTTGGAGGAAGAAGGGGGGGAAACGAGGACACAAAGTAGCTCGAATTTTCTGAAATTGTGACGGTTCTCTCTATGCTGCTTTCTGCAAAAAATGCAAACGGCATTTGTTCTTCTATTTCCTTCTCTCTGATCCCATTGAATCAGACCAAGATCCATCTAGTCCAGCAACGTGTGACTCCAAGTGACTCAAAAGCTGGCTGTGAAGGCAACAAGTCCCCCGTTTTTAGCTCCAGGAACTGATACTCAGAGATATACTGCCTTTGCTTATGGAAGGTCCACTTAGAAATCAAAAATTGCATTACCGGATCAGAGTCTAATTCTGCTTCCAACCTCAACCTTGCCCACAAGTTGGGCGTGATGGTTTGGAAGTCAAACCACTTGCTGTTAATGTGCATGGGTGAGCTACCATACCACATGTGCACTAAAACATAAGAAAAATCCAACAGTCACCCTGCTGTTATTAGACTGAGTCCTTCTAGTCTACAACCTGCGTCTCGCAAAGCTCCATCAAAACTCCCCAGGAAGTCCATAAGCAAGGCATGGCATCTTTTTCTGTCAGAGGTATACTGTCTTTGGATATGGAGGTTCCACAGCCAACAAATACCTGTTGATAGACTTCCCTACAATACATAGATAAACAAATTAATTGGTCTCATTCCAGCCAGTAGTCACTACCACATTTTGTGGAAATGAATTCGATAAGTTAATTTTTTGTTGTGTGAAGAAACAATTTTGTCTGAATCTACCTGTCCTCAGCCTGGTCCCCATGATCTGCTATTTTAATTAAGATCCAAAATCAGGTTATTCCTTCAGGCAGCATTAGAGAAGGAACAGAACAGTGAATTGTGAAGCCCCAGAGAGAGGGGTGGGGTTCTCTTCTGAAAGGAACCACCCGATTGGCTTAGCACCAGCCAGAGCAAGAAAAGAGCACCTATCTCTGCAAAGCAGGGGGCAGGGATGGGGGGAAATGACATCACACGAATATGTGAAGTGACATCATGTTGCCAGTGTGACTTCAATGTGACACTCTAGGATTCAGACAAACTCTATGGTAAAAAAATTCCAAAGATTTTTCTATCTGTTCCCCCTTGGTAGGGTGGAGGGCATGGAGGTGTGGCAATTACTGCCCAGTCTTGAACCTTCCATTTCTGACATGGACCCTGGTACCAGAGCCTGCAATAAACCAAGATGTTAACTGTGTCCCCATATTGACCCTAACCGCACAATCACTGGACCTAACAACACCAGTTAGACCCTGTTGCCGATATCTCGACACTGAGCATAGAACTTGCCTAGATCTTTCCTAGAGCTTTTGGAAAAGATTGATAACACAGCCAACTGTGTTTCAGCGAAACTCCTCCACCATTACTGATCTCCTAATTGAAGAAGTCCTGCATCTGACAACCTTCCAAGCAAGCCCGGAATACCACAGAGATAAGGATTGCATTAAACTACATCTGTGCCCTCCATCAACAACACGGCATAATAATATTGTCCTACCTTAGGTTGTTACAAAGTGATACGAACACTTAAGAAAAGCACTGTCTAAATCAGGGCTCCCCAATATGGTGCCCGTGTGTGCTATGGCACTTACCAGTACCCACCAGTACTTCCCTTGGTACCTGCTACAATGGTTAAGGCCGTAGTAATAATAATAATATACTAATATTTGATTTATATACCACCCTTCAGGATGACTTAACACCCACTCAGAGTGGTTTATAAAGTATGTTATTATTATCATCCCCACAACAAAACACCCTGTGAAGTGGGTGGGGCTGAGAGAGCTAGAAGCTGTGAATGACTCAAGGTCACCCAGCTGGCTTCAAGAGGAGGAGTGAGGAATCAAACCTGGTTCTCCAGATTAGAGTCCTGCGCTCTTAACCACTACACCAAACTGGCTTTCGTAAGGCGGAACTTCTTATTGGCTGCCCTCATTTGAGCTGCTGTAGCATAGTGGTTAGGTGGTTGGGTTGCGAATCAGCACTCTGCTGGGTCAAATCCCACTACAGCTATGAGCTCAGTAGGTGGCCTTGGGTAAGCCACTCTTCTCGGCACCAGTTCCCTAGCTGTATTGTGGGGATAATAATAACACTAACTTGTTCACCACCCTGAGTGGGGCACTAGAGTGATATATAAGCACAGTTGTTGTTGTTAATAATAATAATAAAAGGGTTTTCCACTAGAGGATGAGGAGAACTGGTAAGAATCTGGACTTTCCTTAGTTAGTGTGTGGTTCCATCCTCTCTTCAAATTTTCTTTCTTCCCAGGAGGGAAGATATTCTGTTTGGCTCCACCTCCTGAGGCAGCCATTTTGGGGAGGCACTAGTCACTACTTCTTCAGAAAATTCCAAATAGGGTTTCCAGGTGTTCAGTATTCACCTAGATAGTCTGATGTTCTTATGGACTGCCCAAGGAAAATGAAATTAAAATCCCAGAGAACTAGTCTGGCTAGCTGGCCTCGCTCTGGCACTCTGCCCCTTAGCGAGAGACAGAGGTGCCACCACGGCCTGGGCTGGCCTCGCTCTGCCGCTCCTCCCTCACCCTGCCAAACTGCCCAGGTAGGGTTGCCAGCCTCCAGGTAGTGGCTGGTGATCTCCCAGAATTACAACTGGTCTCCAGGCCACAGAGAACAGTTCACCTGGAGAAAATGGCTACTTTAGGGGATGGACTCTATGGAATTATGCCATGCCAAGGTCCTTTCCCTCCCCAAATCCCACTTTCTCCAGGTTTAACCCCCCAGATCTACAGGAATTTCCCAACTTGGAGCTGGCAACCCTATGCCCAGGTGATGAGGGTGGCAGATGACATCACTTCTGGAAGTGACATCATCATGCCAGTGCTAATTCCAAAAGTGCCTGCAGGCTCCAAAAAGGTTGGGTTTTAAATGCTAAGTACTATTACTATTGTATTGAGAGAAGGAAAAGAAGACATCTTTTGTGCCTAAGACTGTGTACCTGAATTCTAGAAATGTTTCTTGCTTGTTCTTTTTTCCCGGCCTAGCTACGGTTGCCAACTCCAGGTTGGGAAATCCTTGGAGCTTTGGGGGTGGAGCTTTGGGACGGCAGGTTTTGGGGAAGCGAGGGACCTCAGTGGGGTATAATTCCACAGAGTACACTCTTCAAAGCAGCCATTTTCTCCAGGGGAACTGATCTCTGTCATCTGAAAATCCATTGTAAGTCCGAGAGATCACCAGACCCTGTCTAGGGGTTGGCAACTCTAGGGCTAGCTCCTCCTATGTTATTATATGAAAACATCTATTGCCTGAAAGCAGTCTGCCTCTTATTGACTCTTAGTGCTGCAAAACTGCTGTAAAGCCACCATAAAGCACACTGCTTGCAACTGCAGTAGGACACAAAAAAACGATACCACACCCAGGTAATGGCCCTTAGTTTTCATATCCATGGCCATCTTTAATTCACCACAGGTAGCCATTCAACTCTCCGCGATGCTTTTGGGAAGAAGTCCTTTCGGTAGACGCTCTGGCACTGAGGGGGAAAACACCTTTTACTCCGCTGTGTCATCTTCTTAGGAACCCTTCATTACCAGCATAGGAAAGTTGGCACAAGAATATGCTGGAAGAAATCTGAGCACAGACACCACAAATATTGTGCATGCCCCATGGAAAGCGTTCTTCTCTCCTTCGAACAGTAGCTGCATGGAAAGCAGGCGCTCTGCAGTGGTGGGGATGCGAAAGAGCTGCTGCGTTTGCAGTGCCCTTGCCAGGAACGCTTTAGCTTCTGACAGACGGAGAGTCTTGTTCTTTGGCAAACCAGGTCCCCGATCATGTGTTGTTTGAAAACAATCAAGAACAAATCGACAGGGATGAGGAAAACTGCCCTCTCGACTTTTGGGCCTCGTTGCCACGGTCTTCTGCCCAGACTAGGGTTGCTGCATCCCCTTCCCCTCCCAGTGAGAGGGGGGGATCCAGCACTCACCTTTTCTTTGCTTCTCTTTGCTACTCGCTTGTGCACACTTTGCAGCGGGCTGATTTGAGCCCCAAACGGGTCCTATTTGGCCCGTTTAAAGCTCAAATTGGCCCGCTGTGAAGCGCGCCTGGGAGGTGTGTTCCTACGCCTTTCCCCCCACCCCACACCGGCCAGGTGAGTGGAGATGGGGGGGCAGAGGATAGGAATGGGGGATTCCTAGCCGGGGCTCATCATAGCTTGTATTCCAGACAGATTCCGGTAGGTAGCCATGCTGGTCTGCAGTAACACAGCAGGATTTGAGTCCAGTGGCACCTTAGAGACCAACAATATTTTCAGGTTATGAGCTTTCGAGAATCAAAGCTCCCTTCTTCAGATACAACTGGGAATGAACTCAGGGATCTCCATTCCTACTTATATCTGAAGAAGGGAGTTTTGACTCTCGAAAGCTCATACCCTGAAAATCTTGTTGGTCTAATGTGCCCCTGGGTTCTAATCTGCAGTGGATTCCATATGCAACAGATCCTATTACAGAAACAAGACCAGGTCCTGCAGAACTTCAAAATCCAAGGAACGATGTGGATGAAATGAATTTCAGAAATGTCCTTAATTCACAGCCTCTTCCTGGACACGAAGGACTATCTCAACAACCATGATGGTGTTCCCAACCTCCAAGTTGTGGCTGGAGATCTCCCAGAATTACAACTGACCTTCAGGTGACAGAGATCAGTTCCCCAGGAGAAAATGGCTCTCTATGGCATTATACTCTGCTGATGCCCTGCTCCTGCCCTAAAATCTCCCGAAATTAGCTTCCCTTGTCAGCGATCAAATCCTGCCAAAGAATTGAATTGAACAGCGTGTCTGCTGGCCTCCTAACTTTCTAATAAAGGTTTGCTAAACGTGAGGCTGCGGACCAGCTCTTATTTATGAGAACTCCGCTTCCAGAGACAGGTCCAGTTTATAAAGTGAAAGCGGTCTGGATTATGTCGGGGGCCTTTTGCTCGGTTTACGTTAAAACGACTCCAAAGTCTATAATAATGTCACGGATTTATATAGCTTTTGTAATGCCTGGAGACAAACAGACCTCAAGGATCCATGCGCTCCCCCCATTGCCCCATCCCAAAATGGGGGCAAAGGGAAGAGGATCCTCTACGCTGACCTGAAGAGTCCCAACAGCTCCTAAGTCTGAGGTCTTTATCCCTGTCCTCATTTTTACTTTCGGGGGAGACAATGGTAGAGTGAATTTCTAAAATTGTCACTATTTAGGGTTCAGCTCGGTCTCTAGAATCTCGCAAAAACTTAAATCTCTAAGTGGGGAGGGATGCCTCTTTCCTCTAGGGCACAAGAAGGCATTGCCCCATCTAGAACCTCAATGAGGATATTTAATAGTGGACTCCAGCATGGACCACCTGCTGAGAAGATTTCAGATCCCCAGAATGCACCAGGCGTAGAGACTCTGTGGGGGGGGGGACTTCCTGAGATCTCTCCAACAAGGAGTTACCAAACTTCTGAACCTGGGAGTAGGATACAGTTGCCAACCTGCTAGTGGGACCTGGAGATCTCCTGGAATTATAATTGGTCTCCAGATGACAGAGCTCAGTTCCCTTGGAATAAATAGTAAAGAATCCAATAGCACCTGTAAGACTAACCAACTTTATTGTAGCATAAGCTTTCGAGAGCCACAGCTCTCTTCGTCAGATGTATCGTCAACTTTCGAGAACCACAGCTCTCTTCGTCAGATGCTTCGTCAGCTTTCGAGGATCACAGTCTCTTCGTCAGATGCATCGTCAGCTTTTGGGCCACCCAAAGATGCATCTGACGAAGACAGCTGTGGTTCTCGAAAGCTTATGCTACAGTAAGCTTGGTTAGTCTTAAAGGTGCTACGGGACTCTTTACTATTTTGCAACTGCAGACTAACATGGCTAACTCCTCTGGATCTATGACCTTGGAATAAATGTTTGCTTTGAAGGTGGACTCTATGACATCACGTCCCTGCTGAGGTCCCTCCTTCCCCAAATCCTCAGTTGCTTCCCCCAGATCTCCAGGAATTTCCCAACCCAAAGTTGCAATCCCTAAATGCAGCACAGGAAGAAATTCTGTATCTATCCCGTTTCTAGGGTTGCTAGGACTTTATACCCTCCTGGCTGGGGCAGATAAGACATGGCACTTGCCTTGTGTGTCTTTGCGCATGCAAAGTGCGCATGCACTCCTGGGGCTTGCATGATGATGTCACTTCCGGAAGTGCCATCATCATGCCAACCACAGGAGCGCTCCCGCGCTCTGCATGAGGCGTCCATTTGGTGCCACAGTCGGCCCCAAACGAAGTGTGGGAGCACTCTTGCGGGTGGTGCAATGACATCACTTCCAGAGGTGATGTTCTCACATCTGCTGGGAGCACGAACACTGCGTGCGTTCCTGGGTGCTTGCCGGTGGTGTGCGATCTCTGGGTGGCCCAAAACCTCCCGCTGGTCTCCAGTGACCGGTGGGCAAGCAGGAAAACCTCCGAGAGATTGTCCGCCACCGGTGGATACTGATCCCTACCCTTTCCAGTCCTTGTATCTGACAAAAGGAGCTTTGACCCTTGAAAGCTCAAACTCTGGAAATCTTGTTGCTTTCCAAGATGCAACTGTCAGATCTTGTATCCATAAAGAAATGCAATGAGGGAAACCATCTCTTTTTTTATCAGGAGTTCACTAGCCACAAGAACAACTGACAAAATAAAGGGTGAACATTCTCCAGTTTCCTGACACTTAACATATTGTCCGTTTCCACACGGCTTACCTTATTCTGTAGAATAGCGATATCTCGCGCGAAATCTCATGCGAAGACGCTGCTATTGCGCGAGAAGACGCTGCTATTGTGCGAGAAGACGCTGTTATCGCACGAGAAGACACTGCTATTGTGCAAGAAGACGCTGCTATTGTGCAAGAAGATGCTGTTATTGCGCGAGAAGACACGGTAACAGCATCTTCGTGCGAGATTTCACTATTTTGCAGAATAAGGTAAGCCGTGTGGAAACGGCCATTGTGAATGCATTTGCATTCCACCCATCCTCCGAAGAGATGGAGGTGGCAGACATGAGGCTCCCTGTCACCATTGCCACCTTGAGAGAGAGGTGAGGCGGAGAGAAAGTGACCAGTCCACGCCCACCTACCAGGCTTCAGCGCTGAGAGGGGATTTGCATGAGTCTCTCCCAAGCCCTCATCCGAGATAACTCCACCGCACTGGGTCTCTTTACGTTAAATAAAAGCTCAACGTTCAGGAAAGGGCATGGGATATTCTGAAGGGGGCCGCATTCCCACAGGCCTTCCTCTGGTGACTCCTGCAAAGTCAAATGAGGCCAGAGGGTGTTTGAGGGCCTGAGGCAGCGGGTTCCTTCTTCCACAGGCACAGCTGCTTGTGTGGTTCTGTGGCGGCGGCAGTCACAGGGCGGCGGGAAGGCTGCAGGAGGCGAGAGTAAGTAGCTGAGAATGAGCCGTGTTTCTTTTTCTGTCCCTCATTAAAACTCAAACAAGTGCCTCTTCTGTGTTGCTTTTGGGAGCATGCTCTGCGGCCGCGGAGGAATGGGCGGCGAATGTTGTGTTTACTTGTACCTCACAGTTTGGGGGAAGAAAAAAAATTGCCTTAAACGGTAACTACTTAACTGTTTTAATAGCTCTGCTTGCCAAAACTGGTTTCGGGAGCAAAGACAGAACGTATCTTGGTGTGGGATGCAACGGAAAAAAATTAAAAATCAGAGTGGGTGGGTGGGATAGGGGTCTGCTCTTGAGGTTCTAAGGAGAAAAGGCACCCCTTTCAACTCTTTCAGATACAGTACAGGATAGCTTGGGTACAGCTTCTTTGGGACCTGCCTCCCACCAAAACCATTGTCTGAGTTGTTGAGATGTTATAGAGTGTTCACTAACATCCTCCCTGCTGAAGAGGAGGAGAGAATGTTTAAATCATAGAATGTTAGTGCAACAGTTGTGAGGAAGGAGAAAAGTCACCTGGGAAGGAAAACTTCACATCTAAGCCCTGGGGGCAGCAGGGGCTTGGTGTTTGTGTAGGAATGTAGAAGGTTTTGAGGCAGGATGTAACTTGTATCAGGGAGTCAAGGGGGCAGAATAGAGTTGCCAGGTCCCCTTAACCTCATATTAGGAGGAGGGTCCTGATGCTTACAGAGGGTGACTCCCTTGTGTGCATATACCATTGCCAGGTCAGATGATATCACTTGCGGAAGTGATGTGATCGCACCCAGTGGCCAGCATGCTTCCATGCCTGTGATGCGTGGGAGCATGTCTGCCAATAGGTGCAATGATATCACTTAAAGACGTAACATTATTGTACCCAGTGGAAGTGCGCCCGTTGCGTGCTGGCTTTTATGCCACTTGGGCCCATTCCTCAGACCTTTCTTCCTGCTGGCCAGGTGAGTGGAAGTGGGGGGCAGAGGCTGGGAGCGGGGGATCTCCCGCCCCCACCGGGCCAAGATCACCAGTCAGAGCAACAGAGCTGAGGCAATCCAAAAGCAATGGCGAACAATAATACAAGAAATCAAAACAAAACTGAAAAAGCCATTCTGGATTACCCATGTCCTCTTGTGGATCGAAAACTGGCTAATTAATAGGAAACAGAGAGTGAGTATAAACGGGCACTTCTCACAGTGGAGGGTGGTGAGCATTGGGGTGCCACAGGGGTCGGTATTGGGTCCAATGCTTTTTAACTTGTTTATTAATGATTTGGAATTGGGATTAAGCAGTGAAGTGGCTAAATTTGCAGATGACACGAAATTGTTCAGGGTGGTGAAAGCCAGAGAGGATTGTGAGGCACTCCAAAGGGATCTGTCGAGGCTAGAAGAGTGGGCATCCATGTGGCAAATGAGGTTCAATGTAGCCAAGTGCAAAGTAATGCACATTGGAACCGAAAATCCAAAATATAAATACAAGTTGATGGGGTCTGAACTGGCGGAGACTGACCAAGGGAGAGATCTTGGAGTCATGATAGATAACTCACTAAAAACGTCAGCACAGTGTGCGACTGCCATAAAAAAAGCTAATGCTATGCTAGGGGTTATTAGGAAAGGGATTGAAAACAAATCAGCCGGTATCATAATGCCTCTGTATAAATCGATGGTGAGGCCTCATTTGGAGTACTGTGTACAGTTCTGGTCGCCACACCTTAAAAAAGATATCATAGCACTGGAAAAAGTACAGAGAAGGGCAACTAAAATGATTAAAGGGTTGGAACACTTTCCCTATGAGGAAAGATTGAGGCGCTTGGGGCTCTTTAGCCTGGAGAAAAGACGACTGAGGGGAGACATGATAGAGGTTTACAAGATAATGTACGGGTTAGAGAAGGTAGAGAAAGATGTGTTTTTCTCCCTTTCTCACAATACAAGAACTCGTGGGCACTCTATGAAATTATTGAGCAGTCGGGTTAGAACAGATAGAAGAAAATACTACTTTACACAAAGGGTGATAAACACATGGAATTCGTTGCCACAGGAGGTGGTGGCAGCTACAAGCATTGCCAGCTTCAAGAGGGGACTGGACAAATATATGGAGCAGAGGTCCATCAGTGGCTATTAGCCACAGGAGATAGATGGTATTCTCTTTGTGGGGAGGTGGTGCTCTGTTGTCTTGGTGCTGGAAGGAAGGCAGTGGGAGGGCTTCTGGTGTCCTGGCCTCACTGACAGTCCTTTAGATGGCACTGGATTTCTAGCCACTGTGTGTGACAGAATGTTGGACTGGATGGGCCACTGGCCTGATCCAACATGGCTTTGCTTATGTTCTTATGTTTGCTTATGTTCCAGACTCAAATGTCTGTTTCTGTAAATATACATTACCTTCTTTAAGGTCTCATGGGTACCTATATGGGTTTATAATCTTTTTTAGCCATTAGCCTCCATTAGCTTCCAAGGCTATTAAGAAATTGTCATTCTTTTACCATAGGCCTGACTCCCACCAACTTTGTCTTTTCCAGCCCCTACTGATTAGGTTTGCCATTCGCCAATCCCTACCCCTTCTCTCAATCTCTCACCCTCAATAATATGAAATCCAGAAGAAAAAATGTGTGTGGGAGAAGGGTGTTGATGTTGACTGTCTAGGAATTTCCCATAGACTCCATGGTATTTACCATCAAGATTAGAGGAAATTCCTAAAGCATCCTCTGGAAGTGATGTCACATCCTCCTAAAACTCCACCTTCCCCAGGCATGCCCTCCCACAACTTTCCAGCATTTGCCTTTGGAGACCTGGGAACCCTACTAGTGACAGACAGCGACGTCACAGTGTGTTAAAAATTAGTTGCCAATCAGCATCTTACCATATCAGTTTATTACACAAGACTCAAATAACTGACAGAATTGTTGCTCCAAGATGCAAAGATGTCCATTTGCTTAGCTGGTTTTAAAGGAGGACTAGACAAGTTTGTGGAGGGCTGGTCCACCAAAGCCTATTCGTCATACTAGCTAAATCGAGCTTCCATTTTCGGAGGCAGTCTACTCCTCAGTAACAGATGCTGATTTGTGGCTAGATGGACTTGATCTGGCCTAGCACAGCTGTTATGGCTGAGGTGAATTTGAACTCGAGACTTCTCTGTTCCTTTACTTAGTCACTGTATGATGCTTGCTTGCATTGGAGAGAGAGCAGCCCAGATCACGGTGTCTTTCCCTGCCTTCCTCAGTTCTGTTCTTTGCAACTCAGGAAAGAGGGCCATGGGGTGTTCTGTACGTGTGTGGGGTTTTTTTTTTAGACAGGACAGTTTGGAGGCGGCAGCTTTGGAACACAAGTCGTTGGAGATGTCCCTCCTTGTTCGTACTGGTAGGTATCTGGGCTGGCTTTTCAGCTGACGCGGCTCCAACCGGCAAGGTGCCCCGTCTTTCTGTCTGCCGCGGGATGAGTAATGTTTACACAAATTAATTTAATCCCTGCTACTTTGGAGATGTCATCGGGCCGACTGGAATGCGAGATTGAGCGATTAATAGAGGGGGTCTTGAGCTCTGCGAAAACAGGCGGAGAATAAAGAAGGCCCTTTTCTCTTCCAGTCCTGCCGAAGGAACGTGGCTCTTCCATTGCATCTAAAGATGTGTTCACATTTAAATTCCGCCCCCCACCCCCGGTCCAAGGTTATGAGAATTTAAAAAAAATAATAATCACATTTCTAGCATATATCTACAGTATTTCAAGTCTAAACCAGCACCTTGAATTGGGCCTAGCACCCAGTGGAAAGCCAGTTGAGAGGTACAAGTGGCAGTGATGTATTCTTCAGCAAACAATTTCCATCTAGAGACTGGCAATATTCAGAACTGGCACCACGGACCCAATCACTCCTTCTGATTGCAACCCAGTTTGCAAGTGGCACCTTCAAATACCCCCAAATGCCTATTTTTTTCCTGATTGTTTGAAATAGGTCTGAATTGTACAGAAAGACGTGTTTTTCTCCTAGAGCTTTCTCACAGCTGTCCCCCCCCTCTCCTCAAATTTTTTAGCAGTCTTCAAGGGCAGTCCCTCAAACTCCTTGCAGTAGTCCCTTATGAATGCTCACCACCACAACAGTCATCTGGATGTCTACTGTACAAAAAAAAATGCTTGATCAAAGAGACCCTTAATCTGATTCAGTAGGATTGCTTTTCCTCTCCTATGCTTTAACGCACATGTACTATGACAGCTCGTGCATTCGCATTAATGCCAATAGTGGGATGTGATCTGAACTTGCTACCTAATGATGGCTGCTAGCTCAGGTGACTTTTTAAAAAGATGACACCAGTCTCTGGAGGAGAAGACCTCCAAAGGCCACAAAATCGTCTCCATGTTCAGAGGCAGTGACTCCCATTTTCAAAAGTCAGGAGTTCAACCTGTTCTTTGGGTTACTTTTCACATATTCAAGCAGCAGCATGCTGTACTATGCGATTGGTACTCTTTCATGCATGCACATTATCACAGCGTCTAATGACAGCCCTACTTTCCCCTTCTCCACAGACATATTGTCACTGCACATGGTTTGGCAGACAAACGTATAAATAATCAGGGAGCAAATCAGTCTGCCAGAAATCTATATATATAAAGACAAGTGTCCTGACTGACTCATCAACGCCAAGCCCAAACCTCTGGATCTAGAAACATGAAATTTGGGGAAAACATTCCTTTCATGATGCAAACACTCACTAAGAGGGTCAAAAGGGGTCAAATGTATTTTCCCAAAGGGATCCAGCTTCCCTGTGTAGCTGACAGGCTGCTGCCTGCTTGCGCCCCCACCCACTGCCAGCTCGGCCACTTTTCCCTGATTGGGCCATCTTTTCAAGGTCATTTGCATATGCAGGTTGATTGGGGCTCACAACATTTTACACCTCATCTCCCCCCCCCACAGAGACAGTTGGAACACACAGGTTATTTGCATATGTGGCCTGATTGGTCCTCCTCACCCCCAGATTCTAAACAGTCTGCAGTTGCTATTGGGAGTCATTGAATGTGTCCTGAGGTAAAATGCACTTCCCAGACTTCCTCTAAAAGTTCACTGTTCAGCTGTAATCCTGCGTTGGTGCTTTCTCCTTTAACCCTCATCAGTAGTTGTTTCAAGCCTTCACTGTTTTCTGCCAGTAACGTGGTGTCGTCTGCGTATAGCTTTACTGTTTTGAAATGAAAGGTGTTCCAGGGATTGTGCTCTTGGGTTTGGGGTTTTAACAGCTGTAAACTACTCTCCCCCACACCTTTCAGAATTCCCCTCACACCTTTTATTAGGACCAAGCAAAAGACACAAAACAGTGGCCTAGCTTGCCAGTTCTCCATCACTCTTCATCAGGCCAGATGCTACAAAAACTGAACGGTTCCCTATTGACTTCTCAAGTCCTAACACTTCTGGATCTGGAAGCTGCAGTACCATTTCTGGCCACCAGCAGGGTGTTGCTTTCACGGTGGCACAAGTTGTCTGATCTTTGGTGCGATATTCCTTGGTTCAAGACCCAAGGACACCTTCCATTGTTGGTTTTTCCACCTCATCTATCTCACAGGACTGTCATACGGCTAAATATATACCAGGCTTAGCAGAAAGCTCCTTGTTATTCTTCTGGGACGTGCCAATGTTGCGATACAGCATGAATAGATGGCATGCATTTGGGGACAAATTTTCCAGTTAGACCAAAGTTCCCATTTCCCCAACGGACCCTTGACTAGGCCGGCCTTGTGGTGCTCTGTCAGGAGCTCACCTGGAGGTTGTGACAGCTTGTTTGTGCTGTTCTCTGTGGGTGAACTTCACGGGGCCCACATGTGTGAAGGCCCACACGTACGTTCAGGGAGCTTTTTCCAACCAACTGTGTGGAGAGATTAAGAGGACATCACCTGGTGACATGTTGATCCAGCCACGCTGGCAGCAACAGCTACTCGGTAGGGTTGTGTTCAGGGATGAAGAACCCCCCAGAGACCTCTGAGGGAGGCTGACAGATGTAATTCAACTCCCCCTGTTGACCTCCCAGAACAAGGATGCTTTGAGCCTCCTCCCAGTCGCAAAGCGCCTCTGTTTCCTGATCCCTTAACCTCCCCCGGACTCATCCATGTGGCGTACCTTCTGCGAATAGACTTACAACTTCCTGTTATTCAATTATTCTTGGCAGCTCCGGGGTTTCTCCTAATTAGCTCTCTAAGACAGCTAAGAAAGATCAACACTGGCTCAGCCATTTTTTGTGTGCAAAAGAGGGATTGCGGAGAGAAGGTGCTTACATGGATAGTGGGGCCGGCGCTTACGTTCGATTAAAAGCGTACGGAGAGAGGAGTCTCGTTTCTGTTTTTGTCTGCAGCCCAGTATCCCACCCACCAACAAAACACCTGATCCCCAGATGGCAGCGTTCTGCGAGACGTTGCCTTAGCATGAGTCAGACTTTCGGTCTCGCCCAACCACCGTCTGTGCTGGTTGGCTGCAGGTCCCAGGCCGAGATCTTTTCCAGCCCTGCTGAGATCCGTGACCTGGAGATTTATTTAGAGATTTATTTAGAAAATGCATAGGCTACCTCTCCAGAGAGCCACTTGAGGCATCTCCTGCTATCAGAGGTGAGCAGGAGCATGAACATCACCCCCATTCTGCAATCACTCCATCGGCTACTTCTCAGCTACCGTGCTCAGTTCAAGGTATTGGTTATCACATACAAAGCTCTTCATGGCCTTGGCCCGGCATACCTATGGGACTACCTCCCACCCTATGTCCCTCCACGGCAGCTTTGTTCATCTAAACAGGATCTCTTGCAGGTGCCACTCTGCACATGGGCGAAGTCCACAGGCTTTCTCTGTGGTGGCTCCTACACAGTCAACAGCAGCCCATACATGGGCTTTCTCTGTGGTGGCCCCTACACTGTAGAATGGTGTGCCTGAGGAGGTCAGGAGCACCCCCACTCTCCTAGCTTTCTGCAAATTCCTCCAAATGTCAAATTCCTCCATGGTGGCTTTGCTCATTTGAACAGGGTCTCCTGCAGGTGCCACCCTGCACAATGGGTGAAACAGCAGCCCATACACGGGCTTTCTCTGTGGTGGCCACTACATTGTGGAACGGCCTACCTGAGGAGGTCAGGAGACCCCCCCCACTGTCCTGGCTTTCTGCAAACAATGCAAAACCGAATTATTCAAAAAGGCTTTTGTATTGTAGGGAGGGGCTCTCAGATGCTCCGCTAATGAGTTAGGGACCACAGACTTCACCACTGTGTTGCCTTAAGTACTACCTGATGTCTTAAATATGGGCTCCTATAAGCTGCTTCTGCTTCATGTGGTATAATGTCAGCCCTAGAATTGATTATGCTCTGTTTCAGCATTTCTACAACTCTGTAGAATCTGGATCCTTGCTAATGCTATGTCTTTGTAAACTTATATTTATTATCCTATGGCATTGTCTATGGAAATGTCCTTGACACTGTATGGAAATGTTGATACTGATTGTACTAATCTCACACTATGTAATCTGCCTTGAGTCTCAGTGAGAAAGGTGGACTATATAAATGACATAAAAATAAATAAATAAATGCATACATGGTAAAGGGGAAAAAATCTGTTGCAAGGAAAATAGAAAATGACTGCAAATAGAGGGTTCAATCCATGCTAGGGGTCAGGGAGGAATTTTCTCCAGGCCAGATTGGTCTGGGATCCTGGAGGGTTTTTTGGCTTTCCTCTGGACATAGAGCAGGGGTCACTGGAGGGGGAGGGGAAGGTAACTAAATTTCCTTCATTGTGCAGGGGGTCAGACTAGAAGGGCCCTTGGGGGACCCTTCCAGCTCTATGTTTCTGTGTGTCTATGTTAGGGAGGAACACCGTGGGAATTGGGAATGAGATATTAGAAAACTTCTCTTCGAAAAAAAGGAGAGGCCAAGAGGAGGTGGGAATTTCTCAGGTAACTGATGAACAATTGGCATTCTCTGCTGCCTCTCCTGTTACTCTTCATTGTCTGAAGAAATGGAATGGTCCATCTGCTTTGGAAACCAACCCATATCATAACCAGGAAATAGGGACCGCTTTCAGTGAATACGAGTTACTGGCAGGGCTAGATCGACGGTGGGGGGCAGGGGGGTAGTCTGCCCCGGTGCTGCCAAAGAGGGGGCACCAGGTGCAGCTGCCAACCCCAGGAGCCGACGGGCGGCAGGACAGGGGGCGCGCTTGCTGCATGCCCCCTATCCTGTGGGCAGGCAAAAGGCAGCGGGGGGGGGGGGCGACTGGGAGGCCACTCGCGCCATTCACCTGCCCCGCAGGACAGGGGGGGCGCAGCAAGCTGGCTGCCCCCTGTTCTGTGGGGCAGGCGAATGGCACGGGCGGCCTCCCAGCCACTCGCACTGCCGCTGCCACCTCTGCAGTGTGCCGGGGCAGCCGGCTTGCCGTGGGGCGGCATGTGCCGCCCTGCGTGATGATGTCATGGAAGTGACATCATCATGCAGCACTGGGAGTGTGCGTGCGCTGCGCACACACGAGTGGCTGGTCTTCAGTTGCCCTGGGTGCCGGCAACCGTAGATCCGGCCCTGGTTACTGGAATGTATTTTGTTGGTCTCTACTAAAATATGTGGGAGCAGAGGTTACAAATGAGACAATCTGGGAAAGTCAGATGAGGTTGCCAAAGCTCTGGGAGACCCGCACCCAGTCTCAGTGCAAAGTCAAACTTTTCTCTTGGGCTGCGCATCAACTTGGCAATGCTCCGTTGCAGCGCAAAGCAAGTGCTTCGCTGTCAGGCTCCCCGGCCCTCTACAACGTAACAGAGAGAAATTGGCCGGCAATCTTGCACATATGTCTTCCCTTGCGAGTTGCTAAGGGTGAGATCACATTTGCCTCGGATGAATCCCAACAGCAGTTGCAGCTTATACCGGCTTTGACCTCAAGGGTTAGCTGTCTGCTGGTTATACAGTTTTCGGTGGGCGGGGGGGGGGGGGAGCAACATCTGCTTGGAAAAAGGGACTTTTGGCCAAGAAGTTTAAAATCCTAACTTTTATGGACTGTATTTTTTTTTAAGGGATTCTATAATCGAGCCTGAAATTTTGCCCTGTCTGGACGGGTAGCAGATGACCAGGAGTTTCAATTACTCCTTGGTGAGGATCATAAAAGCATGAAACATGATTTCTGATTCTTGAATGAGGACGTTTCAGAGATGGTGTGTTTGCTGCTCAAAACAGCGTTCCCCACATTGCGTCCTCTTCTCTCTCTGTGTAATGTCTAGGGCTAAAAAAAGCATGATGTGACATCATTGGTTGTTGAGTTTTTCTGCTCTGTGTGGTTGGCCAGGAATAGGGTTGCCAACCTCCAGGTGGGGCCTGCACAGCTCATGGAATGACATCTCCATACAACAGAGATCCGTTCCCCTGGAGAAAACGGCAGCTTTGGAGGGTGGACGGTATGACATTATACCACATTGAGGCCCCTCCCCTCCCCAAACCCTACCCTCTCCATGTGTGTGTGTGTTATGTGCCATCAAATCGCCTCTGACCTATGGCGACCCTATGAATGAAAGCCCTCCAAAACATCCTATCCTTAACAGACTTGCTCAGATCCTGCAAACTGGAGGATGTGGCTTCTTTTACTGAGTCCAGCCATCCCAGTTTAGGTCTTCCTCTTTTCCTACCGCCTTCCACTTTTCCTAGCATTATTGACTTTTCCAGAGAATCTTGTCTTCTCATGATGTGATCAAAGTACAATAGTTTTGTCATTTTAGCTTCTAGAGGACTAAGATGTATCCACCCCCTTCAGGAATCAACGGTCACATCAGCAGAAGAGAATTGAATGTTCCATTGGTGATGGGAGCGGAGGAATCCTTGGAGGCCAGCTGCTGGGCAGCAGCAGTACTGCAAGGTGACATTGGCAGAGGATCTTTCACAGACAACGGCAGTGTTGCTTCGACTAACTCTGGTTAGTACTGCTCAGCAGAAGTAGGCAATGTTAAACCACTTCTGCTAATCTCTTACCTTGAAAACCCTATAATGAAACAATCCAAAATGATTACCCCCAAATCTCTAGGAATTTCCCAACTTGGAGTTGACAAGCCTAGCCAGGACTGGGGGAGGGGTGATAAGGAGCAATTTGGAGCCCCACTAGGCTGAGCCCCCTCCCCAATAATTGGCTCATATTGCCTAAGGTTAGTACTCAGACTGTTGTGCCCATCTGACCTTTCACCTTCGACCTTCAGGCAGAGGCTTACAGAATCAAACAGGAAACCTGTTTGCAACTAAAATGACATGCAGACAAAACTTGATGGGGCTAGAAATTCCTTTATGGGGGCGGGGGGCGGGATGCATCTTTCCAAGTAGAAATCTAGTACGGCAGGCAGCTGTGCTGCTGCACCTTGAAATGCTAGTTTTCTACATGCATGAGCCACTTTTATCCCCTGCACAGTGATAGGATCCCTGGTGGCCACCAATGGTGGGCAATCTCCTGGCAGTTTGCCTAATTGCCCACTGGTCACTGGCAACCATCAAGCTGCCTGGTGATTGCTCATGCTCACCACAGGCAGGCACTCTTTGATACACACAAAAGAGAAGCCAAACTGAAATGACGATCTGAGGGTAAAAATTATGAGGATGAGAAAATCAAAACTTTCCCAAATGCGAGCAGGCCTTTATTGCAGGGTATAAGCTTCCAAGAGTCAAAGTTCCTTTCTTCAGATCCGAGTAGGAAGGGAGTTCTGATTCTCGAAAGCTTATACCCTGAAAATCTTGTTGGTCTCTAGAGTGCTACTGGACTCAAAACCTGCTGCCTACCTGACAATATTTCCCCTGTAATGCAGTTGGAAAATGTCCACTGAATGTTTGAAAGAAGCCAAATATCGTTCCATTTGATCACATCCCCCTTTCACTGCCTTGCTGAACCGACGCAGATGATTTTGGACAATCAGACATGGTTTGCCAGACCAGTCGGCCACTGGGCTTTCCTCAAGCAAATCCAAGGAACAGCTAGGCCTCCTCCCATTATTTCCTCAAAGCCAACACGAGGGCCCCAAGTTTGAGCTCCGTGACATATTTGCTGTTGTTAAATTGATGCTATCACTCTGCACTGATTCTCTGTTCTGAATGCGGGGAGCGAATGACTCATTTCGTGTAATGTGTCTGTGCCCAGGAGGGGTAGGAAGGTTGAACTTCAGATGTAATTGTTAACAACAAAATCATTGTCACCTCCAGGGGCCATTTTCAAGTCTCAAGGAATTTCCGTGCCAAAAGTGGGATGTGGCAGGGGTGATGTTTGTTGAGAAAATGAGGTTAAGGGATGATTGAGAAGTGACATCCCATAGAGATTGGGAGGGGTGCAAGTTCCAGGGAACCTGGGGGCTGAGCATAATGCCACTGGAGTATGACTAGAAATATAACAGAGAGAGAGAGAGAGGAAATAATTCCTTTGCCCAGTCACTATGTCCCCATCTCACAATACATACGGGATATACAATTAGTTTGTGCAGAACATTAGCCAACGCTGCCTGGCCTTTCACGTCCCTACATGAACCGAAAATGCGCTAGCGCGCAAGGTTTCTGCAACACCTCTGGAAGCCCCCATGCTGCACAATGCTGCCTGTCCTCCCCCCACAGCAGCAAGGAGACACTCGAGAAACGCAGCCAGCTCCCTCCGGGAACAGCAAGGAAGGATTCACAAAGAGCCTTGCTTTGCGCAAATCCCAAACGAGCCAAAGATCATTCCAGGAAATTTATTTTCATTCACCGGAGAACTTAATTAGCCACGGAAGAAGCTCTAATTACTCTTTAAAAGTCCCTGCAAAACGTGACCCGGAGCCAAATTCTTGTTCTGCTGTTTCTAAAGTAAACAGCAAGGGCTGAGGTAATTTTCAAATGTTTACTTTTTTTAAAGACATCAAACAAAGAGGATGACAAAGATGTATTAAGCCGATCAAAATATTGCCCGTTTTCCCTCCCGATTTAAACGAAAAGCTTCCCAAAAGGATGGTGACTGTACTCTTCCAGCTCAGAACAAGTACAGACTAGCTAGCCAAACTCAGAAATCTGACTGAACAGAAGACAAAAATCCCCCCTCCTACACACATATCCTGTGCCCCCCCTTTGCTTGCGACTGTGTGTCAATGGAGTAGTTTGTAGGGATCCATGGGGGATCCCCCACTCCTACCCTCTGCCGCTTGCTTCCACTCACCTGACCAGTGGAAGGGGGGGGAGAAGGTGTGAGAACAGGCCTCTCGAGCGCACTCCCAGAATGTTGTGACAATGTCACTCTTCAGAGTAACGTCATAGTGCCACCATGAGAGCATTCCTGAATTGGGCCTGTTTGGGGCCCAAATCAGCCCTCTGTGAAGCTCGTGCACGCACCTCGATACCTGTGCGATGACATCACCCACAAGTGCCATCAGCAGAAGGTGTGGGAGTGCGTACAAAGCCAGTTTGGCATGGTGGAGAACCGGGTTTGATTCCCCTCTCCTCCCCTTGAAGCCAGCTGGGTGACCTTGGGTCAGTCACAGCTTTCTCGGAGCTCTCTCAGCCCCACCCACCTCACAGGGTGATTGTTGCGGGGATAATAATGACATACTTTGTAAACCGCTCTGAGTGGGTGTTAAGTTGTCCTGAAGAGCGGTATATAAATCGAATGTTGTTATTATTCCAGCGCAACCCGGAAGTGGTGTCATCACATAGCTTTTGGAGACATCACCACATCACCAGCAATATCACAACATTACTAGCAAGTAGACATGGGCACAAACCAAAAAAATTTATCGAACCAGCGGATTGTGGTTCGGTGCGGACCACGATCCCGAATTCCCGAACAGCAACGACCATCTCCCGTCCCCAAACCGAACCCGGATTGTGGATCGTGGAAAACGCAGCAGGGTGCGCCACTGTTCCCACCCCATGGCTATTTATAAGCATGGGTCCCATTCAGCAACATAGGAGGTCTGTGTTTGGCCGTCAGAGCTACCTATCAGGGTTTGCAGGGGTGAGATTGGAGTGCCCATGGCTACAGAACACCCCCTTCCCCCTCCCTCCCCTGGGTGTCTTCTCCCAACTTGTAACTGCTTTGCAGCTCCGTGGTTGGAAGGAAGCCCTGCTGATCAAGGAAAGCTGGGCTTCCATTTGGGTTTCCAAGGTGACAGAAGGAGGGCAGACAAAGCTCAGGCATTCCCCTGGCTCCGTTGCCAGGGGAATAGATTGCTGGCGCCTGAGTGTCTGGATTCCCGAACAGAGCCCGAATGCCACGATCCAGGCCTCTGGACCTGGATCATTGGCCGTGGACAATCACGATCCGCCGGGTCACAATCGTGCGATCGCCATTTTCGTGGATTTTTGATGCTCGTAATGCAGTTCGTGCCCATCTCTACTGGCAAGTACCCTGTCCATGGAAGTCTCTGAAAACCCTACTTGGAGATCCTTAGAAGAAGAGCAGGATCAAACCATGATAGATGTACCATGGCTACTAGTTGGGATTACTCCACAAGGAATTATCTCCTACACCAGTAAGCATGAAGAGGGACAGGTTTACTTACGAACCCATTTACAGAAGAAGAAAATGTCTTATGCTGAAACAATATCGAAAATTTATAAAATTGCAAAAAAGGGTGTGTGCGCATAATTTACTTCGAAACCAACAGATTAACATACATCAAGCTAACGTTAAAGGCTGGACAGAAAAGGCATTTTCCGGTGTCCTAAAAAATGCAATTTCCACTATAGTCACCTGAACCAGTTACATCTTCCCCTGGACGTATCCTAATCTATGACTGATTGTTTAGCAGCTCTTAAGTTACAGTTAGAGGCATTTCTTTGGTAAATTCATTCCTGCACTACCTTAGTGTAATCTGGAAGTAACTACAGAGTGGCTTACAGAGACCATCTTTCTCTGTTCTAATAGCGCGGAGGAAATTAAAGGGCTCCTTCGGGACTGAACCAGGTGAGAAAGAAGGCAAAAGCCCCCCAAAGGGAAAAAACAAACTATCCTATTAAATATATTTTGTTTATTTTTATAGCTTCTTTTTTTACTTTAAAGTGCACAGTGCCCAAAGTGCTTAATAAGTGTAATAAATATACTCAATACAAATCCTAAATAAATAGTACCTAAGACTCCCAATTTAAAATCCTGGTAAGTATGCATATACATCATATATAGTCTTATATACACACCACTGGTTGCAAAAAAATACGCTGCAGAGAAATACAATACTGCAATAAATGTCCAAATCACAAGGTGGAAATAGTTCCAAAGTAGGCTTATCTTCTGTTTCTTCTTTCTTATTATAAGCACACGAGCTCAAAGCCAAAATACTTCAGAAGACAGGATACTCTCACCGCCTCTGAGTAGTAGATGGGCGGAGCCTAATGGGCGTTGCCAGCTTTGGGCACTGTGCACTTTAAAGTAAAAAAAGAAGCTATAAAAATAAACAAAATATATTTAATAGGATAGTTTGTTTTTTTCCCTTCGGGGGACTTTTGCCTTCTTTCTCATGCTGTTCTAATAGCAGGCAAAGTTGGCCAATCAGCCATCAATGAGATTGGGTATACCAAGACTAAATATGCAAAACCACAGCCCTATGCACTGCATTGCCCTTACCTGGATAGACCAGGTGAGCTTGATCTCGGCAGATCTCAGAAGCAAAGGAGGGTCGGCCTTGGTTCATAATTGGATGGACCTCCAATGAAGATCAGGGTTGCAGAGGCAGGCAACAGCAAACCACCTCTGTTAGTCTCTTGCCATGAAAACCCCACCAGGGGTTGCCATAAGTCAGCTATGACTTTAGGGCACTCTCCATCACCATGCACTGCATTAATGATCAGGAAATAATGATAAGCTATTAATTTAATCCTGAAAAATTAACACTTACATGTGTGGCCTTAATGTAAGATGCTTATTTAAGGGTTTCTATCTGTTCTCCTGGGTTTCTAGAAATAAAATTCTCTCCCTGGAAGTGGGGATAATGGGCACATCTTGTCTCCGGTGCATATGCGTGTTCATTAATGCATGCTCATTAAACTGCTCTGTACCACATCCCCCAGTCTGCCATGTTCACATGCTGGCGATGCTTCTTTGGAATATCTCTGTTTTGTCTAACGTGTCTTTTACCAACAAAACAAACACCATCTTGCCTATTAAAGTGGTGGAGGAGAGCCTGCTGCAGGGAGTAGACTCAACGAAAACAGTAGGCAGCAGATGGTGCAAGACCTTCAGAAATGTGTAACTGTCAGGCTTAGTCTGTTCTGGTTTGTGCTGGGAAGAGATCTGATGAACGGCAGATGGCTCTAAGATTTTTGACAAGAGACTGGCCATTTTTTTACTTCTGTATCCTTCCTGACAGCCTCTTTTGGACATTTGTTTTGCATCTAACACCATAGAACAAAGTCTCCAACACCTCCTGGGCTCACTTCCCAAAACTGCAGAACTTGAGCTTTTCCATTATGCCCTGAAACATCTTGTTTTCTCTCCCCTTTAAGGTTCCCAGATGCCCCCTTCCCATCCCCCACTAGTGCTTAAAGAAGTGGAGGGGGTACAAATGGTGGGGGCGGGGGAGACAGCATCATGCCATCCCACAATGTCACTTCCAGCTAGGAACCCAGAAGTGATGTTGCCACATTGTGCAACACTGTAGGGATTTCCTTGATCTCTATGGTTTTTACCATAGAGTTTTGTGGAAATCCTAGAGCTTCATGTGATATTGTGATGTCACTTCCAGTTACGTAGTAATGTCTTGCTGATATCATGTAGAGCTTTTTTGCCAGGTCTCCATTCTCCCCTATTTCCTACTAGCTGTCAGCACTGGACTGGCAACCTTGCTCTCCCTGCTCCCCATCTTTTCATTGTAGGACTGGAGTACTCAGGACGTGTCTTCTCTCCAGGGCTCAGATGCTCTTCACAGGTCCCCTCCCTTTCATGATAATGTCATCTGTTGCTCCACAAACCAATTTCATGGCTGAGAAATGCTCTGAAGAGCTATTATGGTTGAAATGCAATGTACATGTGGTGTATGGAAATAAATAGTATAAACGGAGATCCAGGTTGGCAGGTCTCCTTACCCTCCCAGTAGGAAGGGGGGACCTGGTGCTTACATGTTCTTTGTTCCCAGCATCTTCGTGCCTATGCCAGTTTGGTGTAGTGGTTAAGAGCAGTGGGACTCTAATCTGGAGAACCGGGTTTGATTCCTCCCTCCTCCACTTGAAGCCAGCTGGGTGACCTTGGATCACTCACAGCTTCTAGGAGCTTTCTCAGCCCCACCCACCTCACAGGGTGTTTTGTTGTGGGGATAATAATAACATGCTATGTAAACCACTCTGAGTTGTCCTGAAGGGTGGTATAGAAACTGAATGTTAAATGATGTCACTTCCAGGAAGTTATGTCATCACACAAGAGCAGGAATGTGCGCCCGCTGTGCAATGTGGGAGAGCTCTCTAGGCAGCATGATGATGTCACTCACACCGTCCATGCCTTTCACCCTGTTGGCCAGGTGAGTGGTGGCGGCAGGGGGGGGCAGAGGGTGAAAGTGGGGGATCCCCCACCCCCACCGGAGGAATGGGATCCCTAACTGAGAGAAAGGGGTGAAGTTTGTTAAAGTAAAACAGAGGAAAATAAATAGGAATGTAAATCTACTTTATGGGACATTTAGTCAATTTACAGTGCAGGTTTAAACAGAATCAAAAAGAGCCCAGCAGCACCTTTAAGACTAACCAATTTTATTGTAGCATAAGCTTTCGAGAATCACAGCTCTCTTCGTCAGATGAAGAGAACTGTGCATCTCTGACGAAGAGAACTGTGATTCTCGAAAGCTTATGCTACAATAAAATTGGTTAGTCTTAAAGGTGCTGCTGGGCTCTTTTTGATTTTGCTACTACAGACTAACACGGCTAACTCCTCTGGTTTAAACAGAGTCACACGCCTCAAAGGCTTTTGAGGTTAATGAAGCCCATAACACTGTTAAAAACTCAGTTCTGTTCATGAATACACACTCAGGGCTGTTCATGAATACACACATGAAAAGCTGAAGTTTATCACATTGTTATCTATCCCTTCCTCCAAGGAGCTCAGGTGGTGATGTATATGGGTTCTCCTTACTTCCCTTGTATCCTTACAAAAGCCCCTTGAAGTACATTGGGCGGAGAGAGAGAGAGAGAGAGAGAGAGAGAGAGAGAGAGAGAGAGAGAGAGAGAGAGAGAGAGAGAGAGAGAGAGAGAGAGAGAGAGTCTTATAGGGCTACTTTGACCCAGGGAGCTTTACCGCTTGGTGGGGATTTGAACCCATGTCTTTTCAGGCCCAGCCTGATCACTACACCACCCTGGTTATTGTAGCCCAGTCTTGCACATGTTTCCCGAGGAAGCGCCAAGCTGGTGTTCGGAGGCATTGCAGTCTGAGCATCTCTCTCAACATGCCTGACAGTCTTTGAATCTTTCCTATGAGATCGCTGCCCTTCCCAGCCTAAACAAAGAGTAAATATTTAGAGTGGTTTAAAAGCAACAGCCCCAGGGAGACGTAACACGTCGTGCCTGGCCAACAGAAAAAAGCCATCCAGGACTCGGCTCTGTGCGAGAATCAAATAAACAGATGAGAGCCTGAATATTTTCTTAAATGCTACAAGGTGAAGAAGAGGAACGATCTGCTGAGCTCCTTCCGAATGTAACCCTATTCTGTCTTCTCAATGCAACGGTGTACAAAGTGGAGATTCCGCAAAAGTTTACAGGTGCATTATCGTCATCTCTGCATCCTAGCACTGTCACACATCCCTTATACTCTTGCCAGACCTCCTGTGCTGGTAAGCCCTGTTGCCCGTTTTTTATCAAATTGAAAAAAAAAGCGATGTCATGGATGTTATGTCACTTCCGGGTAAATTCTGCAACTGACATAAGGCAGCTCTAGGAATTGCTGGAAACTCTATGCCTCCTTGTCCCTGCCCCCAGGATTTGGCCTGGCTATAATGTTACATGTTTAAAATACTCAGAAGTCAGCAGCTGAAGTCTCCTGGGCCACATCCTGCCCCCTCTCCATTTATTACATCAGCCTGGCCAAGGATGTAAAAAAAGCCCTGCTGGGTCAGTCCAAAGGTCCATCTGGTCCAATATCTTGCTTCTCTGCCCCTGGAAGGCCGACAAGCAGGGCAATAAAGGCAACGACATTCCAGGAAGATATTGAGTGGTATACTGCCTCTGAACATGGAGGTTCCACTTAGATATCATTTAGCTTTCTTGAACTTGTCTAGTTTCTTTTTCAAAGCTATTCTAAGGCAGCAGATTCCACAAATTAATGTTTTTGTGTGTGTGCAGAAGTACTTTTTCTGGTCTGTCCTGAATCTGCTGCTAACTGCTTTCCTCCAAGGAGCTCAGGACATGGTTTGCCCCCATCTCCCAAAGACACGCTGATGTAGTCTAGTTTGAGAAATTGTGGCTGGCCTAATACAACTCTGTTGCATAAAATTTGTGTAAGGAGTTTTCAAGAAAAAAAAAACCCCAGATGTTACAGTGAGCCATACGGGAGCTCAATGCGGTTCTCCCCATCTGCCATTTTATCCTCACAACAACCCTGCGAGGCACGCTAGGCTGAGGGAGAGTAACTGGCCCAAAGTGAGCACTGATTTGTTTATTTGCTTGATTTGTACCCCGTTTTTTCCCCTTAGAGGCTAATTTTATTTTCTGAACAATCTAAAAGTTAAATATAAAGGATCAGCAAAGCTATCGGCTTCAGGTCTCCAGTACAGCATAACGAACACAAGCTTTCCATGATGGACTTTAACCTAGTACCGTAGGTAATAAAGGCACACAGCTGTTGGAATGAACTTCCCACTGTGGAAAAAATGCGCTGCCATTTCTCTCTTGTGAATTTTACCAAAGAAACCTTGATTCAAATAATCTACACAGAGTTTAAAAAATAAAGAAGTACATATTGAGATTCTTTACTTCAATCAGGAAACATTGCCAGAAATAGAATTTACCTTCCATTTACAAGTTTGCAGCGCTGAGGGGACAGCAGATGGACAGAAGTTATACACGTCGACGAACAGAAAACTGAAGATTCGTTACCGTTTTGTCATTTCTAATACGATGTTTATAATCAAAATGGACGTCACACGTGGATTACAATATAACACAAAGCTGCTTGATTGAGGCCCAGATGGTTTTGAAAAAGGTGCCCATTTTACAGGGGTAATTTGTGTGAGGAAACAAGATGGCATGAAGCAAAATGGAAATGGGAACTTCTAACGAATGGATGAGAAGTTCGAAATCATTCCTAACTCACACGAATGTTCTGCGCTGTATCAGAAAGAAGACATACCAAACCCTGGCCCGTTTTTCCATTCCTAGGCCAAACAATCTCAGTTTGAAAAGACACTACACTAGCACCCTCTGTTGTCCAAAGTGAGCCTACAGGCCCAAGTCCTTTTCCTTTTAATTTTTTTTAAAAAGGTATACGCTATTGAAATCAATGCATATAACCATTATACAAAATTATACCATCTGGGAATGCTTTTGTTAATTTCTTTTGTGAGTTAACCTCTTATGCTGTGACCAGGGCCATTTGCACATGCTTACCTTCCCTTGGAACGACCCAGAACTTCGTGCAAAAAACGCGGAAGATTGCATTTTCTTGCGCGAGATTTGCGCGACGTCGTGCAAATCTCGCACAAGAAAACACGATCTTCCACGTTTTTTGTGTGATGTTCCGGGTCATACTGAGGGAAGGTAAGCTGTGTGGAAATGGCCCATGTTTGCAATCTCTGCCATCTTCAAATTCCCTATAGTATAAACATTCCTGTCACAGGCTGTTGTTTCCCAGTCCTTGGTACTTGTGACTCGATGGCCTTTGGAGATGTGAAAGGAAGACAGTTGTTCTAAAGAATTAAGGCAAATCTTTATAAGAGATGATCTATGAACCACGATAGCAAAGAATGAAACCTCCATGTTTATTTACTTACTTAATGTATTTATACCCTGTGTTTTTCCTAATGCAGACTGAAGAGCTTTACATCATTGACCTTTCCTCCATTTTATTCTCACAACAACCCTGCGAGGTAAGTTAGGCTGAGTGTGTGTGACTGGCCCAAAATCACCCAGTAAGCTTTCATGGCAGAGTTGGGAATCCAACCTGGGTCTCCTAGCTCTTAATCTCTAGATACTCTAACCGCTACACCACACTGGCTTTCTTTAGAGGCGGTATATCTTTGAATGCCAAAGATCGGGGAGCTAGGAGGACACAGAAAAGCTATCATCTTTATTGCCTGCTTGCGAGCTTCCTGAAGGAGTCTGTTAGACAAAGACATGTGGGATTTAGAAAGCCTCACGGTCTGGAAGGCAATCCTTCCAGCTTTTTAAAACATGTGTGGGTTGGAAAGAGAACTTCCACAGTAGCTGTTCTTGCTCTCATTTTCTAATAACATGTTTTAACTAAGCCATGGAGCCAGGCTCGAGCCGCAAAGACCAGCAGATGTTGGCATCAGGCACAGACGTCTGCTGAACGCTGGCTTTCCGATAGCCTTGTGGCGAGGCTGTTGGTTTGTTCTTCAAAGTGCCCCAACCACGTCTAAGTGAAGAACGGGGATGCACCAACTTGACCGTGGGAATCTTACGGTGCAAAGCTCTGGGTGCTGGGCATTATCCAAAAGGAGGGGCCCTGTTAATCAGGAAGAGAGGCTGCTTTATGGATGGCCACTTGGGGTCCACAGCTCGGCACGCTTTCCTTTTCGGTCCTCAGCTCTTTGGATTTGGCTCTGAGTGTTTATTTCCGCCTCCTTCCTCAGAGAAGCAGCAGACATCATTGCAGACCAGCCCATAGGAGCAATGAGTGGATGAAGGAAAAAACCCAGGGATGAATTTCTTATCCTGGCTACAAGATCTGAAGAAGTGACCTGTGGCTCACGAAAGCTCACACCCTACCACAAATTTTGTTAGTCTTATAGGTGCTACTGGACTCTTGCTCTTTTATCCTGGCTCTTTCAGCCCCTGTTTTGATTTCCCGTGGGCAAAGTGAACCGCTGAGGTTTTTATTTTCATGCCAATTTCCAGTGGGAGGCAGTGCTGTTTTTCTCTTTAAAATAAACTCATTTTTGCAATGGTTTCAGGTGGTAGCCATGTGGGGCTGTAGCAGAAGAACAAGATACAGGTCCAGCAGTACCTTAATGATTGACTAGATTGTAGGACAGTGAAGAAAGCTGACTGGAAGAAAATTGATTCCTTTGAAATGTGGCACTGGAGGAGAGTTTTACGGATACCATGGACAGCCAAAAAGACAAATAAGTGGGGTACTAGATCAAATCAAGCCTGAATTCTCCTTAGAAGCTAAAATGACATGATTGAGGCTATCGTACTTTGGTCACATCATGAGAAGACAAGATTCTCTGGAAAAGTCAATAATGCTAGGAAAAGTGGAAGATTTAAAACGAGATGGCTTGACTCAATGAAAGAAGCCACGTCCTCCAGTTTGCAGGATCTGAGCAAGTCTGTTGGTGATAGGACATTTTGGAGAACTTTCATTCATAGGGTCGCCATAGGTCAGAGGCGATTTGATGGCACATAATACACACACACACACACACTGGGATTTCCAGATCTTGCTCATTTTTGCAATTTCATTCATGCATTCAATAGATCAGTATTATCAGGGCTTTTTTTCAGCAGGAATGCGGTGGAACGGAGTTCCGGCACCTCTTGAAAATGGTCACATGGCTGGTGGCCATTTTTGCCGAGGGTGATTTAAACTTTAAGAAACTTACCCCTTGTTCCAGCTGACCCAAAGTGATGTCATTGTGCGGTCCTGGGAGCATGCATGCCCTTTGTGCACATGC
This sequence comes from Eublepharis macularius, assembly GCF_028583425.1. Lineage (NCBI taxonomy): Eukaryota > Metazoa > Chordata > Lepidosauria > Squamata > Eublepharidae > Eublepharis > Eublepharis macularius. The sequence goes on from NC_072806.1 coordinate 3,936,082, forward strand.
ATGTGGGCAAACCTCCTGTCAAGAGTTGCCCCCTGTGCTGGCAACCCAGTGAGTTCCACCACCTCTTTTCCCAGAAAAAAAGCCCTGAGTATTATACAGAGCTCACTAATGTGCTCTGGCACCCAGTTTGGGAAATGCTGGTCTAGAATTATTACTCCCGGCAACTGATTTAAGAACGTAAGAAGAACCCTGCTGAATCCAGTCCGGCATCCTGCTTCCAACCTTGGCCAGCCAGATATCTCCAAGAATCACACAAGCCGGGTATATAGGCCCAGCTGATTTCCCCCTAGCCAATTGTTATTCAGAGGTATACTGCCATTAAACCTGGAGGTTCCATTTAAGTGAACTATCCTTTTGTTTTGAAAAGCAGTCAAAATTCCTCTTTCCTTCCCCTGCAATGGCAGATCCAGAACAAGCCAGCATCTGAAAACCACGTTGGATTCTCCATAATGATAAATTGCACTGAAAGCAGGAGGAGGCAAGAAGAGTGTGTGGGGATGTGTGTGTGTGTGGGGGGGGGGATAGCATTGGTGCCCTGAAAATCAACCCAGACGTCACTGATTTCCTTTGTTTGCAAGTCTCTGTTACAGCCCATTTAGCTGACAAAAGCCAAGGGGGAAATTGGCCTTTGATGACCATAAGGAAATAGAAAGCCGGTGGCCAGACATGAAAGAGAAGGCATAAACAAACGCTGATTACTTGGGAGGGGGTGGGGTTGCTTGTTTGCTTAGAAAGCAATTGGTGATTCACAAAATTGGCTCTGATCGGCAGGGAAGGTACATGCCTGGAATCAGAACTTGATGTGAAAGCCCTGGCTAGGGTTGCCAGCTCCAGGCTAAGAAATTCCTGGAGATTTGGAGGGGGGGTGGAGCTTGGAGTGGGTGGAGGGGTCTCTGCAAAGTATAATGCCATACAGTCAACCCTCCAAAGCAGCCATTTTCTCCAGAACTCATCTCTGTCAGATGGAGATCAGTTGTCATTCCAGCAGCTCTCTAGCTACCACCTGGAGGCTGGCAACCTATGTGCTCCATGTTTGTGGCACAAATGGTTCCCCGTCCTCAAGGTTGCTGTGCTCTGTTTCCCTAGATCTAGCAGCCACAATCAATATTATGCAAATGATCCTTTAATTATGTCAATTTCACACCATCCATTAATGTGTTGGATTGATTTATTGAAATCTATAGACCACCCCCCCCTTTTTCCTGGGTTGAGGATCCTTAGGGCAACAAACCGATCATCAACAGAACATTAACCGGAAATATATTGTGCATTACAAACCAACTGTAAAAGCAGGATAAAAATAGAAAACATCGAAATGGGCACCAGCAGGCCAAGACAGAAACTTGATTGAATTGCCATTCAGCCCCAAGGCATCCTGAAACAATAGGGCCTTTGCGCAACATCTGAAGGAGAACATTGAGAGCTAAACTACACGAGACGAATCACACGAGGATGCTCAAGTGAAGGGAGACACAATGTTGGCCGGGTAGTTTGAATTTCACCTCTCTCTACAGAGCCAGCAAAGATCGCTTCTCAGAGGGTTTGTTAATAATTGGCAGAGCCTTCAGGGAGGCAAAGAGGAAATTAACAAACCCTCTGAGGAGCGATCTTTGCTGGCTCTGTAGAGAGAGGTGAAATTCAAACTACGCTTCCCAGCTAACATTGCATCTCCCTTCACTTGAGCATCCTCGCGTAATTCATCTCGTGTAGTTTAACTCTGAGAAAGCCCTCCAGATTTTCCGGAGTGAGGAGGTTCAAAGAGGGGGTGGTGTAGTAGCTCGAGAAAGCCAACACAATATGTATCCACTTGCCTAAGGAGGACACCAAAGAAGATCTCAGTGTGTATGGTGGATTCTCATGGCTGGAGGTAATGGCTGAGACAACCAAGTCCCAAACTGTTTGTTCTTGGATTGCCAGCCATCGGTGTCCACTTCTGGCGTCTACCAGGAAAATGGAAGCCTGTAGGCCAAAGCATGACCCACCAGCAGGCCATCAATAGTCTGTGTATCAGTGCTACCAAATATTTTGGAATTCCAGAACATTCTACACAAAGAAAGTAGTTATAACCTTCCTGTCCTGCCTTTTTCCCCATGAAGCCCAAACCAGTGTAACATGGGGTTCTTCACATGACCTATTTTTTGAAAGAAAGAAAGAAAGAAAGAAAGAAAGAAAGAAAGAAAGAAAGAAAGAAAGAAAGAAAGAAAGAAAGAAAGAAAGAAAGAAAGAAAGAAAGAAAGAAGAATTTCCCTATGTACTTCACATGACCTATTGGATGACACCAAAAAGTCCATCTAATTCCACAGTGGTCATACGGTCAGACTCAAAAGTCCACCTTCTTCATCCATAGTGGCCACCTGGGTGCATCTGGGAAGACAAAATTGAGGGCACAAAGGCAAAAGCTCACCCCCTCTGGTTCTCGCCCCCAGCAACTACTATTCACCAACGTATTATTGACTCTGAACAAGGTTGCTTTCAGCTAGCGTGGCTAACACACCTCACCCCATTGCGAAGTCTCATTTTAAAGCCAGCAAAGCTAGGGGTTATCACATAGGATTGGGCCTGGGGATCTCCTGGAATTGCAATTGATCTCCAAAGGACAGAGATCAGTTCCTCTAGAGAAAATGGCTTCTTTGGCGAGTGGACTCTATAGCGTTAATACTCCACTGAAGTCCCTCTCCTTCCCCAATCTCCAGAAATTCCCCAAGCTAGAGTTGGCAGCCCTTGTCGGCAGTTTGCGTGGCAGGGAATTCCCTCTATGGCGAATTCCCTGGTGATCTCCAGACTGGACCCGGATCAGCTTCAGCAGAGCAGCAGGGCCACGCGTTTCCGGATCATGTCCTGGGTTCCAGTACGGGCTTTGGATGGGGAATTCAGTGGTTGGAGAGAAACTATAGGCATGCCGGGGCGCTTTGATGTTCCCTCTCGCAAGGCATTTCTAAGCCAAGCGGTGACATAACAAACAAGCTGTCAAGAGCCAGGGGATGAAAGAGGGAACGCGGATTGGGTGGGATACTCCTGTCAAGGGGCAGAATGGATCTGGAGGGAGAACAAGCAGCGAGATGTCTTCCTGATGCTCGGCCCTGTCGAAGTGACGTCTACTCTCATTTATCACTGATGTTTAGCTCAACTTATCATGTGTGGGTGTAGCCCAGGGTGGGGCAGGAGAGAGAATTGCCAGGGCTTTGATTTGGGAGTGATTAAATGCCCATTGTATGTTCTTCTCCATGTTCTTTCTTTTTTTTACCCCCTTAGCAGCAATTTCAATGGATGAGGAACTGCATGGAAGCAGGATTAGTGGCTTGTTGAAATAAACTGCACTGGCACGTGTGTGTGTGTGTGTGTAGTCGATTTGACTTGAGGCCGACTTGCACCGAAAATGACTAAGTCCTGGGGGTTGTGGGAGAATAGGGGTGCCAGGACTCTATCGCTTCCTGGCAGGAGGGGGGGGGGCAGAACCTGACACTTACCTCATGCCAGTGGCATAGTATGTCTTCATGCACATGCATGCTCCGATAGCTGCACAATGACATCATTTCCAGAAGTAATGCTGTCGCGCTAGCCACGGGAGTGCTCCTGTGCCCCATGTGGGGCCAATTAGGCTCTTTGCGCCCCCCAATTGGCCTCAAACGAAGCGTGGGAACGCTCCCGCGGCCTTCGCGACGATGTAACTTTCAGGAGTGATGTCACGCCCCCTGGGAGCGCATGCGCCGTGTGTGTTCCTGGGGTGCCAGCCAGTGGTGGGTGACCTCTGGGGGCTTGCTACCTCCCACCAATCGCTGGTGGATCAGCAGGCAAGGGGGCAAGTTTGTCCGCCATCTACAGGCACCTGGGAACCCTATCAGAGAAAAGGGCTGCACCAAGTACGGGAACAAAGAACCAAAAAACCCCAGTGGCGCAGTGGAAAAAGTTGTGTTCAAATATTCTGCCCTGACCCACCCAGCAAACTTCCATTGCAGAGTGAGGATTCAAACCCAGGACTCGTCGTTTAGGGTTGCCAACCTCCAAGTGGGGATTGGAGATCTCTCAGAATTAAAACTCATCTCCAAACTACAGATATCAGTTTCCCTGGAGAAAATGGCTGTTTTGGAGGCTGGGCTCTATGGGGTCCTTCCCTACTCTTCACCACTCCCAAATTGCCAGGAATTTCCCAACCTAGAGTTGGCAACCCTACTCCCAGCTTCTGGTCTGACACTCTAACCACTGCACCACACCACCTGGATAGATGCTGAGTGGAGTGGGGCAATTAACCTCAGGCTCCCGTTAAGCTTTCCGCAACACCTCCACAGAGGTAAAGGATGTTGCATGTGAGATGAAGGGGACCGACGGACTGGAGAAGGAGGGCGCCCGGCATTTCAGGGGGAAAACTGGATGGCCTTTTTCTTGGGGGTCCTCCAAACCCTCTCTCTCTGGAAAGCGAGGGGACCACAAAGCCATGTATAACATATCAAACAACAAGAAGATCTTTTCACTCCATTAATATTCATCCCCGTGCCAGGATCTCTGGTTTTCTCCTAGAGGCAGACCTCTCCTTTTCTTCTCCAGTGACCCCATATTTGGGACAGGGCGGCCCCTGCCTGGGGCAGGGAGGGTGAACTAGTTCTTCCCAGTATTCTCTTACTGTGCTTGGATAAGATAAGGGGAAGGGGGAAAACATCCCGTCAGCCTTCTTGACCGCTGCGCTTAATTTGTCTCAGGTTTTAAGAATTTATTTGTGGTGCCTGCAGCCTTGGCGTCTGGGCCCCAGTGGAAACACCAGCCACAAGCTGATCTTATCTGCAGCTATTATAGAGACGGCCGCTCTTACCCTCCTCGGACTATCTGTTATTTCTGCGAAACAAAATCTCTGGTGTTAGGATTCCCTTCTCCCCGCCACTCTTCACATCTCATAAACTTCATTTTCGCCCTGGGAACCCGCCTTCCCTGAGGTTTTACAGGAGCCAGTTTGGAGCTGTATTCTAATAAGGCCATCACATCTTTGGACTTTCAGTTTACGCACTAACATAGCTGGGGAGGGCAGGGAGGGCTTTTTTGGAATCAAAAGGCTGAGACGACTTTGCAAAAACTTCCCCAAATTTATGTTTCCGTATGGAGAAAACCTTGTACCAGTCCACACAAAATCTAAATGCAAGAATGTAATCCGTGTAGTATCTTTTATTACTACCGAGCAAATGGACACAAGATGTGGAGCAAGCTTTTGAACTCAAAAGAACTCTTCATCAGACTGGATTCCTACTTGTCTCCCTCAGACAAAACATGCAAGATCCAAACTTTAACACCGTGGCTTAAAGAACCTGCTTTCAACTCTTCTATCTTTTTAAAAAAATTGTCACATCTTGCCTGATGAAGAGTTCTGTTGAGCTTGAAAGATTGCACCGTGTTTTGTGTCGATGTGGTTAGTCCTAAGAAAAGGCATTACAAAGATTTCATGCTTGTTTTCTAAAGTATGGAGGCGTCTTCTGAAACAGGGACAATATCTTCTTCTGTATATTGCTACGTTGGTCTGCAGTAGAACCGCAGGATTTGAATCCAGTGGCATCTTAGAGACTGACATTTTTTTTAATGTATAAGCTTTCAAGAATCAATGCTCCCTTCTTCAGATCTGACTCTCTTTGATTCGTCTTGAAAGCTTACACACTAAAAATCTTGTTGATCTCTAAGATGCCATAGGACTCAAATCCTCCTGTTCTAGTGCGAAGTTGTAGAGCCTTCCGAGAGGACGGGGTGCCTAGAGAAGGCCACAGAAAACTGTCTTATATCTATTGATACATTTTTCTCCTGCTCTTCTTCCAAGCAGGTTAGGGTGGCATGCATGCTTCTCCACCCCATTTTGGCTTACGAACTGCTGTGCATTTATGAATATACAAGTTGAGCAGGAGGAATCAAGAAAGTACCAGAGAACCCTCAGCAAGAAGAATTAACAAAAGTAATGGAGACGGTGGAAACTGATAAATCAACATTGTTAATGAAAGGGCAAAAGGAAGAAGACTTCTCTGTACCATGGGATCTCTTCTACAAATGGATGACAAATAATTACAATGTTTAAACATAAATAGGATACTAAGACTAACTGTATAATGACATAACAGAACTCACAATTAAAGATGTAAGAAGATGAATTATTATAGGTAAAGAAATAGATATAGACAAGCAAAATGATAACTGTCTCATGTCTGTATATGTATGTGTGGAAAAATAATAAAAAATATTTAAAAAAAGAAAAGGAAGCACCAGAGAGCAGCACTCCCCCCGCCCACAGCTGTCGTTTATCAGGCAGCTGGAAAAAAGTAAGATTTCTGTCTCCTTGATACTATCAGAGCTGGTCCCGTCCTGAATGGCAAGCATGTGCCCAGATGGCTATTAGCCCACTAGCCAACCAAAGTCATGGTTCACACATACGCCTCCAAGTCCCGGCTGCCTTATCGAGGAAGTATTTTTAGCTGCTTGCTAAAGAGAAAGGGTTTTCTTCCCTCTTGACAGCCAGAGTGATCAACTCGCAATCAGTTGTCTTTAGTCACATAGTGTGAATTTTTAGTTCATACAAGAGACCTGCAATAGTTAGCTGGTTATTTCAAACCAGTACATGTGCATCCGCTGTTTCCCCCTCTGTAGCTGCAGATGGTATGCAGCCTTCTTTTCTGCTCATTCTCTCTCCCAGTTCTCCCTTCCCTCTGGCCTTTCCCTAAATCATCTTCGTTAGAGTGGCCTGCCCCTTTTGCAGGCTCCAAATAGATTAGCCGGACACTGCCCCTGCCTGTTCCTCTGTGACATCATGGAAGTTCAACCAGTCACGGACAAGAGACTTTGTCACCATCACTGATCACACAAAATCTCTTAGTGCAATGTGGCATCTGATCAAACCCTTGCAATGTTGAATATGTGTTTGTTGGCTCATAGAAAGGAGTAAACATCTCCATATTGGCCACGAGGGGGAGTCCTGTAACTTAAAACAAAAGAGCTGCCACTCGTATGCATAGACTTATGAAAGTAAATTCTGCGAAAATTGATAGGACATAGAGCCATGCAGAATCTCCCTGAGAAATGTTTGCTATTTTTTAAAATTTAAACTCTTTTTTCTTCTCTTGAAATCCCTCATATTACGCTTAAAAAGGGATTTCCCCCATCTCCTTGGGAATTTTTGTAGGGGTTGGCCAAATTTTCTATTCCCTTATCGTTCCAGAAATTAACTGTGTTGCATCCCATCTCTCCTTAATTCTGGGAAGATAGGAGAATTTCTAAAATTAATTTCAGAAGTGAAGCACACACAATATGTGACGTTTAATTCCTGCCATTCACCTGCACCCCTCCCCATGTTACCATTATATGCTGCACATTTATACAGAGCAATCTTGTTATTCCTTTTATGTGCCATACTGAAACGATCATGCACTCCCATGTATCATTGAAGCATGTGATGTAACCATATGTATGGTTGCATCAAGGCTGTGGCCTTTGCAATGTTCTAATCAATGCGCACGTGCACATTTGATTGTGCAGAGGGAGAAGAAAAGGTTAAAATGGACTCAGAGGAGCAGTGGCAAACACGCATGTGCACAATTCAGAGAGAAAGAAATAATGCAAAAGTCCCAGTGCTTCAGTTCCGGCAGACCGTATATTCTGGATGAGCTTTCCTGGGAGAAATTTGGGCAAGCAGAGTTTTAGAAGCATTCCTGCTTCAGCTATTGTGTCATGAAAAATTATAGAGTTGGAAAAGGTACAGAGGAGAAAAAAGGCAACCTAAATAATCACAGGGGGGGAGGGGACACTTAATAAAGGTTTATATAATTATAATTATGAGAAAATAGGGTTTCCCTCGTCTCTTTGCCAGAAGATACTCAGTGAAGGTGCTGGGCAGGAGATTCAAAAGAAAATACACACATAAATTCAGAATTAGCTTGTGGAATTGGCTTCTAGGTTACATGGGTTAAAACCAGGAGTCATTTCGTAGAAAAAGAGCTGGAGGAACTCATTAGCATAACTCATTAGCATATGCCACGCCCCTTGCCATCACTGGAAGTGTGTCATTAGCATAGCTGATTTGCATATGCCACACCCCCTGACATCACCTATCCTGGCTGTTTTGGACCCAATCCTGGCCATTCAGGGCCAAAATTTGGCCCAAAATGGCAAAAGGGGCTGAAAATGGCTGAAAAGGGGCCCAAAATGGTCAGGATTGGGCCGCTGCTGACTGGGAGAGTGATCCACCACCCGTCAGAGGCCCGATCCTGACCGTTTCGGCCCCAATCCAGACTGAAATGGGCCCAAAATGGCCGAGAGTCAGGTGGGTGGGGCCACCTGACATGTGACCTCTTTGGGGAACTGCCGGAACTGCATTCCTGAGTGTTCCCCCTCGAAATGAGCCCTGGTTAAAACTGGAATTGGATACATTAATCACCATGAGAGCCAAATGGAACAGCCATGTTCAGAGGTAATATACCTCTGAATAACAGTGGAACAACAGCAGAAGGTACTGGCATATTTGTCCTGTAGGCCTTGTTGGAGGCATCTGGTTGCCCACTGTGGAAAACAGGTTGCTGGACTAAATAGTCTGATGCTATGAGGAAAGGTAGAAGGAAGGAGCTCGGTATGTTTATCCTGGAGAGGAAACGACTGAGAGGTGATATGATAACCATATTCAAGCACTTGAAGGGCTGCCATAAAGAAGGTCGGATCAGAGAACCAACAGCTTGAAATTAAATCAAAAGAGTTTTCAGCTAAACACTAGAAAGAACTTCCTGACAGAGCGGCCCCTCAGTGGAACAGGCTTCCTCGGGAGGTGGTGAGCTCTCCTTCTTCAGAGGTTTTAAAGCAGAGGCTAGATGGCCATCTGACAGCAATGCTGATTCTGTAGACCTGGGCAGATCATGAGAGGGAGGGCAGGAAGGGTGGCACCAATGCTTAGTTTTTGTGGCCCCTTCTTACATGTCCAGGGTAATGTTGATCACAAGCTTGGGGTCAGGTAGCAATTTTCCCCAGGCCAGTTTGGCTAGGGATCCTGGAAGCATTTTACCATCTTCTGGGCATGGAGCAGGGGTCACTGGTGGTGTGTTGTTGGTGGTGGTGGTGATGTGTGGTGAATTTTCTACACTGTGCAGCGGGTTGGACTAGATGACCCTGGAGGTCCCTTCCAACCCTAGATTCTAGGATGGTTCTTATACATTTCTAAGCCATCCAGTTGAGTTTCTGTAACCGCCTTTAGTCCTCACTAAAGTCAAATAATCTTCCCCTTCCCCCCTTCCTCTCTATCCTTCCTTCATGGTCACACATTAATCAGCTTATCACTTACAATTGCTTCATTCATCAAAACGCAGCCTGCTGACAAAGGGCCCCAGCTCCCTCTGCAATGAAAGGATGGCTGTGTGTTTAATTAAAACCAATAATAATTTTCAGATTAATGAATAAATGCAACTCCCAGCTCTCTGAGCTGCTTGCAGGGGATGGAATTAATTTTTAATCTTCTGCTGAATTATTAAACCAAGTGGAGTGCTGATCCTGTAACTGGTATAACTGGGAATCTCTATGGAGATTGCCCTTTGAGCACATCGGAGGGGGGGATGGATTGTTTCTTTTTGCCTTATGCACTCTTCCTAATACAGCAATCCTCATTCTGGTTGCTCAGGAGCAAGCTCCGTTCACTGCAAAGGGGCATGAACGCAAGCCATTTATGCTTGGAATTGGGGCTACCAGCAGGAACCAACACTATTTGGATCAGAACAAATCCCAAAGCAAGAGTTAGACAATACTTCGATTGAGATCCAATAAAATTTTGCAAGCTTTGGACTTCAACAGATCTCTTCAGTCTGGATAAGCAAAAAAGGAGAAGTACAAAGGAAGGAAGGAAAATATGTTGTAGGGCATGGAAAGCCAGTGTGGTGTAGTCACAAGAATGCCAGATTAGGAGGTTCAAATCTCCACTCAGGCAGGAAACTTATTGGGTTATCTTGGGCAACTTGCTCTTTCTCAGCCTACCCTACATTGCAAGGTTGTTGTGAGGATAAAATGAATAATCAGGTATGTCTCCCTGAGCTCCTTGAAGAAGTCAGTCCACAAATGTGATAGAATATCATGGGGGAAACCCATTCAGACTTAGCTCAGCTCTTTCAGGCAAGGAGACTAGATGCCTACTGGGCCTCAAAGGCTGCCCAGTTCCTTAGATGTCACCTAATAATAACTGTGCTTATACACCGCTCTTCTAGACAGATTCATGCCCCACTCAGAGTGGTGGTCCATATATTATTATCCCCACAATACAGCTGGGAAGATGAGGAGGAGCAGCTTACCCAAGGCCACCTATGGAGCTCAGGGAGGTTGTGGGATTTGAACCAGCAGAGTGCTGATTCACAACCCAACCACTTAACCACTATGCTACAGTAGCTCTGAGGAGCAAAATACAGCAGAGGAGCTGGGGCTGAGAGGAGTGGCTTACCCAGGGCCACTTGCAGAGCTCATGGCAGTTGTGGGATTCGAACCGGCAGAGTGCTGATTAGCAATCCGGCCACATAACCACTATGCTACAGCAGCATAAGTTGAGACATTCTAGTGGCACCATCTTTTCTGTTGTATACCACAGCACCGCCCCTTTAAATAAACTGCATCATCAGTTTAAAGTGTGGAGCTCTGGCACTCTTCAGTCCTGCCCAGAGTATATAAAGACCCCACTGGGTCCTCCTTTGCAAATAACATTGTTGGAGAATGGAGACCCACTCGGAGCTGTCCAACTACTGCGGACCTGACTTGTGGCAATAGCAACTTCTTACCTGGCACAAATATCCAAGCAAATTCGAGCTCTTGCCTTTCTGCTTTCATATGAAGTCATGCCCCGTAGCTGCAGGATACTGCCCCACCTAGAATGGGGCCACAGGAGCTCCAAAAGCCTCATCATGCGGTTACAGCAATTAAAAGAATATTTAATTATGTCACTTTCCGCCCACTTCAGTTTGGAATCACTGGACTTGTTTTCAAAGTGGGAGATGATAATGCCAGATATCTCAGAGGCTTAGTATGGGCAGGAGGCCTGGGTGAGTAGCAGTTTTTTATTGGCTTTGGGCTTGGTATCTAACACAGGAAGAAAACAGTCAAGGAATGAACAACCTGCCAGAACTGAGGCCCAAGGAAAAAAGGGCCCACACATGCATAATGCATTTCGCCTCCTAGCAAACTCAAAAAACAAACAAGCCAGAAAATAGAAATGTGGGCTAAGCCCAGAAAGGAGATGTGGTGGGAAGATTCTGAAAACCAAATCCCTTAGCCTTCCTTTAACCTCGGTCTTTGAAGGCGGAGTGGGGGGGAAAAGTCGCACGGATACCTTGAGGAGTGGAAGTTGCTTTCATCCGTGTCCAAATGTGGAAAAGAAAAATGAAGGTGTTTATTTTCCACCCGCATTTTTCCTCAGCCCTGAAGTCGAGGAGATGGCTTGCAGAGATGGAGCTAGTTTAGAGATATTATCCTGGATGTTTTGGTGTATGTTACATTACATTTGCATCTCTGGGAAAAGCCCTGTGCTGCAGTTTACTTTGTGAAAACAAAGGAAAGGAAAAGGATATTGCCATTAAAATTCATTATGTGTCACAAGGGACAATGCTGACCCAGTGGTACGCTTATAATTATTTCCGATTGCACAAAGTATATTATTATACGAAGTACTTTATGATTCTTTAATGTGTTATCAGAGTCTCATTAGATAGGAGCATTGGCTGAGAGGTAGATAGAACACTGGGTTTGCAAGCATAAAATCACAACCTCTCCTGTATCTCCGCTTAAAACAATCCTGTTCCCTCTAGCTGAGACGCTGGGACAGCAGTTTGTCCCATGAAACTACCTTATACCATGTCAGAATATTGGCCCATCTCGCTCACTGTTAACTACCCTGATTAGTAGCACTTTCCAAGGACTTGAAATCCTTGAAGGGTTGAACCTGAGACCTTCTGCATGCCAAGCAAGCATTCTATTGCTGATAAAGTGACAAGTGGTGCAGACGAAAAAGAATCTTTAAAAGTTGTACAAACCCTACTAATTTTGCATGTAGCTTTGAGATTGACACTTGTGGAACTGTACAAAAGACATCCCCCATGGGACTCCCACGCTGGGCCATTGGGCCTTAATTTGCACCAAGCTTTGAAAAAATCAGGAGGGAGCTTAGAGTTTGAGTCCAGGAAAAATAGAGAACCTGTTGAGCGGGAAACTGTGTTTATCTCAGGCAGCCTTCCGACTCGGGACACTCCCAAGAAAGGAAGTGTTTGCTGGTATGAATCCACTACAGACCAAACGAGATAGGAATGAAGCCGCCACGGGAAAGTATATTAGGCAAGTACCCTATTTTTGCCAACGGGTGGACAGACGTTGTCTCTAAGGGGAATATTGTGCTAGCAAAAGTGGAGTTCATGAGATAACGAATTTGAGAATGAAGGTCAAGAGAGCACACCTTCAGTCTGTCTTTGTAAAGTGAATGTCGTGATCGAAAACTGCATCCAGCCACATAAATATTTGAAAAGGCATTTACAGGTCATAATTTGCCGAGGCAAACTCTTGCTTCGTCATCAGCTACTAGCAGCAAAGATCAAGGACGCTCCCGTGTGGTCCATTTTTCAGTCGTGGGAGAAAAACAAGCTGCTTGTTTAAACTTTGTTAACATCTCAATAGCAGCAAAAAAGACTGAAGGACCCACCTTGAGCCAACCGACAGGGTAGCGCTGAAAACGTGATCCAAAGCATGCTCCTTATCACGTCCTTCCCCCAAACTTCATTGGGTCTATCTTCTTGTCACAGCAGGTATCCAACATGAGTGAGACACCAACAGATACAGAAAGCTTTCATATACAAACAGTGTGCCATTAGAGGCATCTCTCACTTCTGCCAAATGTGGGACCCCCGGCAAGAAGACAGCATATAGGGCCACCAGTGGGCAACAGTATATGAATGAAGAGATCACTTTTGTTGCACTCAAGCAGGTCCCTTGCATTCTTTAACCTGTCGTGTTTCGATGTCAGCAGGCATTTGTCTTGCCAAAGGTTTGCCAAAATGTTGACATGATCGGAGCATCTGGTTCTAGCCAACATATTTCCTAACTTACATTCCTATTTTCAGACTTCCAAAAAAATTGATCAAGATGTCTTAAACTAAACATACTCAAAATTTTAGGTTTCTAGCTGGTGAAGTATAATCAAAAAGAGTCCAGTAGCACCTTTAAGACTAACCAATTTTATTGTAGCATAAGCTTTCGAGAATCAAGTTCTCTTCGTCAGATGCATCTGACGAAGAGAACTTGATTCTCGAAAGCTTATGCTACAATAAAATTGGTTAGTCTTAAAGGTGCTACTGGACTCTTTTTGATTATGCTACCACAGACTAACACGGCTAACTCCTCTGCATCTATAGCTGGTGAAGAAGCACCTTCTGTCCATCCAAGTCCTTTAATTCAATGTACACATTCCCACTCTCCTGCCCTTTTCTGTTTTTAGTATTCAGGGCTGTATCTTGCATGATGTGTATTGCAGTTTTCAAAGGAGACACGATCATGGACCTCCACCAGTCTGAAAAACCTAAATTGTGCACACAGCCACAATTGAGATTGTGGCTGCATGGGAAGGGAAGACTGAATTTCACCTTCAAGCCTCACTTAGTTTTAGTAATCAAACCCAGGCTCTGCGCATTGTTGTTAATTTTTTAAGAAAAAAGATGGGGTTTTAAAGGACATGTCTTTTTTCCTTTGAACCGCTAATACCAACACAGAGAGTGCTTAGCGAAAATAAAGCGAGCTTGAAGAGTTAAATCCTCTTCGTACTTGGTCCTGATCCGAATAGCTTACTTTTAAACAAAATGACAGAGATCTGTTACTTCCATTGTGTCTGTTTGGGCTGTATCTGGTATGGAAGTATCTCAACCACATCAAAAGATGGGCAAAATCCTGTTTACTTTTCTACTAATTAGGATACCCCAGCTCATGCAACTTACAAATTCCAGATTTCTAGATAGCATTAAAAAACCATGAAGATTTTGATCACTGCGTATTGTCATACAGAACAGTTCGCTCAATGTCATTTGTACACTAGGATGCACGGAAAATTTCATTGTTTAGCCATTGAGTCAATTCCATGAAAAATGCAGCTCGAATAGCGGAGTCTGGGGTTACGCCGAAAGCTGAGTTACCTTTGCTTCCCCTCCACCCCATTTGAGCAGAAAGAAAATTACATTCAGGCAGGAAAGTATTTCTGAATTAATAATGTACACATTTGAGGGAGGAGGGAAAAAACCCTCCACCCTCTGACTTTTATTTATCAGCCCACTATTCACCTCCCGAGCCGTGCTTCAGCAAATCCGCCTGTGATTATAAATACTTAATACAGATGTCGGAACCCACCGAGCATCTGATCCATCTTGTCTAATTAGGTCAGAGGTATTCACAATGGTGTGTCTTCCTGCGCCTCCAAGAAGGAACATCTTGGAACGTTTGCTAAACCTTTTCCGTGTGCTTGAGAGGGGTTTGTGGTGTTTCTAAAGAAAGAGTAAGGCTTGATATTTCCCCCCTTTTTAAAAAAGCCATTAACCGTTGAGAGAGCAGGTAGATTTCATTTAGGATCATGATACCTGATATTCATATAGCACTTTCTCTAAGCAAGCAAAAGACTTCTGTTATATCGTCACTTTCAGCAGCTCTGCAAAGTACCCCATATGGGTAGCCCTGTACAGAGGACTTGGCTAGAACTAGGTTTTATGATTGTAGCCTGCCTGCTGCTGAAACTGGTAGTTATGTGCTTGGCTAGCTTTACTCCTTCCCCATAATATCTGGCACAATGTACCCACACTGACATTACATTTTGCATTACTCCATAGTCTGCTCCATCATTGGCTCCTGATGGGTGGAAAAAATGGCAGATGTGTCAACTTTATAAAGTGTAACACAATTTACTCATGAGTCTCAACCACTTTGTATTTCCCCACCCTCATCAATGGAGACTGCTAACAATTGAACATTGCACCAGGCCTTCAGGGAAGCTCCCATGTATGCTGTGTAAAGCTGAAACCAGCTGATTCTTCAGTGCTGTCAGCCTACCCAAGATCAAATCTCTACCATTATAAAATATTCTGTGAGTGGCCTTGGGCCGATTAGTCTCTCTCAGCCTAATCTACCTCACAAGATGGTTGTGAGGACAAAATGAAGGAGAGGAGAAGCTTGCATACCATTCCGAGTTCCTTGGAGGATGGTTGGGGTTTTTAAAAACTGTAATAAAAAATAAACTCCAGGGTGAAAACCCTGGTCCTGTATGCTCTGGGAATTAGGGGCACTGTGTGAGGAGATAACCCTACTGTGGAGTTCAGGTTATGGGGAAACAGCAGAGCTGGAGACAGCTTCCCCATCCCTAGGGTACTGGAGTATCCACACTTATGACTGGGGAAAGCCAGTCCTCTTGCCAGGTGACAAAGAAATGTTTGCTGCCCTCATGAAAACAAAAGAACTAAAAAAGAAACAGGAAGAGGGTTAAGCTGGGGAGGCAGTATTTAAAGATCGCAGCAGTGATCTTCAACACAGCACCCTAGAAGTCCACCAGAGTGTTTTTTTGGCATCCACGTCCTTCTTCCACCAAAGCAAAGGTGCCCTGACTTTCCTCCACTTCACTGGGTAGGTGGAAGGGCCCGGCAGGGCATCACCTTTGTCTCCGTCTGGAGCACAGATTCAGAAAGTTGCCTCTATCATAGAACCTCCCAAAGTTTTCTAATCAGCTTCTGCCCTCATGGCAACCATTCAGTGCCCCCTCGTGGCAGCCATTTTAACATGTTCTACTACATGTTCTGAAAATCCCCATAGAGTCCACCAACTCAAGAAGGTTGGGAACCCCTGGATCAGAGGTAGGCAGGCCAGGGAAGATTCCACTGGAACTTCCAGCTGAATGTCTGAAAGATGAGACGGGAGGCAGAGGAATGCTTGGTACTGTGCCCTTTCCTGTCTGAAGCCTGCAAGGACCTTGTGCTCACCAAAGTCCTGCTGTGACCCCCCCCCCCCTACACACACTGAAACACCACATTAGATTCTCCTTAGCAAGAGAAATGCTGGTGCACCGACAGTTCCACTGGTCATCCCATTTGGGGATGCATGGGCAGCAGAAGGTACGCTATGTGGTTTACCAGATCTAGAGATGGAGTTGGGGAGATCCCTGTTCTTAATGCAGGACATATACACTCCAGTAGTCCTGACTCTTGTGGGATGGGTTAGGGGTCTGCTTTAGAGGTCCGCTAGCAGATAACTGCAAAGCCACTGACAAAAGCTGGCAAAATCCACTTGCATGTGCCCCTGGCCTTCTGGTAATGTCCACCAGGACGTATAGCTTGTTTCCGTTCTCAGTTCTCTCTCCCACTGTTCTTTATCTTCTCTATGTGGCCAATACAAGAGAAATTCACGCTTCTCTTCCAAGCCCTCTGAACTACTGAAGGACTTTTGGGAGTGAAGGAAGCTGGTGGCAAGCTCAAATAGAAGCTGGCTAATAAACCAAGCAGGTGTTTGCAGACCCGTTAACAAGGGCATTCTTGATCTAATGGAATATCTCATGATACCTATGGCCAAACGATACTCAATTACCATTTTTATGAGCATTCCAAAATGAGGCTCTCTCATTCTACTCCCCGCCCCAAGTATTTGAATAAACGTTGAACCTGTGGCCATTTTCTTAAGCCACAAGACACACTACATGATGCAAAGCTGGTTTTATAATGTCACTGCATCTCATCTCGGCTTTGTAGCCAAGGATGAAATAAACAACTGTGACTTCCCATCTGGCTATCTCTGTGCCGTAATGGAATAAACATGCAGGGCAGTTTGATAGATTTCAAACACAGACAGCGCAGGGCTACATCAATGAATTTCCAAAAAGATGCTGTTCTTAATGGCAAGACCCAGCTTTAAGACAGGCCGGAAAGTGGTTAATACAGCCACTCTTTCAGCTTGCTGGATAATGAAGAAAAATGTGGATCGATCTCCTCGGAGTTCAACGGCAAATGGCCGGAGGCACATGTTTAAGAATACAACCATTCAAAGATGTTGTACAGCTTGGAAACGGAAACACGCTCTAATTCAAAATAATGGTTATACACTTCAGAGCAGTTTAAATCCTTAAACGGCACAGAAATCAGGGTTATATTTAACTGCAGGCAGAAATGCTTCCTGTTTCATTAGCACGTCTCCCAAAAACACGAGAAAGCTGCTTCAGCCTCTCTGGGTATCCCTGAACTATTCAGTGCGACTGCTTAAATCACTGCTCCGTTTTCTTCCCTGCATCCCCCTCCTCTTTCACTGTCTCTTTCTTTTTCTCCTGATGGATAAGATTGTGCTGGAATTTACAGAGATCAATGACTAACAATCACTGGATATAATCTTTAGGTAGCTGTTCTCCTTGGGCTAATTTGACTTGTTTAAAAATTCACCTTTAAAATGTTTCTTTGATTGTTAAAGATAATGAGAAATTATCTATAATCAATAAAGCACAATTGCTCAATAGGAATTTCTGATTCCCAGCTAGGATGCCAAATCAACTAGAGAAAAGGCAAGTGGAAAAGGACCCGGATCCTGAGGTACAGAGGGAGCAATCTGAAGCAGATCTACTCAGAAGTAAGTCCCATGTTATTCAATGGAGCTTGCACCCAAGAAAATGTCATTCTGTCCTTTAGTCACAGTTCAGATAGGGTAGGGGCATGTCCAGTCAATTGCTCACCCAAGCATTGCTGCACTGTGAAAACAGCTGCCTGTTCTATAGTGTTTGGCAGAAACCAAGTCCTTGTTTTACGGACCAACAAAGACTCGCCACACCTCGGACCGGTAGGAGGCCTGTCAGAAGTGCTTGTGCCTCTCTATAAAGGCCCACCCCATATACTGAGCAGTCTGGTTTTAACTGCATTCTTCATCATTCTAATGGAAGTAATGGCATGGCACAACTACTGGCAGAACATAAATGCTTAGCGTAGCAGACTGTAACCTGTTAAAAAGGCCAGCTGTCTCCGCAGCGCTGCAATAAGTTAACACATTCAAACATCGGACAGGTTCAAATATCTGACTGGTTGGTTTTTGAGAAGGCAAATATCCCTTTCTGGTTTAGACCTACTGGCTGGAGTTTGTGTGTTTGCACAAATCCAGAAGGTTCTATTCTTCTACAAGTTTTCTGCGTCACATTTCATTTGGCGATTTTCCATTTCTTCTGAAGCTTAAAATACAATCACTACAGAGGAGTTCTGAGATTGGGAGGAGGACTTTTTAAAAAAAAACAACACCACCAGAAGTTACAACACACATAACTTTCAGAATTATTAATATTTCAGCAAAAGGAGGGTTTTTACATCTTTTTTAAAAGCTCCAGTACATGCAGAGTGTTTGAGATTAAAACCCATCCCCAGAGAATTTAAATAATAAACTGTACAGCAGGAAAGGCATTTGATAAGTAATACTTATGATGAGCTTTGACAAACTCCTTTTAAATAATTTAAAATTACCGTGACACTTGGCTGTTTTCAAGCTTGCAACTATACACAGAACATTTACAATATTTATAAATAAATAATCACCACTGTAAACACAAAATTTTACATACAATAGCAATTCCCTCAAAATAAGGAGGCTGACTTTTTTTAAAAAAACCTTTCTTAAGGACAATTTCTTAGGGCAATGCTTTGAAAAACTGATGGCCTGCTGTGACTACAGCCCATTATCAGTCATGTATGGCAATCTGTTAGGAGCTTGATAAAAGCTGTTTTTGCCGCTTGCCAGGAACTACACAAACTTGGGAGTTGTCAAGAACTTGGAAGGCCACAATCCAAGGCTAGTGAGTTACATTTGGCTTGGTGGTCAAAAACCGGTGGGGGGTGGGAGATCCCCCGCTCCCAGACTCTTACCTCCTGCCACCACTTACTTGGCTGGTGAGAGGAGAAAGATGTGGGGAACAGGCCCAGGAGCTCTGGACTTTCCTATTGCACTGGGAATTATGTCATTTCCAGCGCAACAAGAAAGTTGCCCCACTCCTTAAGGCCTTGAGAGGGTTTGCTTGAGAGGCAAGGCCTCCAAAAGTGGCAGTTTTCCTTGCTGTTCTCCACTCATTTATACTGAATTAGCCAATTGCCTATTTAAAGTGGATGCAGTTTAAGGAAAACACCCCTATGGATCTACATGACTTTGGATCCTTTCTTAAGACAAAAAAGGACATTATTTGTTTTCTGACAAATGATGTACTTGCACCAGAATGATGTTATAATATTAAAAGCATCTAAGCCCCAAAACTAGTAACACTCCACTAACAGCTATGACTAGAGATGTGAAGGCCTAGAGGGGGAAATTGGGGGGTTTTCCCTAAAAGATTTTTAAAAATTAAAGGGAAAAATTGCAAACTTTGAAGGAGAACTGGAAAAATCCCTATTGGAAAGAATGAAATTCTTCTTAAGATAGAGCTTTACTCCAACTACAGCATGAACACTTTTATGCATGTCAATCTGCAGCATAAGAGAATGATAATCCCTATGCATATCCACCATACCATACTTTCAAGGATGTTTACTGTCTACATGGGCAATAATGAATATGCTATAGTAAAACATTATTAAAGAGTTAATTGTTTTCAATGTTAGCTTGACATCCAAATATGAAGGTAGTCATATTGTGCCTATATGAGACTATTTCTGTCTTTCCTCTTTATTATGAAATGTGTTTTTTAATTTCAACTCTACCTCTCTTGACTCTTGGTGGTGGAGAGTGCCGTCAACTCACAGGTGATTTATGGCGACCCCTGGTGAGGTTTTCATGGCAAGAGATTAACAGAGGTGGTTTGCCATTGCCTGCCTCAGCAACCCTGGTCTTCGTTGGAGGTCTCCCATCCAATTACTAACCAAGGCACACCCAGCTTAGCTTCTGAGATCTAACAAGATCAGGCTCACCTGGGCTATCCAGGTCAGGGCCCTCTGACTCTTAAGAGGGCAAAAATTAAGATACATATGCTAACATGGCACAGGGTGCAGCAGTTTGTGGCTCCCTCTCAAGTATCGGGGATGTTTGCAAACTAGCTTGTAGAAAAACAATAAAGCATTTTATACTTTGAAATTTCATAAAGATGTGAAACAGTAAAAACATGTATACTAACAAAGTTACAAATCATGCCTTTTATGTTAAAGCAATAGCATAATTTTGGATTTGAGAGGGAAGTACAGCATATATTCAATTTCACTCAAAGTTTCCTTTTTTGTATGTGAAAAAAGTCATTCCCCCCTTTACCTTCAAAATTTACTGAAATTTTCCGTCACTAAAAATCTTGATAGAAAACAACCTTCTATAGTAAATAATAATCAATACTTCCAAGAACAAGCTTGCTGGGCAACTTGATATTGCTGCACTATTCTCTCAAGATCAAACACTGAAAGATCCGGCATTGTTTTTTACAGAATGAGAGTTTCTCCTCCTCTGAGTAACTGGTACTTAATTCAGGTATAAAATAAACTGGGTAAAAAATGTTCTTTCCAGTGACACAACTTATCAAAGTCATCTAACAGTATGTGATGAAAATGATCAGAACATGCCCTTAAGAGAACAAACATTTTCCACCTCTAATACACCATAACAAAGGCATACATTGACCAATAACAGCAGTAGCTCCTGTATTTAGAAACAGCATTTCAGACCACATTTGTCATCATTTCCACTGGTGCCACAAATGAATTTACTTTTCCATTACAGTTATAATTCTAAATTTGCCAGTGTGCTTGGCTAAACCAGGCTTATCATTATGAAGAAAATAAAAACAAAAACAGCTGCCACATCATCTTCCCACCCCATGTGCAGTTCTGAGCTACTATTGTAGCTCAGTCACTTCACTCAGAAGTTTTATTTTCCCATGATGAGAGACGGTTGTTCTTGGTCTCATTTCAGCTACCATCATCTTCACATACAAAACTTTCTCTATGCTCTTCTTGTATAACTTTCACAGAGCAAGGCAGGACCATGTGCAAAATGGTCCCCGACAGACTGTACAAAACTGCTGGATAATTTAAAAGTTGTGACTGAAAGGGGAAGCATTTCCATGTGCCACATATCTATCTCCATGAGTTCCTCACACCCATCATGTTGTCCCTTTTTCTCTTTTGCACAGTCTTCAAGGGATGCCATCTTTCCTTTGACAGCATTGTGAAGGAGGCACACTCCAGTCATATATATAAGACAGTCGGAGTTTAACCTCCTCTTTACAGAGCTTCCCTTCTTTAGCCAGAGTCTGATGTTTCTCCAACATGTCCTCAATGCCCTGTTTATGAGTAATGATGTACTTGTTGTTGCAGCCTCGTGATTTATACTCTGTGTCAAACCGAGGGTCATGGACCCTTTTCACATCCACAGGTGCTAGCCAGGCACCCAAGGAGACATCTTCACTCTGCCAGACATTGAGATAGTCTTGGCTGAGGCGCAAATAGTGCACCAGGTCCGCCGAGATCACGTAGCCGCCACCAAGGGCATAAGGCAAGTAGTAATCACAAAGGAGCCATGCATTTTCTTTCCATTTGCCACCCGATTTCACACGCCCCCGCCCAGAGAAGAAGCCCCAATACAGACGGCGTGGCTCCTTGGTTCTGAGTTCCTCTACGAGGACATCTAGACGTACAAATGTATCATCATCTGCCTTGAGGACAAAGCGAAAATCCAGGTGCTGGTCAAGCCAGACATACATAGCCAAGACCTTGGCAGTCAGATTCTCGTAGGAGTCACGGAGGTCAGGAAGGAGCAACAGGTCCCGATGGTGGCTCTGCTCCAGTTCCAAAGTATGAAGCTCCTCCCCACTCAAGCTACCAGTGCCCACCACAAAGCGGCACCAAACATCACCATGAGGGGCTCGGCCAGCCGCTGAGAGCCAAGTGCTGCGGATGATACTACGCCGTTCTGTATATTTGGGGCCACTGGCCACCAGCACAGCCAAGAAAGTGGTCTCCTCAGGAGGAGGAGGCAGAGCTACAGCAGGGGGATGCAAACCACCTATGCCACCAACACGGGCTGGAGGTTGCTGGTGTGGCATCCCCCATCCTTGGGAGGGCTTGAGGCCTTCTGAGGTGCACTTGGCCAAGTAAAGCAGCACCACACCAAAGAGCGACAGGCCACCCAGGCCCAGCGCCGTCTTGTGGCGGCAAAGGAGGCGGAGAAGCTTCATGTCTAAGGAGGTAACCAAACCACTGAGGGAAATTTCCTCAGGGTTGGTCTTTTGCAGGCACCTCCCTCTTAGGCAGCAGTTGGATTGCCTCGCTCCTTCCTTTCAATGGGTGAGGGCTTTATCCTAGCTTCTTCTCCTCAAAAACCACTGAGGGAGGTTTTCCAGGATGGCCTCTCATAGGCTCCACTCTCTTAGAAGGCGGTTGGCTCCTTCTCTTTCATTCTTCCCTCAGTCTGGTTCATCCCCTATAATAGAAGGCTTCTCTTAGGGTCTCTACTTCAAAGACCAAAGCGAGTTTCCTCAGGGTGGCCTTTTATAGGCTCCCCTTCCTTAATGGGGGGTGGAGCTTTATCTCTTCCCTCAGAGTGGCTCCGCCCCCTTCTGAAGGACGGCAAATCTGACCAGCCGTTAATGCCTGACTCCTCCCCTCTCCACAAGGGGCCGGCAGCCAAATCTCGCCCCTCTCCTTTCCACCCCCCCCTGAGGCTGCCTCAGTTTTTCGCCCCGCCCCTTCTGAGGCGCGAGGCCAGGGCTCCACCCCTCCCCCTGCGACCGCCGCCTCGAGTTTTGGCGGGAAGCCGCCCGGGCGAGCTCAGAGGGCTACGGGTGGCGGGTTGGGACACACCTCTTCTCCCTCAGCCCGCGTTCGGAGGCGCCGCCGGGTCTTCCCTCAGCGGGGGTTCCATTGTGGCCGGACGGGTTTCCCCTCAGGCGCGCACCTTCTCCGGCACCCCAATACGGAATCTGTATGGCGAAAAGAAAGGGGATGGCGTCCTGGCGCAGGTCCTCCCGCAGTTCCGTCGTCTCCGCCCACCCTTCTGAGGCGAAGGAAAAGAAAAGAAATGCGAATGAATAGAGGGGGGGGGTGAAGGAGGAGCCGGCGTCATGTGACTGTTCTCTCCTCCCCCTTCACCGGCTGCCATGATGTGGTAGGGCATAGGAAGCCGAAATCTGGTGCCATCTTTGAGGGCGTTTCCCGTCCATCGAAAAACCGCAAGGGCTTTACATTTGCCCTCGTTCACGCACGCGATTGAAGCCACAGTGGCCGCCATCTTAAGCCAGGGCATTCTTTTGCATCGGGCGTTCCAAACGCCATCTCGCGTGAGGGCAAACTGAGGCCGTGGTTAGTCTCCATCTTAGATCCGGGTACTGATTCAGTCTGCTCCACAGCGGGTTTGCGTCACCATCTTTCGACGGGGTGATTGAGGCTGCCGCCACCATCTTAAGCAAGGGCAGAGGCGGTCTCCTCTTTGCCATTTAACCAAAACCAAATCCGCTCTGCCACACTGGCAACATGTAAAGTACAAGGGAGGATCCGAGAATAAGTGAAATCTTTTATATGGGTATGTAGGAACCAATTGTTCTTTTCCCAGAGCAAACATGGACGCTGTAGAGTCCTTCTACCAAAATACACATGGCTCCCACGTTTCCACTCATATAGGTAACTAACTGGTCGCCTGTTTTATTTCTTATTTCTTACACAGTTTTTTTTTAAAGAAACGTTTCCCAACCAACTTTACAGGGAACTAACAAAATCCAAACCAAAACGGAACCCAGCCTGGTCTTACTTCGGGGGGCGGGGTGAGGGGTCCTACCGCCGGTCAGGCAATGTGATAGCCGCCCGTGGGGGAGCGGAAGTGGTGGGGTGCCGAAGCGCTGAGCGGTTTCCGGCTAGCCTCTGTCCTGGGCATTCCCGGCTGTTACGTCGCCCGAACGTGGTGGAGCGAGAAGCCCCGGCGAGGGGCTGGGCGATGCGGAGCCGCCGCGGGTCTCCGCGCAGGTACGAGCCCGAGAGCGGTGTGTGGCTAGAAGGGGGGAGCAAGCACGAGCTTCCGAGCATGCGCGAAGCGCCTAGGGGAGAGTTCCTCTGAGCATAAGCAGAGTGCTTTTCGGTTGGAAGGAGAGAGTACACGGATGTATATGTAACATTTCTTTTCCCCATAGAGGTACTCAAGGAATACGTGTGTGCTTAGATCGTTTTTGAAAAAAATATAAGTAATAATAAGAAACAAATTAATAAATACATAAATAATAAAGTAAAGAATAACCTGGATAGGATCAGACTGGCTTTCTTATTGGGAGGTTATTTTTTAATTAGTGGAGAGGACCTTTAAGCATATAGAGGGACTCCTTCCTGAGGAGAATAAAATGTATTTATTCATTTACATTATTCATAGACTTTCTCACAGAGACTCAGGGTGGATTACACAGCATGGGTCCATACAGTCAGTTCTGGAGAAATTTCATAAGTTATGTGACATACAAATTTGCAAAGATTTAAAACTAGCAGAAGTCCAATACAGAGTTGAAGAAATGCTGAAACAGAGAGCATAAGCAATTCTGGCATATTAAACAAGGGAGAACTTAAAACTTCACCCAGGGATTTGTTTATAGATATGGGGATGCAGGAAAACAAGAGTCATAAAAATAAATGCCCCTTGGATGCAGAGAAATAATGTGAGGGAATAATGCCCCCCTTTCCCTACACCTGCTATCAAAGCTTCCTTTATCCCTACTCAAGATTTCTTCAAGCCCCCAGTATCTAAGACACACTCACATACTGTCATTGCTGCCTCCACCATCTGGATTAAGCCAGAGTTTTATTGCAGTATCCTGGACTAAATAATACTGTGGCTAGCCAAATGCTTTCAGGATGCTTCTGGGAAGCTAATAATTTTCTTCATGCCATTTTCCTAGGCCCCAGCAGCTGGTATTTTGAAGTTCACTGCCTCTGAAAATAGAGGTTTCACTTATCTAAAGGTAAAGGTAGTCCCCTGTGCAAGCACTGAGTCATTACTGACTCCCCCCCCCCCCACCCATAGAGGGGACGATGACGTTTTCTTGGCAGGCTTTTTGTTATGGGGTGGTTTGCCATTGCCTTCCTCAGTCATCTGCACTTTACCCCCAGGAAACTGGGTACTCATTTTACCAACCTCGGAAGGATGGAAGGCTGAGTCAACCTTGAGCTGGCTACCTGAACCCAGCTTCCACCAGGATCGAACTCAGGTCAGAGCTTGGACTGCAGTACTGCAGCTTACCACTCTGTGCCACAGGGCTTCATTTATCTATTGTAGCTCTTTCCAGGTGGGTAGCTGTAGTAGAAGAGCAAGATTTGGGTCCAGTAGCATCTTAAAGCCCAACTGGACCTGAATCTTGCTGTTGAAACTAATTGCTGTTGAGAGGTCTACATTTTATGATGAAGCACTTGCGTGAAGCATTTCTGTGCATGTGTCTTTTCTGAATTTATCGATCATCAAATTAATTGAGGTAGATTATTATAGGGGGAGGGAGAAAAAGTTCTCCCTGTACACTTTTCCGTCTGCTACATAATTTTATAAAAATGTTATGTGTATCCCCTCCTCATGTTTTTCTAAACTAAAAATCCTCCAGCTGTTCAGCCATATCTCATCTGGAAGGTGTTCCACATCCAACCTCTTGATCCTTTCAGTTGCTCTCTTGCACATCGATCCCATCTCTGCAATATTCTTCCTGGGGTGGAGTGACCCGAAGTGTGCCTGATATTCTAAACGAGTGAGCTCTGGTATTTCTTCAAATAAGCTTCTGTCCCTGAAGCCAGCCCTGCAGATACATAGGAGTTTCTCTCAGAGTTGCCAAAAAACACAACTCTTCGATCCATGTGGATCTATGTGGCTGACGGTGCAGGCTGGCTTGGGCAGTACGTCTCAAGTGCTTGGCTGACCTAGCCATAGAGGCAGATTGGGTGCCAAAAAGTCTGGTACAATTGCTTCGAGGAACAGACGGAGATTACCTGTATTTTTAGAGGCAACACAGGAGGTTTAGCAGGTTGATTTTAATTTTTAATTATGAACATAAGAAGAGCCCTCCTGGATCAAACCAATGGTCTATCTACTTCTGCTTCACGCAGCAGCCAACCATTTGCCCCAGAGGGTCAACAGACATAGAGGCTGGGGCCTTTCCCTGCTGCTTTCTCCCTACATTTGGGGTTGAGAGGTTTTCTGCCTGGATGTGGTGGCTACCTTCAGTCGCCGTGGCTAGTAGCCATTGATGGGCCTTTTCCTCCATGAAGTCCATTGTTTCATGTACTTCTAGAAAGGCATTTGTTATTTTTAAAAACTGGTAAATAAGCAAGCCACTTCAAAACTTCCAGCATCTTCCTCTCTTTCAGCAGCGTGCTGTCTTCCATTTCTGTTTTAACTTTTGCCAAAGCCTTGTTTGTTTTCTCTTTTTGTTTCTGTTCCTCTCTCTAATCTTTGCAACCTTCTCTGGTGACGTTCAACCAGTTATGGGGAGGGGATGCTTTTGGACATCGATGGATCTCCCCCCCGCCCCACTCTAAGCAAACAGTATCAGCCAATCGCCTCTCCCTTCTCCCAAACATCAGATAAGCAAGAGAAAACCCAGCAGAACTTTTGCATTGTGTTGTTATAAAGAAACAGGACTTTGGATACATGGCGCAATATCAATTGATGAATTCTTTCACTCGTCTCATTTCCGTGAGGCCAGTAACCCACATGCCCTTTCTTCATTCCATGTAAGTGACAATGCCATAAATAGCTGAATTCCAGGTACCTAAAAATGTGCCCAGGTTTCTGTAAGAAAGCCTTCACTGTCCCTTTCTCCATGTGCTCTTTTCAGTGTGTTTGCTGCTACTGTGTATTCAGTATATCAAGATCTAGTATACCAAGTAAGTAATTATCCCAGTCTCTCCACGCGGGCCATTTTAGCTGGTCAGGAGGTAAGAGGAGCAAAGCGGTCTGTGCAAGCTCCGCAGCAGATGATGTTCGCGCCTGTCTGGAATTGAATTGCCTCTTGCTGTGATATCCAAATGCAGCCTCAACTTTTTGCGCATAATACTTGCAACCGAGTCTGCTCAAGCCCTGGGAGTGCTTGGACCTGTCACAATCTGTGTCCCCCCACCCACCCCGGGGCTGGCACTCTAGTTTGTCCCGTGTTCCCTGAAGCTAAGAATGCTACTGTGGAGGTGGCAGCTTAAACAATGTCGTTTGTTATGAAGGGAAGGTGTCAGGGCTACTCCCCTCCACCTCTGGAGCAAGCATGGAGCAAACTGGGCAGTCGTGCAAAGCTCCTCAAACTTTTTAAAAAGAACTCTCTGTTACTTTGCTTCATCTCTGGTCTCATTTCATTTTTGTTTTTTTTTCAAATGTTTTTAACTGTAGGCTGACCCTGGTGTTCTTACCTATAGCCAAAGGAAGGCTGTTGAAGTTCAGAAGCTCTTGTGGCATTTGAAGAGCCGGACGCTAGTCTGCAAAAGTTTCTGCTGGAATAAAAATTCTGCGAGTCTTTCATAGAATCATAGGGTTGGAGGGGATCTCCAGGGTCATCTAGTCCAACCCCCTGCACAGTGCAGGAAATTCACAACTGCCTCCCCCCCCACCCCACATGCACCCCCAGTGACCCCTGCTCCATGCCCAGAAGATGGCAAAACACCATCAGGATCCCTAGCCACACTGGCCTGGGGAAAATTGCTTCCTGATCCCAAAGTGGCAATCATCCTCACTCTGGGCATGTCTTTGCATGTCATAAAACTTCTGTTTGTTTCTGCTGCAGGTAACCCCTCTGGGATCTTTGTGGTTGTTCTAAATACATTTTCATGTATTCCAGCTTGCTGGGAATTGGAGGTAGAGCATCCACTTTGTATGCCGAAGGCCCCAGGTTAGGTTCGGTCCCTGCCATCTTCTAGTTGAAAGTTCTCAAGGGACAGTTGTGGGCGGGGGGGATGTCTCTCTGCCGGCAACCCTGTTGGGGCCACTGCAAGGCAGAGTAGAAAGTACTGAGCTAGTTGGACCCGTGGGCAGGCGTGGCATAAGGCAGCTCTGGAAGTCTGTGGTCTGGGATGCTCAGCTTCGGGTGGGGAACTCTCATAACTGCATGCTCTTCTGTATGAAAAACTCCCTGTCCATAGAAAACAACTTTGTCGGTGAGGACGGCTGGGAGGGAACGTTCTTCCTGACCCTGTTCTTGGTGGAAGGGATTTGGGGGGGGGAGGGGGGGTTACCGCTGTTTATAGCCCTGCAATCCGGGGCGGTACAGCCCTGTGACAGGATTATCATGTCAGCGAGAATAAAGCCAGAGTCTGGAAAACAGCATCTCCCCTCCCCCCCCCTTTTAATTGATCCTGCAACTTTAGGATATTTTTCCAGACCATCTGTGGTAGTGGATGAGAATTAGCAATGTCAGAGCTGTGGCTAGATAACGTCCTTACTCCAGACTACCTTCTGCAATCAGACAACAGTCCATTGTTTCCAAAAGGTTTTTACTGAAGAATTAGTTCATTATAGTCCACTGGCCTGAATACAATATCCGGGATGGTACATATGCATTGTTACCAATGACAGGCAAAGCATGAGGTACAAAGTAACAGATCCCAGCAGGCCCAGCCTCCCCCCATAGTTCTCAAAACAATCCCTTTGAAGCTAGGAAAGCGAAAGTCCTTCAAGGCCGGTTCTTGGTGGAACATCGGTAGCCAAAACAATCCTTCTCTGGGAGATAGCCGCTTGGGAACCTTGGCACCTGTGAAGAGAGCACTTAAACACTGAAAGGATTAAACATGGAGTCGGTTAGGCAAGAACGTACATGAGAGCATTCTGAACCTGACAGCAGCAGCCTCTGGTCAGGTCAGACTGAGCTGCTGTTGGTTTCGTACATGGACAGCTTCACAAATTCACAGGCTGCATGCTTCAGAAAGTCTGTGAAAGGACTGATTCTCTCGAATGATTTCTAGAATTAATTTGGAGAGTGGCCATAAAATCTCTCCAGTTGTGTTCTTCTGATTTGGTTTACATCTAGATGTCTCTTCAGTTACAGGCTTACAATGACTTCCTGACTTGTAGATCCAAAGGAGTTAGCTGTGTTAGTCTGTAGTAGCAAAATAGTAAGGATGCCTCTAACAAAGAGAGCTGTGGTTCTCGAAAGCTTATGCTACAATAAAGTTGGTTAGTCTTAAAGGTGCTACTGGACTCTACTATTTTCCTGATTTGTGTGTGTGTATGCAGTTCACTCCAACCTCTCTACCTTTTGGGTTTGACTTGCTTCAGGAAAGCATTTTAAATGCGTGGTAATATAGAATTTTCATGATTATCGATGAAGTGGTACCTGCAGGATTAGAACTTCTGATGCTGTGGCGTTGGTCATGGTGAAATTATTGGCAAGAACTTCATACGTTTCACAATTTAATTTATTTTTCTCTGTTGTTTATCTGAAATGTGTCCTGGATAAATGATTGTAGAATTGATAGAAAAGAGTCCAGTGATTCTCGAAAGCTTATGCTACAGTAAAGTTGGTCAGTCTTAAAGATGCTACTGGACTTTCTATTTTGCCATTACAGACTAACACGGCTAACTCCTCTGAAGAATTGATATTTTTCTTCCCCAAGTAGAGCAATATGACAGTCCAAGAGACAGCACACCTTGTCACAAGCTTGAATGAGCTCGAAATAATGTGGGGGTTCTTTTTTAAAAACACGTGTACATTATAATTGTTGTAGGGTGGTATTTGACCATTTTTCATCCAAATTTAGTTGGTCTGTTGGAGGTTGCAGCAAAGAACATCTTAAAGAAGCCGGGCTTTATCTAATTTGGTTCTTGTCTAGCATAAACATAACAATAAGGGCCAAGCCAAAAGAAGTGCAAAATTTACAACCAGTAAAACCACTTTAAAGTGCATGAAACTGGCAATACTATTGTTCAGTGAACATATAACTAGAAAACCTGCCAGCAGTGAACAATACCTGAAGAAGAGCATTCAGTTGTCATAAGGTGATTTTGCCAGTTGTCATTTTGTGAGGTTATTACTGCATTTTTTTAAATATATGTCCGTCCGTCCTTCTGTCTCCTGGATAAATGGCAATACTATTGTTCAGTGAACATATAACTAGAAAACCTGCCAGCAGTGAACAATACCTGAAGAAGAGCATTCAGTTGTCATAAGGTGATTTTGCCAGTTGTCATTTTGTGAGGTTATTACTGCATTTTTTTAAATATATGTCCGTCCGTCCTTCTGTCTCCTGGATAAATGGCAATACTATTGTTCAGTGAACATATAACTAGAAAACCTGCCAGCAGTGAACAATACCTGAAGAAGAGCATTCAGTTGTCATAAGGTGATTTTGCCAGTTGTCATTTTGTGAGGTTATTACTGCATTTTTTTAAATATATGTCCGTCCGTCCTTCTGTCTCCTGGATAAATGGCAATACTATTTCTGTCTATCTATCTATCTATCTATCTATCTATCTATCTATCTATCTATCTATCTATCTATCTATCTATCTATCTATCTATCTATCTATCTATATGTATATTTATATATAGTAATATATTTCAGTGACAGTATATGTTAGTGGGGATTTAAGATTATACTGAATAAAAACAGTTTTAAAGCTGGAAACCCCCAACTAAGATTTTATTACTCAGTGTCATGTGTAACCCATTTAATATATTTCTTGAAGTTTTATTTAGATGCTTATGCGTATCTTTATGTATTTCCTGGAGGATTATTACAGAAACCCCTCAGGAATTTTTATAACCTACTTTATCGAAAAAGGCAATTCCTTATTCCGTTTTTATTGCATTTTTCCTGCTGTTGTCTTTATTTCCCGTACAGCCTCTTGTCTTTGTTGATGACGGGGTTTTGCGTCATCGTTTTTAATCCCAGCTCAAGATAGACTCCTTGTTACGTTCGGAGTGTGCTGGAATCTGGAACTGAAACCTTTGGAGTGAAGCACAGGTTCCCCTCCCTTCTCTCTTGTTGACATGAGATTACCGGCCCTGGGATTTTAAAGACATCAGCCTCCCTCCCTTTAGGGGTGATTATTTGACTGGTCAACTATTGCCAACATATTTTTTTTTCTTGGTACGCCAGCCAGCAGTGTTAAAATTATTTAAAAGAAATGAAATTTAAGTGAATAAAGGAAAGTAGCAGTAACTTTTTTGAAATGGGAGTTGCATTCATCTGCCGGGTGGATGGCAGGGGAACTTTTTCTCTGTCCGGCTGCTAGGTTTTCCCTTGGCGGCTGCAGGGCAACCATTTCTGGTCTCTCAACTGATGTGTGCTCAGTGTGCGTGGCTCACATCTTGGTCTCTGCACAGAGGTCCCGTATTTTACAATGGAATTCTGCCCCCCACTACATTAGTAGCTACTCTGCCTCCATTGACACTTGCCCTGGACAGAGATTTTGAAATTATACAGAATAAATTCAACACAACAACTTTGGCTGCTCTGTGCACTTCTGCCATGGTTTGTTTGTCCTTGTCCATAATGAAATATAATGTCTGCTAACTTAAACCATACCTTGACCTGGATAGCCCAGGTGAGCCTGATCTTGCCAGATCTCAGAAGCTAAGCAGGGTTGGCCTTGGTTAGTAATTGGATGGGAGACCTCTAACAAAGACCAGGGTTGGAGAGGCAAGCAATGGCAAACCACCTCTGTGAGTATCTTGCCATGAAAACCGCACCAGGAGTCGCCATAAATCAGCTGTAGCTTGAGGGGACTCTCCACTACCACCTCTTAAACCATGCTTGAGAATTGGCCACCAACCAGGATTGCGGAGGAATACTAACCATGGTTTAATATTTAGTTAAGCTGCTGTTTCAGCCATAATCCTTCCTATTTAACATTTTATGGATATGGCGTTTTTTCCTCCCAGGAATCCCCCCCACTGCTCCCTGTTTTATCCTCAAAGCAGCCCTGTGATGTAGGCTAAGCCAAAAGATGACTGACTTGCCAAAGATCATCTAGTGAGATTTATGACAGGGTAAGAATTTGTATCTATAACTCTCTGGTCCTAATCTAGCAGTGCTTTAACCACTGTACCGCAGTGATGCAACATATGCAGGATTTAGTTTGGCGAGTGAAATCCTGGCTTCTCTTGATGTTTGGGTTCATAACCAGGGTGAAGACGACAAACCATGGTTAGCTCTAACTGGAGTAAAGCATAAACCGCACATTTCCAAAACAGCTCATCTTCCAAACTGCACGAAGCATTGTGAAAATGGCTTTTTTTTTTGTCCGCCTGTCCTCCTTTCAGGTTATCCAGCCACCGTCCTGGTATTTCAGATTGCTGACGCTGTGAAAGAAGAGGAGCACGATGGTTTCGAAGCGGGCCTTCATCTGCAGCTTGGGCTCCATCTATTTGTCCCTCCTCTTCGTCTTCTTGCTCATGGACGTCTACGCCCGGCCGGCCAACAGCTCCGCCTTGAAAGAGAAGGTGGCCGACAGCAAAGACGAGAACGAGATCCTGCCCCCGGACCACTTGAATGGGATCAAGATGGAGATGGACGGACATCTGAACAAGGAGTTCCATCAGGAAGTCTTCTTGGGGAAGGAGATGGAGGAGTTTGACGAAGATTCAGAACCACGGAGAAACAGGAGGAAACTGATGATTATCTTCTCAAAGTGAGCATTGCTTCAGTTTGATCACCATGACACAGCCCTGTAGCTTTGTTTTGTTGCCGTTCTGCCCGTGTTATAGCCGCTATTTGCAGGCTGAACCACACTTTGAAAAATTAAGCCCACCACAATATGGTTATCCCATTGTATGCCTGTTGGACCGGGAAAGCTGTTTCTCTAATTATCCTTCTGAATGTGTTTTTTGCCTGCTCTTCCTCCAAGGAGCTGAGTATAATGTATGCCTCATCCATTTTATTTTCACAGCAACCCTGCAAGGTAGATGAGGCTGAAAAAGAGTTAAGTTTCCCAGGGCTGGGTGGGAGGAGAAGTTAGGAAAGATCACTGACTGTCAGTGCTTTCCACGAATGGATCGTGGGATCCAGTCCTACATTCTGCATATCAAATGTCTGAGAAAACCTGCTTTGTTGGCGACATGCTGACAAACAAAGTCAAATGGTGTTTTTAAGGCCCCGCTAGCTCTGCCTTGGGTCCTAAATTAAACCTTCCAACAGTGGCTTGCGGTCTGTTTGATTTATGCACAACGTAGATACATTTTGGTTGTTGTGGGTTTTCCAGGCTGTATTGCCGTGGTCTTGGCATTGTAGTTCCTGACGTTTCGCCAGCAGCTGTGGTGCTACACCTCTACACCTTTTGGTGCTACACCTCTGAAGATGCCAGCCACAGCTGCTGGCGAAACGTCAGGAACTACAATGCCAAGACCACGGCAATACAGCCCGGAAAACCCACAACAACCATCGTTCTCCGGCCGTGAAAGCCTTCGACAATACATCGTAGATACATTTTCATTAGTTTTATTTAAATATGCCACATGCGGTCGAAGGTCACCCTGTTCATTTTGCTATAGGGGTACCTGGGCCGGTGTGTCTGCTTGCACCATTGAAAGAAACGAGACAGCCTGTGCTCAGCTGCGTCTTTGGATCTTCTGCAAGATAACAGCTCAGCAATCCCACTAATTGCTTAAAATTATCTAGCTTTTTTCTACATTGTGAAGATGGTTTTTCTCCCCAGCAGCTTGTGTGTGAAAGGGGAAAATAACCCTAAATGGTCTGGTAGGGTTTTTCGGGTTTGTTTTGTTTCCAAAAACCATTTAGTTTTGTCTGTATTCATAGCCAACCTCTGTTTAAGAATAATTTATCTCCATCCTTAATGCTGTTGGATTGGTAACTGCTTTGCCAGGCGCCTTGTCTACAAATTAAAAGGTTTGTTATTAAGAGCGTAGCAGATCAGCAGCTGGCAATAATGAAATTGAAATTTGATTAGTGTGCCTGGCAGCCGATTAGGGATTGATGTAATCCACAAACATGCCCTCCCCTTTTCTGCTTCCCGTTTTGTCTTCAAAAGTAGAGGTCGGAAGCAGTTTGGCTTCCTGGTCTTGCAAAGACTCACAGGCGGAGGGCAAGTGCTTTGCCGTCTCCTTCGGGAACACAGATTGGAAATTTGATCTCAGGTTTTAGGAAAAGAAAGTGTCGGGGGGGGTTTGTTTGTTTTTTAAAGATGAAATCAGAGACCAAACCATCGAGTTGAAAAGACTTTGGCCCTTGAATAATGTGCTGAGAAAAGGGGTCTTTTTGGAACAGCTCATTTTAAATTATTTAGATTACTCCAGCTCAGTTATACGAGCTGGGAGAGGATTTCACCCAGTTCTTTGGTATCCTTCCAGCCCCAACCATTCCAGCCTGTACTAAATATCTAACAGTTCCTCATTACTATATTCATTCTCACATGCCTGAACGTGGCCCCCAGAGCAGATCTACGTGAGAGATACTGTAAGTTGCCTTATTTGGACAGACTTTGCCAATGTGATTTGAAAAACGTTGACACCCTTGTCCCATACGATATTTGAATGTCCTCACTATAACGTTTATTGCGATTTATGGATCGCCCTTATTTTAACAACTGTATTAAAAGATGATATAGTTCTCTATCTCTAGGTGAATAGAAACCCAAGAACTACGCTAGCCACGGCCAAGTATCTCTCCACCATATTTTCCTTAAAGAAGTAAAAACTTCGTATCCGCTGCTCAAGATCATTGGATCAAAGGAGCCTGAAAAGGCTTAGAGGATTTTAAAAATGTCTCTCTATATTTTCCAGATAATGTTGATGCTCATCTGCCCAGTGCAAAATGCATTCTGTAGATTGCAGCCTCATTGGCAATGGTTAAGAGCTAGGTGCTCGCGCAGAGGGTGGAGAAATTAGCTCCGTTCATACTGAGTTTTGTTGCATCTAAGCTGCCCAGTTTCTCCTTCTGGGAATCCTGAAGCAGGCAGATCAGCTGCTTGCCCCTTGCCCTTTCTCCATCTGGCTAGGCAGGAGAGACCTCCTTCCCACGCTTGCTGGGAACTGCTTTTTGCTTGAGGTAAGAGTAGATGGCTGATGGAGCTCTTGAGCCCTACGGATGAAAAGGAAGCCGTTTTCCCTGTGCTTCTTCCCTCCCAGCTAAGGATGGTCAGGAGGAGGGAACTGCTATGAAAATTAGTCTCATCAAAGATAGCAATGAAGGAACGACTCCAGTCAGCAATTTTTCCTTCCCTTTAGCCTGGAACCGTTCCTGCCAGTTGTGGAACCGTTCCTGCCAGTTTGCTTTCCCAGCCAAACAGAGATTTAAACTCAGGTGGTTAAAGCAACATTCTTTCTGCTGACCTGCAAGGTAGATGCTTGCGCTGGGCCTCTTTGAGCTCCGAAGAACATAAGAGAAGCCATGTTGGATCAGGCCAATGGCCCATCCAGGCCAACACTCTGTGTCACACAATGGACAAAAACCCAGGTGTCCTCAGGAGGTCTGCCAGTGAGGAAGGGACACTAGAAGCTCTCCCACTGATTGCCCCCCCCCAAACCAAGAGTACAGAGCATCACTGCCCTAGACAGAGAGTTCCATCTATACCTTGTGGCTAATAGCCACTGATGGACCTCTGCTCCCTGTGTTTATCCAGTCACCTCTTGAAGCTGTCTGTGCTTGAAGCTGCCTAACTAATTGTTTGTGTACATTTACCCTGCAGAGTAGACCAGAACCGGGACAAGAAGATTAGCGCAAAGGAGTTGCAGAGGTGGATCATAGAAAAGACAGAGGAGCACTTCCAGGAGGCCGTGGAGGAGAACAAAATGCACTTCCGGGCGGTGGATCCAGATGGAGATGGTAGGAGCGTGGCAGGCAGCTTTCCATAGATTAGCTGTCATGACATGGGTTAGCTGCTAGAGGGCACTAATGGAGGAAGTCAGAATGCTTCCAGTTGTTCCATTTTGTTTAGGACTCCATGGTTTGCCCAAGCCTGGAATTTTATACTGATTGTGGAGTTCAACATTCTGAGAGTTAAGCTCAGAGCAGCTTTCAATAGTATCTCTGCCTAAATTGCAAACTCTTCTGACCTCAGGGGATTCACAGTTTCAGAAATGCAGTGGTTGGTGGGGAGGGGTGTGTGGGATAAATGAGACCAGTGGAAAGAATCATGAGTTTGGGGGCATGGGTGGGGGAGGACCTACAAAGCTACAAAACAGAAATCTGTACCTGGCTGTACAATAGCTTGTTTGTATAGCTGTCAAATGGGCTGCTTGCTCTGAGGCTGCCAAATAACTATTGCAGAGCAGCTAAGCCAGGTAGGAAGCAGAGGTCAGCCCCAAATCGGGTGCTGGATTGGGACATCTGGAACTCTGCCCTGGGAAGTAGGTAGATTTTTCATTCTGAGGTTCTGTAATCCCCCCTCCTCTTTCCAGCAACAGCACAAGTGCCTACAAACGTTCCTGGATCGCAGAGACATTCAGCGGTGTCTCCACTGGTGTCGTTCTGGTACGCTGCATTGCAGCCTGGGAAACATCAGCAATAGTTAGTCCCCAAAAATATGCAGATGCATTCCAGCATCCAAAAGCCCCCATAGGAGGGGAGGAGAAAAATAATCGGTTCTCGTCCCATTTAGTTCTTATGGTGTTTTTAGCCTTTTTTTTAACGTACTGCATATTTTACACTTTCAGTCAGCTGCCTTGAGAATTCATATGGGTGGAATAGTGCCATATAAATGCAGTACATTAAAAAAAAATATATCCTATAACAGTGCCTTTGTGCTCTCCTGGAGATAATCCCAACTCACCCCCGGAGAATGGTTCTGTAGGTCCCTCCGCCCCTTCCTTGCAGAAGCAAAAATTGTCCTTTACTGCCAGTCAGAATTCTTGTCTGGTATCTCCTGCTTTCACAATGCAGCCCCCAGACGACGAGTGGTGTGAAAATATTCCCCTCCCCACTGCAAATGGTGCTAATGAGGGGAGAGCGTTGGTTGTGCCGTTCCATAGATTGATGAAGGTGGTTGTCCGTTTCTGGAGGGGTGTATCTTTGTTTCCAGTAATTGAGTGTCTGTCTAGAGGATAGATAACAGTGACATTAAAGCCCCATGGTAAATAAAACTTGCAATCCGTAGGATAATGTACAAAATAAATGCAGCAGTTAAAACCAGGACTGAGGAAGCTGAAATACCATTAAGCATCCCTCTTTGCTTTTTAAAAAAATCCTGCCCTTTCTTCAAGAAACTCAGGTGGCATTCAAGGTTTCAGGGGAAAGCTGACAGAGGTGTGGGCAAACTTGTGTGCGTTGGCTCTCTGGTTTGCCGTTGCTGATCGCTAGTGTATATCCATGTGTGCAGATTGCCTCACAAACAACCAGGGCTTGATTAAGCCTCTTGGTTATGATGCCTGTTTCAATTGCCAAAGTCCAGGCAAAGGAAAACATACGAAGAGCAAAACAAGAGTCCTGTTGGATCAGACCAAAATTTCCGCTGTCCTAGCACCCTGTTTCTGACAGTGCTCAGCCAGATAGTTCCAGGAAGCCTATCAGCAGACCATGTAGGCAACAGTCTTTCTCTGCTGTGACATTCAGGGGTAGACTGTTAAATTATCTGGAGGTTCAGTTTATCTAAAAACCTGTCCGCCTTGACTTTTAATAAGTAAAAATTAGTAGAGAAAGTTGTCAGGTTACCTGGAAGGGTGGGGGAAAGGTCTGCAATATGGTGGCTGTTGCGGTTAGTTTTTTTGGCAGCACCCGGCCCCCAGTTTTGCAGGGTCTACACTAGTATCTCTCTTGCTGCATGTGTTTGGGACCAGCACCATGCAGAATCGATGCTGCATGCAGATTGGCCTCTGGGTGTCTTCTGGAAGTGAGCACTAGAATGTTTTTTTGTGGTGTGCTTGCTGGGTTTGTTTCACCCATCGGAGTGAAGTGTGGGTTGAGGGTGAACTCAGAATGAAGCAAAGGTCTGTCCCTCCACCATTGCATAGGTTTAGAAACCTTTTTTTGGGTTTCCCGATAGAATCCAGATGGAGATACGATGATGTTAGGCTGTTGAAATATTTCCCTCTGAACCACCTGCTGTCTTCACAGGTCATGTGTCCTGGGATGAATACAAAATCAAGTTTCTGGCAAGCAAAGGGTTTAACGAGAAGGAGGTAGCCGAAAAGATCAAGAACAACGAGGAGCTAAAAATAGACGAGGAAAGTAAGTTAGTTACAGCTTTTCCACTTCCTGCTTTTCCTTGGGATGCATTCAGCATGCTGATGTGTACCTCTGGTGCCTTAGTGGTGCTGGGATGTCAACACTAAAACAGTGCAGAATTTGTTAAAATGTTACCCTGCCGTTCCTTTGGGGCACTTCATATGTCATTGTATGATGCAGACATATGTATAGTAAGCCGAATGGGTGTCCAAAGGGCTGTGAAGGAGGGGGGCGTGTGGCAATTTGAGAAACAGCAGCTGTGACTGGATCAATGTAGCCAGAGGTTACCAATGCAAGATGATCGACTGACACAGCCTTGTACAAAGAAATGTTTGAGTGTAATTGGAATGGGTGGGTTAGTATCTTTTTTTTTTTAAAGCTTGGAAATAACATTGTGCCGCCTGATCTACCGTGAGGCAGTCAGCATTTATGCATGAAAAGCTATTAATCTCCTCCGTATGCACAGCGCGCAGACTGGCTTAATCACTCTGTCTGGTGCACCATATGGGGCAGAGGATCCCATCTGGCAATATGTTACGGCTCCAGCAGGAGAGGAGGCGGCTGTACCATGCGGCGAGCCTTCCCTTTTCTATATTGTGCACACCAGTTTGCCATTGCTCGTTCACCAGCCCTGCTTCAGCTCACGTCGCTGATGGAAGAGTCCTGTCCGTCTAAAGAGAACTTTGATGCTAATTGGGCCTGTCCCTGTCTTTGAGTCAGTTGTCTTCAGCTTGCTTCCCCATCCCTTAAAATGTATGGATAGGAGAGGGATGATTTTAATACCCCTTAGCAGCTGTGGGAGGGGCTCTAGCTCAGTGGCAAAGCATGCCGTTTGCACGCAGAAGGTGTCTGTTCAACCCCCAGATTTATAAGTATCTCGAGTGTAAGAGCTTCGAAAGGCTTTGGAAAGCCATTGCCTGCCTTGGTCAAAAAAGCTTAGTGGTGTAACTCAGTATAAGCCACCTGTAAAAAAAAAAATTCACAAGTATTAGGTGTTTATGTTTTTTAAAAAATTACTGGTTCCTGTCCTCTTGTTCTCCTCTCTTGCTGCTTCTGTTCAATTGATATTTACAGTTCAAGTTTCAGCACTGCTGGGTTTCATTTAAATCACCACTTTGCTTTTATCTATTGTATTTTTATAACGGATGGTAAGCTGCCAAGATAACTTCTCGTACAAGATTGGGTAGCACTCTTTTTTAAAACATTCTTTTAAAAATACAAATACAAAAATAATTCCATCCTGATGGGGCAGCAGGGGCAGCGGTTGCAGGTAGCTCACAAATCACTTTTGCATTTGTGTTATCTTCAAACGCTCTTCAGGAAGGCTGTGTTGTGTAGCATTTGGCATGTTAGATTTCAGATCTGGGTTCAGATTTAGGATTAGATCCCTACGCTGCCATGAAGCTGCCTGGTCAGTTGCTCCCTGAGCCTGAGCCTGAGCTATTTCTCTGGATTCGTGGGGGATAAAACGGAAGAGGAGAGAACAGTGTTATGCCACTCTGAAATCCTTACTGGAAGAGCGAGGTTTAAGTGTAGCAGACATTCCATGCTTGCGTTTCTGCACCAGAATGGTTCTGAGCTGTCAAAATTTTGAAAACTGCAGAGAAAGTTTGCAATGATCTGTAGTGTATACTATTTGCTTATCTGGCTACAGGTGTTATAAAAATTCATTTCTCTTTTTTT
Organism: Eublepharis macularius; assembly: GCF_028583425.1. Lineage (NCBI taxonomy): Eukaryota > Metazoa > Chordata > Lepidosauria > Squamata > Eublepharidae > Eublepharis > Eublepharis macularius. Next base: position 3,975,792 of record NC_072806.1, read on the forward strand.
AAAAAAACACCAGCACAGGAAGTCCTAGATAACTTGAAAGACCGCTGGTATCAAGCCGACAATCCACCTGCAGACCTCCTGCTGGACGAGGAAGAGTTCCTGTCCTTTCTTCATCCGGAGCATAGCAGGGGGATGCTGAAGTTCATGGTCAAAGAGATTGTCCGGGATCTGGGTATGTCTCACTCAGAGTCGTGGTTGATCGGAGGCTTCGTTCTCACCACGGTGGTGGTGGTGGAGAGTACTCTCAAGTCACAGCTGACTGATGGCGACCCCTGGTGGGGGTTTCATGGCAAGAGGCTAACAGCGGTGGTTTGTCATTGCCTGCCTCTGCGACCCTGGTCTTGGCTGGAAGTCTCCCATCCAATTACTAACCAAGACTAACCCTGCTTAGCTTCTAGAGATCTGAGAAGATCAGGCTCCCCCGGGCTATCCAGGTCAGGGCCTCAATAAGGTAGTAAAGCTTTAATCTTAGGAGGGGGTAATACATGACTGAGTGGTCCTCTACCGTTTTTTAAAAAAATGCATGCATATTGAAGCGTGTCCAGGGCAGTTCTAATCTGGTTGCAGGAATCGATTGATGGTGGGTAGGCTGAGTCATCTTTGTATTCGCCCAGCTGAAACTATGTATGTATTTCCAGGTACAAGTTGTAATAACAATAACTGTGCTTATATACCACTCGTCTAGACAGATTAGCGCCCCACTCAGAGCGGTGAACACAGCCAGTGTTATTATTATCTCCACGATACAGCTGAGCTCGCAGCAGTCGTGGGAGTTGAACCAGCAGAGTGCCGATTCACAACCCAACCACTTGACCTCTGTGATAAGCTCAGCGAGAGCAAGGCCCTGGAAGCCTTTATAACTCGACCTGTTTGGTCTTTGCCTGTCCATTAATGAGATGCTCCTTTAAGCACAAACCAGATAAGCACCGGAAGAGTGGAAGTTGGGGTGCGTGTGTGGATTCTTAGAACCTGGCCTGAAAAAGGAGGCGGGCATAGCCATGGCAGCGAAGTTGAACCTCCATGGGCTGGAAGCATTAACCTGTCTGCTAAATGGCAGGCACACACCGTAGAGGAAGGCTGTTTTCTTTTGTGCTTTGCTCGTGGGGCTTCCCAGACTGGCCGCTGTTGGAAGCAGGATGTTGGGCTCAGTAAAGGGCATGTTGAAGGGGCAGATTAAATGATAGAATTTCTTCACGCTGGGCTGGCAGAGACAGGATGGCTGGGTCACTCTGGGCTCAGCACCGTCCTGGGGCTGGCTGGGGAAGCATCCTGTCGTCTTGGCAGGCTCCCGGAGCTAAGAAGCACCCCTTTGCATTGTCCCAGTAACTCTGTGTCAACCTCATATTTCCAAACAGGAGCTTGTGGGCGGGGGGGGGGGGGTGTCAGGTAAAAATTTGGGCCGGAGCCTGACACCATTTGTGGGTGGCTGAATGACCTTTACCTGGTCTCCGGTCTGTAAAATAAATAAATAAATAAAAATGAGCACCCCCCCTCCCCAAAGCTAAGCTCATAAATGCTTCGCTGAGTTTGCATGCACAAATTGGAGCAGCGAACACCTGCAAGTCCTGCGTAGCAGTGCTTGCTGGGAAATGGCAAGGCTCCCTTTTGGAAGTGTTTAAATGAGTCCCCTAAGTGATGCAGTGTGCTTTTTTTAAATTTGAGATGGCATCGCAGGCACCTCCATTGATCCCTGAAGAGGAGGGTGTTGACTTGCCACTGGCTCCTTCTTGCACCCCTGCAAACTGTAGGCTTCCAGAAGCCAGAAGGGGGTGCCCCAGTTCCCCACAAGGGCCCTTATCACCACTTACTTTCCCCCAATCTACTTCTCACCATCCTCTCCACCTACACCCAGCTTTCATGCCGTTTCCTCTCTCCGTTCCCCTCTCTCATTTCCTCGAGGCAGCCTCCGTCCTGTTTGCACGACTCTGAACTCCTTGATGAGTTGCACAAATTAAGCCCGTGCATGGAAGTGTGTGTAAATGAGTTGTGTGGCTTAAACTGCCCGATGTTGTCCTGTTGCCCAGATATGCAAAAAAATGGATGTTCTAAGCTACGTTGTCTTTCCAATAGCACAGCGGAAGAAAGCTCTGAGACGGGCGTCGGGAGACAGGGATTTGAATCCCTCTATGTGGAAATGTTGGGGACTGAGATAAAGCTTATTTGTGAATCAGTGGAGAATGATTTGCCTTGCAAGCAAAAGGTCCCTGGTTCAATCTCTGGCATTTCTAGTTAAGATTGCAGGTGTTGAGGAAAAGGCCCTTCTCCGCCTGAGAATTTTGGAGAGCTGCTACCCGTCAAAGTAGACAGTATTTTGCTGAAAAGATCAGCAGTCCACTTTTGCATAAGGCAACCCTACTGGTTTGATATAGTGGTTAGAATGGGAAACGGAGGGACCCTTGTTCAAATCCTGCCTCTCCCATTAGGCTCACTTGGTGGCTGCAGGCCAGCCTCCCTCTCTCTCAACCTACCCCACAGGGTTGTTGTGAGAAGGAAAGAACTGTGAGCTCCTGGGAGGAAGGGTGCAGACTCTGGGCAGTCTGAATTCCATATCGAGAAAAGCTGGGTTTTGAGACCTCAGCAAATTTGCATGACTCCTCTTTTCATATCTCTGAATAATATTGCTGTTTTGAGTAAATCTGGTTTCACTAGTTGTGGTAGACGGCAGGCAAGGATGCTCCTCAGCTACTGAGATTTCTGGATGTCTGAGATTTCAGCTATGCTGCCGTCATATTTTCAGGCATGCTTTCTACAGTCATAAGGGTTAGAAACTTGGCTTTTTAACAGGAAACCCTGCACCCCGTTAGAAAATCTTACTCATTCATCCCTCTGGCTTTTGAGATTTCATCAGGAACTGCCATCACACTTGCAAGTAGCAGCCTTGTAAGAAAGCCTAAAAGCTTTCTCTAAAAAAAAAAAAAGATTTCCTGAACCACGTTCTTTGATTGCCCTCAACGGCGCTCCTGCAGAGTTGCATTTTGTGTGTATCCCTAAATAGAATGTTTAAGAGAGAGGAGGGAAGAAAGAGGATGATGCGGTGCAGAACCTTCACTGCTCCTCACCACCAGCAGTGTTCAGCGCTTCTTGGGTAGTCGTGAAAACTCTTTTAAGACCTCCATCCTCAACCCTATCTGCATTCTGCCAAGAATAGAAAACCTCAAACAGGATGTACCTTACCCAGAGATGCTTACTTGAGAACAAGCTGAGTTCAGGCATAATTCAGATGTTAAGAGGGGGGATTTCCCCCCTCCCGTTTGTTTGGCTTGATTCTTTATCTCCTCTTCTGCAGATCAAGATGGCAACAAGAAGCTGACACTTTCCGAGTTCATTTCCTTGCCGGTCGGCACTGTAGAGAACCAGCAAGCTCAGGACATCGACGACGATTGGGTGAAAGACCGGAAGAAGGAGTTCGAGGAAGTCATCGACGCTGATCATGACGGCATCGTCACCATGGAGGAGCTAGAGGTGAGCCGTCCTCAGCACCCTGCACAGGTGCAGTCGGGTGGCGGTCACCGTCTTGGGTGCCTTGCGGGGGATTTAACGGGTTATAATACTTGCAGTGCAATCCTATGCAGAGTTACTCCGGTCTAAGCACATTGATGGGCTTAGATTGGGGTAACTGCACAGGACTGCACTGTTTGACTTCTCTCCTGTTGTCCTTAAGCCTACCTCTTTGTTGGGCCAGGGGGAAGTGGCTAGCTCTGCCGGTCTTCTCACCTTACGAGCAAGGGTGGTGGCAGTGCCTTGCTGGAAAAATCTGATGCCAGCAAGAGATAAGTGTATGATCTCGAATTTCCTACTCCGAGTTGAGCGCTATCAAAGCAGGTGATCAGAGTTGGCGTGGGGATTTTTTTCTTCTTCTTTGCGTCATGCGTGCTTGCTTCTGCAGGGTACATTTGGGCTCTGTTTGATTTCTGCTGAAAATGGTTTTTGTCAGTGGCAGTCAGAAAGGGTTTTTTTGTGCACTTAGCAAGAAAAAAAGTGGTGTAGAGCACATGTTTTGCATGCCGTAGATTCCCAGTTTAAGCCCTGCCTTCTCCTGTTTGAGGATCTCAGGCTGCAGGTACTGGGAAAGACTTTTCTCCACCTGAGACCCTGAATAGCTGCTGCCAATCAAAGCAGGCAGTGCAGAACAAGATATGCCAGTGGCCTTAGCAGAGCAGTTGACATGTGTATTACCTGATTAGTAGATCACCAGTTGGCCATGCCACAGAGATCACCAGTTGGCCACGCCACGGAGATCACCAGTTGGCCATGCCACAGAGATCACCAGTTGGCCATGCTGTGGAGATTGCACTTTTATGCCTGGAATGAGGGACATCATTACATCACACAAGATCTTAAAAGTTTGTAACCATTTTCTGTTGTAAGACCATTGAGGTTACGGCTTAGGATTTTTAACTATCCTTCAATCTTATTGCTGTAGCAAAATTTACTCTAGGTACTGGCTTTTAAACTGCATTGGCACTTCCCCCCACCCAACTTCTGCAGAAAGAAATTGTGCCAGTTTTGCAAATCCATGCAACTGTGTTACTCATGATCAAGCAACTAGATTTAATAGTGCTGTTTATAGAGTTCGTTCGAGTGTGCAGCTTGTTTCACACGCATTGCCTTTGTGGTCCTTACAACACCCCAGTAAGTTATGTCAGTGTTGTTATTACAATGAAGATGATGAGGCTGAGACACAGAGATTTCCAAAGTGCAGATTTCGGACACTATTATTCTTCCACTATTATGTGCAGTGTATTCCCTCCACTTCCCCAGTTCAAAAGCTTATGAGGTCGCTAGCAAGAGTAATACAGTGTTTTAAAATAGTAAAAAGTCCAGTAGCACCTTTAAGACTAACCAACTTCATCGTAGCATAAGCTTTCGAGAACCACAGCTCTCATTGTCAGATGCATCTGACAAAGAGAGCTGTGGTTCTCGAAAGCTTATGCTACAATAAAGTTGGTTAGTCTTAAAGGTACTATTGGACTCTTTACTATTTTGCAACTACAGACTAACATGGCCAACTCCTCTGGATCTATGACAGTGTTTCAAGAAAGCAATTCAGTTAAGATGATATTCATAAAATTAGCAGTAAAAAAAATCAGAGCCTGAGAAGCTGGTGTCTAACAAATAACCATTCTGCTCTGGTAGAGGGTGGGCAGTTGACCCAAAACTTGGGGAGAAAGAACATTTTTTAATCTGGTGCTTCAGGTTCCAGGCCCAAATCCTGGTGGCCTTTGCACAGCTTTCATGAGGTTCTTTTTTAGTCAGTTTGGTGTAGTGGTTAAGAGTGTGAGAACTGGGTTTGATTCCCCACTCCTCCACTTGAAGCCAGCTGGGCGACCTTGGGTCAGTCACAGCTTCTAGGAGCTCTCTCAGCCCCACCCACCTCACAGGGATAATAATGGCATACTTTGTAAACCGCTCTGAGTGGGTGTTAAGTCATCCTGAAGGGCGGTATATAAATCAAATATTATTATTATTAGTAGTAGTATTTTAAAAATTATTTATTAATAATAATTCTATAACATGGTGTCAACCTTAGTAGCTGCTTGGTACAAAAACTAACAATAACAAAATACGCCACATGGGCAACCTACTGAATCTCTTCAGACTTTCATTGTTGCTAAATAAACATCGGACTGGCATTTAGAGAATTCCCAGATGTCAAAAAAAAATCAGATCTCGAAATATGGATTTGCTGGAACCACTTCTTGTTCCGCAAGATAATCCATGAAGTTCTCTTGAGTCTCTCGTCCTGCCACTGACCTGAGTTTCAGCCCTACCCTTCAACATCAGGCACTCTCAGAACATTGCCTGCCTCAGCAAGGCGTGGCTGTCTCCTCCAACCTTTTCTTTCCCTCTTCTCAGGAGTACATGGACCCCATGAACGAATACAACGCCTTGAACGAAGCCAAGCAAATGATTGCCGTGGCGGACGAGAACCAAAATCACCACTTGGAACTGGACGAAATTTTGAAATACAGCGAATATTTCACTGGCAGCAAGCTGATGGACTACGCCCGGAACGTCCACGAGGAATTCTGAGCTCTTGACCCCCGTGGCTCTTGACGCACCTTCTTGCTTTCCAAAAAAAAAACCCGAAAGAGAATTCCCTTTTGCTGCTATATCTGTGTTCTGTGTGTATACCATGTGGTGTCCTAGACTCTTATTTTTGAAAAGGAAGCCGTCCATGTACGTGTATGTATATAAATATATATATATATAAATATAAACATAAAAGAACTACATTTCCCTTACCTTCAAGAAGAGAAGATGCTCTAATGCCCACAAGGCAAGATCCGGACAAGTTCCCGTTCACACCTGCTCGCTGCACATTTTCCTACCGGCAACTTAAGCTGTTGTCATTGGAGGCTGTTTTTAAATACCTTGCTCTTTTGTTTTATTTCCAAAAGCCACATGGTAACATCAGACGACTTACGCCAGGCAGGGGCGGGAAAGGTTGTATTTGATTTTTTTTTTCCATTTACAGCATGCCAGGAGAATCAGCGATGGCTTGGAAAAAGAGTTATAGCATTTCCCACAGCCACCTTCCTTTTGGTCTCATATAATTTCCTTTACAAAGATTGTAATGGCAGGGACTACCCAGTTAGAAATACAGGCTGGCTTCAAGATCTTGCCGCTTCATTAGTCTTCTTTCTTGCCGTCCTCAGATCATTTAGATCTAATTTTTAGATCAGATCTAATTTTTCTCCATTTGTAATCTTCATTTTTCTCCACCTTCTTCTTCTATTGATGCTTCCTTGTTCTTTTGCCCCAAGCATAGGGCTACGCAACTTTTTCGCACACCATGTGGTGCTCTTTCCCAGTTAACTGCAAGCAGCTCATCCCAAAAGTGTTTTTTTTTAAAGAATGCGATGCGCATAGCTCAAGCCACATGGCACGCTCAAGAAGAATGAGTTCTGTGTGGCGTCCAGTTTTGTTTTGCATTTTCCCAGTCTCACACTAATGTCATCGAGCCCCCTGGGTGCTTTGACCACCAAGTTGACTTAAATAACACAGTGTCATCCATACAGAACTGGATTGGCCGAAATGGGCTCCATGCCTTATGTGTTCTGGTGTTGTCTTTTGGTTCCCTGTTGATCCTCTTATGATAGCTTGTTTGAGAAGTCACCCAAATGGTTGGAATTGACCGACAGGGCCTCTTGCACAAGGAAAAGGGTCATAAAAGGGTCTCTTAATCCCATTGCTTTCAGGTTCTGGTTCGATGCACCTCTTCAGGTTAGCAGAATCTAGCATGGCGGCTTCCTGTACTATACCACTTCAGGCTGCAGAGGTGAGGGAGGGATGGTTGCACACACCTCGAACTCCTTGTATCTAGAAGACTAACTCCCCCCCTGACATTCTAGTTCTCTGTTCAGAGAGGAGGCTTTGGAGGGCGCATGCAAGCCAGTTTGAATGTATTCCTTCTACCTGAAGTGTATGATCCAGGCAAAGCTTTTGTCGGGCATAATTTGTATAAATTTGTTCTTATTTCAAACGAGTGCTGATTCAGATGTATTGAAAAATTGTTGGAAGAATGTTTGGGTTCTGAAATGTGGACCGCCTTTCCCTCTGTAGTCTGCAGGATCTTTAACACACACACACCCCACACACAAGCTGTTCCCTTACATGAGTGTGTCCTTTGTTTGCAGAGGAGCTTTTGTGCGTATATGTGTGCAGTTCCTCCCCCCTTCTACGCATCCTGGTCTGTTCCAGAGATCTTCAGGGGCTGCTGGTGAAAAGCCGTTCAATGAATTCCTTTCTGTTTTCAGGTCATAGGTTTGGCTTTTGGGCCAGGGTATAACATGGAATCAGCTGTCTGTCTTTAAAAAAAGAACTTCAACAAGACATGCAGGTATCCTCCATCTCTGTAGAACTTTTCAGTGGTGCTTATTAGTTCACGAACACTACAAAGAGTGGACCATAACCAGAATTGCCTTTCTGTCCCTTGTAGACTTCTAGCGTGGTCAAGTAGGAGGCCTGGTGAAGCTTGAACAATTTCTCCTTATGTTCCCTCCTGCCCCCCCAGATCTTTGAAGTAGTCACTGTGGTTGAGAATTGGGTCAGCTACCATTGCAGGTCGACCGAAACGATTTAACTTGCTTTCCCGCTTTCTGCACAGGCCCGTTCTTTGAAAATTCTGCTTTAAGATTGAATTTCTTTTAATATAATGTAAATAACACATCATTGGTGTGTATGGTTTTTATTCAGAGTATTTCCAGTTTTATTTAGATGGTTGTAGCAAGATCCTTTGGGGATGTGAAATAGTTTTGAGAGAGGACACCCTGTCTCTTTGAACATGGGGGTGGTGGTGGTGCAGAAGTGAGCACTCCGGAGATACTGTTTCCCTCCATACATCTTTCACCTGCCGCCCATTGTCAACCTTTCTGTATGCCAGAAGGCCCCAAAGTCCTTAATACATTGTTCTTAGAAGATGCTCCCATCCCTCAAATATTTTGGTTTCCCTTTCCCGCACCTTTTCCAGACTTGCAGCGTCCTTTTTTGAAACTCGGGGACTAGAGCTAGCTGTACATTGCATTTCAAACGTGGGTGAACTCTAGAATTGTACAAAGGCAGTATAGCTCTGGTTGGCTTGTTTGTTATCCCTTCCCTGATAATCCCTAGCATAGAATTTCCCTGTTCACTGCTGCCCATCACTGAGCTAACACTTTTGCGGAGCTAGTAGCCACCAAAACTCCCAAGATTTTTCTTGATCAGTTGTGTATATGTAAAGCTAAGAACATTTTTTTTTTGCCTCTGTGTATAATCCTTTGCATTTACGTTCACCCTCATTTGCTGTTATAGATCCAGAGGAGTTAGTCGTGTTAATCTGTAGTCGCAAAATAGTAAAGAGTCCAGTTAGCACCTTTAAGACTAACCAACTTTATTGTTGCATAAGCTTTCGAGAACCACAGCTCTCTTAGTCAGATGCAGTTTGCTGTGTTGTTGCCCTTTCATCGTGTTTGGAGTGATCTTTTTGGAACTTTTGGTTCTCACCTTCAACAATTGGGCTGTTAATCTGCAAACTCGGCCACTCCCAGATTATGAAGAAATCAAACATCATTGGTCTTAATACAGATTCCCGGGGCGGGGAGGGGGGGGACTTCATTACTTCCCTCTTTTGTGAGAATGGTCCATTTATTCCTTCTCGGCTATTTTGAATAGATAGTTATCAGAAGTCCCTGCATGTGTGGATCTGGCTATGTTTACTTTTGAGCAGAAGTTGTTTAGGGAATGAGCCATAGAAGAGTGTATACCTTGCATTGCCAGAAGTCCCAGAGCCAAGCTACAAGTGACGCCTTACACAGGTTGGACACTTGTCAGCTTCCCTCAAGTTTTGATGGGAAATGTAGGCGTCCCGGTTTTACAGCTTGGCTCTCCATTACAGCTGCAAGACCAGGATGCCTACATTTCCCATCGAAACTTGAGGGAAGCTGACAAGTATCCAACTTGTGTCATTCATCACTTGTAGCTTGGCCATCAGATTCCATTCCAAGCATCTCGGGTTCAAGAACCTCAGTAAGTGTTGGGAGAGACTTTTCTCTGCCAGATGCGCTGAGGAGCAACTGCTATTCTGAGCAGACGACCACTAAACCCAGTGAGCAGGTCAATGATCCGACTTAGAGCCAAGCTACAAGTGATGCCTGACACAGGTTGGACACTTGTCAGCTTCCCTCAAGTTTTGATGGGAAATGTAGGCGTACTGGTCTTGCAGCTGTAATGGAGAGCCAAGCTGTAAAACCAGGACGCCTACATTTCCCATCAAAACTTGAGGGAAGCTGACAAATGTCCAACCTGTGTAAGGCGTCACTTGTGGCTTGGCTCTGAGCCAAACACAGCTTCATTTTGCTTCCTTCGAATGGGATTCCAGGGACAAATGGAGGAAGAGGCTGCAACATGGAAATTAGATTTATATCCAGGTCTGTAGCTTAGCCTCTTCACTTCAGAATCTGATGCTTCATGAACTCCACATGCCTAGCATATGCATGCATGTGCAAATATGCAGATTTCTTGCAACGAATGTCCCTGCCCTTTCCACGAGTACTCTTTCCAGAGCACTTGGTTTGCAAAGCGGTTCACACTGCCTGCTCAGATTCGTTTCTGTTTTGCCTAAGACTGAAGAGATTGTATCCGGCCAATGCTTGAGTACATCCTTGCCGATCTGTGCCACCTTAACGATGCAGCAAACTTTCCACAATCTCTTTATCATGGGCAAATTAAGAGGTCCAGTTCAGACCATCTGAAATGCTCCACATAGAGAAGATGCTGCTTAACTCTAGCAAACCGGTCTAGCAGGTTTTAGTTCAAAAGCCTACCAAAATGGTTTCACCCCTGCCCACCAACCCAGCAGGATCACAGCAGCTAAGAAAGCTGTGACATGCTGTGCAAGGTGTAATATTCAGAAGGATTTTTGAGCATTCAACATTTCCCAGCATTTCTCGAGCAATCAAGGGTGTTGCTTGCAATTTGAGTGGAAGAATGTTTATTCATCACTGATCAGAACCAGCAAGCAGATATGAAATCTGAACAAAAGCTCTGTTATAAGAATTGAACATAAAACTGAAAAGCTTCAGTCCTCGTTGAGTTTAATAGTATTTTCTTCAAAAGTGCTGACTGCTGCAGTCTGGGTTGCATAAAACATTCCTCCATGGCGCTGACTCATAATGGAAACATTAGTTTTTTACTCTGTTTGAAAAGCAGTACGGAAGAAAAAGGTGGTGCTTAAAGACTTCTTGGAAATGCCCAGATATCAGAAGCCGCCTTCGGTGCATCTTTGTCAGGGCCATTCATCTTTCGTAGCAGGCAAGCCATCTGCCTTGGCTGTTTTATCTGCCCGAAGTGCGGATTGGAGTAGCTAAACCCCAGGAGTAAGCCACTTGAGGTGGAACATGAAACGCCACTTGAGCTTCTCTGTGCTTCTACTTCTCTCGCCTGTCGTTCCAATTTATGGGCTACAGTGTGGCAAACACGAATATCCCTTCCAAAATATGAAATGCTGTCACGAGTGTCCACAAGGTGAGTTGATGCTTTGTTATAATGTACAAGTTGAATACTGCGGTGTGTGCGTGTGTATCTCGGGGACAGCTGGAGAAACATGAATGAAACTGAGCTTCCACAGCAATAGGAGGATCTTGCTCAGCTGTCAAAGGCACAGCCTTTAGGCTCTGTTGCTTGAATCATTCCAAACATATTTGTTTCAGTTCAGTCTCTGGGTACGCATCCTAGTCAGCAATTAGTTTTCTAGAGGGTCACTTTGAAAACAGGGATTTGCAGAGTCCAACTTTGGTGTCAAACTCTGTTGCTGGAGATGCGGTTTATCTACCCACCCCTTTGGGGGATTTGCAACTGGAGGGAAGATTTCTACCAAAAACCAGTAGTTGCTAACCTCTGGAGCACTTGCTTTAGAAATCAGTCCTTTGGGGGGACAGCGGAGTCTCAGCTTTGCATTTTGGAATCTGAAATTCCGTATCTGGCATATCCAGTTTGAAGAAAGGGTTGGGGAAAACATTTCATTGCCCCAAACCTGGAAGAGTTACTGCCGGTCAAAGGAGACGATATTTATCTGGATTTGGTCTGACTCTGTGTAAAGCAATGCCATATATTCAATCTCTTTGTTCCGAAACACACAATTTCATTGCCCGAGTATCTGCTGGCATTGTAAAGTACATGGGGCCATGGAGGAAGTTGGTCGGAAAAAACAAGACGGAAAGCTGGCGAGGAGATGCAACTGGCTTCAAAATAATGTGGATAGCCCAAAATTTCCAATTTCTTCCCAACAACAATGAAAGGAACAGACAGAATCATGGAGGATAGTCAATGAATCCTCTGTGTTCAAAGGCAGTAGATTTCTGAATACTAGTTGATGGAAGCAGACAGCTTTCACCTTCAGGGTTTCCTGAAGAGATGACTAACTTGCTTTCGTTGGAAACAGGATGCGTGTTTTAGATCTAATCCAGCAGGGCTCCTCTTCATTTGATGCTCGTGGGAGAAAAGTTCATAGTCCTTGTAAGATTTCTTAACTATTTCATCTAACCACAACGGTGGTCCATCTAGTCCGGCAAGCATCCTCTTTCCCACCACGGCCATTCGGGATGCCCGTGGACGGCCAACAAGTAGGGCATGGAGGTCAAAGCTCTCCCCTTACCCTGCGATTAAGGTACAGCAACTGGTATTCAGAGGCGCGTTGCCAATGAACATGGGAGGTCCCATTTAGCTAAATGTTTTAATAGCTATGGATGGTGGACCGATCCTCCACGGAGATGCCTAAACCCCCATTAAAACCATCTTGCAGTTCTATTTTCTGTCTATTCTTGAATTTACTGCCCATCGAGTTTATTGTGCACCCCTCCAATTCTTGCATTCTGGAAGACCGAGAAAATTGTCCGCTTCCACTGATAAACTGATAAACCCAGTTTATCATTCTATCAACATATTCTATATACTTTGGCTGCCGCAGCCAGCCACAGTTTGCAACTGCACAATTTCTGTTTTAGCTGCATAAGTTCCACTCTCAAAACCTGATCCTTTTCTCCTCTTTAGGGACAGAAATGCGAGAGCGTTGCACTGAAAACAGTGACACCGTTTGCCAACCGTGTGAGAAAGGGTCGTACAACAATGTACACACTGTTTGGAACTGTAAGAGCTGCACCATCTGTGACTCAGGTAAGATTCCTTTGGCAAGACGAGAATCATAGAGGGGTAGCCATGTTAGTCTACTGCAGCGAAATTAAAGAGAAGTCCAGGAACACCTTAAAAGACTTAACTAGATTTGTTCCGGCATCAGCTTTTGTGAAGCACAGCTGACTTTGTCAGAAGTGGAGAGGGTGAAACAGAGGAAGGGAGGACAATATACACTGCCCTGAACTCCTTGGAGGGTGTGTGTGTGTTATGTGCCATCAAGTCGCCTCCGCCCTATGGCGACTCTATGAAGGAAAGACCTCCAAAATGTCCCATCATTAACAGACTTGCTCAGATCTTGCAAACTGGAGGATGTGGCTTCTTTGACTGAGTCAAGCCATCTCGTTTTAAGTCTCCCTCTTTTCCTTCTGCCTTCCACTTTTCCTACCATTATTGACTTTTCCAGAGAATCTTGTCTTCTCGTGATGTGACCAAAGTATGATAGCCTCAGTTTTGTCATTTTAGCTTCTGGAGAGTATTCAGGCTTGATTTGATCTAGAACCCACTTATTTGTCTTTTTGGCCATCCGTGGTATCCGCAAAATTCTCCTCCAGCACTGCATTTCAAATGAATCAACTTTTTCCTTTCAGCAGGATGAGACATGGTTGGTGTAGAAATGTATTTGACTGCATTTTGAACCTGCTTTCATGTTCTCTGTCTCATGAATGCTGATGCAAGAAAAAAAATTGTCTTCAACTTGCCCTGGACTCCTGTTAAATTTTACAAGACAGGCATTGATCTACATATCTCAAGACACCTCTGAAATCAAAACCCTTTGTCATCTAACAAACCACAATGGATCCATTCAGCCAGCTAATTCCCACATACAGCATATTTCCCTCCCAACCCCGTGGCAGAGTGACGATTCAAATCTGGTCCTCCCAGATGCTAGTCTGACACTCTAACCACTACACCATGGTGAAATATCAATCAACCACCCTGTTAATCTCAACAAAGAAATGGTTGACCAGAATGGTTTGACACCTGCTTTTGTTACTGTAATTCAGGGGTCATTTTGTAGAAAAACAGCTGGAGGAACTCATTAGCATAACTCGTTAGCATATGTTACGCCCCTTGTCATCACCGGAAATGTGTCATTAGTATAACTGATTTGCATATGCCACACCCCCTGACATCACCTATCCTGGCTGCTTTGGACCCAATCCTGGCCATTCAGGGCCGAAATTGGGCCCAAAATGGCCAAAAAGGGGCCCAAAATGGTCAGGATCGGGCCACTGCTGAGTGGGAGAGTGTCAGAGGCCCGAGTGTCAGAGGCCCGATCCGGGCCGTTTCGGCCCCAATCCAGGACGAAACGGGCCCAAAATGGCCGAGAATCAGGTGGGCGGGGCCACCTGACATGTGACATCTTTGGGGAACTGCCAGAACTGTGTTCCGGCACGTTCCCCCTCGAAATGAGCCCTGCTGTAATTTCTCTTGTGCTTTCTGTCTCTCAGCCAACGGACTTTGGGAGGTGGAGCCATGTAAAAGCACTTCCAATACAGTCTGTGTGTGTCTCCCGGGCTACGAGCCAGCTGCCACTAAACCTGATGAGAAAAGTGAGTACAGGGATTTCTGATTATCGAGAGACTGCCCATGCCACACTTGATCCTTGTTAACATCCTTAATATCTTGTTTCAGGATGTAACCCATGTCCCAATGGGCATTTCTCCAAAGGAGGGAATGAGGCATGCAAACCTTGGACAAAGTAAGTATTGTCAATATGCATAAGAGTAGAATAGAGCAAGAGTCCAGTAGCACCTATAAGACTAACAAAGTTCGTGGTAGGGTAAGAGCTTTTGTGAGCCACAGCTCACTCCTTCAGAAGTGAGTCTTTGTTAGTCTTATAGGTGCTACTGGACTCTTGCTCTTTTCTACTGCTACAGAAAGACTAACACGGCTACCTATCTTGATGTAAAATGCATAACAGGCACCTGAACTTGGTTGTGCAAAGGGCCTCTCTTTTGTTTCTTAACTTCTGTTACATTTGTGTCAACCCTTTTTTGTATTTTTATCTCTTATCACCAAGGTGTCCTGTGCCCATCAATGTAAATAAACTGCCAAAGAGTGATCTTGATGTGATATTTGTGCGGTGATACCATGACCCTTTTTGTGCGGTGTTTTGCCAACGCGCACCTCAGCAAAAATGCCATTGCATTTCGAGGAGGGCAGGATTTGATCCATGCGCATGGACGCATCAGTGACGCAGAAGAAATTTGTGGCAAATGGCGCTTCTGGAATTAATTTATAGAAAGTCTTCCCAAAATAAATCAGAATCTAGGAGTGAAAGCCTTAGAAAAAATAGTAAAACAATAGATAAACTTCTCTCCTCCCTGTTTTAAAATACAGGTGGAAAGAGGGAAAGTTGCATGGAGTCAGCTAACATATCATGGTGAAAAATAAGTGAGAATCTTCCTGAATCTGAGGATGTGCAGGCATTTATGGAAAACGTGGTGTCCCGTAGCCCCATCTCAGGCCTCCATATTTTCTGTCAGCGGCATTTCCTCTGTGACCAATCTGCTTAACTGTTTCTGTCCCTTTTTAAATTCGAAAAAAAATTGATAGTTGTACAACTGAAGGCACAAAAACTCTCCTAGCTGGGACCAAGGAGAAGAATGCGGTCTGTGACAACCTTTCTGTGGTGGTGCCTCTGACGACAAATCTCACCTTTAAGCAGTCCTCAAAGACGTTGACACATGCCACCTCAGAGACAAAGCCCACCTCGACTTCGTCTACGTCCAGTGCTTTGCCAACGGAGAGCTTACGCAGTGATGTTAACCGATCTGGTAAGGAAAAGGGATCAGGATTTGGGCTTGGGATACTCAAACCTTTGTCCCTGGGGACTGGTCATTATGACAAAGCAGGGAGATTTTTGCCCTCTGGGATGACTTCTGAACTTCTCCCCACTTGAACTTCGTCCATGAATTTTGAAGCTCTGAATTTCCGGAATGGAACTCATGCGTTCGGAATGTTCCGTTATTCATTTATGAGTTCTGTGTGACAACTGCGCAATTTGCACTTTGCCACAAGTCTCTCAGCTCGTGTGCATCTCCCCCAATAGGCTAAATAAGTGCACAC
Organism: Eublepharis macularius; assembly: GCF_028583425.1. Classification (NCBI taxonomy): domain Eukaryota; kingdom Metazoa; phylum Chordata; class Lepidosauria; order Squamata; family Eublepharidae; genus Eublepharis; species Eublepharis macularius. Next base: position 3,991,533 of record NC_072806.1, read on the forward strand.
ACAAACAGTAGCAAGCTAGGAGGACCCGACAGTCTGAGTCAGTATTCAGCAGCTTCAAAAGTTTATAGGCCCAGGACATAGACACAGTTGTAAACTGGAGGGAAGAGTGGAATAGACATTACAGACAACAGTATCCTCATCAAGTCTGTATTGATTTAATAAGACTCTCTCTCCCTGTTGCTTGACATTCAGTAAGATGCCAATGGTAGGAGGCAAAACTCCCCACGTAGATTTGGTGCCATTTTTCAACTTTTCGAGCCAGCCCAAGCAGGAGAGCTTCTTTCACCACCTGAAACACAGCACTGCACTTAAGAGTCTCTGGTTTGAATTTTGCCTCTGCCACAGGCTTGCCAGCTGGCCCTTAGGGAAACCATGCTCTGCCAGGCCTCTGCCTGCAGCTGATAACATTGGCCTACACTGCAGGGTTATTGTAGGGACTGCTATAAGATTGTATGCATGTGGCACTTCCAAACCATGCTCTGCCAGGCCTCTGCCTGCAGCTGATAACATTGGCCTACACTGCAGGGTTATTGTAGGGACTGCTATAAGATTGTATGCATGTGGCACTTCCAACATTTGTCCATGGGCTGGGGGTGTTGCCCCCCCTCCGGTGCTGCTAATATTTTACCTTAATTGTAAAAAGAAACCTTGGTTCCCTCCACACCGTTCTAACTCCGGCTGTTTTTCCTCTGTTTACCTTGTTAGAGTATTTACCGTATATCCTCATCACCGCGGTGTTGTTCCTTGTATTGGGTGTGAGCGTTCCTCTGAAGATTTTTCAGAAAACTTCAAAAAACAAGGGATCAGAGAGGTCCGTGAGACAGATACATACAGGTCAGTGCTCGGCAGTTTTGGAATGCTCTCCTTCTCCTTTGGAGACGGGGCGGAAGTCTCAGATGGATGGAAGTCTACCGACGGGTTACTAGCTCAGCTGGTTTTAGAAGGCAAATGCATAGCAGGGAAATCCAACAGCAAAACCTCCATGTTCAGAGGTAGTATACTTCTGACAACAAGTTGCTGAGGTGGGGCAACCTCAGGGAAAGATTTTGGCCTCTTTGCCCCGATGGAGGGTGGGGAGGCAGAGGATTTGTGCTGAACACAGTGGCCAGGTGAACATACCATGTTCGACTGCCGCAGCGCCAGGACTCATTTCGGGGGGGAACGCGCTGGAACGCAGTTCCGGCAGTTCCCCAAAGATGTCACATGTCAGGTGGCCCCGCCCACCTGACTCAGCCATTTTGGGCCCGTTTCAGCCTAGATTGGGGCCAAAACGGCCCGGATCGGGCCTCTGATGGGTGGTGCTAGTTACGCTAATGAGTTATGCCAATGAGTTCCTCCAGCTCTTTTTCTACGAAATGACCCCTGCGCAGTGCATTCTAATTCATCCTCAAATCAGTTTGTCCAGTCCTGACTCTTCGTTGCCCAAGACAAATGTTAACAGCTTCTGTTCATTTTACAATTCATTTTTGTTTATCATAGCAATGAAAAGGTGATTTTCTTTTGACTTAGTAATAGTCAAATGTATGCTTCTTTGTTTTATTCATTCCTCTCCTGCCCACTTCTGACCCCCCACCCCACCCCCGGCCATTCTGCCTTTCAGATGGAAAAAACAGCTTCCGTATCCCTATCCAAGAGGAGCAAATCGATAGCAAATCCAGTCTTGTGCAAATCTAACCTTTGCCGGGAAGAAAAAGTCTTGTACCTCTAAGCCAAATCTAAAACTGCTTGGACTGCAGAATCGTACCTGTCCAGGAAGACAGAGAAAGCGACAGCGCGTGTTAATTCTTATCCACCGGCTGAAGCCCAAACTTCAAATGCCTCCGACAACTTTATTTGCACCTAACGTTCCTCCACCAATGTGAATTGTGGTTTGGTTTGATAATATTTTTACACAAAGACAAATCACCAACACCATTAAAAATAAGAAAGAAAAGATAGAAAAGAAATGGAAAAAACTGCCACTGCAAACCACCTGTAAAATACATTTCATGGAAGTTAAATTAGAAGTGGCGAGGAGGCAGGGTGGGGGGGAGATGGTGTTTGAAATGGTCTGAATCTCCCCCTGTGATTTAGGAATTCCAGGTAGCCGGGTCTTGATTCTGAACTAGAACGGATGTATTCAGAGATCCTTTGTGGTTTCAGTTTTTTTTAATATTCTGAATTTTGTACAGAATTATGCATGTGCAGTGCACAACTTCAGGTACCTTTTGCTGTTTTTTTTTTAAATCTTTCTGCCTCCTATATGGTGGATGAGCACAACCTCCTTGCAAGCTTGCCTCCATTCAAGCATTCATTTCCCCTTGGCTCCAGCGTCCGGCAAACGGCTGAGAAATTGACTGCTTCTCTTCATACATTTTGCTGTCATGTCTAATAGCCATTGATAGAAGAACCTGAACCTGTCCAGTCTTATTCCTAAAGCGATCTAAGGAGTGTTCAATGCATCCAATAGAAAGAGGTGGGGAAATGGACCTCACAGCTATGGGAGACGCCATTTCCCACTCTAGTAAAAGCTCTTTGCAATTAGAAAACCAGGGGTGGTGGTGGGAGGGTTCCAGACAAACCCTTTCTCTGCTGTGCTTGTTTTCTACTGTCAGAGATGTGCAAAAATGTGAACCTGAAATCCAAAGTAGTGGAAGCTATTGTACCAACACAGGGTATTGGTCGTTTGGCAGGAGTCTGAGGTAGAATGGATTGTACCACTATAAAATCTAGGTGGAGGATCTCGTATTTGAAATGCTGCCTTAAAATCTCCATGGAAATCAAAAACCAGCACAGTAAGCCAAGTGAAGGGGGCCCAAACCTTTCCCCCTGATGCACTAGCTTTCTATTTGCATGGAGTTTTTTGTAGGCAAAGGTTACACAGTCTGAAGCTGTGCTCCCATCTCAGGGCTCTGCCTCCTTATTCTCCTGCATGCATGAATCACACTTTGTAGACCCCCAACCCAAGCGGATCGTCATCCCATTGCCACATCTTGTAGCAGCAGGTTCCATAAGTTCATTGCACTAAAAAAATAGTTCCTTTTGCTAATCCCAAACTTGTTGCCAATCAGTTTCATTGTGCTGACCCTACTCCCAAGTTCTGAGATTGCCAATTCTGGTTTGGGAAATTCCTGGAGACTTGGGAGGAGTACTTGGGGAAGAAAGAGAACTCAGCAGGGATACGATGCCATAGCGAATGCCCTTCAAAGCTGCCATTTCCTTCAAGGAGACTGTCGTCTCTGTAGCCTGGAGCTCAGGAAAACTCCTGAAGTTAGTAACCCTACAGGCGAGTTCTAGTTTGGGTTGCCAACCTCGGTACCCTTGGAGAAAATGGGTGCTTTGAAGGGTGGAGTCTGTGGCATTATACTCTGCTGAGATGTTTCCTTTCCCTAGGCCCCAACCTTCAAATCTCCAGGACTTCCCAATATAGATTTGGTAACCCTAAGTTGCAAAGAGAACTTGAGGCTGTTGTTCTAACAGAGATCATAGATCCAGAGGAGTTAGCTGTGTTAGTCTCTATTTGCAAAATAGTAAAGAGTCCAGTAGCATCTTTAAGTCTTAAAGTTAGTCTTAAAGGTGCTACTGGACTCTTTATTATTTTGTAACCGATATCAATGGCTGGAACTCTGTTTCCCCGTTAAATTCTGCTTTCAGTCCTTCTGTTAAGAGTATCAACACACTTCAAGGCTTGGCTCCCTGCTATTAATTAGATCTCTTGATTGATCTGTAAAGTTGTTTGGTTTTTTTAAAATTATATTCCATGTCATATTTTGGAGTCTCTCGGTGAGATTATCTATGGTTAGGCTTTATTGTCTGCGCATTTGAAAATTAGTGTGTGTTTTTTTAAAAAAAACAATGCATACAACTCATTACTTGAATTTTATAAATTCCCTGGGTTTTTGATTTTATGCAGAATTTTTTCTGCTCTGCATGTGAACTGTTGTTTTATACACAGCATTTTTATACATAGCATTTTGGCGCAGATGAAAAGCATAACATTGTGGGCAATAAAATATGTCTGTTTCGTATCTTGTACTTCTGTCTCTGTGTAACGAACAACCCAACTGTGACACTTTCATAATTATTCCACATCGGAGAGATTTTCAAACACTAACTAGTAACTAGGGAAATAACTGCAGTTTCAAGATAAGTGTTTGTTCATTCCAAGTGATGAGAAGCTTCGGGATTTAAAAACCGTTCTCATGCCAGCTTGATATTCCTGGTGCCAGCTATTTGGAGACATTCACAAATGCTGGGATCTAGAGGGATCTAGAAGATTCATTGAAAGAAGTCCCTCCAGGGAAGTCTGGCTATGCGCCTGTTTATTATATGCCATCAAGTCACTTCCAACCAATGGCGGCCCTATGAATGAAAGACCTCGAAAACGTCCTATCATTAACAGACTTGCTCAGATCCTGCAAACTGGAGGACGTGGCTTCTTTGACTGAGTCAAGCCATCTTGTTTTAGGTCTTCTTTTCCTACTGCCTTCCACTTTTCCTAGCATTAGTGACTTTTCCAAAGAATCTTACCTTCTTGAGATGTGACCAAAGTATGATAGCCTCAGTTTTGTCATTTTAGCTTCTAGGGAGGATTCAGGCTTGATTTGATCTACTACCCACTTATTTGTCTTTTTGGCTGTCCATGGTATCCGCAAAACTCTCCTCCAGCACCGCATTTCAAAGGAATCCATTTTCTTCCGGTCAGCTTTCTTCACTATCCAACTTTCACATCCATACATACCACACCATACCATAGTTTGGATTATCTTGATCTTTGTCCCCAGAGAGACATCTTTAAGGATATGTGCCTGGTACCAAACAAATACCTTAGGGAGGCTCACTGCTAGGGCATGCATGCGTTAGCTTTCCCCATTTTGACCTCAACAACTGGCCTTTGAGATCTACTGAACATGGAGGTGATGTTCAAAACCCCTTTCTGAAGCCAAGGTAGTCCATCAAGGCCAGGATTGTCCACCCTAACTGGTTCTTGTAAGGTTCTTCTTGAGTGGCCAAGGCAGGAGAGGACCTAGCAGGGACCCGTGAAAGCAGGTGCGTCATATAACTTGTTTTCATAAGACAATTGGGTTGGGTCTGAGTGGTGTGTGGGGCTTTTTGGTGGGCCTCAGCAACTATTGATCCGTCTTGCTTCCTTGCACCTCTAACTGGAGTTTGAACCCGAGCCCACCTGCATGTGATGCATTGGCCCTGCCTGTGAGCCCCTCCCCAAATATATGGGCAGCGTAACATGCATGTCCCAAACACGGGGAGGGGAGGGGTGCTTTCTTTTAGTGGAAAGCACAATATAACTTTTTATTCCCATTACTAAAAAGAGTCCAGTAGCACCTTTAAGACTAACCAATTTTATTGTAGCATAAGCTTTCGAGAATCAAGTTCTCTTCTTCAGATGCATGATCCAAACTGCATGATCCAGTTCGGATCATGCATCTGACGAAGAGAACTGTGATTCTCGAAAGCTTATGCTACAATAAAATTGGTTAGTCTTAAAGGTGCTACTGGACTCTTTTTGATTTTGCTACTACAGACTAACACGGCTAACTCCTCTGGATCTATTCCCATTACTGTTATTCTATTTTAACTTTTATCCCTTTTATATCCTTGAGCTTTTTGTAATGATAGTATTCATTTATTATATGGAACTGTATTGCTTTACGCTGCTGGCTTTTGCTGTAATAAATAGGATTGTGATTGTGATTGTGGGGAGGGGAGGGAATGGGGATACTTTACCAGAACCCCTGCCTCCCCTTCCTGCCTTCTACCCATTAATATGAGGGGGTCTATTTATTTCAGACATATTAACAATGACTCTTGAGATTGCACAATGTGAGCTCAGTAGCACTTTAAAGATTTCAGGGGTATACGCTCTCGAGATTCGAAGCTCCTTTTGATTGCATGTACATGATAAGACTGCGTGTGTGGGTGTGTAAGTGAATAAGAGAGATGCTACAAGTTTGTACTGGATCCAGAGAAACAAGAAGTTTGTACCAGATCCAGAGAGCCAGTTTGGTGTAGTGGTGAAGAGTAGCAGGACTCTAATCTAGAGTACCGAGTTTGATTCCCCACTCCTCCACTTGAAGCCAGCTGGGTGACCTTGGGTCCGTCACAGCTCTCTCAGAGCTCTCTCAGCCCCACCCACCTCACAGGGTGATTGTTGTAAGGATAATAACAACACACTTTGTAAACCACTCTGAGTGAGCATTCAGTTGTCCTGAAGGACGGTATATAAATCAAATATTATTATTATAATACATGGGACCTGCTATTGGAGTTCCAGACCATTGGACCCTTTAGATCCAAGCACGGCAAGACTGGTAGCAGTTGTCCAAGGTCGTAAAGATCTTTCCAGCTCCTGCTATCCCTTTCTTCATTGCAGAATAGCAAGGATTGAACCTAGGACCTTCTGCATGCCTTTCCCACGGAAACATCTTAACGCTGCCTTATCTTGATTATCAGTCAATCCATGTAAGAACTCCCTTTTGAATCAGTCCACATTATTGCATGCGGAGGCACAACGGCTAAAGCCTCCCCATGTCCCATCCCCCTAGCAAGCCACACTAGGTTCTGCTAGCAGAAGCTATTTTCTCTGATAGTAAGAGGAAGATTCTAGATGCAAACCCTTCCGAGACGTGGAGGCTAATAGACACTGATGGGTTTAATGTTTCGGGTTCCCAGTAGGGTCTTTTCCTGCATTGCTACCAGTGACATGAAGAACTGGGTGCAAAGTGCAAGCTCGACCATGAAGCTAGCGATCCAGTCAGCTGCCATAGATAATAGCTACTGTCGATCGATTTCTCCATTGCGGATCTCTTCAATCCTTAAAAAAAAAAAACCATTAAGCCCCTGTCTGTCACCAGTTGCCGGACCCAATCCTCTTACTTGGCTCCATATTGTAAGAGGTGTACCTTGCATGGGTGACAGTGCCTTGAACTTCCCTCCTCCTACACGGTTTCCGGGAAAAAAGTTTTGCGGATATGCTGCCCACGCAACAGACCAGTTTTAAGAATGATTCTTAAAATAGCCTGAGATTTGCCGACTCTGATCTGCCATCTTTGATCATATCTGCCCATGTGACGTGCAGGGACTCAATTTTCCCAGAGGTACAAGGTGCTGACTTTGCTAGACTCACCGTTTCTCTTCCTGTTCTGAATTTCCCCTTCGTTTTGATTATCTTGAGCACCAAAGAAGCTTTGCTCCTTGCAGAAGGAGGACATGATCCAAAACTGGCAGGGCCTCGATCCTTTATGAATTGGAGTAGAAGAAGCGCCCTTCTAGATCAGGCCACCGGTTTAGCCAGACCGCCATCCTGTTTTCTGCACGTCTTGGGGAAGCTGGGGGACAGTAGTGGTTAGAAGTGTCAGATGGTGCCTGTGGAGACCTGGGTTTAGTTCCTCATTCAGCCATGAAGGAAAACTGGGTAACTCCAGGTCAGTCACTCTCAGCCTAGTCTACCTCCCAGGGCTGTTGTGAGGATAAACGAGAAGAGGATCAAATTATGTATGCTGCTCTGAATTCCTTGGAGAAAGGTTGAGAAAGAAGTCTGTTGGCAGGGCATGAAGGAAACGTGGCCTCTCCCAATGCTATCCCCTAACAATTGGAGTTCAGAGATAGACTGCTTCTTAACCTGGAGACACTTGTATTCAGATGTACACTGCTACTGACCTTGGAGCTTCCATTTTGCAATTGCTGCTAATGGACCAAACGGTGGGAGGTGTGAACATCGAGGAGGGGAGGATACATCATTCTCCATTAAACCTCTGCAATCAGTAGGAAAAAAGCCCCCTCCCCGTCCAAAGAAAATGGGAGAGTATCCGTAGTTCTTTCCTCCACGTTGTCCACACAACAACCCTGCAGAGTTGGTCATGATAAAAAACAAGTGCTTGGCCCATAGTCATTCCATGAGTTCGTGGCTGACTGGAGATTTGAACCTGGGTCCTCCTGGCATCAACACTAACCACTATGCCTCACTGGCTGTTGTCAGTGCCACAATCGCTGATTGTTTGTTTATCTCATCGACAGATACCTTGTACGGCATTGTAGCCCTTTAAGAGAGATGATTCCAGCATCTCGTTTTCAACAAGGGACAGCCACGTGCTGATTCTATGAACCGAGGCAGATCATGAGAGGAGGACAGGAAGGGTTACATCAGCGCTTGGTTCTCATGGACCCTTCTTACGTGCCCAGGGTAATGCCGATCACCACTTTGGGATCAGGAAGCAATTTTCCCCAGGCCAGTTTGGCGAGGGATCCTGACGGTGTTTTGCTATCTTCTGGGCATGGAGGAGGGATCACTGTGTGTGTGTGTGTGTGGGGGGGAGGTAGTTGTGATTTTCCTGCATTGTGCAGGGGGTTGGACTAGATGACCCTGGAGGTCCCTTCCAACCCTAGGATTCTATGTGACTCTAAGAAGTCCACAAGAGGGTGACGGAGGCAATATCCCTCCTCTGAGGATGGGTGAGTTTGCCCCCTGCACTTTGTATCTGAAGATATGCTACATTTTGACATGGAGGTTCCATTTTGCCCTCCTGGTTAATATTACACCTGCCTTTCTCTATTAACCAGTGGTAATATATTTTACTGGTGGTGGTGGTGGAGAGTACCCTCAAGTTATAGTTGACTCATGGTGATCCCTGGTGGGGGTTTCATGGCAAGAGGCTAACAGAGGTGGTTTGCCGTGTGCAATTCTGCTCTTCTTTGGAGGTCTCCCATCCAATTACTAACCAAAGCCGGCCCTGCTTAGCTTCTGAGATCTGATGAGATCAGGCTCACCTGGGCTATCCAGGTCATGTTAAATTGGCTGCAGTATCAGTAGACAGCAGTAGAGGGAGCTCTGAATCCCAGTTAAATCCTGTGTTATGGTATATTCGATTCAAGTATGTGTTACAATTGGTATTCTTCAATCTTTCTAGTCCTATGAGCTGCAAGCACCACGGTGTCGCATTCCTGCTGAGCTCCCTCCTCTCCTCAGACTCTTCTTTCCCTAGCTGCGCTCCCAGATCCTCAGGAATTTCCCAAACTGGAGTTAGCAATCCTATGTCAGCCGCTTGCAGCCACTAGGCCAAATCCTGCCCCACTAAGGGATTCCTTTTCATTGTGTGTTTCTTACCGAGGATATTTTTGCACCGGCAATGGGGGAAACTGTGGGACATGGAAATGCTGAACGTATGAAGGTGGCACCCTATATCAAGTCAGACTATTGGTCCATGTAGCTTATGATTGTCTTTGCAGTCTAACAGCAGCTCTTTGGTAGGGAAAGGTCTTTTTCAACACCTGCAACTTGACAGCTTTTAGCTGGAGGCGCCAGACACTGAACCTGTGACCTTCTGCAAAGTCCGGGCTCTTCCTCTGAGTCTTGGCAGCTCCCCCAGTTGGTAGCTAGAGCATGAATGCAAGCAAGAATTTGCTTGCCCTGCACAGTGTCTGTGTATGCATGCTTTCCCCAGCCACCTTCAGAACCCCCCAAACAACAAGAGCATCTGGTAAGCTGAGAAACCATAAACCAAAATAATCCCCCGTTGGATCTTTAAACAAGTATATTACACAATCAATTATCAAAGCCTAATTTGCAGATGCTTCCCTTATTGTTAGTGTGATAATGAATTTCAGCTTGACTTTGTTGCCGTGTATTGGCTATTCATTGGGCAATATAATTATTTACATACATTGCTTCTTTTGTTTTTTAAAAAAGTGCCAGTTCTCAAATTTAAGGTTGTGCCAATTTCCACCAATTCCGAGTCGGGACTTGGCATCAATACTCAGGACCGGTGAGTACAGTCACACACACACACACACACATACACAAAACTCCCAGTTTACACATCCAAATTCATAACAATGCTAAGTTGCACACCCAGGGAGGATTTTTAGTTTTTGTTTTTCAGTTTAGAGAGTGCTCTTGTTTTAATTTTCCCTTTCCCCCCTTTTCTTTCCAGTGCATCATTTCTCTTGGTCTGGAACAAACGTGTAAACCATAGAGGTGGGAACAAGACGTGTCTGGAATGAGCCACAAAATTGTTGAGAGAAACTAACCAAATTAGAAACTGGGATGTGAAATCTTCCTTTACCACTTTACTGGTTCATAACTATCACTAGAGGCAGAGATGCAATGGTGAACTTCCTCCTAACTCTTGTTAGGGCTTAAGTGCACATTACCCAAAACCTGAAGGGGTTACTGGCACTTCTGGAATAGCTGCCAGATAAAGTTGTCAACCTCCAGGTGGTGGCAGGAGATCTCCTGGGAATACAACTGATCTGCATGCCTCAGAGATAAGCTCTCCTGGAGAAAAAGGTTGCACTGGAGTGTGGACTGTATGGCATTATACCCTGCCAAGGTCCCTCCCCTATCCTCAGCCTCCGCAGGCTCCAAAATCTCCAGGAATTTCTCAATTTAGAGCTGACAACCTATGGAGGCGTTGCAACAAGTCACAAATGTTGGGAAGGTTTCCCAAGTAGGTTTCCTAATCTCCAGGTGGTGGCTGGAGATCTCCCAGAATTGCAACTGATCTCCAGGTGACAGAAATCAATTCCCCTGGAGAAAATGTCTGTTCGTATCTGTGCTAGTTTCTTTGTGGGGTTGATGGATTTCCTTTCTATTCAGCTGAATGTGTTGCTTTCCACGGTCATAGATCCAGAGAAGTTAGCCATGTTAGTCTGTAGTTGCAAAATAGTAAAGAGTTAAGTAGCACCTTTAAGACTAACCAACTTTATTGGAGCATAAGCTTTCGAGAACCACAGCTCTCTTCATCAGATGCATTTTCTCCCATGGCTGCCTTGGAAGGTGGACTTTATGGCCTTATGCCCTGCTGAGAAACTCTGTCTATGTATTCATTCATTTTATTCTGCCCTCCCTCAAAGGCATACAAGGTGGCGCGCATGATTTCTCTCAACTCTGTTTATCCTCATTTTACCCACAACACAGAACCCTGTGAGGTAGGCTAGGCTGAGAGAGACTGGCTGAACGTTATCTCGTGAGTTTTAAGCCCAAGTCTCCCCCATACTGCTCTAATCACTGTACCACACTATTTTAAGGGACAACTTTTCTAATTTATTTATTTATTTTTGGATTTTGTTTGTACCTTACCGTTCTCCTCAATGGGGACTCAAAGCAGGTAGGTTAACTGAGCGTGTGGTTGGCCCAAGGTCACCTGGCAAACTTCCACGGTAGAGTGAGGATTCGAACCCAGTTTCTAGCCCAACACACTAGCCAGTACACCATCTTAGCTCATGCACACACGCCCCGTTTCTATTACACGAGGGAAGCAGAGTTAGAGAAAGGCAGAGATTCAGAACGGGAGCGTCAGCACATTTCGACAGAGGCTGCCTTAACCTTAATCGTTCTCATCAGAATTTTTCAAGGGTGCTAACAAGTCTTACAAGAACTCACCTCTGGTACCGGATCTCACCAATGTTCTCATCGCTGTTTCGCAAACTAAGCGCTTCCGGCCTCGGTCTTTTGCGAAGTCATGAAATGCGGTTTCCAGGTAGACTCAAAGATAACAAGATACTGCCCACCGCTGCCAATTTTGAGTATGAAGTATAACCTCAGCACATTCCTCAGTTCTGGTTATTGGGGGTGAAGTGAGGGTGAAATGAGGATATGGGATATCTACATCTATTTCAGTATTTTCCTCCCAACAATGCTGCGAGGTAGGCTAGGTGAGAGAGTATGTGCTTCCCATTTGAACCCAAGTATTCTGGGTCCAACTCAGGGCTCATTTCGAGGGGGAATGGACAGGAACGCAGTTCCGGCAGTTCCCCAAAGAGGTCACATGTCAGGTGGCCCCGCCCACCTGACTCTCGGCCATTTTGGGCCTGTTTCGGCCCGAACCGGCCTGGATCAGGCCTCTGACAAGTGGTGGATCACTCTCCTGCTCATCAGTGGCCCAATCCTGACCATTTTGGGCCCCTTTTCAGCCATTTTCAGCCTCTTTTTGCCATTTTGGGCCCAATTTTGGCCCTGAATGGCCTGGATCGGGTCCAAAACAGCCAGAATAGGTGATGTCAGGGGTGTGTGGCATATGTAAATCAGTCACACCAATGACACACTTCCAGTGATGGTGAGGGGCGTGGCATATGCTAATGAGTTATGCTAATGAGTTATGCTAATGAGTTCCTCCAGCTCTTTTTCTACGAAATGACCCCAGGTCCAACTATGTCACTTTAACTGTGATGCCACCCTTCTAGGCTCAAAGCTACCAATGCATGGATGTCAGTGAAAAGACCTTCCTTCCATTATGTTTAATCCAGAGACACAGCTGGAGTCATCTGCTCCCCGGTCCATAAGTGTGCCCGATTCCTAAGGGGAATTCTGGTCTTGCTTGTTGATGCTATTTCTCAAAGAAGATATGTGTGGAAGGTCTCCATTCTGACAATTTCTAATATTCTGTGATGGCCATGGTTTTTAAAATTTTATTTATTTATTATTTATTTTAGACTTTTATTCTGCCCTCCTGCCCTCCCTATGGAGGGAAGGCACATCTGCTGGGAGGGGGACTGGTGAGACAAGGGGGGGGCGTGTAGGAAGCCAGCAGGGTCATATTAACCCATGGCCGGGCTCCTAGGCTTTCAAGCATTTCAGACCCCCTCCGGCACTTCAATCTTTCACCCCACTACAGCTGACAGCCTGACCCTGGTACGGTAGGTACTAGACTGCAGTACATAGCCCTATATCCATTTTGAGGGTCCCCCGAAGAATTCTATTCACAATTTTTTAAATATTTTCATTGCATGAGTAGAACTCTTCAGGAAAGCACATTTTGGTGGTATAATTGTTCAATACTGTAATATTTTGAAGCAAATTTTTTAAAATTATTTATTAAAAGAGTGGCGCAGAGTGGTAAGCTGTAATACTGCAGCCCAAGCTCTGCTCATGACCTGAGTTCGATCCTGGTGGAAGCTGGGTTCAGGTAGCCGGTTCAAGGTTGACTCCGCCTTCCATCCTTCCGAGGTCGGTAAAATGAGTATGCAATTTCCTGGGGGTAAAGTGCAGATGACTGGGGAAGGCAACGGCAAACCACCCCGTAACAAAAAGCATGGAGCAGGGGCCACTGGATGCGTGTGCATGGAGGGGAGGTAGTTATGAATTTCCTGCATTGTGCCAGGGGTTGGACTAGATGACCCGGGAGGTCCCTTCTAACTTTATGATTCTATGATTCCAAAACAAAGAATGACATAACATAGTTTGGTGTAGTGGTTAAGAGTGCAGGACTCTAATCTGGAGAGCCGGGTTTGATTCCCCACTCCTCCACTTGAAGCCAGCTGGGTGACCTTGGGTCTGTCACAGCTCCCTCAGAGCTCTCTCAGCCCCACCCACCTCACAGGGTGTTTTGTTGTGGGGATAATAATGACATACTTTGCAAACCGCTCTGAGCGGGCATTAAGTTGTCCTGAAGGGCGGTATATAAATAGAATGTTATTATAGTTATAAAAATCAGAGACAACTATAAACAACAGAATATGTAAACTGCAGGGTTGTTGTGAAGAGAAAATGGAAGAACAGAGAACAATGTATGCCCCTTTGGGTCCCCGTTGGGAAGAAAGGTGGGGGGGCAAATGAAATAAATAAATAGATGTGTGCAGCCTGGATGAATTGGTGCATAGAAAGAGGCCCTGTTATCCAAGCTGGTTGCAGCTAGTTTGAAAGAGGGAATCTTTCTCTGGTGGTTCTCTGCAGCTGTGGGGAGACATTGCCCTTTCCCGTCATCTCTCCCCCAGCCTTCTCCCACCTCTGCCCCTCACTTTGACATTTTAAACACCTGTAAGAGCTGTCAGCCTTGCTCGAAAGGTGCCTCCTCTGTCACTTGCGCTGACGAAGGAGTGCAAGTCAGGTCCACTCCGCTCAGGTGCCGTCCCCAAACCCAATACACCTCTCTGTCAGCTTCAGCAAAGAGGGAAAAGCCAGTGCCGACACACACACAACCGTGACATTTTTAGTGCGGACAACAAAGTCTAGTGGGTAACTTGACGTCAGGTTGAGTAATATCTCACCTTCGTCAGTTTGTGTGTGAGGGTGTGTAAGCTTCTCACACATATCACTTCATGTCTGACTGAGAATGTGGTTTCTTTTGACCACGTTTGTGTAGTTTTTTTTACAAGAAATGGTGAGCGGAGCAGAGAGCATTTACAGTAGGGTGTGCGGAGCTACCTCTGTGTCTTTTTTGCTACTTGAGGCAAATTAAAATTCCTTCTTCGTGGGTTTTTTTTGGGGGGGGGCTGCTGAGTAGCAAACCAATTTGCAGAGAATGTGACCAAGAGCTGACAGAGGAACTCAGATCGTATTTTCATATCTGCTGTCTGTCACACTTTCTCTTCCTACCTTGAGCAGCCTGTCGAGACCGCAAATAAAGGATACTGTCCAAGCGTACAACACCACCATTCTGACTTGGAAACCCCCCTTACTACCCCGTGCACACCGAATCCATGATTTCCCACACCATTTTCGTGCACCCACGTTTCCCTTCTTTGATTTATGCAATTTTAATGGTGTTTTTCTTTCGATTTGTTATAAACGCCATCAAAACAGGGCAAAGGAAAGAAACAAATCTGGTGCACCAGTAACAAAAACAAACAGAAGTCCACAATAACAACATTCAAACCCCCAAAGTCATGGAAAATAACCTTTCTTTACCTCCCTTGTGCAAATTCTCAGTCCTGTTCCTTGAACGGCAGAAGTTACCACCTCCAACCGATGCCCTGCTAAACTCCATCTCTCTCTGTGTTATGTGCCATCAAGTCACCACCGACCTATGTTTTTTTTTAAAAAAAAATTATTATGGGCTTGTGGAAAGCCTCTAAACGGCTTGAAGCTCAGAGAAAGCTCATCTCCTGAGAGATGGGTGTCCAGCACTGAGACATATTTGCTGTCTACTGGTTGAAATGGTCTTCTCCATCTGGAAATTGAAGGGGCTTCTCGGACTGGACAGGAAGGGGATTTCCAACCACTGTCTCTGATCATGCTGATTGGGCATGATCAGGGCGTACAGAGGAGGTGGGCCAGGAGAGATGGCGAAAGCATGGTGGGATATCACAATAGTTGGAGACGCACACAGCTGGGTAGAAACCTTTGAGCATTCTCTGGAAGTGTCAGTCGCTTTCCTAACAAGGAGCCAGGCCAGTTCCAGGTTTTGAGGGCCATGGGCAGAGAGTGGTCAGGGGCTCCCCTATGCCCACACATAGGCTCCCCATTCCCCCAGTGGAGATGGGGGAACCTTCACTCCCAGCCTCCACCCCCTCTCACCATGGCTTGTGGGGTAAGGGGAGGCACGGGGAACTGGGACCCCTAGTTTGACACCTTGACTGGATCCGGGAATGCAGGACGTGGGGGAGCTGAGCAGTTCACACACTCCCAGGAATTCAGTCGAGATTCCAGGCTGTCCAAGGCAGCTTAGAACAAATCCTTGAAACAGAATCACAATGAAGACATTGAGGGTGGGGGGTGAAGTGTGCATGAGATTTTTAGGATCACTCCGGCTGAGTTTCTTATCTTTGGTCAAGATCCCTTGGTATCACCCTTTTGGTGAAGATATGATGAGCCATGCTGAATTGGAGCAGTGGTTCATCTAGCATTCTGTCTCACACGGTGGCCAACCCACCATTTACTCTGGAGGGCCAACAACAGGGCATAGAGGCCGAGGCCTTCCTGGGAGGCTGCCTCTTGGCACTGCCATTCAAAAATTTGCTCCCTCTGGATGTGGCGGATCCCTTTAGTCACCATGGCTAGTAGCCATTGATGGACGTCTCTTTCATGAATCTGTCTAATCCCCTTTGAAAGCCAAGACAGTGCCAACCTTTGACACGAGTTTTCCTGGGCAACGGCCCGTGCTGAGGTTGCCAAATCATGCGACAGGATGAGTTCATTCATCCTTTTATCTAATTGAGAGACAGCTCCAGCAGCAACCTTTCAGGATGTCTCTTGCTGCGAGCTGAAAGCAGCTCTCTGACTTCCTCTTTATTTCTCTTTGAGGAAGACGAGAGGCTGTAACGCTGCTGATGTTCAGGACTCGAAATGCCACAGGAAGTGGACCACATGACTCGATTCCACTGAAGTGCGTGGGTTTCCACACTACATAATGGAGCGTAAGAAGCAAGGCGGAGAAGGGGGAGAGAAAGTGGACAACCAGAGAGGACCCAGCAGATCCACACAAGGAGTGGAACGGCGCAAGGCCAGCGTGGACGGGGGAAACAGCCCAGTGTTTCAAAGCTCGGACAGAGAACGGAAGAGATGGCGGCTGTGACCAAAGGACTGGAGACCCGTTTGCTTTACTTTGCAGTCCTTTGGTTATGTGGAGAGTTAAGAGAAGCTGCCCAAGATGGGTTGCCTCCAGTGATAGGATATGGCGGTAAAGTATGCTGCACAGGTAAGCTGTGTCCAGTGTTTTCGTTTGGCAAGAGGTGCCAAGCCTAGGGAAGATTTCCCATTTTTTTATCCTTGCCGTGTCCGTTCCCTCTCCATCTCCATTTGGAGTTTTATATATCCTTGACCAGAACTTGTGATTCTTTATTTTCATATTTTATTCGGTTCTTCACGCAATGTATTTCCTATAAAATGTATGAATTTTTAAAAACATGTTATAGTTTCTATATCCTATCCTAGAGTCTAGGCTGATACGTTTTTTTCGAAAAATATTGTTTTCTTTTTTTAAATTTAAACAGTAAATCATGAATGAAACATAAAAAACAAACAGAATACATGTAACGTACAAGCAAAGACTTTATCAGAATAGTGAAACTACATAATGTTTCCCCTCTCCATCCCCATACATACTTAAGATACTTCACGTACAGCCTTTTATATTTTGCATTTTATATTCAACATTATATTCAATCTTACTATGTTCAGCATATTAGCTTGCTAACAATTGATCTATTTTAATATTACTTATATACTCTCATACTTATATTACTTATATTTAATTCCCCTTAGTTTGCAGCTACGTATTAAAAAAACTTTCCATTTTTTCTGAAATTATTGGTTTGGTCTGTTATACCTATTAGATGTTAATTTTGCCATCGACGCATATTCATACAATGTATTCATCCAATCAGTCATGTTTGGACAAGATTCTGCATTCCATTTTGTTGCATATACAACTCTCGTCCAAGCTGATAAATGACTTATAGTGAAATCTTAAGAATGCTTTCTTGGCAGTAAGTCCCACTGGGTTGATATCAGAAGGACTCTAAGTAGACCTGTTTAGAATTGCTGTTAATAATAGGGGTCCCCGCTGGCTTGGAGGGAAAAAAATGCCCGGTCCCTTTAAGAGGGTTATTTGTCAAGTGATTCACCTCCATGTCATGAAAAGCTTCACTGCTCATTTCCACAAATTAAGCATCTCTTAAAGGGTCAAGACACTTTTTTCTCTGGGCCCATTGGTAATCCTTGTTAGGTGTCTGTGGTTAGAATCCTACTGCACACACCACTTTCTTCAGCAGTACTAGCTTATCCTGTTTTATAAATCCTATAAATCCTGTCCTTTTTTATTGAAACATGCACTAATTAAAAGATTTCCAGTAGAATAATACTGAGACTGTGGCTGATTCCGCACATGTTGGATAATGCACTTTCAATGCACTTTATCAATCGTTTGAGGTGGATTTTTTGTTCCGTAAACAAAAAAATTCATTCCAAATGATCTATAAAGAGGATTGGAAGTGCATTATCCAACGTGTGCGGAATCAGCATGTGTAGGATATATTGATATGGATGCATGTGTATTTCAGAATCGACTGCCCCTCATCTTCAATGGGTGACCTTCAGTTCCAGTATATTGAGAGAGGAGAAAGTTTTCTCTAGCCACTTTCCCGATACTAGGAATATTTTTAAGGCTATATCATCTCTCTCCCCCTTGCCTACAACATAACAAAAGCAAAATTTTGCATCCTTTGAGGAACTAATGAAAGCATGACAGTGACTCATGAAGGGAGAGAAACTCTTAAGAAATTGTGTAATTTTGAAGAGAAAAACTGGATGGCAGACCCTAATCTTAACTAATTTGTAATACTTTCCCCACCTTCTGATTGCTATCTTTTCCCATTCCATGGTATCTGACCAAGGGGAGCTTTAACTCTTGGAAGCTCCTACCTTGGAAATCTAGTTGGTTTTTAAGGAGCTACTGGACACAAATTTTGCTCTTCTATTATACACCAACCCCCTGAAACTAATCAAGATGTTAGTCTGTCTGTAGCAGTCGAAAAGAGCAAGAGTCCAGTAGCATTTATAAGACTAACAAAATTTGTGGTAGGGTAGGAGCTTTTGCGAGCCGCAGCTCACTTGTGACTCATGAAAGGTCCTACTCTACCCCAAATTTTGTTAGTCTTATAGGTGCTACGGGACTCTTGCTCTTTTTTATACCTGAAACAAACTATATCATAGATCCAGAGGAGTTAGCTGTGTTAGTAGTTGCAAAAAGAGTCCTGTAGCACCTTTAAGACTAACCAAGTTTAATATCGCATAAGCTTCCGTGAACCACAGCTCTCTTCATCAGATGCATCTGACGAAGAGAGCTGCGGTTCTCAAAAGCTTATGCTACAATAAAGCTGGTTAGTCTTAAAACTATATCATGTTAGGGAAAGTGGTGTATGTCATAGGATATTATCACTGGTGGCCAAGTGAGAGCCAAGCCACAAGCGACGCCTGACACAGGTTGGACACTTGTCAGCTTACCTCAAGTTTTGATGGGAAATGTAGGCGTCCTGGTTTTATAGCTTGGCTCTCCATTACAGCTGCAAGACCAGGACGCCTACATTTCCCATCAAAACTTGAGGGAAGCTGACAAGTGTCCAACCTGTGTCAGGCGTCACTTGTGGCTTGGCTCTGAGTTGCCATTTATTAGCCTCTACTAGAATATGTAATAGCTTATCCATTTTTATCCCATTCTTCCACCAATTAGTTCAGGGAGACATACATAATTTCCCCTTCCCCCACCCCACTCCATTTTGTCCTCACAACAGCCCTGTTGGGTAATTTAGGCCGGGAGAAAGAGTGTGTTTATGCCTGGCCCAAAGTCAGCCAGTCCACTTCATGACTACGCAAGGATTCGAACCTGAGACTCTCTGGTCCCAGTCTGATACTACACCACACTGGTACACGAGTTAGTCCATTACAATCAAACAACGCTATCCTTATCAGCCATTGGTGGCAGTCAATAGAACAAGAGTTTGTAGCAATTTGTCCCCTAATCCTTGTGAATCTGATCTAATCTGAACTTCCTTGACTGACAGAAGGGATTTCCAAACCATGTTGCGATGTCTTGGCTTCCAAGGAGGACTGTCTTGGAAAAGTCTGTTCTAACCCTCGATGTGATAAGTGCCGGCCAGTCCCAAAATGCAAAGAAGGGGAGGAACTGCAGTGCTCAGGTAACCCTGGCGTAGCTCCTTGCTTCCTTGAATGCAGGTGTTTTTATAATATTTTCCAGAGACCTTAGCATGCCCGGAAATTAGATAATTAGAGAATGACAGAATGAACAGATCAGTAATGCTGCCCTGTCTGGAGTTGCGGGGCAGCATGGTGGCTGTTTGCATAAAAAGACATCCCCAGAATGTTTTGCAATGAGCAGGGGTTCCAGGGCACATGTGCAGGGGGATTCTTTTGTGAAGAGGTGAAAGTCGAAGGGAGGCCCAACCGAGGGCCAAGCAATACATAAGAGGGGGAATGCTTGACTGGACATGCAAACTAGGTGCCACATGCAGCTCGTGGGAGGGCACAATCCAGAACATGGTGAAGGGGGCGGAGTTAATGGCAAGACTCCCATCCAAATCTCACACTGTATTATAGTGCTCAGAGCCTTGGACTAAGACCTAGAGCAGACTGAGAGAGAGTGATTGGGCTAAACTCACCCAGCAAACTTCATGGTAATGTGGAGCTTTGACCCTGACTCTACCCACATTATAGCCTGACCTGGATAGCCCAGGTGAGCCTGATCTCATCAGATCCCAGAAGCTAAGCAGAGTCGGCCGTGGTTAGTAATTGGATGGGAGACCTCCAAGGAAGACCAGTGTTGCAGAGCCAGACAATGGCAAACCACCTCTGAGTTTCTTGCCATGAAAACCCCACCAGGGGTCGCCATAAGTCAGCTCTGACTTGAGGGCACTCTCCACCACCATTACTCTATTGCCCTGACCTGGATAGGCCAGGAGAGCCTGATCTCAAAGCCAAGCACGGCCCACCTTGGTTAGTAATTGGGTGGGACACCCCCAATGAAGACCAGGGTTGCAATGGCAAACCACCTCTGTTTGTCTCTTGCCATGAAAACTTCACCGGGGGTCACCATAAGTCAATTCTGACTTGAGGGCCAGATTTCATTTTCTACCCACATCCAGCTGGAATGAGGAGAAGCACGGAAGGAATTGACAGGTTCTTTGATGGAGCCTGAAAGAGTCTGTAGTTTACTGGTTTTTTGGTGCACTGGCTCTCAGGGCTTTTTTTCAGCAGGGACGTGGTGGAACGGAGTTCCGGAACCTCTTGAAAATGGTCACATGGCTGGTGGCCCCGCCCCCTGATCTCCAGACAGAGGGGAGTTGAGATGGCCCTCCACGCTGCCCAGCAATCTCAACTCCCCTCTGTCTGGAGATCAGGGGGCGGGGCCACCAGCCATGTGACCATTTTCTCCAAGGGCAACCCACTGAGTTCCCCCACTTCTTTTCCCAGAAAAAAAGCCCTGCTGGCTCTTATTACGGTCAGGTCAGCTGTAAACCCTGCTGGGAATTATTCAGAAGGAACTCATATTTCCCTCCTCCTTTCTCTCACAGGCACCATTGATTTCGAATATTTCTGCCAAGAGTGTCCCTATGGAACTTATTGGGACAAGAAGATTGGCTGTTGCATCGCGTGGACAGAGTAAGTTCCTGGTTGTGCTTGCTTTATAACATTTCCAGCTCAGCCCACTGGAAAGGGGGCCCGCATGTAAACCGGGCCCAACGGGATGAAGTTGCTCCCCACTGCCCATGCAAAGATGGAGAGAATCGTCTCCGGGCATCTGACACTGAAGAAACGCTGAGCCTAAGAGAGGGATCCTAAGAGAGGAGCCCTGCGGAAGCTTTACAGAGGAAAATCAGGGCGGAAGTTAACCAGGAAGCAACAATCTGAGGGTCACCAGCTCAGGGCTGCCAAGAGCAAGGGTTTTGTGTGTGTGTGTGTGTGTGTGTGTGTGTGAGACAGAGAGAGAGAGAGAGAGAGAGAGAGAGAGAAATATCTCCCCTAGTATCCTTCTCATACCACCCAAACTCAGCACAAACATCCTATGAAAAAACAAACACACGATTGGTTTGGCTCCAGAGACTTGGGGAAACCGGTGAATCTCGAAAGTTGCCATTGACTACTCCCTAGCTCAGAGTCCCTCTGTGTGAGATGCCTCGGCACGTGTTTGTCAAGTGTAGAGCAGCGCAATATTAGCCAGGAAGCGTAGTTTTAAAAGACAGAGCCGGTGGAGATCGCTGCTCAGATGGTTTGTTAATTTCATCTCTCCAGTCTAAAACTGCGTGGGATCACAACCCGAGGGCAGCAAAGAATGGAAATGGGCTGGAGCTACCTTCCAGAGCTGGGCTTGGACCTGGAGAGGTTATCATGGGCTGAAGTTTCCCTTCTGGCATTTCAAACCCTCTTCACACAGCTCCAGTGTACAGCAAAGCCTTTGCCCTGCTGCTGGCTCTGTCTTTTTAAACTACCCTTCCCAACTACCATGACATCTCCCAACACGCATTCTTCTCAGTTTGTGATATGAGAAGATTTAACTCACGGGAGCAAGCATCCAGTGATGTGCAGGCCTAACCTAAGCAACTTAGCTCAGTCCCACTTGCATAAAACCTTATGCAACATCTAGAGCTTTCCTCTGTCTTGCAGTGCCCAGAAATTGCTTAAACAATATTTTACACCAGAAGACAAGCATTTCAGGATAAGCTATGTTTCACTTGTCACAAGGGGCTAGTGTGAGTCCCCCCCCCCCTCCCCGACTTCTGCTTGCACAAGGATTCTAGTGGAGGAATGTTCCGGTGGATCCTGGCCTGGGTTTTCATTGGAAAATGAGTCTCCCGTCCTTAGACTTCAACCCACCCCACCCAGCCATTTGCAACATGCAGATATTAATAACCAAAATGGCCTACTCTGCAGAGTTGCTGTGGAGAGATTACAGTAGTGCTTAGAACTTTCTAAAGCACTTCATAAATAAAGATACTGAAAGTGCTATCTGCTGGCATATCATAGTCCCTTTGAGGGTGAGCTGCAAACTTCCTGTTTTGTATGTCACCTCCACTAGGAATTCCACTAGGCTCTGAGTCGAGGCATTCTCTCCACTCTTCTATTCTGGTGGTAATAATACTGGCCTACCTTGCAGGCTTATTGGAAAGATGGCAAAAATATAATGTGAATTGCATTGTACACTTGAAAGCACTATGCATATGCTAAGAGTGAATGGCAGTAACTTACATAATGCCAGAATATTCTTTGTAATCCTGTAAAGCCGATAAATATTATCATTCCCTGGATTGCATCTGGGCAGCAAAAATAAGTGTGCTTTTCCAAAGGCCATCTAGTGAGATGCAACCCAGAAATGTGCTGCTAACACTGGAATCCTAAACAGAGTTACTCCAATTGGTTTAGACTGCAGTAACTCTGCTTAGCATTGCCCTGTGAGTCTGATAGCTGCTTGATACATGATGTTGTATTAAACATATTATTTTAACCATCTTATCCAAAACTTTTCCTTCTTCCTTCCTTCACAGCTGCAACAGGAACGGATTCCAAACTCTCTGGCAAGGGAATCGTACCCATAACGCACAATGTGGCTTTGATCTTTTAACTGTGGAAACAGGTAATGCCTGTGCAAATGTTTCTCATGAGGAGCTCTCTTGGGGAGTGTGAATGAATGTGGACCAGAGTGGACTTGTCACCTGATTCCAGGAACCTTGACAGTTCCCCATGTTTGCTTTACATAATGCAATTGACTGTTACAATTTGTTGATAAAAGCATGCTTTCTTTGATTCTCTATGATACATGCATCAGAGCACGCGCCATCTTAGAAGAGGCATTCCCTCCTGTGCAAGACACAGGGGTACGATGCTCTTCCAAGATGGATCTGTGTATGAATGAGAACAGTGAATCCAAGGAAACAAGCATATTTTGTTTTTCAGCTGATGTATACATATGTTGTAGCTGACATCATCTTAGAAGAGGCATTCCCTTTAGTGTGAGAGGGGAGGATGGATACCTCTTCTGATATGGATCTATAATAAATAATAGATCTGAAGAGATAGACATGTTTTCTTTGCTTTTACTTGGTGCATACTTCTATCGTAGTAGGCAACCGCTTAGAAGAGGTATTTGCTCTAGTGTGACAGAAAGGGAATGCCTCTTCTAAGAGGGTTATACATTTGTATATGAGTAAAAGCTATAGATTTGAAAGAGAGGAAAGCATGTTGTTTTTTGTATGTGTCATAGCAGACGTTATCTCAGAAGAGGCAGTCCTTCTAAGATGCATCCGATTTTGCAATTGTTTCAAAGAATGAGTGGATTCTTTTTGGAATGCAAACTGTTCCGAAATTTCGTGTTTCGCATCTTTCCCTCAGATGATGTGTTCGCCAACGTCTTGGCCATTCTGACGGCGGCAGGTATCGTTCTCGTCATCCTGCTGATGGTCTTCTTACTTTTTTGCATGTGGGGGCAGAAGAGGGGGAAACTCCCCGTTATGGAAGGTGAGCCCAATGCTATGGTTCATATCCAGCCATGCCCCCCTCCCCAAGTTATTTCCTCTGCTCAGACCTGTGAGAGGGCCCTTGGCTCAGCGAAACACCATTTGCTTGGCATGCAGAAGGTCTCAAGTTCAGTTCCCAGCATCTCCAGTTAAAAGGATCAGGTAGCAGATAATATGAAAGACCTCTGCCTGAGATCTTGGAGAAATGGTGCCAATCTGAGTAGGCAACGCTGATATTTATAAGACCAGGCAGCTTCATGTGAGCTATGGAATCAGTTGGGTCTGGGACCTTCTGCAGCCCAAACAGGTCACAGAGCTATGGCCCTTCTCCAAGTCTTCTTGAAGGAGGAGACAGACAGGTCCATTGTTATGCGGGGAGGGCGGAATATAAATGTAATAAATTAAATTAAATTAAGCATGAAGAGGGTGGAATGGAATGCCCTCAAGTTACAGCTGACTTATGGCTACCCCCGGTGGGGTTTTTGTGGCAAGAGACTAACATAGGTGGTTTGCCACTAGCCTGCCTCTGCAACCCTGGTCTTCGCTGGAGGTCTCCCATCTAATTACTGACCAAGGCCAACCCTGCTTAGCTTCAAAGATTTGACAAAAGCAGACTTACCTGGGCTATCCAGGTCAAGATGGAAAGAGGAAAATTCTTCTGTTATAATACAGAATTTATTACATCTTATGTATAATACATAATGCCAGAACTTTGAGGGCAACCCAATGAAATTGATTGGCAGGTGTGTTCAGGAAAGACTGACTTGAAGTCCCTTTTTCATACATAGCATATAAGGAGCTTTTGGAACTCACTGCCACAGGATGAATTTGGTGACTTTTTTCAGATGAAGTGTTGGAGGCAAGCTCTGAGAACAAGTCCATAGCGTGGTTTGCAATGTCACCAGACTGAAGTCTTGAGATCTCTTTCCAGTCTTCTCATCAGGAATTACCATATTATCTTTCCCCACTGAAATAAATGAATCCTTTTGATTCAAAGTGTGGGAAATATCCAGTTCCTCAGCCTCCACCTGGCTCTGATACAATAAAAGGGCAAACCTATTCTTTAAGGAAACTGGAGAAGCACTAATAAGAAAATCATCTAATCTGCTTTGTTTTAATTTCATGTTAGAATCATTGTTAACAAAGGGGCAAGCCCACTTTTTACCCATTTCAATAATCATCTATTCATTAAAATCATTATGTTATCAATATACCCTAGGTTAAAATGAGACAGCTTAAAGCCACTTAAGAGCTCTCTCAGCCTCACCCACCTCACAGGGTGATTGCTGTGGGGATAATAATAACATACTTTTTAAACCGCTCTGAGTGGGTGTTAAGTCTTCCTGAAGGGCGGTATATAAATTGAATGTTATTATTATTAATGTTATTATTATTTTCTTTATGCCTTACTGCACGTGTGCCAAGATAGCTTATGTGTGCACGTGAGCAGCAGGAACGAAAGGTGATCTAAGCTTCCTAACTTGATGCTGGGAACAACCAAACAGGAAATCTTCCCGTTTCTGGGTTCCCAAGAAGCATCTGGCTGTCCCCGTTGGAAATAGGATGATGGACATTTGGTTTGATCCAACAGAGAATTAAGAAGACCAGCATTTTGTCAGGCTATGGATGACAGGATACAGCAGATAGATCTCTGGACCATTGCATCAAGACACAAGTTCTTGGTCAAAATGGCTTTTATTCAGAAATCAGATCATTTCCATATACAGGTCCATAAGACTACTTAGAAGCGAGGCAGACGTCTAAGCAGCATGAGTAGAAGTTGACAGGAATGACATCATGTGAGAGAAACTTCTCTTTTAACATTCTAGTTTACTCCTTTCTCCCCCCTCCCAACCGTAAACAATACTTTGGCGCTCTCTTGGTGTGAGAACATTTCACATATTTGTGATACCATGTTGAGTTACTAGGAAGCAAGACACAGCACTGTCTGGGAATGAGAACAAGGTCAGAAACAATTGAAGCTGTTACAGTCCAACAAATAAACACCTGTGAAAGCCTGCGAAAAGAATAGTTATGACACTAGCAAAGTGATATTGAGCTATAGCAAGATACACTGTGTTCAGCAGAACAGAATCAAAATGAGTTGTTGTGGATTTTCCGGGCTGTATAGCCGTGGTCTTGGCATTGTACTTCCCGACGTTGTAGTTCCTTGGCATTGTAGTTCCTTGGCATTGTAGCTCCTGATGTTGTAGTTCCTTGGCATTGTAGTTCCTGACGTTGTAGTTCCTTGGCATTGTAGTTCCTTGGCATTGTAGTTCCCGACGTTGTAGTTCCTTGGCATTGTAGTTCCTTGGCATTGTAGCTCCTGATGTTGTAGTTCCTTGGCATTGTAGTTCCTTGGCATTGTAGCTCCTGACGTTGTAGTTCCTTGGCATTGTAGTTCCTTGGCATTGTAGTTCCTGATGTTGTAGTTCCTTGGCATTGTAGCTCCCGACGTTGTAGTTCCTTGGCATTGTAGTTCCTTGGCATTGTAGCTCCTGATGTTGTAGTTCCTTGGCATTGTAGTTCCTTGGCATTGTAGCTCCTGACGTTGTAGTTCCTTGGCATTGTAGTTCCTTGGCATTGTAGTTTCTGGTGTTGTAGTTCCTTGGCATGGAAGTTCCTGATGTTGTAGTTCCTTGGCATTGTAGTTCCTTGGCATTGTAGTTCCCGACGTTGTAGTTCCTTGGCATTGTAGTTCCTTGGCATTGTAGCTCCTGACGTTGTAGTTCCTTGGCATTGTAGTTCCTTGGCATTGTAGTTCCTGATGTTGTAGTTCCTTGGCATTGTAGCTCCTGACGTTGTAGTTCCTTGGCATTGTAGTTCCTTGGCATTGTAGTTCCTGATGTTGTAGTTCCTTGGCATTGTAGTTCCTTGGCATTGTAGCTCCTGACGTTGTAGTTCCTTGGCATTGTAGTTCCTTGGCATTGTAGCTCCTGACGTTGTAGTTCCTTGGCATTGTAGTTCCTTGGCATTGTAGTTTCTGGTGTTGTAGTTCCTTGGCATTGTAGTTCCTGACATTTTGCCAACTACAATGCCAAGACCACGGCTATACAGCCCGTAAAATCCACAACAACCATCGTTCTCCAGCCGTGAAAGCCTTCGACAGAATCAAAATTGGCATGGATGGGGCCAAGACATGACACATTTTGAACTGTTTGTATGTTTGACCCACAGACCCAGAAGCCGTTGGTACTTCGAACCTCCTGCATCTTCCACAACAACACGAGGACAGCTTCAGTTGCCAGTATCCGGAGGAGGAATGTGGGCACAAAATGGCAGAAGGAAAGGCCTCAACGCTGTTCTTGGCACATTGAAGCAGGGTGTAGCTACCGAGGCATATCTATGTCCCTCGATGTCTCACCTCCTGGTGGCTCTTGGCTGGGTGCCTGAACTGATTTTGTTGAACAGTAAGATGTTGTGGGAACATCTGGACAATGGCACTGCCCCTGGGGTGGCCTTTTCACACGTGCTGCTCAACTCTTGATGTCACATGCTCACCATTCTAGGACTATATATGCGAACTTAGTCTTGCTCCAGGGCTCCTTTGGCAAAGGGGGAAGATAAAAGATCCTGGATTGGATGCCGAGGAGGGTTTGATGGATGAAGGAAATCCCTCCAGTTTGCGCAAGCAGGGAGCCACCCATCATCTTTTATGGAACTCTGAAACCGTCACCTGTTAGACTGGAAGGGGAGGGTTGAATCTTTGGGGAGTGCTGCCAACTTTGATGCACAGTAGACAGATCTCTTGAGGAATAACAGGGAGGGGGTGGGGTCAGAGAAGAACCCAGAGAGCAGTGGGGTGGAACGTGGAGACATCCAGTGGGCTGGAGGCAGAGCCAAGATGGAATCTGGATGGTAAGGGAGGGAGCAACTGGCATGGGTGGGACCTATCTGAGTGGCTTTTCAGACCTCAGCATTGGATTTCGGAAAGGAAGCAAACGGCTGAGAGCTTTCTCTATAGGTTTAGTTTCTGGAGGAGCCAATTAGGTTTGCCAGCTGCAGCCAGCAACCTCCTGGGAGGAATTGGAGGGAGGGGGTGAGTCCTCAAATTAAACTATAGAATTTGGTGCAAATCCTAGGCGTCCCTTCTGTTTTTGCACCAGAGGTTATGTCATGTGATGCGGGTGTGTGCCCCCCCCAATTCCTCCATCCCAGCTTGTGAAGTGCCAGCAAGGAATGGAAGTAATTGCTGGGAAGTCTCCCACTAAAGTAGGACACCCCCACATCAACCATAGCCCCTACCTCTCTTTGTCTACCAAAGGATAGAAGTGTTTTAGAAACGGCAAAGTGACGATTAATTTGGGATTTTCCTAGCTGATTTTCTTAATGAGGCCTTTCTCTGTTTATAAGCAAATGAAGACCAAAAGCCCAGTGTCAAATGTGCAAAAGAAAGCTATGAATAACCTGGGACTTCCCCAGCTGGTTTGCATGCCAAGAAGGGCTGGCATGTCCCAGGATGTGCACGGTTACCTTCTTGGCCTTCATTGTCAAGGCGTTACGGGCGTTTCCTGTTTGTGGTCAACCTCAGGAAAAACTGGCGGGTGTTTTCCTTTCAGATGTTCCGTGATGCGTCTGAGACCATTTGCGTCGGCTGCCCAAACAGCGCCCCCTAATGAAAATCTCGTTAGAATTAATTTGTTTGCCCTTAATTGTGCTTCCTTTCAGAAACTTTGATTGAAGGCTCTTGGATAAAACATGTAATACATTGAATAAAACGTTTTAGCAAGGGAAGTCCTCCCCCCCCCCATTTCCTTCTGCAGCTAGGAGGGTGGAGATGATTGAAATTTACAAGACAGGAGAGGTATGAAGATCAGGCCTGTCACCGACAGTGCCAGGGGGTTTCGTCGGGGGGGGGGAGGGCTCTTATCAATTAGAGCGCTCGTTCTTCTGAAAAGTACAATTAGTCCCATAAATCAGAACATCTCCTACAAGTTAGAGAAAGGAATTTCACACTTTGCTAGTCCGGGCTTCTCATGTACATTGCAAATGAGATAAGGGGTAGCCTCCAAGTTCCTTATCTAAACGACCCGTTATAATTTAGAGACAAGAGGTGAAAATCTTGTGATTGCTTGATGTCAGTTAGTGCTGATTAACTTCATGTCATCCCCTTTTGAGAGGGCAAGACTTCTGCCCTACACAGAAAGGAGCCAAGTCAATTCTTCGAGGCTTTTCGAAGCTTCTTCTTAGAGGGCCTGTGCCGGATCCATGTGGCAATGCCCTGCTCTCAGACCTAAATCCCATTACTCTCACCACAGGTGGCACTTTCGCTTTCTGTGAACCAAGCGGCGAACAACCACGTCTTCCCTGAAACGCTTTCAGCCTCAGTGCATGTCGCCTACTTAGGGGATTTCCCCTTGAGTCAGACGGCCAGTGACGTGGTCCCAGCTTCTTCCATACATGAGGGAAGGTTCAGCCCTTCTTAATGGAGCGAGAGTTGCTTGTGTGCTGGGGAGGTGTGTATTCGAATCTCTACTTGGCCAGGTAGTGTTAAATGTGCATGGGAGATTGTTTGGGGAGGGGGCCGAGGATGAGCTCATTATGAGCAGAGGTTCACTGTTAGTGGTGGTGTGCATGCCACACGTCCATAGCCGTTTCCACACGGCTTACCTCTCTTCGTAATGTCCTGGTAGATCGCGCATAAAACGTGGAAGATCGCATTTCCTCACGCGAGATTTGCGCGACGTCACGTGACATCGCGCAAACCTCGCGCGAGGAAACACCATCTTCCGCGGGTTTTGCGCAATCTACCGGGACATTACGAAGAGAGGTAAGCCATGTGGAAACGGCCAATGTCTTGGTGTTTGGGTCTGAGCCCTTGAATTTGTCATTAGAGGTTTCCCCCAAGCATTCTAAAGTCCACATGCTTTACTAAGCCACATGGACCTTTGGTTTGGCCCACATTTGGTCTTTTGAGAGGTAAATGGATCCTTCAGTCTCTAAACACCCAGTGCAAAAAGAGGAGCGCTATTGCCCTTGTAGAAAGTCATGGCAGTATGGATATAAAAGTAATATACGTTTGCAGGATCTTGCTTGGCAATTCTTCACTCTCTCCTCCTTGCCCCCGTTTTCAGCCCCAGCATATCAAACCAGCAATGTGAGCGCACATCTTCTGTTGAGCATAGGGTGGGCTGGCAATTGACAAGAGGATCAGGGCAGGGTTGGAATGGAGATGGAGACACACCGGAAAGATATTCTGCAATGCCACAACATTATTTCTGGCCCCAAACGTGGAAATTGTATCAGATCTTCCAGAAAATCTGGAGAAAAGGACAGAGTTTCGGGAGATTCCTAGAGTGTTGCACAACATGGTGATGTCACTTCCAGTTTGTGGTGTTTTGCAATGCCATTCCAGCTTGTCTGCCCCCCACCATCCTCCGGCCAGTTGCCAGCAACACTGTTTTTCACCACTATTTTTTCCCTGCCATCCCATTGAGTGTCTGTGGGGGACAGGTAAGTGCTTGTGGGAGTTCCCCACCTGTGGCCATAAAATGGCAACCCTCATTGAGGGAACTCGATACATGATACAACAAGAAGTACTGTGTATGTTATGTGCCATCGACTCGCTTCTGACTATGAAACAACCTCCAAAACATCCTATCGTTAACAGCCTTGCGCAAATCTTGCTAAGTGAAGGCCATGGTTTCCTTTATTGGGTCACACCATCGCATTTTGGGTCTTCATCTTGTCCTACTATCTTCAGCTTTTCCTAGCATTAATGTCTTTTCCTCCCCAAGTACCTGTGGACATGAATTCCCTCCCCATTGCTGATCAGATCACCCAAGGAGGACCAAACAACTTGCTGATGTTTCCAGTCTCGCTATCTGAGGGAAGGCTAGCAAATCGAGCAAATCATAAGTTATGGCTAGTGGCGAACCCACAGAGTTTATTCTAAGCACACACACCACATCATTGCTTATGCAGCCATAACCTCAGTGCTCCCAGCCTGCAAGCATGAGCCTTTGGTTTTTTGTAACTGGAAGGAAAGGAAATATTGCAATAAAAATATTGAAAAGTACTGGGCCCAAAACCGAGCCACATGTTTTATCAATGATCTGGATGAAGGGGTAAATGGGCTACTCATTTAATTTTAATTGGGCTACTCCCAATTAAATTGGGAGTGGCAAACACCCAAGAAGATAGAGTTAAAATTCAACAAGACCTGAATACTCTGGAGAAGTGGGCAGTTGTGAACAGGATGCAATTCAACATAGATAAGTGCACAATATTACATCTGGGCCACAAAAATGTGAAGCACAAATACAGGATGGGGGATGCACTTCTGGGTAGTAGTGTATGCGAAAGAGATCTTGGGGTAAGAGTGGACTGTAAACTAAATATGAGCAGTCAGTGTGATGTGGTGGCAAAAAAAGGCAAACTAAGTCTTGGGTTGTATCAAAGGGGCCACTGCATCGAAATCACAGGAGGTCATAGTCCCTCTCTATACTGCCTTGGTCAGGCTGCTCCTGGAGTACTGTGTGCAGTTCTGGAGGTCCCACTTCAAAAAGGATGTGGACAAAATCGAGAGGGTGCAGAAGAGAGCGATGAGGATGATCAGGGGTCTGGAGACTGAGCCCTACGAGGAAAGGCTGAGGGTCTTGGGAATGTTTAGTTTGGAGGAGATTGAGGGGGGACATGATTGCTTTTTTAAAATATTTGAAAGGCTGTCATTTGGAGGAGGGCAAGGAGCTGTTCCAGTTGGCAGCAGAGGATAGGACTCAAAGCAACAGGCTTGAATTGCATGCAGAAAGGTACCGGCTGGATATTAGGAAAAACTTTTTCCCGGTCCGAGTAGTTCCAAGGTGGAATCAGCTGCCTGGGGAGGTGGTGAGCTCCCCTTCAGTGGCAGTTTTCAAGAAGAGGCTGGACGAATATTCGTCAGGGATGCTTTCAGCTCATCCTGCATTGGGCAGGAGGTTGGACTAGATGGTCTGTATGGCCCCTTCCAACTCTGTGATTCTGTGAAATGGAAGAGGGAAGGAAAGGGGAAAGAAGAAAGGGAAATGGCACGCATCATGAAACAGGAAGGAGAGAAAAGTAACAGCACAGGAAACAAGAAGGAGAATGTCAGAGAAGAAACAAGAAACAAGGAGAAAGGAAGGAAAGTAGCACAGACTAGGAAACAAGAAGAAAAATGATGGAGACCAGGGCCGATTCCAGACGACTAACCTGAAGGCGCTGCATGCCGCCATGTTCCGGATCGCGACGGGGAAAACGCGAAATATCGCGTTTTCTCGCACGAGTTTGGCGCGACGTCGCGCCAAACTCGTGCGAGAAAACGCGATATTTCGCGTTTTCCCCGTCGCGATCCGGAACATGGCGGCATGCAGCGCCTTCAGGTTAGTCGTCTGGAATCGGCCCAGGAAAGAGGAAGGAAGGAAGAAGGGGAAATGACAGAGAAAGACAGCATTTGTATCCATTTTCTATGTACATTCTTCATCTAATTTTTTTAAACAACAGCCCAACTCCTTATTGAACCTGCATGCCCAAACTTTGCTCTCGCTGCCCCGAAATATGTCCAACTATCATTAGAATAAACTCTGTGAATCTATACCAGCCCACACCAGGTAACCTTCCTTTCCTTGAAGGAGATCCCAACACTGATTGCTTTGTGTTTTTGTTTTTAAAAAACAGGATTCCGTAAGAAACACTTAAATACATCACAAAGCAGGCGACTGTGTGTGGGTTATTTTCTTTTTTCATTTTGTTTGTTGTCCTTTATAGGAAAAAGAGCCAGGGCTTTGGAAATACTCAAGTGAGTTAGGAGCCACGGTGCGAGGCCTTTGTATCTTCTGGGAGCGAATCGTTGCAACTGCTGGTTCTTGCTACGGCCTTCTTGCTGTCCATTGGTGGCTTGGCTTGAGTCACGGGCTGGTAGGGGAGACTGGCGTGTTCTTGGATTACGGGAATGTTTGGGGGGATGTTGGACTGGAGATGGAGGGAGACCATCTGAGAGCTGGTCAAGGGCATGCTTGCCAGGTTGCCGCCCGATGATGAATATTTGGTCGCGAAGGTTTGCTGCAACCACGAACTATAAGACCTGTCTTTGGAAGCGGTGGCAACAGCGACTGTGGGATTATTTTTGGCCTTATTATCACTACTATGGGCCTTGCACGACCCTGTATGAGGCCCATCTGACTCTGGTACATTTTTGATGATGTACTGGTTCCCATGGCTACAGACTTCTTTGGCCCGGAGGACGGCTTTCACTGAAGGGCAGTTGGCAAGGTCGGGAACTATGGATATTTGAATCTGAGGTACAGGTAAAATATCTCGAGTGGCTGCCTTGTTAGGCAGAAGGGAGATCACGTCAGGAGGGCCGGGCGGTTCCATCTTGGGGAGTTTCTCCAAAGGCTTGGGTGGCTGCTTGTCTACCACCCTGCTGCTGCTGGTGCCGCTGCTGCTGCTGGAGCTGGGGGCACTCGTAGCATTGGCATTGCCCTCCCGAGGGCTGTGCAGAGAATGGAGGGAAGTCCTGCTCTTGGTGGGCCGAGGGACTCTGTTATCAGACGCCACCCCGTTATAGATCAGCACAAAGTGACACGGCGACTCCAAGGGAAAGATCGGCTGAGACTTCTGGCTCTTGGTGAAGATCTCAATCGCCAGATCTAGAAATCAAACAGGCAGGAACCTTACCAAAATACAGGCTCATCTTTAGCAACGACTCACCCATCCATGATTGTCTACCTCTGCCCTCTCTTTTGTGGGGCGTTGCTTTGAGCGGTTGCACGTTAGTGGCTGAGCTACGAATCTCGTTGCTCTGCTGAGAGGTCTTTGGCGAGCCACACGTCTCTGAAGTACGGGGATACTAATACCAGCCTACTTTATAGAGTCATCATAAAGTTTGTAACCCAATGATGTAAGTTAAGTGTCATGCAAATGCCAAGCAATCTTCCAATCACCTGTTCGCCCACCCTGGGCAGCGTTCTTAACCGATCAGGAGAAACTGGAATGAACCCAGTTGAGGGGAGGCTCAGTTAACATATTCAGCTGAACCGTACGGTAAGGCCTTTCCTGGAGTGCATCATTTGATGTTGCCTGTGGGGAGAGTGCCTATTGCAATGTTCTCTATGAGGAAATGCTCCCTGCATATAGAAAACTAGCATCTCTAGGACATGGCTTCAGGATAGCTTTCTTCACTATATTTTTCTATATTCAGAGAGTCATTGGAAATGGGGAACGTTCAGAATCTTGATGTGGTACAGTCCAGGAAAAGCTCTGCCAAACTTCTCATCAGAATCCCCCCCCCTCCCAAGGTTGTTGTTCAGAGATTAGTGCAGTGTGTCTCCCCTCCCTTCTAGGAAGGAAGAGAAATAAAGGGAGGGTATATGAGAACAACGACAGAGAAGACGAAAGGAAGAGAAGTTTTTCTTTCCACTTACCCAGAGTTTCATTCACCACTGTAGGAATGATACTCTTCAAAGTACCGCAGTTGGTATGCAAAGCAGGGTTCGAGTTCATCTCCAAGAGCCACACCTGGAAAACACCATTCTCAAAGACGTATCTGGCATCCTAATTGTGCCAGTTGATTAGGGCCTTATTTGTATCTATATGTACATTGCTAATTTATTGATGCAGAAAAGTTATATTTTGCAGTGGGAAATGGAGCGGGAAGAGAGACAGGTTCGATTTGCTCAAGGAGGAGATGAAATTGGGTTGAAATAGGCCCTGGGATGAGAAATTCGGAATCTACTTTGGGCCTGTCAGCACTACATGCTCAGACTGGTTCAACAGCCATTCTCTTTTCTATAGGAATGAGAACTCTCTGACATTTGCTGTTCCTTGGGCCTCTTGTCGCCCCGGACAGAACTGGGGAAGAAAACATTTGGCAACTTATGAAATCTAAAATTCCCCCATGAAACCCAGGGGTGGAGCTAAGTTGTCTCTGGGAGGGACCAAGGCTGGTTAGCAAGTCTAAATAAAATAGTGGTGTTTTGTTGCTGCCGTGCTTATTTTACTTTGCTAAGTTATTATCCGTTTTGCTCTGAGACTTGGGGAATAAATATTTTAAATTAAATAAATAGATCAATTAAATAAATGTTCACTTAAAGTGTGCCACGAAAGCGGGAGGTGTGGGGGGAGATCATCCACGCTTCATTGCATTTCCAGCAACCGGCCTCAAAGCCATAAATATGTTAACTTTTTTTTAAAAAAATCAATGGATATTGAAGTTATTGCTGCAATAAATTATCGTAATGAATAGATTCGCCTGGCTAGTTGACAACACTTCGCAAAAGAGGATGTGAAACCAGTGTGAAATCTGTGGCAATGGCTGTGTGTGTGTACGTGGGAGGGGGAATGTCCAAAATTGGTAAGAGTTTTTTCAAATTGCCACCAGGGGGCACTGAAGCTCTGTAAGTTACCTGTCTCTTACCAATATCAGGCCTTTCCCCTTCTGGGTAAAATATGTTTTTTTAAAAATGTAAGGGAATAGCAGTGGTCTATCTTTCTTGGTTGTGAGGAGGCCTTTTTCTTTATCATTCCCCAGCCCCAAACCCTACTCCTAGCACAGCAAGAGGTGGGTCAGGTTTAGGATTGTCAACACACAGCAACCCTTGGGAGACGGTTGCCCGTTCTGGGTAGGGAAATTCCTGGAGATTTGGGGGGGTACAGCCTGGGGAGGGCAGGCTTTGAGGAGGGGAGGGACCTCAGCTGGGTATAATGCCATAGAGTCCACCCTCCAAGGCCGCCATTTTTTCCAGGGGAACTGATCTCGGTCACCCAGAGATCAGTTGTAATTCTGGGAGATCTCCAGCTACCACCTGGAGGTTGGCAACCCTATCTTGGGAGCATTTTTGGAATCAGGACTGGCATGCCAGCATGGTGCCAGTGCGCTGACATCACTTCTGGTGGAAACCGGAAGTGACGTTGTGACATCCGAGTAGATGCTCTAGGATTTGGGGAAACCTGATAGTAATCTTAGAGTTCTGTAAATAACCCCAGGTTCCAATTTTTGCCAGAAGTGACCTCACTGGCATGTGCTAGGGTTACCAAACTCCATGCGGTGTCAGGAGATCTCCTGGAATTACAACTGATCTCCAGTCCACAGAAATCAGTTCCACTGGAGAAAACAGCTTCTTTAGGGGTGGCTTCTATGGCATTATTCCTCGTTGAGACCCCTCTCCTCGCAAACCCTGCCCTCTCTAGGCTCCACCCCCCCCCCAAATATCCAGGAATTTCCTAACCTGGAGCTGGCAACTCCAGCACATGCACACGTACAACACATATTTCTCCCCAGTTTCCTCTCACTGGCCTTTCAGGCACTGGCAGCCAATGAACAGCTTTGCTAGGAGGTCTCTCGCTACCACCAGGATACTATTTTCCCCCTTGACGAAGAGACCTGTGGTTCTCGAAAGCTTCTGCTACAATAAAGTTGGTTAGTCTTAAAGGTGCTGCTGGGCTCTTTACTATTTTGCAACTACAGACTAACGCGGCTAACTCCTCCGGATTGATTGCCTTGGGATTCTGACACCCTCATTTGCTGCCGCGGATTGAACCCAGGCCTTCTGCATGCTAAGCAGATGTTCTACCGATCGGCCATATCCCCTGCTGTATGTAATCCTATA
This sequence comes from Eublepharis macularius, assembly GCF_028583425.1. Taxonomy (NCBI): domain Eukaryota; kingdom Metazoa; phylum Chordata; class Lepidosauria; order Squamata; family Eublepharidae; genus Eublepharis; species Eublepharis macularius. Next base: position 4,027,775 of record NC_072806.1, read on the forward strand.
ACCAGCACCACCCGGGCAATTTTTGGTGTTGGGCAAGGGGGACTGTGTGCCGGGTGAGAGGAGAGGGGTGCTGAGTGCCCTTGATCTCCCTCCTCTCCATGCCAACTGAACTGGCCTACGTGCTATGTGGGTCTTTCCTCCCTTTCTACACCCTGTCGTAATCCTCAGCAGGATCCAGTTCTTGTTATTGCCTTCATAACTAACTAGGCCAAGGCTCGTCACAACGTTTGATAGCAAGGAGGAGGCCAGAACGGCCCTATCCTTTCTTAGGCTTTGCTCGTGGCCTTCTTTGACCACACCCCAGATTGCATCCCGTTCCCTTTGACCTGCAAAGCTCCCAAGAAGCCAACCGGCCTCTACTGCATTGCCCAGTCCTGGATTCTCTGTTTGGGAGAAGCTTGTGGGTAGCAGAACGTTTCAGGAGCCGGACGAAGTTTTGTGAACTGGCCTTTTGTGGGCAGATGGGGCTGCAAACTTTATTTGATTGATGAGGTAACTGTCTCGATTTTTAAAACTCTATTTTAATGTTAAAAGGTGCCCCCAGTTAGCTGGGAAGTAAATATTTTTATGAGCTCGTAAAAAAAATGGCAGGTGGTAGGTGCTATATTAGAAGAGGCAGCCCCACTTTTTTCTCACATCAAAAGGGATGCCTGTCCTAAGATGGGGCCTATCAGGGAGCCCTGACACAGTGGAAGGGAAAGTTTGCTCATGTTCAGTTGCCAACCTCCAGGTGGAGCCTCAAGACCTCCTGGAATTACAACTGATCTCCAGACTGGAGTTGATCAGTTCCCCCAGAGAAACTGGCTGCTTTTGTTGGCGGATTCTACGACATTATACACCAAACTTCACCTTCTCTGGGTTCCTCCCCAAAATCTCCAGGAATTTCCTGACCCAGAGTTGCCAACCCTAAATCTGAGTGAGGGTTGATCCAGAGACAAGGCATATGCTCTCCCTCCGAATAGGATTCATGACATCATTGTGTCATCACATCGGATTGGCTGCCTAGCATTATGCCATCGTCATCATGCTCGTCACGTTATCCCTGATTGGCTGGACCATTCGCCATTCATAGGAAGAAGATACAGGGTTTTTTGTGGGGAGGATGGCAGCAAAGCAGCCACACGATCAGAGCATCACACACACATAAATAGCCAGCATAAACGCCGGGCAGAATGCCTGGGGCGGGGGTAGAGACACGATATTTCTGCCTCTGTAAAAAAACGCAATTTTCATGCTACAAAATGCTTGCGGGAGGACAGTCTATGCTTCCCTAATGTTATTCATATGTAAATGTATGCAGATTTAATCAATTGCAACTCGTCATGGGTACGATCGCTTTAATTAGGTGGCAGCCCTAATTATTAATATTGTTAATGCTATTGTTTTATTCAAGTAGTTCTGGAGGGCTGTCATCCTCCCAGGGGGGTGAAATCGGGAGAGACTTGCCGAAACCTCCGAGGGCCTCCTTGGTGGGGTGAAAGCTTTTAATTAACCATCCAGGGATTGGACACAATGGAGCGACACCGGATCTCCTGTCGGGAGGCAGAGTTACCTAGAGGGGGCTTTGTGTGCCAACCTCACAGATTGCATACCCTTATGTCCTGGCACGCCCCTCGTCGTTCCCATCCTAGATGCAGAAGGACAGAGGGCTCATGGCTGGGGGCCAGGCCCCGAAACAAGTTAATTTGTGCTTTTCCACACTGCTTTGTGGGTCCCCATCTGGGGGAAGCATCTGCTCTGGTGACAAAAGCACAGGACAAACAAATAAACCCTGGCTGGTGTGTCTGCCTGGTCTCCCTTCTATCCTCCTGGGCAGAGGAGGGCACAATGAGGCAACGCAAAGGGGGGCAAGGTGAAGTCTATGCAGGAGAGGAGTCCTCTTTGCTCAGACCAATTGGCTACCCTGAGCCAGGTGCCTTTAGAGGGAATCAAGTCATACCACCTGACCTGCTGGTTCAGGAAGGCTTTTCTGGCGTGTACTGTTAATGTGGCCAGAGCTGGCGCATCTGCTTTGGCTGGGCTGTGCATCAGCACTCTGTTGGTTCGAATCCCACAACAGCCGTGAGCTCAGCAAGTGGCCCTGGGGAAGCCAAGGGGAGCGTGTGGGGAGGAAGTTTCCTCACTCCGGATCCGGTCAACTCAATAACCTGCCCAGGGGTCCGCCTTGGAATGACGCTCGGTACCTTAAATTCTTCATCGATCAAGAAATCGCAGCCGATCAGATCGAAGTAGCCCAGCTTGCACTCCAGCTTGGACTTCACAGCCAGGAAGCAGTGCAACATGATTTCCTTCATTCTCCTCTGAAAGACGTGTGACAGGAACACATGTGGTGGACAATCCCGGAAGCCCATGAGACACAGCCTCCGGGGCCTCATAGCCGCATCACAACATGCAAATATCTGGGTGGGTTTATGGATGTGGCCAAATGTGGCCTCAACGGTCACCTCAGGAATGGCGGGTGGGGGGCAGTAGGGAGGAAAGCCCCAAGGATGCTCGCCTGGCCTCGGCCAGGGCCTTTTCGGTCCTGGCACCAACCTGTTGGAACTCTCTGTCTGTTGGAACAAGGGCCCAGCGAGATTTACTATCCTTCCGCTGGGCCTGCAAGACAGAGATGTTCCGCCAGGCATATGGTTGAGGCTGAGGTGGGGGCGAGCGCCTCTGCTGGTGTCCTGTTGAGAGGGATAGGAAAAAACCCCTCACTCCCAGTTTTCTCCTGCAATATATCAATGTCGTCTGCTCACCCCCATCTCAGGGGGTGGTTTTGGGCCAGGGTTGAGCAATATGGATGGCGGCCAAATTTTATTGCTTTTAATGTTGATTTTATTGTAAACATTTATTTATGTTGTGATCCTCTCTGAGCCTGTTCATAAGAAGAGTGGATAATAAATTCAAAAAACAATATGAGGAAGGCCACCCCAGGAATCCCTGGCTCAGTGTACTGTTTTGGTGACATTGTCATAAAATTCGATTTATATACCGCTCTTCAGGACAACTTAATGCCCACTCAGAACAGCTTACAAATGTGTTATTATTATCCTCATGACAATCACCCTGTGAGGTGGTTGGGGCTGAGAGAGCTCTGAGAGAGCTGTGACTAGCCCAAGGTCACCCAGCTGGCTTCAAGTGGAGGAGTGGGGAATCAAACCTGGCTCTCCGGATTAGCGTCCTGCTGCTCATAACCACTACACCAAACGGGCTCTCAAAAAGGGTATCACACAGGGCAAGCAAAACAGTTGAGGGTCTGGAGGGCCTAACTTCCTTGTTGGAGTAAAAGCAAGAGGGCTTGCAATTTTTTTCAGTTAGGAAACTGACGGGTAAGAAGTGAGTTATGAGGGAGATTTCTAAAATGCTGCACATAAAAAACTGAAGTTTATAATATGCTGTGAAGGTAGGGGAGACAGAGGAACACTTTTTCCAGCTCTCCCATCATACTAGAACTGCGGGGACATCCAATGAAGCTGATGGGAAGTAGATTCAGGAAAGACAAAAGAAGATACTTCTTGGTGTAATGTAGAATTAACTAAGGGAACTCACTGCCACCAGATGGAGTGATAATGGCCACCTAGACGAATGGATGCAGGAGAGATCTATCAATAGCTGTTAGCCGTGATGGCTAAATGGTCCAAAGGAGCATACCTCCGAACAGGGGTCATTTCATAGAAAAAGAGCTGGAGGAACTCATTCGCATATGCCACGCCCCTTGACATCGCCGGAAGTGTGTCATTAGCATAACTGATTTGCATATGCCACACCCCCTGACATCACCTATCCTGGCTGTTTTGGACCCAATCCTGGCCATTCAGGGCCAAGATTGAGCCCAAAATGGCAAAAAGGGGCTGAAAATGGCCGAAAAGGGGCCCCAAATGGTTAGGATCGGGCCACTGCTGAGTAGGAGAGTGAGCCACCACCCGTCAGAGGCCTGGTCCGGGCCATTTTGGCCCCTATCCAGGACGAAACGGGCCCAAAATGGCCAAGAGTCAGGTGGGCGGGGCCACCTGACATGTGACCTCTTTGGGAAACTGCTGGAACTGCGTTCCGGCGCATTCCCCCTCGAAATGAGCCCTGCCTCCGAAGACCTATCATGGGTAAGGAGGGTACCTATCTGTACCCTCCTTATGGGCCTTCTAACACATCTGTGTGGCTGCCATGGAAAATGCCTAGAGGGGCCCTAGTTCCAATCCTGCCGGGCTCTTCTTACGTCCGGTTCAGCATGCGTGGAAGGGGAACGACGTGGGCAAACTCACAGTAAAGTTGTTCAAGACCCAGTCTTTGGGGAGCCCTTTGATGTGCCGGAAGCGCTCGTTGACATAGGCATTGAAGCGTTCCATCCGCCACACGGTCTCCTCTTTGACGTTGTTGTAGATGGGGTTCTTTTTCTGCACGCACTGAAGGTTGTTGGGTGAGGAAACAAAAGCACCATCAGGGGTGAGACATTTGAGACACAAGCAGTTAAACGTACAGGGTGGGCAGGAAGGGGCGGTGGTGCCGTGGCTCAGCTGAAGGGCATTTGCGGGGCACATGGAAGGTCTGGTATCTCCAGTTAAAAGAAATGTGTGGTAGGTCCTGTGCAGGGCTTTTTTTCAGCAGGGACACGGTGGAACAGAGTTCCGGCACCTCTTGAAAGTGGTCACATGGCTGGTGGCCCTGCCCCCTGATCTCCAGACAGAGGGGAGTTGAGAGGGCAATCTCAACTCCCCTCTGTCTGGAGATCAGGGGGTGGGGCCACTAGCCATGTGACCATTTTCACCAAGAGCAATTTAAACTTTTAAAAACTCCCCCCTTGTTCCAGCTGACCCAAAGTGACGTCATTGGCCCTGGGAGCATGCGTGCATTTTGCGCGCACACATGTGGTACCAGGGGCACCACCTCCCACCAAGAGTTGCCCCCTGTGCTGGCAACCCACTGAGTTCCACCACCTCTTTTCCCAGAAAAAAAAGCCCTGGTCCTGTGAAAGACCTCTGCACAAGACCCTGGGAAGCAGCTGCTGAAAGAAGACTGACCTTGACAGATCAAAAGTTTAAGCCAAAGATCCTGGTCCAACAGCACCTTAAAAACCAACCAGATTTCCAAGGTATGAGCTTTTGAGAGTCAGGCAGCTCCAAGTTTTCAGCAAAAGAAGGATGCGTACACTGTATGGTTTTAATATGCCCTTTTTTCACTGAACAGCTGATGTCACCCCAGGCGATGTCTGTCTATATGTTACACTTTCTCCCATCCTTCCTCCCAAAAAATTGGGGCAGAGGACAAAGTTCTCCTCCATTTTATCGTCACCACAACCCAACGGCGTAGGTCAGGCAGAGAGTGAGGGACTGGCCCTCTCCAACCCAGAGATCTTCATGACTGTGCAGGGTTTTGAATCCAAGGCGCTCAGGTCCAATGCGCTAACCACTGCACCACACAAGCTGCTTGATCTGTAAATTCAGCCACAGACCTTCTTGCTGACTTCTAACAGGAGGCTACAGCAGTAGAGAACTCGAGCATCTACCAGTTTTTTTGCTGCTGCAAACAGTGTAGATTTCCACTTTGAAATGAGATGATTTTGAATCAGGGGACGAGCTGCGGTTTAGTAGAAGAACCTCTGGTTTGCATGCAGCCCAGGTGCAATCCTTAGAATCTCCAGGTAAAAGGACCAGGCAGGAAGTGATGTGAAAGACCCCTTCTGGAGACCCCAAAGAGTGACTCCCAGTCTTAGACAATGCTGACCTTGATGGACCAAGAGTCTCTTTTGTCTCCAACAATGAGATCCTATCTAGAATTACTCCAATCTAAACCCATTTAAATCCATGAACTTAAACTGGAGTGACTCTGTGTAGATCTGCAGTACATCTACCTTGTTCCCATTTTGCCAGTGTAATCCTAAGAAGAGTTACAACAGTCTAAGCCCATTGAAGTCAATGGGCTTAGACTGGAGTAACTCTGTTTAGGATTGCGCTGTGCTTCTCCTTGTGTAAATACACACTGCAATTCTTTATGTTCAGATCAATTTCTCTTTCCTTGCACTGAATTTTCCCCTTTAAAATGTTGCTTTGTCCAATATTATTTGTGTGTCAATAAATCAACATTCTGCATCTATTCTAGGCATGAATGGCTTGCATTGTATCTATTAGCTATGTATATAAACAATAAAAACTCAAAAGGGAAAAGCAGAGCCCCGAAACTGTTGTCAAGAATGTGTATAATAAGAAATTCAGCAGGGAACAATTATTCACCTTGTATCTAATACTAAATTGGCTCCCCCCTTCCCCGGTGTGGCTGATGAAAGCCACCCAGCGGGGCCACCCACAGGCGCTTGGGGCCTGTACATACTTCAGGGGGTCCCCCGGGTTTGCTGAAAAATATGATTTTGTAAATTAATCAGCAGAATAAAAGGTTTGATGAGGGATCTCGAAGGGAGGGAATGTTGAGACCGGTTGAACGGTCAGTCAAAGGGGAAAAGAAACCAGCTTTCTCAAATCCCTGAGAGGTTAGAGAATCCTGGAGGGGGATATTGGGGAGGGGGAGAATTGCACAGTGTTTACCCCTCCCTCTTCCAGTTCCTTGCAAGCCCCCAGCTTGTCTCCGTGAACCATCAAACAGCTGTTTTGTTCCAGGACTGACGAAAGAAGACTTGGCTCTAATTTGGGGGCGGGGGCTTCAGCGGGGCCACCTGCTCAGGTGTCGCTTCCTTGCCCTGCCCACTCGAGACAGATCCGTTGGAAATTGGGCCGCTGCTACCATCGCACCTGCTTCTCATTTGATGTCCCTTGTGGCAAAAAGTTTCACCTTGGGCTCCGCCTGCAGAGCTGAGCAAACAACCCTGTCACAGGAAAAACAAGATCTCTCTTGCCACTGGCATGAATTGCTGGAAGACAATAACCAAGCGGGATGGACCAGTTAGGAGAACACGCATGCCAGCTGTCCCCCAACCCCTGGGGTGTGGGGGTGAGCAAACGTGCCCTGTTCTCTCTTTATATTCATTTATATTTTCCCAACGGTTTCAGTTCTCCGCTTTTCTTCTGTTTGCTTTGCTAGATCCGTTTGTATCACATATACATGGTATATAGTTTTAATACACAGTCAACGTGATATTTATACAATGGATGCCATTCATACACAGTACAATACTCTATATTGATTTATGGATGTACACACACAACAGTGGGGAAAAGGGAGGTTTTGAAGAAATGCCCCAGCCGAGGAAACGGTGCAAAATCAGTGAATCATAGGTCCAATTCACTCTGGGAAAAATGAAATCGAAACAGGAATTTTGAGAACGAAACAGCAGAAGTAAGAAATTCAACGCCGTACGTATTGGCCAGAGGCAGCAGGGGCGGCTTTCGCATTCAGGCAGCGGTCAAAGCCAGTTCCTCAGGCCTAATCCACCTGCAACCTAATGGCCTCTGGACAACACTGAACCTTTTTCTCTCTTCATGCTATCATCAGTCCCCCCACCCCACACACACACTTCTGGGCAGCAGAGCATGCCCAAAGTGTAGAGTTGCCAACCTCCAGGCAGGGCCTGGAGATCTCCTGGAATTACAGCTGATCTCCAGAGCACAGAGATAAGTTCCCTTGGAGAAAATGGCAGTGTTGCAGGGCGGCCTTCGTGGCATTCTGCCCAGCTGAGCTCACTCTTTCCCCCAAACCTTACCATCTTCAGGCTCCAACTAAATCTCCAGGAATTTCCCACCCCAGAACTGACAACCCTGTCAAAGTGTCCTTCTCGGTCTCTTCTGACTAGACTTTCAGTGCTTTACAGCACATTTGACACCCCCCGCCCCGTACAGTGAACATCGTACCGAGCCACACATTCTCTCTACCTAAGCCTCCTCACTTGCAAAATGGGGATTATAGTAATCACCTCCCTTACAAGGTTGTTGTAAGGACTGTAGCAAGATAACGTGAAGAATTTGGAACAGTCTAATGTTCTAGACAAACGCTAAAAATACTATGGGGATGTAGTTCTCCTGCAGGGGAATTTCCAAGGGAAATTAGAAAGAGAAACTGCTGAACTGCAACTGATAACGAAGCTCAAGACAATCCATCCACTGGGACTGAATCGAGACCTAGGCTTCCTGTCTCATTACCAATGCTGATTTCTCCACACCCACCACCCCTCTGTATACCTCACCCTATCCAATCGCTCCTGCTATTGTCATTCGCCGGCTATTGTCATTTATCTGCTATTGTCTTTCGGCATCTGAAACCGCTCCATTCTCCAAGGCATAAGGACAGATGGACTCATATTCTAGCTGTATCTGAAGAAGTGAGCTGTGACTCACGAAAGCTCATACCCTAAGACAAATTTTGTTAGCCTCATAGATGCTGCTGGACTCTTGCTTTTTTCTACTGCTACCGACAGACTAACACGGCTAACATCTATGGGGAGGTTGTAGTGGGTGCCTTTTAAAATCATGAAATACTAGAAATCTCAGCTCTTTCCTGAAGGTTAGAGAAGGCGGGATCACGGCGAGTGGCGGAAATCTGCCACAAGCTGCAGTTCACAGAGGGTGACCTGTTTGGACTCACCTGGTTGGTCAGGTGAGAAGTGATGTCGTCTGACATAGGGTTGTAGTTGAGGCATGTAAGCCGGGCATACCCATGGCCAAAGAACAGCATGTATGGCACCGTGCAGGCGATGAGAAGGTAAGACCGGACGTCGAACTTCTTTCCCTCGATCAGCAGCGGCCTGTCAATATACCTGGAGGGGGGTGGGGTTAAGCATCCATTGGAAATGAATGGGACGACTAAAGCCTCAGAGAGTTCATATAGTATCGTCTGGACACAAATAAATAGATCCCCAAATAAAGGCGGCTGGGTCAAGCACATAGAATGAGAATGGGCTTTACTGCTTCAGACGGCGATGGATTCCCTCTCCAGATATTCCTTTGCATAAACAGTTCCATGCAAATAGAAAACTAGCCCAGCAGGGAGGGAATTTCAACCCCCTCCCTTTGCTGCCTGTGCTGGTTTTCTATGCGCAGGGCATTATTTGAGCAAAGGGAAGTGGGATTCTGAACAGCCATCGTCGCCTGCACACTGAAATGGCGCCGTCTGTTCTGCCGCTCCATTCTCTGGCATGTGCAGGGCCTGAGAGAGAGTAACAGCCTGGAGGCAGGGACCTTTTTATTTCACTTTTGCCTCTGCGCGGAACACCGAGTGCTTGGTAAAGATGATAAACAAAGCAGTAAAACCAAGCGCACACCACACCTTGCCTGGCAACCAACCTCCATTTTGAAGAGGCCAGCCCCTCGCTTTCTGTGTAAGGGAGGTGTGTGTTTAGCTGACTGCTTCTTATTCAGCGCATTGCATTTGTCTGGCCTGGGCACTGTGTGTGCATGTGTGTCTTTCGAATGCAGTCATTACAAGACGAATATAAATAGCAATGAAAAGTTCTGAACGGGCAACGCATCCGTGTTGGATCCTAAACTGCAGGCGCGGTTCTTGTTTCGAGTCCCTCCTCTCTCACTGGCTGGTTTGAGGTAGAGGCAGCGGATGCAGACGGGGGTGTTAGAAGCTTATTCCAAATGCACAGTACAAAGCCTCGGTGGCTGCACCTGTCCCTTTGAAGCTGCCTTTAGATTTCCAGACAGAAAGAAATCTCTGATCTCCCCCCCCTCCCTTTCTCCTCCCTCCCTACCTGTGAAAATGCTAATGGGCTGTCTGTACATTAAATGAAATTGTGGGGGTGGGGATAAAACAAAAACAGGAAGGAGCCGTGATCACACGCTGCAGGAAATCCTTAAAATGCACACACTGTGCTGCAGGAAATAGAACAAATTAAATAATTGAAGCCTCTTGTGAGCCCAAAGGATTCACCCGTGGAGGAGGCTCCCTGCTGTGTCTCTGCGTGATTTATTGCCCTGGATGGGCCTTCTTCCAGTCAACTGGGAGCAGGGTAAGTCTGCCACTATTCAGATGCTCTAGAAGTCCCGATACAGAGAAAGGGCAGAACTGTTTTCTCTAACAGCCTCTCTGCACAAGACTTCTGACACGTGCTCTTCATGTATCGGGAGACGTAATGTTAGCCGGGAAGCATAGTTTTAAATGACAGAGCCGGTGGAGATCGCTCCGGAGGGGACAGATTCTCTCACAGCTCTCCGCCGCCTCTGGCATGTGGGACTGTCTCCCCTTCTGGAGCCTTTGCTCTGCTGAGGCTTGGTTAATTCTAAGTGTTAAGCAGTGATGGTGGAAGGGCAAAGGCTCTGGAAGGGGAGACAGTCCAGCAGGCCAGAGGCAGCAGAGGGCTGTCAGAGAATCCATCCCCTCCAGAGTGATCTCCGCCGGCTCTGTCTTTTAAAACTATGCTTCCCAGCTAACATGGAGTCTCCTGGCACTTGACAAACATGCACCCAGATGCCTTGTATAGAGACACTCTACGAGGAGGCTGCTTGCTGTGTCTATGCATGAGTCACAGTTCTGGGTTTGTCTTTTTCCACTCTGCTGGGAACAGGTAGAACTTTCATAGTCTAAAAAGCCAAAGGTTTCTTTACCTAATCTATCAGGTCATTTCTTTAGGATATTTGCAAAATATGGTGGGAGAGCTTTCCTATGCGTACAATGCTGCATTTTGATAGTAGTTCTCACGGAGATGGACACCCTGCATCTCGGCTGGCTCGCTTACAGGGGGACTGCATGAAGGAATGCTCCTCCACACAAATTCCCCATACATGGAAAATGAGCACCTCATGGAGAAAGACTAGAACCCTTCTCCCTGACACACTAGTTTTCCAGCTGCAGGGAGAAGCATGAAGTCATGGGAGCTTTCACTTGCAGCCTGGAAGTGTACGGACCAGAAGTTCAAATATCTGCAGGAAAACCAAAGCTAAAAAGAGAGATTTCTGAAGAACTCTCCTCCTGTGTTTTAGCTCACTTTCAAAAGTTAATGTTCTTACAAGAATATCTGACATTTCCCACCACCTACTAGATAAATATTTCATCTTTAAAATTTAATGTTGGCTATATGAGTTCTTACACCTGTTTGATTTTATTACATTCATCTTCATTTACAAGACCATCTCCCCCCCCTCTCCCCACAACTGTTTCAGACATTGTTTCTAACCCACCTCAGACCCTGTGCCTTGGTGCACCCTGGGAAATGTAGTCCTCAGGTGCCAGACCGAGAGGGAGAGTAAAAGAATAAATGGCACCAGATCATTGCAGTCTTTCCCCTTCCCCTTCACTGCCCCAAATGAAAACAAATTGGGCTTTTTCCATTCTCCATTTGTTTGGGAATGAGAGCACCTCCCTTCCGGATCCCAGGTTCAGGCATACCTACGGGGACTCCCTCCCTCCCTAAGCTCCTCCATGGCAGCTTCGCTCATCTGAACAGGGTCTCCTGCAGATACCACCCTGCACATGGCCAAAATAAACAGCAGCCCGTACATGGGCTTTCTCGGTGGTGGCCCCGACCCTAACCCTGCTGCCAGATTCCATACCTTTGCAGGATCCTTGCCCCGGGGCTTCTGTGAGGCACTTTCCTATATGCAGGATCGTCTACAACATTCTGCAGCTCAAGTTGAAAACGTTTGACCTGCTCTTGGTTCTTCAGGAGGAAAATCCCCCGGCCTTGGTTCAAGCAGGTGGGCTTGCAGATCCATATATGAGGCTCTGTGACGAGAGAGAAAGTGGAGGGCACTTGGGATGGGCTGTTTCATTTCCGTACACATTATTCATTTCTATTTACCCAGACCTTAAGTAAAAGTTGGGTAACAGTTCATGGAAGTTTGTGAAACGATGCCAGTTTTCATTAACCCTCTTTGGTAGATGTGATACCAGGGACGCCGCAACTGCCTCCAGCCAAGAGGAAAGGCACAATATAAATATTTGAATAAATAAATAAAAATACATTCTGGCGAGTTCTATGTTTGATCCAAATCATGTAGTCTGTTAGTGCCAATTATCCATTTCTTGCCATTTCCTTTGAGGAAGCTTATCTCCGTAGTCTGGGGATCACTGGGAACTCCAGGAGAGTTCCAGACCCCACCTGGAAGTTGGTAACCTTCTCCCTGCATGTGTGAACCAGGCCCATAGAAAACAGGAAGCCATCTGGAAATACCTTTGCTGTATCTGAGTCAGGCTCACCACGTGATGGGGCTTCATTGGAACTAGCCGAGATATTCTTTGGTTGGGTGGAAGTGGATCAGGTGACCGGAAGTGATGTCATCGGTCCCTAGCTGTGAATCCCTATATAAAGGGCATCTCAAGAGGTAGTCAAGGGCAAGCAGAGGAGCTGACAGAAATGCCTCGGGAAGACGGTCAGGGGGCAACAGCTCCGGAGTTTCCTCCTTTACCATAAAGGACCTGAAGGCGACAGGTGGAAGGACTGGGGAGAGGCAGGGCTGGGAAGGACTGGGGAGAGACCAGCCAGAGTTCCTGAGAAACCTGACGCCTGGTTTCTGAAGGCATAAAATGTTGGAATCTCACAGTCTGTTCAGTGCTTAGATGGGAGCACACCTGGATATGCCGTGGATACTGCTTAGGGAAAGGGAGGCTATCTGGATAAATAGATCCAGAGGAGTTAGCCATGTTAATCTGTAGTTGCAAAATAGTAAAGAGTCCAGTAGCACCTTTAAGACTAACCAACTTTATTGTAGCATAAGCTTTCGAGAACCACAGCTCTCTTTGTCAGATGCATCTGATGAAGAGAGCTGTGGTTCTCGAAAGCTTATGCTACAATAAAGTTGCATCTGACGAAGAGAGCTGTGGTTCTCGAAAGCTTATGCTACAATAAAGTTGCATCTGACGATGAGAGCTGTGATTCTCAAAAGCTTATGCTGCAATAAAGTTGCATCTGATGAAGAGAGCTGTGGTTCTCGAAAGCTTATGCTACAATAAAGTTGCATCTGACGAAGAGAGCTGTGGTTCTCGAAAGCTTATGCTACAATAAAGTTGCATCTGACGATGAGAGCTGTGATTCTCAAAAGCTTATGCTGCAATAAAGTTGCATCTGATGAAGAGAGCTGTGGTTCTCGAAAGCTTATGCTACAGTAAGGTTGGTTAGTTTTAAAGGTGCTACTGGACTCTTTACTATCTAGATAAATGAATCTCATCAGTTTGGCAAAATAAATTCAAATCCAAAGCTCACGGCATTCACCTCTGTAAATTTCAAAGAAGACTTCTCTCTCGTCTTTCATGTCCAGGCGGAACGTCTCGGGGAAGAAGTCCTCCATTTTCAATAACCTGCAAGGACCCAGGATAACAGTGGTTTCAAACACGGCTAAACAAGCAATCCTGTGTCATGTTGAGCACTGCAAGCCACCCAAAGGTCTGTGGTTTTCATCAAATGCAAAGATGGCATCACCTGTCCCCCCCCCCCCCGCCCCTGCCTGCCTGATGAATTAGTCTGTTGATGGGAAGTAACATTGTGAAAGTTGATGTTTATTGTGTTTTTTTCCACCGAGTCTGCACTGAGTAGAGAAATCTGGGTCAAAACCAAACTAAATAAGTTCAGGCTGTTAGCCATGTTGGTCTGCAGTAGAACAGCAGGATTTGAACTCAGTGGCACCTTAGAGGCCAACAAGATTTTCAGGGTAGAAGCCTTTGGGAGTCAAAGCTCCCTTCTTCAGACACTTTGACTCTTTACTTAAAATAAATGCCCCTAGTCCAGGAAATCTAGATTTCAGCAACATCTGTATTTGGAAATAAGGTTGAATAAATGTCCCCCATTTCAGTTCTTTTTGTATATTTGTGTGTACTTTGCTAGCAGTGTCAGTTCTCTGCTTTCTGCCCTTGCTTTTGCAAACGCGTTTACATCTGCACATATGCATTGTATGTTCCTTATGCACAATTTATGTTACTTAGACGTATGACATTTATCATACACACACACATATATATTATAGCGCTTGTTTATTGATGCACAAATGATCTGGGGGAAATGTACAAGAATTTTATGAGAGAGAGAAAAATTAAGCACGAGGAAATGGAAAATGGCAAGTGGAATAAAGAACCATAGAATTTGATTCCCTCGTGGAAGAAGTCAGGTTTCAAGTTGAAATATCTGGGATTAGAGATTCCAAACGCACACACTCTTATTTGAAACTCAGCCACTTGTCTGTGTTCAAACTTCTGAATGCTAAAAATGTAAATTTTGAAAAATCCCCTATAAATCTTCAGTGTTGCTAATTCATTTTCAGGCGATAGGGTCAGGTTATTGATTAGGCAAATATAGTAGGTTTACACAATAACGTTGCTTATTCTCACTTCTCCAACTGCATAAATCCATCAGCATCCACAACTGGGAATTGGGCTGTACACAGGAAAAAATTTCCCAGCTTCTAGGCACATTTTATTTCTCAGTTTGTGGGCCAGACACTGGGAATCTTATTCAGTAACTTCTCTCTGGCTTTGAGATTTCCGCAAGTATTGTCCAAGCATAGCACCGTAAGGACTCTCTTTCTTTTTAAACACTTTGAAGCTGACTTCTGTAGCTGCCACTATGAAACTCTGCGGCTTTATAAAATTGGATATTATTTTGATTCCCAACAACCACCATGCGAAATAATAAGTGAATACTGCTATTGTGTCTATTCAATAAAAAGGGGATGTTGAAGAGGAGGGGCTTACTTTCCGTTCTTGGAGATCTTCATCATCACCCGCTCGTACTCTCGGAGGTTCACCAGAAGTCCAATCTTTGTGGTGAGGACCCTGTTGTTTGGGATCTGATAAAGCAGCTGTTGACCTGAAGCATGGAAATCCACAATGGCCAATGTGGTGCGGCAGACAAAAAAATGAAGCCATGATCAGTTAACGTATGGAACTCACTGCCACAGGAAATGGCACCGGCCCCTAACTTAGATGGCTTTTAAAAGGAGATTCGGCAAATGTATGGAAGATAGGTCTATCAAAGGCTGCTGGCCATAAGCAGTTGTGAATTTCCTGCATTGTGCAGGGGGGTGGACTAGATGACCCTGGAGACCCCTTCCATCTCCATGGTTCTATGATAATGACGGAATAGAACCTCCACGTTCAAAGGCAGTGCATCTGTGAATACTAGTTGCTGCCTTTTGCAGAGTGGGTTTCTCAGGGTAAGCTAACAAGAACAACTGTTGTGTTTGTACCCTAGCTGTGGGGTGAGAGGCAGAGCGCTGTCCACGTTGGACTTCTGGTATGGGACTGGGAGTGTCGGCTTGGCATGTAGAAAGTCCCGGGTTCAGGCCCACTTAAAGGTGCTTGGTACTGATATTAAGAAAGGCCTTTCCTTGCCTGAGACCCTGGAATGCTGCTGCCAATGAGAGCAGGCAATCCCAGGAAAGAGGGGCCGGATCTCTACGTCTCCCCCCCCCCCCCGCACCTGGCCTCCTCTTACCTTCCCTGAAGTTGCAGTAGTCTTCCCGATGCTTGGTCTCACACCACTTCAGGGTGTAATCCACCCTCCGGTTGTCATAGATACGCTGCCACCCTTTGTTCTCGCAGTAGACATTCACTCTGAGCCGAAAAGGGGGTTAGGAGGACTTACTTGTTTTGGGAAATAGCTGCAGAGGTCATTAAGGGAGCCCTCATTAGCCCTGGGGTCTCCAGTGCCCCCAGATCTCCTCCCTGCAGCATGGCAGGATTGGAAACCTCTTGCTAATGAGGAATGGAGACTGGCCTTTGCGCCAAAAGGAGCCGGGCTGGTTCGGAGGGTATAGCAATGGGGCCGGCAGAAAATGGAGCGCGCTATTTCCATTAGCAAAGAAGCCGTGCTTGTGAAGGGGACAGGCGAAGGGAAAACTCTTCCCCTTGACTGATGAGCAAAAAACCTCCCTGTTCTAACTGGCTGCCCTAGACAGTCATCGAGGGTCAAATAGTAGTAATCCCTCCACCCCCCCCCTCCCCACCCCCAAGTTCCATTTTAGGTATATGCGGAAGCCTGATGGATTGTGAAGCTGGTAGAGTTGCCAGCTCCAGGCAGGAGATTTGGGAAGTGGATCCTGGGGAGGCTGGGATTTGGGGAGGGGGACAGAACTCAGCAGGGTATAACGCCACAGGGTTCACCTTCCCAAGCAGTCATTTTCTCTGAAGGAGAAACTGGTCTCCGTTGCCTGGAGATCAGCTGCAATTCTGGGAGATCTCCAGCCACCGTCTGGAGACTGGCAACTCTGGCTGGCCAACATCACACAATAGGGAAACCACACTAATTTGAGAGCGTGGCTCGGAAAGGCCGACTGGCCAGCCAGGGCAGACCACGCTCCTGGTCGCAACAAACTGCTCCAGCATCTTGCTCTGCACTGCACCCCTCCTTCCTGCCTCCTGGTCTCATCAAGAGATTTTCTAAAAACCACTTTCTGGTCCTGGAATATTTTGCTGCAGCTTACGAGTTCAGTCCATCTGTATAGCGTCTCTCCTCTCTGTACACACTGACCAAGCAGTGCAAGAAAGGAGCTGTGACGTACGTGCAATTGCATGGTGATTCTTTTTGTGCGTAGTGTTTCATGGATGCGTGGTTGCTCACTTGCGCACTGATAAAACACCGCACACAAAAAGGATGAGACAGCTGTATGCACATTCACATCAAGGGAGGTCTTTGGCATCAAGGTGCAGACGGATAGCAATAAATTAGGGCGTGGGAGAGAATTTGCAAATGGGATGAAGAATTAGCAAATGGTAGGACATCCGCCTGTACAAAACTGGGAACTGAGTAATTGAACGTGGAACCAGGTAACAGAACAAAGGAGGATTCAAGATACATTGGATGGAAACAAGACCTGGTAATTCCAAAATCAAAGGACGGGGAGAATTTGGGAAGCATTTCTACCCACTGATGGAGAAGCAGGACCCTAAAGGGAATACTGGAGATTTCCCTTCGGACCGTCCTTACATGTCGAATCCATTGGCTCCCCCGATGTAGAAGAACGGCCCCGATCCAGAGGGTTCTTCTGGCTTCTTTTCCTCTTGATGGTTCATTCGTGGTGATTGTTTTAGGTTGGCTTTGTTCATCGATTCCCCTTTGGTTAAGTTAGAAACACCTGGAATGGAAAGGGAAGGACGAGTTTTAGAGAACGCTGTAGGGGAAAAAAGAAAAAATGTCTTTGCCTGAAGGAGCTCACAGTCGGAAATTTGGTATAGGATGTGCAAAAGATGAAGGTGGGGCTAAGTGGCGGGGGGATGGAAAGAATTAGGTTTCATAAGAACATAAGAACATAAGAACATAAGCAAAGCCATGTTGGATCAGGCCAGTGGCCCATCCAGTCCAACATTCTGTCACACACAGTGGCTAGAAATCCAGTGCCATCTAAAGGACTGTCAGTGAGGCCAGGACACCAGAAGCCCTCCCACTGCCTTCCTTCCAGCACCAAGACACAGAGCACCACCTCCCCACAAAGAGAATACCATCTATCTCCTGTGGCTAATAGCCACTGATGGACCTCTGCTCCATATATTTGTCCAGTCCCCTCTTGAAGCTGGCAATGCTTGTAGCTGCCACCACCTCCTGTGGCAACGAATTCCATGTGTTTATCACCCTTTGTGTAAAGTAGTATTTTCTTCTATCTGTTCTAACCCGACTGCTCAATAATTTCATAGAGTGCCCACGAGTTCTTGTATTGTGAGAAAGGGAGAAAAACACATCTTTCTCGACCTTCTCTAACCCGTGCATTATCTTGTAAACCTCTATCATGTCTCCCCTCAGTCGTCTTTTCTCCAGGCTAAAGAGCCCCAAGCGCCTCAATCTTTCCTCATAGGGAAAGTGTTCCAACCCTTTAATCATTTTAGTTGCCCTTCTCTGTACTTTTTCCAGTGCTATGATATCTTTTTTAAGGTGTGGCAACCAGAACTGTACACAGTACTCCAAATGAGGCCTCACCATCGATTTATACAGAGGCATTATGATACCGGCTGATTTGTTTTCAATCCCTTTCCTAATAACCCCTAGCATAGCATTAGCTTTTTTTATGGCAGTCGCACACTGTGCTGACGTTTTTAGTGAGTTATCTATCATGACTCCAAGACCTCTCTCTTGGTCAGTCTCCGCCAGTTCAGACCCCATCAACTTGTATTTATATTTTGGATTTTTGGTTCCAATGTGCATTACTTTGCACTTGGCTACATTGAACCTCATTTGCCACATGGATGCCCACTCTTCTAGCCTCGACAGATCCCTTTGGAGTGCCTCACAATCCTCTCTGGCTTTCACCACCCTGAACAATTTCGTGTCATCTGCAAATTTAGCCACTTCACTGCTTAATCCCAATTCCAAATCATTAATAAACAAGTTAAAAAGCATTGGACCCAATACCGACCCCTGTGGCACCCCACTGCTCACCACCCTCCACTGTGAGAAGTGCCCGTTTATGCTCACTCTCTGTTTCCTATTAATTAGCCAGTTTTCGATCCACAAGAGGACTTGGCCCTTTATCCCATAGCTACTGAGCTTACTTAGGAGCCTTTGATGAGGAACTTTGTCAAAAGCTTTCTGGAAGTCAAGATAAACAATATCTATCGGGTCTCCCTTGTCCACTTGTTTGTTCACTCCCTCAAAGAACTCTAACAGATTGGTGAGACAAGATCTTCCCTTACAGAACCCATGCTGAGTTTTCCTCATCAGCTTTTGGTCATCAATGTGCCCACTAATTTTATTTTTGATAATAGTTTCCACCAACTTACCCGGTATTGACGTCAGGCTGACTGGCCTGTAATTTCCCGGATCTCCCCTGGAACCTTTTTTAAAGATGGGGACAACATTAGCTACCTTCCAGTCCTCAGGAACAGATGCAGAGTTTAATGACAGATTACATATTTTTGTGAGGAGATCTACAAGTTCACACTTGAGTTCTTTCAGAACTCTTGGATGTATGCCATCTGGGCCCGGTGATTTATCAGTTTTTAAATTATCTAGCAGTCGCATAACCTCCTCTCTCGTCACCTCAATGTGACTCAGGTCTTTCAAAACCCCTCCCAAAGTCAGTGCTTCCGGAGTGGGCATGCACTTCTTATCTTCCACAGTGAAGACAGAAGCAAAGAACGCATTCAGCTTCTCGGCCATTTCCCTATCACCCTTTAGTAATCCTTTTACGCCTTGGTCATCCAAGGGCCCCACGGCCTCCCTAGCTGGTTTCCTACTTCTAATATATTTAAAGAATTGTTTATTGTTTTTCTTTATGTTCTTTGCAATATGCTCCTCATATTCCCTTTTTGCCTGTCTGATCACAGACTTGCACTTTTTTTGCCACAGCTTATGCTCCTTTTTATCAACCTCACTCCGACTAGTTTTCCACTGCCTAAAAGAATCCTTTTTACCTTTTACAGCTTCTATTACATTGCTTGTTAACCATGCTGGCCTTTTCCTAAACCTATTTGTGCCTTTCCTAACCAGCGGTATATATTTAATTTGAGCTTCCAGGATTGTAGTTTTAAATAGTCTCCAAGATTCCCCAAGTGTTTTGACCTTTTTTACTTTCCCTTTCAGTTTCTTCTTCACGTACCCCCTCATCTCAGAAAAGTTACCCCTTTTGAAGTTAAACATGGCTGTGTTGGTCTTATTTGGCAATTTCCTATTTATACATATGTTGTACTCAATAACATTATGGTCACTGTTCCCAAGTGGTGCAATCACATTTACATCTCTCACCAGGTCTTCAGCATTACTGAGGACCAAATCCAGGATCACCTCTCCCCTAGTAGGTTCTGTAACCATCTGTTCCATAGCACAGTCATTGAGACAGTCTAGAAACTCACTTTCTCTCCCCCGATTCGAACACCCATTGGCCCAGTCAATGTGTGGGTAGTTAAAATCACCCATTACAACACAGTTTTTTTGTTTAGCAGTCATCTTTAATCCTGTCATCATTTTATAATCCTCCTCTATTTTCTGATCTGGAGGGCGATAACAAACTCCCACAGTTAAGTTTCCATTTGGGCCCGTAATTTCAACCCATAGCATTTCCAGAAGCGAATCTAATTCAGTTACCTTCTCAATCTTACTGGAATGTATACCTTCTCTGACATATAGAGCCACCCCACCACCAACCCTTCCCTCCCTATCCTTCCGATATAATTTATATCCAGGAATCACCGTGTCCCACTGATTTTCCTCATCCCACCAAGTTTCTGATATGCCCACAATGTCTATGGAGTCGCCCAACACTAAACATTCCAGCTCCCCAATTTTACCTCGGACACTTCTAGCATTTGTATATAAACACCTGTAACTTCCCCGGCACACTTTGCCTCGAGACGTAGTTAGGTCATCTGCACTGTTTGTCTCCATCTCAGTTGACAACTCTAATCTATCTCCCTGTAGAAGTGTTATACCTAGCCCTTCATCTCTCTGAGATGAACCATCCTGAACCAGAGACACTTTATCTCTTGTCGGCTTTCCCCTAGTTTCATTCCACTGCATGTATCTAGGCTTTGTCTTAGCTGTGGGGAGGGAAGTCGAGGTTGGTGGTAGTGGCTAGAGTGTTGGACCGTATCCCGAGAGATCGGGGTTCAGCCATAAAAACCACTCACTGCAATCCTAAACAGAGTTACACCCTAAGTTAATGGAAGGGTATAACTCAGTTTAGGATTGCACTGTTTGCAGTTTAGGGTTGCAGTTAGGACAACATGGGTGTGTGCGTGTGGGGGGGGGAGAACTGTGTCACTGCTCTAAGTGGTGGAAGGGTGGGATAAAAAGAGACGGCTGGCTTCGGGGGGGGGGACCTCACAGAAAAGGTAAGCCTTGCGCAGGAAGAGGAAGAGGGCATCCTGTGATTGCCTGAGGATGAACGTAGGGACATGTAAAGCTGCCTTATACTGAATCAGACCATCAGTCCATCAAGGTCAGGACGTGTCTCCTCTAGAGTTGTCAACTTCCAGGTGGTGGCTGGAGATCTCCCGGGATGAGAACTGATCTCCAGGCCACAGAGATCAGACTCCCCCCTGGAGGAAACGTCTCCTTTGGAGAGTAGACTCTATAGCAATGTATCTTGATGAGGTCCCTCTCTTCCTAACCCCCACACTGGGTAGGCTCCACCTTCAAAATCTCCAGGAATTTCACCACCCAAAGCTGGCAACCCTACCTCTGAGAGGCAGCAGGGTCCCAGGCAGAGGTCTTTCCATCATCAGGTACCAGGGATTGGATCGGGGAGCTTCTCCATGCCAAGAAGACACTGAGCCACTGAGCCACGGCCCCTCCTATCTTTTTCACTGCATCAATCCAGGCTCTTGGCAGGACAGGAGTTTCCCTGAGGCTCCAGTTGCGTAGCGTGACCCTCTGTGTAATAACCTTCAGTTTGTTCAGTGGGGCTGACCAGGGCAGTGTGCATTGGATCGAAATTGGGGGAGCAGCCCCGACTTAATGGCGGATTCCTGCTTGGCACCAGGGCTTTTTTTCTGGGAAAAGAGGTGGTGGA
The DNA here is from genome assembly GCF_028583425.1 of Eublepharis macularius. Lineage (NCBI taxonomy): Eukaryota > Metazoa > Chordata > Lepidosauria > Squamata > Eublepharidae > Eublepharis > Eublepharis macularius. The sequence continues at coordinate 4,049,068 of NC_072806.1, forward strand.
ACTCAGTGGTGGAACTCAAGACCACACAACGATGTCACTTTGGGTCAGCTGGAACAAGGGGGGAGTTTTTAAAAGTTTAAATTGCCCTCGGCAAAAATGGTCATGTGGCTGGTGGCCCCGCCCCCTGATCTCCAGACAGCCACTGGCGCGGAGGGGAATCTAAACTCCCTTCTATCTGGAGATCAGGGGGCGGGGCCACTGGCCATGTGACCATTTTGAAGAGGTGCCGGAACTCTATTCCACTGCGTTCCAGCTGGAAAAAAGACCTGCTTGGCACACACATGCTCCCAGGTTCAGTCTCTGTCATTTCCAGTTGAGAGGAAATCAAAAGGGGATGGAGGCTCTAGGCGGTCCCAGCAGAGAGGGACCAACGGTTGGAATCCGGATGGCAACTTTGGATGGGAAAGGGCCTGGCTAAACTTTGGGGTGCCTGCTTTGGCGGCAGAAGGTCTCACGTTCGATCCCTGGCATTGCCAATGAAAAGGATTTGGGGTGCCAAGCTAGAAAATGCCCCTGGGGAGCCACCGCTAGCCAGTACTGGCCTAAACGGGCAATGACTCCGTCCAAGGCAGCTTCGTCCATCCGTACGGTCAATTCCACAGATGAATCGATCTGTGCTTTACGGGTCTTATCTGGCTCCAAATGAACGGATGAAGCCGACAGCTCCCCACGCCAGCCTCTCCGTTCTCACCTGGCCGACAGATGTTCACAAGTCTGCACAAAGCCTATTGAGTTTCACGGAGCAGACAGGGAGGGTGATTCTGCTCTCTGGAGGCCGGGAAAGAGAACCAGGCCGATTAATTAGGGGGGAAAGACTTACAGCAACGGCAGAAGCCCCAGGGATGCGAAGCAACCTTCCCGCCGGCTCAGTCAGGTTGGTAGCTAATTGGCTCTGGGCTCAGTTACCTGCCACGCATCCCCAAGCTCTCGTACTGAGGGCCTTGGCTAGAGTGTCGCTGGCTTGTTTTTTCAACCCCCTCCTAAAAAACCCAGGTCTGTGCCAGGGCTGCGGACAGCATAGGAAGTTATCAGTTTGTTGCTAGGTTGCCAACTTTGGGTTGGGAAACTGCTGGAGGTTGGGGAGATGGAACCTGGGGAGGGCAGAGTTTAGAGTGGGAAGGGATTCCAGCAGCATATAATGCCATAGAGCCCACCCTCCAAAGGAGTCATTTTCTCCAGGGGAACTCCTCTCTGTCGTCTGGAGATCAATTGTCGTTCCAGTAGATCTCCAGGCTTCACCTGGAAGTTGGTAACCCTGTTGCTTACCATTACGTACAGAATATTGGTTCAAAGTTTAGCATTAATAGAGGAGAGCCTTTCGGATGTGGCTGTGGCTCAGTGGGAGAGTATCTGCTTGGCATGAATTTGGTCCCAGGTTCAATTCCCAGCAGGCTCCAGTTAAAAAGCTCAGGTGGCAGGTGATGGAAAGACCTGTGCCCGAGACCCTGGAGAGGGGCTGCCCGTCTGAGTAGACAATCCTGGCCTTGATGGACCGATGGTCTGATTCGGTTTCATGTGTCCCACTGACACAAGCGGTAGAAATTTTCCTCCACCCCAAAAAACTGGGGTGGGGACAGCTGTGTTGTCCACCCGCCACCAAAGGAAGCGCTGGTTGTAGTCACATTTTAAAACAAGAGGGGCTGGGGCTGAGGTCTGTGTGGGAGCCCTAGTAGGCGAATGCAGGTCAAGAGGCCGTAAGAATCCCCCTGAAGGACTAGCCCGACATTCTGCTTCCCGCAGTCAACAGAGACCTCTCTGGGGAAACTCACAAGCAGGGCATAAAGGAAATGGCCTTTCCCCGTTTCCAGCATCAGTTGTTCAGAGGTAGACTGCCTCTGAGCATGGAGGTTCCATTTTGACATATAAATGCAAGGAAAAGCCATGACGGATTGGAACCAAGATTCACCCCCCCCCCTCTTGTTTCCCAGAGTGGCTGTTGGAAGAGGAGGATTCAGCGCTGTCCCTTTCCTCAGGTTTCACAGGAGGACAAACCAAAGAGTTAGAAAGAGAGGTCAGGGCACTCTGTTTACTGTTTACTGCCCTTTGATACGTAGCTTGCTATTCTCAGGACTTCCTCCTCCATATCCTCCTCCTCACTCCTTCTCTTCCTGGCATTGTTCCAGACACGATCTCTCCTTCTCCTCCCTCCATCTTGCAACCATGGATGCAGGACATGTCTTAGCATCCATGCCCATCCCTAGACTAGATACCTAGGTAGGATCTCTCTCTCCTCTTTTCCTACCAGAGTATGGAGTTCCTACAATAAAGATCTCTTATTTCCTTTCAAAATATAAGCAAGTGTATGCTTTGTTATTTTCTCTCCTGCACACACACCAGTTAGCAGAACCAGCTCACAACCACCTATAATCACGCTTCCTCTCCTAAACGATAGACTCTGCTAACGGCCCAAACATGGAATCCTTTAATTAGGTTTCTGGGGCCAACATATGATTTATTTATCAGTGGCCTCCAGGAAAGCCACAAAGCTGATCATGAAACAGCTCCCATGCAGCTATTCGCCACTTCCTGTTCCTTTAACAGAGGGACTTTTTCCCAGGTGCCCTTTTCTTTGCCCCTTTTTGCACAAGGTCCTGAATCTCTGCAAAACTAGGCAGTTTCCTGGGAGTAAGCCCTATAGAGAACAGCTCTGCTGTTTTAGCCATGACACACACACACACCCCACAGAAGCCAGGAAGGACGGAAAGAAAGGGGCATTCAGATCCATTCTCTACATTTTAGCCTGCAATGGACGATTGGGAGCTGAAAGGAACCAATGAGAAGGCAGGAGTGGGGAGCAAAGCCTGGCCATGTGCATAAAGAGGGGTGTAGGGCCAGTAGGGCAGAAATGTTGGGATGGGTGTGGCATCTACCAAATGGCCCTGGAGGGCACTGTATGCCCAGGTGCATTGGCAGAGGATTTTCTTTTCCTCCCTCCTGCACTGTTACACTTGTGTAATTATCACTTCCATTTCTTAGAGATGATTCTGGGCTTCTGCCACCAGTATGCAGGCTATTTCCAACTAAACCCTCTTGTAGGCAAAAAGCGCAAACCAAAAGAGGGGGAGAAGGAAGATGGAGGCAGATTCCTGGCTGAGATGGGAGCCCTAATCTTAAAGTGGAGTGTTGACTATCAGGGCTGTGGCTAGCCTTTGTTGGTCAGGGGAACTGCCCGCCACATTTCCCCCTGAGGCTTTTAAGATATGAAGGAGGGAATCAAGAGTAAACTCACCGAAACTTATGTAACCTCTTTGCCTGGCAAGTGTTTCTGGGCTTTTAATGTCTCTGAAGGGACATTAATTCTTTTTTAATGTTGCAAAATGTTGGTCACTTCTAAGTAGGGTTGCCAGCCCCAGGTGGTGTCTGGAGATCTCCCGGAATTACAATTGATCTCCAGGCCACAGAGATCAGTTCACCTGGAGAAAATGGCTGCTTTGGAGGGTGGACTCTATAGAATTATACCATGGTGAGGTCTTTTCCCTCCCCAAACCCTGCCTTCTCCAGGCGTCACACCTCGCCCCCCAAATCTCCAGGAATTTCTTAACTTGGAGCTGGCAACCCTACACAAACACCCCAATCTCCTCGCTTTACTCGTAGCAAAAGGAAGGTTTCCTGCTGGTAATGTCATAAGGACAAAAATGCTGGGGAGTGGATATTGGATGGCCAATTGAGAAGTTCAGTGGGTGCAGTTTAGTATGCGGTCAGACTCTGGGGAGCAATAGCTCTACCCTGCCATTTTTAAAAAACAGAAATGTTCCTGTTCTAAAAACAGGCTCCCTTACTTTAATGCAGTCAGACTTTTTTTGAGATTGCATATGTGGAGGTGGGGTGTGTGGGGGTGGGAGAGGTTATAGCAAGGCAACAGGGTAAAAAAAAAATGCCCCCCCCCAAAAAAACATTAACCTTATCCATGATTTGAATCCAGGAAACATCACTTCTTGTTTTGCCATTTACAGAGATTAGAAGGGAACTGCCTTCTTAAAATGTAAGATACGAGCATGTCAATTATTCTTGTTTTCAGGCTGCACCTCTAGAAGTTAAATCTCTACAATGGAGTGGGTGTGGAAATGCATCTTGGCTCTAGTATAGATACATGCAGATGAACGCTAAGGCGTCATGTGACGCACAGCTTGCCGGTTTATGCCATGTAGCTGAAGAGGGCATCGGCAAGCCATGCGATGTGAACTGCTGAGAGCCTGTTCCGGGAGGATTTTCTCCAAGAAAAGAAAAAAAAACCCTCCAGTGTTTTTTAAGTCAATGTAGGAAAAGGTATGCCCTGATCTGAATAGCCTTGGTGAGCTGGGCTATTCATGGGAGGGCAAAATCCAGAAAATGGTGAAAGGGTTGAAGTTAATGTCAAGACTCCCATCCAAATCTCACACTGTATTATTGTGCTCAGAGCGTTGGACTAAGACCTAGAGCAGACTGAGAGAGAGTGATTGGGCTAAACTCACCCAGCAAACTTCATGGCAATGTGGAGCTTTGACCCTGACTCCACCCACATCGTACCCTGACCTGGAGAGCCCGGGTGAGCCTGATCTCATCAGATCTGAGAGAGATTGGGCCATGCTACAAGTGACGAATGACATACATGCATTCCTCTCTGTTCACTTGCGCTCCACTTGCACTCCACTCGATCACAGTGTTGGCTAAGGCTAGGCAGGGTTGGACTTGGTTAGTAATTGGATGGGAGACCTCCGGCGAAGATCAGGGTTGCACAGGCAGGCAATGGCTAACCACCTCTGCTAGTCTCTTGCCATGAAAGCCCTGCCATGTCAGCTATGACTTGAGGGTGCTCTCCACCACCACCAGGACAAAGTATAGCAGAATACGGAACAGCATTCTATAGGTGCTGAAAAGACATCCGCTCTGCACAGTAGGGGTAGCAGCTGAAGGCCAAGCTAGAAGTGACGTAGGACCAAGCTAGAAGTGACCTTGAACAGCAAGTGAACAGACTCACATGCATTCCTCCCTGCTCACTTGCGTTTCACTTGCACTCCACTCGATCATGTGATCGAGTGGAGTGCAAGTGGAGTGCAAGCGAACAGGGAGGAATACACGTGAGTCTGTTCACTTGCCGTTCAAGTGTCATTCGTCACTTGTAGCTTGGCCCAATCTCTCTCAGTTTTGGAGTTCCCTCAAAGCTGCATTCTCCCAGGGAATGCAGAGTTGTTTTCACCCCATCACAACTGCCGAACTGCCCTCCCCACGTAACCAACAGAGTCATTTGTACGCTCCTTTTTGTTCCTTTCTGCTGTTGTATCTTCCCGCCGTAGTCGTCCCCGGCGAACCTCACCTGCTTTGCAGTTTGATAGACTCCACTGGAAACCTAAGCGAAGTGCAGCGGCTTTCCCACAGATTTCTAAAGATCTTTCATCGACCCATCCTGGAAGCCAGAGCACTTTGATAAGAAGGAGGTGGTGTGTGTGTGTCTTATTCCACAACGGCATCACACAGAGGAATGCGGATGGTGGGGGTGGGTGGGGAGATTTCGTGGAAAGGGAGTGTGTAAGTCACTTTTTTTTTTAAAGTCCTGAAATGGGGCCAGACTTTGTGAGGAAAAGGCCTCTGGGTAAGGATTGAATGGGATACACCTTCTCTTCCTTATTTTTTATTCTTTCAAGGGATAATGCTTGTTCCAGCACCATATTCTAAAATTATCTATTAGGGAATAATCTATTTTGCACGAGCTTGAGGAGAGGGGAATTTATTTCTTGGAAAAGAAGACCATTGAGCATGGGCGGGAAGCCAGGAGAAGGGCTTCTTACTTTTTAAAAAGCCCAGCTAGAGACTCTCTACACGAGACATCTGACACATGAAGAATATGTCGGGAGATGCAATTGTAGCCGGGAAGGGTAGTTTAAAAAGACAGAGCCGGCACCAGGGCAAAGGCTTTGCTATACACTGGAGCTGTGTGAAGGGGCTGTGAAATGCCAGAAGGGAAACTTCAGCCCATTATAATCTCTCTAGGTCCAACCAGGCACTGGAAGGCAGCTCCAGCCCATTTCGATTCCTCACTACCCTCTAGTTGCGATCCCACAGTTTTAGACTGGAGAAGTGAAATTGACAGAGCCTTTGGGAGGCGAAGATGAAATTAACAAACCCTCTGAGGAGTGATCTCTGCCAGTTCTGTCTTTTTAAACTATGCTTCCTGGCTAACATTGCGTCTCCCTACACTTGACGAACACGTGCCAAGGCTTCTTGTGTACAGAGACTCCTAGTGTAGAGGTTAAGATCTGCAAGCCTGGAAGTTCAAATGTCACCTCAACCACAAGCAATCTCAGCCACATCCCCCTTTCTGTAATATTGGGAATAACAACACTGGCCTGCCTCACAGGGTTGTTGTAAAAATCACTGAGACAATGTATGTGAATCATTTCAAATACTCTGAAGAACTATACAAGTTATATTATGATTTTATATGTTAAAACTAAAGTTCATAGCAAATAGGGCTTTTTGGGGTTCATTTTTTCATTTATTTAAAAACAAAGGCACAACTTCTGTTGCAATATCTGTTTGATTTTGATGATTGGAAAGCTTCAATTTCAGTTCATATCTTCTGCTCTCCCCCCCCCTCCTTCCTGAACTCACTTAATGAGGGATGAAATGAATGGTGTTTATTCATTGTCATTACATTCATTATTAGACCATCTCGTTTTCATCACCGTAAGGAACGCAACAAAGGCATTTTCCCAGTTCCGTTTTCAATCATTCGAAAGCAAATGCTCATACCTATTTTTCTTAAATTTGAAATCAAATGTACATCCCTAGTTACATGTAGCCTTCACTGATATCTGCAGTGAACTGATATTTAAATCTGCATGATTGCAATTTTCTGTAAATGAAGCTTCAATAACTGTGGGCTGCCATTACATTATGCTGAAAGCAAAATTTCAGACAAGGATTCCTGGCGGGACGAAAAGTTGTGATGTGAAAATTTCTCTTGAGGACATCACACACCTCTCTCTATTTTGACTCTGCCCCAGTGGCTAATGATACATTTGTAGGTTCCTTGGGGCAGTGGCCTATTATTATATGTTCACCCCATTCTTCCTGCAAGGAGCTCTGGGGTGATGTGCATGGTTCTCCCCTCCTTGATCTTGTCTAACAACATGAGAGGCTGGTAACATGAGAAGTGGTTTGCTCAACGTTACCTCAAGACTAAGAGGGAAACTACACGAGGCACCCGTGCATGTGTCAGGCCCTGCAAGATTCCCTGGGTAATGTAGTTTTAAAAAGAACAGCCACTGCATGCGATTCTTTGCCAGGGGAAGAGCAGTGGGGAAGATATTCTCTCTCTTGTCTCTTGTAAAAAGCCTCCACTCGGGTTTTCCTTCGGGAGTACTCTCTCTCTCTCTCTCTCTCTCTCTCTCTCTCTCTCTCTCTCTCTCTCTCTCTCTCTGAGTGGAGGCTTTTTGCAAGAGACAGAGAGAGAATCCCTCCACCACCACTTTGCCCTCGGTGGAGAATCACATGCAACGGCTGTACTTTGTAAGGCTACATTACCTAGTAAACCTTGCGGGACCTGACAAGTGAAGAACACACATTGGGCGTCTCGTGTAGTTTGGCTCTTTAGAGGGGTTTCAATCCCAGGACTCTCCGTTCGTGGTGTGATTCCCCAACCACTACACAACCCTAGTTTAAAAGCACCGATAATTACCAATAATAGCAATGCTTGGGGTGAATCAGCTGGGCCTGGACAGGGTTTGTGGCCTGACAGAACAGGCTCTGGGCGGGAGTCGTGGAGCATGACAGAACCCAGCCGGGGGCCACTTTGATAGCCACCTGCTCTGAGGAGGGATCCAGTGTCTCCAGGGCCCTTCAGTTCCCCTTTGCCCACTCAGCTCATTAGCTAATCCTGGCTCTTGATCCAAGAATTGCTTGACCGCGAGAGGCTCCCACTTGCCTCTCATTAGCGCTTCCGAGAGCCTCTCACCGCTTAATTAAGAAATGTCTCCTGCAACCGAGAGCCAGGCCATGCCTTTAAACAAGGGCTGACTGACAGCGAAGGGACAGAAAACTTAAAATCTTGTAAGGGAGAAAGAAAGGAGAGAGAAACCCTTTCAGTCTTTGCCACTGAACTGTCCCCTCTTTTTCCCCATTAAGGAGGTCTGCCAGAGACCTGGTTCCGTACGTGTCTCTCAAAATGCCACTTCCAACATTCAGTTCCTGAGGTCCACAGCTGGAACGGTACCCTGATGTGTGCAGCTTCCCAGTTCAAGCTGAAACCCCAGTTATGAATGGCACAACAAGAATCCCATGGGGTGTGGCCAATGCTTCTCTGTGCTGGAGACACAGTGTGGTCTTGTGAACGGAGGAACAAGGACTCGTGTGGCTTGGGTACAATCTCCTTTCATTCGTTTTAACTGGGTGACCTTGGTTCATTCTCTGTCTCAACCTGATCTACCCCTTCGGGTGGTTGGGAGGAGCAGAGAATGATGCCGGCTACCTGGCTCACCATGGAGGGATATCCTATGATAAATTTCTATGCTTGGGTAGATCCAGAATTGCCCGCCTGTCTCTATGACTCTGATCACCTTTCTGGTAAATCTGGCAAAATGGGATCTTCTCCTGGCCAAGTGAAACTACAAAATTCCGAGATTTCTCTTCAGAAAACTCCTTGTCCAAAAATCAGGGTTTGGATATATGAGACCTCAAGATACGTTGAGATTCAGAACCTGAAACCTATTTTCCTTCCTTTCCTCTCTTGTTTTCTTCTCTGCCCTGTTCCATTTGCATTCTGCAAAAGTAGAGGAAGAACACAGAACACGTGGAGAGAGAGTTATGGTGGGTCATATCTGGGCCCCGTCTATCCATCACATCTTAAAAACCAGTCCCTCTCTTTTCCCAAGGAGCTCAGGGCAGTAACATGGTGTGAAACCCTTCCTCTGCTTTATCCTCACAACACCCCTGTGAGGTAGGTGAAGCAGAGAATGCTTTGCCTAAGGTCACCCAGTGAGCTTCCTGGCAGAGCAGGCATTTGAACCCAGGACTTCCTAGTTTTCCTCTGACACTATAACCAGTGCGCCACATTGGCAGTTAGTCCACCATCTGGACTCCCAGAGGCCCAGAAACAGGCAAAGAAGCCAAAGCTTCCTTCTGCTGAGCGAATCAGAGGTCCACTGCCTCTGAACATGGAAGCTCCATTCAGCTATTTGCTTTTGTGTTTTTCTGCTCTGCCTGTATTTATTTTAACCCATCTGTACCCATCTTTCTTCCAAGGAGCTGGGGGGAGGTTTGGCTTTATGTGCATGCCATCCTCCTGGCTTTTTTATGGTCACAACAACCCTGTGAAGTAGATCCACTCAGTCGCCTAATTAAAGCTTCAGGGCTAAATGGGGATTTGAACCTTGGCTGCTTGGATTCAAGGCCATCTGCGACACCGCTCGGTTATCCCAGCAGCTGGGCTTTCTCTGGTTTGTGCCTTGGCTAAGGGGGAGTGGGGCAGGTGGACCCGAGATAGCTCAGATAGAAGATGAAGCTCATGGGTGGCTCGACCGTGGACCCCTCCCCCGCCCTCCCCAGGCCTTTGAGAAGGGCTAACCTGGGAAGCAAGTTGGTCTTCGGAGAATTAAGAGAGGCGGGAAGCAGAAGTATTTTGTCACGGGAGTTGGTGGTGTCTCTTCCCGCTTTGAAGCCATGTCCTCTAGAAGCTGCCTGGCTTAGCTCATAATAGGGAGGCTGTGATGTCACCCCATGACTCTTGCTAAGGTTACCAGCCATCCAGAACCCTTACCAGGACAGTCCAGCTCTCTCTCTGGCTGCCCAAGTGGAGACAGAAGAGGGGAAGGAGGAATAATTTGGAAGAGCTATGGAGCACCTGTGTGTGTGTGTTGCCCTCAAGTCACAGCTGACTTATGGTGACCCCTGGCAGGGTTTTCATGGCAAGAGATTATCAGAGGTGGTTTGCCTGACTCTGCAACCCTCGTCTTTGTTGGAGGTCTCCTTTCCAATTACTATCCAAGGCTGACCCTGCTTAGCTTCCGAGATCGAATGAGATCAGGCTCACCTGGGCTATCCAGGTCAGGGCACATAATGGAATGGAAAGAGGAAGGGGGGGATTCTGAGCCCCACAAGAGAGGAGAAGGAGGAGGCAGACACTGGCATTGTTATTATTATTGTTGTTATTCCACCTTTCTCACTGAGATCCAAGGCAGATTACATACTGGAAGTGAATACAATATAATCAATCACTAGGACATTCGATCACAGCGAAATTACAATAAGATCTGCAGTTGGGGCATTCAATGAAAAACAGAATACAGTAGAGTATGTGTAACTTTGAAAAGTAGCCTAAAACCGAAACACATAGATGAAACCTTTCTGAATTAAAGCGTAAGTGATTGATGTGACATCTTTAGCAATGTCGAATTACGGCTAAGGTGAGAGGGGCCTTTTCTGTTTTTGACCATCAGCCGTGCACTTGGCACCTTACGATCTAGCCAAAACCACTCAAAATAAAGACAGTACTCTAGCCCCAATGAGCTTACATGGTAAAGTTTTTAAAATGAGTTAAGCAGGGAAGGATGCGACAGGGAAAACTGTTGTGCAAGCAGGGCTTTTTTCCAGCTGGAATGCCATGGAACGGCGTTCCAGAACCTCTTGAAAGTTATCATGTAATCAGAAAAGGGCCCCGCCCCTTTCCTCCCTGATCAGCCCAAGTGTTGCTGCTTTCAAAGCCAGCAGGTTTTTTCCCACTGACAGGAGGGGGATTCCCCTCTCATCAGCTGAAAAAAGCTGTTTTAAAAATGCTGGTGGCTTTTTCAGCAGAAGGGAGAAGGAGGAGGGACCTCCTCCTCCTCCTTCCCTCAGATGAAAAAAGTAGGAACATTTGAAAGCAGCAACATTTTTCATGCCACGCAAGAAAACTGTTGCTGCTTTCGAAGCCTGAAGCTTTTTTCAGCTGACAGGAAGGGGATTCCCCTCCCATCAGCTGAAAAGCGGCTGGCTTTTGAAAGCAACACTTTTGTTGCCATTTGCAAATGGCAAGAAAAGTGCCACTTTGAGCTTCAGTGTGCTCCGTAAAGATTCCTGAATCATTTAGGAGCATACCGAAGCGTTTAAACATCTGAATCCCGAAGCAGCTTGCCGCTTGAGAGTTCCACCACCTTTTTCCAGAAAAAAGCCCTGAATTAGGACCAACAAAATTGCAAACAAGCTTTTGAGTTCCTTAGAACTTCTTCATCAGAACAGATGTTCAGTTCATAAAAAAGTAGACAGGGAAAAAAGATGTTCCCGGGTTTGCTGGAGAAACCCCGAGCCTGCAGTTTGTGGAGCCTTAAATTGGAACACAGAATGGGTTTTGCAGACTGAAAGAGAGAAGGTGGTTTGGGGTACTAAAAGGGCCCAAGATGCTCCAAAAATCAAGATGAACAGATGTTCTCTGTTTCATTTCTGTTTGTGTCAAGAGATCTAGTAATTTGTTTTTTGCTGTCGGTTTTGCAGATGGCTTTTATATCATGTATGTACGTTGTATGGTTTTTAATACTGCAATTTATACAGTATTTATATGTGCAGGACACATCCTTTATCCAAATGATAAGATGAAGAGTGTATGTTTATTGAGGCACAAAATGCATGTATTTGACAGGGAAAAAATCAGCTTGAGGAACAGGTGTGTGAATGAAGACTGTGGGTTCACTTTTGCGCAAGAGAGAAACAAAATCCAAATGGGGACTTTTGTTTCGAACCATTAAGGAAAAGAAATTTGAAATCAACCCTAACTAAAGGCTACTAGAAAAGAGAAGCCACAAATGTGAAAATTGACTACAAATTATATAGAAGGTTTATGTCAATTGCGGCTTCCGTGCAGGAGAAGAATGTGAAAACTTTTCAAAAACTGCCAGAATATGAGTTTAGCTAGTAATTTGAACAAGAGCTGGAGATAATTGTCCAACCCAAACTGGCCTCCTAAAGTAGATTTGGATTGGAAACAAACAACATTTGGTTGTGTGAACTGAAGCCCAGAACTTGAAGACTCCGCTCCCATCTTTCTAACAGCTTCCCAGTGAATGAAAATAAAACCAGGGCCATGTGTATATTAAAAAAAAGCCCAGGGTTGTTTTGTTATGTTTTTTGAACATTAGCAGTTGCAGCTGCTGTCCAAGATGCTCTTTTGAATTTCGCATTTGATGAATTCTACCCAACAGAACATTAAAGAATGAAACAAGGGAAAAATACTCCCCCCCTGGCCAGTTGGGTTGATGAAAAGATCCAAATGTTCAGAAATACTCCTCTAGCCAATTATTTATTTCAAAGGCACCACTTGGGATCCTTCTAGCAGTGAGGAAAGCCAGCAGTCTGCATCGGTGTAAATCTTTTTGTTGACCTCTTCTCAAAGATCGAGGAAATGGCTGGACTTAAAAATGATTTCGGGGCACTGGCTTGAAACAGGCAAATGAGACATTTATTTAAGAGATTTCTAGGCTGTCTCATCAGGGCCCATTACACGTATATTGAAATGTCATTGAAATTGACTGTACTCACTCACACTGCGTAGTCCGCCTTGAGTCTCAGTGAGAAAGGCGGACTACAAATAATGTAATCAAATAAAAATGACATAAAAGAAACTACCGCTAATGTCCCCATTGCAGATCAACATTTCTCTGCTGCTTTTCATTGGCCGTTTCCGCCACGAAATCAGAATCAAAACTGCCTGCATCTGTTTTGGAAAGGCAACGTCAGAAATCGCGTGGAAAAGCTGCCAGTGAGTGTTCAGTGAGTGGGGCGCTACTTTTAGGACGTCTGGAAATGGCCATACTGTGAAAGCAACAGAAAGAAAATATCTTTCCAAGGACTACTTGAAACATCACGAAGGAGTGAGCAATTTTGGAACTGGCCAGCACCCTTCCTCGAACTGGATGTAAAACCTCAAAAAGAGAGGAAGAAGGAGGGGAAAGATGGCATTGGGCATATGAGTGAGAAAGCCAAGCCTGCAATAGCTCTTAAGAAGCTTAGTACAGAATCTGGAAAGCGAAAAAAGACCACAGCATCTGATGAAAATGCAGATTTGTTTGAGTTAGCCCTCCCAAAGTATAGAAGGGCATTTTGGCTTGCACGTTTGAATGCCTTGCCATCGGCAGTATTATAGGGAAGGTTTTGTGGTATCCCATATTCTAACAGACTCTGTGGATGTGATACTAACCGAATTGATCCTATCGATCATATTCTTTTGGAGTGTCCTGAACTTTTAGATTGGAGAGCTAAACTTACTCTTCCTCTGTTTAAGCAGGATTTTATTTCTCTTGAAGCTAAATCTTGGCTATTAAGAGATGAAAAAAAAAACAAGTAACTTCATTGTGTGGCTAAATTGGGGGAGGGGGCTGTAGTAAAATCATGTTGTTACTCTGGTAGTAAACTCTGGGTTTCCCTTTTAGTAGGTGACGGCTCACTGTTTATGACTTTGATCGTGAAAATGGTAATTAAGAAGAAGAAAAAGACCCAGCACTGGAGAATTCCTAATTTATTGGTTCCACTTTGTGGATGAGATCAAATAATTAAAAATTCCACAGTGTGTGGGAATTTCAATTAAGAGAGTTTTAGAAGCATCCCTACATGTAAACTGAACTTAGAATCTCTCTACACGAGACATCTTACATGGGGACACTCAAGTTTAGTCTCCCTAAATATTGGCAGGAGAGCGTAGTTTAAAAATGTTAGCAGGGGAGCGTAGTTTTAAAAGACAGAACCGAAGGCTCTGTCAATTTCACCTCTCTACAGGAGGGTAGATTAAAAAGACAGAGCCAACAGAGATTGCTCCTTAGAAGGTTTGTTAATTTCATCTTTGCCTCCCCCAAAGGCTCTGTCAATTTCACTTCTCCTTTGGGGAGGCAAAGACGAAATTAACAAACCCTCTGAGGAACGATCTCTGCCGGCTCTGTCCTTTTAAACTACCCTCATGTAGAGTATGCTTCCCCGCTAATATTGCATCTCCCTACACTTGAGTGTCCTTATGTAAGATATCTCCTGTAGAAGGGAGTAGGTGTGTACATGTGTGCAGTGAGGGGGGGGTCTGCTTTTGTGTTGTTGTTAAGAACGTCAAGCCACTTGGAAATGCTTAGCTCCAGCGGTGATCTTGGGCCATGATAAGGCGGGCTCCCTTGTTAAGTCAAAACACATCCCCGTCTCTGCCTAATACAAGGAGGCTCATAATTGCCAACACAAGAAGCAGATCAAAGAAGACCAGCCCCCGGGATTCTTCTCTTTAATGATTAAAGGTGAACTTTCATGCACGCTGCATATTTCTGACACACGTTATTTAAGTCTGCATCTTCCCCAGTCTTTCCCCTTCCTGTGCTTTATGTTTTAAGATGGGCTTCCCTCTCCCAGTGACTAATTATTAAAACATTCCCCCTTTTCCCCCTGCAGTGTATTCAAAGCATTAATTTGGGCTTTAAATGGCAGCGGCTGCAGACATCAGTGGCAGAGTGCTAGCCTGGCTGTTATCCTTTCCTCGGGGGGGGGGGGCGGGGTGAGGAGCAAGTGATGAGTTCAAATGCTGGACTCGGTCTAATAAGAATCCGGGCCCCTTTCACATGTCCAGATGGCTGACCTACCTGTAAGGTCTAGGGACTGCTAGATCTACCCCAGCTATACCCCAAAGCAGATTTACAGGGTCCATTTTAGCTCCTCCCCTTAATCTCTGCATTCTGTTCCACCTCTGCTTTGACTCAGCAGGTTTTCCCAGGCCCGGCCCCTTTTATACCCTTCTTCCTTCACAAGGCGAGAAACCCGAGTCCTGCCTAAAATCCTCTTTCAGCATCTTCCGTTTCTTTACAGACAACATATTTCTCGGTGCCATTTCTTTATTCAAGTGATTTGGGGGGTTATGGCCTCCCCCTCCCTATTGTAATAAACTTGAGATCCATTTTATTACCAGCGTTGTAATCGGACGATTAACAGCGAATATTGCCAGAAAATAAAATAACAGTCGCGTACACATATTTGTGGCTTCCGCCCTTCCCTCCCTGCTCTCAGCTAAATAGTCCTATTAATGAACTGAAAATCTTCGCCTTCAGCCAAACTGCATACTAATGGGAGCAGGCTTTCTAGGTCTTTCCATATTTCTGATTTGCTCTTTATCGGCCTCCCTTGGATGGTTTGAGTTTTATGAAGTTCTTGGCAGGAAGTGGCTTTGTTCAGTTCTGAGTCAAAGTACACAGTACATGAAGGATGGGAGCTATTTCCAAGGAATCAAACCTAGCTAGATCCACAGGGGTCATCATACGACCTCCTACCATGGCTGCCTGTCCACTATGTTGTCTTTCGGCAGCCAGAAATGGCTTGAAATCTAGGGTAACCACTACATACACGGCCCTGTGCCTCGTCTCTCCCATTGCTTTCCTCCACTGGTCCTCTTGATTCCCCTCCAGTGCTCATCTCCACAGAATTTGCGTCCTGCTGGCTCGGCTAGTAAGGGAAGTTGGTTATCCGGTTGGGAGGCTGCCAGAGCGCCATGGTGGGAAGGTGCAGAGAACTGAGCGCGCCACAGTTGCGACTTTGTACTAGCTGCTTCTGTGTGCCTGGGAAGAGCTTTTTTTGCCTGGAGATGGGAAGCACCCCCCCCTCTTTTCTGATTCCCATACCTGGAGCTATCTAGAAGGACCCTGGACAAATCAGGATAGCTTCCCCTGCTTCCTTTTCTCAGGAAAGAAGCAAAACATTTACCTTGGAGTAAGGGCACGGCTTACAGTTGCAAGTTTCCAGTATACACCTGAAAAAGGTATTTGGGGAGGGTCACCTGTGGCAGAAGGGGGCCAGGCTTTACAGACAGTGGACATGGGTGGAAGCAATTACATGGTTTGTCGTTGTTAACCTTTAAGAAAGAAGGTTCTGAGATTCACCTGCATCTGCCGATGGAGGTCCATTCGGGTGCTGATTACCTTTCTGTGTTCTGGCCTTGCCTTTCTTGTTTCGCTTGGCACCCACTAAAGCCCCCTTGGAGTTTACCTTGGAGGTGGAAAGGGACTTTCTGGCTATGTTGACAGAGTCTGCGATAGGTTCAGATGGAGTGATGATGACACCCACGTTGTCCTCCCGACCCTGAGCCACTAGTTGTGGCTCAAGGGGCCCCTCCTTAGGCCCCCTCTCCTGGGCCCCTGCTCCCCCCAAAGAAGCACCTTCCACATTCAAACCCTCTGTCTCCAGGAAGGTGCCTGTGGGTGGAGACTGATACTGGCCTTGGCTGGCCTCTGTCGCTTCATCTCTGCTCAAGTGGCTTGTTCTGGAGAGCCCTGAACCTGCTCTGGGAAAGCCCTGTAGGTCCAAGGCCTCCATTTCCTTGCTGGTACTCAGTCCACAGTTGCTGACATAGTCCAGCACGCTTTGCATCCTGAGCGCCAGTTTTTCACTTTCCAGCTGTGATTCGGACGCGTTTCTTTGAGCGTCTGCATCCTCTTTGGCAGGTTCACCTTGCTTGGTCAAAGGAGAGAAGATGGATTTCCTTCCAGGTACTTGTCTAGCTGATGCCCACTTATGCTCCGGACAGTGGCTGTGAAGAGAACCAAAGATCACCTGAGAGTTAATTCAAGAGTCATCTCATTTGGCCTCAATGATGTCCTTTTTGAGTCAGTGGAAAAGAGCAAGAGTCCAGTAGCACCTATAAGACTAACAAACTTTGTGGTAGGGGATGAGCTTTCATGTGCCACAGCTCACGAAAGCTCCTACCCTACCACGAATTTTGTTAGTCTTATAGGTGCTACTGGACTCTTGCTCTTTTCCACTGCTACAGACAGACTAACATGGCTACCCATCTTGATTTATCTTTTTGAGTCAAAAAGACAATTATTTGACCTTCTCTAAGGGTGATGGGCCCTGACCTGGATAGCCCAGGAGAGCCTGATCTTGTCAGCCCTGGTTAGTAATTGGATGGGAGTCCTCCAATGAAGGCCAGGGTTTCAGAGGCAGGCAATGGCGAACCACCTCGGTTAGTCTCTTGTCATGAAAACCCCACCAGGGGTCACCATAAATCAACTACGACTTGAAGACTCTTTCCACCACCAAGGATGATAGAGGGGTGGAAATCCCTTGAGAAATACAAATGGTTTCTCATTGGCCCACAGTCCCTCAACTTGCCAGCCATCGTACTTCCAGGGAGCTTAATCCCCTTGGCCAAGTCAATACATCCATACGGAAGGTCTCATAATGTCCATTTCATAAATTATCATTGAGACAGCAAGCTTCTAGGATTTGGTAGATTAACCAAATAAAACGTTGATTAGCCAAATTGGGGGGGAGGCATTTTTAATTGATGAGGGCCAGTTTTAACCCATGAAGACGAAATTTAAGGGGAATCTTGTCTGATTTTGTTCTAGAGTCACAGGGTTTGGAAAAAAAATATTTGAGATGGCCTCTTCAAAAAGAAAGACTGGTCGTTTTGTTCATTTCCTTCTAAGTATGGGTTGGGTCCCATAGCTCTGTCCACTAATGGGGCCGTTTATGCCAGAGACAAGAACCTTCCACTGATGCATGAGACGCTTCTGCCAGAGGGAAGGGCTCACTGCAGGATTCGACCCCATGTGTATGTATCTATTAACAGGGCTCATTTCAAGGGGGAACGCGCAGGAACGCAGTTCTGGCAGTTCCCCAAAGAGGTCATATGTCAGGTGGCCCCGCCCACCTGACTCTCGGCCATTTTGAACCTGTTTAGTCCTGGATTGGGGCCGAAACGACCTGGATCAGGCCTCTGACGGGTGGTGGATCACTCTCCTGTTCAGCAGCAGCCCAATCCTGACCATTTTGGGCCCCTTTTCGGCCATTTTCAGCCCCTTTTTGCCATTTTGGGCCCAATTTCGGCCCTGAATGGCGAGGCTTGGGTCCAAAGCAGCCAGGATAGGTGATGTCAGGGGGTGTGGCATATGCAAATCAGTTGTGCTAATGACACATTTCTGGTGATGTCAAGGGGCGTGACATATGCTAATGAGTTATGCTAATGAGTTGTGTTAATAAGTCCCTCCAGCTCTTTTTCTACGAAATGATCCCTGTCTATTAATTATATTTGTATTTTGCCCCTCCTCCAAGGAGCACAGGGCTCTACCCACCTCCTTTTCATCCTCACTTTAACCTCACAATGAACCTGCGAGGTCTTTTAAATTGAGGGACAGAGACTGGCCCAAGGTCACCCTGCGAGTTTGAGCTGAGAGCACTGTTGATCTCCCAGTCCATAAATTAAACCCAGCACTGCAAGATGTGGGTTCCCCCCCCCTCATTTTAAACCTCCTGGCTGAAATCACCCTCAGCTACAAGATCCCCCCGCTATAAACAACCACCTCTGCCCTTGGGGGAGGAGGGGTTGATCTGACCTAGATGGGAAGAGATTTAGATTCAAATGGCTATGAATGATTTTGGCACCATTGGTCTCTCTCAGTCTAACCTACCTCACAGGGCTGTTGTGAGGATAATATGGGAGGAATGATTTTGATCTAAATTATATGCCACGTTTGTATTGCATTTTAAACAAAACAAACCACTTCGGGATGCAATTTTTATCTGAAAAGTAGCAGCGGGGGGAGAATCCCCTTATTTCCGGCACCGGCCCGTTCCCCTAGAGCAACAATGAGATACCAACTGCAAAGAAAAGGCCAGCCTAGAAAATAAGCAGAGTTGGCCTCATCAGCCCCGTTTCATTTTGTTTGTCTATGTTAGCTGTTGTCATCATGCATGGTGTTGGGTTTGTCCAATTTCGTTGTTAGTATTGACGATTCGTTGGTTTCGTTTTTGCAATTTACACATGCAGGGCATATGATGCGGTGTGCGTTGGTGTGTGTTGGCCTCAACAAAGTGTGGAGGCTTGTTGCAGTGTAAGAGGCTCTTCCACTGACTGAGGAAGACTCCTTAGGCTGGAGGAAGGCTTCACACTTTGCTTAGCAGGGGCAATGGGAGCAGAAGACTGGCCCCTCTCTGCAGAATACTGTTTTACTAATGCACAAATCAGTGTTCGAAAATGCATTCCTTTTACAATGAAAATTCAGCACAAGGAAACAGCAAAACAAAGACTCGAGAATTCAGTTCACGTGAGGAAGAAGCAAAATCGAAAGAGGAAGATTTGAATTAAGGTAGCACGCTTGCGAAAAATTCGCTCACATTCGTAAGAAGTGAAGCAAAGTAACAGAAAGGCTAACCTTTGCTCAGCATATCCTAAACGCCTGAGTAAAGCTTTAGTGTATTGGGCTTGCAGATGAGCCATGGAGAAGGTCTAGAGCGAGCCGCGCATCCCCGTTTTGCAAGCAGGCTGGGACGGCGCCTTGGAGGATGATTTTTGCTTTGCGCTTGCTCGACACGCGTCACGCATACAGGCAGCTTGGCCCCAGAGCTCTGAGCATCCAGGATCCGAAGGCAGTTTCCCCCTGGCCGGCTCAGAGAAAGTCCTCTGTGCTATCAACAAGGGCTGGTCTCCTAGCAACTGCTGCTTAGGAACCGTTGCTAGAATGGTGAAGGCTTTCCTGCATTAATGAGCAGGCTAGACTTCTACCAGGGACGTGAGCGTGTGTGAGCCCACAAGCGCACGGTTATTTAAAGCCCATCCAAAGCTATCTCACAGTGCAGCTGCATGCATCCTGAAGCATCACCACAGCGCACAGAGAGCACCCTGAACAGAAGTGCACATCTTGGCAAGAGTGAACCAATGTTCCCCATTTCATTTCTTTTTTAATATTAACTTATATTTTTGTCCCCTTCTTTTCAGCTGCGTGCATCTGTTTGCTTTGTATGCACTATTCATGTGCCATTTATACATCCACTATATGTCATAATATGTATCGTGCTGGTTTACTGATGCAAAAATATTGTTAAAGATGCCTATATTTGATGGACAAAATTCAATGCAAAGAAGCGGGAAAAGGCCCAGAAATAAGGAATTGCAGGTTTAATTTGCGCCACAGAGCAATGAGATTGAAACAGGGCTTCTGAGGTCAATGGAACCGAGATGAGAAATTGAAATCCTCCTTTGTGAAACCAAGTAAGGGCCGTAAGAGCATTTTAATTCACTACACACAGGCTCACAGTCTGCCTAAAAGAAAGGACAGCCAACTGGTTATCGTGCAGGTCCAACTCACCTCTGAATAAATGGTCCCTGGAAGACTGAACACATTTTAATCAAGAGATGGTGCGAAAATGGAAAGTGATACAGAGATTTCCCATAGAAAGGTGCTTTAGAGATTTGCAAAATAAAGAAATAAAAATCTGCCTTAGTTTTTACATGCAAGGAAAAGCGCCCCCACACACACACACACTGTTAAGGGGGAAAAACCATACTCCACACTTCCATCTCTCATTTTGAAGCATGTAATATGTATAGATGCATTTGCGTATCATGCTGTGCTTCAGCACTTACACTCAGTATCTGGGAAACTGGTACTTTTACATGGCACCCACTTTATTATGGAGCCTGGCCACTCACAAGGGTGTCAGTTTGTGATGACAGCGTGTCCAGATTCTTTTTGAGTGGCGTTTTACCAATGTGCGAAAGCACATGTGCTCATTGGTGAAATGCGCCACTGGAAGAATCTCAGTGCAATTGTGCAGATGACCAGTCTTGCTTCTTGTCATGGTTTTGCCAGTGTGCATGCACGCGTTGGTAGCATAAAGGGGAAGGGAACTGAAAGATTTTGCAAATGGAACCTGAGCTGAATCCAGAATTATTATTATTATTTAGAAATTCTCCTAATAGAACCTGAATTATGAAAGAAGGTGGAAGCACAGATAGAAATTCTAGCACAAGAAAGTAAGGGGATGGAAAAGGCGGCTTCACTCTTCCTTGCTAAGTTGCACTGCGCAGGGAGCACATGAAATTGTGTGCACTCCAGCCAAAAGGGAGGCCGGCCTTTCAGCTCTTCAACAAGAGACCGATAACCGGCTTCTTTGGCGTCTGGGGCTCTGCAGCTGCTGTTCAGGTTCAGCGGCCTTTCCGAAAGGCTCAGCTCCCACCGAATTTTCAGATCATAATTTCTTACCTCTTTTGTGAGCCGTAAGGGCTAAACGGCAGCTCAGGCAGAGCCTTTGAAATTGTAATGACACCTTTGATTTTCAATCCACAGTTGAAGGCTGGGAGTGGGACGTCAGAGGGAAGGGGGGGGGTGACAGACGATCTCACGGGGCCGGAGACGGTCTGCAGGGTGGGGGGAGTGTAGCCCATTTCCAGAGGCGCTGGGGTGGAGGTGGGGATTATACAGTGGCTGATGCCAACGAACGATTGGGGGCTTATCAGACTGCTAGTTCAGTTTGGCAAAAACAAGCTGATTTTCGGCATCATTTTGGAGTTTTAACAGAAAGCACACTCTCCAAATTAAATGTGTGTAACAGCCATACAAGGAGTTTGAAACTGGTACCTTAGGAGTGGCCTGTTTAGGTTTGGAAATGGACGAATTCCTGAGCCAGTGGGCTTTGGGGTGGCCAAAGAAGGGGAGAAGTTCGT
This sequence comes from Eublepharis macularius, assembly GCF_028583425.1. Classification (NCBI taxonomy): domain Eukaryota; kingdom Metazoa; phylum Chordata; class Lepidosauria; order Squamata; family Eublepharidae; genus Eublepharis; species Eublepharis macularius. Next base: position 4,070,474 of record NC_072806.1, read on the forward strand.
CCTTCCCTTCCCTCTGCACCTTGCCCCCAGGATTCCATTTCTGTAACCACAGAATGTGAACAGAGATGAGCAAAAGCCCCCTTTTTTATTCCCTTTTCTTCCTGTTTTTATTTTTGTGAATAGCTTCAGTTCTCCGCGTTTTGCTCTTGGCTATTTAGGTTCCTTTGTGTTTGTGTGTGTGTACGCTGTTCAGTTTCTAGACACAATTTATACAGTATTGACAGGTAGAATGGATGTCTTTTGTAATCTGTAAAATGGATGTTGCGGATGCATTGACACAAATCACATTGAAGAATATGCACATTTTGTGGGGGGAGATTTGATGTGAGGGGACAGATAATGAGGTGGAAATCAAGAATACGAGGCTTGATATATGCCCGATTAGGTTAGCAAAACTGAAATGAGAATGTTTTGTTCAGAATATTAGGGAATGGGATAGGGTTGCCAGATGGGGTCCAGAATAGTACCAGACCCCAGGGGTAGGAGTGGCACTTACAGGTTTTTTTCTTCACTTCGCTGGTATGGTCATAGATCCAAAGGAGTTAGCCGTGTTAGTCTGCAGTAGCAAAACAGCAAAGAGTCCAGTAGCACCTTTAAGACTAACCAACTTAATTGTAGCATAAGCTTTCGAGAGCCACAGCTCTCTTCGTCAGATGCAACGATGCTGCAATGATGTCACTACCAGAAGTGATGTCATCGTGCTGCTCCAGGTTGGCTGGTCACTCCTGAGCGGAGCCACACAGCCACAGGAGGCTGGGAAGGTGGGTGGGCTGGCCAGGTGTCCAGTATTTGGAGAATGTTTCCACCAGACATTCCTCAAAAATACTGGACTGTCCAGATTAATACCGGACACCTGGCAACCCTAATTAGGGATAAGAAATTCAAAATCATCTCTAAGTGTGACACAATCCAGGATGTGACCCAAGAAGACACAACAACATGGCTAGCAAAATGCCCACTGTTAGAAAAGGAGTCATGGCCTTTGATTGCAGGTGTAGAACAGCGTAGCAGTTAGTGTTGGACTAAGACTTGGGAGGTGAATTGGGTTTAAATTCTCAATCCTGCCACGATTTCCATTGGGTGCCCCAAAGCCTGTCATTCTTTCTCAGCCTTCTTACCTCACAGGGTTGTTGTTGTGAAGATGACATGGGGAAGCGAGAACCATGGACACCATGGACACTAGAGAAATGGTGGAATTAGAATATATACTAGATAGATTTTGTCCTGTAGAATTCAACAGGGCACCTGCCCCTTCCCATGTACAGCCCGGCTTTCTTGGCCACATTCTGAATGTGGCCCCAGTCTCAGCAGGGCAGTTAACTTGTGCCTGGCTTGTGTCACTTGAGACTCCAAGTTGTGGCTCACATAACGGAATGCAATTCCATTAAAAAAAAGGTTCCCTGCAGTTAGAAATCTAGCATGGCAGGCTACAGTTCTTCTCCCTGACGTGCTGGTTTTTCTACATTCAAGGGCCATTTGGAATGCCATTTGGAATTCACAAATTGTGTGGGGAAGTTCAGATCTTCTTATGCCCTTTGGGTACATCTGCGCAGAGGTTTCGTCAGGGTCTGGAAGGAAAACCTTGACACGGGTTGTGGTATGGTGCTTGTGTGGGATATCACACCTGCAGAATGGTACAGGAGGATTGTAAGGGACCATCCCACAGATAACTTCTCATCGCATGGCACTTGCCTGATACAGATTCCTTGCAGCCATGTTTCGATGGACTTGAAGTGGTACTCCATGCTTCCATAAGTCTTTGAGACAAACTTGAAGGAATCAAAGACTTGCACTTTGCCCCCCTTCCACCTGGCTCCAAGGCTGCGCTTCTCTTCTCCCAGCCAGATTTCCACATGGACGATGTCGTGGGGTTGCCGTGCCCCTGCAATGAGGAAAGAATGTGAGATTCTTTTCTTGGAAGGAAAAAGAAGGACCTGTTATCCTACTTATCTATGAGTCTGTGGCCCCCACCATTACTTTATTTTATTTAGATAATATACATGCTTGCCTGTTTGAGGCGGGTCGCAAACTAAGCAAGGTAATAATATAAAATCGTTAAAATTAACAATCCATTAAAACCCCAGAAAAGAAAAACCCTCAGAATAAAAGCACATAAAACTATTAAAAGCACATAAATATAGATGTGCATAGATGGAAAAAGAAGAAAGAGGAATGAGACTGGGCAGAAAGCGACAGGTAGATGAGTAGATGGACGGCTGCGGGTGGGGGGGGGTGCTGGTGAACATTTACGTTGTGTATCAAAGTAAGTTCCTGAAATGAAGACGAGGTCTCCGGGCTTCAGGTGTTCCTCGCTGGGGAGAGTAATAGGAAGGGTGTCGTACTGGTATGCTTGGTTTCCCGAGCCAATATAGAAGCCGAAATCTTCCGTTAAGTCCCGTACCGCTCTTCGGATAAGCCCGCAACAATCTAGGAAGAGCAGAGACTTGGACTCTGGAGCTGCAGAATGAAGCAAACCGAGTGTCAGCTGAAGGTTGAGAAGGAGAGCCAAGAAAACTGTGACCTTGGCACAGTGGCTGGGCCAAAAAGGGGCCCTGAGAACAAAGAAGGGTGCTGTAGGTTTAGGGGAACCATCTGAATGGATCAGGACAAGGTCCAAGTGATCCAGCACTGATTCTCTCTTGAACCAGGGCCTGTTTTAGAACCCTCTGGAAGTTCACAAGCAGGGCATGAAGGCTGATAAAGGTGGATAATCAGGGGTACACTGCCTTGGAATACGGGAGTTCTATTCAGTAATCATGGCTAAGAACACAAGAGCATGGAAATTATCCATCTGCGTCAGGCCAAACATCCGTCTACTCCAGCCAGATCGCTCACAAATGGACACTCATATTTTGATATTCAGTGGTATACTGCTTCTGTCCATGGAGGTTCTCTTTAGCTACTGTGCCTATTGGCTGGCAATAAGACATTTCTTCCATGGTTTCCCCTAACCCTTTCCCTAAAAAATAAAATCTAAACTTGTGGCTTTAACCACAACCTCACTGGATTGTCACAGGAAAAATTGTTCCCTTTTGTTCTCTCTGCCAATCAGTTTCATTGGATGACCCGGAATTATATTAAAATGAAACCAAGAGATTCTCCTCCATCCAGTCTTTCCTCCCTGTTCACGATTTTACAAACCTCTATCGCATTTTTCCATCACAGCCCCTCCCCATTCTATTCTCTAAAACCAAAAAATAAACATTTTCAAACCATCCGCTATTTTAGCGGATATTTTATGTACATCGAATAGCACCTTTAAGACTAAGCAACTTTATTGTAGCATAAGCTTTCGAGAACCACAGCTCTCTTCATCAGATGCATCTGACAAAGAGAGCTGTGGTTCTCGAAAGCTAATGCTACAATAAAGTTGCTTAGTCTTAAAGGAGCTACTGGACTCTTTACTATTTTGCAGCTACAGACTAACACGGCTATCTCCTCTGGATTTAGCTACATCTATTACACTTGCGTCCCACTATTCCTCTAAGGAGCTCTGGGCAGCCTACATGGTTCTCCTCTCCTCCATTTCAGCTTCACAGCAACCTTGAAAGGTAGGTTAAACGGAGAGAGAGTGACAGATCTAAGGCCACCCAGTGAGCTTCACAGCTGGCAGGGATTGGAACTGGCTGAAGAAAATGCCCCTTACTGCCAGGTTGGTGGTATTTCTTGGCATAAGGCACTCCAATGTAGCTCTTAGCTTGCTTGAGAAACTTCATCCGAAGCTGCCACTGGGCTTCTGGCTGTTGCAGCCGTCTCTGTATCAGTACTTTCCTTCCAGCGAATCTCTGGAGTTCCTCCTACAGTCACACACAAGGAAGTAGGAAATAAAACAGAACGGTGTCACAAATTGTCTTGGTATCCAGCAGTGCAGGCCCATAAAGAGAAAACACCCTGACTGTGCTAGGGGTGAGCAAACGCCCCCTCGTGTGATCCCGTTTTTTTTAATATTCTTGGCTACCTTGATGTTGATCACACAAATGACTGTCTCGAGATTCTTTGTGTGTAATGTCTTGCCAACATGAATACGTGCTCTTGAGCACTGATGAAACACCACACAAAAAGAATCATGGCACGGCCATACATACCACGATTGCTTTTCTGCAGTGCTTTCGTTATTGCTCAGGGGGATGCATCAGTCACACGGAAGCGAGAGACATAGGAATCAAACAAATTGAGAGAGACAGCAGATGCTGTACATGTAGCACTCCGAGAACCTTTTTTAAAAAGTAACAACAGAGATTTCTGAATGCCCAGATCCACAATGGAAACAAGACCAGATGATCTGGAACTCCAGAATGCAAGGGAAAATTGAACGATGTTTCCGAACTTAGATACATTCTTCTGCATAGAGTCTGTTCTCCAATGAAGTTAGGCAATGGAATTGGGATGGGAGGAAGCTTAGCCATCTCTGTCCTGGGGTTTGCCATTACTTTCCTCTGCAGAGTTTTCCTTGGTGGTCCCCCATCTACTCGCACATGCATAATAAGTCTTGCAAACTCCCTCTTGTGAGAAGAGAGAATTCAGGAAGCCCTGTGGCACATGCAGGTAGGTGACCACGTGGTGGGGGAACAAGGAGGGAAGATGCAGCTACCGGGTGGCTTGCCAAGAAACCACTGCTCCTGTATCCCCCTGTAGAAGATGTCCTGGAGCTGTGACATTCTGCTTGTGTGAAGGTAGGAAAGTGGGAGCCATTCCAATAGTGTCAGTCTGGCAGAGCGGACTCCAGTGGATGCCACTAGGTGGCACTGCACAGTCGTCCTTTTTGTTCACACCCGCCCTGGCATGGCTTTATTTATATATGTATATATATAAAATATACAGAAACCGCGTCCTTTCTATGATATTTTATTGGTGTCTTGATGCAATTTGTACTTCTCTGTTGCCCTTTTTCATTTCTCTCTTAGCCACAGGCTCTGCGGGCAGCACGTTTCCAGGGACCTGTGATTTCCTTAATGCTTAGAGGCAAGTTCTGAATAATGCGGAGGGGAATCACTGAGCGAGCCCCAGCGTTAGATTTTTCATTTTCTAATAAGTGAGAGCGCGAGTCTTCAATCTGGGGGGTCAACCCCAGCACTTCCAGGCAGTGCAGTTAATTATCCGTCTTTGCTTTGGCTTTTGAACTACAGCCTGATGGGTCAGAAATCAGCCAGCAAAGTTTGACAGCGTGTACCAATAAAGGCAACCACGTGTTAGCATCTGCACTTTATAGTGGTCCTAATGATGCAGGAGAAGGGCCAGCTGGCAACACTATTTGGCCAAACTCTGAAATCTGTCGAATGAGGAGGGAAACATCCCCTTCAGTTTTTGGAATGTGGGATATAATTAAGAGAACCAGAAAACCAGCCCCCCCCCAATGGGGCCCGAAAGCTGCTTACATAGTTCTCCTCTCCTCCATTTTATCCTTACAACAACAACCCTGTGAGGTAGGTTAGGCTGAGTGCATGTGACTGTCCCAGGCTCACCCAGCAAGTTTTCATGGCAGAGCAGGGATTCGAACCTTGCACTACCAGATCCTACTGGTAGTGGATACTGGATATCCTACTGGATAATTAGAGTAGACCAGAGAAACCTTGCTAGACCGAAAGTATCTGACTTAGTATAAGGCAGTTTTATGCATAAACAACCAAGGGGTAATTTTTTTCTGTTGATCTCATCCCGTATCTATTTGTAATGAGCGATCTTTTCTCTATATCTCCCTCACTTCGGCATGCCAACAATTCTTTCCTTTTTTCCCCATTCTGTTATTTCCGCGGCTTCTCTCTTGCCCTCTCCTAAATCATGCTGGACGACAACTTGCCAAGCAGATGTTGCTGAACTTCAGGACTTTTTCTCCCCCAGCTGCCTGGTCTTTTATTATTATTATTTTCACGGCCTGAGATTTCTTATTTCACAGTACAAAGAGAACCAAACAAAGAGTGCTCCAAGTGATTTATTTGCCCTATTCCTGGATATTCAAAGAAAATGGATACGATACAGTACGAAGGGAGACTCATGAAAAATATATATATATATATATATATATATTGTGCTATTCGTGACAACAGAACTACTGAGGGGAACTTCACAAAAGCCCTGCTGGTTCCAGAGGCCTAAGCAAGATCAGAATCCAATGCACGAAAGTGATCCTAGAAGAGGAACAACGAAACAGCCTTTTTATTTGCCAAGGTTTCTGGCAGCCGCAGGTGAACATCCCAGTAGCTACGCTGATGTGGGAGTCACCTGCCAACTCCTGCCTGCTGGCAGCGCTGCGCAGCTTATGTTCCTATGGGGTGCAGCCTCATAGCAACCGTCCTGCGTCATCTGGCGCCCGTAATCACAACGGGTGTGGGGGAGTGAGCAGGAAGGAAGCACGGCAGGTGTGCATGTCCCATCCCTAAAGTTTCGCGTGGCCTGCATCCCCAGAACACCACGCTGCGATCTCTCAGATTCTTGCCTCTGCCTCGATTTCATTTCTCCTATCTGAGAATTGAACCCGCAATTTATCATTTTTGTGCTATTGTCTCTTTCCTCGTGCTGAAGTTTACCCTGGTAAAACGTCGCCGTTTTCCAACGTCGTTTGTGCCTCAAATCAATCGATGTTATAGGTATAAATGACATATATTACACACATAAATTGTGTGTAAAAACCACACAAGCTGTGTACACAATCTGGCTGGCTGGAAAAAAAACCCACTGTAAAGCAAAGAGCCAGAACCATCGAGAAAAATATAAGATAAAAAGGAACAAAACAAGGATCACTCACCTCTAAAACTGTGTGTGTGTGTGGGGGGGGGGGCTCAGACACAAATCTGCAATATTTATTTACTTCTTTGATTCACTGCATTTGTCCCTAATGGAGACTCAAACTAGCTGCTTTGGAGGGTGGGCTCTAAAGCATTATATCCCACTGAGGCCCCTCCCTCTTCTCCCCAAACCCTGCCCTCCCCAAGCTCCACCCCCAAATCTCCAGGAGTTTCCCTATCCAGAGGTGGCAACCCCCGAGAGGGATCAGAAAATAGAGACCATCCCTGGTAAAGAGGGGGCAGCTGGGGCCCGTGCAAAATGCTCACCCTACATAAAGGCTGCAAAATGGCCAGGGAACAGCTGGACTTTCATTAGACAGGTTGCCAACTCCAGGCTGGGAGGCGGGGCCTAGCAAGTGTGGGGTTTAGAAGGGGAGGGATGTCAGCAGGATAGAATGCCATGGAGTTTACCTTCAAAAACAGCCATTTTCTCCGTGGGAACTGATCACTGTGGCCTGGATCAGTTGTAATTCTGAGAGATCTCCAACCACGACCCTGACGTTGGCAACAGTAGACAGGGTGCTGGGAGTTGCTCTTTCCACTGTGACCTGTCAGCTGGCCACCTTAGGTGGGGTTATCGTACCTTTCTCTGACATCACTCCAGAGCCCATCAGGCGCCAAAGGAGCAGGTCCCAGCTTGCCAAGCTATAGCAGAAGGAACTGGGGACATTGGGTAAAGGTGAGTCCGGAGTATAGAAGAACGGGAGCCTCTGAAATGAGGCCAGGGGGACTGACGGAGTGGGCTGACATGAGCCTGCCAAATGGAGGAGGTCGTTTGGGGTTGGTTGAGAATACAAACTACAATACGATACAGCAGCAGTATGGTTTAAGGGGCATCTGCCCTGCTGGGAAAAGCTCACAGGGAATCTGAAGGTTTGCAGACATTTTGGGCAGGGCCTGTGTTGATTTGACAGTCTGTCTACAACACTTAGATTTGTTATTAGGGCTGGTGTCGGATCTGCCTGCATGGATTTACGGTGTCTGGGCCACTTGCCGGGCCAGCCAACGAAAACGACAGTAAACCTGTCAGGTAGCCTCAAGTGGTTGGGCTGAGAATCAGCACTCTGCTGGTTCGAATCCCACTACTGCCACGAGCTCTGCAGGTGGCCTTGGCTGAGCCCCTCTTCTCAGCCCCAGCTCTCCAGCTGTATTGTGGGGATAATAAGACACCACGAGAGCTGCTGTAGCATAGTGGTTAAGTGGCTGGGCTGCAAATCAGCACTCTGCTGGTTCAAATCCCATGACTGTGCTGAGCTCCGCAGGCGGCCTTGGGTAAGCCACTCCTCTCAGCTCCAGCTCCCCAGCTTTATTATGGGAATAAAAATAACATTGTCTGTGTTAATTACTCTGAGAGAGACACTGATCTATCTAGAAGAGCAGTATATAAGTGCAATTATTATTATAACTAGTAGTTACGAGCACAGAGAAGGATGCTAAAATATCCTTAGGCCAAGCTGAGCCAGTGTCGCATCAAGGATAAGGCTAGTAGACATGCAGGTTGGGGGGAGACCTATGTCCTCCAAATTCTCGTTCACTAGTGAAGATCAGTGGTCTTGCAAGGCTAACCCTCCCCCCATGCAGTTGTGAGGACAAGGCTCCTTGGAGGGTAGTCAGGACACAAACACAACCAGTTTTTAAAACCAGAGGAGTTAGCCATGTTAGTCTGTAGTTGCAAAACAGTAAAAAGCCCAGTAGCACCTTTAAGAGTAACCAACTTTACTGTAGCATGAGCTTTCGAGAACCACAGCTCTCTTCATCAGATGCATTTGATGAAGAGAGCTGTGGTCCTCGAAAGCTTATGCTACGGTAAAGTTGGTTACTCTTAAAGGTGCTACTGGGCTTTTTACTATTTTGCTATTTTACAGTTTTTAAAAGATACAATAACACTGGCCCTGACCTGGATGGCCCAGGGTAGCCCTATTTCATCCGATCCTGGTTAGTACTTGGATGGGAGATCACCTAGTAAGTCCAGGATCACTACGCAGAGGCAAGTAATAGCAAACCACCTCTGTCTGTCTCTTGCCTTGAAAAGCTACGGTGTCGGCATATCATTATAGCTAACAGCATAAACCGGCATATGTCACCTGCAACTTGATGACCCTTTACACACTCACACACTGACAGAGAGGGGGGAATTTTTGGAAGGTGTGGCATGTCTTCAGTCTTCCCTTAAGCATATGAATTGTTTTATCCCCCCACCTCTCCCCTGCAAATCTGGGGTTTCAACAGACTCTGCTCCATAGTTGGGCCAGGCTCCTTCCGCATTGGGGATTCCACTTGTGCCAGCTGTTGTTTAATGTTTAAACAGCCTGTGTCCTTGGGACAATTCTTCCCCGGGTTGGGTCAAAGGAGGAAGGAGTCGGCCTGACTATTCCGGGGGCTATAAAAGTCAAGGCCTGCTGAAGAGGTCGTCTTGGGGCTTCGAGGATGGAGGCAGGAGCAAACTCGTCCATTCCTTTTCATATTTGTTGACATTCTCAGTTATCCGCTTATTGCTGTTGGTTTTGTGGATTCGTTTGTATTGTGTACGGGCACACTGTTTGATTTCTACAAGCGATGTGGATGGTATTTATGCTAAGAATGTACATCATTTATGCGTACCACATATGTGCAATGAATTAGGTTGGTTTATTGATGTGCAAATAACATTTTAAAAATGCATATGCTTTACACACACACAAGTTCATCAAAAACAGAGTGATAACAGTCAGTTCAAGTAGTATAAGAGTGAAGCAACGAAGACATTTATTTTATTTTATTATTTATTTACGTTATTTCGAGTCTGCCTTTCTCACTGAGACTCGAGGTGGAGAATTAGTACAGTCAATATCAAAGACATTTCAACGGGTACATAACTGGGTACATAACTGAAAATTTGCAAATATTTTAAATCAGCAAAAAACAGAATTGAAGAAAAGTTGAAAGAGAACACAGGCAATTCTAAGACAGACATATTAAACAACAAAGAAATACCCAGTAGGACCATACTTAACAGCAACAGACAGTACTGGTGCATCTCTTTGAGACCAAAATCCAAAACTGCCTCTAGACTGTAGGGGAAGGTAAAACATTTCAGGGCAAGATATAAGAACCAACAGGATGGACTACTTTGTGCTTGGAGTTAGAGTTTTCCTGTTTTTTCTTCCTTGAAATCCACCAGAATGTACCTTGTAGGACATTCTGGTTCCAGTAGGACCATACTTAACAGCAATAGACAGTACGTAGTAGTAGAGTATATAGTCCCTACACTTTTACTGATGCATCTCTTTGAGACTAAAATCCAAAACTGCCTCTAGTATGTGGGGGAAGGTAAAACATTTCAGAGCAATGGATAAGAACCAACAATAGCCAAGATGGCTATTCCCTGCTTGGAGTTAAGAATTTTCCTGTTTTTTCTTCCTTGACATCCAGCAGAGTGTACCTTGACCCCCAGACATGGGCGAGCTCTGTCCCTGGAGCTTCCAAGGTGCCATCCTCAATCAGGATCCACTAGAAACTCCCCCTGAACTGTGAAGTCCCACCCCTTAGCTCCCACGCTCCTTCCCGTCTCCACCCACTGCCACTAGGCTCCACCCCACCACATGAGGTCTCATCTCATGAAGCTCTGGAGGCTTCATTGCTCTCCCAGAACAATTCTCCCAGAATTATAATTGGTTTTCAGGCTACAGGAAATGGAGGCTTGAGAGGGTGGATTCTATGCAACTGCATCTCTGTTGCGCTCCCTCCCCTCCATGCTCAGGCTGTGCCCCCATATTTCCAGGAATTTGCCATGCTGGAGTTGGTAGCCCTACATGGTGTACGACGGCAGGCAATTTAGGACGTTTAGAACTTCTAGACGTTGCCGCCAACGTGGGTGGAACATATTTTTGACGCTCTGTTCCCAGGGAGCAGCCTGTATCTCGTTACATGTCCCAAAGACTTCGGGGGACTTAAGTTTTCTTAAGAGAGTTTCTACCAATACTCCTTCCCACTGCACGCTCCTGTACATTTTACGCTGTATGGTGTTTGTACGGGAATTCCCGCTGGTCTCCGGGAATAAAATTTCAGGGGCTGCAGTGGGAGGGGCAGATCAGCAGGAGGGGAGGGGCAAATGCATAGAAGTCCTTGGAAATGTGTGTTTGGATACAGGCCAGTTGGTGTTTGGCACAGCTGCAGACGGCATACCTTGCCCTGAGTCAGGCCCCTGGTCCAGCTAATCCAATATTCTAGCAGCTGTCCAAGGTCTCGAGCCTTTCCCAGCTCTACCCTGTGATCCTTTGGACGGGCAATGTCACAGGCCGAACCCGGGAATCTTCTCCTGGCACAGCACACATTCCGCCATTGAACTACGACCTCTCACCTTGTTAAACTACTGGCTGGCAACTCTGACTTGAGTGTGGCGGACGGAGTAGGAAAGATGGATTTGAATGAAGTATCTGAAAAATTCATGACTGTGATTTAATGATGAATTTCTCCCAGGAGTTTCAAGACCCAAATTAACTAATCTTGTTACCCAACTGGAACTGATGCATTAAGAATCCCCCGTTATTCTTGTTTTTTAATGCAAATCCTATAGTGTGTTGCATGTGTGTGTGGCTTACATAGCTGCCTGCTCCTTCAAGGGTAGGGTGTTTCCTTTTCTGTTGTTGTACATGTGCTCTGACCTAGACAGCGCAGGCAAGCGTGAGCTCCGCAGATCTCGGACGCTAAGCAGGGTCAGCCTTGGAGCGCCATGGACCGCAGGTAAGCGGGGAAGGCAAATTGCGGGTTTTAACGAGTTTTAACGCTTGAAAAGCGTAATCACTCGCTTTAATTTTGCCCATCTGGAATCGGCCTGGGTCGCTAAGCAGAGGCTTGCAATGGCAAACCACCTCTGTTAGTCTCCTGCCTTGAAAACCCCACCAAGAGTCACCACGAGTCAGCTATGACTTGACAGCACTTTCCACCACTACATGGGTATTGATAAAACACTGTAAAAAAATATCCTGTTGATCTATTACATCAATAGGGACGATTGTATCAACATTCTGGGTGGGTAATGTTTTACTGATCCACGTCAGTGCGTTAGTTAACTGCCACGCAAAAAGAAACTCGCTGCGATCATACACATAATCACATCAAGGCGATTTTTTGTAGTGTTTTATCAGTGCATTTTTGTAGTGTTTTATCAATGCATTTAGTAAAGGTCAAGAAGAGAAAACAATACAGGTACATTGAATACTTGTGGCTAAACAATGTGAGCGATCACATTTTCAAGCCCATTGTTTCTCCATTATCTTTCCTCTTCCATTTTATTCTCACAACAACCCTGCGAGGTAGGCTAGGAGTGAAATAGTGTGACTAGTTTGAGGACACCCAGATTGCTTTACATTCCTCCGATTCCAGGAATAATCTAGACATTCTACTAGTCAGGATGGGCTCTGAGTGGAGTGGGGTTTGGTACAGAGAGAATTTATGAACTAAGAAGATAATGGAAGTGAGGAATTCCTACCACGACTGTCACATTCCTTCTGTGTATGGTCAAATCCGCAAGGCCTTTTCAGTGATGGCCCCTATCCGATCAACCACCTCTTCAGCAAAGGCTGCCCTGCAGGGAAGGTTTCCAGTAAAGGCAGCCAGCTTTGCCTCTCACTGGCAAGCAAAACCACCTCTTCTGTTTCCCCGAGGCTGTAAAGCGTTGAACTGATTGCTAACTTTTACAGCCTTTTAAAAACCAACAAACAAAAAACCTGCCTAATTTTATTTTTGTACTGGCACTGTTACGCAACTGTAGCGCTGTTTAATCGATGTGTTGTTGTAAAAATGTGGGCGCTCTGGAAAAGCAGCCGGCCAGAAGATTGCAAATAAGTAAGAATCAATACAAATAAATAATGAATGCAGCAACTCCACATTCAGCCATGGGAACTCTCTGATGCGCTTCGATGGTATCGATCTGGTGGCCCCTGCACTGAGCTCGCTGTCTGGGCTGTGCTTGGGAGAGCACAAGAAAAAGATTTCACTGGGGGGGTGGGGGTGGGTGCGGCAGGGGCTGCAGGCACCGGGGGCTCTTGCTCGGAGCAGAAGGTGGCTCTTACTTCCCCCTAGTCCTTCATTTCCACATGTCACAGAACCCTCCTTGACCTTGCAAACTGCAAAGTGGCCGGAATGAGAGGGATCACGGGTTTATTTTTCTCAACACTGAGAGGAAGGAGGCTTTCAAAAATGCACGAGCCTGTTTTCTCCCCCAGCCTTGCCTCTTGCCAGGGCTTTTTTTCTGGGGAAAGAGGTGGTAGGACTCAGTGGGTTGCCCTCAGAGAAAATGGTCACATGGCTGGTGGCCCCGCCCCCTGATCTCCAGACAGAGGGGAGTTGAGATTGCCCCCGACGGCAATCTAAACTCCGCTCTATCTAGAGATCAGGGGGCAGGGCCACCAGCCATGTGACCATTTTCAAGAGGTGCCGGAACTCCGTTCCACCGTGTTCCAGCTGAAAAAAAGCCCTGCCTCTCGCCAAGAAACTCAGGGTGGCTTATGCAGAGAGAGTGGGGCCAGCCCAAGATTGATTGGGGGAATGTCAGGCCTGAACGGGGATTCGAACCCAGGTCTCCATGCACCATATTGTCCATCCTCACCCCTGACTCAGAGGGCATGGGAGGGAGGTGCTGATTGTAGCTAGTGCAAAAGAAACGAATTTCACATATGCACAGAGATGCTCTTTTAAGCAGATTAAACCAAACTGATTGCAGTTTGCAAAGTGAGGTGGGGGGTGGGGGTGGGAGGGTTCATTTTAAACTCCCAGATAATGTTCCTGGTTTTCCACCTGCGAGCAGGGCTGTTTGAAAGTCAGCCACTCTGAAAAAAGCTAGAGAGAGAGAGAAAGACAGTTTGGTTTCCCGCTGGCCAAGCACACCCCTACAACAAAGACCTGGCTCCAGCAGGGCTTGCCAAATGGGGATTGTGTTAAATCACCCGAAACGCCACTCTGGGCTCACTTACACAGACAAAAGGCCCGCAAAGTTTTTGGGACCAGGGCAGGTCACATTATTGATCTTCAGAACAAAGATGGGAAGAGGGAGGGGGACTCCATCTCCACCTGGGCAGGGCAGAAATCTCTCCAGTGTGGAAGGGCCAGGAGCAGGAAGAGGGAGCCAGGGAGGAACCGTGTATGGAGATCAGCCCGAGGTTCTAGCTTGCAAGAGTCAGGCAGCAGCAGAGGAGAGCAGGGGGAGGGTTGGGTTTCACCTCTGAAGCACCAGGTGTGGTCTGTTGCACCTGGCCTGAAATTTGACTGTTTTGGCATCTTCTGCATCAGGCACTCTCGTGCCTCGCATATCTCCAAAGCTTGGCTACTTTAAAAAGATCTGATCAAGCTCTTAAGAGTGTCACAACAGGCAAAAGTTCAACAGGTGAGGTGTCATGCTGCACTCCCGCGAAAAGCTTAGAATCCTAGTTTGGGAGGTTTTCCTTGAATTGGCCTTGTTCCTGTATTGGCTGGTTGCAACAGCAGCTAGAAGAGCTTTTTACCAGTTTAGGTGTGGCCCCATACATACAGGAGAATCTATATTCAAAAAGTCTCTGCAAACAGAAAACTAGTCTGGCAGGCTGAGGTTCAGTCTTCCTCTCCTTGCTTGCTGTGCTAGTTTTCTATTTGCAGGGAGATTTTCACGGAAGGGAGCATTCCAGAAGAGAATCTTCCACCTGCAGTCCGAAGTGGGACAGTCTGTTCTAGCACATCATTCTCTTGCATGTGAGAAGCACTCCTTAGGCAGTTATATCATCTCAGTGCTCTTTTGAACAAGAAAGCCCCGGCACCCATCATTCATGCCTTGGCAGCTGTCTTAATCCTTGATTGCTTCTGGCCCACGGTCATCGCAACATAATTTAAACAGAGAATACAGAGAAGATACAAGCCATCTTGTAAAAAAACTGCCAATGAAAATGCTTTAAAAGTACAGCATAAAAAGATCCCTCCAGGGAGGCACAAGGTTTCATTCTTAGTCCTAAACGTAATTGGTCACCTACACAGTTTACGGCTATGGTGTGGAATGATTTACTACATATCTTTCTGACCGCTGCAAGAAATAATTCCAGTCTATATGCAGTAAACGTATTCGTGCCTAACAGCAGAACTCAGATTATATCCCAGTAACACCCAGATTAGACTTTTCTGATGTGCTTTTTATGGGGCTGGTACTGGAGACTGGTCCAGACTGTAGCCTCAAGGATGCTAACTGGCACATCGAATCGTAGAGTTGGAAGGGACATCCAGGGTCATCTAGTCCAACCCCCTGCACAATGCAGGAAATTCACAACTACCTCTAGTACATGATGTATAGTAGAGCACATATGGCTGACTTTGGTGTCAAAGTCATTGGTCCAAGCCCGGGATAGCTGAAAGGCCGCCTTCTGCCATACACCCCGTCCCCCTTCAAATGTCTTCTGAGGCTTTGCTTAGGGATGAGTATTGTTCCAGTCTTTCACTTTCCTTCTGTGCCGCATTCCACTCCTCCTAAACTTCAGTTGAACTAGGAAAATTTCTCAAATGAATTCCAGAATTAGATCGCACACCAACGGAGCCGTTATGCAACTCGGCGCTAAGGAGACACGGCACAAAAAAGAATCTTGAGATTTCCGTAGGCACAGTTAGTTCCCAATGTCCCATAATTTGTGTGTGTGTGTGTGTAGCCTAACAGCATGCACCTTTACATCAGTTGCATAGAGGGGGGGAGGGGGGAAAGTATACGAACAAAAGGAGTTGAAAAGTTAAGCAAACGGCACATGCAAGAATTCTGGACAAAACAGAAAGAGTGGTGTAGTGGAGGCAGTGGTGTAGTGGAGAACTGGATTCACTTGGGAAACAATTATAGGGGATTTGCGATGATAAAATCCAAGGAGAGAGGCAAGGAGAATTTCCTCATGGTTCCGGTCAAGAATCCTTGCAGAGCCAAAGAGGGACAGACAGAAAGAAGACACAATGGAGGGAAATCAACTCCTTTCTAGTTTTATTTATTTTTATTTATTTACGTTTTTTATAGTACGCCTTTCCCAGAGAGAATCAAGATGGATTACATACTGTTAATCCATGTGAACTATGGCTAGAACATCCCATAAACTATGCAATCTGTTACAGCAACATGCAGTGTGCAGTTGTGCAGTGTGCAGTCCCTAGCAGATTGTGGGTCATTGGGTTCTTCTGTTTTTGTTACAGCTTACTCCATTTACAGTGCTGGGTCTTTTGAAAGGTCTAAATTTTTCCAGGGAAAAGTAAACCAGGCCATAGAGTCCCCCCCCTTCCCGCCAAGGCTGGAATTTTCTGGCATCTTTGGACGATGCTTTTCTGCACACACACCCATAAGTGGGCACACCCATTCTCGGTTTTGTGTTTGTGAGTATATCTATGCGAGGGAGACGATGTTTTCTCACAGGATCAGGCAGTTAATAATGAATTAGCGCAGGATGTATCTTTCGAAAGCGCATGTTGGGCATGCAAACAAAATTAACGGCTCTAATTGAAAGCGATTTCTTCTCCTCGGCATGTTTGCCAGGCCTCTCCCTGGCTCTCCGGCCTCAAAATGGCTGTTTAATGTTTGTCTCTGGAGACTCGGAGTCTATAGCAGGGACACTTCGGCAAACTCACTTATCTGCTTTATGGGTTTTACCGTTGGCAGGGGCGGGCCTTTCTCAGCCCGGGGGAGGAGCCTCCAGCCTCCCCCACCCCTGGATTTTTCACATTCAAAACTGTATCCCACCATTCCCTGCCAAAGTGTTAGATTTCCAGCGGTGGCAGGGGGGGTGGGTTATTTCCTGAGGCACTAACTTGGTCATTTTCAGGTCTGTAGGGTGATGCGATTTCTGTGATGTGGTTTGGAGAGATCTCAGGCTGATTTAGGGTTGCCAACTGTCAGTAACAAAATTCCTGGAGATGTGGGGGTGGAACCCGGGAAGGGCAGAGTTTGGGAAGGGAGCTCAGCAAGGAAAGATAAACATTTCCTCTTTCCTGGTCGCACTTTGTACTTCACCTCCTGTCAATCTTCTTCCCATTTCTCCTCTTTCCACTGCTTTGGAGCTGGCGGTGAGCGATTCATTTCTTTTTACATTAATGGATTCAATCGCCTTCCATTTTGCTTCTCCACTTAACACTGCAGGTTTTGAAGACTTGTCAGGGCAGTTTTTGCATACAGTTTGTGCGTGTGGCGTGTGCCGTTTCTGCTTATAGCAGACACACGGAATGCTGATTTCTTGATGCATAACAAATTCTCAAAAATGTGGATGTTTATGGGGAAAATTAGGTGCAAGTCAAGAATCACAAGTTTGATTTACACAACGGGGGGGAAGCAAAATAGAAAAGGGGGCTTGTGGGAGGACATATTTGCGGCCCGCCTCTACTTTCAACGCTGTGTAGACTTGCCTACTCTACAGCCAAAACCGCAGGCATTCGGAGACCAGGAGATGGCCTGAGATGGTAGATCAAAAGATTAGATGAACTTGCCCCGCACCAGTAAAGGAATACTCCTGTTGTAACCTGTGGTTTTGCTTATGTGCATCAGTTCTCTAGAGTTGTGCACTCTGCAGTTATCTCAAGATGGTACCCCTTGACTCAGGGGAGCTGCTATGGCTCTGCCACTGAGGGTGGAAATACACGTTACCAGGGCTTTTTTTCTGGGGAAAGAGGTGGTGGAACTCAGTGGGTTGCCCTCGGAGAAAATGGTCACATGGCTGGTGGCCCCGCCCCCTGATCTCCAGACAGAGGGGAGTTGAGATTGCCCTCTGCACCGCTCGGTGGCACGGAGGGCAATCTAAACTCCCCTCTGTCTGGACATCAGGGGGCGTGGCCACCAGCCATGTGACCATTTTCAAGAGGTGCCGGAACTCCGTTCCACCACATTCCAGCTGAAAAAAAAGCCCTGCACATTACTAAGCACCTAGAGACACTCAAGTGCAGGACTGCATGTATAGTCCTCAATTCATGTGCGGGCTCTTCTTGCTTGGTGCATGTGAATGCTGCTTTCCCTTTACATGAGCGCATCTGCAAGTGATTCTGGGGGGTAAAGGCACCAATTCAGCACTGCTTTGGATGTGAGAACAAGTCCTTTTACTTGCCAATGTGCTCTTGACTTGCCGATCTGCATTTCTTTAAGGTGTGAGAAAGTGTCAAGATCTGCGTTTCAAGGAATGGATGTGGGGGGAACTGGGACACTTTTAGCAGTTGAGGAGGAACTGATATGGAACTGCTGAACAGGGAGCAAATTGAAGTGTGATTATGCGAATGAGTGCATGGAAAGTTGGAGGAGGGACAGGTGAAATGAGGCTCACTGGAGTATCCCGAGGTACTTCGTAATGTGTATTTCCAGCTTCAGTGGCAGAGCATCTGCTTAGCATATGGAAGGTCCCAGGTTTGATCCTCAGCTAAAAGGACTGGATGGCGGGCGATGTGAAAGGCCTCCACCTGAGACCCTGGAGTACCACTGCTAATCTGAATATATGATATGGACTTTGATGGACCAAGGGTGTGATTCAGTATAAGGCAGCTTCAGGTGTGTTCATGTGTGACTGCTGGGGCACTCCAGACTCTTAGTTCTGTGGCAAAGCCCACTCCGCTACTCCAGAGGTGGCAATGGATTGGCGATCTTGTGGCCGCTGCTAGCCCTGGAATTCTGGCAAAAGGCACACATTTCCTTGTAAAGGTGCATTCTCTGCAAAGTTGTGTCCCTTTACTTGTGCGGGCGCACAGCCATGTCTGTAATGTACATGACTGAAAAGTAGCAAGCACCTTTAAAAAAAAAAGGTGGCATTTTGTGTGTGTCTCAGGGACTGTAAGCAGCTTTGTGGGCAGTTTCCAACCTGCTGCTCTCTTGCTTATACAAACAGAGGGGGCAGCCGCCTTGAAGGATTTGTGGACATAGCAGGAACGTAGCTCTTGTGCAATGAGGGTTATGCTCAGGGTGGTCACACATGTTCTTTGTGGGGCAAATTTTAAACCATATTTTCCCATGTTGTCCAGTCACTGTACCTATATCCCTGAAACAGATACCACTGCTGGGGAGAGCCATTGGCTCAGGTTTTGAGCTGGGTTCGAATCTCACCTCATCTGTGCAGCTAAGAGACCTGGAGCCGCTGTCTCCCTCTCTCTCTCTCACTGATTATACCGCACAGGGTTGTTGTGAGGTCAAAACATAGGAGGGGGGTATCACAAGCCCTGAGCTCCTTGGAGGACTCACATTCACCATTTTCCTCCCCAGCTCTAGAAATGTGAGTCTGTCCTACCTTTCAGTGGTGTGGTTTGGGTTACTGAAACAATGTATGTGATATGCTTTGGAAAACACTTGACATTTATTTTGGTACCATTCACACCCCACCTTCCTTCTAGGGACTCTTCAGGCATCCATGAAGTGTTCCATTCGGGCACTGATCTGGCCTTTAGAAAGGGAGCTGCATCCTGTTCCTTCATACTGCATGTAGCTGCCGTCAGGACAGAATGAGCCAATGCAGCGCATGCCAAGGGTGAAGTTGGGGGGAGCCTGGAGGATTGGGGCCAGAATGGATCTGGGTGGCTATAGAGTGGAGAGTACTTGGTGGAAGGAATGATAGGAGAACTTGGTTGAGAGTTGTCTTGTTTAGTGGTTAGTTTAAGGCTTGGAGTAGGGGGAGGAACTGGGTTTTGAATCCTTGGCTTGAAGTTTGCTGACTGACCTTGGGGCAGTCTCCGTGCTCCTTCCCTCCCCAAACTCCACCCTTCTCGGCCACCACGCCCAAATTTCCAGGAATTTCCCAAGCAATCCTAGCTAATTGGCAATCCTAGCTAACCTGCTTCATGGGGTTCTTGTAAGAACTAAAATGGCGACCTTCCATCCACGCGCTTCCTGCAGGAAGGGTGGGCTGTATAAATCAGAGGCGTGAATGAATGTGGGATGTAGCCAAAGCAGTAGCTGCTCGCTTGTTTCAGCCCCAGATCTCATTTGCCAGCTCTGTAACGTTTTATTAGTCATAATTAAAATCCTGCCTGGTTGGCAGCTCTGTTTGAAAGGCAAGCGCGACTCAGAATTTAAAAACAAAGGCAATTCCAAACCAAGCTGGAAATTCACATTTTATTTGAAGTATACACACAAGCAGAAGAAGGCTGTTTGATATACAAAAAACGGGAAAGGAAGGGGGGAGAGGCCTAGTCGGTTTCAGAGCAAGTTCAGGAATGTAAATAAATACTGACACCCCCCCCCCCAAATCAATGGGATTGCATTTGATTTGCGGGACTAGGGAAAAGACAGACGGCTGCGGACCCGTTCCTCCCCAGCATGTGGTGCTTGGTGATAAAACAGAGCCTGGGATATTGGCAGCACAATATTCAACCCGTCAATACGAAACGCGGTAATTAATGGTAATTGAGAAAACGAGCTGCTGTCTCCTTCTTTCCCTTCTCATTTTACAATCTGGAGCATTTCATAAACACAGCCCGCCCACCCGGCCTCCCCGTCTTTGCTCCCAAACTGGCTGGTCCGGATACCGAGCGGGATTTTCGTGACTCATTATTGCACCCAAGAACATCTTTTGCTCGGAGACATTGGAGGTTCTTTAAGGTAATTAGCAAAGAGCAAAAGTCAGAAAAGCTGGCCAGTTTGCTTCAGTTTGAAGAACACCCTTGGCTTCAAAGACACATAGAGGAAGAGTAGGCCAGAACCGAGGCCAGAACCTCGGGGAGCACAGCAGGCGTCTCCTCTCATGAAGAGCTTTTGGAACCCACCGTTGGGTTTGCACTGGAGTAGATTGTGTAACATTACAGTTGTTTTATTTGTTTTTCTGAACATGTAGATAAACCAGACCTCATGACAGGATTGCCAATCTCCAGGTGGCAACTGGAGACCGTTGCCCCAACACAATGATGTCATTTCCAATCTAGTGGCAGAAGTGATGTCAAACATTGGCACAACATCAAATAGTTTGTCCACGGGCCCTCAATTCTCCCACTGGGTGCCAGCTACTGCTGGCAACCCAAAGGTCAGACCAAATCCTGAGACCTGGCAACCATAAATTCCCTACTGAGCAGGGACCATCCCAAATTTAGTGTTGTTTGACCAGAGGCAGAAGAGGAAAGGTGTACAAAGCATGCTTTGTTCTTCAAAAGCCATCTTTAGAGTTCTTTATGTTTAAGGTATGATCGGTTGCATTCAGCTCTTTGGTGGAATAAGGTCATGAAGATCTTCCTTCCATTCTATGTGCTTATTGCACAGGAATGAGCATGTATGTGCATGCTACAGACTTTTTAGGGAAGACTCAAATCCAGTTATGTGTGGGGCTCCATGACCTCCACACTGAAAGGGGAAAAAAAATGTTTAAAATCTGGTCATCTAAGCGCACACTGACTTAATTTGCATTGTTTTGCATGCATTTACTTCACATTGCTGACCACACTGCGTAGCTTTGTTCTGGTTTTACCACTGGGGGGCAACAGGGAATGAAGCAATGTAGGGAGGGGCTGTGGCGCAGTACACAGGCTTTGCATGCTGCAGATCTCAGATTCCGGCTCCTGGACATCTCAAACAAAAGAATCTCAGGGAGAAGACGTTTCTCTGTCTAAGTCTCTGGACAGCACCTGTCTATCAGACCTGACTAGACAATACTGAGGTGGATTGGCCAATGCTCTGACTTGATATAAGGCAGCTTCCAACTTGGCTCACTTTACCAAACAACCAGCAAATTTGCCAGCATTCGGTGGCTATTATTCATGCACCTTCCAATCAATCTTTGCAAGACTCAATAAATTAAAATGTGGATACGATGGCATCAGATACTTTCCTAACCCTGCAAATGGCAGCCCACGAAGGGGAGTCCTCTTGACGTGAGGATGTCATATCATGTGTTTTCATTACTGCCACCTCTTTGCTGACGCTTCGTGGACAAAAATAGGAACATGTTCGTAACACAGCAGTTCTCCAGCCACAGATCACTGCCCCATGATAACTGATACATTTTGCTGAAGGTTTCGTTTGGCTTTTGTATGCTGCGTTTTCTGTCTCTACCATCGCTCACGAGCAGATGTGTTGTTCGGTATAAAACGCATATCTGTCCTCAAATAGATTCACAACCGTTCATAATATGTACCAGCTGTTGTCATGTGTGAAACAGCAGGCTGCACGCTGCATGGTGCCTTAGTGCGCATACGCACACGATTAACTTCATGTATCAGCTTGCCATGCCGATATCTGGCCTCTGGGGAAGGAGCTAACCCCCCCCCCCCCGAATGGCATTTCTGGCAACTCATGCTCAAAAGGCACTTCGAAAAGACACGAACTGGAGACCGTGTCTGAGCAGGAAGAGGCATCAGAAAATGGAGATTGTCTCCAATAAATGGGAATCTGTCCGTGACGGGGGAGAGAAGAGATCTCGGCGGCAACTTCAGACTCGTGGTGCAGCAAAACAGGAAGTAAAGTTGCTGCTGACATAGTTAAATATTGCGTGTGCTGGAGGTGAGAACCTGCCTTCTATGCTCCTATCAGCAAAACTGGCTTAGGCAATATGGTCGTGCAAGATCGTACACTCTCACCACCTTTCCTTATCAGAGGATTTATCCCTCTACAGGGCTTAACGGGGCAGCCTCGAGAGTGATAAAGGAGGACTTTGAGCCGACACACCTGATCCGGCCCTTTGAACATGCCCCGGGCCCAGTGCAACGGCCCAGCTCATAGCCTTGGCACGTCCCAGTTACAACCTGCTGAAGCAGAGACCTGGGTTTTACTTTTCCTCTCTCCTTCAAGGTGAAGACTTTGCCAATGCGATCGACGGCATTACCAGACAGTATTAGACGGGAATAGCTAAGATCTAACTGTGTCTGGTAAGACAGCGATCGGCAGGCACACAGCCCTGTAGAAAAGACAGTCAGCGTCAAATGTAGATGGATGAGGCTGGAATGGTAGGAAGGAAGGAACTAGATACTGAGGCACATCTGTGCTATCCTCCACCCCACTTAAATTTTTGAACAAAACTGATGATTCTACAATCGTGCGTTTAGATTCTATGTTATTTTCACGTTTAAAAGACATTATGAAAATCCTCTTACAGCAACGGGAATTTGGGAGTGCCTCTGCCCCGCCCAGGAGCCAACTGGGCATGGCAATGTCACTCTCCGCACATTTAGTCAAAAGCACCAACTTTCTGTCCTCAGCTCCTCCTACATCCATGTCCCCTTTCCCAAAACCAGCGTACCTCAGAGATTGCTCTGGGTGGCCTACTTTAGTTCTGGTCCCAGGAAGAAGGACCGAATGACTTCTCCTAAAATGGGATTACCCACCTCTGGATAAGGCCTAGAGTTGTCCTTGTCCTGGAATAACAACTGATCTCCAGACTAGAGAGACCAGTTACCTTGAAGGAAATGGCAATTTGGAAGGGTGGACTCTAGAGCAACATTCCCCATTGAGCTCCCTCCCTTCCCAAACTCCAGCTTCCACGGGCACTGCCCCCAAATCTCCAGAAATTCCCCCAAGCCAGAGTTGGCAACCTTGTGCTCAGCACGAGAGCCCAAAAAGGTATATCTGATGGGACATCAGCACAAGTTCTCATGTTCCCTTCAGTGCCTCTACGCTGTCCCTCTTGCTTATTCGTGGCACTGCCTTTAAGAACAGCTATGCAATGCCACCAATCTTTCCCGAAAGCCCACCTTTTCTTGGAAGCCTTTGGCACAATCTGTGTTCACTATCAAAATACATGATGTGCCTCCTTCCCACCCTCCATGTTCTCTGTTGCCTTCTCTAGGTCAAATGTGTATCTACAAGCTCTTCAGGGCAAAGAGCCATCTTCTTGACCATGATAAATCATGATAATATCAGGGCATTAGAGAGCCTGTTACTGCTCTTGGTTGCATAAAGCTGCCAAACCACTCGGAAAGTTTAAAAAAAAAGGCCAACTCCAATTTCGCAGGATGTGTTCAAAAAGCAAGAGAAACTATCAGGATGTTGCTGCGTGTGTTTTGGGTGTATGCCTTAAGTGAAAAGGCAGCTTTTGTATTGGCCTAAGCCTTGAGCCTGCTGAAATCTGCTTCTTGGTTCCTGCTCTGAGCTCCGCCCCTGAGTGCAGAAGGGTCTGCCCTAGGCCCCACCCACATACCAGGTACACTATGTCAGGCGTTGGCAATCTGACAATTGCTTTGTTTTCTGGCCTGCTCAAGAGCAGCAAAGAACAACGCCCCACCCAGTGTCAGAGCAAAGTCTCTGGGGGATTTTTTTTTTGGTGTGTCATTGAGTTCACGCTGAATTTAGCATGCCCTCCGTAGAACCAGGTGCCTGTGAGCACATTTTTACTGAGATCTTTTCAGATTTTGTGGCTCGCCTTGGTTTGCAAGGCAAAACAGAATGGATTTGCAAGGCAAAACAGATTTCAGCGCTCATTAATAGTCAATTTGCAGAAGGTCTCTCCACATTTCGCATCATTTCCTCGACCACATTCCAAAAGGCTTATCAGTAATATGAAGAAGATACTCCCAACTGACCCCCCTCCCCTTTTGAGATAGTTCACTTTGACTGAGAGAAATAAATCCACAAAGGGCAGAGACTATTCTTCCATCAACAGAAACCCCTTCGGAAGAAATACAAAAGAAAAATTTGTTTTCGAAACAATTCAAGTTTCTAAAGGAGTCTCATCAGACTCTTCAATTGTACAGAGAATCAACTGAGTTGGGTATTCATTCCCCTTGAAAAAACACACCCTTGGTTCTGTTTAGATGTAACAACAACCTTGTGCGGTTCTTTTCTGTTCGTGTTATGGGAACAACCTCAAACGGCCTCTGGCTCATACATTCTCCCATCCTCCTCCTCTTGCACACTGAAGCCCCAACAAAGTTCATGGGTCCCACCAAACCACGGCCGTTTTCACACTGCTTACCAGCCACGGAACATCGAGCCAAGCTCCTGGAATGACAGCATCTTCCTGGCGCGATTTTGCGCGAGTTCTCATGCGAAATTGCGCCAGGATGACGCTGTCGTTCCAGGAGCTTGGCTCGATGTTCCGTGGCAGGTAAGCAGTGTGAAAACGGCCCACAATTGTATCTGGATGGCGCAATGAAGTGTGGTTTGTTCTCTGGCCTGTAAGGAAAGGGTTGGCATGTTTTTCTCCATTCCCAGAAAATGGCAAGGCAGGGGGATTCAGCAAGAAGAAACTTTCTGTGTCTGAGATGGGGCCAAGGGGAATATTAACCCATAGGTTCAAGGGGCTGAGCCAAGGCTCATTTTTTTTAATGTTTATTTACATTTTGTCCATGGATCCTGCTTGTTGTGCTGGTTGGTTTTGTCGATTTGTTGTAGAAATGGAAAATGCAATGCACAAGATTAATTTATCGATGCTCAAAGAGCGTTAAAATATTCATACATGTTATGGGGGAAGTTTGATGCAAGGAAACAGTAAGCAGTGCAGAAGTAAAGAAACACAGGTTCAATTTTTGCATGGAAAAAGCGCAATCAAAATTTTGGTCAAAGGAGCAGGGCTGAGTGAGAAATTCAGCGCTATCCCCAGTGAAGTATGAAGGCATGAAGTGTGTGTGTGGTGTGTGTGTGTGGAATCTGTCAATTTGGTTAGGTCCCATTTGTTCCAGTGGGGCATAGGATGAGCTCCTGGGATTTCACCTTAACAAAAGAAGGGCACATGGCAGAGATGCTCTTTGATTTAATCAAAACTGAGCTGGATCACTTCCCCACGGATTGTGTCCTACATTCATTAGTAGGAACGGGGTACCTTTTGGATTGCCCACTTTGGTCAACAGCCATGAGCTGTTCCATCTTCCCTGCAACATTCGCCTGCATTTAGTGCTCTGGGACAACATTGTTCACAGCAAAATAGCAAAGAGTCCAGTAGCACCTTTAAGACTAACCAACTTGATTGTAGCATAAGCTTTCGAGAGCCACAGCTCTCTTCGTCAGATGCATCTATACTGTACAGGTATAGGACACTGAGAGGATCTTATAATACCAAGGTCACCTGAAGTCTGATTTTTTTTTTTGCTCTTGGAGGGGGGCAAAGCTTGTCTCTGTCACGGTTACATGGATGACAGGAGGGCTTTGCTTCTCACAAAAAAATGCCCCCATTGTTGCTATCGCTGCTAGAGCTTGCAGGAACACGGTCTTGTAGCTCTGTCAACGAGCAGCCATTCCCTGGCAAAAAGCTGGGTGGGGCATAAATCTATTCACCTTTTCTCACATAAATCACTTCCAGAAGAGCATGCTGGGAAAGGTCGCACCCTGCTCCAGGAGCAAGTGAGGTGACATAGTTAATGCAAGCCTGTGATTGACCGGCTGCTCACTAACCAGCCGCTCAAAAGGACTCGGGAGACAAATTCTTCAAGATTATGCGAGGAGAATAGGTGGAGAGAAACCAGTTTCCAGAGGGACGTGAACTACAGAGGTGCAGGTCATTTGTCTATCTCAAAAATATAACAAGCGAAAGACGGCTCCTCACACTTGTTAGAGGGAAAGTGAGGTAGGCAAAGTGAATACAAATTACATCTATTTTATCCTCGTTACAGTCTGCAAGGCAGGTTAAGCTGAGATATGCACCCATTACGCGTCATGTGACGAAGTGAATATTGGAATTTGGCCCTACTCCAATACTAAGCACTATATCACACCACCTTTCTGTAATACATATGTAAAGAGAAAGAGTCCTTCGGACTCCTCTTGCTTCCCTCATAATCTTCCCCTCGCACTCCGTGCCAGACTTGCTTTCTCACAGGCCAATCCTTACATTAGATTGAACGAACTGTTGACATTTTAATCCCACAGCATATATGGTTTTCTTCCCTTGCACTTTATCCTCACAACAACACTGCGAGGTAGGTTCAACAGAAAGAGTGATGTGACCCAAGGTCCACCCTATGACCTTCATAGCTAAGTGGGGATTGAACTCAGCATTTCCTCTCCCAGTTCAATACCACTGTACCACACCAGTCTTCCCATTTCCCTCTTTCGCCTATGCTTTGGTCATTCTACTTTACTCTCCTCTTTTGGTCAACTGGTCAGTTCTGCAAAGGGTACCTTCAAGATCAGGGCCTGATTAAAGGAGCGTTACCATTCTCCAGGCTGCCTTGAGTATTAGCTGTAAGACAATTAAACAGTACATAATTCATTTGCTTGAAAATTTTGACTGCTTCCCACAGACTTCTGCTGTGGCCCGCCTGCTGAAACATTTGCCCCAACTTACCGTGTACTGGAGCCTGGCCTGGATTTCAGGTGGGCGTACCATCCTGCTCTGGATCTCCGAAGCTTTCCAATGACTGTAGTAGTTTGGCTCACCCTTTAAACATCGTTACCAGACAGTGTTAGAGTAGATTCAAGAAATCCAGCACTGTCTAGTAAGATGCCCACAGAGGACCATAATCCAAACAGGTGGCGGGGGCTAGACGGGGGATCCGTTAATGTAAAATCTTCATGGAAATCAACCAATAAAACAGTTCCCCCAAATCACTGTACCCCTGATAAACTGATGAAACAAAATGTTTAGGAGAGGAGAAGAATGCAGGATTATTTTTTTAGGAAGCAAAAAAGGTTGAAAAGGGACCAAAAGAAAGGAAGGACCAGGAGTAACCACTAATCTCAGCTGGACAGTGGGAGACCAGAATTGTGTGATATATCCCATGCATTCCAGCGGCCCCTTTTAATGTCCTAGCTAGTCAATCATTACCTCTTGTGGGGTTGGAGGGATAATTTGGGGGGCACCTTTCTAAACATCTTGTTAGTCTGAGTGACTACAGCAGCTGTTCCTCAGTCATCATCCCCGCCTTTCCCCCAAAGACTTGAGAAGTTAATTCTCAGAGTGGCTGGTTAGATGCATCTTGCCTCTAGCACATTAGAAGCATGCGCATGAACACTGAGGCGCCATGCAGTGTGCTGATGGTGCCGTTTCTTTTCATCTGATAGATTATGGGTTTCTAATGAACAAACACTGTCTTGTGCTTTTAGGTCAGAGCAGGACAAG
This sequence comes from Eublepharis macularius, assembly GCF_028583425.1. NCBI lineage: Eukaryota > Metazoa > Chordata > Lepidosauria > Squamata > Eublepharidae > Eublepharis > Eublepharis macularius. The sequence goes on from NC_072806.1 coordinate 4,098,159, forward strand.
ATATGAAGAGTAAATGAACACCTGAGACAGCCTGTAGAGAAGAGCCTCTGGCAGTGTGTAGTAAATGGTGGTTGTGATCCTGGCTACTGGAATAGGGATATTATTGGTGTGTCCTGATTTTCATCTGGAAATGGTAGGAAGTACATTGTGTTTTTTAACTGGAGCTTCTTGTGGAGTAGAATACTGTTCTCATAACAATGCCGACACCCACATTTGAATCACATCCTTCTTTGGTCGAAAACAGTGGAAGGCGCATGGAATGGCCTAGCCCCAGTAATCCAAATCAGGCGCACATTGATGTATCTGATGTGCAGGCAACTGAAGAGTCCTCCCACAAAGCGGACCTCGTCTTGGAGTGGAGGTGGACATGGTACGGCTTGAGGCACCCACCCGATTTGCAAGAGCTTCCCCCCCCCGCCTCGCCCTCAAGCAGCCGATCGGTGTATTGGAAATCATGGTGCACTGGAGCACAGCATCAGCTAGTTCACCCATGCTTGCAAAACACATTACGTGGTTGGAGAGCCAAGAGTCATCAAGAACCCCAGAATGGGAAGGAGGAGCAGAACTGGGATTTGGTGGGTTTTTGAGGGTGCCCAGTCCGAGGACCTCAAGCCAAAGCATTTGCCCACCGCTCTCTTACAAAAGTCTACTTCAGGGGTCATTTCGTAGAAAAAGAGCTGGAGGAACTCATTAGCATAACTCATTAGTATAACTCATTAGCATATGCTATGCTGGAAGTGTGTCATTGGCACAACTGATTTGCATATGCCACACCCCCTGACATCACCTATCCTGGCTGTTTTGGACCCAATCCTGGCCATTCAGGGCCGAAATTGGGCCCAAAATGGCAAAAGGGTCTGAAAATGACCAAAAAGGGGCCCAAAATGGTCAGGATCGGGCTGCTGCTGAGTGGGAGAGTGATCCACCACCCGTCAGAGACCTGATCCGGCCTTTTTTGGCCCCAATCCAGGCTGAAAAGGGCCCAAAATGTCCGAAAGTCAGGTGGGCGGAGCCACTTGACATTTGACCTCTTTGGGGAACTGCCAGAACTATGTTCCGTTCCCCCTCGAAATGGGTCCTGGTCTACTTAAAGGATTTCTTAAGTGGAATATAAATGCCTTTCCTGCTAATTGTTCGCCCTGTTTTTCCTTTGCCTGCACAACAAAGGGCCGATACAGTTCTCTAGTCTCCTGCAGGGGAAGGCAGCCCGAGCTGTCTGGGGCACCTTGAGAGCTGCCTGTCCTGTGGGGGGGGGGCATCCAACTAGAGCAAGGATTTTCTATTACCAGCTGCTGAGTCACATATCCATTTGCAGGGGCAGGAGGCCTGTAATCCACTTCTCATGGACGTGTAAAAAAATATTTTGGATGAGTCTCAGGCAAGAGATTAACACACTTCTTCAAAACTGTGAATGCACTTCTTGAAAACTGCTAACACCCATGGAAATATCTGATGAATAATTTTTCCAAATAATGTGTTTAAATAAATGCATCCATGTAATACTAGCATATTTGGGGCTGAACTATTGCAGAACCCTGACCTGGATTGCCCGGGCGAGCCGGATCTCATTAGATCTCATAAGCTAAGCAGGGTTGGCCTTGGTTAGTAATTGGATGGGAGACCTCCAAAGAAGACCAGGGTTGCAGAGGCAGGCAACGGCAAACCACCTCTGTTAATCTCTTGCCATGGTGACCCCCTACCAGGGGTCACCATACATCAACTACGACTTGACGGCAAGATTTCATTTTCGCTATCTTAGAAACCTTAGTGGTTAAGTAATCAAAAAGTATGGTAATCAATATATCTCTCTGTGACTGTGTATCTGTACATGTATGAGAACAGTCTTTTTCTTTCTTTCTTTCTTTCTTTCTTTCTTTCTTTCTTTCTTTCTTTCTTTCTTTCTTTCTTTCTTTTCTTTCTTTCTTTCCACCTGCCAGGTGTGCAAGAACACCTGTGCTCAAGGTTAAAATATCCAGCAGTAATAACACCCTCTCTAGTTAAACCACCCTCCCTGTAAATCATTATTTACGCTCTCTTTTAATAACTGACACCACAAAGAAAGATCACACTCCCAGCTTTCTTTGGAGGCTTTGGTAAGGGTGCTTAAAGGGACAGGGGAGTTTTTCTCTTTAAAAGGCTTTGTAAGATGATATGCGAAGCCTGCAGAATTTGTGCAAAAATAAATGCAAGAGAGCAAGCAGGAACTTTGTAGCAGGCCCAGAATATCTTGTTTGTGGTTCTGCCGATACGCTTGCGGGTCTCTTGAAGCCCGTGTGCCGAATCTCAGGGAGTGCAAGCTCAGAGCTAGGGATTGGGAATTGGTGAGGCAAAGAGAGAGAGAGAGCCATACTACGGTTGACCAGAAGCTGAAAATGAGCACCAGGAGACGGGGCCTGGTGGTTCAGGGTACAGCTTGATTCACAAGAAGTAGAACTAGTAAGGAAAGCACACAAACCCGATGGAAAATATCTCGCCCTCTTCCTTTTGGTTCCTTCAAAATAAAATTGAAAATTCAGGCCAAAATTCAGCATATTTGCCATAGCATGTGGGGTGGGAGGGCAGGGCTCCTCAGGTGAGATAATTTTAGAAAGGCTTCCTTCCTGAAAGGGGCAGGCCATGTGAATTTGAGAGTGCCTTTCCTGCTTCAATATGGTTGCCAACTCTAGCTTGAGTGGAATGGAGATTTGGGGGCTATGCCCGGGGAGGATGGAGTTTGGGGAGGTTGCTCAATGGGGATGCGATACCACAGAGTCTACCCTCTGAAGCTACCATTTCCCCCAGACTCTGTAGACTGGAGATCAGTTGATTCCCCACTCCTCCGCTTGAAGCCAGCTGGGTGACCTTGGGTCAGTCATGGCTCTCTCAGAGCTCTCTCAGCATCACCCACCTCACAGGGTGATTGTTGTTGTGGGGATAATAATAACATACTTTGTAAACTGCTCTGAGTGGATGTTAAGTTGTCCTGAAGGGTGGGCTATAAATCAAATGTTATTATTGTTATTATTTATAATAGTTGTAATCAGGAGAACTCCAGGCTCCACCTTGAGGTGGGTAACTCTTCCCACACAAACTCAGCAGCTCCGCTAGGAAGGTAAGCCCAACTGGTCGTCGGACTTTGGCAAATGCCAAGCTATCCCACTCCTTGAGAACTGACACCCACAAGTCATACAGCTGGTGTGACTCAGCGGAAGGCCTCTTGCTTTTACCCTTTGAGCATCTCAGCCGTTGCCACCTGCAGTCTTTCCTTCCCTTACTGGTCACTGACCTCTTATTTCTGAATCCACTGCTGATCTTTTCCCACGCTGTGTGCAAGAGACCATAATCATCATTACCAGGCAGTATTAGAAAGACAGAATACATCCAATGCTGCCCAGTAAGATGGCAATGACCTCCCAGGATCGTCGTTGGCCGCAAGGAATGGCGAATATCATTGACCCCAAAACACATGAACCCACAGGAAATGCTAACAAGAGAGACGGCATGCAGATGAAAGCAAAACTCAGTGTGTTACCATCTATCAGCCAAGCCAGTCAGGTCTCCCGTCCTTCTGTCCCAAAATTCAAGATTTACACACAGATATCTCATTACAGCCAGGGGGAAGCACTTTTCAAGCAAATCCTGCTAAACTACATTTTCTTGCACTCTTGATATCATGCTTCCAAGTTCTTACACAACTCTCTACTATACATGTTGTCATGTGCAGTGCTAAACCCTGTGTTTACTCAGAAGTAAGTCTCACTGTGTTGTGACATTACGCCTAGGTAAGTGCACTCTGAACTGCAGCTTCAGAGATTTCTCCCAAACTTTTGAAGTTAAACAAAGCAATCCTTCATATATTTTAAAAAATCTTTTAAATCAAGCAGCAATAAATTTTCTAGTAAGTATGCTGGACAATTGCATGTGGGCCCTGTTTGAGGCCCAAATTGGCCTGCTGTGAAACATGCGTGCCCTCCCACACCTGCGCAATGATGTCACTTCTGGGAAAGACACGGGAGCACGTGCGTGAGGAGTGAAGAGAAGGATGAGTGCTGGCCCCCTCCCACCGGGAAGGTAAGGGGATCTGGTACTCCTATAAGCACATGTTAACTGGAACACAAAAGTGCTTAACTTCAGATGGCTTGTGCTCTCAGATTTTTTAAAATTGAAGGAATTCAATCTTTGGAGTTCAAATATATGTCCAGTATTCTTCTGGCTTTAGTACATATGTTCCTTATGCCACCAGAACTGGGCATGTTGAGATGGATCGAAAATGTCACCCGTTTGATATAGAAGAGATCAGGTTAAGACCGGTGTGGTACAGTGGTTAGAGTGTCAAACTAGGGTTGGAAGGCCCAGGTTCAAATTCCCACTTGGCTCTGAAATTCACCGACTGAGTGCGGGCCACTTTTTCTCTCTCACAGCCCAACCTACCATGCAGGGTTGTTGTGAAGACCATCTATGCCACCCAGAATCCTTGGAGGAAAGTTGGAATAACAATGGAAGTGGGGGGAGGGGGGAGCAAAGGAAGCCCAAAACTTGGAAGAGCCCGTTTAGCACCAAAGCTTTTATGGCAGCTAAACTTCGATTCGTTCAGTACAAGCAGTGATACTGAATAATCGTAGGAATGGAAAGCCAGTCATTCAGTAAGCAGCCTTTCTGCTTATTGTTTGCCCCTCACAGCAGAGAGAGGAATTCAGCAAGGCCTCTTGGCCGTGATTGGGCTTTGCCAGCGGAGGAGAAGCGATGGACTTGCTAGAGTGCAGGCAGTTCAAACCTCCCTCCCTTGTTACCATTTTGATCTGCGGCTCTATCAGAAGTAGTAAAATGGCCTCCAGGTTTACCTCAGGAAGTACGGGGAGGGGCATGCCCGGGCTTATCCAAAGTGCAGCCAAGAGTAAAGAAAGGCGCTGCCGTAAGATTTTGACAACGCTTCAGCCCTCTAGCAAAGCGAAACCACTTTGGCTCCTTACTCCCCACCTCCACAGTTCGTCTTCTAGGCCCCGAGAACAGAGAAACCTCAAGGATCAGGAGGCTGAAACGCAATGCTTTTTTGGCCCCAGTACGAAGAAACCCGTTGCAGGAAACCCGTGCACAAAGACAACCCTATATAGAACGTCAGGACGCCATTTCAAATTTCACTTTGTAACCAATGATGAGATTTTCAGCTGAGCTGAATAATGCCAGTGGCCCTGCTCATGGCAAAGGAACACAAGAAGGAGAATGCAAAATCAAAATCTGAGATAGAAGAAACGGTATGATTTTTTCCCCTCCCTGAGATGAGTTTCAGCTCTATTCACGAATGCTTGGATGTATTCCAATTAGCCACGGCACATAAAGTGAACCTCCCTGTCTAGAGGCAGTTGATCTGTGAATGACAGATCCTAGGCACAAACCCTAGGAGATGGCTGTCACTCTTTTTTGGCCCCGTGTTGTTAGCTTCTGAAACAGGCTGCTCAGTCTGATTGGCCTTTTGCCCCATCTCACATACAAACAACAAAAGCAATGTACTTTCTTTTAACATGTCTGTTATAGAAGAAAACACCCTGGTCAGCAACTTATTTTGCTCAAGATTCTAACAAGAGCACATGAATGATGGGCCAAAACTCCTGTTTGCATTCTCCTAAATTTGTTTCCAAGTGCTATAACACCAGTCCGTTATATCCCTTTTTCCTCTTCTTGGCTGGTCCTTAAACTGCAAAACTGACTGCAGAGGGGATAGATTTAGCTGGGGGAGGTGCAGCTGCCAATCTCTAGCTTAAATGTTCTTTTCTGACTTACCATCCTGCCAATTATGATTGAAACGAATATTCACCCATATTCAGCATCTACCGAATTTTTGTCCCTGAAAATTGTACTGTGAAATTCTGCTGATTTTGCATGGGAAATAATACCTTCTCAACAACCTGAAATGGAAGTCTTAGTGCTTGATAATTTAGGCAGGCATCAAGTACAAGATCTCATAAACTGTCAGCTCTCCGCTACCACTGGTTACTAAATTGCTTTTTCACATCACCAGTTACGTGCTGTCAAATATCGCCTGTGAAACAAATGATTGTGAGACGTCGGACACAATTGCCAAATATTCTGTAGATATTTGACAAATGTGAGATTTGTCAAGAGACAGCCTGGAGAATATTTTATTTCCAAATTCATGGAAGAGAATTTTTGGGATGAAATCTGTTGCAGCTCAACTGCAAATGGTTAATTTTGTGACAGAAGCTGTTCCATTTTGCTGCCCTACCCATTCACGAAAGTGCTCAGCTATGCCTCCTCCTAGTTATTAGGTAACTGTCAAAAAAGATAAAGGAAATCAAATTCAGCTGACAGCCAGCCATGTTCCATTTAGTTCATTCAAAAGCTTCTCTTCCTTTTTACATTTTTTCTCCTCTTTTTTTTCCTCCTGCACCGGCATCAATAATTCATGTTTTTTTTTTAAAAAAAAAATACTAATAACAAAATACCCAAGATAAGCAATAAGAAAATTTAAGCTCTGGCTGCTGTCTGCCTTTTAAAAAGGGGAAGGTTTAGATTCGGGGTTATTTTATTTGAAATGCTTATGATTCATTTCAGGGGGCGGGGGAAGCGGGTTACAGCCAGTGGCATGGTGCTGTGGGCTAGCAGCTGTTTTGACATTTCAGATCCTGCAGTGCAATCCTAAGCAAAATTACCCCTCCCCCAGGGCTTTTTTTCTGGGAAAAGAGGTGGTGGAACTCAGTGGTGGAAGTCAAGACTGCACAATGACATCACTTTGGGTCAGCTGGAACAAGGGGGGAGTTTTTTAAAGTTTAAATTGCCCTTGGCGAAAATGGTCACATGGCTGGTGGCCCCACCCCCTGATCTCAATCTAAACTCCTCTCTGTCTGGAGATCAGGGGGCGGGGCCACTGGCCATGTGACCGTTTTTAAGAGGTGCCAGAACTTCGTTCCACTGCATTCCTGCTGAAAAAAAGCCCTGCCCCCCCTTTCTGGGTCCACTGAAGTCAGTGGGCTTAAACAGATATAACTGTTGATGATTGTGTTGTAAATGCTGTTGTTTGTAAAACGTTCATGAGATGACTGGTGCAAATGATCACAGCTAATACAGTTACACAAGTAGGGAATTTATCACTGGAGAATGATCATTTGTTTACATGGCTCAGGAATAAAAGGGGAATAAAAAGCCTGAAGGAAGGTAAGAGAGGTATAGAAATTTTGCAAATTAGCTTTAACCTGCACCCCCCACACAGGTCCCCCCCCCCAACTGAGGGTTTTAGGGCAGTGAAGTTAGATCCTGACTAAAGTGAATGGGAGGAAATAAATCATTGCACACCTAAAGTATCTGGGGTCTAAATAACCCTAGAATAATCACTGCTCTAGTTTAATACTACTTTGTCAGTTTAGCAATTAAGATGAAGGGATGTTAATCAGACATTGTTTTGTTTCACACTTCCAAAAGATTTTTAATTGAAAGGAAAAGTATAAAGTTATCAGTGGGACCCAAAGACATTAGAAGCCCCAAATATGATCTCTATTTAGTTTTGCCCTTGGATTATAAAAACTAATCCTTAATACAATTTTACATCAAATTGAGGCCATTATCCAATACCTCTCATTTTCAAAACTATAATTTAATCAGGGTCTATTTGACCACAACATGAGGTTATACTTTTTTTTTTAAGGAAGGTTTAAACTTGTTTTCAGAATAAGTGTGATATTAGAGTGATATATCTGTTCACTCTCTACACTGGAAATTTCAGCTCCTAGGCTGAATAGCCTGTCTGTATTCTCCCCGTCCTCAAACTCTAGATACAGGAAATATTTAGGGTTTTTTATTTTATCAGCTTTTAAATGGTCTGCTTGTTTTGTGGGTAGTTTTTATGCTGCTGGTATTTTAATGGCGTGTGTTTTAATATTGTAGTTTTTGTAAGCTGCTTTGAGCAGGCATCGGAAGGGTATAGCAAAGATTCTCTGAATATACTTGGAGACTCCACAAAGTGGTGAGTTTATGCCCTTGCCCTCTTCGATATGCTTAGGGTTGCCAGCTCCAAGTTGGGAAATTCCTGGAGATCTGGAGGGTGAAACCTGGAGAAACCTGGAGAAAGTGGGGTTTGGGGAGGGAAAGGACCTTGGCATGGCATAATTCCATAGAGTCTACCCCCCAAAGTAGCCATTTTCTCCAGGTGAACTGATCTCAGTGGCCTGGAGACCAGTTGTAATTCCAGGAGATCTCCAGCTACTTCCTGGAGGCTGGCAACCCTAGATATGCTCCACCTTTTCCAGTTTAAGAAGACCCCTTGAGGTTGCGTTCTCCCCAACCTGCCAGATCCAGCATGCTAAAACCCTGGCGCTGCTTTATTCTACAGCCAAAATCTAACATGGCAAACAAGTTCTCCCAGGCAGAGCGCTGGGCCTCAGATTGGGAAGGGGCCATGGCTCACAGCCCTTGCTTGGTATGCAGAAGGTCCAGGGTTTGAATGCAGAGTCCCAGTTTGCACGCACAGGGTCAGCACGTGTACACAAAGGTCTCGTTCACAAGTGATGTTGAATATTTGTAATGGTGGGGCAGGTACTTGTGAACTAGGAACGAGCGCCAATAGAAACTTGATCTAGGAACCCTCGAGAAAGTAAAATTCAGACTATAGTATCTGTTGAATGTGTACTGAGTCAGACCGCTGGGACCTCTTAATTCCTGCTGGAACAGACCAATGATTGATCTACTCCAGCATCCTGTGGGCAACCTAGAAAGCCTACAGTGGGGGCATACAGGCCAAGGCTTTTAAACTGGAAATGCCAGGAATGGAATCTGGGACCTTCCACATGCAAAGCAGGTGCTCTGCCACTGAGTCACTGCTCCAGCCTCCTCCTCCTCCTCCTCCTCGCCATTATTTCAGCATCAAGGTCATTTGGGAGAACTCTCCTTTAACTTCGTTCAAACAGAACTGGGGTCACACCATTCCAACTAAGCTGGAGCAAAATTCAACAGTCACATTCTGTACCCCAAAGAACCCCCAATTCCCCCTCCCAGAGCTATAAGATAGATCGAAAAGAGTTTACTTCCACTCAAAGAGCATTTCTAAACTTCCGATATCTGAAGTCTATTTTTTTCTGAATTAAAATGGAAGACACACGTCACTTTTCTATGCAGAAAGGTTGAGTTTTAGCCAGTGTAAGAATCAACTAACCTCAGAGGAGACAACTGTTATATTTCTGTATGCGTAACTGTTCTGAGTGCACCTCTGAATTAGGATGCAAGCGCAGAGTGGTAATTTATGCAGAGAGACAATAGGAGGGCTCGTAGCACCAATGCGTCTCTTTCAGAAGTGGACGAATAATCTAATTTTATCCGACATAACAAGAGAGCAGTTTCTTGCCACCAGCGGTGTTGCTTGGAATAAAACAGAAAAGAGTCCAGTAGCACCTTTAAGACTAACCAACTTTACATTAGCATAAGCTTTCGAGAACCACAGCTGTCTTCGTCAGATGCAGGATGCATCTTGACAAAGAGAGCTGTGGTTCTCGAAAGCTTATGCTACAGTAAAGTTGGTTAGTCTTAAAGGTGCTACTGGACTCTTTTCTGTTTTGCTACTACAGACTAACACGGCTACCTCCTTTGGATCTATGCTTGGAATAAGGATCAGTCAGAGCTGCAACAGGTAGGCTGGAGATAGGCAAAGCTGCTGTGCCCCTGCAAGATGAACGGTTGAAAAATCAAATCAGGTAATACAGAAACATGGCAGAATTCCTTGCCCCAGTGGAGGCAAATTGGAAGGCAGCAAGCGCAGAACCATGGGCCATGCAGAGTTGCAACAGACAGACTCTTCCCAGGGTGGCTACTTCACTGCACCAGAAATGATGGAATAATCTAATCACACTCAGTTCATAATTAACCCACCCCTTGCAGAGGCTGATGGGAAAGAGATGAGGCCAGAACACTAGATCGTGCAGAGATACAACAGGCAGACTTCTCTTCCGGGAGGTGATTTTGCAATGATTGTCCATCAAGACGGTATGAACACTCAAAGCATACCTAAACTGGAGAGTCCGTAATAACTGCAGTGGTAATAATGCACAGAGAAAGGGATTAACGGCTGTGCCCTAAGCAGAGTTACACCCTGCGAAATCCATTGACGTGAATGTTTCGGAGTCGGCTGAAAATCTACTTTAACCTTGCTTACAGCAATGCACAATTCATCCTAGCGCAGATGACAATTCTTGCAATGAATACCTAAGTTCAAACTGGACAGGAGCAAAAAGAAGGGAGCATCAAAAGTATATGATAGATCTCTCAGTTAATAACATAATATTAACTTGGGTGATGTTTTATCTCCCGGAATGGAATAGTATTGCCTCATAAGAGAGCCAGTTTGGTGCAGTAGTTAAGAGCGGGACTCTAATCTGGAGAACCGGGTTTGATTCCCCACTCCTCCGCTTGAAGCCAGCTGGGTGACCTTGGGTCAGTCACAGCTCTCTCAGAGCTCTCTCAGCCCCGCCCACCTCACAGGGTGTTTTGTTGTGGGGATAATAATGGCATACTTTGTAAACCGCTCTGAGTGGGTGTTAAGTCATTCTGAAGGGCGGTATATAAATTGAATGTTGTTATTATTATAAAGGTTTTTTTTTAAATTGAGAAAATAGTGTGTAACAATATTAAATAAGTAAATAAATGGGGAACAAAAGGTCAGAAATCAACTTGCTTGGAGGCTTAGTGTGATCAGCAGGACAGGCAGGGTGGCAGCTTCTCACAGTCCTGTGCCCGTAGCTAGACACAATATGGCACATTTCGGGTGCAAAAAAATCTGGAGATGCATGACTCTGGAAAACAGTGGCTGGAGGATTTTTATACGAGAGCTTCTGGGCAGGGAACACAGATCCAGAGGAGTCAGCCGTGTTAGTCTGTAGTTGCAAAACAGTAAAGAGTCCAGTAGCACCTTTAAGACTAACCCACTTTATTGTAGCATAACCTTTCGAGAACCACAGCTCTCTTTGTCAGATGCATTGTCAGAAAAATTGGTAACTGCGATTCTCGAAAGCTTATGCTACAAGAAAGTGGGTTAGTCTTAAAGGTGTTACTGGACTCTTTATTATTGGGCAGGAACAGTCTATCTGCTCATTCAGTGTGTGGAGGGGTATAGGAGGGGGAGCTTTTCTCGGCTGCAGAAACAATTAAACCGTCACACGGTCAGGCCATTGGCGCATCTGCCTCAATATTGTCTACTCTGACAGGCAAGAGCTCCCCGGGACTGGAGGCAAAAGGCTTTTTCCAGCCCTGCTACTGGAACTCTGCATGCTGCTAGGAAGCTGACTAGGTGCGTTGGGCCAGTCACCCTCTCCATTCTAGCCTACCTCACAGGATTGTCGTGAGGACAAAATGGAGGAAGGGTGTGGAGAAGATGTGATAAGACTGAACTTGGGGACTCCCTGCATGCAAAGCATTGTGCGTTCTCACTGAACTATGAAACACATACACACACACACACAGAGAAGATGAACACTGGTTCATCCATCCCAGTCCTGTTTAGTCTGACTGGAAACTGCTCTCTCCAAGGTCTCTTTTTTAAAATTGGAGATACCGCTGACTTCCTAGCATGTGTTCTGCCCCTGAAGTTGTGGCCCTTCTCCCGGGGCCTGAATAAGGGGGTTAAAGGTTGTTACACCCGGAAAGAATGGGACATTCTAGCTGCATATACTCAGAGAGACAGAAGAAGCCAGCTTTTTCCTTCTTCCAGGAAGAAAAAAATTGGCAACTGGGCAAAAGTTATTGCTACCATATTAGAGACACTTCCCAATCGAAATACCAACAGTAAACTAATTCGAAAGCACAGCTCCAACAACACAATTTTCAGCTTCTTGATTATCACGGCTTTCTTTTTTTAAAGGAAAAAAATGCAAGTTTCTAGTCCTTAGGGTTACAAAGAGAGGCTTGAAACTGTGCGGCCAGTGGCAAAGGTCAGCTGGTTTCTTGGAAATCAGGGAAAGGCGACTGGGTGAGATTTTCAGTGGTTGGGGTCAGGCTGGGCTTCAGGTTCAGGACCTTACCAAATGCCTTGCTCATTCTCATATTTGCAAAACTACCTCGCCCCGCTTAGAGTCAACAACGCTGCCCCAAGGGCCGGTACATCTGTGACACAATGCCCCCAAACACGGCTACTGCCACTGTCCTATGTGGCTGGAAGCTCCAGAGGAAAAAAATGGGATTTGGGTTTTTGCAGTGATTTGAATGTAATGCAAGATGAGTGCTCTGTTTGCGTGGCAATCATTCAGTCCAGCCTGAAGTCTGTGCTCTTGCTCTCTGCTAGTCCTATATAGTGGAGCCCGACTGCATTTTTCAGCAGTGTGCTTGATGCAGGATGGGCCATATAACTTACAAGGAAATTTCCTCGAGGGCTGCTGGTGGCCAGGAGAGCCCTTGCACCTCGGCTCAGATCATCAGCAACCGTCATCAGGGTCAGCTCATTCATTGTCTCCCGTACTGCTGTCAGTCTGAAAGAGGAGGCAGTGGGTGCGCTAGTGTCCGCTTCTGCCACTGATGGGCTGATTGGCACCTGCAGCCTTGAATGAAGCTGTTCAGTTGGGCTTGTTCCAGGGCCATTTTCACTTCCCAGTCCATATGTTGCTTGAGGGCACCCTTATAGTGCTTTGGCAGTGCAGCGAGTAGGTAAGGATACACTGCTTTCAGGCAGTAGCCAGTTGCTGATTTTTATTGGCAGGACATAGGAGGTGTTAGAGCCCAAAGGGAAAGCTGGAATCAAGACGTGGCTTTTGTTGTTGGTTTGCACCAGTCTAAGTTTTGCCCTGACATTTTTTAATAAATAAACCATCCTTTGTTTAGCACAGAGGTGTCTCAGATGGGACTGATGTTTCCATGATGCAACACACACACACACACACACACAAATATATAAAATCTCTTTGAATACTAATTGTTCCATTGTTTTTCTTAACTATAAGCTACACTGGCACACACCATAGGATCAAGGGCCAAGGAATAAAATACCTTTCCTTTCCCTTCCCGTCCCAACCTTGGCCAGAAGGCACACAAAAACATATTTGTCCATCTTAGATTTTCTTATGAGATTAAGGACAAAGTGGAACAGACCCTTCAATAGGAACCCAAGCGGATCTGAGGACAGAAAGGTCGTAAAGCAAAAAGAGTCCTCAGCCTCCATTTCCTTCTCAAAACAAGGGCATACATTGCATTGCTATATTTTTAGAACAGTCTAAGCAGTCTTGAGACATATATACACACAGTGAGTTAGAAGTAGGGTCGCCAGATCCAGGTTGGGACATTCCTGGAGATTTGGGGGACAGAGCCTGGAAAGGGCAAAGTTTGGGTAGGGGAGGGACCTCCTTAGGGTATCAACCCATGGAGACCACCCTCCAAAGAAGCCATTTTCTCCAGGGGAACTGATCTCTATGGCTTGGAGATTAGTTGTCATTCTGGGAGATCTCCAGCTGCCACCTGGAGGCTGGCAACCCTAGTTAGAAGGGTCAACGGCTGAGTCTTAGACATCAGGAATCTGCTCTGGACTTACAAAGAGCTGCAACGGATTTACTGAGACCACTGATCTGAAGACTGACGGAGAGCCATGGACAAGAAGTGAAAATTCTCCATTTTTATCACATACATATATATCCACACAACAACAAAGGCAAACCTTAGTGGTAATTATTCTCATCTTAACCCACTGACTTGTACATAATTGTTAGCTTAAACAGGCGTACCGATGTTATCCCCCACCCCATCCCTTCTCTTCCAGCCAAACAACTAGATTCATTCCCCCATCAACGAAACTCTGTTCTGTTCTCTTATCTCTCCTTTGCCAGCAGAAGGGCACATACTCATTAGGAATTTCAGTTGCAGTAGACCAAACCGACCGAATGTTTTCTGGAAATGGCCCAAGATGTTTTAGTACTCGTGGCACGAAATGCAAACGGTGGTTCTCCCCCCTGCATAATAAAATTATCCAACTGACAACTTTCTGTTCTTTGGCAGTAGGCCCAATCTGTGACCTGGGGTGGGCTGTCACATCTGCCCAGTGAGGGGGCTAGCCCCCAATAATTCCTAACAAAGGATGCTCAAGGATGCGGAGCCTGTCGAACAATCCATACAGCACCCCCTCCTGCATTCGCAGTTCGATGGGATGTCCCCCAAAGGCTATATGTATGAATTATGGATTCCATTAACCAACTTGGCTTAGAGGAAGAGAAGGGAGAAAAAAGAAGCCGCTGCCTTTAATTCCGCCCTCTGAATCATTGTCTCATACCCAAGAGTTGCCGCTTGGGCTTCACCACTTCCAGCTCTAACCCCATTAATTTGATTTTCCAAAACATTTAGCAGAGTCTTTTCTTTCCCAACCGCACCAAAATGGTCTGTCCTTCCACATAACTCTCTCTTCGCCCTGCTGCTCTCGCTCTATACCCGCTGGCCGCACTAAGTTCTCCATCTTGACAAGGACAAAAATAATATTAAACCAACCTTTCCCATTACGGCTCTCGGCACCGAGCCCGTCGGAGGCCCATCAGCAAGACGAACGACACGTTCCACAGAGCATATGCTTAGTAGTTTCCTGAAACACCAACTTGGCCACACGCAATGGAGGCACAAAGTATCATCGGACTGGGTGGGGGGAATTACGGCAGAAGCCCATGAAAGGGAAGCCACGTCGTATTTTTTGGTGGTTCTCTCGTTAAATACTGAAAAGGTGGGTCAAGCAAGGATGTGGAGAAAGAGTTTCCCCCTCCACCTGCGTCAGGATGCCTTCTTATAAAGGTAGGCCTACCTGTAGAGAATAGGAAAAAGCAGGTGGTGGAAAGGAAGGAAAGAAGGAGGGGGGAAGAAGAAGAAAAGAAAATCTACGAAAGATGGAAAGGAGGAAAGGGAAAGGAAGAAAAGGAGGGAAATAATGGAAGAAGGAAAGAGAGAAGGAAAGCAGGAGGGAAGGATACAAAAGAGGTATGAAAGGAGTGAAAGAAGGAAAGGGCTGAAGGATTGGCACTGGGCTGTCTCCTTACCACAGCTGCACAATCAAAGCAAAGACAGATATGTGAAATTTTTTGTCAGACTCAAAAAAACCTCTCTGTTTCCCAAGCCCTCAATGAGCCCACTCTGTCCAGCTTTTCGGTACCCATGAAATCTAAAACCAGCCTGTCCGTCACCCAGGATACAGACTTCACTGAGTTAATCATCACCGTTATTGCCAAGGCCCCAGCCCCAAGAGGAGGGGGGGCAAAAAAGGGGGAAAGAATGACCAAAGAGGGCTGGCAAACAAGGACCTCCACGAAGCCCCCCATCCACCAACCCGGGGGCTGGTTTTTCTTTTCCTCCTTTTTCTTTTCTACCTGGGCTACGTCGCTTTGATCCTGTCCCCTTCTCCAATCTCCCTTTCCTGGCCTTCCTTCCTGGAGTCCAGAGAGGCAGTGTTTGAGCGGCTTTTGAAACAAGCAGGTATCAATTATCTTCCAAATGGGAATGTGGTGCCTCCGGTTTGTACCCAGGTAGCTCCAGGTCTGAAGAGGAATGTGAGTCGAGCGTGGAAAAAAAAAAGCCCTCTTCTAACTTGTTAGTTAACCTGCCTGCCTGAGCCTTAATCAATAGCCAGGAACTCTGAAAGGAACAAAGAACAAGAAAAGGGAGCCGTAATCTCCAGTCCCCATCAGATAAGCCATTCTTGGAGTCGCAGAAGACAGGCTGGCTTGTCCATTAGCTTCCAGAATCTAAGAGATGATTCAGAAGTCGCCACGGCCTGTCTATAATTTTTCTCAAGTTTGTTTTGAACTTCAGTCCGTTGCTTTATCTCCTATATTATTTTTTTGGTTCTCGTGCCATTTTAATTCTCACTCAAGAGCGGGGAGGAAGGCCATCCGATTCTACTAAACTCACTCTCCTTATGCTAAGTTTGAAAGTGAGGTTTCCTTTCAGCTTGCTAGGGCTTACACCCAAGTACATTGTAGCCAAACAGTAGGTAAGTTTTAGGTTTCTGCAATCCTAACCAACACTGTGACAAGGGATTTGCTTGCAAACTTCTCTTTTGAGTAAAATGTCCAGGATCGAACTGTCCCGGGGAACGGCGGGGGGACACTCTGTTGAGCTAGCTGCATTCTCAGTTCTGGTCCCCCACAACATTCAAGGAGGGGCTTTGTATTCCACCTGCCCCCCCAAATGCATTCTCAATTTTCTAACTAACCAGTTTTTCAAAGACAAGTTGGGGGGGGGGTCTTAAATTAACATGTGACAGCAACCATATTGGATGTTTCATTTGCATTTTTGTAATTCTCAAACTCATTATGGGCTTCTTGATGAGAGTGGCGGCCTGCAATCACCCGCCTGACCTTTGGGTTGTTCGGAATAAAAGACATTTTTGGAAGGGGGAGAAAAACCAAGGTCGCTTGAAGCAGAAAGCCAAAGAGAAACAACAAACTGAACATTTACCATCTTTGAAAAACAAGACGGAAATCAATTTGAAAAAGCTTTGTCGGAATGCTGTATGGATAATTAAGCAGATTTGAATTTACAATTTTGTCATTAAAAAGAAACCAGCAATCTCATCTTTTGTGTGTGTGTGGGGGGGGGGGCAGGGGCGGGTGTTTTATGTCCTTCTACTGAAGAAATGAATTATTATCATGATCTGCTACTTTGAATTTATCTGCCATAATTTCCTCAGGGCAAGCGGCTTCAAGTTTATGAGCTTTAAACTCAAGTTAATATCAAAACTTCTCTTAGCAGTAGGATCAGGCATTGCTGCATTTGTAACCTGGAAAGGAAAGTTTGCACCTCGCTCAGTTTTCAATCTGAACTGATTTTATTGTCTGTAGATATTTTGGGCTGGCTAAATACAACAGGAAGGCGTAGCGATACTCGGTACCCATAACAGTCAATCTTTTATGAAGTATTATTAAGACAGCTAGGGGAAGAAAATATCAAATTGTGCAGTCATACAACTGTCTACTTACACAATAAATGTTACCGAGCCCCTTTAAGTCCATTTTCCGGGACTCTTTGATGGGGCAAAAAAGGTTACTGTCTACGCCACAATCATATGCATGATTACTCCAAGTAAGCCCCCAGTTCAGTACTGCTTACTCCCCAGTAAATACATTCAGTGCTGCAGTTCTAGATTTTTCAGTGCGGATACAAGGCAGAGTAGAAGCCACACTTTGAAATCTGGTTGTTTATTGATATCCTTGTGCATTGCGAGTTATCTGATTTTAGACTACAGCTATATTAATAAGTTTGGGCTTTTAAAAATAGGACTTCAGACTTTTTGGCTGCCATCCTATGCACACTTATCTGGGAGTAATCCCCCACCCCGATTTACACCTACACCAATTTAGCAGTGCTATGGATTTTAATGGAACATTCCTCTAGGAGTGCATTCTAGAATGGCACCCTTAAACAAATGTACGCACTTGGAGGTAAATCCCATTGGAACCGATAGGATTTACCCCTCAAAGTAAATGTAGGATCAGGATATTATGGCTGATCTTGTAGGTAGAAATTTCTGAACCCAAAGACTATATTAAAGTGTAAGAGGCCAGTAGGCTCCTGGGATAAGATGGGTGGGATGAAAATATTTTAATTAAAAATAATAAATATGAAAACGTAATTATCATACATTATAGAGTTTTAGTAGGAGAGCGGCTCCTCAAATGTCCATTTCTGAACCATCCATTCTATTCAACGGTCGGCAAACTGAGTTATTCAATGCCTATTCATGAACGTATTGCATATATTAACATATTCATTTTTCAACTTAACAAATCTCGGGGTGGGAGGGGGGGGGGCAGGAATCAGTACCTAATCTGCTGCTGGTGGTGGTGGGGAGAACTGAGTTATATAAGTTTACCAGATTTCAAAGAAGGGTCTTTAGATGGCCTGAGATGATTTTTTTACATGGTTATTCTGATCACTGGAAAACCACTATGAAAAGATGAGCTACACATAGGGAAGTCTGTGGGTTCACTCTCGTCTCTGCCTCAAACTCACAAGGTGACCTTAGGTAATTCACCCAGCGTCGGCCTCCCTCGCTGCAACACAAAGATCATAACACAACTGGGGACATGGCCCCATTTGACATGGTTAGCTCCAAACACCTAAAATCTGTAGGAATTGTGCATATGATGGTTGCTTTAGAAGCTAGTTTGGAACAGCACTGAACAAAGAATGACGACTTCTAATTTAAGGGCTTTGATCAAAGTAAAGGTAATGAGCTGGCAGGACGGACAGGTTCCTTCTTTCCCCATAATTATTGCCCCCCCCCCCCGAGTTCTGAGCTCAAAGGTCAAAAAGTATTGAGATTGAGATAGTTTTGAACAGCACTTTTCTAAAATTCCAAGCAGATCAAAATGGTTTCTTGTCTTTTTGAGAACTCATAAACGAACCTTCCAGAAAGTGGTTTTCCTAACAGGTGAAGGCCAAGCAAATATTATCCATGGACTCCCCTAATGTTCACAGTGTCCAACTGCCTCTTCCTGCTTTTGGACCAACAGATGACAAGAGGTTTTGCTTGCTTCCAAATACACGTCTTAACTCTCACCCAATTTACTGTGTCAACAAAAGCAGGAACAACCCAAAAGCCAAAGATGACCCCAAAGGTCATTCTCTCCACCATTTTCCCCTGCACGCAGACCATTAAAATAGTTTAAACACCCTCCCACTGGCCAGCAAAAGAGTTCTGCATGCAGCAATTTGGAGTGACCAGTTCTTTTGTCTAATGCTTTTCTGAGACCCTACGAGACACAGCAAGTAGAGGCAGGTTGGGTTTGGAAGAAGTGCTCCTGCAAGAGTGAACGAAAGCGCAGCTTAGGAGGAAGCAAAATGTTCACTCCAAGATGTGCTTTTATGAACGACTCCAGAGAGAACGGAAAAGAACAGGAAGATCAACTCAAAATGGCTCCTCTGAGCCGCAAGCCAACGGAATCAAGGGTTCTATTCCATTTCAAAATCTCCCAAAGAAGACCAAAATAATGCCTTTCCCTCCAAGCTCCACGTTACATAATTATTTGTGCAAGCAAGCAAGACCGATTTCTCTCTCTCTCGTTCTCTTTCTATCTCATGTCAAAGCAAACCAAACTAATTTTACAAGAAACAAGGCTACAAACAGACTCTCTTGCTTTACGTCGAGACCAGAAAGAAACAAGACCAGCGTCACCAATGAGACAAAGATGTTTAGGATTCAAAGACAGTTACAAACCCTGCTTTGGCTGTTCTTTTCTCCATCTCAGGATGTCTTCTAAAAAAGCTCCCACCCACCCCCCGACAGCTGTAGTTCAGTCATCACAACCATTTCCAAATCTACCTTCTTTGTAAAGATCACGGAGACGAACTCCCCCCCCTCCCCATTGGCAGCCTGTGATTGAATTTCTTCCTTCAGCCTCTACCTGTCCCAACTGGTTTGACTAGTTGTAAGGTGAACATTTGAATTCATGAGTTTTCAGCCATCCCACCCCCCACCCCACCACCTCCGCCTTCCATCTCAAAGCAGACAAAACTTGATACGGTTTTTACAAAACTTCCTTCAGTTTACCTGGAGAAAGAAGCAAGACAAAAGAAATGGGAACAGGAGCTCTTAAGCGCACCTAAGCAAGACAAGTTTGCTATGGCCGACCGCAAACACCATTAAACTCCAATTTAGAGCTCATCTGGCGTGTTACGACTGAAAAACTGGAACCTGTTGCTTACAAGGACTGGGAACCCATTGAAATAACTTTGGGGCAAGGTGCCCAGTAACCTTTTCCCAACCCAAGACCACCATCAAGCTTCGAACATCAATAAATACATTCATAAAACAAGTCACAGCAAGAATCACGTGAGCTACGATTTCATCTTCGGCTCTTTCCACATCTCGACAGCAAACCCGGTGCAGGAATGGGATTTCTCAGCCAGAAGTTTTGCAAGATGATGACGTGGCTTTTTTTTTTTTTTGGAGGAACGTGAGAAGCACGTAAGCGAGCAATCATAACATAATTAAACTACCGAAAAGAAAAGCAAATCCTTAAAAAAAATTACAAAAGCAAAAAAAAAAATTAAAAGGTGGGGGGGACACGCAGTATTGCACGATCATCGCAGAAGCCCGACCATCTTGCTTGTTTAAGCTGGAATACAGAAGAGACGGAGAATGTGTAACGGCTCGGCTTACATGTACCTCCTCGACCCCTCCCTGCGCAGGTGCATTCTTTACGTCCAACCAATCTCCTTGCCTCCAGCCATGAACAGGTGTGTCCTGCCATCTTGGGATAGGCCAAGAGGGGAAGTGTCTGGTTTGATGTAGACACGGACCCCCACAATAGGTTTCGCAGCCTCCCACCTCCAAAGGATCATTCCCTTTCAAACGTGGGTGGAAATAATAAAAGAGAGTTTAAGCTTGTGGGGCTACCGTGCTATATAAAACCGTAGCAGGGTTTGCGTCTCCGATTGCTCTCAGGCTTCAAATCTGCTTTGGGGGGAAAAATGCAGGCTAACCGGTTGCCAAAGGCTTTACAACAGGGTGGATAACCTTCCGGCAAAGGACTCCTGTTAGGAAACCAATCTCCCCTCCTCTTATGTCACCACAATGGCCACAAGGCAGGGAAGGGAGGAGAGGACCTCCAACGAGGAAGCTGCCCGCAGTGGCATTCCATAGCAGTAGGATGCAGAATGGTTTCATCCACCAAAGATTGCCATCAGCGTTAATTCTACCTGGTGTGCTGTCCGTTCTGGGTTGTTGTTTTCTTTTGAGGATCCCTGTTCCATTGATGTGTGTTACAGTTTATGAAGCAGAAGCTGTTGACTCGGGATCCTTGTACAGTTAAGGCATTATTAATCTGGGCTGATGCCCCCGGAATGCATTTGTGTTTAAGACCACACCTTGCTGGGTATGTCTATCCCGTACCGGCATGCTTTGTAATGATCCCATGAACCAACGGACATTAAGTGATCCACCAGAAATTGGGCCCTGGTCCGTGTTCGAGCTTCTGCTCTACCCCTGGCTTGCAACATCAAAGCTGGGGTTCTTGCTGGTTGACCTTGGCCTGACTCAGCAAGATACTTGGTAAACCCGAGGTACCCAATCAGGGACCCTTAAATGTCACAGGATAACTTATTTGCATTCAGTGATCTTAAGAATGCAGACTTGCTTGAGAACACGAGGAGAGCATTTGTGGGATCAGGCCAAATCCACCTAATCCAGCATTCTTTGCAAGAATCCCAGCAACAAGCAGACACTCGGCGGTCCAGTAGGAATTGGCCAGAAGCCTATTGATAGACCACAGTCTAGGCCTTCCTTTTTTGGGGCCCCACATCGATGCTAAAGAACGAGCACGTTAGCAAAAGGAAATTGTTGGAGGTATCCAGCGCAATATGATTGGCATAGGCAAGAGGAGGCCCTGGGCCAAACCCAGGGCTTTCCGTCGGCCATCTTGCAAGCTGAGAAAAAGGCAAAGGGCTCCTTAATATTTTCTTTGAAAGGATGACCAGAGAGGCCTGGCAGAACTGTCTCCTCTTTAAGACCTGCAGCCCCTTACTCTAGTGAACATACCAAAAGAGAGAGATGGGAGTGACCTGCTGAGATGTCTAGCAAAAAGGATCCACGCAAGCCTTTCTTGCAGTTTGCAACGGGGAGGAGAGAGCCCTTTGCCTGGCAGAGGAACCCTTGTGAGGCATTACAGCTGTTCACGCCAGCGCAACTAGTAGTGAGCAGCTAAGATGTCTACAGGAAGGGCTGTGCCAGATCCCTTCCTGGTGTATGCATTGGGGAAAGGTGAACCCATTGCTTGGGTACACGTTCACGGTTATTTGGGGAAGGAACTGAGAATTAGGGCCTGTTTGATCAGGGGTTTATTCATTTGATCAATCTTGTACCATGTCTGTTTTTGTACATGCAGTTCTGCTATTCATCTTGAGTGTCTTGGAATGGGAAGAGAGGAGACAGAGAAATAGTTGAATGAATGAATGAATGAATGAATGAATGAATGAATGAAAGTGTGTGCCAAAAGGCAGATCTAAAGCTTCTGGCCTTTCTGCCTTTGTGAGAATTAATTGCTAATCTGGGCCATATGATAGGGAGATGCCCCTTTTTATCCAACCCTTGGAAAGAGGAGGGAGTTGGGATCTGCCAAGGTCTGAGGCTACCTGTTGGGTCTCTGTAGCTGCCAATGTTCTGGGCTGGCAACATTCCCACCAGTAAGCATACCCAGTTCAGTGGCTGATGCAGAAGTACAAGGAGCACGGAGCGATGAGCTGAGGCGACCATTTTCGTTATTTCATTCATTGTCATTTTTTTTGGTTTACTCCAGCTTTGCAGCTGCCACCAATGACTGTCTTGTTTCTTCTATACCATTTTGTGTCATTTATGCCATTTCTGATGCAAAAACAAATGTTGGAAAAGGGCAACAGGAAAAGAAACTGGAGCGAAAACAAAGGTTTAGAGGCTCATTTTTCATGGGGAGAAACCATATCAAAATGGGAATGTTAAAACTGAACCAGCCAGATTCCAAACACTGTCATTATCTTAGGAATAGGCTTCTCTAAAGTCTAAATGAGCCTTTATCTTAAGGAAAGCATCTGGGGTGTATGAATGAACCTGACTTTCCAGGTACAGCACACAGTTACATCCTTCTAAGTTCATTCCAGTCAATAGGCTTAGAAAGGTGTAACTATGTTCAGGATGGCATAGCATGCCTCAACTATCCAGGAATTTGGAAAAGCCTCCACATGAGATTATGGGTTACAGAAGAGAGGGGGTGAGAAAAGGAGTATTAAAACCAATTGTCTGTAATAGCTATTTACTAGCAAGAGCCTGTTTTTTAAAAAACGGGCCCTAGAAAACCCGGGAACACAGATCTTCCTGCTGCTCCCTCTGGAGGGGTGGGTGGGCTCACCTGGCCGTCCTGCCACGGTGGTGCCCTCTGGAGGCCGCATTGGCCATGATACACTTTTTATACTTGTGCACCAGTGCAGGTGCACCAGGATAAAAAGTGTGTCATCGGTAACACAGTTTGCCTTTTATGTTTAAGGATATGAATCACCTGTTGAAAAAAAAATATTCAAAAATATTTCTTTTAAAGATGGTCAGCAAACTAAGAAGGGTATTGTCAGTCTTTGTAGAAAATGATAATACTTAACATTTACATAGTGCTTTCAGTTCTAACAACAGTCCTCTAAGGGAGCCTAGAGTGAGTATTCCCCATACTGTAACTGTGGAGCTGAGGCTGAACAACTCACCCCAAACCAACTATGGCGTTTGTGCTGAGGTAAGATTTGAACCTGTGACCTTAGAAGTCGACTCACTGCTGGTTCTCTTAGCCACTGTGCTACACCAGCCCCTCAAGTCATCCAAGCAGGGTTGGGGAAAGGCCAAGAGATGTTTCATTTTTCACTTAATTTACATTTGGGTGATTTCTTCCTCCTCCATAAATTGAAGAATGAAATACATGCTATACACATTTGCTGCTTCTCCTTGTTTTTAAGCAAACATGTCCCCAGTGTCCCCTGGAAGATGAATTTAATGGTATGACCAATTATCATGCTCATTAGCATCAGCACCTGAAAAGCTCCCCAAAGACGCCGCTCAGCAACCAAGCGGAGGCTCAAAGTTTTGCTGCCCTGTGTGAGCGATTTCCTTCTGCAGAAGTGACAGAACGTTGGTGGTGGAGGTTTTGGGAGGAGTGTGAAAAGGCATGTGGGGTTTCCAAGTCTGATACGAAATTTCGAGGTTTCGGAATTCTCCTTTTCCTTGTCTCCAAGAGAAGGGATAAAATCTCAAAGACGGGGGCCAGAATCCAAGGGGGAAGGCTACCTTCTGCTTGCTTGAGAACTTTTGGGATTAATTTGGCCTCCATGTCTGTCAGGCTCCACTGCCTTCATGTCTATTGCGCTCCACCCCAAGACACCAAGTTCTATCCCATGTCTCTCAAACTCCATCCTTGAATCACCAGCCACAGTGTAAGTCAATATGATCAGGGGCTGGGACATTCAGTAAATAATCCTATAAGGTTACGAATTGTAGAAGTTTGAAAAACAAGCAGTACTCCGAATTCACAGCTAAAAACAGTGCAGAAACGAAACGTAATCAATTTGACATGACATATTAAACAACATGGAAACTACCTAGTAGGAGCATAGTTATAGCAACAGAAAAAGCACAGCGTTAGAGTTTACGGTCCCTATCCCTTTTTCCAAACCATCTCTCTTATCTTGTGGATCACACACGGAGCACAGAAAATCTAAAGTGCAAAACTGATATAGAATCTGGCAGATCTGGGGTGGAATCGAAGTAGAACTTGGCACGTTTGCAGGTGTAGCCTAGGATAACCTGGGCTTTTACTGACTCTTCAGACCTGAGTCCTGGTTGTTCGGCAAAGCACACTTTTACTAGACAGATTAGGAAAATTCTGGCTGGTTGCCAGCTGTAGGAACGGGTCAGACTATGGGTCAAAATAAATTAATATGATTTTGTGCCATATCAGACCATGAGCGAGTCTGTACAAGAAACCATCATAACCCTTTTCATTTTTTTCAACGGCATGCCCTGGGTTTTTATTATAACTATAATATATTTTTGTTGCTTCAGTTGCGGGGCTTAGATGATGTGCTGGCAGAGAGCGGAAGCAATGATGGGCCAAAATAAAGCCATCATTTCTTGGCTGTAAGAATGAAAAGATGACACCGACGCAAACAGCCCCACGTCAGGGTTTTATCAACAAAGAATCTCACCATTAATCATTGGCAATGTAAGCTGTCACACCAACCAGTTGTTATATACAGAGGCTGCTTGACGGAATGTAAGTTGCATTTCCACACATGAGGTCTCCTCAGTTCGAAAACGTTCTGGGCTGCCTGAGGGAAGTCAGAACTCTTCGGCCCAGCCTATCTCCCTAAATTCTGAGGAGTTGGCCGTGTTAGTCTGTAGCAGCAAAATAGGAAAGAGTCCAGCAGCACCTTTAAGACTAACCAACTTTATTGTAGCAGAAGCTTTCGGGAACCACAGCTCTCTTCGTCAGATGCATGGAGGGTAAGAAGAAACTGGTCAGATATATAGGTGGAGAGGGGAGGGGGGAGTAGATGCAAATCAGTAGCTTCTGATAATGGAATCAGTTTGCTTCTGATAATGAAATCAGTTACTTCTGCTAATGAGTCTTAAAGGTGCTACTGGACTCTTTTCTATTTCCCTAAATTCTGGAGTTCAAAACCACCTGCTCTCTTCTCCAGAAATGAACCTATGCATTTAGGAATCCTCCCTTGTTCTGTGTTTAAATTCCCCATTTTTGTACAGACCACTATACACAAGCTATTTGCTGCACTATTCCCTTCTCTTCACGTGTGTCTTCCCCTTCCCCCAGATCACTAATATGGGTGTGCACATCGATTAAAGATTGCAAAACAGCCACCTCAGTGTGACAATAAATATTGCATGAAAACTCTTTTGGAGTGCTCTTTTAATGAGGTACAAACACGTTTCCGTGCCTTGGTGAAACACTTTAAAAAAAAGAATCATGATGCAACCCCGCATGTGTTTACGAGATTGCTTTTTTGCAGTGTTGTATGAATGCACACATGCATATTGGCAATGCAGATGAAGGAGCGGAAAACCACAGCAAATGGTACAGGCTCCACTTTTGGAATTAATTCGAAATTCTCCCTCTTAAACAGAATTTAAGGAGGAGAAGAATACAGCTCAAGAATGAACTTCTGGAATGACAAAGGACACAAGAAAATCGGTACAGCCCTCCAAACTTGTGGAAGGAAGGGTAGGCTACACAACAACAGCAAAAACTACTTTGGATGGGTCTATTTACGCCTGGGTTTTCCCTTCCTACTCACAAACCTAAAGCACCTTAAAAACCATGCAAATAAACAAAAAAGATTGATCAAAAACAAGCCCCCTTTCCTTAACATAGGCCATAACAAGCTACTTCAATTAGGAAGTTGTTACCTCCTTCTTGAATGGGTGTTTCCAACATTGGGCTTCGGCGGGCTTCCCTCGGGAGGGCGTCTGGCAACTGAGACGCCATGACGACGCTGCTTTGCGCCCTTGCAGATCTCCAAGGAAACCAAGCAAGATCTTAAGGAGTGATGGAACGACCATCGTGCAGCATTAAATCCTCAGCCCTTTCTCTACATGCCAAGCAGCCATACAGTCTCTCCCAAATTATCCTCATATTCGAAATAAAATGCAGAAGCATTAGTATGAACAAAGACTGAGCAAATATTTCCTGTTTTGTTACTATTATTGCCAGAGTTTTCAGTTCTCTCCCTTTTACTGTTGGTTAAGTAAAACCATTTGCATGGTGAATGCATGGCCGTTTCCACACGAATTACTGGCCTCCGGAACGTTGCACAAAACACGCGGAAGACAGCATCTTCTCGCGCGAAATCGCGCCAGGAAGACGCTATCATCCAGGAGTTTTGCACGGCATCGCGTCTTCCTGGTGCGATTTCGCGTGAGGTGCTATCTTCCGCGTGTTTTGCGCAACGCTCCGGAGGCTGGTAAGTCATGTGGAAACAGCCCATATTGGGACGGTATACACAATTTGTACAGTATTTAGATATACCATGTACATCTTTGTTTCGTGTCAGTACAATGTATAACAAGCAAACAGTACCAGAAAATTCATACATTTTACATGAAAATGGACAGAATCAGAAGTTTGATTTTCGCAGGGAGAAGTGAAACCATGGCTGGGAATTACAGGTCCAAACAGCTGAGAGCAGCCCTTCAGAACCACCCCTACAATGCTTTAGCGTGTGTGCAGCAGCCGGCCGTGGTTCCTGCAGTTGCAAACGCAGACACAGTCCCCAGCGTCACTGCTACTCACCGCATCCGATTCATGATGACCTTTCTGCAGTGTTATCCTGAACCTCGGAGCCA
Organism: Eublepharis macularius; assembly: GCF_028583425.1. Taxonomy (NCBI): domain Eukaryota; kingdom Metazoa; phylum Chordata; class Lepidosauria; order Squamata; family Eublepharidae; genus Eublepharis; species Eublepharis macularius. The sequence goes on from NC_072806.1 coordinate 4,124,959, forward strand.
GATCTTCGGAGGTCATCGAATCCTGAGGTTTTTCTTCCCTTCCTCAAACAAAGCAAGGTGTTTACCATTGCCATTGCTGCAGAAGAGAGTAACTTCAAAGCAGTTCATGCAAAAAAACCCCAAAAAACAACCCTCTAGATCACTACGATACGGCAACTCGGTACACTTCACCGATGCTGCATATTGTAGTACAGAGACGGCGTGCCTGTTCTTTGATGTGCTTTTTGTTTGGCCTATAATATTCAGTTTTGTTTCATTTCATTCTAGACCATACAAAGCATAAAAGAAAAATCTCTGGTTGATTTAATGTACCGTAGTACCTAAGAGATTCAGCTGTGATCGCCCTGCCCCCAAAAGCCCATGGTTCAACCTCGGCCTCCACCACGATGAATTCCCTAGGTGGCCTTTAGGAAGGCCTCCCCATAAGACCCTACCAAAATGGAATGTACAGAACTTACTTTCTTGCGGAACTCTTCCAGTTCTCTGAGGGCCTACTTAAATGCCAAGAGGGGGTTATATTGGTCTTTTGGCCCCTACCCGTTCTCATTTATCCACACCCATTTAGCACTGTGCCCAACCATCTTTAAAGAACCAGACAATTTAACTCTGAAAATTACAGAGTGGCAGTATAGGGTAATGGTTAGAGTATCAAACTAAGATTTGGGGAGGGCCAGGGCTTTTTTTCAGCTGGAACACAGTGGAACAGAGTTCCGGAACCTCTTGAAAATGGTCACATGGCCGGTGGCCCCACCCCCTGACTCCAGACAGAGGGGAGTTTGGATTGTCCTCTGCGCCGCTCTAGTGGTACGGGGAGCAATCTAAACTCCCCTCTGTCTGGAGATCTGGGGGGGGGGGGGCACTGTCCATGTGACCATTTTCGCTGATGGCGATTGAAACTTTAAAAAATTCCCCCTTGATCCAGCTGACCCAAAGTGACGGCATTGTGCGGTCCTGAGTTCCACCACCTCTTTTCCCAGAAAAAAAGCCCTGGGGAGAGCCATAGTCAAAGCTCTGTCCTGGTATGGAGCTCGCTGGGTGACCAGTTGGTAATATCAGTTAATAGTCTGGGCCTCATTCTTCTACTGTTGCCTGGCTGTCTGTCGTACAGCTCGTGATGAATGGGTGGAAGAGAGGTAGGGGGCTCAGGGCGAGACTCTTGCCAGCCCGGCCCAGCGAAGGAAAAGGTGGGCTCAGGATGAAACTGGTTTCCGAGAGCTGTCTGTTTTGATTTGAATAACCTTGTCTTAATTTGTCTTAATTTAATTTCTCCCGTGTGAGAACCAAATCCTTCAATCTTTATTTTAATGCATATTCTTCTTTTATCACAATATATATAAAATATAACCTTTTCAATGTAATTCTTCTGTTAAAAGTATATAAATAGCATAAAATGGGTCTCTCCTTGCCTTTTCAGACCCTGGTAAGCCCCCTCTATGTTTTTTTCCCATGTGGCTGTTCTCTGCTCAGCTAATTTGCCACCCCGTGGGGCTTGGGAGAGGCAGGGTGGGGGCTCCCTCCTCCCCAGCACAGGCCAAATGGGCCATTTCGCATTTATTTTTACAAATGCGGAGGAGCGATGACCGAGTGGGCAAACAAAGCAGCCTAACCTCCCTTGCTGAATTGTGCAGGCTACTTAGACAGGAACATGCAAATTATTATTTTTTTTAATTGCCCCCTTTTAAAACCACCGGATGTATATTGCCATGCAAATTTATAGTCTCGGCTTGCAAGCACAGTGTTAATGCAGGCTACATAAGAAATTTCAGCCCAAGAGAGCAGACTTTGGATCCGAGATTTGGGTATTGCATGGGTATGTGGACATCTTATATCTAATAGCCCCATGCAGAACACACACAAAAAAAGAGTCATCCAAGGGGGCACCCATGTTTCTGCAAACGCAGAGGAACCACTAGGTCTGCAGAAGCTCTTAATGTCAAAATAAAGGGGGGAATGAAATAAAAGAGAAAACATTCAGAAGTGTTGAGATCTCAGGAGATTATCTCGTGAGATCTCAGCTGCCATTTTGGGTTGTCTATAGCAACTGGGGGGCAGGGAGAGCTGTGCAACATCATTCCCAGCCAAAAAAAAAAAAGAAAAGGAAAGGAAACAATGCCATTACTTTGGGGTGATCTATGGTTAACATAGAGTTTGGAATGAATCCTAGAGTGGCACTCCCAACATAATGATGTCAGTTTCAGTTTTTGGCCAAAAGTGATGTTGCACACCAGGTATGCCAACGGTATGCCCCCATTCCCCTCCCCCCACTGGCCTTGGAAGAATTGACGGGGAGGGGGCTAAGATTAGGGAATAGGACACCTAGTTCCTCTAGTTGCCTAGGCAACATCAAACAACATTTTCAAGATCCCTGCCTCACCTGGACTCTTCAGAGCAAAGGGCGAGTAGTTGTTTCATTTGGGGAAATTAAATTACCCTTCCCCTGTGGGCCCTCGTGGGTCCCCTTCTTGTACTTATTCTATTGGGCCATGGGAACAAATGGTTAATTCTGCATTTAACTATACAAGATATATTAACAACAACAACAACAACAATCTGTCTGTAAGATCCAGGGAAAACTTAGAACATTATTCATTCAATTAAACTCCTGGGCAGTAGCTTTGGAACAGACAAAGAAAAAAGTGCTTTTGCACACAACACACAATTAGCTTGCAGAATTTGCAGCCGCAAAGGGGGGTAATGAACAGCCCCTAGCTTAGACAGCCTCAAAAGGGGGAGATATGATTACATGTCTAGCATCTCAGTTTGACCCTTAGCGGATACTCTAGGATGGGAGCCCTGGCAAAATGTGCCCTCTGTGTTCACAAATACAATAGCCATAATGAAAAACAGAGACTGCCCCAAGGAAACGGGATTATAATTATCTATCAAAGTTTCGTCTTACTCTTTCCTCGAAGAGTTCGTGGAGGCATCCGTGGTCCTCCCTTCCACTGTATTCTTGCAACAATCCTGTAAGTTATATTGAGTGTAACAGGAAGAACCAGGTCCAATAGCACCTTAAAGACCAACTAGATTTCTACAGAATGAGCTTTTGAGAGTCAAAGCTCCCTTCATCAGATACCCAGTATCTGAAGAAGGGAGCTTTGACCCTTGAAAGCTCATACCTTGGACATTGAGTTGGTCTTTAAGATGCTGTTGGACTTGTATCTTGTTTTTTGACTGCAAACCGATACAGCTACCCACCTGGAACTATATTGGGGTGTGAGGCCATGGGTGGTCTACAGTTGTCCAGACAGCTTCATAGCTGGACTGACATTTGAACTCGGGTCTTCTCAATCTTAGGATGTTACTAACCATTTCATTACATGGTTTCTCTGTGTACATAAAGGACACTGCAATTTGCCCTCAGTTCCCTTTTCCTCTGTGAGCAGAGTTGCATATTTATTTATTTAACTATCTATTCCTCACTTTTCTCCCCAACGGGGACCCAAAGTGGCTCACAACATTTTCCCCTCCTCTATTTTATCGTCACGGCAACCACCCTGTGAGGTAGGTTAGCCTGAGAATGTGTGACTAGCCCAAGGTCACCCAGTGAGCCAGCATGGCTCTAACCACTACACATACTGGCCCTCCTACAATTAGCACTCATGCAAAGGACTTTAATTTACTGTGATCAAAGGCCAGAAGGGTGATGATTAGACGGGGGGGGGGGGGAATTGCCCTAGAATGACAGTGTTCACAGTGGCTTTAACAGAATATAAAAGTGTTCTGAAATCAGCAGCGAGTTCATGGGAGCAAAGTTCACTTCACAGCCCCACCTGTCCTTTCAGGATCTGAAGCTAGAAGAGGTTTTTGTGTCATGCCATGTTAAACAAGCAGGGTGGGGGGGTGCAGAGAGGAAAGGCTAAGGTGAGAGATTACTGATCTCTACCATGTTTGCAAAAGGGTGTGAAAGCCTGAAAGGACGGGATCGAGGTGGCAGGATTCTTTAAGACTGGCAAGCCTGCATTTCAAAACGTGGATGCAAATAATGCCAATGAAGACCTTGTTCACCTGTCTGAGAGTCTCTCTACACGAGACATCTTACACGGGGACACTCAAGTGTAGGGAGATGCAGTATTAGCCAGGAAGCGTAGTTTTAAAAGACAGAACCAAAGGCTCTGTCAATTTCACCTCTCTACAGGAGGGGCCTTTAAAAAGACAGAGCCGGCAGAGATCGCTCCTCAGAGGTTTTGTTAATTTCATCTTCACCTCCCCAAGGCTTTGTCAATTTCATCTCTCCTTCCAGGAGGTGAAGATGAAATTAACAAACCCTCTGAGGCATGATCTCTGCCAGCTCTGTCTTTTTAAACTATACTTCCTGGCTAACATTTGTCTCCCTACACTTGAGCGTCCCCATGTAAGATGTCTCATGTAGAAAGACTCAAAGTGAAGCACCCATCTGTCTACAAGAGCAATATACAATCATACTGTTATTATTTGAAATCATATTGTACACATATCTCTAGTAACTCTGTGTATAATTATCAGTGTGTATCAATGACATTCATATTTTAAAACCATTAACTCCTTTAAAATTCAGTGCCCCAGTGCCCCAAATACATTTTCTATAAGAAGCGGTTGGATCCACCCACACCCACACATTACAATTTACTACTGAATTTATTTATTTTAAATATGTCTATCCTGCATGTCAGTTAGAAGAAATCCTAACAAAGAAATACCCAACGAACAAATGAAAAGAATTGCAATGGTAATTAATCTTATACCTATAAAGGTGCAAGAAAGGGTGGGGTCAGTGTTTTGTCACCTCTTGCAAAATACGCCAAGAGAAGGGGGACACTGTACTTGTGCAGCTTCAGTACTGGAGACACCAGCAGCGCCTCCTGCCAACCCGCACCTATGACCATTGGCCTACTCACCGTAGGCGAGCTACAGTCCTCGCACTGCCACAAGTGACTGCTTGTGTGGCTTGAGCAGAGAACAAGCCTTTCACAGAAAGCAGTTGCTAGTAGCACTGTCTAATATATTATCTTCACTAAAGCACAGTAAAGATGATGTCAGCGGGGGTCTCTGGTGAAGACATTCTCACAACAGGGGGCCACTACTGAAAGGGCCCTGTCTTCAGTCACCTGCCCAGTTGCTGACAGTAGGGGTACCAGGAACAGGTCCTCTGAAGATGACGTCTTGGGCAAGGGGACTGGGTAGTTCACCTGGTCCCAAGCTGTCTGCAGTATATTGGGTCATCATAACATCAACATCAGCTGAAGGGGGTGTGGCTGGAGATGCAGGGAGATGTGAAATCCGAAAAGAAATGGAAATGTCTGTAACAGCCAATCCTGCCCGCTCTCTCGGCTTCTGCTCAAAATTTAACTGTCAAATTTACTCAGCTAGGAGGGCTGTTTTTGGGGAGGTGGTCTCAAGGAGATGCTTCATTAATGAGTTAGGGTCGGGATCATAGACTTCACCACCATGTTGCCTTACATCCTCTCTGTTGCTTTAAGTGTGATCCTACTTACTTATGTTGTCTAATGCCAGTCCTGGAATTGCTTGTGCTCTGTTTCAGCATTTCTTCGACTCTATTGGATTTTTGCTAATGTTGTCTTTGTAAACTTGCATTTATTTATCCTACGGCATTATTTATTGAAATGTCCTTGATACCAACTGTACTAATCTCACACTATGTAATCCGCCTTGAGTCTCAGTGAGAAAAGCAGACTATAAATGACATAAGTCAGGGGTGGGCAAATTGCGGCCCGCGGGCCACATGCGGCCCACTACAGAGTTTTTTGTGGCCTGCCAAGACGGTCAGAAAAATTTCACTCCTGATTTCAAAAAAATTGTAGAAAAATGTGATAGGGTACATTTGTCTCATTAAACTGATTCTAAAATTAAATGTGCTTGCAGCTATAGATGATATGAAATTAGCACAATAAATAAATTGAATAAAACTACCACTATTTTATTTAATTTATATTTATTGATTTTTATGATACAATTTATACCTTTTCTGAAATGCAAAGTTAACTAATGAATGCAATCATTTTAAAAGGTGCGGCCCTCCACTAACCTCCACTCCCACAAAGTGGCCCCCGAGCCAAAACAATTGCCCACCCCTGACATAAGTAAATAAAATAAACAAACATGCTCTTGCTGGGAAGGAAGGCAGCCCAGAACACTAACTCATGCAGAGAGACATCGAATGGCACAATAGTAGTGTATATGAAGACAGGGCGTTCACAATGTCATCCAAGAAACAAAAAGAACTATTGAAATCAGCAACAAAAATGAGATGGATCAAAATCAGCGATGGCGACAACTGAAGGAACGAAAAATAAAAAGAGATGGCTGTCTCTGTCTAGAACCTCTCCTTTTGTGTTGACCCCACCACGATCCTACAAGGTAGGATACTGAGGAATACTGACTAGCTCAGGTCACCCGCTGAGCTTTGAAACGAGGGCCTTGTCTGACTGTGGCGGCTCATTCCCAGCTGCGTCCTCGTAGCAAAATCGGGCTCAGAGGCCCTCCAGACTCAGAGACTTCTCCTGAGTCACCTTGTCACTCGCTGATCCTCCCCCCCTCCACCGTGCCCGGCCACACCTGCTTTCCTGCCCTTTCCTCTAGTCAAGGCAAAGAGCCAAGGAACGGGGATGCGGGGTGGGGTTTGCTCACAATAACCTTGTCTCTGATGCAACCCCTTGGCACTCTCTGCCAGTTCCTTTTGTTGCTGGTGTTTAATTGTGGGGTGACAAATTCCGGTCCGGGCCTCCGCATTCATTTCCACCCAACCTGGCAAGGTCTGGGCACTGGCTTTCCCTCCGCCTTTGTAAGTGGAGGCAGGTGTTTCTTTCCACTGCTAATCTCCCTTCCACTCCTCCAGAGGCAGCAACTGCTCCGCCGTTCCAGATGGGTGACGGGGAGGCTGGTTTGGGGGCGGGGAGGAGGGGGAGCTGGAATTGAAACTGCTCCATCAGGAAGCAGGGAGAAGCACTCCATTCATAAAGGCGCGCCTGCTTTCTCCTTTGTTTCATACTCCCCCCCCCTTCACTCTCCCGTATTTCTCCATTTCAATTTTTACAAAAGACTGAAAGAGAGAAGTGGATGGGTGGCAGGAGGGACCTTAGAAGCAGATCTGAGCCAGGCTGGGGCTTAATTGTGGACAGGAATCCGCTTGGGACATTTTTGCCCCTCAAAAATATGGAGGACTAATGAAAGCCAGTTCGGTGTCGTGGTTAAGAGTGTGGGACTCTAATCTGGAGAGCCAAGTTTGGTTCCCCACTCCTCCGCTTGAAGCCAGCTGGGTGACCTTGGGTCAGTCACAGCTCTCTCAGAGCTCTCTCAGCCCCACCCACCTCACAGGGTGTTTTGTTGTGGGGATAATAATGACATACTTTGTAAACCACTCTGAGTGGTTGTCCTGAAGGGCAGTATATAAATCGAATGTTGTTGTTGTTCGTAAGTGATAGGGGTAGGGTTGCCATTCTCCAGGTGGGACCTGGAGTTCTCCCAGAATTACAATTGATCTCTAGGCTGCAGAAGTTAACTTCCCTGGAGGAAATGGCAGCTTCAGGAGGTAGAGGCTGTGGAATCATATCCCTGCCCAGCTCCCTCCCTCCCTTCCCCAAACTCTGTCTTTTCCAGGCTCCAAATTTTCTAGGCATCACCCCCAAATCCCCAGAGCTAGCAACCCTAGATGAGGGTCATGGAGCCCCAGGTTCAAATTCCTCCTCAGCCACAGGACACAGGACTAGGTGAACCTTCCGCCTGCTTTTTCCGGGCTCTTAGGACTACATCACGCCAGAGTGCAGTGGGAGTCCACATAATCGAATGCTTCTTTGCAGCAGGAAACATCCCTATGCATTAAAAAAACCCTAGCATGTCAGGGAGAGGCTTAGGCCAGACTTAGTCTTCCTGACAAGCTAGCTTGCTACATTCAGGAAGTTTGGGGTGAAACCTTCAGTCTTAAGATCTCCACCTGCAGCCTGGGGTGACAACGCTGGCTGACCATGTCAGTGAGAAGGAGGCCTTCGCTTTTTCTCTCACTGGCAGCTCCACCTTTGCAACATGTCAATGTTGTTCAACTCTGAACTGCCTTTTCCCTCCCCGGAATTTGGAGCGGCTGATGTGGGGTTCCATAGGCACTCCTGTCCAGGTGAGCTTCAAAAGCCAAAACGAATCGCTTCAGCAGGCGAAGCGGCTCTGGTGCCTCCGGGCTGCTGCGTGACTCTGCGAAAATCACCTTCCTTGTGCCATCGAAGAGTGCCAGATTGGGAATTAAGAAGAGACTTGCCACACCGGTTCTGCCAAGAGTGTCCCCCCGCCCCCGCACACACACACCTTCCCAAGCCACAGCTTCTTTTGCACGGCTAATGGCTTGTAAGAGGCTGACTCCATGGCACACCACAGACCTTCATGCCCAGCTCTCCCCCAACACTTCATTTCCTAGGAATGTTTCCAAGCGGCCTTTGCAGTAACCAACTTCCTGAAAGGTGGTGTTCCAACTGAATCTATGCAAAGCTGTACACACCCTCCAATATTTCGCAAACAAACATGAATCTATCAGGCTTTTGTCCCATCTTTGCTCCAAAATGCTCAGGGCAGCTCCTCCTCCCCTATTTAATCCTCAGAGCAACTCTGTGAGGGCGGCTATCCAGGATGAGGACAAATGCCACAAGGTCCCCCAGGATGGCATGCAGCTGAACAGGGGTGTGAATTCGCTGTTGTCCCCTAAGCATGGTCCTATGTTCTAGCCACTATGCCACACCACCTCTTCCCACTTGCAGATGTTTGTAGCTGGGGTTACAGTATTTTGTTGCTTAATAGGTTAGATCAGCCAAATAAAAACCTTTTCACCTATCAGAAGGGATCCCTGTTTTTTAAAAATTCTGATGGGAACCATCTTGAGGCCTTCATGTTGAATAGGGGTGGGCATGAATTGCGAAAAAACCAAACCGTGCAGTTTGTGGTTCGTGCGTTTTCACGAACCAGGAACCAGGAACTTCCCTGAACTGGGGCAAGTTCGCAAACCGGTTCGTGGTTCGTAGTTCATGGGGTTTAAATGCCCCTTTCTGTGCTGCTTAGCAATGGTACAGAAAGGGGCATTTAAACCCACGGATCAGCTGCTTGTTGGGGAGATCCCCGACAAGCAGCTGATCTTTTAAACAGTGTGGCTTGGCTGGCTGTCCGGGTTCAGCCGCTTTGCAGCAGCACGGAAAGGGGCATTGCTTTTTTAAAATGAACAAAACGAACCAGCATACCAGTTCGGAAGTTCATGGAAAGGAGCTTCCACGAACCGCTGGTTTGAGAACCACAAACCGGGCCGGTTCGTGGTTCTTTTTGGTTCGTGTTCCGTTTTGCGCCCATCTCTAATGTTGAAACCTCCTAAATAAATACAGAATATAATCCCCACCACGGCATGGTATAGCTTGGTCTCCTCAGAAGCTAAAAAGGGTGGGTGGGTACTTGGATGGGAGACCACCGTGGAAGACTCTGCAGAGGGTGGCAATGGCAATCCACCTCTGCTTTTCACTTGCCTTGAAAGCCCATTGCTAGGGGTCCCCATAAGTCAGGTGCGACTTGTGGACACTTTACACATACATAATCCCCTCCATCTTGTTTCTCTACAGTCATAAGAATGTAAGAACCTCAAAAGAGCCCTGCTGGATCAGACCAGTGGTCCATCTAATCCAGCACCCTGTCTCTCACAGTGGCCAACCAATTTCTTTGGAGGCCCAACAACAGGACGGGGGGGGGGGGGCAAGGCCTTCCCCAGATGTTGCCTCCTGGCACTGGTATTCAGAGGTTGACTGCCTCTGAATGTGAAGGTTCCCTTTAGTCATCATGGCTAGCAGCCACTGTAGACCTCCTCCATGTCTTCACTGAGTATTGAGCAGGGGTGTGTGCACCTGAAAAAGATTCGATTTTCCTCCTTCAGGTATACCCGAAGCAGGAAAACAATTTGGAATAACCCGAATCCCAAAGCGGCAAGCCCCTCCTCCCCTCTACCGTCCAGTGAAAGAAGGCAGTGGGAAGCTTTGAAAGAAGCACTTTTGAAGTGTTCAAGTGTTGTGTTCAAAGCTTCCCGCCGCCTTCTACACAAAGGTTTTGAAGTGTTACAAAGCTTTGTTTCGGTATTTCAAAATTGGTTCAGCAATGCTGGGGCTGATTCAGGAATACCAAATCTAACTGAATCGGGCCCGGTTTGGGTTAAAAATCCAAATCAGGAGCTTGAAGCACACACCCCTGGTATTGAGTATTACTGGAAGGCTCATATGGGAATTGTGAAGGGGCCGTGGCTTAATTATGGGGACTTTGTTCGGCTCCCCTAGCTGGCACCCCAGTGGGAGAATTTAGGGGATGGGGATAAGCAATTCTGTGTCATGCTGACATGCGTCATCCCTTCCAGCACAAGACTGGAAGTGATGTCATCGTGTCAGGACAACATTCTAGGATTCACCTCCATGGTTAAACTACAGTGTTCTGGGTGGAACCTAGAGGGATGTGCTGCCGGGATGACAGCACTTCCAGTTTTGCAATGGAAGTGACGTTATGCTTTGGTGTGACACCTAACTGTCACCCCATTTCACACCTGCCACATTGTCAAGTGGAGACAGAGAATGGGGGTCCAGGCTGATAGGTCTCCTGCTACAGCGGGAGACCTGGTCTCCCTAATTGGCACATAGAAGGTCTCCAGTCCCTGCTACCTCTGGTTAAAAAGGATCCCAGACCTTTCCAGCTTGAGTCCCTATAAGTCACAGTAGACAATACGGGGCTAGATAGATTCATGGGCATGGCAGAGGTTGTGCCTTGAAGGCAGAAAGTGCTGGGTTCCTAGTTGAAGAATTTCAGGAAGTCGGGCTGGCAAAGGCCCTTGTCTGAAACCTTGGAAAGTTGCTAATGATCAGCACCGGGGCTTTTTTTCTGGGAAAAGAGGTGGTGGAACTCAGTGAGTTGCCCTCAGAGAAAATGGTCACATGGCTGGTGGCCCCGCCCCCTGATCTCCAGACAGAGGGGAGTTGAGATTGCCCTCCGCGCCGCTCAGCGGCGCGTAGGGCAATCTAAACTCCCCTCTGTCTGGAGATCAGGGGGCGGGGCCACCAGCCACGTGACCATTTTCAAGAGGTTCCGGAACTCCGTTCCACCGTGTTCCAGCTGAAAAAAAGCCCTGATCAGCACTATGGCAAACAGAGTGGGGGTCTGACTCGGCTGAGATTTTCAATTTCAGGATTTGAGCACGTGTACGGAAAGTTCCAGGTTCAATTACCAATGTCTCCAACTAAAGGAGTTCAAACAGTAGTTTTGGGAAGACCTTCTTCTCGCCCAGAAGAGCCACTGCCAGTCAGAAATTATCCATATCGGGGGGGGGGGGGGGCGGTCTGGACTACAGTGAGGGAGACTGAAACTCAGGACTGACTTCAGATGTGGAGGTTTCTACAGAGGAAAGTCTCAGAGGGCCAAACTACAAGTGACGATTCGAATGACACAGGTTGGACACTCGTCAGCTTCCCTCAAGTTTTGATGGGAAATGTAGGCAGCTTGGTGGAATGTTGGACAAATGACAGTTGAAAAGTCCATTGGACAGCCGTCGGAGAGCCAAGCTGCAAGACCAGGACGCCTACATTTCCCATCAAAACTTGAGGGAAGCTGACAAGTGTCCAACCTGTGTCGGGCGTCACTTGTAGCTTGGCCCTCAGACTCAGTTCCCAGTGTGGGGGTGGGGAAAGAGTCTTGCTCGAGTCCTTGGAGAGCTGCTGCCCATCAGAGCAGAGGATCCTGCAGCAGTCTGACTCGCTAGAAGGCAGCCGCGGGATGTCAGGCAGTGAAGGTCACCTTGAATTTGCATCTGGAGCTGGATGGACAGGCTTTCTTTTGCGTGGATCGGGAAAAGGCAGCTGTTGCCTGTAGCCACAAGCCTGGCATCCCGTGCCTTACCTCAGCGAACAAATAAATACGGGCATTATAGCCACACCCTCCATTTTTTGAAAGGATCTTACTTCCTGGAGAGTCCTGCATGATTTCCAGCAAACCAAATGTAGGAGAAGTTGTGCCTTGATTGCCTTTCTCTCTCCCCCCCTGCCCCACTTGTGCAGCATTGGTCTTGCCAGCACTTGGAGACGGAAAAACTACTACTACTACTACTACTACTACAACTACTACTACTACTACTACTACTACTACTACTACTACTTCTTCTTCTTCTTCTTCTTCTTCTTCTTCTTCTTGGGGCCACTCAATTAAACTGACAGGCAATAGATGCAAGTGGGGCAACAGAAAGTCCTTCACACCATGAACAATTTACCTGTAGAAGGCATGATGGCTGCCAGTTTAGGCTAAAATGGAACAAGACAGATTCGTCGCAGAGAGAGGTCCACCAATGACCCTTATCCATGAAGGCTAAATGGAACCTCCAGGAGCAGTGGTAGTGTATCTCTGAATACCAGAAGCTAAATGGGAAGAAAAACCAAAGGGAGATTCAGACCTCTGGGGCCGGTTGCAGTCTTTTTCGTGATGGAGGGGAGCAACCCGGTGGGTCACTCTTGCAAACTGGATGGTCTGCTCCAGTAGGGCGCACCTGATGTTCTCTGGGGCACACCAAGGCTTGAACTGGTGGACGGTGGGATGTCAGATTAAGAGAGTCAGCCTATACGCAGCCACTGGGCTCCATTCAAGGGAAGGAATTGCAAAGAGGCCCGTAAAAGAAGCCACAGTGGATGGAGTTATGTTCCCAGAGTCCCTGCCAAAATATCCAGGGTCTGGCTTGTGACTCATAAGGAGATCTGCTCTGGCTAAGCTGCCGACTGTGGGGTCTCAGCCTGATCTTGACAGCACAGGAACTTGCTGAGGGTGTGTGTGTGTGTATGTATGTGTGTGTGTGTTGTGCCTTGATGCCACATGAGCAAAAATGCAAGGAAGCTTCAAACAGTATAACTTATTCTCTTTTTTAAATTGACAGGTGTACTGGAAAGAGTCTAATAGCCTGTCTGACTGCTCAGCCATCTGCATGTACAACACAAATACGTTTTGTTTCCTTAGATGAACTCATAGGAGCTCAAATGCACACACACACACACACACAAAAGCACTCAGAAGCCAACAGACAAAAGGAAGCTGTACTGTTCCACGGAACCTTTACATTTCTCTCGCCCCGCCCTGCTGCCAATATTTATTCTCTCCAATCTTTCAAAGAGGCCGAGGGGTACACCTGTCTTGCATTACGAGAACGGGAGGCTTTGTGGTATTTGTTAGTGATCGAGCGGCTTTCATGGGGCCTGTGAAACGTGTTTATTCTCTTTAGAGGTCTAGCTTGCCCCCTCCCAAAGGATCAGGGCAGAGAACCACTGAAACATGCATGCAGCATCAAATGTCACCCAAGTGAAATGTCCATGAGCCTCCCTCAGCTTCATCCTGCTGAGCCTAGGATTACTAACTGGCCCAGTAAAGAGGCCTGGCTTGTTCCTGTATCTTTTCTGATATTCTTTTGTCACACTCTGGCCTCCTCGCCTCATAAGATGTAGCTCAGAGAGATGCCTTGGTAGTGGCAGGGACTATATGCCACTCTGCTGAGTACAGTCTGCTGATGCAGACACGTGCAATCTTGATGCGGCCGCACAAAAAGAATCTTGTTCATTTGTGCAATTTACATCAAGCACACATCAGCAACGGGGAAGAGGGGGAAAGGAGCTGAAAGCTGTAGCCAACAGGCCATGAAGCAATTCCGAAAGTAATGTTAGAAATCCTAGGAGTAAAATCGGATTCAAGAAAGAGTGGAATAAAGTGCTGAATGAGCTCGTGCAATAAAGGAATGGAATGTAGGAAACCTTTTCATTTGCTCAGTTGGATGGCGTCAGTGCCCTATGGAGACCTTGGCTTTTCTCCAAAAAATAATTGGTATCACCAGTGGGGTAAGGCAGTTCCTTGAGCTCAGGGGTTGTTTGGGAGCCCAACACTGGCTACTGCTGCCATGTTGTGTAGTGTGCACACATGTGCACTGATACCCAATGCACCTCAGCAGCAGGACATGTTTGTGAAATAGGCGCTCATTTGTTCAGTGGAAAAGGAAAATCCTTTGTATATTCTCAAGGTTCCTTCCTTCCAATGCATCAGGGAGCCCTGGTGACTTTGCCTACAAATCCTTGCACCCAGTTCTGAAAGCCACAAACTGCAAGCACAAACAAATTCGGCAGACTGGCTTTTCCAGAAGCAAAAAACAGACAAATCAGCTTTGCATGGGGAATGCAAATGAAAGAGGCAACAGCTGGCGGCACCTTCATTCAGCACATTTGAATACCAAATAAATAACGCCCACCACATGCAAATGCAACGGAAACACAAACTGTGACCCACTGCCGGGGCAGGTTGCCTTTGCACGTGACCCAGTGAGATTGATGGCTTTTAGAGTCGTGACAAATGTAATGTTGTTGGACCAGTGGGGGCCATTTGAAGGCGTCTTTACTACGTTCAGCACAAAAGGGCCCCTTTTCCTATAAGCTTGCCCTGAGGGAGGGGTCTGGCTGCCCCAAACAGACATCCTTGCCCAACACGTATGAGGCAATAAGCACAAGCAGGCACTCTTCCACAAGATCACATCCTATTATTATTTAAAATGTCCTACTTTTCCTGATTAACCCAAGGCAACTTACATGACCTCCTGACTAGAGGCGGGCATGAATCGGGAAAATGGTGGTTCATCGTGTTTCATGAGCCACGAACCATGAACCGCCATGAACTTGCCCAGATCACAAACTGGTTCGTTTGGTTTGTCAGTTCATCATTTCCAAGGCTGCAAAAGGTCTGCAGAAAGCCCATCCCTCTGTTGCCTATGTAACAGATTGATCGGCGCTAGGCTGTCTGCAGTGACGAACCAGAAAATGAACCATACGAACCGCTCTAAAAATCATAGCAGTTTGTTGCAGTTCATCAAAAATGAGCCCTGACGAACCGCCAGTTCGTGAACCAGAAAACGGCCCGGTTCGCGACGAAATTTGGTTTGTATTTCGGTTCGTGCCCGTCTCTACTCGTGACCCATACAGCAACATACAGTATATATTTATTTTAGTCTAGAATCAATAGAGAGGCATCAAATACACATTGAATGTAGAAAATTCATATTCTTTTTATAACAAATAAGCCTCAAGGGGAAAGCCTGCTAGAAATGGATGACCTTCCTGGCAGAGAAGGCCGTCAAAGCGGATGCTTTCTGGACCACCTCCAGGAGTCTATTCCACAATATAGGGGCAAGAGTGGAAAAGACTCAGAAAGGGGTGCAAATAGAGTGTCCAGACCCCTAGTTGGCATCCTTGGGAGCTTTCTGGGCAGAGCCCGGACCAGAAATGACGTTCAATGATGCCACGTCTGCCAGAACACCGGGATGTGATGCGAGTATGCTGGCCAATGCCCCGGCTGTCCCCCCAAATTCCAGTTGGTTGGCGGCACCTAAGGCCATCTTTGCCACCACGCCAGCCTGCTCTTGAGACCACAGGTTCAATTTGCACACGGGAGAAGTGGAATTGAAACAAGGATTTCTGGGTGGAAACGGCAGAGAAGAGAAATCAAAATCATCTGTGGGTGGCAGAGAGTTAATCTTGTTGGATCTCTACTGCTTACCCTTTCGAAGATGGTGTTCCAAGCTTTGGATCCCCACCTCCCACCCTTTGAAACACCATCTTTGCATATGATTTCATTTGCAGTCATTGATCTTCTTAGAAAGCAGGGCAGAAATGCGCCTGGGGCCAGAAGAGGCAGGGAGAAGGCATGTGTGTGCGCACGTGTGTTAATTCTGCCCTTCTCCCAATTTCAGTAATGATTCTGTCCTCCTTGCCTGCCTTTGCACTCTCCCATCATCTGTCAAAATGGGCCTCGGTTCTGAGAGCAACAGATGGGAATGCCTGCTTATTCCTTGCCCTCGCCTGCCAGGCAGACGCCTCAAAGCGGCTTGCGTGGGCCAGATAAAATATTTACGTCCGATTGCCTTCAAGTCTCTGGCACTTTTTGATCTGAAATTCAACTGCGAGGAACCCGGCAGACCAGCAGCAGCCAGGAACACAGACTCTGTTGCGTTGGTTCCTTCCTCATTAGGTTGATGATCTAAGGATTTCTGCAGCTAATCGGCAACTCGGTCCAAAGGAGTTAAGAGTCACACTTCTACCCAAAAAGCAAAATGAGCAAAAGTGCCAGGTCCCCTGAAGATAGGACACTGAGACTCAAGGGGTGGAGACTGGCCGAAGGACACACCTCTTGAATCAGGAGGTGGAGCCTAACAGAATGGGGAGGAGTGTGACTGGATGGGAGTGGCACCTGGCAGGTTAAGGAAAGAGAATGCCTGTGCCTGATGCCCCAGGGGTGGAGCTAGGGTTCCCAGGTGCCCGCCAGTGGCAGGCAAAATCCCAGGGGTTTGTCTCCTTGCCTGCCGACCCACCGGTGGTCGACAGGCCACTGGGAGGCACCCCAGGAATGCGCACCATGCATGCGCTCCCAAGGGGAGCAATGACATCACTCCAGGAAATGACAGCATCACTCTGGCTGTGGGAGTGTTCATGAACTTCATTTGTGGCAGATCTGGGCCCCAAACGGGCTGAATTGGCCCCTCACGGAGTGTAGGAGTGCTCCCATGGCCGGCATGATGATGTCACTTCCAGGAGGTGACATCATTATGCAGGCACTAGAGTGCATGCATGTAAAGAAAACCTCACTGCCGGCACGAGGTAAGTGCCAGGTCCCCCACCCCTGCTCCTGGCGGGAGTGTATAGGCACCTGGCAATCCTAGGTGGAGCCTTTATGGCCACAGGGGCAGAATTGTCAAGCCAGACAGGAACGAGTCTGCCCCTTTGATTCTGGGCTCTCCCTCTCAGATTTTACTCATTCTCCATGGATATTCTAAAAATACTAAGAAACGCCTCAAACTTCAGTCCAGGTTCTAAGGCCTGGCAGTAGAGTTGCCAGTTTCGGGATGGGAATTTCTTGGTGTTTGGGGAGCGGTGCCTTGGGGAGAACAGGGTTTGTGGAGGTGAGAGACCTCACTGGGGGTATAATGCCATAAGAGTCCACCCGCCAAAGCAACCATTTTCTCCAAGGGATCTTTGTAGTCTGGAGATCAGTTGTCACTCCAGGAGGTCTCCGTGTCGCACCTGGAGGTTGGCGATCCTACCTGGCAGTCTTAGCCTCTATAGTCCTACCTGGATGAGGGAGGTAGGGTGTCATCTCCTTCTCTGCTCCCTTGCTGCAATTGAGCCAAGTACCATCCAAACAGGACAGCTGCAATCAAAATGAGCCAGATGCTCACATTTTAATCAGGCAGTATAAATGTCTAGTTTTGAACCCGGCCTGGTCAGCATGAATGGGGCTGGACCCTTCTGCGCATCTCCTCTGCCAAGGGGCATGTCTTCTCATGATCCATTTCTGCCAATACCTTCCTCCTCCTGTAGACCCCAAACTGAACCTCACGTTCTTCCTGAGGATCTACTGAACACTCCTTCACCCCAAGGGCTACTTTTGGGGAGGAGCAACAAGCTGCAAAAGGGAGAAGAAGCTGGGGATTTTCCATTCCATGTAGGGTTGCCTTCTCCGGGTTGTGAAACTCCTGGTGATTTTAGTGGCACCTAGGGAAGATGGGTTTCGAAGGGGAGGGATCTCAGCTGGATATGATGCCATAGCGTCCGCCCTCCGTTTTCTCCAAGGGAACAGATATCTGTTGCTTGGACATCCATTGGAATGCCAGGAGAGCTCCAACCACCTGGAGGTTGGCAATTCCACAGGCTCTGCCTCACCCCCTGCTTAGGATGCATCCCGCTGTCTCCGCCTTGTTGGAGATCCATGAAGATTTTGCTTGCCATTCTTTCATAGTGGTGAGCAGGGCCTGACTCAATGAACCTCCAAGAAAGCAGGCGCTTGCAGAGGTTATAGAGGTACAATAGGACTGACTCACTGCAAGAATTCCCCAGATGGCCCACACCCACCCAGCCTGGCTTCTTTGGTAGTTGCAGTGACTCAGGGAGCCTTTTTCCAACTCACCCGGGCCTACAAAAGGAACCGATACTACAGGAAACGTTCCCTGGAGTAGCCCTTTGGAGGTCGGCTGGCAGCCAAGAAAAACGGGCATGTCCGAACAAGGACCAAGTCTTGAGGTGGAGACTTTTGTCCAATGCAAATTGCTTTGTATAATTAAAGTCGAGGAGGGAGAACAAACTGAGAAAGAGATTTGGGGTGGCAGCTCTTTCTGAACGCAGGTTGGAGGGGGGGGAGGACCCAAAATGTCTGAGGTGGCTACCTTTTGGATATTGTCCAGTCAGTGTGCACATTCTCCAGGGTATGGAACCTCTTGGGCGAATTCACAATCTCTTCTCAGATTTCCACATGGGTGCACTTAGCTCTGTTAAGAAGTAAATATCATGGCAATGATTCATCTACCACCACCCCGAATCTTAATATGTATTGTGGAGATTATGGAGGAATGGAAAGAATCATGTATGCTGCCTTTTGCTCTTTGTTGGAAGGGTGGGGTAAAAAAATGTACTAAATAAATAAAAAAATTACTTAGCCAGAATTTCCTAGTCCAACCAGAATTTTATCTATGGTGTTATGGGAACAGTAAACAGACTGAAAATGGGACATCTCTGTGCTTGCCTCAGGAACTGCTTATTAACAAAGCTACCAGCAAGATGCAAGGCAAAATTTAAACTGGTACAATCAACAACGAAACACAGCATGTCTTTGGGGCATAGCTCCTCCTGCATCCTTTGATGAAAGGCGGCTACTGGCCACTTACTGAAAGCATTGTGCATCTTGCTTAATCCAAGTGCTGCAAACTGCTATAAAGCTGCTGGAAAAAACTGTAATGAGAGATCCAACATTATCTTCTTACCAGGTTTCCAGAATGGGAAGATTTAAAGTTTGAGGAGGGGGGCAATGTCATTGAACACTGTTGAGGTTACACTGAAGCATTGCATGGAAGAGATTATACTACACTTCACAGCTTTGAGTGAGGCCTGGAGATCTCCCGGAATTACAACTGATCTACAGAATTTAGTTCCCCTGAAGGAAATGGGTGTTTTGTAGAGTGGACTCTATGGCATAATACTCCACTGAGGTCTCTCCTTTCCCCCCAAACCCCGCCCTTCCAAGGTGGTACAGCAGGATGCCCGAACAAGAGAGCTCTGACTCTCAGAAGCTTACACCTTGAAAATCTTGTTAGTCTCTAAGGTGCCACTGGAATCAAACTGTGCTGCTCTACTGCAGAACAAGACAGTTATCATCCTAAAACTGTTTTCGTTATGGTTGCTCATGGTTCATTTCACTTAGTCCACCTTTGTACCACTTATACACAACTGGTACAAAAATAACTCCAAAATATATGTTCTCTGTAAAAGACCTGGGAGATCAGGGGATCTGGTGAGAGGCAACTGCCAACACCCTTTGCTTCTCTGTTTGTATTTATCCAAACTCGTCTTTGTGCAAGCCCATCAGTAACTAGACCAGCATGGAGAGGCTCATTTGACCCCCCCCCCAAAGTCTATGGAGATAGCTGTATCTACCAGAAGAAAGACTTGTTTAACAAACGGGTCTTGTTTCAGAGCTTCGGGAAGCTGACAGCAACGTGGGTGCCCTGGGGGCATAGCAGTTCTTGTCTCAAGCTAGTAAGCGAGGAGGAAGGCATTCGCTTGGAGCCCAATTAAAAGGTCTCCTCGGAGGGATTGGCTCCACGGCAGGTGATCTGACTCCAGAAAAACAATCCGAAAAATTGGAAAATACCAGAAATACATCCCCAGGGCATGTCAATAAGAAAGAGGGAGGGGGACACATCTCTCCGTTCCCCCAGTTCAGCAAAATACATCTGCTAACAACCAGATTTGTGACAGACAGGTGTAATAGTGCACAGCACACAGTCCAACTTCTCTTTCCGCTGCGGCAAGCTCTGTCAAAGCATCTAAGGAGGGGCACCGTTTGGAGGCAAGGTGCTTCAGGCCAGGCGCAATTGATGCAGGGGGTCGTCATAACTCAGGGGCTGAACACATGCTTTGCCAGGCAGAAGGGTCATTCCTGATACTTCCAGTTCCAAGGATCTCTGGGGAGGTCTGGGAGATAGCTGGGTTTTCTTCACACAGACCCTAGATGGTCCAATAGTCAGTTTCGAAGTCAGAACGAATAGTCAGTTTCGAAGTCAGAACGAATAGTCAGTTTCGAAGTCAGAATAGTCAGAACGAAGTGGATGCCTCCCCGTGTACCAACGGAAGGTGGAGTTGGACCGCTTGGGTGCTCTCTGGCTGTCTGAACTTAATTTACAGAAATTAGCCTTCAAAAGGGGGGGGGTACAGAGAATCTCAGAGAGGCTAAATAAGCAGGGCCCAAGATGCTTGGACTCACTGTTTCCTACATTTCACATTTCATAAAATGATGTGCATTTATAGATACACACATAGCCCAAAGAGAGTAAGTGAGTGTGTGTCTCAGGTAGGTAGCCATCTTGGTCTCCAGTAGAACAGCAGGATTTGGGTCCAGTGACTCCGAAGAGACCAGCAAGATTTTCAGGGTACGAGCTTTCAAGAGCCGAAGCCCTCTTTTTCAGATAGAGAGAGAGTAACAGTAAAGGGGACACATGTTTTTCTTTTGCCTCATGGGTGAAACTCTGGTGACCTTTTTACTCATCTCAAATTAAAACCTGGTAGGCATGCCAGAGGACCAGACAAAAATGTGCCCAGGCCAGATCTTACTCACGAGGTGCCAATTACCTCCTAGCCTTTTATTTCAATATGTTTTCCCTTCCTACAAGGCACGATACGTAATTTTGTGGCCAGGCTGTGTCAAGTTCTGGTTTGGGACATGGGTTCTTCTGCTTAGGATGAAACTGCAGCAATCTCTTTTCCCTTCACCATCTGAATGGAAATTGATACTGTGTGTGTGTGTGTGTGTGTGTGTGTGTGTGTGTGTCTGTCTGTCTGTCTGTCTGTCACTGGACTAAAAGATACAAGCAAATTGGAGATCCCAGTGATGAAACACGGGGCGAAACAGGAAGCCTGGTGCTAGCTTCCAGGTGGTAGCTGGAGATCTCCCAGAATTACAACTCATCTCCAGGCCACGAAGATCAGTTCCCCTGGAGAAAATGGCCGCTCTGAAAGGTGAACTCTATGGCATTATACCCCGCTGAGGTCTCCCCCCTTCTCAAAACTTGCCATTCCCAGGCTCCACCCCCAAATCTCCAGGAATTTCCCAACCTGGACCTGGCAACCCTAGGAAACAAAAAAGGGGTGCATTTCGACATCCCTACTTCCTATGGTCATAGATCCAGAGGAGTTAGCTGTGTTAGTCTGTAGTAGCAAAATCAAAAAGAGTTCAGTAGCACCTTTAAGACTAACCAATTTTATTGTAGCATACGCTTTCGAGAATCAAGTTCTCTTCGTCAGACGCATGATCCAAACTGGTCAAATACCAGTTCTCTCCCCTATCTCCCCTCCTCTTCTGTATTTGACCAGTTTGGATCATGCATCTGACAAAGAGATCTGTGGTTCTCGAAAGCTTATGCTACAATAAAATTGGTTAGTCTTAAAGGTGCTACTGGACTCTTTTTGATTTTCCTACTTCCTGTGTAGCAGATGCAGGGAGGTTATTTTGGACTGGCTCTGGCTCTCCCTCCCCTCCCCCTGCCATTTCATCACCCTCCTCCCTTCCATTTATAATTTGTTTTTCTGCTCCTGAGATCTCAGAGGAGTCTCATCTCCTAGGAATGAAATGTTTTCAGCCGAGCCCTGCAGGGCCTCCTGCTGATTTGCTTTTCTGCCCTTCTCCCTGGAGGTCTTTACTGGCTGAGGTTTTTTTTTTTTTAAAAAAAAAAACAGGGACATTCCCTTCCCCCCTTGCTGCCAAGTTAGTTGGATCAGAGGGGTTGAGAGTGTGGTCAAACAGACCTGCAGGCTGCCGGCCCGAGGGGTCAAGAAGACTAACCTCGATTCACAAAGGGCCCGGCTGAGTAGAAGGCCACTTCAAGATGGCTCTTGGCCTCGAACTCATAGCAGGATGCTGGGAGCCTGAAGGCCTTTCTTCGATGCTGTTTGATGCCTGGTGGCTATGGGGTACCAGCCAGGGTGGAAGTCAAGTATCCTGCCCGTGCCACTATTTGTGTGCTTGTATGTGATTAGACAGATACAACTCTGATGGAAATAGCCAGCAAAGGGGACAGAAGTTTGCATTTTTTGCAGCTGAAAGCAAGAAGGCTCTTTGGGTAGGAAGCTCCAAGGAGATGCTGTTTGCTTTAGGGGAGAACCGGCAGGGCTTGAAAGCCCACCATTGATCCTCTTCTGCTCCTGAATATCGGAAAATGAACAGCGCCCAAATGCTGTCAGACTCTCTCCTCTTGCGAGGAAAGCTTCTCTCCGACGTCCTATCAGGGCAGGGAGGGAAAATAAACCTGAAAAAGTGTCCCCCCCCCCCCGGAAAAGTCACGGCCGAGGCGAGAGTTGTTAATTCTGTACCAGAGAACGGGAGGAAGTGCCTCCCGGGTACATTATTAACTTTCCCGCCTACCATCCTCACCCAGCTCTGCCAATCAAGTTAAGCTTTTGTAATCAGTTCTGCTCAGAAGTTGCTCGTTGTCGCTAAATATGCACGCACAAAACGTCGTTGCTAAACACGCACGCACAAAACTGTGACTGTAAACTTTCAGGAATTCCAAATCAACATGCAACTGAAATAAAGCATCCGGGTCCATGCACTTGCTCATAGTCCATTTCTTGCTCTCTGTACCTCTCCAGTTCTTTCGCCGCCTCTCGCACTGGCTTCCCTTTTATCCACATTTAAATTTGAAGCTCCTTTCGGCAGGGATTTAGAAGGGTGTATCTCCAATCAGGATTGCATTTGATCCGTTTAAGCAGTCACCCTGAGTAGCAGGGTAGCAGATTTTTAAAAATAAAATTTTCATGTGTCATATAAAACTGCACAAGGTGTCCACCATGTCTCACACCCTGGTGGGAATGCCTCTTTGAAGAAGATGTCTGCTGCAGCAGGTGTGTACATCTACTAAATTATCTACACTTATTTCTTAAAAACGATGGTTTTGACTCAGATGCAGATCCATTGCAGAAGAGGCATTCCCCCTTTATCTTTCAAATAGGAGGGAACGCCGCCTCTACAGTGCGCACGAACTCAACTTGCCTACCACATAAACAATACAAAGGGAAGGATGAGGCTAAGGACAGTTTGACACAATATCCTGAACACTGAGTCCAGCTTTAACCCACAGTACGCATACACACAGGTTCTCTTACTAACGTGTTTGTTTGTTTGTTTGTTTGTTTGTTTGTTTGTTTGTTTGTTTGTTTGTTTGTTTGTTTGACACCTTGACTTTCTCCCCAGGGGGGCCCAAAGCAGTTTACATCATTCTCTTCTCCTCCATTTTATCCTCACAGCAACCTTGTGAGGTAGGTTAAGCTGAGAGCGGGCGCCTGGCCCAAGGTCACCGTGCGAGCTTCCACGGCAGAGTGGGGATTCGAACCAGGGTCTCCCAGAGCCTAATAATTCGATAGTCTGACCTCTACACTGCACAGGCTTTCAGAGCTAAACTACAAGAGACAAATTACATGAGGATGCTCACATGAAGGAAGTTGCAATGTGAGTCATCAGAAGAGAGCTGTGGTTCTCGAAAGCTTATGCTACAATAAAGTTGGTTAGTCTTAAAGGTGCTACTGGACTCTTTGCTGTTTTGCAACTACAGACTAACACGGCTAACTCCTCTGGATCTGATGAGGAAATCGAAATTGTTCAAGATTTTCTATTCCTTGGCTCAATCATCCACCAAAAGGGAGACTGCAACCAAGAAATCAGAAGAAGACTGAGACTTGGAAGAGCAGCTGTGAGGGAACTAGAAAAGATCCTTAAAGATAAGAATGTCTCTCTGGGAACTAAGATCCAGATAATCCAAATTATGGTATTCCCCATTACTGCATATGCATGTGAAAGTTGGATAGTGAAGAATGCCAACAGGAAGAACATTGATTCATTTGAAATGTGGTGCTGGAGGAGAGTTTTGCAGATGCCAAGGGTGGCCAAAAGGACAAATAAGTGGGGTACTAGATCAAATCAAGCCTGAATTCTCCCTAGAAGCTAAAATGACAAAACTGAGGCTACTGTACTTTGGTCACATCATGAGAAGACAAGATTCTCTGGAGAAGTCAATAATGCTAGGAAAAGTGGAAGACCTAAAATGAGATGGCCTGGCTCAATAAGGGAAGCCACACCCTCCAATTTACAAGATCTGAGCAAGTCTGTTAATGATAGGATGTTTGGGAGGTCTTTCATTCATAGGGTCGCCATAGGTTGGAGGCGACTTGACAGCACATAGCACACACACATGTGATGGATCCTTTTAACTGGAAATTGAACCTGGGACTTCTCAGATGCAAAGCAGGTGCGCTACATCTGAGTCACAGCCACTCCTGACTTTGGGCAGGTCACTCCCTTTCAGCCTAACCCACCGCACAAGCGTGTTGTGCGAATAAATGGAAGACTGGGCTGTGTGTTTTGCCCTGAGATCTTTGGAGGAAGAGATAGATGGGTAGATGTAATTTGCCCGCCTATTTTTGGCCTGTTGAGTATTGGGCTAGCTACGAGGTAGGGGAGAATTCAAGAGTCAAGAGGAATCCAGTGAAGAGTTAACACGCTCCAGGGATCCTCTTTCCAGTCCCACCTAAGCTGCCAGCGGATCTGGTTCCAGGGCTCTGTGTGGTTCCTGTTAAAACCCGGACTGAGCAGGAAAAACCGGTGAAAGTGGTGGTTTTGGAACCCTGAGCTGGGGGCAGGGGGGCTTAGGTAACCGACTCATCAAGTTTCCTTCTGACTTTCCAAAACCTCTGAATGAGGAAAAGGAAAGTTCAGATATCCCCGGGAGGAGGCAAGGGGGGAGAGAGAGAACATTTGTCGCACATGTTGGATACACAGCGGTGTTGGCATGCAGTCGAAAAAGGGCTTTCGGGTCCGCTGTGAATTGAATGGAACGGCTTAGCTGAATGGTTGGGGAGTTTAATCTTCTCCCTCTGTAACTGCCAAACTTCTGTGCTGCCGTTTGGTATCATTTCCGCACTCGATTGTGGCTCTGTTAAGAGTGCTGAGGTCTGAATTGAGCTCATTTGGCTTCCAGAGAATGGCAGGGAGGGCGTGGGCGGAGGGACGTGGGCCCGCTTCGTTTCCCAAAGAACCTTTTGCCTGGTACAGGGGGGCCTTTTAGAGAGACCAGTCTTGTATTTGAACAGGATGATTCACAAAAGTGGGTAGCCGTCCAAGGCAAACAGAAGGTGCCGGCTTTCCACAGCTTGTTAACTCCTTGATGGTTTCCTTGGAGCCCAGAGAATGATAGTTTTCTTCCCAATGGAACAGAGACGGGCAACGGGAGGACTTGGCAGCCAAAGTCAGCGGTCAGAGCCTTTCCAGCTGGTTTCCAGCATACCAAGCCCTCCCCAGCCCCCACTCTCACACACCCAAAGTTATGCCCCTCAACCACTCTTTCACAAAATCTCGAACCTTCTATATTGCAAAGAGGCTTTGGCCGAGCCTTCCCCTTATAATGCACCTTGGCTTTCACCCAAACCGACTCAGGGCAAAGGGCGCTTCTGCCCCGGTGGAGGCATCTGGTTGGCGGCAGAGGAAACAGGATGCTAGGCTGCCCGAGCCTTCGGCATAATCCGCCAAGGCTATTCTGATGTTCTCATGTCCTATGAGAGTAGTAGAACCTCCACGCTCAGAGCCAGCCTATCTCTGAACTCTCAAGTGCCGGGGGACAAACTAGCAAAGAGGGCAGTTACCTTCCTGTCTTAGATGGAGGCATGCTGGAAGCACCTGGGGGTCAGTAGGAATTTGGGTCTGCTTTTGGCATCTTTAAGGAGGGGGAGAATTTCATATTTGGCTGATAGTAATAGTTTGCAGTGTGAGAAGATAGGAAAAGGGGAAAAAATCTTCAATTGCTTGACAGCCTTGGCGACATCTGGCTCCCCATAGCATAGATCCTGCTGGAATGGTTCCCCCTGCCTCCAAAAATGAGCCCCCCTTAAGAAAACGGCATCTAGTTTGCCCATAGAACCTTTGCCTGTATTCTCTGGCATTGCACAAGAAACAGAAGATGCCCAAAGGACCTTCCCCCTTCCTCCTAACAAAGCAGTCAGGGCTTCTCCTTGCCCGAAGCAAAATGCTGTATGTTTGACAGGCCAGTTTCTGCCCTGACTGGGGGAATTCCTGCATTTCTCCTGAAGAAATCAAACAAGGCTGACGTCTCGGTTCAGCTTATTGCTTAAAGTTGCAAAATGGTCACCCCAGCTGGATATACACATTGGGAAGATTTACTAGGGATAGGTTGGTTTTGCTTTGAATGAAGAGACCAGGGTCCAATCCCCAATCAGTCACAAAAGGGAACTTGGGCCAGGTACTCTTTCTTAGCCTAACCCGCCTCACAGGGTTGTTGTTTGCATGACAAACTGTGATGACTGCATACCCTGTTCTCAGCTCCATGAGGGAAAGGTGTAAGAGTGACAAAAAAAGCTAGCAACTGCAGCCAGAAAGCTCATAGCATCAGCTGCCTGAAAGAAGTATATATATATATATATATATATATATATATATATATATATATATTAAATGGTGTTATTGTTCTGTTTCCTGTATTTTTACCAAAAATTTCTAATAATTTAAATTGTAAACTGTCTCGATTGCCTTGGGAGAATGGAAACATATAAAAACAGAAAGCAAACAAAACAATTATCATGATAACACATCATCATAATAATACTTCTTTATTTCCCTTGTCATTTCTCATTTGCCCATCTGTCAAAGCATTGCAGGCAGAGTATGCATTACTGTAAGACCCCGGTACGATGACTAAAATCTGATTATATCAAACAGAACACTAAGAAAGCAAAGTAGGATGACACCATTGAGAACTCCCCCACACCTCTCAAAATGTGCAGTTTTCCCCCATTTCAACAGCGTCGTCCCCTTTTGTTATTTCTCCCCCTGGTTCTCGTTACCATGTTTGCGTTTCCATTGATTTCAGTAGGCAGTGTTTCTGGCAGTGGGGCTTTGGTGGCAGAGTGCCAGGGTAGGGTAGTATGGTTAGAACTTTAGACTAGGACTGTGGGGACATGTATTCAAATTCACAACTGGCTGTGATGCTTGCTGAGGGATGCTGGGCCTGCCTACCCCACAGGGTTGCAGTGAGGACAAATTGGGAGAGAGAATCATGTCAAGGAAGGGTGGGACGAAAATGTAATATGATAGTATAAGGTAAAGGTAGTCCCCTGTGCAAGCACTGAGTCATTACTGACCCATGGGGGGGACATCCCATCCCAACATTTTCTTGGCAGATTTTTGTTACGGGGTGGTTTGCTATTGCCTTCCCCAGTCATCTACACTTTAGCCCCAGGAACCTGGGTACTCATTTTACCGACCTCGGAAGGATGGAAGGCTGAGTCAACCTTGAGCTGGCTACCTGAACCCGGCTTCTGCTGGGATTGAACTCAGGCTGTAAGAAGAGCTTGGGCTGCAGTACTGCATCTTACCACTCTGCACCACAGGGCTTACCACTTTTTTAATATGACAGATCTGACTCTCCCTCCCCACTGCTCCCCGCAAGTTCTTGAACTTCCTAAACTAAATTTCCCAGGAGCCTTTCAAACAATAGCCTTAATTCCATAGCATTAATTCCATAGCATTAATTCCATCATTAACAATTTCACTTGTTTCCATTACAACAAGTCTGACGAAGGGATCTTTTGGCTAATTTCTCCCCACTGCTCCAGCATCGCCTCCATTTTCCACTGCAACAGAGAATTCTGGAAACTGAATTCCCCAAGAGTCTTTGCTATTAACTTCCCTGGGAAGCAGTATACGAGTATTCTATGTAAATTACATAAATTAGATGGCAACCACCCTGGAGACTACATTTCCCTGGATACGTTGCAGTGGTGTGGAAAGGTAGGGAGGACATATGAGAGAAAAGGCTTTTCTGCTCATTTAATGGTTGGTTGGCCAGCTAAGAGGTTAAGAGGCTGACTGCCCCCCAGAGCTCTCCTTATCACTTCTGGGTGATGCTCTAGGAATCCCTCCAGTCTCTATGATAATTACCATAGAGACTGGAGGTATTCCTAGAGCATCACCCAGAAATGATAGGGAGAGCCCTGGTGATAATTACCATAGAGACTGAGGAAATTCCTAGAATATCACCACCAACACTATTTCCTTCCTCCATTTTTTCCCTGTTCCTCAAATTATCGAGGGTGGGATATTTGAGGTGGGAGTTGTTTAATGGAAAATGGCCAGCCTAGGCTGAGGGCAGCAGGGGGCTCACCAAGAGGGGCCATTTATGAATGATTGGAAAGCTCAGGAGGTAAAATACCGCCTGCCCTTCCGTCATTCTCTAGTGTCCATTTTCTGACTCATGATGGGCTGGCTCACCCATTGCTATTCAGAGCTCAACTGAAAAATCGCCCAATGAGACAATTGATTGGGGCCAAAAGCCAGATGGCCCTGCTTCAAATTTCTGCACATAGCCTGCTTAAGCAATGTTAACAAGCAGGAGGGCCAAGAAGGCAAAAGGAATTCCCCTAAGATATGGTGGATTCACAGAGATGGACGGATCTGAAATACGTATTTGAATATATCTTTTGTTTTGCGATGAAAATCCGAGCAGGAAGCCAGTGCTGTGATTCAGAACGATACTATTCAAATTCTTGGTTTTGGTTATAAAATTCTGTACAGCATCGAAGAGAATAAGTTGGATGGAGCTCGCTAATACTTTTCCCGCTCATCCCGTGATGTTTCTGCAACCTGAGAGCTGCTTTCCTGGATCAGGCCAAACAGCTGCCACCCACAGGTTTTTGAAAGTGCACAAGCAAAGCCGTTCCCTGTTGTCGGTCCCCACCATCCAGATAGGAAGAGCAGATCAAAATCCATTCTGGATGCCAGCGTGCGGCAAGGACCTCTCACAGATGACGTGCGCTAAGTCGAACAAATCAACAAATTGCCTTCCTTGGTCAAATGGAGGGTCTGTCCAGTGCATCCATGAATTCATTATCGTTATTGCCAGACACTCAGGGACTACGAGCCAAACTACAAGTGACGTCTTACACAGGTTGGACACTAGTCTGCTTCCCTCAAGTTTTGATGGGAAATGTAGGCATCCTGGTCTTGCAGCTGTAATGGAGAGCCAAGCTGTAAAACCAGGGCGCCTACATTTCCCATCAAAACTTGAGGGAAGCCGACTAGTGTCCAACCTGTGTAAGGCGTAACTTGTAGTTTGGCTCTGAATTTCTCAAAGTGCTCTGAGAGACAGTGCCCTCAAATGAGAGATGCTCCAACATCCATTGGTTCTGCTCGCATTCTGCTTAGTGGTTGCAAGCGAGGAGCTGGTTTTTTTGACGGGCTATTTGGCTTTTTGTGAGCTGCTTAATCCTGTTCATTGAGTTACTTTGGATGCGGATTAAAACACAACAGCACAGTATAACTCAATTGGCAGTATTTTCTAGTTCTCTCCCTCTTTCACAGACCTGGAACGCTAGCGCTATTGCGCAGCTGCAAAGCCGTCCAACAGCTGCTCAAGGCTGACCAGGGCTAGACAAGGAGCTCTGAGGCTCTGCTACCATCTTATTGTTGTGGTTGAATATAGTATGTTTACCTGCCAAGCCTGTTCACCGTGAAGCTCTGAGCATCCGTGCCTCGAATACATCAGAACAAGTTAGCCTGTTGCATTTTGTTAATGTATGATTATGTTAATTAAAAGAAAGAAGGAATGGGTGCCCAAGGCACAGATGGAAGCAGAGGGGAGATATTTTCTGCTGGGCTCGTGCCCAGCCTGGCCAGGCCAGCGGACCCTGCAAGAATCCCACCTCCAACATGCAGCAAAATCAGCGGATGAAGACGGGTAAGACAAATGGGAGAGGTAAGGAATGTAATGCAAACATTTTGTTTCCAAAAACACTGCACATCCCTCAAGGATCACTGAGCCGCACCTCTGAGCACGTAGCCTGTTGAGAGCTGTGCAGCATATTGATAACTGCACTCGGATGTGTATTCAGAACAGGGACTTTTGCACTGAAAACGGCGTGGACCAATTCAGAGGAACACGTCTGCGGGGTAAAGGGCTTGAACAACGGTGACGGAGTCCACGTCGCCTGATGGTTGAGCAAAATCTGAACTCAGAATCTTCCCAGTTGTTTCCAGCCACTGGCGTTTGAAGTGGTTTTGTGTCACAGGCATCTACGGGATATCGTCCATGCCGCCTTTCTGGAACAGAGCAGCTTTCCATCTCCGCGTGCCACACTCACTTTCTTTTTCCTCCTCTCCTCCCACTTGGGCAGAAGTCCCTCAAGCGCACATTCACCATGGCAATTAAATTTCTGGATCATGGACCCCCCGCCCCAAAGCTGTTTTTATCCCAAATTGCTCAGGGAGTGTATAATCCAGAAAATGATTAACTCACAACAAAAGCAAAACCTGCACAGCCAGATCCTTAGCGGGAGCCGTGCCAAACAGGACATCCACTGCCAGGGAGAGGTAACGGAAGGTGGCTTGACTAACTACCCACATTTGGATCCTTTACAGGTTCCAGGTAATGAGGTGTCAATACAACTTGGGAACGGTGGGCTGGATCCAGACATCCGTGGACACAAGGCTCTTTCCCTTGTTCCCTTCTCCCAAAAGACCTTTCCAACCTTTGGGGAAGTTGACTCTCAGGGACCCACCAAGACTGAGAGTCAAGCTAAACATGTAAGTTTTGAAAGAGTTGGATCCGGATGGCCCAGACCCAACCTGGGATCCCGCAGCCACACAGCAACTGCAGGGAATGGCTATTAAAAAACAAAGGAGAGTTCCAAAGGTCTTGGAATGCCTCTATGGGGAGAGGAAGGGCTCCTGTATCCCCCTTTAAGCCACTTCTCCATGTCAAAGTAGCATGGGAGGAGGGTATTTCCCTGTTTTTACTGCTTCACATGCACAGAATATTCCACATGGAACAGGAAAAACAGAGGCCTCCCCCCCCCCCCCGCTTGTTATTTTGGAAAATGGCTTGAAGGGGGAGGCAGGAACCCCTCCCCCTACGATGGCATTCTGGGGCCATTTGGGCTCTCCTTTATTTTTTAAACAGCGATTCCCCAAAGCTGCTGTGTGGCTGCAGGACCCCGGGTTTGGTCTTGGCAACCTGGACTGAACCCTTCCAAAACCTGCATGTTTAGTTTGACCCTCTGAGCCATGAAATTTTTTTGGGGGGTGGGGTGTACTGAGCAAGCAGAGGGGGGCAAAAAAAGTTTTTTTCAATCTCTCCTGCCTCCAAAGTGTTCAGCAACCAGCAAAGGGCTGATACGGGTATGACAAGAGAAAACAGACCAACGTCCCCGTATATATACGGGGATGTTGGTCTGTTTTCTCCAAAGTGTTCAGGGCAACATACGTTCACAACAACCCTGAGAGGTAGGTCATGTTGAGAGTCACTGGCTCAAGAGACCCTGGTGAGTTTTATGGGTGAGTGAGGAGTTTAACGTGAGGTTCTCCCCAGCCCTAGAGGGTTGTTCTAGTCTCTATACCATAAGGAGAAGCCCTCAGCAGTTATACCAGCTAAGGTTGCCAGCTCCAAGTTGGGAATTCCTGGAGATTTGGGGGGTGGGCCTTGGAGACGGCCAGTTTGGGGGAGTAGAGAGACCACGGCACGGTATAATTGCATACAGCCCACCCTCCAGTGCATCCATTTTCTCCAGGGGAACTGATCTCTGTGGCCTGGAGATCAGCTGTAATTCCAAATCTCCAGCTGCCACTCAAAGGTTGGCGACCCCAGCAACATGGCCACACGAAAGGCTTCACAGTTAGCCCCTGACCACAGATACAGCCACGTGGTGCAGCAGAATCTGAACTGCCCATTTCAGGGATGTTCGTGAATGGGCCTGATTCAAATCTGCAGGACAGTGGGGTGATGGCATGGATTGCCCTACTTCCTAGGGAACGCTCCCCTGTGTTGAACAGCATAAACAAAACCCTCCGTCAGTACTAGACCGGCAGGACGTGCAGAGAGAAGAGGTGGGCTGTTCTCTCCCTTCTGCCCTAGCTTTCCAGGTGCTTGGGGCTTTTTTACGCAAAGGAACATTCCAAGCTGGAATCCACCCCCTGAAGTCTCAAGCTGCAAGCAGGGCCCAGCCCTGCTTTCCTTCCACCACAGGGCTCTGCTGCTCCGTTCTCCTGCATGTGTGAATCATGCCTGAGCGCACCTCCCAGTTCTGGCAAAAGGAGGGGACGCTGCAGGGCGTGGCCCCACCAGGCCAAGGAAGCCTCCCAGCCCGGACAGGTCAGAGGATCTTCCCCGACCACTGGGGCAGCTTCTGGCGAAAGCGGATGACTTGGGGCTCTGCTCTTGCTCAGCAGCACCCTGGGCTTTGCTTCCTCTGCCGGGGCTCGCCCTGCCCTTGACTGCACAGGAGCTGTCTCTGGCACCATCTGGCATTCGCTGAGCCTGACTTGTGTAAACTCCCCTTTCCCTACATGACTTGGGAGCCTCGCCCTTTCCAGGAACCCTGTGGAATTCATCCTCCGGGGCAGGAGCCGGGGCAGGAATTTAGATCCCACAAATAGATTTCAGCCTTTCTTTTTTCAAGGCACACGGTTGGGGCGAAGCAAGGCTGAGTAATGACTGAGCTGGAACAAGATTTGTAAAGGGACAGGGGGCGGGGAGAGAATCTCTCTATGAAAAAATTGCTTTCAAAGCATAGCAGCCTTCACAATTTTTAACCCTTGCAGGTTTATCAAGCGCTTCATGGATTTGCGTTCAAGCAAAAGGGCCCGGGGGGGCAGGGGGGGGGAGACAGGGTTAGCTTTCAGGAGTGAACGACAAATAGTTATACGGATTGCAAGCAGTAGCATTGGGTTCTTTGTAATGGGAAACTCCATGCTCAGAGGCAGTATATCTTTACATAGCTGGGACAAATGAAAAGGGGAGGCGTCTGCTGGGGAGCTGCTAAGAAGGGCTGCCAGGTGCCCTCCCACTCCTGGCAAGAGGGGGGATCCTGGCACTCACATTTTCTTTGCTCCTTGTGTGCATGCGCTCCTGGGTCTGTGTGATGATGTCACTTCCGGGAAGTAACATCATCGTGCCACACCAGGAGCGTGCCTGGCAGGACTGTTCCCCTGCCTCCCCCGCCCCCCCCGCTGGCCAGGTGAGTGGTGGCGGGGAGCAGACGGTGGGAGTGGGGGATCCTCCGTCCCCACTGGGGGGACCGGGGATCCCTACTGCTAAGGGACATCTTGCAAGCCACGGCTGGAAACATCATGCTGCCCAAGACGTTTTGGGAACATCTGGCAGACTCTTCTTATGACTTTAATGCGCATGTGCAACAGTAAGTCTCAGGCACACTGTCAACAAGAGGCAAGTGTAATCCTACCGGAGGCTGGCGATATTGCCTGCATGCCCTGCCTGTGGGCTTCAGGGAGTATCTGCCTGGCCCCAGTGGAAAACAAGATGTTGCATTCAGTGGCCCTTGGATGTGATCCGACAGCTTTGCTTATGCCTTAATATGCATATGAAACCATTGTTCACACATGCACACATTGCCTTCACGACCTACTTGTGAACCCGGAAGCTTCTAGGTATACACTGCAGTGTAGGATCAGCCAGACCAGGCTAAGGTTCATCTGGTCCAGCCACATGCCTCCGAGGAGCCCCTAGCAGGGCAACAGGCTACCCCTGCTGTTCCCCCTAATGACTAGTGTTTAGAGGTACAGTGCCTCTGAACATGGAGGTTCCATTTAGCCATTTGGGCCAACAAATGGCCCTCTTGTCCCATCTCCTGGCTGTCCCGTCTCTGGCCAGCAAGAGGCTTCTAGGAAGCCACCCACAAGCAGTGCCTGAAAGCCTTCCGTCAGCCCCAGCCCATGGCTTGTCTGAAGCCTCATGGCCAACAAGAGCCCAGCAGCAGCAACGGGCGTCCAGCGCTTTCACCCACGCTCGCCCTCAGCTCTGAACAGGCTCGTCCATGAATCACTCGCTCCCAGGAGTCGGGGAAAGGGCGCGATCGTTCCCTTTGTCCTGGCCTCCCAGGAAAGGTGAAGCAGCACAAGCCAGGACTTCTCCCGTCTTCCTGAAGGGGTGTGCGTAAGAAAGCTTCGCCTGCCAGATTTCTCCATCTTGGCAGGATGCTAAAAGCACAGGAGCAGAGCTGGTATGAAAAGTGGGCCGCTCTACCTTTACCAACTTGAGGGTACAGCAGGAGGGTGCCAGACCCTCCCCCATCACAGGTGGAAACTGGGACATGTTTGTCACAAACACACACACACCACTCTCCTTCCACAGATTGCTTCACAAGCCCTGCCCTGTTACCCATCTCCCATCATGCTCTTCGCCACCGGCTGCACAGCTCAGTAAAGGTGGGTAGCCGTGTCGGTCTGCAGTAGAGCAGCAGGGACTTGGATCCAGAGGCGCCTTAGAGACCAACCAGATCGTCAGTGTAAGCTTTTGAGAGTCAGGGCTCCCTTCTTCAGATACGAGACTTGTGTCGGAGGAAGGAAGCTCTGACTCTCAAAAGCTTACACTCTGACAATCTGGTTGGTCTCTAAGGTGCCTCTGGATTCAAATCATGCATCTGCTTGGCCTGCAGAAGGTCCCCGGTTCTCCAGGTAATCTCCAGGTAAAAGGATCAGGTAGTAGGTAATGTGAAAGACCTCTGCCCGAGACCCTGGAGAGCCACTGCCAGTCAGAGTAGACAATACTGTCTCTGATGCGCCAAGGGCCTGATTCAGTATTAGGCAGCTTCATGCATCTGTGAATTCTGCAACTGTTTCTCTTCCATTGATTTGAAAGCTGAGAAGGTGACCCACTATTACTTAGAGGCAGTCTAGAAAAACACCGCAAAGTGGCTCTGTGAGTCTTTCAGGGGCCACAAGACTCCTGTTTGTTTCCAACGCAACAGATAAACACATTTTTCCCCCTTGCTGGCACAGCCTCATTCCTCAGCTGCAGCCCCCTCGAGATAATCGCCCTGCAGATAAGTGACACCACGCACCCCAGCAGGTGGTGGCTGCCCTGCACGGTGACTTCACATTCAGGCACACATGAAATTACTGCCTATCTTGCCAACCCATTCGCTTTCACAAATGATGCTATGCCGACGACTCACGGGAATGAAATTTGAACGAGCCAACTCCAAAAAGGCGAGAAGGAGTCCAGTGATCTGACGGGAGACGGGGAAAGTGGTAAACAAATAACACTTGGCATATGGGGGGGGGGGAAGGGGTGCGTGTCACAAATCTAAGCGGCTGCGAGACAAATGGGCAACCTGAAACTGCACTGACAACCCGATCCTTGTCTGCCGGCAGGGCGTGTGAGAAGGCCACGGCTTTAATTAAGAGAGGATTCGGTTTCCCCAGTTGATAAGATGACCCTGCCGAGTTGGGTTAATGACTGGAACAGGGATGCGCCAAAAAAAAAAAATATATGGGTAAACTTATTTTTGAAAACAAACATTCTTTGAAGCACTGTTGTAAACCGTAGCGGCTAATCTTGCTGTAGGTCAAATTCGAGCCTGGGCTTTCAACAGCAATTCCATGGACTGATGCCAGATGTTCCAACTGCTTCCGTGCCAGGCCGATGCAGGGGAACCAGACTTCGCTTCCTGCCTCTGGGTGTGAGAATTTCTTTCGCCTGCCCTGAGCTGCAGACAGAGGCCTGCCCACCTGCTTAGGGGCGCCAGCCTCCAGGGCGGGGCTGGAGACCTCCCAGAATTACAACTGGTCTCCAGGCCCCAGAGATCAGCTCCCACGGAGGAGATGGCGGTTTCGGAAGGTGGACACGGTGGCATGATATGCTGCTGAGGTGCTTCCTCTCTCCAAATCCTGCACTCTCCAAGCTCCACCCCCAAATCTCCAGGAATCTCCTGCCTCAACCGTTAATGGTTGAGGGGGCCAACTGGAGGGGGTGGGAAAACAACCCCAAACATGTCCGATACAATTCTTGTGCCTCTGAGAGGTGTGTGATCCACAGAATTCAAAGGGAAGCTTCTCATCACAGCATACAGTACCGCATGATCCAGTGTTCATTGCAGTAGATCAAACAGCTGTTAAAGGGAAAGCGACAAAAGGCCAGTTCGAAATCCGGCAAACTTGGCAGAAGCACCTCTGGCAGTTCGTACCTATGTAATAGACCGGATTAATGGTCATGCTGGCTTCCTTTCCTCGGGATCCCCGGGAATTGTAGTTGTATGAGGCTAAGGACTGCAAATACAAAATCTTCTCAAGACCCACCAATTCAGGATTCTTTAGTTGGGGTGGGGTGGGGGCGTAAACAGGCACCAGGGAACCATGACAGCCTGACAGCCAGCGTTTCCCTGCGTGCATCTCCTGCAGGCTCGGTACGTCTTCATGTTGTGAAGCACTTTAGAGTCTGCAAAAGCCAGGCCTGCCACAGAAGCAGTCTTGGCCTGGAAGAATAGGGTTGCCAGCCTCCAGGGGGTAGCTGGAGATCTCCCGGAATTACAACCGATCTCCCTTCATTGAGGCCCCTCCCCAAACTCCACTCTTTCCAGGCTCCACCCCCAAAATCTCCAGGAATTCCCCAGCCTGGACCTGGCAACCCTACCTGGAGAAAATGGCTTCTAAGAAGGGTGAACTCTCTGGCATTATACCCCCATGCAGGGCCTGTGGGGGCTGAAGCCGCTGGGTTGGGCACTTTTGTATCATCCCTAGCTACTAGAGATGCCAGCTTTCCTTTTTTATCGGCAGGCATTCCAGACCTTCCACAATTTTCTAACAGCTATCCTCGATGCCCCAGGTGGTATTTCCCCTGTCCCTGCAACTCCATACTTGGGGAAAACTCCACCGGCCAAATTTCTGCCACTCTGATAGGGGCAGGATCAAGGCCTTTTTTTTAAAAAAGGCCACCTCCCCTCTCCCGGCCGTGTTACTTTCACTTCTTTTCAACTAAAAGAGGAAACAGATTTATAATCTGGCAAACCAGGACACTCCCTCCAAATAGAGGCAGGCTGGGTGTGTGTGGCGCCGCAGATCAAAGGTCACATTTGCACACTAGCCAAGTGTCTGCTCCTGAAACACCCCCCTGCCATGGGAAGAGGCTCTCTACCACTTCGGTCGTCATTATTAGACACAATAATCAGGAAAAATGGGGTGACTCGCGCCAATTGCAAAAGCAGCAAAAACAGGCAGAAAAGGTTGGGGTTCACACACACACACACACACGAGGGGCCCTAAGACGATGGGAGAATGCGGCTGGAGATAAACGACGTTGAGAGTTAACTGAAGGAGAGGAAAGGAGGTAAATGGGGAAAATAACCTGCTTAAATCCTTGGAGTTTTTACAGAATTTTAGACGAGGGGGCAGTTTTCCAAATTGTTCCCCCCTCCCCATTTGTCACTAGCTTGATCTTTCTAATTCCAAAGTACATGGCCGTGTGCCCAGCAATCCAGTAGCAAGTTGGGGCCATTGGTAGAGAAGACTCCCAGGGTACGCAGAAAGAATTATTCTGTAAATTAAAAAAGAAGACCTCTTCCAAACAGCCTAGGGACCTCTGGGCATGCTTATTAGCCCCCGGGAAGCACAGAGGCAGAGGTATGGGCAAGATTTGGGTCCAGACCAGTAGCACCTTAAAGACTAACTAGATTTCTAGAGAATGAGCTTTGGAGAGTCAAAGCTCCCTTCTTCGGATAGTGAGCTACGGGCAGGCTTCCTTGAGATACGGGGTGCCGCATTTCCCAACCGTCTCCCAGAAATGAATGGAAAACCAGCGCTTCCTCATGTTCTTCAGAGGAACATTGGTGGGCCCCGTTGCTATCGCCTTTAGTATCTTTGAATTGTTAGCATCGGAAGGCGCAAAGAGATTAACAACAATTACTTGTAAGGTCTTCACAAGCTTTTTACCTGTTGGAATGAACAGCTTCCTTAAACAAATCGCAACTTCCTTAAAGCTAATTGCCTCCCAGCGCCCTTTAAAGACATTGCAATGTGCTCACCATCCTAGTAGCTAGAGATTTTCTTCAAGGTGACGTACACGTACTCAACAATAAGGGCGATAGGAATTCTGAAAAATCCACCCTGAGCCAGAAGAAGAGCTAGTCTGGGTAAGCTGACCTGGCAAGCTCAAGTAGGAGAAATCCGGAACGCAGCTATCTTGAAGGGGGGTGGAGAACCAGCCAGTACTGATTTTTTTAAAACCATCCATTTCCCTAAAAACAATCTCCTTGTGAAAAGAAATGAGTATGCCACAAACATGAATGCTTTTTGTAAAAAAGAACAAAATAAAATCTTAAGTGGGTAGCCAGTGGAGTGACTGCAGGATGGGAGTGATGTTCATGCTCCTAACAGTTGAGCCACAGCATTTTGCACCAGTTGGAGTCTCCTAGTTATTTAGATGGGAGGCCTATGTATAGTGCATCACAATAGTCAAGTCTTGATGTTACCATAGCACGGATCCAGGTGGCCAGGTCGGCCGTGTCGAGGTAAGAAGCCATTTTCCAGGCTAGGGAGAGATTGTAGAAAGTGCTTTTTGTGGCTGCCTTAACTTGTTTTTCTAGTAATAGTACTAGATCAAGTATAACCCCTAGGCTCTCAACC
Organism: Eublepharis macularius; assembly: GCF_028583425.1. Classification (NCBI taxonomy): domain Eukaryota; kingdom Metazoa; phylum Chordata; class Lepidosauria; order Squamata; family Eublepharidae; genus Eublepharis; species Eublepharis macularius. The sequence goes on from NC_072806.1 coordinate 4,163,473, forward strand.
GAGTCTGCAACGGTCAGACAAACTGCATCAAAAGTGGGGAGTACAATGTCCTTCAGGATCTCTGCCTTCCCAACAAGCATCACTTCGGTCTTGTCTGGGTTTAGTTTCAATTTGTTCATTTTCAGCCAATTCACCACAGCTGTCAGGCAGCGATCCAAGATTTCTACTGTATCTTGTGGGGGCCTGGATAGCGAGACACAGAGTTGGGGGTCACCGTGCTCAGTTCAAGGTATTGGTTATCCCTTTAAAAGTTCTTCATGGCTTTGGTCCGGCATACCTACGGGACCCCCTCCCTCCCTATGCTCCTCCAGGGCTTCACTCTTCTGAACAGGGTCTCCTGCAGGTGCCACCCTGCACATCGGCGAAATCGACAGCAGCCCATACATGGGCTTTCTCTGTGGTGGCCCCTGCCTGCCTGAGGAGGTCAGGAGAGCCCCCACCCTCCTGGCTTTCCACAAAGGATGCAAAACCAAATTATTCAAAAAGGCTTTTTACTCAGACAGGAGAGCTCAGGGCTGTATTGTGGGGGAGGGGGTCTCAGATGATCCGCTAATGAGTTAGGAACCAGAGAGCTCACCACTATGTTGCGTTGGATTCCCGCTAATGCTATGTCTTTGTGAACTAGTATCTAATTACCCTGTGGCATTGTTTATGGAAATGTTCCTGATAGTGACTGTTCTAATCTCACACTGTGTAATCCGCCTTGAGTATTAGTGAGAAAGGCGGACTATAAATGACATAAAGACAATAAATAAATAGATAGGGTAATGTACCGATGGGCAAATAAAAGAATGTCTAAAGGGAACCTCTATGTTTAGAGGCGATTAACCTGTGAATAGCAGTGCTGGGATGCAACATCGGGAGAGAGTTTCCGCTTCTATGCCTGCTTTGCAGGATTTCTGGGGACAATTAATTGGCTGCTGCATTAACCAAGATGCTGGACAAGATGGACCACTAGTCAAATGGAGAGGAGTTAGCCGAGTTAGTCTGTAGTTGCAAAATAGTCAAGAGTCCAGTAGCACCTTTAAGACTAACCAACTTTATTGTAGCATAAGCTTTCGAGAAGCACAGCTCTCTTCGTCAGATGCAACATTATTGTAGCATAAGCTTTCGAGAAGCACAGCTCTCTTCGTTAGATGCAACATTATTGTAGCATAAGCTTTCGAGAAGCACAGCTCTCTTCATCAGATGCAACATTATTGTAGCATAAGCTTTCGAGAAGCACAGCTCTCTTCGTCAGATGCATCTGACGAAGAGAGCTGTGGTTCTCGAAAGCTTATGCCACAATAAAGTTGGTTAGTCTTAAAGGTGCTACTGGACTCTTTACTATTACTCAAATGTTCTGCAACCTCTTCTTATACCAGCCATCAACGTCACTGGTTAAGTTCCTCCCGTTACTGCAACCTAAGGCTTGGGGAAAGTTTCACCTGCGCTTCATTTCTGCAACTCTGAAAGACGCAGCAGCAGGCCAGGGTTTTGTTCTTTTTGAAAAGGTTGGCAAAACCTTGAAGGGTTTTTTTTGTTGTTGTTACCTTCACCTGTTTTGAACTAAGAGAGCAACGTGTCATATTTATAATCTTGCAAACCAAGCCGCTCCCTTCCAAGACAGGAGGGCGGGGTAGTGTGCGTGCATGCTCCGTATCCGGGGTCTCACACACACTATCAACGTTACAGCTCGCCAGTCATTCACAGATGAAACATGCGGAATTTCTTTCATGAAGGACGGTTGTGGTGCATGGGGGAGCTTTTCCAAAGGACAGGGTGCCCCACCCTGCCTACACACCTGGCATAGGCCGGAGACAGGTGTTGGGTTTCATACGGACAACAAGGGCTGACTCAGAGATGACACGCACTCCCTTCCCATTGGCTGCGCCTGGGGAGGGAGGCCGACCAGGGGAAGGGAGATCAGCAGGGCAGGTTTCCAATGAGGGTTTGATTAACACCCACCCACCCCCACCCAGCCCTGGGCACCTAGCAACAGCCCTCTGCTTGCATGTTCCTAGGAGCAGAATTTCCAACTGCCCAGAAAACAAAAAGCCCAACCCCGTTTCCTCCAGCATTTTAACAACAGCTTGGTAGCTGAAATCTGTAGGGCACGAGGCTTTTCGTGTTGCGGAGAGCTAAGCTGTATCACCCGCAAAGGTCTAACCAATGATCACACTTATTTATTAAATCAGAACAATGTGCCACAAGAAACTGTACACAAAGCCTGGATGTGGACGAGTCTACACGATCCCGCGCTGGGTGAATGGGCTCTACCTAGAATTGCCAACTCTGCGTTTGGAAATTCCTGGCACGAGATCTTTGTCGAGCAGCGCTTCAAGAACACGAGAGAGCCGTTACCTGTTGGAGTTGACGGCGGTGGCCTAGATGCCCCACTCACTCCTTTTTTTAAAAAAAATGCTTCTCCTTTTAAAGAACCAGAATAAAAGAATGTCAGTTAAGTCAGACAAAGGCTGTGTGTGTAGGGGGGGAGAACACTCTATCTTGTGGGAACAAATTGTGTTTGGTAAATCATTAACAGCCTTGGCTAACCGGGCAGAAACCTGGAAACCCCTGTTCTCCTCCAATGGTCTCCAAAGAAAATGGGAGCGGGGCAGTTGCGGTTTTTAATGTTAATGGAAGGCATAACTGGTTGAAATTAGACTCCTGCGTTGAAGGACAGATTTCTTATTCCTGCTACTATTTCATCATGTGCCGTACTTTTAACTTGCTAAGTGTTTGACCAGCATGATAACTTTTCCTGCTGTAACAACAGCCCTGCAAGGCAGGCCACAATCATATGGAGCTGTACGTCCTGCAGGTCTGCCACGGCACAGGGGTTGGGAGGAGCAGGGTTGCCAACCTCCAGGTGGAAGCTGGACTTCCCCTGAAATTACAATTCTTTTCCAGATGACAGAGATCAGGTCTCCTGGGAAAAATGGCTGCATGGAGGGTGGTGGGTTCAATGGCATCACATCTTTGTTGAATTCCCCCACCCCTCACCAAGCTGCAACTTGCCAAGGCTGCACTCCCAAATCTCCAGAAATTTCCCAACTCAGAGTTGGCAACCCTATGGAGGAGGTACCAAATTCAGCATCCTAAACATCTAGGATAGAGGGCCAGCCTGGAAACTGAGCGCCTCACGTTTCAAGAAACCTTCCTAATCATTAGTGAATTGCAGATGTATTATATACCCTAACTAACTTTTCATTCTATTATATTCTAACATGGTTGCTTTTGCTGAACAAGTATATATAGCGGCAAAGGCCTTGCTTTAGGAACAGAATCTGAGCACAACAGGGCGTGTCCAAAATTCTCCTAGTCTGCATTTGTCCCCAGATTGTAGCATTCCCGAATTAACTGGTTTCATTTCCAAAATGAACAGATGCATTAGCAATTCTCTGTTGTTCCAGAGTTGTTTCTTAATTTCCAAATTTTGTACAGGACCTTGCACGTGCATGATTTGCGTCAATATTCAGTTCCATTCATTCTCGTGCGCATTTTGACAAAGCAAGCAGCCTTTGTACCAAGGTTCTTTCTGTGTGGAGTCTCTGATCAATCCACAGGAGAGACATATACTTCAGTAGGGTCTACCGTTTTGGCAGTGCATGACAGTTTATTCCCTCTGCACCCTACTCTCCTGGGAAATCACTGCAGCATACATGGGAAGAGAACCTCCTTTTGTCTTCACAACAACCCTGAAAAGCAGGTTAGGGTGAGAGAGGGCCAGTGACTCACTCAACATCACCCTGTGTCAAGCATTCCCAGGACTTGTTCCAGTTCTCTATTGGCTACACCACGCTCTCTCTCTCTTTATTTTTATGTAGTTCTCATACCAGTGTGGCATAAATAACAATAACCTACTAAACTGTCTTCCCCTCTCTACAACTCCCTCTCTCTTCCATTAATTTCCTGTGTCGAATTGGTGATTGTGAGCTCCTAGGGGCATGGACCTGTCCTTCCTTCCTTCCTTCCTTCCGTCCTTCCTTCCTTCTTGTTTCTCTGTAGAGCCACGCATGGTGAAGTCACTTTGACAACAGCGGCTCTGCTATAACAATCCCTACCACTGATATAGCGCTTTTGAGCATTCAAAGCACTTCAAAGCACTTAAACCTTCCAAGCAACCCTGTAAGGCAGACAGACAGGCTAGACCCACTTTGCAGACAGGTGACTGGGAGCAAGGAACTTGCCCCAGGGCGGCTGATGCCTGCCTGGGAGGTTTGTGCAAGGGACTGGCTTGAGTCACAACTCAGTCTGGCTGGCATTGATTTACGCTGCCCTGCAGGCCCAATCTGGGTGAAGCAGCAGGCTAGCAAAGCATCTGTGGGTACCAGCAAATGACTATCCAGGTCCTAAGCTTAGGACCCTCCCTCTGCCATTCAGTAACCCCCCCCCATTACCATCCACCGCAGCTCAGATCGGTGGTTTGCCACAGGCAAAGAACATGTGCACCGCCAATGGAGCACTGCAGAGCCAAATTCCCACTACAGAGACCAGCCCCAACTTCTGGCAATTGCCCATACTTGCTTCAGAACAGACACGGCATTCAAAATTACAATTTGCTTTGAGAAGCGCTTGGCTCCTTTCCCCCCTACCTTGACCATGTCGCCAGGCAGCACCACCACAGTCTCAGGCCAATTGCAGAAGATGTTGGAAAACACAGAGCAAGCCCATGGGCTCCCATTGCATCGTTTTTAATGAGCGAAAGATGGCCCCAATAACCACGAAAAGGTTGCCTGGTTACTTTCGGTGGCCAGGGGTTTGTCTTGGGTGAAGCAGAGAGGAGCTCTTCAGGAGCCTGCTCCATTCTGCTGGGCTTGAAGGATCTGGCGTGCAGTCAATTCCCTGGGACCAGTTTTCCCAAACTCCCACGAAACGACACAACACGAAGTTCTCCCTGGCTCATGCGAGGCAGGCAGCCCTGCTTAAAAAATCATCAATCTACTCCCGAGTCTTTGAAGTGAGGCTAGTCCCGTGAAATGAACCAATGGGGGGGGAAAAATCAGCAAGGTTTTTTTTAAAAAAAGCCATTTTGCACTTTTAAAGTTGCCTTCTGAAATTCACCTTAAAGGCTGGACAATATCCTATTGGGCAAAGCAAAGGGGGGGGGGAATAAGATGCGTGTCTTGGTGGAGTCTTGAAAGGGGAGATTTATTCCACCAAGTACATTAGAGCCTTATCTCAGCCTTGGCTGTGTAAGAGAATGCTGGTGGAGAAGATCATTGCCTGGTACTGTTTCACAGGCCAGGAATTTTGCATTGAATAATTTTTAACTTCTGCCCTAACAGGGGAAAACAGGGGCTTTGCGCGCATTGCCGGCTTAACGAGTTCCCAGGCACACAAAAACGGAATTCTTAAAACAAAGCGTTGCGGGAGGCGAGAGAAGGTCACGTACGTGGCCGCGTGGAGCCTGAAGTTCTCCATCAAAGATTCCTTTGCTGGGGTAATAAATAAAGATGGGGAAACGGGTTTAAGGCAGGGAACACACTACCGGGGCATCCACAGATTCATGGCTCAATGCTGCGCATGTGGGGATTCCCACGTTCAATCCCCGACATCTCCCGTCAAAAGGTCTCAGGGAACAGGGGTAGGAAAAGACCCTTCTCTGCCCCAGAGCTGCTGCCTGTGAGAGTGTACAGAGCCGGACATAGTAGGCAGCAGGTTCAAGCAGAGCATAGCAGGGCGTAGTAGACATAGTAGGCAGCAGGTTCAAAGGGGCAAAGCGCCTCCCTTGGCAGATTCGTCCAACTCTGAGGCTGAGCACCCTTCTGAAGCATCGTAAGGGGAGGCGCTGGGCTAGAGAAAGGGCGTCTGCACTGTGCACAGAACATTCCTGCCGGGATCTCCAGTAAGGTAACAGGTGTTGAGAATGAGAGATCATTCAGCATTTAGATTAATGATGGATACATGAAGCTGCCTTATAATGGGGCGCAACCATAGAGTCTCTCTGCACAAGATGCTGGGGCGTGTGTTCATCAAGTGTAAGGAGATGCAATGTTAGCCAGGAAGCGTAGTTTAAAAAGACACAGCCAGCGGAGATCGCTCCTCAGAGGGTTTGTCAATTTCAACTTCGCCTCCTGGAAGGCTCTGTCAATTTCACCTCTCCAGTCTAAAACTGTGTGGGATGGCAACCAGAGGGCGGACAGGAATGGAAATGGGCTGGAGCTGCCTTCCAGAGCTGGGGTTGGACCTGGAGAGGTTGTCATGGGCTGAAGTTTCCCTTCTGGCATTTCACAGCCCCTTCACAAAGCTCCAGTGTACAGCAAAGCCTTTTGCCCTGCCGCTGGCTTTTTAAACTACCTTTCCTGGCTACCACTGCAACTCCCGACACGTGTTTTCCATGTGTCGGATGTCTTGTGTAGAGAGGCTCTCGAGTCCACCAAGGCCAGAACTGGCTGTTCTTACTGGCAATGGCTTTCCACGATCCTTGGGTCCACGCACATCGCCGACTACCTGGCCTTTCCAGCGGAATGTGCCGGGGACTGAGCCTAGGACCTTCTGCTAGCAGAGCAGATCTCCGTCACTGAGCCGCAGCCTGTCCCTGTTACCTCCCTGCCAAACTCTGAGGCTGAGCACCTTTCAGACACGCATCCTTAGGGAAGGGAGCTCTGGGCTAGGGCAAGAGTTCAGAGGCAGAGCATCTGCACGCAGAAGGTTTAATCCTGCATCCGCAGTGAAAAACTCTCAGGTGTTGGGAAAGATCTTTTTTCTGGAGAGATCTGACCAGCCAGATAAACAACGCTGAGCTATGGGGGCCCAAGGAGTTCACTCAGCTTCATTCATTGGAAGTAATTCTGAAGGCATCGCCCGGTTAGTAAACTGGCCAGAACATTATCCGCTTGGCACGTTGACTAAATTATTCACCTGCAATATTTCTAGCGCGTCCTTCCATCTTTGCAATTCACAAGCCACCTTGTGGGCAGCTTACAGAAATTAAGAACGGATAGACTTACAGCCAGGATCCTTTGCATATGTGCATGTGCCACATTTTTTAAGAAGGGGTTTGTACCACTGATTTGCAGAGACCCTGCACCGGTGGTCTCCCAGATACTGGGCAGGTAAAATAGCCAGGCCAGAGAAGAGTGCAAAGTCACTTCCTTTGCATACAGACCATTTGCTCATCTTTAACCCTGACTAGTATCAGCTATGATAGCTAAGTGGAACCTGCTGCTTCAGCAGCAGTCTACCTCCGAATGCTGGCGGGCCAGGGGGCTTTCATGCCTTGCTTACGGTCTTTCAGAGGCCATTGCTGGAAACTGGGGGTTGGACTAAAAGGACCTCTGGATCTGATCCGGAGAGGTGATGAAAGCCAAATTGCATCATTCTTTTCTGCCACCTCCATCTGACACCCAAAACATGAGTGAGGCACGGCTGTTCACACATGAAACAAGTCTGGGAAGAGTCACAAATTGCCCCGATTGCAAAAGAGGGATCTTTTTTGACATGCTGAATATTGTGGTTCATCGGGTGGGTTTCCCAGCTACGCCCAGGGGGATTTTTGGCTTCCTCGAGATCGTGTCAGAGCTGGCTTTTTCCATGAGGCCTACGCCATGATCGAGAGCTTCAGCAACGACAATACGAACTCTGTGTACATGCCAGTTGAAAATGGCATGCCCTGTTGATCACCTAATCCAAGACTAACCATCACCCGTAGAGCTATTTTTCTTCACTTGATTCTATATTTGGCCCCTGTCATCAACACGGACCACTTCTTTCTTTCTTTCTTTCTTTCTTTCTTTCTTTCTTTCTTTCTTTCTTTCTTTCTTTCTTTCTTTCTTTCTTTCTTTCTTTCTTTCTTTCTTTCTTTCTTTCTTTCTTTCTTTATCTTGCTTGCTTGCTCAACAACAGAGAAACAGAGGGAAAAAATGAAACTGGGACATTCAAACTGAACCATTCAGCTTTTGAAATTTGGACCTCTCCCTCACTGGGAATAGAAGAAACCAACCAGAGATGTCTCAAAATCTTCCCAATATGCCAGAATTCAGAATCAAAGACTAGCAAGCACCATCTACTACGGGCCAAGTCACACTGCACAGACACCCCTCGAGTCTGTATGTCTGGCATAAAGGGCATTCCCTTACAAAACATCTGGGAACCTCAACAAGCGCAGATCTCTTTAGATCTCATTGTTGAGAGGTTATTGCTTATTTTCAGTACAAAAATTAAAAGGATCTTTTCATATGACACACAATTTCCCCCTTTATCAGCTCTGGAAAGAACCAATATTTTCTTTTTAACTGCCTTGGTGATATTAATCCTTGACAAACAACCTTCCAAGCCATCCATTCCCCATGGTCTGTTAACATTTGTATCTGATGGAAATTCATGCTTTACAAGGAAGGACGGGGGGGGGGGGAGACAAAGAAAGACTGAGCGGCCCTATTTGTCAGTTATGTTCGTTAGGCATGAGAAAAGATGAGGAAATGGTGATGGAACAAAGCCACCTGCCACTTCTTTGCAAAAAATAAAAAAAATAACCTGTGACTTAGGGAGAAAAAAACGGTGTCTGGTATTTATTTAACAGGCCTTCCTGTTTCCTTTGCTCAAAGTTTTGGGGAGTGTGATGAAATCTAATTTATTCTACCCTTTCCCACCAAAACACCAGTTTGAATAAAAGGTCTTGTGCTGCTTCCAAAAGATGCACATGCTCAGGCTTTGCAGAGTCTCTGGCACGAGGGGAGAACTCCAAAGTTGAGGACAGCCCCCGAGGACATAATTTTGCACACCCCCTCCATCTGTACAGGATCGGAGGTGCCCCCAATTTTGGAGTTCTCCTGGGTGCAGGAAGGAGGTCCATGCAGGTGAAAAGAGGGAGGAAGCCATGTACCACTCATGGAGACACGCCCTCCCATGTCTTCCTTGGGAGAAACAGATCCAGAGGAGTTAGCCATGTTAGTCTGTAGTTGCAAAATAGTAGAGAGTCCAGTAGCACCTGTAAGACTAACCAACTTTATTGTAGCATAAGCTTAGACAACCACAGCTCTCTTCGTCAGATGAAGCATTATTTATTTATAAATAACAACATCAACAACAACAATAATAACGGCGCTTATATACCACTCTTCTAGACAGATTAGTGCCTCACCCGGAGCAGTGAACAAGTTAGTGTTATTAGTATCCCCACAATACAGCTGGGGACCTGGGGCTGAGAGGAGTGGCTGACCCAAGGCCACCTACTGAGCTCATGGCAATAGTGGGATTCGAACCTGTACAGTGCTGATTCGAGCCGAATCACTTAACCACTTCAAAGCGGTTTAGAACATTGTTCTCCCCTCCACCATTTTCCCACAACAACGACCCTGTGAGTTAGGCCAGCCTGAGAGGATGTGACTGGCCCACAGCCAATCAGTAAATTTCCATGGTAGAAGTGGGGATTCGAACCTGGGTCTCCCCGGATCCTAGTCTGACACTCCATCTACTATGCCACCGTCATGCGTACAAGACTGCGACTTGGGTTCCAAGAGTTTGAAATGGCCAGAGTGCCTCCCCCCCCCCCATCATCAACATCCAGGACACACCCAAATGAGGGGGGGGGAGAAAACCGTCCTGCTGCCTGATGCTGAAGAATGATTGGCAACATTCCTGACTTTCGAAGGCTGAGCTCAGACTAAATGAGATGAATCAAAAAGAGTCCAGTAGCACCTTTAAGACTAACCAATTTTATTTTAGCATAAGCTTTCGAGAATCAAGTTCTCTTCGTCAGATGCCTGAGAAGAGAACTTGATTCTCGAAAGCTTATGCTAAAATAAAATTGGTTAGTCTTAAAGGTGCTACTGGACTCTTTTTGATTTTGCTACCACAGACTAACACGGCTAACTTCTCTGCATAAATGAGATGAGAAATGGGAGAATTTTGCAAATGGCGGTTGAAATGATTAATCGCTACAATAACATTTCAGATGTCTGCCGGCAGAAGAGCCCTTGAGTCTGTCTGCATCCTCTTGAATTACTTTACCAGCATAGTCAGAAGAAGGTAACAAAATGGTGTGTGTGGGGGGAAAGGGGCTGAGATCTTTCACTGGGGAAAGAACACTTCTCCAAAGCCTTGATTCCCCCTTCCGCGGGGAAGCGAAAAGGTCTCTCGGTGGCTGCTGTAAGGTCAGCAGCTGGAAGGCCGATCCTCTCCCTCTGCCCTCTTGACCCACTGGCATGTTTGAAAGTTCGGAAGTCAAAATGGCAAACCCGGCCTGGCTGCAGACTTCAGGCATCCCTGCCACTCGGTAGATAAGTTGGCTAGTAATATAAATAGTGTCCGCCCACGGGCACGATCAAAGGAAGCGCCTCGGATTATCGCACTGAGAGAGTCTCTCTTCGTCCTCCTTGATTCCTCTAAAGTACTCGACTTCCAAGAAAACAAAATGGAAAATAAGGACTTGATTATCTTGCTGCTGCCGTGTTCCAATAACGATGCAATCCCTTCCATTTTTAATATTGGGGCCCAAGGGGGAGCACCGAGTGAGAGCAAAGAGCTGCCCTCATCTGAAGCGGCACAGGACATGCTAACTTATACCAACTCTTTGCCAAGATTTGAGTGTTACTTTTTTGGCGAAAATCATTTGCCAAGTGGGCAGAAGATGAATTCTCTACCTGCTATCAGCCGTTGTTGGTTGGCCAGGTGTCTTTGAGAAACCACAAGCACAGCATGGAGGTGGTTCAGCATTCATGTAGGAAGCCTGAATCGTGCTCCGTTCTTGCTGTTTGCAAAAGGGGGCTGATGGCTCAGGGGTAGACACGTGCTCAGTCCATGCGCTTGAAGTGAATGGGGGTTGGAAGGGTGTAACGCCCTTTAGGATCGCACTGTATGCATGCTGCCTCAGATTCCATGGTGGAAGAAAGGCGGGATTTAAAAGCCACAGATTAAAAAAATAAAATAGAAATCTGCCTGCAGGTGGAAAGCTAGCCCATCAGGGGAGAATGTTCCAGCTGAGCCTGCTAACTGTTATGCTGGTTTCCTACTTTCGGGGAGGTTTTTTTAATAAAAAAAAAGAAAGAGAAAGGAGAGGAACAATGCTGATTCCGATGCCAGAATAGCCTGGAATCTTCTTGTTCAAGCTAAGCACATCTGGGTCATTGTCTGCCAAGAACCTGACAGATGCTACGTTGGCTGCAGTCCTAAGAACATTTTTCCTGGGACTAGGCCTTGTTGAATAAAATGGGACTTGCTTTTAAGTAGACCTGCATAGGATTGCTCCCTTTGTGTTCCATGATGGAAGAAAGGCAGGGATGGCCATGAAATAATGGCAGCTTGGGATTGCTCCTGGGTCAATTATTGCCTAGTATTTTCAAGTGGTGCCAGAACTCGGTTCTCCCCTCGTGCCTGCTCCTGGGTCCTCAATTTGTGGAGCTTGTCTGCCTGTGGTGCTATGTTCTGCCTTCATGTGTATCGTGAAGAGTAAGACTTCTTACTGCTGTTGCTCTGGAAGCATTCAGAAATGGAAGAGATGCTTCTCTTTGCCTGAAGGAATCCCACCCCCCTGGAGGTGTTGGAGTTCTCCATTACCTGGAAGGGATTATGTTAATTTTAACAAAAATACCTGGTTTCAGTATGGAGCACTACACATGCAAATTCCTTCCATCTATTTGCATCTTTCCCTTTCACTCTATGTTAGCGATTTTGCACATGCTCTGTGATAAAACCTTGCAAAAAAGCAACCTTGCAATAATTGTCTACCATCGTTGTATCAAGGTATATGTGTGTGTGTGTGGTGGTTTGCCAATGCATAAGAGCATATGTGCACTTCAATTCACAATCATACTCTTAAAAAAAAATTGATTCCATCATAGCTATGATCACATCCAGATTGCTTGTTTGCAATGTGTTATCAATGCACTTTGGTAACAAGGAAGGGGAGAAAGATACGAACAAATCAAACTGGAACTTGCAGAGGTGTTTCGAACCCAGAAACCATTTCAGAAATGTTTCTAGTTGAACAGGAATTCAAGGGGAACAGAAACCAGCACACAGCAGCATTCCAGAACAATGAAGGAAGAAGATGGGGGGAAATTCGCTCATCTCCCTAAGAATACCAAATTTGGCTGCCAGACAACGTCATCAACAAATCTCATGGCCCACGGGAGGTGGGTGTGGGCAAACTTTTCACTGTAGGGCACTGAATGTGAGCAAAGATATTGGCAAGGTACTCCCTCCACCATCAAGCATGCCAGCGATGAGCAGCCGGGGCTGCCGTCATATCAACTGCAAAAGGGCATCAAACCACTGTGATCTGTGGTACCTGCCTGCAATTGTGCTTATCTGGCTTCTGATAAGATAGGAGACAGTGAGAAAAGCTCATTAAAGCAGAGCCGGGCATGCCTGCCATTAACAAACTTGCCCTTCGTGGCACTGTTAGCAAACAGAGGAAGCCATAATATAAACTGGCAACTGCCGGTTACAAGAACCAGGATGGCCTTTGCTCTGCCTCGAGGCCAACAGTCGCAGCCATGTGTCAAGAGGGTGCTAGTTTGGTTTGTCCTCCCCAGTGCATCAGAAAGGCTTTTGAGACTGAATCATAGAATCATAGGGTTGGAAGGGACCTCTAGGGTCATCCCTGCGCAATGCAGAAAATTCACAACTACCTCCCCCCCCCACACACACACAACTGCAATCCTTTCCTCCATTTGCAAAATTTCCCCACAATGAATCGGACCAGAGTCAGGGTGAATTGATGTCAAAGGACTGGTCAGAACTTTGGAATCAGCAGACATCTGAACTGCCTGTAGGGCTGCTGGGTGTCTCAAGGACTACCCTGAAGTCTCAAGGGGCTTTAGCTTTCCTTCTCAACATCGCCCCAGGGAAAAGCTGAAGGAGAGGGGCCCTGCTGAAGGAAACAGGCTAGTTGTTTTGAATGGATCGGCACTGTTTGCTATTAGCCCCGCCCTCATGTTCAATAGGCTCCACCTTTGAGGAGCCAAACTCCACACTATGTCTACCAGGCTTCGCCTCTGAGAGTCGAACCACACGATACAAATTACACGAGACCGAGCGAGTGTCAGGAGTCCTGTCTTACCCCAAACGCCCGTGTCCAGCATTCTATCGATGAGCACGTGTCCTGGTCCAGGCACGCATTCAACATTTTCTGCTCTAGTGTAGCTGCGACGGCGCGTGTATGCAGTCACGATTAGTAAGTCGGCAATTCAGAGCATCCTTATTTCCCATATCTTCCACGTCCCATCTGTGCAAAGTGGAGATGCATGATGGGATATTTTGGAGGTACACGGAGAAAACCCGTGCCACCGCAAACACGGATTCAATGGAGGTCCTGCAGTCCTGGCGCATGTAGTTGAAAACAATGTTGGAACACGTGTAAGTAAGTTTTCGTGTCATTCACGTGTAATTTGTATCGTGTGGTCCAGCTCTGAGTCATCAGGTGCAGCCAAGCTTTGCCCTTGATCAGCTGAGAGCATCTTCTGCCCCTCCCTGGCACTCCTTGGCTCCACCCTTACCCCATCAGGCTCCACCCCAATCTGCAAGGCCTTTAGCTCTCTGTGTTTTCATTTCAAGATTTGCTCAGTGGTGCAACTAAGTCATTTTAGACACTGGTTTTATACACACACACCCTTCATAAGCAAAGCTTATAGAGACCCTGATTGAGCTCAACAGCAGGGACTCCGGCCTTCTGCCCTCCAAGCCAGCTGGATCTGTGCCTCAGAAGACATGGCAACCATAAACACCTGGTTTCTGGGCTGCAGCCTGTAGAGTTTAGCTGCCCCGGGCTGCAGAATGCAGGGGGAAAGGGGCAGTGCTAGAAGGGCCCCACTTTCTGGCTTTGGCTTGGCTATAAATACTTCTGAGATCCAAGCTACAAGTGACCCCTGACACAGGTTGGACACTTGTCAGCTTCCCTCAAGTTTTGATGGGAAATGTAGGCATCCTGGTCTTGCAGCTGTAATGGAGGGCCAAGCTGTAAAACCAGGACGCCTACATTTCCCATCAAAACTTGAGGGAAGCTGACAAGTGTCCAACCAGTGTAAGATGCAGAGGAGTTAGCCATGTTAGTCTGTAGCAGCAAAATCAAAAAGAGTCCAGTAGCACCTTTAAGACTAACCAACCAGTGTAAGACGTCACTTGTAGCTTGGCTCTGAGTCAAGCCTGGGCATTTCCTCTTGATCTCTTCCTCCTGCCTCACTCCCCCACTCCCAGACTGAACTCTGAGAGCCTTGCAGGAAAAGGCTGAGCCCTGGAGAATGACCAGTCCAGCCCCCAAACCCTGCTGTTCTAAAAACATTTCCAAACAGAAGGGTCCAATAGGAACAGTGATTGACCAGTAGCAACAGGATCCGGAAAGGGGGGCGGGCTGTCCTTGGAAAACGCTTGGCTGGTATGCAGTCATGTTCTAGTCTCATACTCTTTAAAGAGTGTTCACATTCTCTCATAGCTGAAGAATGCCTGAGTTACAGAAAAACACATGACATTTGGAACTGGGACAATAAGGTCTAAACACCAAAGGTGAGCAAAATTAAACTAGTAAAGAGTCCAGTGGCACCTTTAAGAGTAACCAAATTTATTGTAGCATAAGTTTTTGAGAAACACAGCTCTCTTCGTCAGATGCACCTGATGAAGAGAGCTGTGGTTCTCAAAAGCTTATGCTACAATAAAGTTGGTTACTCTTAAAGGTGCTACTGGACTCTTTACTATTTGTAACTACAGACTAACACAGCTAATTCCTCTGGAAAATTAAACTAGCAATCCTCCATGCATTTATTTGGGAATAAGCCCCATTAAACAGAGAATAAAATATTAGAAAGGGTTGTTAATGATTAGGCAGACAGACGCAGGCACTGTATTCTATGATAAACTACAGTGAAATGTAGTATACTTCCCATATACTTTATATTTATTTTCTATATTTCATTAATTTTGAGACAAAGATTCCAACTGATAAAAAACAGATTGAAGTAATTTTCATATGCATATATTTTAAAATCCCCCTTTAACCCACCGCCTCCCTCCCTTCTGTTCCTTTGATACTCTCTGTACAATTCCAGCCTTCTGAAAAAGTTATTTTCTGGGACAGTCATCTGTACAGGGAGGCTCAGACAAGCTACTCTCTTTTAGTTTCAGATCTCCCATCTGCAATAAGGCATATCTTGCAGGGTTCTTGACTGAAATAATTGCAAAGTGCTTTGAACACCTGAAATACATGACATAAATGCCAACCAGCATCTTCCTTGTACTGTGTGTTATGTGCTGTCAAGTCACCTCTGACCGATGGCGACCCTATGAGTGAAAGACCTCCAAAACATCCTATCATTAACAGACTTGCTCAGATTCTGCAAACTGGAGGCCGTGGCTTCTTTTATTGAGTCCAGCTATCTCATTTTAGGTCTTCCTCTTTTTCTACTGCCTTCTACTTTTCCTAGCATTATTGACTTTTCCAGGGAATTTTATCTTCTCATGATGTGACCAAAGTACAATATCCTCAGTTTTGTCATTTTAGCTTCTAGGGAGAATTCAGGCTTGATTTGGACCCACTTATTTGTCTTTTTGGCCATCCATGGTATCCGCAAAACTCTCCTCTAGCCCCACATTTCAAATGAATCAATTTTCTTCCTGTCCGATTGTCCAATTTTCACATATTTGTATCAGGACAATGTGCTTTGCACTCTAGTGCCCCCAAGTGGCCAGTTGCATACGCTGAATCTTCCTACCTGAACAGGTACAAAAGTTGTCTATAGGGCTGAGCTGAAGGGGTGTGTGTGTGAAATTAAAAACGTGACATCCCTCAAAATGCACCTGCTTCAAGTTTCAGTGATAGTTTGATGGGGGGCTTACTCTAGTTTGATGGGGTACAAAACTTTCTCCCATTTGAAGCGAGGGCACGAAGCTCTGCCCTCGCTCTGATTTGACTTCTTCCAATGGCGTCACAATTGGTAGCCAATCTGATTGGTTACTCAGCAGTATGACACCGCCAGATGGGCTGCCTGATCCATGACGGCCAGGGCAACACAGCCAACAAGAAGAATCCTCTTCAGAAAAGAAAAAATAAATGTGGCACCAAATAATCTGCTAAGGTAAACAGGAGCAAGGATGGGCAAAGTGTGTTTTAGGAGGCATTTCAGAGAATATTTCAGCAGGCTCAGGACTCCCCTTCTTGTACTAAAAGTATGTGCATACAAAAATTCTCTGTGGCCTTAACACATTGACTAAGGAAGCCCAGCTGAAGGGCCAAGGGAGGAGGGAGGACTAGAAGTGAACAACACCTCTTCTTCTACTACATTTCTCCCTTGTGAAAGTTGTCATTTCTGCAAGTGTCTTTTCTTCTCAGACCAAGTTTGTTTCTACAAAATGTTAGCACAATCTTCAACACTGTGTTTGCAGCCAAACAAAGGACAAGTGGGTTGTGTGTGTGTGTCCAAAAGAGCATGAAAGAAACCGATGCAGCGTCAAGGACAAGGACAAAAACGAGGTAAACCAAACCAGAAGACAACAGCAACAACCAAAAAGAACCGACAACAGCCCTATACATGATGCACATACACGGCTCATTTCGTGCATATAAATAATTAAGACTGGATACATTATTTGCTCCTGCTGCTTGCCTCGCTTCATTCATTTTTGCTCTAATTATACTTCTAATCCTAAATTATTTTGATTTTGCTGGTGTTATTTTATTGGTATCTCGTAAGCAGGATGGAAACTATATTAATAAATACATAGAAGCAGTACACATTGTGTGCAAAATCATGCCGCCTATGGAAAATGACAAAACCGACAGCAAAAACCATCAAGTACATCGGACAGGGATTGAAACGAGGTGCCATTTGCTTTTCTCACGTTTCAGCAAAGCTGCCGTTGACCCGGCAGCTTCAAGCGCAAGCTTCGTGCCCTGAAAAGCCCTGGAGGAAACACAGATCACAGGGAAGTTTGTTGCCCTCTGCTCATTGGTCAAGGGAGATAAAACAAACAATGCCTGGGAGGCAGCCAGCGTGGCATCGAATCCATCCACAAAAGCCACGCTCTACTGGGCCCTCCAGAGGGCCGTTACTGCCCAGCCATATCAAGGTTTCTAATGAGAGATGGAGCCCCAGTCAGTGAGAAACTGGAAGAGAGAGGAAGACGTGAGGGCATGTCATTCCTATTGTGGAGTTTTATCAAAACAACCAAGGCTCCTTGCATGCATCCACTGTGTGGGAGCAGAATCCCTGCACCCGTCACGGTGCCTTCGGGCACCATGATGCCGATGACTTTTTTCTAGGTGTCCGCCCAGTGTTTTGAGAAAGGAAGTGGTGCCAAGTGGGCTTCTGGTTAGCCACTGGAGATCTGATCGGCTGTGCAGATTTTTTTAAAAAAGATTACTACATCTGCGGCAGCTGCCACCACTGCATGATAAAAAGATCTTCACTGCATGACAAAAAGATCTTCACTGCATGACAAAAAGCAAGCTGAGTGTACGCAAGAAAATATTTTGTTTTAAAAGGGATTCCTCTTATGTAGTTTGAAGAACCAGTTTTGTGTAGTAGTTAAGAGCGGCGGGACTCTAGTCTGGAGAACCGGGTTTGATTCCCCACTGCTCCACTTGCAGTCACAGCTTCGCGGAGCTCTCTCAGCCCCACCCACCTCACAGGGTGATTGTCCTGAGGATAACAATAACACACTTCATAAACCACCAAGCTACAAGTGACGAATGACACTTGCCTGGCAAGTGAACAGACTCACGTGTATCCCTCCCTGTTCACTTGCTCTCCACTTGATCAAGTGGAGGGAACAGGGAGGAATACATGTGAGTCTGTTCACTTGCCAGGCAAGTGTAATTCATCACTTGTAGCTTGGCTCTGAGTGGGTGTTTAGTTGTTCTGAAGGGCAGTATATAAACTGGATGTTGTTGTTTTTGCTTGTTATAAGCAGAGCTTCTGTCTGAAATGTTGAGGAGTTACAACTGGAGTTATGCATAACCTTACTGCCTGACCATTTGTGGCTGGCTCAGCCTAGGGATCTCATTCCCCCAGTGGGGGTGGGGGAACCCCCACTTTCACCCTCTAGCCACCCCAGCCTCCACTTACCTGGCCAGTAGCGGAGGAGGGCACAGGAAAGGCCCTCGCGGACATGCTTTCGGGGCAGCGCGACAACATCACTGATGTGATGTCATCGCGCCACCCCAGGAGCACTCCCCGCATTTTGCTGCAGGCCAATTTGGGCCCCAAATGGGCCGAATTGTGCCTGTTTGAGGCCCAAATCAACCTGCCGAGAAACACAGGAACATTCCTGCGCCTGTGTGGTGATGTCACAGGAAGTGCCATCGCAGGAACTGACATCACTGCACAGCTGCGGGACCGCACACGCGCATTAAGAGAGGAAGAAGGAGGTAACAGCCAGGTCTTCCAGGTGGGAGCTCAGCCTCCCATGGAAGCCATTTTGCGGTTGCACTCACCAACCTGTATCAGAATTCCAAAAGTGCTTGCAGCTCCCAAAAGTTTGGAGGACCTCTGCTCCGTAGGACGTGATCACAGAATGCAGGATTCTGCCTATCAAGGATCTTGTGCAAGAAGCAAAAACAAGTTTCTAGATTTTATGACTGTAAACACATGCATGGAAGTGTGAAGGCAACACCGACTGATTATCACCAAAGCCAGAGAGCGGCTAAATAAGATTTGTAGCAGCTACGGGGAGGGCTTGATTTTAAAAAGCCACATTTTAAGTCCTCGTGCCTGCAATCAGAAGTAAGAGAAGCGGCTGAATAAAATTTCTAACATGCTAGGGTTTTTTTTACAGTGACAGAATACTTTGGGATACTGCGTAGGACTGCAATCTGAGGTGGTCTAGTCGAGACATGAGTTGACCTCTTCCTTCAGTTCTAAGCTGCTGTGACTTCTCCTGGCCTGACAGAACTTTTGGAAATAACCAAAGCTCTAAAAATGGTCACTTTGACATCAAATTTATAATCAATATAAGCATAGCATTAACTAGCTTTCTCATGGCTCATGGATATTACCCTTTCTGCCTTCCTCTCCCTTAACACAGCTACTTTATGTATGTACGTATGTATGCAGGGCTTTTTTTCAGGGGGAACGCGGGGGAACGGAGTTCCGGAACCTCTTGAAAATGGTCACATGGCTGGTGGCCCCGCCCCCTGATCTCCAGACAGAGGGGAGTTTAGATCACCCTCCGCACCGCTGAGCGGTGCGGAGGGCAATCTCAACTCCCCTCTGTCTGGAGATCAGGGGGCGGGGCCACCAGCCATGTGACAATTTTCTCTGAGGGCAACCCACTGAGCTCCACCACCTCTTTTCCCAGAAAAAAAGCCCTGTATGTATGTATGTATGTATGTATGTATGTATGTATGTATGTATGTATGTATGTATGTATGTATGTATGTATGTATTATGTATATATGTATGTATGTATGTCATTTATAGTCGGCCTTTCTCACTGAGACTCAAGGCGGATTACACAATATGAGATTAGTACAATCAGTAGCAAGTACATTTCAATACAGTATCAAAGACATTTCATAAACAATACCATAGAGTAAATAGATCCTAGTTCAAAAGACATAGTATTAGCAAGAATCCAATACAGAGTAGAAAAAATACTGAAGCAGAACATAATCAAATCTAGGACTAACATTAGACAATATGGAGCACTGGTGGTACATAGGAGTACATATTTAAAGCAGCAGATAATATGTAAGGCAATATAGTGATGAAGTCTGTGGTCCCTAACTCATTAGCAAAGCATCTGAGACCCCATCCCTACAATACAGTCCTCCCATTTGAGTAAAAACCCTTTTTGAATAGTTCAATTTTGCATTGTTTACAGAAAGCCAGGAGAGTGGGGGCTCTTCTGACTTCCTCAGGCAGGTCATTCCACAGGGTAGGGGCCACCACAGAGAAAGCCCGTGTACGGGCTGCTGCCGACTTCACCCGTGTGCAGCCTGGCACCTGCAGGAGACCCTGTTCAGATGAGCGAAGCTGTTGTAGAGGAACATAGGGAGGGAGGCGGTCCCGTAGGTATGCCGGACCAAAGCCATGAAGAGCTTTGTATATAATAACCAATACCTTAAACTGAGCACAGTAACTGATGGGTAGCCAAAGGAGCGACTATAGGATGGGAGTGACGTTCATGCTCCTGCTCGTTCCTAATAACAGTCAAGCTGCAGCATTTTGCACTAATTGGAGCCTCCTAGTTAACTTAGATGGGAGACCTATGTATAGAGCATTACAACAGTCTTATCTCTTTCCCGCCACCACATCTCTGCCTGCTTGTGTGTATGAGTGTGCACCTGTGTATGATAAGCCAAGTAGATAAGTAACCTCCCTTAAGCCAATTTGCCTGAATACTCTTAAGAATTTGCTACAATTGGAACGTGAAAATGTCTCCCTTTTCCTCTGGACTGGGCCAATCTGTAGGGTAAATATTTGCCCAGAGCTGTCAAAGAATTGGGAGAGCGCAAGAAAGAAAACTAAAAAGGGGCAGCAGTAAAAGCCTACTGGATTCTGGAGTGGCACTGTGAAGACGAGCCATTTTATTGCAGCATGAGGTTCCACTGGCCACAGCAAGCGACACGTTCTTAATTTCTCAGCCTTGCTGGCTGCTCCAATTCTCTATTGCAATTTTGCTTTTTTGGGGGGGGGGGGGGACACACCAAACCTGCAATCCTTAATTTTCGCATCAGTCCTTTTTCTTGTGCTGAATGTTGTTCCTATAAAATGTTAACGCATTTTCAGACATGATTGTTCTGTCAATCAATCCGCCTTAGACATAGCAATGACACTCAGTGAATCTAAATGTGACGCAGAGTGCTTACAAAAACCGTACAGCGTACATACTCAGAGCAAACTCATTTAGAACACCAACAGCAAAAAAACAGGAACTGAAACCATGAAGCAAAATAAGAAAAAGATATTTTAAAATGTGGACATTAGGGCCGTTTCCAGACGGCTTACTTGCCTCCGGAACGTTGCGCCATCTTGCGGGGGAAATGCGAAATATCGCGTTTTCTCGCGCGAGTTTTGCGCGACATCACGCGACGTCGCGCAAAACTCGTGCGAGAAAACGCGATATTTCGTGTTTTCCCTGCAAGATTGCGCAACGTTCCGGAGGCAGGTAAGCCGTCTGGAAACAGCCTAGATTATCCACACACTTAGTCTGATGCATGAAGTCCACCATTAGCAGATAAACACAGAGGGTGGGGGGTGGTTGCCAGCTCCAAGTCTGATCTCTGATTGTCTCGAGATTGGATATAATTCCAGGAGATCTCCAGCTACTACCTGGAGGCTCACAAACCAAATGGCTGAACCCGGTAAAAATGAAGCTACCAAAAGTGGGACCACCCCACCCAGGATTCACAACCATCAATCACTCCAAAGATGAATAAACTTATTAATAAAGTATCAAACGTTCATACAATTAATCCGAATTCTTTGTGCATTCCATAACAAGTAATTAATACATATTTACAGCAGTCTTAGTAATAACAATAATACATGACTTCTCTACCAAAAATCCAACTCCAAGTCAACTGCAAAAGAAAGAAGAAATGTATTATTATAATCAACGGAACTCTTTACTTACCTTGACTTAGTCCCAGAGCTTCTCTCTTGGAGTTGGATTTTTGGTAGAGATGTATTATTTGATACTTTATTAATAAGTTTATTCATCTTTGGAGTAATTGATTGTTGTGAATCCCAGGTGGGGTGGTCCCACTTTTGGGAGCTACCTGGAGGCTGGCAACCCTAGCGGGGCTAACGGACCACGGAACTAAGGCTTGAAGAACTGGCACATTGCCATAAAACCCAGGGTGCCACGCAACTGATCAGAAAGGATGCATCCTCACTGCAGAAAAGTTGTGCAAACAGAGAAGGACCAGCCATGAAGCAGCAAGTGGAGGCAGCAGAATACAGGTGACTTTAAGGACATGCCACTCACCACAGCCCAATCTGCTGGCAAAACCTCCCGAGCAAGTCCAAGGAGATCCACGAAAGCTGCCCCAAAGCATTGCCAATTGTCCTAAGGAATCCTAAGGAATCGGTGCCTTCTAGTGGGCCACAGCGGGAAACAGGATGCTGGATCAGTTCTAGCAGGGCTGCTCTTCCATGCTTAATGGCTCATATAGGAGAAATTCTAGGTGGGTTGTGCCCCGTATTTTTATTTTATTTAGTTATGTCATTTATAGTCTGCCTTTCTCACTGAGATTCAAGACGGATTACACGATGAGAGATTAGTACTGTAGTATCAAGGACATTTCCATAAACAATGCCACAGCGTAAATAAATACATAGGGTTGCCAGCCTCCAGGTGGTAGCTGGAGATCTCCCAGAATTACAACTGATCTCCAGGCAACAGAGACCAGTTCCCCTGGAGAAAATGGCTGCTCTGAAGGTTGAACTCTATGGCATTATACCCCACCGAGGCCCCTCTCCTCCTCAAACCACACCCTCTCCAGGCTCCACCCCCCAAATCTCCAGCAATTTCCCAACCTGTATGTGGCAACTCTATAAATACAAGTTTACAAAGTCACAGCATTAGCAAGAATTCAATTAAAAATGTTGAAGAAATGCTGAAACAGAAGCAATTCTGGGACTGACATTAGACAAGATGAAGCACAGGTAGCTCATAGGAGCACATATTAAAAGTAAATGGGTGGTACATAAGGCAACATAGTGGTGAAGTCTACGGCCCCTAACTCATTAATGGAGCAACTGAGACCCCTCCCTACAATACAAAAGCCTTTTTGAATAATTCAGTTTTGCATCATTTGCGGAAAGCCAGGATTGTGGGGGCGCTCCTGACCTCCTCAGGCAGGCCGTTCCACAGTGTAGGGGCCACAGAGAAAGCCCATGTACCAGCTGCTGTTGATTTTGCCCATGAGCAGGGTGGCACCTGCAGGAGACCCTGTTCAAATCAGCTGCTGTAGAGGAGCCCTTCAAGAAGAGGCTGGATGAATATTCGTCAGGGATGCTTTAGGCTCATCCTGCATTGGGCGGGGGGGTTGGACTAGAAGGTCTGTATGGCCCCTTCCAACTCGGTGATTCTGTGATTCTGTAACATAGGGAGGGAGACATGTATAGACGGTGCTGTATGAGCATCTGCCTCTACATCTGGCTGGCCTCTGCATGGATAATGAATGTTGTGCGACAGGCTTACCTGCAAATAGGCTTACCGGAAAATCTCCCCTTTTGACTATATTTGTGGGAAAGGTTCAATCAGATAAACAGGAATCCATAAACCAGGGGGAGGGGCTAAACCACTCTCAGTCTGCTTCTTAGTATGCTTTTGGGAAACATACTTGGGTGGTTAGATGGTGAAGACTGATGTGATCTACTCACATCCTGTTGCCCTCCAGCACACAGAACCAGTTCAGGGAACTTCTGCTGTGATTCAGGCGACGGAAGGCGGCCCCAATGCCCTCTTGTCTGGTTTTCACCAACCAGAAGGGGCGGAAGAAAACCATCCTTGGGGGGGGGGGAAGCTTTTGTGAGAGGCACACATGGAACAGGAATGTTACGACCTTTCCTTTCCTTGGGGCAGATGTTTCTTTTAATCTTCCCCTTACACCCTCTGGGTAGTTGGCTGCCACCAGGAATATATTATTCCAAGGTATTTTATTTAAATTTTCCCTTTTGGTAACATTCCTAAGCGTCAGGCTCCTTCATGGTTCTATGTGGCCCTGAGGATAGGAATGGGATATAGCGACGGCAGCTACTCTGGGATATAACAAAACAAAAATGAACTTTTATTTAGTCAAGAAGCATATCGGTTTCATAAACGTAGTTCTCAGTTCTTAGAGTTACTTCATTTACTCCCGTTCACACAGATCTCTTCCAAGGCTTCACACACAGTTCGCCTCTTTCTCTCTAACTCAATATTTGTCTCACAGAAATGCTTAAAACTGCTCAGGCAGCACACGGCCAGCCTCTTTCTCTGACTCTCATTCACAGAAATATGAAACCTGCTCAGGCAGCCCACAGCCGGCCTCCCTTTCCCTGACTGAGTGTCCTTTCACAAACAGGCTCAGTTCAGGTTCCAGACAGGTTATATTTCTCTCATAAACACTTCAGTATACTCAGGCTGCACACAGCCAGCCTGCTTTCCTCTGACTGAAACCTTTCTCTCTCTCTCTCAGTCTAAACTGCATTCACTCCGCCCACACTCTCAGTCAACCAATCATATTGCTCACTCTTCCCTCTCTCACCCCCACTCTTCACCTAGCTCAAACCAAGCATTTAAAGACACAGGCACACATTTACTTGGAATCATTACAAGGAATATCACAATAATAATTATAATAATACACTGTAAACCGCTCCGAGTGGGCATTAAGTTGTCTTGAAGGGTGGTATATAGATTGAATGTCATTTATTTATTTATTTATTTATTTATTTATTTATATTCCACCTTTCTCACTGAGACTCAAGGCAGATTACATAGTGTGAGATTAGTGCAATCAGTGGCAAGGACAAGGGCAGGCATTTCCATACAGTGTCAAGGACATTTCCATCAACAATGTCATGGGGTAAATGAATATAAGTTTCCAAAGACAAAGTATTAGCAAGGATCCAATATGGGGTTGAGGAACTGCTGAAACAGAACATAATCAGTTCTAGGACTGACATTAAACAACATGAAGCACAGGTAGGATATAGGAGTACATATTTAAAGCAACATTATTATTATATGGAAGCAGGAGTGGAGTCAACACAAATGAGCTGCTCACTTCCATGTAGAGTTGCCAGCTTCAAGTTGGGAAATTCCTGGAGGTTTGGGGAGTAAAGCCTGGAGAGGGCGGAGTTTGGGGCGCGGAGGCACCTCAGAAAGGTATAATTCCATAGAGTCTACCCTGCAGAGCAGCCGTTTTCTCCAGGGAAACTAATCTCGATGGCCCTGGAGGTCAGGCATCGTTCCAGGATCTCCAGCCTACTTCCATGGGTGAATAAGAAGGTGCCGCTGAGGTGAATTACAGAGGAAACTCGGCCAAAGCTTCGATTGCCATTCACGCCGGGGAGGAAAGGGTGTAAAAGAGCCCTGTGGCTAAGTTTCAGCTTCCATGGGAGGTAGATAAATGGGCGGGGACAATCTCACATTGCTGTCATCAAACTGCAGGCCATTTGTTAGGAACGTGCTGCCGTGCAAAGCCCAATGGGTTGATCCGATGACCCGCTGTTCTTGCATGCAGGGAGAGGCCAAAGAGCCAGGCTGTTAATTGCAGGCATGTAGTAATTAGCTCCCAGATGACAGTGGACTCCCTCGTGGCCTTGATTCTGCCTCCTAATGTTCCCTGGGGAGTTTAGTCACCAGCTTTGCTGCAGGGGGGGGTGGCCAAGATTGCATCATCGGTTCTGACCTCACCCACCTGGAAAAGCAGCTCCTCAGGGAGGAGGCGAGGAACACCCGGGGGGGGGGGGAATGTGCAGAGGCTTCTGCTTACAGCAAGGAGGCTGCAGGAGGGACTCCAGATATTTTTCTGAGCAATCCACACGGGGCCTCGCCGTGTTGCATCAGCATAAACTCATCTTGAAGACTTCCAAAAAGAAACCCAAAGAGCAATCGCAGCGGCCTGGGGAGGACCGGTTAAAGCACTTGGGAACATTTAGTTTAGAAAAATGTTTAGTACTTAAAAAAAAAACTATTAAAACATTTGTATCTTACTTTCCCCCCATGGCTCAAGTGGGTAAGCGAAATGAACATTATTGAGACACGTGCAATTATGAACGAGAGAGAGAGAGAGAGAGAGAGAGAGATCCCCCACCCCGTGCCCCATTTTATCATAAAAGAGGGGGCACTAGCTAAACTGATTGGCAGTCAGTTCAGGAAAGACAGAAGGAAACAAAAAGTGCTTCGTGTGCAGCATAATGAACTTATGGAATGCAATCCCACACAACTGGAACCTCCAGGGGCAGAGGCAGTATACCTCTGAATACCAGACGCCAGGGTACAAATAACTGGAGGAGTGAGGTTGGCCTTCCTGGGCCGATTCCAGATGGCCCTCCCCATCCGGAAACGTCACATGTCGTCGCGCGGAAAACGCAAAATATCACGTTTTCTTGCGCGAGTTTTGCGCGATGTCGCGCGCGACGTTTCGGGATGGGGAGGGCCGTCTGGAATCGGCCCTGCTGTTTGTGAGCTTCCGCAGGTGCATCTGGCTGATGTTGTTGAGATGAATGCCACAGACAATGGGCCTGGTGTGGCGAAGAAATCTGAATGTTCTTACTTAGCCACAATCTTCCATGTACAGAAGCAGTATACCTTGGGATGCCAGATGCTAGAGGCATGCTGGACCAGAGAGACTTGGGTTCTGATCCGGTGATGCCCTTCGTATGTTCTTCACGACAAATGCCTTTTCTCACGAACCTTTGAAAGCAAAGGAGCTTCTTGAATGCGCCCATGGCGAGTGTAAATAAACAATAAGTGGGAGATCCTTAGCCACCTTCTTTTGGTTTTTCTCCATATTTTGGACTCAAGTATAAAGCCAGCTGACCCAAGTAAACATATGGTCCCTGCTCCCCACAAAAACTTAGTACCTTACCATATGGTGTGTGTGTGGGGGGAGGGAGTCAGAAACGAGAAGCAAAATATGTTTACACCCAACTTGATGTGCATGGAAGGCATTATTTGATCTTAGCCAGGAGGCTACAAAATGCAAACATAGTAATTAAGGCGCTCGTTTTAATTGCAGGCGGCTAATTGCGCCGGATGAGGCAGGATTTCTCCGCCCTCCACCCCTCCCCTGAGCCAGAAATCTGAAGCCCCAAACTAATCATGGCAGCTTATTTCGGCTCACACCTCACCTGTTCATTAACAGGAGCGCCTATCGCTCCGGCTAGGGGCTTTCTTTTCATCCCAATTCCCTGGTAGCCAAAGCGCTGCTGGTGCTGCCAGATGGTGCTTGGCTTCTCATGGCTCCTAGGTGTGCAGGGCAGCTGTGGCCTGGGATCCCTTTCTGCCAGCTCCGCATCACAAGAAGGGTGTGGCCTTTGCTTGTGGATCAAGACCCAGAGACTGTCGTTCAGATCTTTACAAGTTCTGGGCTAGATTACTGCAATACACAGCAATGCTGGGCTGCCATTCATCATGGTGAAGAGGTTTCAGTCACAAAGTCTAACCCATGCTGGGAAATGTGTCTGAGTTCCAGCAAATGTTGTGCTTTGTGCCTAAATCCGATGTACCCTGATCAAGTACTCATTCGCATGAGGGATGAGATCAAAGTTTGAAAGCTAGCGGGCTTGATACAATTCGATTCTGTTTTGTCCTTATGAGATTTTAGCACTTGTTTCTCTTTCCTTGCGCCTTAAGGCGTTAAAAAGAACGCACCATTCAATGTCCCTTTTGCTGCCCAGTTGTGTATCAATGGCCCCCCAAATGGTGTAAACCGGTCATCGACAGCAGCAACAAAAATGAGACCAGCCAATGACAATGACAACGAACAGAAACGAGTATAAGACCAACACGAGGTCTCAAACCTGCTTCCTGTGAAGGGGGAAATGGCATTTGCAGAGAAGAATCAGCCGGTGGCTGGAGGTTCTTATCCCTTTCCGTTGCAAACTCTTCTTCCCTCTTCCCGCTGGACAAACCTGGGGAAAGCCTTGGGTGTGGTGTTATATGAGAAAGTGTCCGGCAAGGGAAGAGTCCAGTACACCACTCCCCCTTGTAGATTCTCTCTTTCAAACCTCTCTCCCCACCACACACACAAATGGAAAAAAACCTTCATTTGGTACAGGTGGGTTTATGGATGGCACCTTTGCCATCCATAACATGTAGTTCTGGTCTTTGTACAGCAGAACAGCAGGCAGGTTTAACTTTAGGAGACATTGGCAAAGGATATCACAGTAGTTGGTTGTTGTGGGTTTTCCGGGCTGTATTGCCGTGGTCTTGGCATTGTAGTTCCTGACGTTTCGCCAGCAGCTGTGGCTGGCATCTTCAGAGGGGTAGCACTAAAAGATAGAGATCTCTCAGTGTCACAGTGTGTGGTATACAGTGTGGTATACACTGTGACACTGAGAGATCTCTATCTTTTGGTGCTACCCCTCTGAAGATGCCAGCCACAGCTGCTGGCGAAACGTCAGGAACTACAATGCCAAGACCATGGCAATACAGCCCGGAAAACCCACAACAACCATTGTTCTCCGGCCGTGAAAGCCTTCGACAATACATCGATATCACAGTAGTAAATCGGCCAATACAGAGCAATGCTCTAGAGGCACGGCGTGTCTGCATCTGAAATAGGATGTGCAAGTCTATCACAGAGCTGGAAAAGGTGACGAAAAGGGAAGTGAGTTCTAGGAAAGAGTTGGGGGAGTTGTCCTGTGGGAGAAGAAGACTACTAAAGGGACACAAGCAGGGCTTCTTTTCAGCGGGAACGCGGGGGAACGGAGTTCCGGCACCTCTTGAAAATGGTCACATGGCCGGTGGCCCCGCCCCCTGATCTCCAGGCAGAGGGAAGCTTAGATTGCCCTCCGCGCCGCTTGGTGGCATGGAGGGCAATCTAAACTATGCAAAGTTACTCCCAGTCTCGTATGCTGATATGTTTCTAGACAGGTTTTTGGAGGATAGGTCCATGTTAATCAAAATGGCCAAACAGAGCCTCAATAATGGGGCAGCTAAGTATGCGTAGTATATAGTAATGGGACTTAATAGTTGCAATCTTTATTGCTATGTGGACAAATAATGAAAAATATTAGGTTTTTGTGCACTTTAACATTGACTAACTCTGATTAAGATATGTTTTGTGTACTCTGTATTTTAATAACTCTTGTAGAGCAAAATCTTACTGTTCCTTTGACCCTGTATCCCCCCCCCCTTTTCTTTCTGTACCCCTCTTATTCTGAAAATAATAATAATAAAAAAATGGGGCAGCATAGTTCAGAGTGCTCACTGCTGGAGGACAACAATAGGGGGAGACTTTGGTCTCCGGGTCGCCGATTACGGTCCCCTGTGGAGCTTCTTGCTGGCTGCTGTGAAACCAAATGCTGCATTAGTGGATCACCGATATGATGCAGAAGAGCTTCAGTTCTTTAAGCATGCATTTAAACGACAGTACCACGTTGATTCAACTCTCAGGCAAAAAAAATCACACGGAACTGCTCATCTACCAAGAAAACGGACAGGGACACGCATCCTTTGAAACCTTGTTTTGCCTGGCCAAGAGACACTATTAAAGAACGACATTAAACATTCACTCCCTCATAAAAATGTAATTACTGCAGGGCCTTGCATACGGAGAGAGCTCATTTCAAGTCTGTCTGCATTCTGTACGGCTTCGGCGGTGGCAGCGTTGTCAGTTTTTATGTTTTCTTTGCCGGTAGTCAACGCTTGAAGAGCGAGAAACTTTGCTGGCTGTTAACCAAATGGGTTCTCTAATCTCAATTTAGCCTGCTCGATAACTCTGCCCCTTATTTCTCAATTTACAATGGAAGTTACCTTTTCGTGCAACAAGATCGCACCACGGCGAAGCTTCCTTCTGAAAGTGTGAGGCAGAAAGAACCCCCCCAAAGGGGCAGAATCTGGGTTCGGCTGCGTATATT
This sequence comes from Eublepharis macularius, assembly GCF_028583425.1. NCBI lineage: Eukaryota > Metazoa > Chordata > Lepidosauria > Squamata > Eublepharidae > Eublepharis > Eublepharis macularius. Next base: position 4,192,911 of record NC_072806.1, read on the forward strand.
CCAGGATTTTTTAATAGGGGTATCAGGTGCAAACATAACATACTAATTGGAACTCCCAAAATGAAATTTAAGAGCAGAAAGCAACTGATGCCAGCCTGATTTAGATCCGGGCTGGGATGCTGGGGTGTAGGGGGAGGATAACCCCAAGCCACTCAGCCTCCATGTGTGGGTGGGGCGGAACAGGCGCTGATATTACTCCAAATCAGGACCACCCTCCCCTTTCCAAATGCTGCCTTTTAACATTAAACAGATCTCCCAAATGTTGCTTGAGCATTACGGCCTCAGTTTTTGAGCACTACAGGTTTGGGATCCACCACCACCCCTTCCGAGGGAGAAGAGCCACAGAGTCCGGAGGAGGCCGCAGAGTAAGCTGTAGAGGCATTGACTCTTAGCTCTGACCCCAAATCCACCATCAGGAGTCCCCCTTAGCCAGAATCTGCCCACACATGAAGACACCTCCCCTGAGCCAGAACTTCCCGAGGAGCCAACACCCATGTTATCAAGCACCCCATGATCTCCCCCACTTCCCCAGTGAAACCAACACAGCTGATGAGAACGTATTAGAAAGGCTCCAGGGTGTAAGGGTCTGAGTCAGGGCTTTTAGCCGTTTAAGATTCAATCTCTACCCTGCCAAAAGAAGGCAGAGTCTGAAACAGGTCACACGGCCAGGGGAGGATAAAAGGCTGTGGGGAGTTGCTGATATGTTTCTAGACTGGTTTATGGAGGATAGATCCGTGTTAAGCAAAATGGTTAAACAGCCTCAATAACGGGGCAGCACTGCTGGAGGACAACAATGGGGGATACTTTGGTCTCTGGGTCGCCGATTATGGGCCCCTGTGGAGCTTCTTGCTGGCTGCTGAGAAACCAAATGCTGGATTAGTGGATCACTTCCTGGTGATGTGTTGAGATGGGGAGAAGGAAGGAAGGAGCGAACGAATGAACAAGCGAACAAATGAACGAACGAACGAACGAATGAACGAACGAATTCCTGCTGTTCTAGTTGTTTGAACAAGCCTGAGCCTCTATTGCTACTGCTGCTGCTGCTGTTGTTGTTAGTCTGCCTTTCTCGTTGAGACCTACGGCGGATTACACAGTGCAAGTGGAAATTCAATATAATCAACAGCTAGGACATTCACTGAGCAAAGTACAGTAACAGCACATTCAGTAAGCAGATACAATAGGGAATGGTAGCAGAAAATTTGAAACAAGCATAAAGATGAGGGCAGAGATTATATCCTAGATAGACTGTGCCCCCCCTGCTTCCAATCTTCCCTCTGTATTGCAAAGTTGACCACCTCTGGCTTCTTGCAGAGCACCGGAGAGGGTTGGAAAGGATGAGAAAGACTCGTGCAGCTTTGGACTTATATGCCTGACACAAAAATGAGAGACAAGACCCAGAATTAATTTTACAGTTGGTGACTGGGCACCTGTGTTCGTGGACCCTAGTATGGGCAAGAATAAGAGGGGGGGGAGTTGCTATTTAGGACAAGTACTGAACCATGTGGCCATTTAACACACTTTTGGCTGATTTATTAATGCACAAATAACACTGAAAATTACAAATCGCTGGTTTGAATTGCCACAGGGGAAACCGCAAAATCAAAATGGGGGATTGAAGAGTCAAAACAGCAAGGATAAGAAACTCAAAATCATCCCTGCTGCTGTTACAATAACCCCAGCTTGCAAGCGCCTGGCAAGGTCTGAAAGAACCCTAGTCCTGACTATCCAGCCACACGAGCAGTAACTCGGAGAAGAGGTGTGTGGGGGGGGGATGGAAATGATCAGTACACACAATGAAGGATCTTCTCGGCTATAAAGGTTCGTTGACATTTTCCTTCCCATTGACGGCGATCAGAAGAACACAGCTCCGGAGTGGAAATGTGGATAATGCAGGAAATTACACGCGCCATTCATCTCCATTGTGCCGTGCCTCTGAAAGGGTATTTACCTGCTGCACTAGATTATCTCTGGCTGCGTTATCAGAGGGCACCAGGTGCATTCAATTAGATTCTCAAATAATATTCCAACCTTGTTCCCCCCCACACACACACACACGCACTGTTCTGCCTCTTTATCCCTTCCCAAAACAGAATTAGGAGGTCTGTAGAAGGCTGGAAACCAGAGTTAATTGCCACATTAGGTCTCTTCCTTCTCTGGTTTGCGATTACTCTAATATGAGACCCTTTTCCCATCACTGCTGCAGATAATAGGTTTCTATTTATGACACTTGTGATCACCCAGAAATAAACTCTCTTTGCTGGGGTTATATTGTGGAATAAGGGGAGCATCTGTAAGGTGGAGTGGCAGAAAGATGACAGAAAACCTACTTATTTGTTACATCTGGGGGCTTGCTTATTATAATTATTCAAAAACTGGGCCAATTAACATTTCAAATGCTTGCTCGTGCTGAATTAATTCTTGATCAGCTCAAAAACGGAGAGATGCAGGCACCTAATCAAAAGATTGATCCCCGCCCCCATTTTGATGGTGGATACCTTGCGCATTGACACCCGTGCATGGCGGGATGCAAAGGAACTCAGATTTGGAGAGGAATATTCATCCAAAACGTCTCAAATATCAAAAGGCTTGATTTGCCTTTTCAATCCGATTTTTCTGTATATTGCTGGAATTCAATAGGCTGCATTCTTTGAGATTCACAAAAAGGGGAGGGGAGAGATAGCTGGCTCATCCCTTTCACTGGCACTCTTCTCTCATTTTTCATCATACAAAAAAAATCAACTTGAATGGAAGATATTTATTACAGAGTCAAGAAGGAGAGGGAGAAGCCAAGCAGCGCTGAACCTTCAAATTCTTTTAAAAAATACCTCAAAGTGCAGCATTCAATTGGACTTGCTAAGACTGTCAATTACAAAGTGACCACTAGGTGTCACTCTGCCACTTTCTCCTGTGTTCCTCAGCAGAATGAATAATCTCTGTACTGGCTGTAGGACAATGTTTTGTCTTAACGGGGGCTTTTTTTCTGTTTCTCTTCTCAATGTCTATTAGGTGGAATCCTAAGAATACATTTTCCCCTTTGTTATAAACTGCATATGCATTTTTCTTGGTCTATATTTACATCCAGGCCTCTCCAAAGACGATTCTATCCATCCATCAATAGCCCATCTATGAATGGAAGGAGACCACTGGTACATGCACATTGGTACATGGCAGCCTCCGATTGGTTTTCTCCATGGACTCATTCCCATTGCACCTCTCCACTGGTTCCCTCTTCATTCTTCCCCAAGCCCAATCTGGAGTCAGCTGGAGGTTTTGCAAACCCTCTTTGTAGATTTGATGATTCAGGAAACTTTTGATTTCTGCGTTCATCCATTCAGGCTTCAAGCAGATGAAGAACTAGAACAAGTTCAAAGAAGAATCAGATAATCTAGGAACTGTGTGTGTGTTGTGTGTGTGTGTGGGGGGTAGGTTTTAGGACAATTTCACCCAGTGCACGACAGGACTTCTTGTTGTGCGGGAGGCAGCAATACAAATCACCGATGGAGAAAAATAACCTTAAACAGGGTGTTCAATATATTCTCCCATTGCTGCTATGGCTCTTTTAAAGAGATACCATGAAATGGAATGATTTACAGCTAAGTAAGAATACTCCTCCCTTCCATCAAGGAGAAATCTTCTTTCGAATGGAGCACTGTTTACCCACAAGAATTGTCTGGCCAGGGGAAATAAGAGATTGCTATCCCAAAATTGTTTGCGATTGAGATCAGACAGAATGCTCATGGGAATAGAGGCGGCTGGAGACCAGAGATCGAGAGGGTTCTTTGTCGAAGGGGGCGAAGGAACTGCTGCTCATGGAGGGTACGCCTGCACTCATCCCTTCTCGAGCTCGCTCTGGCCTCCTGGTATGTTCAATGAAAAATGAGCATGGAAACACTGCTGGGGCAGTGAAAGATCTCTGACCCCACAGAGCCACTGCCAGGCAGCCAGAGTAGACGTACTGCCCTTGATACGGGGTCTGAAACCAAGCCAATTAACATTTCCGCCGGGATGCAAGTTTCTAACTCATAAGACTGCACAGTTTGGCCTGGAAACATGACTGGTGGCTTTTCAGAAGTCAGGCAGCAGGTTGGGGAAGGTTCTCCAGAAGACAAAGCTCCCATGCCGCGCGTATTTCTTTACTGTAAACAGAACGCATCATGTAAAGCAAGCCAATGTATGCAGGTTACCTAATTTCTGCTGGCTCCAGAAGTCTCATTAATTTACGCCGGGTTTTTCTGCAGCTTCCATTTATTTCAGTTTAGACGTGTGCAGGAGCGCTTCTGTGTGGATTGTGCGAGGAGGGCATCGCTGGGATTCTCCCCCCCACACACACACACACTGTAGACAACACAGTGCCTAGAGCTGTCCCCCGGACACAGCATTCTTTTTCAGACCCTGCAGCTTCCATAACGAAAACCGCCCGTTCCTTTGTCACTCGCCATCCCCTGGCTTGACGCAAATGGCATCCCTCTTTCCATATCTTTGCCCCAACAAGCCCTGCCTGGGTATGCAGAAGGGGCCAGGAGTCCTGCAGGTATGCAGCTCGCTTTGGCGGTTTTACGCAGTGCTGTATACAATCGGTGTGACTGGTTTGTGGCCTTCTGGTCCCTGAAATACCACTCAAGCCGATCTTCAGCGTTCAGGGAGGGTGGAAGCTTTATTCTTGTGTGACATTTCGGGTTACGGCCGGCTCATAACTCCCTGGAATTCACGCCTCAGCCTTCCACCTAAAGAACTTTCTACTTTATTTCTGATACTGAGTTCAGAAGCAGATGGTGTGAATTACGGATTAGCCTGGCTCTGCCGAGGAGGACAGCGTCACACATCCTATATCCTCAAACACTTTCTCGGAGAGGCCTTTGCGGGTCCTGTTTCCTTGTGTGCAGGGAATGCTGGAGATTTACGCAGTGGCAGATACTTGGATCCAGCTAAGTCCCCGCCCCCATTCCATCAACAGATCCATCAGTGGGAAGGGGAGGTGACAGCCACGCTCAGCTGAGACCCCCCCCCCAAACTTCCAACTGCCAAGGATGGGGCAGGAGGGAGGGCAGGACACGGCCAGGCACCTCTCCCAGAGGCCGGGCTCCAGCTGAGAACAGCCCCTGCCCAATATTTTGTGTTAGATGGTTCCTACGAGCCACTGCGGGAGCCAATGCTTGGCTGGTGGGCAGAATAATAATTCCAAAAAAAAGGATTATAAGTGTTTTGATTTTAAAAATATACAGTATACGGAATTATATTAGACAGAAAAAATATGGAATTAGGATGGGAACCTTACAGCGCTAGTCTTGAAAGTAGCATCTGCTCTCTGCCCCCCCCCGGCCCCCGGCCCCCAGACAGCAGCACACCCTTCAGACCTCATCCAACCGGCTGCAAAAACCTGGGCTTCACTCGCCCCTGCGGACTTCATCGCATGTCCCGGTCTCTCTCTCCAGCTCTTTCTCAAGGAAAGGAGGGACATGTGGTAGCAGGCAGCCCCCCCCCCCCTCGAACACATCCAAATATCTTAGAAAACGTTTTCCTAGCTATCCATCTGGCTGGGATGGGCGGTGGGGGGGGAGACAACCTTTCACTGTTTGCTCAAGAAAAGGCTGGTGGCGATTTTCTGCACGCTGATGCCGGATGGAAGAAAAGGCCTTTGACGTGCCTGCGTGGGCCCATCAAGAATTGGCCTGAGCAGCCGAAAGAAATCCCAGCCACCCAACACAGGCACATCATAAACATATTAAGGGCCTCGGCGCGATAAATTCTGTTCCGGCCCCTGTGCGGAAAAAGAAATAAATATATGTAACCAAACGATCAGTGGTGGCACAAGGGTAAGATGTCCTTGAGGGGCGCAATTTATTGCCATTACCCAGATATGTTGCTATAAAAGGGACAGCAGGATGGCTTTCTCTGCCTTCATAAAAACTTAATTTACAACTTTGTGTTCGAAGCCCGTGTGACACGCGGATCTCCTTTGGAGGCAAAGCTGGCCCAGGAGCTGCGAATTGTCGGCTGGGCTAATGAAGCAGAAGGCGAAGAGTTGTCAGGAGGGATCCCTACACCTCTCCAGCTGCATATTTATTAGGCTATTTGGGTTGATGAGGTTAACTAAGCAGCTGGTGGCTACTGGCGACGGATGGAGTAAGATCCTTGCTCTGCCTAGCCTAGGACTGGATATTCTGACCGGCAGCAGTTCTCAAAAGCCTTTGCCTTTCCCAGACAAACTACCCTGTGCTCACTTAACTGCAGATGCCAGAGGGACTTGCTGCAGGCTAGGGTTGCCAATCTCCAGGTGGGGACTGGAGATCTCTCAGGATTAAAACTGATCTCCGGAATACAGAGACCAGTTCCCCTTGAGAAAATGGCTGCCTCAGAAGGTGGGCTCTATGGCATTATACCCTCGGAGATCCTTCCCCTCCCCAAACCCCGCCCTTCCCAGGTTGCATCCCCCAAATCTCCAGGAATTTCCCAACGTGGAGCTGGCAACCTTAATTCGGACCCTGGGTTCCTCTGGCACAGCATTCCCCAACATGGTACCCATATGCACCATGGCACCTAGCGATACATTTCTGGCACTGCTGTAGCACAGTGGTTAAGTGGTTGGGCTGCAAAGCGGAACTTTGCAAAGAAATGTCTTCCCCAGTGCCTGAGATCTTTTAATTGAGGGTGCTGGGGAATTAAACCTGCCTAACAAAACATACACTCCGACACTGAGCTACTGTCCTTTCCTTTATGAACACATATATAAAACTGCTGGATATTTCATCAGACCTCTGGTCAGACCTTTGATATTGTTTGCTCTAACTGGAAGCAACTCTCCAGAATCTCTGGCAAAGAGGGCCCTCTCAGCCTCTGAGATGCTTTTACTGGAAATATAACAGGGACCGGACCTGCCACCTACTGCGTGCAAACATGTCCCCAACCACTGGGCTATGGCCTTTCTCGCAATGATACAAGGTGTTATGTGTATGGGGGGCGTGGATAGGGTTGCCAGGCCCCTTCAACCTCGCTCGGGGGGATTGGGGCCTGACACTCACCTTTCTGGGGTGTGTGCGTGCGCAAAGGAAGTGACGTCATCACGTGATGCCCCCCTGGAGTGCACCCACACTCCGCAGGGGCTTGGATTGGAGCTGCTGTGGAGGGCAGGAGCACTCCTGCCCTCTGCAGTGGCCCCAAACAGGCCTGATCCGCACCAAAATGGGCTTGTTTCGGGCCCGTTTTGGCGCAGATCAGGCCCATTTTGAGCTGCTGTGGAGTGCAGGAGCGCTCCTGCCCTCCGCAGCAACCCAAAACGCCCCCGTTTGGGTGAGGATCAGGCCTGTTTTGAGCTGCTGTGGAGGACAGGAGCGTTCCTGAGCTCTGAAGCGGCCCCAATCCGGGCCAAACTGGGCCAATCCAGGAGGCTGCGGCGCATGGGAGCGCGCAGCTCCGCAGGGGAGCGCGCACAGAAGGTGCACCCCCCCACACACCAGCCAGGTAAGTGAGGGCGGGGTGTGAGGGGTATGGTATCCCTAGGGGTGGATAGGTGAAGGGGTTAGCAAGCTTATGCAGCTCAGAGCAGTGGTCTTATCTAGTCCATTCTGACTGGTGGCAACTCTCAAGGGTGTCCTCTTGATCAGTACCTAACTGGAGATGCAGGGACTGAATCTGTGACTTGGGGTGTGCAAACCATGTGCTCTGCCACTGACCCACTGCTTCTCCCCTGCCTTTTTTTCTAGGATGAGGATTTTTAAAAAATAAATAGGGAAGGCAAGCAGGCAACTGGAGCACGTGGAAATGCATCTCATTGGCTTCCTTATCCCTGTTCTGAAACCCGTGCAAAATTCAAAATTCCACTTCTGCATTATGCATTTACTAAAAGCGAGTTGAAGAGACCCAGCTTCTGCCAGCTTTCCCTACAAAGCAGGTTTCTGCCTTCGTACCACGCAGCGCACACCAGCAGCATTCAATAAATAATCAGGTTTTTCAAAATCTTCCTTGCCACTTTTACTAATGATCCATGATGTTTGCGATAAACAAGCCATTTCCCTCCGAGAAGCTTCAATCAGCTTTTGGTCTCCTGAGATCCAATTTTCCCCCTCTCCCTCTCTCTGCTTCTCTTATCTCCAGCTATGGCGCTTTATAAGTTCCCAGAGCTGTAAGAAGGCTAAGTCAACCTTAGCACAGCCTCTTCTAGGAAAATAAATATTGGACATGGCAGGCGTTGACGGGGACTGAACTCAGAGGTATATTAAACGTTTGATGGAAGGAGCAGAATAGAGCGGGAGAGTGGGAAGCACGGGGAAGATCTACAGAGAGCTCGTATGGGAGCTCTCATGGGTTCGGACCATCTGATAGGGTGAAGGGCAGAAAATGGAAAGAAGGGTTTCGAGTGCAAGAAACACAGCCATTCAAGGAAGCAAGGAAGGAGCCATAGACAGGGATTAAGGTTACGTTTTATAATAATAATAACATTTGATTTATATACCGACCTTCAGGACAACTTAACACCCACTCAGAGTGGTTTACAAAGTGTGTTATTATAACCCCCCACAACAATCACCCTGTGAGGTGGGTGGGGCTGAGAGAGCTCCAGAGAGCTGTGACTGACCCAGGGCCACCCAGCTGACTTCAAGTGGAGGAGTGGGGAATCAAACCTGGCTCTCCAGATTAGAGTCCTGCCGCTCTTAACCGCTACACCAAACTCAGTTTTATACGGCAGCCAGGTCCCACCAGCTTCTCATTGGTGTTTCCTGGGGGCTAACGTGGACACTATGCACAGGAGATGTATTATTGCCTACTTACTGACTGGCTTCATTTATATGCTGCCCTCATTTCATACCCTAAGACAGGGGAGGGACTCACCATTTATCTTAGAGAGAAAGTTTCCAGTTGGCTCCTGCCTGGAGGGCTGATGGCAGCCAGGAGTAAGCAGAGTCCATCTCCAGTAGTTCAGCTTAGCACTGCAGGGACCACTTCACCTGGTTTGCTCCAGGGCCATTTTGACTTCCCAGTACAGGTCTGCCTTAGGGGCTTTCTTTAAATTCTTTAAGCCAGCAAGAGCCAGGGAACTTTAGTCAAAATTAAAACGGAAGGCCAAAGCTTTGTGGCAGAGCATCTTCGTTGCACGCTGAAGGTCCCAGGTTCTGTCCTGGCACTTAAAAGATGTAAAGTAATAGGAAAACCCATCCTCTGCCTGAGATCCTAGAGAGTGGCAGTAGAAAAGAGCAAGAGTTCAGTAGCACCTACAAGACTAACAAAACCTATCACTGAATGTCAAAATAGTGGGTTATACGGGTCGACGTTGTACTTAAGGTTTGTATTCAGGTGCCCGGAAGAAACTCTAGATACCGTTCCATTACCAATGAACATGGGCACAAACCAGCAGGAAGTTCTCCTGCCCAGCTTTGTTTGGAATGAAAAGGCTCTGCCCCTTTCTTGCTCCCAGTCATACTCAGTCTGTCTCTCTCCAGCTCTGCCATGCCAAATGGCGCTCAAAGAACTGCATCCTGAGACAGCCCTCTTTCCTTGAGAGCGAGGATGACTTGCTTAGAGCTGCCAGTTCAGGTGCCCCTGTGGAGCAATGCTTTAATGGAGACATTGGTTCAAACCACGGCACAGTCTATTCATGGGATGGTTATGAATGAGGGTTGCCAGCCTCCAGATGGTGGCTGGAGATCTCCTGGAATTACAACTGATCTCCAGGCCACTGAGATTAGTTCCCCAGGAGAAAGTGGCTGCTTTGGAGGGTGGATTGCCGAGGTCTCTCCCCTCTCGAAACCGTGCCCTCTCCAGACTCTACCCCCCAAATCTCCAGGAATTTCCCAACCTGGACCTGACAACCCTACTGTGAACTAGGGTTGCCAGCTCGGAAGAGAGACATTCCTGGAGATTTGGGGGGTGGAGCTTGGGGAGGGGAGAGTTTGGGGAGGGGAGAGACCTCGGCTGGGTATAATGCCGTACAATCCGCCCTCCACAGTCAACATTTTCTCCAGGGGAACTTATCTCTGCCACATGGAGATCAGTTGTAATTCTGGAAGATCTCTAGCCACCACTTGGAGGCTGGTACCCCTACTGTGAACACTGAAGCCTCGTACTCACCGAGAGGGTAAATCTGTGAGAGGGCTGTACCACTTTGGATGGCAGGTGGTGAAGGCTCCTCCATATATGTATATCTACCTATTTAAAATCCCGGCATGTAGAAAATTAGCTTATGAAGGAGGAGGCTTTGGGCTACCCTGATCCATAACATGCTAGTCCCCATATTAGCTTCCTTGCCCAGCCAACTGCCATCTGAGATGGCACAGCCCAGATCCAGGTTGGCCGTATCAGTATGAACTAGTATTGGTTAGTGTGAGCTAGTCCAGGTTCAAATTTCTCCTCAGTTTTGAAACTTACTGCATGATCTCATGCCAGTCCACTCTCTCTCTCTCTCTCTCTCTCTCTCTCTCTCTCTCTCTCTCTCTCTCTCTCTCTCATAAGAATACACATTGATTTTATTTTTGTCTATCCCTTCACCTTTAATGGCATAAAACAGATTTTTTTAAAGTACCAAAAGCAATTTCTTTAAAACCAAAGATCATGCTAGCCATATAGTTATACACCACTCCAAGAGCCTTTCGTTTCTCGTGGGGGACGCTTTCCTCGCATTAAGCATGCAAAGGGTATGGTTTCAGTTGTCTTAAATGGGGGTGGCGGGGGTGGGGGGCACTGGACCCTTCCTTTGATCCCTTTCTGCCTCGTCAGCTCCTGTAATTGAGAATTCAACAGCCAAAAAGGCAACGTAAGGAGCCTTCCGTTTTTACTGTCAGGCTGGCTGTCCATATATTTCAAGTTTATGAGTCATATTCTTGCAGCGAGACAAATTGTATACAAGGCTCTCATCCCACCGATATTTCCTGCCTGACATTTCATCTTCTCAGGAGCGGGAGCCCAGCCCCGGGAAGATGCCAGCGCTGACGGCCAGCCTGGAGGAGACAAGAAGCCCTGCATGCTTGGAGAGAGGGGAGGGGAGACAAGCAGGCAGGCAGAGGGTCAGTTCAGACCGCAGGCAACGCCAGGGATTCATTCATCTGACTGTTGTTAGAGTGGTTGTCTGGACATGGGCTATGGCACCAAGTATTCCCCATTACAATGTACGGATGTGAAAGTTGGACAGTGAAGAAAGCTGACCGGAAGAAAATTGATTCCTTTGAAATGTGGTGCTGGAGGAGAGTTTTGCGGATACCATGAATGGCCAAAAAGACAAATAACTGGGTTCTAGATCAAATCAAGCCTGAATTCTCCCTAGAAGCTAAAATGACAAAACGGAGGCTATCATTCTTTGGTCACATCACGAGAAGACAAGATTCTCCGGAAAAGTCAATAATGCTAGGGAAAGTGGAAGGCCGTAGGAAAAGAAACAAAATGGCTGGACCAATCAAAGAAGCCACGTCATTCAGTTTGCAGGATCTGAGCAAGTCTGTTAATGATTCTTTTATTCATAGGGTCGCCCATAAGTCGGCGGCAACTTGATGGCACGTACGTAAAACACACAATCTTTGCATCCTATCCCAGCTTGTTGCCAGCACTGATCTCACATAAGCAAATGAAGCCACCTTCTATGGAGTCAGAGCATTATATCATCTAGGTCGCTCATCTCTCCTCGGACTGCAAGTGACTCTCCAGGATCTCACGTAGAGAGCATAAGAAGATCTCTGCTAGATGCGGTCCATCTAGTCTAGCACCTCGTTTCACACGGTGGCAAACCAGTTACCTTTTAAGAGGAGATGCCAAGGACTGACCCTGGTATCCTGTTTGTAAAGATTTTCCCCAAAGCTACAACCCCAGCACTGTCAGAATGAACTTGTGAAGCTACCTTTTGTCTGGGGAGACATTGTCATCTGGGCTGAGCTTTTTTGCCTGGCCAAAGTCCTACTACAGGCTTGCCTGTGTATTACGTGCTGTCAAGTCACCTCCGACCTACGGCGAACCTATGAATGAAAGACCTCCAAAACATCCTATCACCAACACCGACAGACTTGCTCAGATCCTGCAAACTGGAGGATGTGGCTTCTTTTATTGAGTCCAGCCATCTCGTTTTAGATCTTCCTCTTTTCCTACGGCCTTCCACTTTCCCTAGCTTTATTGACTTTTCCAAAGAATCTTGTCTTCTCATGATGTGACCAAAGTACGATAGCCTTTGTTTTGTCATTTTAGCTTCTAGGGAGAACTCAGGCTTGATATGATCTAGTACCCACTTATTTGTCTTTTCGGCTGCCCATGGTATCCGCAAAACTCTCCTCCAGCACCACATTTCAAAGGAATCAATTTTCTTCCTGTCGCTTTCTTCACTGTCCACCTTTCACCTCCATACATAGTAATGGGGAATACCGTAGTTTGGATTATCTTGATCTTGGTCCCTAGAGAGACGTCTTTATCTTTAAGGATCTTATCTAGCTCCCTCATAGCTGCTCTTCCAAGTCTCGATCTTCTGATTTCTTCACTGCAGTCTCCCTTTTGGTTGATGATTGAGCCAAGGAACAGGAAATCTTGCACAGGCCTGCTGAAGCCTTTAAAAGGGAGGGAGATGCAACTTGGAGCTGCTGCCTTTGGCTGGGGGACCCTTTCAGTGCAATCCTAAACAGAGTTACTCCAGTTTAAACCCACTGAAATCAATGAATGGGCTTAGACTGGAGCTATTCTGCTTAAGATTCCAATGTTATTTTTAATGTACTTTTATAGAGTTTCAGATTTGTACAATGACAGGGTTTCATATTTGCCAGCTGCCTCAGGTATTCTTTTAAACAAAAGGGCCGGATAAGGCAATACACGTACGGTAAATTAAATAAATAAATTACAACTATGCTGTCCCAGCCAGGTCAATCTTTTCTCCTCTGACTGGCAGCAGCCCTTTCGCAGGCAAAACTGACGCTCTTCTCTTGAGGTACAGCCTCGCCCCTGGCCATGAAGTGAGCTGAGATACTAATCTGTTCTCTGCAGAGGAAAGAGTGATCGAAACAATGAAACGAGCATTTATTGTGGTACATCGGGGAGGAATGATGGCTGTGAGCGGAACTGTGCTTTCACAAATTAGCCGCAGTCAAAACGAACCATCATTTTGGATTGTGTCTAACATTGTCAGTTGGAAAGGCGGAAAAAAGTTCTGTCCCTTAATAGAGGTTGACTGAGGGGCAATGGGCAGGTGAACCTTTTTCATACACGCAAAGTGAAATAACATCATTTGATCAGACTGGCATTAAAGGGACAGCTAGAGGAACCGGTTTTGAAGCTGGCACCCTCGTGATGTCAGAACCGAGCTGGAGAAAGCAACCATACGGCCTGGCAGAGAAAGGGTTAAATCCCCAGTGCCGGGCCTGAGATGGTGAATCCGCTGCAGGGGTAAAGAGGCAATGAATGGAAGCGCTTAAACAGACCCGAAGGCTCGGTGGGCTGTTTGTGCGAATGGGTTAGCAAGTGGAAGGGGCGGGAGGTTAATCGAAGCTGTCTGGGTGGATGCTGAGTTTTCTTTACTCTCTTTTCATATGACAGTTATTAGATTTCGAGCTTTAGTATCTCTCTGCTGCAACGCACAATGGATAACCGGAGCTGCTAGCTTTGAATTTCTTTTCTTTCTTTCTTTTTTTTAAGCGAGGATTAGGAAAGTCTTGGAGGAGGGGTCCAAACTGAAGCCTATTAAAAGTAAGGCTAAAAAGTTTGAGGCTTCTTAGTTTAGAAAGATGACTTAGGAGAAGAAACCTATGCAGGGCAATTCAACAGGGCTTTATCTCAGGGCAGTATTCTTAAGATTGCATGGTACGGGGTGGGGTTCAGTGCCCAAACCTTATTCTCTAGGTCTGGTACACGCTTGCAACAAATGCTTTTGCTCATACATGAGCCTGCCTCATGAGACAAGAGAGTTGCCAACCTTCAGGTGAAGCCTGGCTACCTGCTGGAATCACAGCTGATCAGCAGACTATATAAATCAGTTTACCCTAGAAAAAAATGGCTGCTTTGAAGGTGCACCTAAGGGCGTTTTACCCCACTGAGGTCCGTCCTCTACCTAAACCCTGCCCTTCCCAGTCTCCACCCCCAAATCTCCAGGAATTTCTCAACTCAGATTTGCCAACCCTATTGGGGTTGCCAGTCTCCAGGTGGGGCCTGAACATCTCCTGGAATTAAAACATGCCTGCAGGCTACAGGAATCAGATCCTCTGGAATCTCTGGCAGCTTCAGAGGGTGAATTCTACTGAGCTCCCGTCCCTTCTTCAACTTCGCCTTCCCCAGGTTCTACCCTCAATATCCAGGGATTTCCTAACCTGCAGTTTGCAACCCACCCTGCCCCAATCTGCGGGGCTCCCCTTCTGCTTTGCCTGGCACTCCCAGGTGATAAACAATTAGGAAATCCAAAGTTCCATAACCATAACAGGGAGATGGGGCTGTTCTAAGAATGGTTAGTCAGTTCACGATCGGCGGCTGCTTTTTAAAGAGGAGCCCTGGCACTCCACTCTTGAACGCCTGCTTCTCTGAGAAAATGGCGCAGAAGTTGAACATGCAGTGTTGCTTTCTTTCTTTTTTTTTTTTTACAAAAAAAATGAAATAACAGCAAGTCTCTGAGTTACTGCAAAAAGATCACAAGGACTTTCTAGCGGCTTGGATTTCACGCCAGGAGATGTAGCTAAACAGGCCGCTTTCCCAGTCTGTGGGCAAAGCCGTGTCTGCGTCAGGCAACAAGGCACGGATCAGAGATAAGAAAGTACACCCAGCAGGAGGGAGCCGACTTCTGCTGGGCATCCTAAATCCATTTAGGCCTTTAGCAAGGACCGTGATATTAGCGTAAGCTCTCTCTGGTTTTCCTACAAAATGGCCCCCCGACACCTTACTTTGCTCTGTGCTTAATGAAATGGGAAATGCAATCACTCGGCCCTCTTTCGCAGATCTCCGCGCTACTTCTCAACTTGCAGAAGGCGCTTGCCATTTTCTGGCAAATTAACCGCTACCCAGAAATAATTAACCCCACTGCGATGAAGGTTTTACGATGGCTGTATCTCAAGCCCGGCTAACCAAGTTTCCTTTTGCGCCAACTCAGCTTTCGAGCAGCCCCACAAGAGCCCTGTTTGCTGTCACTGTTGTAAAACCAGCGGCTGTTTTTATGCACTGATGTGACGCAGGTGCATGGCGAGGTTCTTGAAGACATGTGTTGAATGCCACAGAGTGGAAGGCTCTCTGATTTCAGGAAGTGCAACATGCACGGCAAGCACTCTCGAACTGCCAACCGTGTGGCCTGATGCATGGGGCGGCCCCTGGCCCTGTATGAGCTCAGCCTGGAAGCCAACGTGATGTCATTAGAGTGCTGGACCAAGACGAAGGACAGCTGGCCTCAGCTATGAGGCCAGGGTCTGCCAAGAGGTCTCCAAGCACCAGAGGAGCGCGTGGCTCCAAGGACAAGTGCAGGTCTCTGACAGACGTACCAGAAGCTCTCGTGCTGCCAAACCATCTCTCTACTGTGCTGGCAGTTTCCACCCTGGTATCTTAACATGACAAGGCCGCTCCTGCAAAGAGCTTCCCTGCAGCTCCCACATAAGGCTGAACCCAGCCAGCTCCCCGATGTCGGTCATCTGCCATTCTTCTAGCTAATATATCGTTATCTTGCCCTTTCCTGCGCGGAGCCCAGAGTGGCATCTGTGGTTCCACCTTCCTTCAGGGAGGGACCGTAGTTCAGTGGCCTGCAGCAGCTGCCAGGCTCTATGCCTGGCATCTCCCATTAATAGGATCTCAAGCGTTGGCAAAGGGTTTTCCCTCGATGGACAGTTTTAACATTTATATGGCGGCTTCACATGTTCATCTGTTTCCAGTGGCTGAACAAAGTCCCCGTTCAAGCTTTGGTAACCTTTATATGCTTTGCTATCACCCTCTTAACCTTCCAGATTCTTTATGCACCACCTGATTGTAATTAAAGCCCTCAAAAGCTAGCACTATAGCAATGGTTAAACTGCTTTTTAAAAAAGAACACAAAAAAAAGATCAAACGCCACAAAGGAAAATCTAATAGAGGAATAATCTCCATCAGGCTTAATTAGCAGCTCAGGCTGTTACCAAGGCACACAATTAAATCCATACGTACGACGCCAAGGCAATACAATTTGTGCGAGGGGCGTTAATCTGCAGGCGGCTACACAAATCTATATGGGGGGGGAACAATCATTAATTTTAATAATGCCTTGAATGACGATGTGCCGTGGAGAATGTTTCAGCATCGAGACGGCAGTTCTTACCACTTGGGAGGCATCAAAGAAGAATGTTAAACTTTCTTCCTTTAAATATGAATGGAGAGGTGGCTTTGTTTGGATTTTAAAATGCAGTCTGTGTAAATGCCAGGTGATGGAATATCAAACATACACACGCGGTGCCGTCCCCCTCGGAGGAATAAACGGGTCCTTTCCATATCCATCTTTTCAAACAGTGCCCGTTTACGGATTACTAGGGGCCAATTGGGACTCCAGATAAAACTACCTAGAATTTTTTCCCCCAGGGCTGCTTTATCAACATCAAGCAATTCTCTTGTTCTTGGAAGTTGTGCCTGTCTTAAATTTCACTGCCCCTGAGAGAAACCGGGCAAGCGTCCCCAGCCCAGGTGTCAATTAAGAAACAGTTGATGCTTTTCCAGCTACAGACAGAAAACTGCTAATCTCTTGACTCAAAAATATACTAAGAATGTTTGCACTGTTAATATTACCGAAGTAGCATTGTGATGTGTGGGACGTGGGTAGAAATCACCTGCAGAGATCGCCTTCCCCAGAAAGATGGGTGGCTACCAGAGCCAGAGAGTTGGAGCCTATGAGCAAGGTTTGAGTCCAGAAGTACCTTAAAGACCAACAAGAGTTTCCAGGATGTTGGAACGTAGGTTGACACCTACGACTCCCTTCTGCTATGTTGGACCCATCTCCTCTGCTAAATATGCCTTCAAGGGAGAAGACTTTCTCCAGTGAAGAATTACTATTTCTCCTAGATGTCATCTTCATCAGAGGGACTTTTCTCCAAATCTAGGAACCTTTTTTTGTTGAAGGAAGCTATGATAGAAAGCAGGGCTCATTTTGAGGGAGAATGCACAGGAACGCAATTCCGGTAGTTCCCCAAAGAGGTCACATGTCAGGTGGCCCCATCCACCTGATTCTCAGCCATTTTGGGCCCGTTTCGTCCTGGATTGGGTCCAAAACGGCCCGGATCAGGCCTCTGACGGGTGGTGGATCACTCTCCTGTTCAGCAGCAGCTCAATCCTGACCATTTTGGGCCCCTTTTCGGCCATTTTCAGCCCCCTTTTGCCATTTTGGGCCCACTTTCAGCCCTGAATGGCCAGGATTGGGTCCAAAGCAGCCAGGATAGGTGATGTCAGGGGTGTGGCATATGCAAATCAATTACGCTAATGACACATTTCTGGTGCTGTTAAGGGGCTTGGCATATGCGAATGAGTTATGCTAATGAGTTCCTCCCGCTCTTTTTCTACAAAATGACCCCTGATAGAAAGGAGTAATAGAATCCAACTAAAAGTCTTTTCTGCAGGGGAACTCAAACTTTAGAATACAATACTTGCCAAGTGTCTAAATTATTGGCCTTTTGGCATCTGCTTTAAGGAACCTTTTTGATTATTGACTCCAGCTTTTGACAGTTTTGTCAATATCTTTTGGCAATATTTGGACCCACTGTCTTTTTTATCCGCAGTTTTCTATTTTCAGTCAGATGTTTTATCGACCAATTGTTTTAAACTTATTTTCCTAACTTATAATCTGGTTTTCGTGGAAAATGTCAAAACAGTGCACAATCATGAAACATTCATTTCTAAAGAATAAAATATTACCATATACTCATCAAAAAATCATAATATCAAAACCGGCAATGGGATGAACGAAAGAATTAAAAATTAACGACCCAAAGAATCCGTGATGTTAGATCAAATCACTATACCTAGTAGTGTGTGGTTTATACCAATCATCAAAGCCACAGACACGAGGGTTTTCTACAGAGTCGGAGGGGACTCCACAGGAATTAAGATAAATATAACTTTGTAAATGATCCAGGTAGGGTGCATGACCTGATAAAAACTGAGCAGGCGGCAGGAGGAACCGAATGTTCGCAGTGGTTGAGTCTTTTCAGCTGGCCTTGCTCAGACCCTTGAGACGTTCTTACGGTTCTGTAGAGTGAGGTTTGAGAGCAGTTGCAAATTTCGGCCCCCCTCCCTCCGCTCCTCACTGCCCACCCTCCAGCTTTGCATGTATTTCCTAAGGCCAGATGAAAGACAGAAAAAATGCAGCACCTTACATATTGAAGAGCGCTATGAGGCTGCAAAGTGGGTGCCTGCACTGTACCCCACTTTGCAGGACCCCTGCCAATAGAGGCTGGGTCACTCAGTATGGGGAGTGGAGAGGAGAGCAGTGTCTCTCTCATTAATGTCCCCAAATACAGTGTCTCCCTGTTGGACTGAATCTACTTATGGAGTCGGGGAGTAAAGAAGCGCACTCAAGCATATTTCACGGCACCATCTCATGGACCAGACTATCGTGAAAGGACTTTTACGGAGCCAATCTATCAAGAGGTTTTCCAGCTAGTAGGGACCAAACATGATTCCATCTCTTCTCTTATCCCAATAGTTAAATCTGCGGAGTGAACATTTTGGCTCGAACAACTGAACAGTAGCCAACGTTCAGCTGATTAACTTCAACCATCCCCGAGGAGCAAATTCGCAACGCCTCACCCTTACCTGTCGTCGTCTTCTGAACTTCTCAAAAGCCTCTTGCATGCTTTTGACACCGCTCTCCCTTTCGTCACTGGGTCCTCCGAGATACACTGTGAAGGCACAGCAATTCTTCTTTGTCACTGCCTCCATCTTCCTTGTGATCCTTCCATTACAGAGAAGTTCAGTTTATCATTCCTCAGAGTTCAATTTGCCCTTCCACAGAAACTCAACATTTTAATTTTTTCAAACTTTTGGGAGGATGCTGGGCTAGACACAAAACACTGATCATCAGGATTTATAGCCGCTGCAGAGGAATTTAAGAGGAAGAAACCGTAGGAAAAATAAATTTCCCTTGGTATCTCAATCAAGTATTTAGGGATGCTGCCCAGATTCTCATCAGATTTTTTTACCCTTGGATTTTGCAGTTCCAAATTACCTGGTTTTGTTTTCAAAGCAGGGGAAAATGTGTAAGGAATTGTTCAGTGGTCCACCTTTTATTTTCAAATTTTATACAGAGTGCAACCGCTGAAAAGGGTCTCCAATAGATGATAACTGCCTCAGTTCAGTAGGCGGTGGTAGAGACTGCCCTCAAGTCAAAGTTGACTTATGGCGACCCCTGGTGGGGTTTTCATGGCAATAGACTAACAGAAGTGGTTTGCCATTGCCTGCCTCTACAGCTCTGGTCTTTCCTGAAGGTCTCCCATCTGATTAATAACCAAGGCCGACCCTGCTTAGCTTCTGAGATCTGACGAGATCAGGCTCACCTGGGCTATCCAGGGGCAGATCAGAGGGTAGGAGAACCCAAAGTAATGACTTTGGCTGAGATCAGGTTCACATAGGAGAAGGCAGTAGGGAGGGGCTGTAGCTCAGTGGAAAACCCTCTGCTTTGCATGCAGAAGGTCCCAGGTTCAATCCTGGCATCTTTTGCTAAATAGACAAGGCAGTAGGGAATGAAAAAACCTCTGCTGGAGACCCTCCGCTGCCTGTCTGAGAGCCAAGCTACAAGTGACGCCTGACACAGGTTGGACACTTGTCAGCTTCCCTCAAGTTTTGATGGGAAATGTAGGCGTCCTGGTCTTGCAGCTTGGCTCTCCATTACAGCTGCAAGACCAGGATGACTACATTTCCCATCAAAGCTTGAGGGAAGCTGACAAGTGTCCAACCTGTGTCAGGCGTCACTTGTAGCTTGGCTCTCAGTAGACAATACTAAGCTTGCTGGACACATGGTATGATTCAGTATAAAGCAACTTCATGTGTGTTCATGTGTGTGTCCTTCCGATATCCTGGTCCCAGAAGGTCGACTCAGCACTGCTGCTATGAATTAGGGATAAACAAATGTCCTCTAATTTTAATATAGGTTTGTATTTGTGTCAATTAGTTTCGGTTCCATGCTTTCCACTGTTGGTTTTGAAGGTTTGCCTCTCTTGGTTTACGTTGGTGTTCAATACATAACTGATGGCCCAATTACTCGCCATTTTGGATGGAAGACTTTGTTTCATTACTGATTTTAATGTTACCAGCATTTAAACTTGACGGGTGTTAATTTTTTTAAATAGCTGATTTATGTTGATTTAATTTGGTTTTCGGCTGCTGCCGGTTGCTGTGGCAGGTAGTTAGAATGTATTTAGATTAGTTTCACAATGTCATGTTTTGTTTGTTCTGTCTTTACTCTTGGGTTTATGCTGCATGTACTATTTTTAAATAATAGACAGGTAAGACTCCCCCATCCCCAAAATGTTAAAAAGTCTCTGAGCCCCCTACTACAAGAGCTTTTAGTCTGGAAATGAATCCACATTTACAAAATTATGTTGACGTTGATTTTTGAAGAAAGTTTCGTCGATTATACTTCTGATGGCCCCCGTTTCATCCTTCAAAAGACGTGATGAGGTTTTTTGAAGGGAGGGAGGGCTACCTATTGTGATCACAGTTATTTCAGTCCTTCTGAAATTGTTATGTGACTAGTACAGAAGTAGAATACTTTAGCGCTCAGTGTGGGAATAAACCACTGCTGTTTTTCAAAAAGACCGGCGGGAAAGCGCTTAATGCTGTCCCAGCATTGTTACACGGATAATTAAAATTTTGCTCCGAAGCACACAAGACCAATAACCAAGTTTATTAAAATATCCATGTAAGGCTGTCGTTGGGCGCTCTCCCGAGATCTTAAGTGCCTCCTGCAAATGTTTTGCTACATTCCCAGATCTGCACAGGTGTGAAAGTAGAACTATAGTGGGATGGGGGGGGGGGGCTGCACTGTCTCTATCAGTGATAATCCAAGCCCTTTTTCTGAATGTTAAATGTCATGAAAACACATTTCTAGTGTTGGTATTTAAAGAGATAGGGGAAAAAAACAGGCAGGCTGGGAGGATTCTACCCTATTGCTCAGCAAGCTGCCAACTTGTTCCCAGGATCTGAGTCCAGTGGCACCTTAGAGACTAACAAGATTTTCAGGGTATAAGCTTTCGAGAGTCAAAGCTCCCTTCTTTAGAAGAAGAGAGCTTTGATTCTCGAAAGCTCACTTGTTCTCATCAATGAGCGCAAAGAAACTGGTGTCACTGACAAGTTCCTGGTACTTAAATGTGTAATGGGTTTGTTTTATACATGCATTTACAGAGCATTATTCAGATTATGCGCCCTGACCCAGATAGCTCAGACAAGCCTGACCTGGTCAGATCTCAGAAGCTAAGCAGGGTCAGTCTTGGTTAGTAATTGAATGGCAGACCTCCAACAAAGACCAAGATTGCAGAGGAGGGCAATGGCAAACCACCTCTATTTGTCTCATGCCATGAAACTCCACCAGGGGTCGCCAGAAGTCATGACTTGACAGCACTCTCCGGCACTCAGATTAGGTAACCTGTATTTAAGTTGGGCTGTTCTGCTCTTATCCCTGTCCCATCCCTCGATGTAGTTTAGTCCTCCCCCTCCCCCCACAAAAAAATTCTGCCCATTTGTAATTTCTCTGCTCCCTTACAGGAGTCAAGGAGAATGGAAGTAGGGATTTTACTCCCTGCACCCCTATGGTAGACTGCAGGTGAGGGGAACCACTGCAGTGCTGCACCGCTGCTGCAGATGGTCGGAGGGTGGTACTGCATCTAACTTCCAAGCAGGTCCTATAAAGCTGATGACTTTGGGCTGGCTCTTTAACAACAACAACAACAACAGTAATAATTATATCAGCTGCCTGCCTTGGTGCAACCCCATTTTAGGACTATCGGGTCTCCAGAATCTTAGTTCCTAAAAAGGTGGAGATTGGGAAATGGTGGGGAAGGGCCCTGTAAGGTCAGGTTGGAAGAGATTATCTTATGGCAGGGAACATCACCTGGTGGGGACGTGGCCTGGAGCTAAAACCAAGAGTACCCATGCCTACCAGAAAGTAGCCTGGCCCTTGGCTTCTGGTCACTTGCCCTGCAACCTAGCCTTTTCTCCCATACACATGACAACAGGAAACTCCACCACTTGATGAATTGTCTGCTTGAGTTTAAGAGGGTACCAGTCCTGACCGAGAGAGGCATTCCTAAGCTCTTTAAGAATCCAGTCTTGTTTTTTCCCTTTTGCTTACTTCCCTTGCCTTAACAACAAGAACAAAAAGGCATCTCCAATCAACACTTTGAAAAATAAAGTGGATTCTGGAGCTGTGTGGTGTCTGTGGAATGTAGCTGTCAAACGGTAAAAGAAGGGACATCCATTATACTCTATGGAGCTGCCATGTTGTGGAACAAGAGGCGTTGTCTTTCAAAGAAAAAAAGAAAAGGGGCATCCATCTGAAAGCCCGGCTGGCCTGCCAATCGCAGCTTTGAGGTCATCTCTGCCTGCATGCCCATGGCTGCCTTGCCTTCAACTTGCAAACAAAGAGAACGAAATGGAGGCTGCAAACAGCTGGGTAGGAGAATAACAATGTAAAAAGCTGCACATCGTGGTAATGTTTTAATATCTTTTGCCTTCCAGAAAAAAGTCACGTTAGCAGAAAGCAGGGGGGGCCTCCCTAGTCTTTCCCTCCACCCCCTCCCCACGGTACAAAAATCAAAGGTCTCTCTCAAAATCAAAGCTCTCTTTGATTCTTCAGGGATATCAAAGAGCAGTTGTGACTTTCTTTCCCCTCTCGACTAACGAAGATCAGATCGGGTTTTCATGTTGGGGATGCCTTTTAGCATTCTTTAAAGGAGGGAGTGTGGGGAACAGACATGCTTTTGGCACAAAGCCAAACCATTCGGCAGAATTTTTATCTATTAATAGGCAAACTGCAAGAAGGTTGCGTGTCCTTCCTGTGGTTATTTGCACATTTGCTCAGAAAGAAATCTCACTTTGTTCAATGGGGTGAGGAGGGGGGAATGTTGTATCACCCTAAAGACTAACAGCTTTATTATGTCATAATATTTCATGGATTAGAGACTGCTTCATCGGATGTGTGAAGTGCATCCTCAGTTGGCAGAGATATATAAACGGGGGAGGGAATATGAACAGTGGAGTTAAAAGGGAATGAAGCACCAGAGGTACAAGCTGTGACACTTCTGTGGAAATATATACAAGAGAAGCACATTGACCATGTATAATATTAGCAGTGGGTGAGAATACAATCATCCTAGACTTGCAAAGTTAATTTCACACTTGTAACGAGGCAGGAAATCATTATTATGACTGAGGCCTAATTAGATAGTATCAAACTTCCTGATGAAATTTAATTCAGATGAACCTGGCTACCTGTATGGGATTTGTAACCATGTAGTTCAATTGAGCAAAACTGCCAATATTTTGTGGAAAGGAATAGGACACCGGGGTTATTGTGTACTAGGAAAACCCTTTTACATACTAAGAGCCAAGCTACAAGTGATGCCTTGCACAGGTTGGACACTTGTCAGCTTCCCTCAAGTTTTGATGGGAAATGTAGGCATCCTGGTTTTACAGCTTGGCTCTCCATTACAGCTGCAAGACCAGGATGCCTACATTCCCCATCAAAACTTGAAGGAAGCTGACAAGTGTCCAACCTGTGTCAGGCGTCACTTGTAGCTTGGCTCTCAGGATCTCTTACACTGCTTCAGCTAAACTACCTCCAGCAGACCACTTTCTCCACCATTATCCCCCAACAACTAGTGATAACGATAATTAAGCACCATCAAGTTGCAACTGACTTAGGGCAACCCCTCAAGGGGTTGAGCCAGGTTGAGCCTCACGTAAAGCCAGTTTGGTGTAGTGGTTAAGAGCAGCAGGACTCTAATCTGGAGATCCGGGTTTGATTCCCCACCTCCTCCGCTTGAAGCTAGCTGGGTGACTTTGGGCTAGTCGCAGCTCTTCCAGAGCTCTCTCAGCCCCACCCACCTCACAGGGTGTTTTGTTGTGGGGATAATAATAACACACTTTGTAAACCACTCTGAGTGGGCATTAAGTTGTCCTGAAGGGTGGTATATAAATCGAATGTTGTTGTTGTTGTTGTTGTTGTTGTTATTTTCAAGACAAAGAGACAAGGAGAGGTGGTTTGCCATGGCATTTTGCTGTGCAGTAACCGTGGTCTTTCTTGGTGGTTTCCCATCCATGGTTTTCCCATGGCCAACGCTACGTAGCTTAGCTTCTGCGAAAGTTTGGGCTAATCTGGGCCATTCAGGTCACTTCGGCTACCGGAGCCCATAAGCGTATCGTCTCTTTTCACTGAGATTTTAGCCATCACGCCCAATACTTGTAGAAGCCACGGCCTCTGTTCTAGGAATATGCCCACTCCTCTCTTAAAACCATCTAAGTTAGTGGCCATCACTGCTTCTTGGGGCGGTGAATTTGACAACTCAATTGTGAACGGAGAACAGAGGGCCTTTATTTTGTCTGTCTTGAAACCTACTGCCCGTCAGCTTCATTTAGTAATCTGTTTTAGGTGGGTTGCCATGTTGGTCTGTAGTAGAAGATCAAGATTAAGATCCAATAGCACCTTAAAGACCAACGAGATTTCTAGGGTATGAGCTCTCAAAAGGTCCTGCTGGACCTGAATCTTGCTCCTTTAGTAACCTGCAATTTTTAGCATTGTGGAAGAAGGGAAGGGGGAAAAAACTCACTGTCTACTTCCTCTACAATTTTTTAAGCCTCTTTAATGTCACCCTGTTTTGTCATCTGAAGTAGAAAATGCTGACCATTTCAGCCTTTTCTCATAAGATTCTCCAAACTTTTGATGGCTTCAGTTGCCCCTGCGCTCTCTGAACTTCTACAAGAAGCTACAAAGAATAGGATTTCCAGCATGGGGGCTCTCTCCATTATGGCTTTTTAGAAACTGGTATACAGCCAGTGCAGTATAGTGGTAAGAGGGTCAGACCAGGATCTGGGAGACCCAGATTCAAATCTCTGCCCTGTTATGGAAGCATGCTGGATGGCCTTGGGCCAGTCATGCTCTCTCAGCCTAATCTACCTCACAGGGTTGGTGTGAGAATAAAATGGAGCACAGGAAACTGATGTCAGCCGCTTTGGCTCCCCATTGGGGAGAAAGGCAGAGTATAAATAAAGAAAATAATAAGTAATTGTTGTTTGCTTGTTTAGACATAGACCCTAGAGGAGACACAACGCATGGTCGTTGAGCATCAGAGGCTGATTTGAGGCATTGTACGTTTTAAAGTATGTTCAATATTTGATTTTTCCTCCCACCTACGTAAGTGCTTAAAGGAAATTAGATCTGCATTCCATGCCCAATGGATACAATAAAAAAAATTCTCACAGATATGATAATCACAATTTTTGTAATGGGAATCAAAGAAGCTATTTCATATTCTGAATAAAATACCACCGTTTATTTTTGTAGAATGGTTTCCCATTAT
Organism: Eublepharis macularius; assembly: GCF_028583425.1. Classification (NCBI taxonomy): domain Eukaryota; kingdom Metazoa; phylum Chordata; class Lepidosauria; order Squamata; family Eublepharidae; genus Eublepharis; species Eublepharis macularius. The sequence goes on from NC_072806.1 coordinate 4,218,362, forward strand.
TAAATCAGGTAAGGTAATGGCTTCCAATTACCTAGACAATCTTGGCAGAAAAAAAGTTGTTATTAATAATAATTGAATTTGTATTCCACTTTTCTATTATAAATTATACTTGAGGGTGATTTCATCAAACCAAAATAAAAAAGCAAATCATATTAATGTCTATTAATTCTCTTGCCAGTCTGAAAAAAACCCAGAGTTGATTATTAGCAATAAGATTTTTGCATACTGATTTTTAATACAGCTGCCTGTACATTTGTGTTCTCAGTGGTGGCCCCCACCCTATGGAACCCTCTACCTGAAGAGGTCAGGAAAGCTCTCACTCTCCTAGCTTTCTGTAAATGCTGCAAAACTGAATTATTCAAGAGGGCTTTTTGCCCAGATAGGAGGGCTACACTGTATGGGAGTGGTCTCAACAATATGCATCAGAAAAGAGATAGGGACCATATACTTTACTACTATGTGCTACTATGTACTTTCTGTTGCTTGAAGTATGATCCTACTAGGTAGCTCTATTTTATTTATTTATATGACTTATACCCTGCCCTTCCCGCAAGCAGGCTCAGGGTAGCTTCCCACATTATATCAATTAATACAATAAAAACATTAAAACCACGTAATCCAGATAAAAAAAATTCAGGCGCCACTGATCAAACCAGGCTACAATAAAATCACTACAAGCCACAGGCACTGCCATGGTGTAAATTCGGGGTGGCTGCAGAAGGAGGGCAAGGTGGTCAGAAAGGGGGACACAAAGCTGGCCCCTAATCAAAGGCCCGGTGGAACATCTCCATCTTGCAGGCCCTGTGGAACTGCAATAGGTCTCACAGGGCCTGGATCTCCAGTGGAAGAGTGTTCCACCAGGCCGGGGCCAGGGCAGAAAAGGCCCTGGCCCTAGCTGAGGCCAGCCAAATATCAGTTTAATATTTCAGTCTTAGAAATGTTTAGGCTCTGTTTCAGCATTTCTTCAGCTATGTATTGGATTTCTGTTGGTTTTAAATCTTTGCAATTTTGCATTTATATACCCTCTTTATTTATGGAAATGGCCTTGAAATGGACTGTACTGACTCACACTGTGTAATCCACCTTGGGTCTCAGTGAGAAAGGTGGACTATAAATAATGTAAATAAATGAAGAAACAAATCTGTGTTGACAGAGGGAGTACAGAAAAGAGAGCCAGCATGGTTACATAAATAAAATAAAAATGCAATAAAATATATAATATTCTGCATTATGATTGACATGTTAACAATATAATAGCGTATTAGATTTTTGCACCGATATCATTGCATATTATATTGCATATTATATTATATTATTATAATATGATATAATATAATATAATCACGATATTAATTTATTGCTCTTTTATTATTATATTACATTATTATGTTACATTGTATTACAATATTATAATGTTGTGTATTATATTTATTTATATTTATATATATACATACATTGTGAATTTAAAAGGCTCCTCAAAATTTAGAGGCACCCATTTTTCTCCCCCAAATAACTTCGCCCTCCTCACCTGATCCCTCCCTTCTTCACTCGGCCACCTCTTCCAGGGGCGTCTCCGTCGCTTAGCAACGTTCAAAATGGCTCCCCGCCCACCAAGGGTCTCTGGGAAATGTAGTCCCCGCTCCCATTGCTACCCCAGCTTCTCCATCCAGCTATGGACTCCATTTCCCAAGAAGCATCGGGGCAGATGGCGAAAGGCGGCGGCGCCGGGAGGGGGACGGCGGTTTACCTGTACGAGGAGGTGAGGCGAGGCGCTTTGTTCGATGGGAGTTGTAGTTTTTTAAGGACAGAGAGCTCCAGCGTCGCGGACGGGCCGGAGGGGGGACTGTGGGACTACAAATCCCAGAGAGGCGCGGGAGGGCGCGGGGCAGGGCGCCGCCTCAGGGCGGGGGGTACGAAAGGGAGCCGGCTGCGGTCGGGTGTCGGCAGCGGCTGTTTAGTTTCCTCTCTCAGGTGAGGGTGGGGGGCGCTTATCTGGCCTCTCTCTTCCCCTCCCTCAGAGTAGGGAGCCCCTGAGGGGAAGGGTGGGAGACCCCTTTGTTCCTCAGGGTGGGGCCTGGGGGGGAGGAAGGGGCTGTGTCCCCGGGGGGGGGGGGGAGGCCGCCAAGCTCTTCACAGGGGGGGTTATGAATTACATGAGGGTTCCTATTTGGGGGTTTCCCTAACCTTGTTATGGGAGGGGGGAATTGAGCTTTTGCACATTTTGATGGGAGGGGGCTCTGAAGTGCCAAGTTAGAGTGAATTGTCTCCCATACTTTGAGGGAGGTATCTTTGAGCTCCCATATATTGGGGGGGGGGGGGAAGCTGGTGCTCTCTGCACTCTAGCTGTCCTAGTTACTTCGGCTCCCACACTTTACTGGGGGGAGAGACGTTTTATCTATCTCTGTATGGTGTTTTGCCATCTTCTAGGTAGGGGTCACTCAGGCAGTCAGGGAGGGGGTAGTTTCGAATTTCCTGAATTGTGCAAGGGTTGGACTAGATGAATCAGGAGGTACCATCTATCTATCTATCTATCTATCTATCTATCTATCTATCTATCTATCTATCTATCTATCTATCTATCTATCTATCTATCTATCTATCTATCTATCTATCTATCTATCTATCTATGGTCTTCACTGTATGCCTTTCGCACGCAGGCTTACTCCACTCTAAGCCCACTGAAGTCAATAATAATAACAATATTTGATTTATATACTGCCCTTCAGAACAACTTAATACCCACTCAGATGGTTTACAAAGTATGTCATTATTATCCCCAAACAAACACCCTGTGAGGTGGGTGGGGCTGAGCGTGCTCCGGAGAACTGTGACTGACCCAAGCTTGTCCAGCTGGCTTCACGTGGAGGAGTGGGGAATCAAACCCGGTTCTCCAGATTAGAGTCCCGCCGCTCTTAACCACTACACCAATGGGTTTAGACTGGAGCAGCTCCTCATAGGATTGCACTGTAAGTCTCCCACCTAGAACTTTGACTCTTGAAAGTTCATATCTTGGGCAGCCAGTTGGTCTTTTTGAGGTGCAATAGGACCTGGATCTTGCTCTTCAACTGCAGACCAACATAGCAACCCACCTGAAACTAGCTAAGAATGTCTTTACCCTGGTATTGATTGATGTATTTATTCACATGTGTTAATATGGGGTAGAATATGCTATTATTTTTCCTGTGGAAAATTTAGGGACCAATTAGATTTCCAGGGTATGAGCTTTTGAGAGGTAAAGCTTCCTTGGTCAGATATGAGCTTCAACTCCCGAAAACTCATAGCTTGGAGGAAATGTAGTTGGTCTTTAAGGTGGTATTGGACAAGGATCTTGCTTTTCACTGCAGACTAACAAGGCTACCCACCCAAGACTTGTGGAAAATTTCCTCCCCTACATATGTTAATATAGCAGGATTTGAGCCTTTGACTCTCAAGTCTTTGAGTCTTTTGGGACTTGAGTCTCAAAAGCTTTTACCCTGAAAATCTTCTTGGTCTCTACAGTGCCACTAGACCCAAATCCTGTTATATATGCAGGGCAGGAAATTTTCCATAAGTTTTTGAAAGGTATCTGAAGAAGGGAGCTTTGATTTATTATTAGCTTTAGTTTTATATTCCGCCCTCCCTGGCAGTTAGATTTATATTCTGCTTCGCCTCTGAAAATCTTGTTGGTGTCTAAGATGCCATTGAACTCAAATACTGTTGTTCTACTACAGACCAATATAGCTACCTATCTGAAAATATGTAAATATAGTCTATCTATAGTTGTCAGGTTTATTGTGCTGGAAATCAGTTGCATTAGCTGGGCTAAATGTGGGATATGAAGCTCAGGCGACCTTCCCACTGTGCATAGTGTATTTGTCTTTGTTTGCTAACGTTATTGAAGTTTTGCTAACTGTCTTTAAATTAATAAGTTACATTTGCATTGGGAATTTTTCCAATTGACATTTTCCCGGAAAACCCACGGCACTGTTTATAGGAGAGCTGTTTAGGGCAAATGCTTCCTGGATTTCTGTGGGGGCAACTTTGGTCTGATAGAAAATGGGGGGCAACACTGATCTTGCCCCCCCAACTTCCTAAAAAGGAAGTAAACTTCAAAAAGGTGGTAGAAACAGTTTTTTGTGCCAGACTTGTTTCCTTTGCAGACTGTGTGGCAAAGTCTTATTGTCACTGTGTACAGTGAAACGAGCACTTTGTTTAGGACAGGAAAGGTAGTCAGGTATACTAGCAAATTGGCAGCACTCTGATGGCTGTTTTTTGCTTTTTGAGGTTTGCTTCCCATGTATTAAGTGAGTTCCTCTGTGTGTGTGTGTGTGTGTGTGTATTGGGTCACTCATGTGGGAGAGGTTAGTATTCTTGCAGGATACTGATCTGGCATGGTATTTGGGGGATATACTCCCTCTAAAACTCAGAAGGAAACCTATTCCCAATCCCACCCCCCACCCCCATCACTACTAAGATAAACGAAGAGTCTTAGTTTTCACTTAGGTAGGAGCTCATTGTGGGAGAGCATCTTGATTTTCTCATTTTATTTGAGTGGGGTTCCTTGGGCTTCTGTGAAACTGTGGAGATGGCTTTGGAGGGGCAGGCCCCCTTAGTTTGCCAACCCACCTGCCCACCCCCAAAGCAAAGGCTTGGTTATGGGGGTAGGAATCTATTTTGGAGGTGTTTAGTGTCTAGAGCTCTCACATATGGAGGGCTACTTGTGGGATGTCTTATTTAGGGCAGAAGGAGTCTTGATCTCTTCCAAAAGATTAGGAAACTGTTCTCACATGGCTCCGTGCATTAGTGCACACATGCGGCAATAATAATAGCTTTTACAAAGCATTTGCGGAATATCCAGACTACTTTTATATTCATTGTATAATCCTGCAATGTAGGTCAGGGATCATCCCGTGTTACAGCTAGGGAGGGAGTTCACTAAGAGCTTGCCTAGGATTGCCTAGTCAGCTCACAGCTGAGATGGGTTACAAACCACAAAGTAACTGTGTGCATGCATGCTGTGCTCCCCACCCCGCACCGCCCTTCTTATTTCTGTATTGTAGCTTAAAAGGAAAAGGGAGCATATGAAGCAACATACTATTAACTGGCTCTAATGGGAGTTTATTTTGTAAAGAACTAAATACGGTGTATGAAGTAGATAAAATACGGTGGATATGTAGATAGTAGAAAATACAGACTGCATGTTGTGTGCGTAGATACGTTTCCAGCTGCCATTGCCAATTGCCCATTCAATTCCACAGTGCTTCAAGAGTGTGTGTGTGTGTGTGGGGGGGGGGGAGTAGGAAATCCTACAACCCAAAATTCTGTCTTATCAACACCTTGTCTTGCTTTCTGGCAACTATGTTAAGAGACAGATTTTAGATCTTGAATTGCAGTGGGGCGGGGAAATAAAGTCCTTTTGCCTACAATTAGAGAGGATATGTATTACATACGTACCAAACTTTAGTTTTGATTATGTTATGGAAATACCTTAGTTTTCTTTATCCTTGTCAGAGTGAAGTTCAAAATATAATATTAGGACGGTGAAGGTATCTGTGTTCTCAAGCTTTATTCCTTTTGCCTATGTGCCTCGGAGCTTACTACATAACTGATCAAAAGTCGGAGCGCACATTCTCCAAAGCGAGAAGTATGCCCTGGAGATGGTGCGCATTTAAAAATTCTGCTTTCTTGCCTCCACCAGTGGATAACGCTTGATTAGAGGTGTTCTTTAGCACAAGTTTCATCAAAGCATGCTTTAAATAATCTCTGTCCTCTCCATCAAGAACTGGAGGAATTTGTGCAGTTCCTGAGATGGGAAGGGAATGCCATACTTGACAATGTTGGTGACGGAAAAGTTGTTTGTATATTTAGCAGCCAAGGCAAAGCCTAGTTTTAAAAAAATAGGTGGGTGGAGAAACATACATTCCTGAAAGAGTCCAAAATTTTGTATTAGGGAGAGGCTGTAAGAGCTGGTTAGAAGGGAAACCAAGGAAATACAAACTGTTCCTCCTCTGCAGCATATCCTGTTGTGTCGAGTGAGTCCTATCCAAGCATATTTCGCATCGAATATTCGTTTTAAATTTCTAGGTAAATCTGGGGTGTGGTATTCTCTAGAATTCTGTTTGTTTTTGCAATATGTGCAAGTTTTATATTGTCCTACACCGTCTGGGGGGGGGGGGTGTCTTCTTTTTTAAAGACTGACTTGGATTGCTACATGTCCTAATGCCTGTTCTTGCACAAGAAGTACCAGCTGAGCAAGTTGTGCGAGTGCAGTTAAAGGGGAAGATCCTTTTTTGGCATCAGTGTTTCGAAACATCTATAGCTGACTCATCTTGCCCTGCTTTGGCAGTGAGAGCTTGCTCGACCATTGCCGGGTGTCTCTCTGCTGAAGCTTTAAACAGGCACTGTTGCTTTGGGCAGATATCCCTGTTTTGATTTCTGTGGAATCGTAAGAATATTTTGGATGGGTGCACATGGTTACAGATCTCACTTATTGGCCAAGCTCCAGCTGCTTAACTCAGTGTTCCTACCCAAGCTTGGCATGCTTAATTATTTTGCAAAGCTCCTAGTCCATAGGACTGTAGATGGAAGTTCAGAGCTGGATTTGCTATGAAGCAACGTGAAGCACATAGTTGCTTTGCATAGCAGCCGCAGGAAGTGCCATTTCCTGCCTCTGCATTTCATTTAAAAGAAACGAGCAGAGTCGGGTGGTGTCTTGACCTTTCCCTTCAGGTGCAGAACTGTCTTAAAGCCGACACTAGAAAAGTTTGAGAGTGTGTTGGTTGTGGTCAAAGGCTCAGGGTTTTAAGGATGGCTTTCTGTGCCCTACATTGGAGCCCCTTTCCCCCACTTGTTAAGAGTCTTTATTTTGCATCTAGGCTGATTCCGCACACGTTGGATAATGCACTTTCAATGCACTTTATCAATCATTTGAGGTGGATTTTTTGTTCAGCCCACAAAAAAATCCGTTCCAAATGATCTATAAAGGGGATTGGAAGTGCATTATCCAACGTGTGCAGAATCACTCCTAGTGTGCCCGTTTCTTTGTCAGGCAAGATAATGGTGTTTAATATCCTGGTAGCCCAGCAAGCCGTAGACCCATCAAACAAGACTGTTCTGAGTCTCAACGCTGTCTCCCGGCTACCTCATTTCTCAGGGCCCATTTCTGGATAATGGGGCGGGCCTGTATATCCTTCTTAAACTTTAACTTCCTTTCCAGGCTTTGCGCATTCCAGATATCCTTTGTATCTCTTCAGAGTTTGTGATTCATTTCGATATATCTCCCCTCCTCCTTTTATTTAAATGGCAGGTTTTTATCACCCAAGCATTTAGTGTGCTATGCTGTCCTTGGAGTGATTTCATCCTACATTTCTTCTCCCCCGGCTTTTCATATGTGTGGAGTGGAGAGGGGGAAGCACTTTCAAGTGACTGATGGGAGAGCCCCGGTTTGTGCTTTTCTTGCTCTTAAATGCAGTCCCCCAGGATTCTGCTACGGAAGTTGCATCCTTCTTCAGAGGTTTTCTCACTGTGAGGCTAGGCTGCCTGGGGGAATGACCAGAAGAGAGACGCTTGTGTGAAGCATTGGAGAGAGGGGATGCTGAGGGGGGGGGAAGCCTCCCTGCCCTACATCGGTATAGACCTTGATGGGTTAAATGCTCCCACATGCAATAGGATGTCCTTCTTTTTATCCACAGGCCCTGTGTGGGCAATTTCCCTCTAATTCTACCTCGATCTGAGAAGAATAAGTCTGGAAGAGCTGTTGCTTTATTCTATTGATGCTTCTCTGTGTGTGGTTTTTAGGAAAGCAGTAGAAGTAACTTGTTTTTATTCTTTTAATGCCAGTGTTGGGATTAATATCCACCACCCCACTCAATGCTCCAGGTTTCCCATGGAGCAGCAACATGGGGTGGACCCTACCGCTGTACTACCACTCCACTGAGTAAAGTTTGAAGGCTTCCTCCAGCCTGAGGAGTTCTTCCTTTAGAGAAAGGTTCCTTGGAGCAGGGGTCCCCAACCCCTGGGCCACGGACCGGTAGCGGTCCGTGGCCTGTTAGCCACCAGGCCATACAGGAGGTGAGTGGCAGGCGCGAGCGCAGAGCCGGCTCCAGGGAGCAGGTGAGGTAGGCGGTCGCCATCTCGGGAGGGGCGGTCGCGCCTTGCCTGCGCCTCGCCTGGCTGGCCCTGCACTTTTCGTTAGAAATATCACCTTGCCTGGCTGGATGACTCCTATCATGCCTCTGGGTCTCTTCCCCACCCCGGTCCGTGGAAAAATTGTCTTCCATGAAACTGGTCCCTGGTGCCAAAAAGGTTGCGGGCTGCTGCCTTGGAGGATAGTTGGAGCCACTCTGGGATATGCACGTGACCGTGTGTGAAGCTGTTTGCATGCAGACTTGAGGAACGACACAACCGGGCAAGGTCGAAAAGCGGGGAGAGAGAGAAAATTAGAGTCAGATTAGAACCTTCCCTGCTTCTCCGAATTAAAAAAAATCTTCAGAGGGAGGCTGCATTACTGGACATTTCTTTTCCCAATGTGGCCTGGTGGCTGTTTCTGACAGCCCTGCTTGGCATGAACAGCCCAGCCTGCTGTCAGCCGACAAACGTTGGCTATCGTTGTGCATCCCCCCTTGGCATCATCTCCCCCTCAAATATGACTGCACGCATCAGCAAGTCTTCGAAGACTTCAGTGGTCAGTAATGCCAGTTACTGTGAATTCCTCCAATGGCTTGAAGGAGCAGGAGCATGCCGTGGGATCATTTTGTTCCTTTACCTTCATTTCTGGGGTTCCTCTAACCATAGTTTGCAAGGACATCAAAATCTGGCAAATGATGGCTAATACAGTCAGTCTATGACTTATGAAAAATGGCTGCCTAGTTAATGCAAACGGTGGTTCAAAGTGGACAGAGTTGGTGCCTGAAGATGCAGTGGCACATTCCTGATCCTATAAACCAGGATTTGAAGAATCATTCAAATGAGGCTCTTTCCCCCCCCAAATGGATTCACTTTCAGCTTAGTTGCATTTAAAGTTAAAAATCTGTTGCTGATAATAGCAGAAGTCAGATGAATTGTACACTGTCGGCTCCTAATAGATGAGCCTTTGAAGACCGTTGTGTGAGCCACAGCCCTCGTTAATATTCTGCTTTGACAGGCTTTTCTTTATTGTATCAGCTGAACAACCGAAGTATTAGAAATCTTAACTACCCCCATCTAACCCTCTAGAAAAAGGATTAGTTGGCACAGCAGGATATGCAGCCTTAGGTACAAGGTGTTGGCTCTGCACATTTGTTGAGAGAGAGAAGAGACCATTTTCTGTGTCCAGTCCAAGAAACTGTTGGAAATATTCCCCTCAGGGTTTGCTGGCTATTGATTATAGAAGACACCTGGAAGGGACTTTGAGCAGTGTACACATGTAAAAAAATACCTTGTGGCTAGAATCTCCAGTCTCTTGCTTTTGTTCTCCATCCAGGTTCACTCTTAGGTCTGTGCTACAGCTGCATCTGGAGGCAGAGCAACGCTCATAACTATGGCTCAGCAGTTCAGACATTTGCCAAACTGCCTTTAGTCAACTTGCCATAGACCATGAGCTCTAGTTCATGTCTGCTGCCCAGTGACAAACCATGTCTTGCCCATGTCACACAATAGTTAAGCTCCCTTACAGTGTGGCATCCAAGTTAACCCAACATCTACAAAGTGCTTTCAATGATCTGGAGCAGTGTATAAATTCAAAGAGGTACTACTGTGGAACTGAACCAGGCTGAGGCGGAGAAAAGAATCGCGAGGCTGAGCTGCCGTAAAGCACTTTAAATGTCTGTGCACGCATAAGCACTCAAAGCAGTTAACATTTTGCTTGACGACTTTTGGAGAGAAAATACTGGCTCAAAATAAAAACATCACCATTACATTTTGAGAGGGAGACGGATCAATTTGCCGTAAAGACCCAAAGGGTGATAAATCCAGCCTCTTGTTCCGGCTGGAGCTGCTGCAGGACAGATGTTCTAATCGAGCACAGTAATTTTGCAGCTCCAAACCAGTAGGCTGTCCATAAACCGAACGGTCTGGCTGACAAGTAAGGTGGGAAAGGGAGCCCCCTCCAACCTGCGAATCCCTTGTCAACAATATGTTGGTGGTTCCGGCAGTACCCGCTTGCATAAATATTTTCTTGAGCAGCGCAGGCATTGATTTCCCCCCTCCTTAATTTCTAGGAAGATAGATGCTTTGGGATGAATGGTAAACGAGCTTGTTCAAAACAAGCCTCTTCAAGATATTGATGGTGGCTTGCACAAAATGGCCACGACATGATGGATGTGTCAGCAAATCTCTCTAAACAGAGCTCTCTGTTCTGTTTTGGAGATCTTTTTCCATCCTGAAGAAAGCATCCATGTCCCAGAGGAGGGGCAGGAAGCCGATATAATTTGACAGTCTGTCATGGAAAGCAGATACTGTTTTTGAATTAGTCAGATCCAATGTGAGCTGTTTGCCGGTTTAGTGGGGCTCTTGAATGAATGTTAGTGGTGTGTGTGTCTGTGTTTAAACCTATCAGCTTCCTTCCCCACCAATAACCAAAGACTTCGCCTGTATGTACTTGTTCACATCTATGGTGGAGGTTAGCTGGGTCTCTTTTGCTCGTTCCCATCCGTGGGGTTGGAGGGCAAGCTGCAGAACTTCTAAAAACATAAATGAAATGCAAGCCACCCCATGTGTGTTTTCTCAGGTTTTGGCAAGTTGCTTGGGCAAGGGAATTCCATTCACTTCTCACAACTGGGTATTTCCCGAATTGAAACTGTCTTGCCAGGTGTGGAGCACTGGGGGGCCTCGACCAGAGAGAATGGGGCTCTTCCTGTCCAGTGCCTTCTCCAGCACTCTTGGCTCAGTTTCTCTGGACAGCCTTGGACATGTGGCTTTCACTTCCATTTTGTGTGTCCTCACCCCCCCCCCCAACTTGGCTTGGAAGGAACCCTTTCTTAGAAGCAAAGAAACTGGCCAGTGGGGCTGAATTAGCACAGGGGTTGGTCCACCCGTCTCTCATGGGTAAAGCAAGCATTGGTCCCATAATTTTCAGCAGTCAGTACTTGAAAAATGGACGAAACTCTCCTGCTAAGTTTTGAGTCTTGATATCATTTATTTGGAGTTGCCTTAACCCAAAGTGTTAAGTGTAAGGTAACAGCAATTTCTCCATATCCAAGAAACAGATCTCCAAATGGTTTATGATCTCAAAACTTGTGCATATATTGATTTGAGGCACAAATTGTTGAAAGCAGGTGGGGAGGGGGAACAGCAGGTGTGTTTTTCCCCTCACCATTTTTTTCCCAACTCCATCTTTTGATCTGCCAATATTATCCTTGATGTGACTCAACTCTTTCGAGGAGTGAGTGGGTAGACCTGTTAAGGAGAGAGGTGATGGCTGGCGAATGTTTGATTCTTTGAGCTCATCGAATTAAATGTAATGTTGTTTTTGGAGATAAGAGAATACTTTGTTCTTCTAAAGCAGCGGAGGGGGGTGGAATCCAATTATCACTTAGGACAGGTGTGTGTTTTCTAATCTTGGTGTAGCAAAACCCCAATTTCTCCTGTGTTGGTGTGAATTCTTTCTAGTCTCTTCACTCCCCTGAGTTCAGTCGAAGCTGTGCTTATGCAGTTTGGAGCTGCTCACTTTGGATTTTATTTACTTCAATTATACCCCACTTTTCTTCCCAATGGAGACACCAAGTGGCTTACAATATTCTCCCCTCCACCCTCACAACAGCCCTGTGAAATAGGTTAGACTGAGAGTGTAGTATGACAGTCTAACCGCTATACCATAAATATAGTTTAAACATATATTTAATATCAGCTTTCAAATATGGCTGCAAACTTTACTAGCCAAGAATCCATTATACTGGCCCACCTGGACTCTTAGACCTCTTTTACAGGGAAATCCTAAACAGAGTTTAGACTGGGCTTAGACCGAAATAACTCTGCTTAGGATTTCACTGTTAGTCATGGCTTAACAGGGGTGTACTTTTGCAATGCTCTTTTTGCCTGGCCACCTAAAGGAGATTTAGATCCCTGAGTTAATGTTGATGGTGCTGTTGCTTGGAGCGCCGTCTTCCATCATCTTTAGAAATTGTCTTCCCAGTTAGCCGTGCTTTTATAACCTCTAGACAAGACTACCACAGTGGGTTTTGCGGGGGGGGGGGGCTACTATTGAAGACTCTGGATGTTTCAATTGGTACAGGCATATATCTGTTAACCGGAACCAGCCGCCAAGTTCCTATTGTGCCAGTATTAAAATAGCTATTGTAATATTCCTGCTACATTGGCTGCCAAGTTGCTTCGAGCCCCAGTTCAAGGTGTAGGTGCTTGACTTTAAAGCCTGTTGCAGCCTGGGAGCTGCGCATCTGGCAGGTCGCCTTTCCCTCTGCGAACCCCGGGGGCCAGTTGCCATTCCTTGGCAGGGTCCTCATTCCAGCTGGCTCACACGAGAGCCTTCTCCACTGTCACCCTCTCTCCCACTTTGAGGAATGGTCTTCCAGGGGGAGGTTCAATTGTTTCTGTCCCTTAGAAGGGCATGACAATCTATATTATTTAAGCAAGCATTCTGTTGATGGTTTGCAGGCTGATTTCCGTTGTTGTTGTTGTTGTTGTTGTTGTTGTTTGTTATCACAGTCTGCCAGATGTTTGGCCTGGATTTTTTTTATCAAGATCTAAGATTTGAAATTCATCATCGCAGGGAGAAAACATACAAGGATTATTCCAGTAGTGATAGGAGTGCTTGGTGCGAGTCCAAAAGAACTAAGTAAACACCTAGGCGATACTGGCATGGCAGGATAACAACTGGCCTCTTGCAAGGAGCTGCGCTACTTGGAACATGCTGAATCCACACACCCGCGGAGCGTCCCCGGTGTTGCGCTAAATGTTCGCTAAACACCCGGAAGTGTAGCGTCTTTCTAGTGCGATTCGCTAGAATCGCGCTAGAAAGACGCTACACTTCCGGGTGTTTAGTGAACATTTAGCGCAATGCCGGGACGCTCCACGGGTGTGTGGATTCAGCCCATGTACTAAGGCAATTCCTCACTGACTCCTGTATGAAGCATGATGAACAGATGTTGTTGCCCCATTCCACCTGATGTTTGGGCTGGATTTCTTTTTGATCTGTCACCAACTTAGATTTTATCTAAGAATCTAGGAGTCAGTGAGGTATTTATTATTATTATTACCGTCATTATTTTAATCATTTTATTTTTGATCATCTTATTGTTGATATATTTTTCTGTTTATTGCTGACTGGATGGGATTGTCTGCCATGAAAACTTAGTTGCTGTTGGGAGGGCTGGGTAGACATTTAAAAAAAAAAATTGTGCAGCAGTAGCATTTCTCTAGATAAATTCTAAACCAGGGTTTTAAGACACAGAGAGCCCTGGCAGGAGAAGGGGAAAGACTGTGGCTTGGTGTGGCAGACTTTCACAAGGGGTTCAACTTGAAAATTCACCTTTCTGTGTCTTCTCTGCAGTGAGGTTGACCTTTCCCCCAACTCCGTTAATGTAATTTGGTAGAAATATTGTCGCTAAAAGGGACACCTGTTATCTGTTCATATCTCATCTTTTTCCAAGAAGTGAAAGCAGGAAACTTGCTAAAGAAAATGGGTGGGGCAACAACCAGTTCCTTGAACATTGTGTGTAAAGATGAAAAAGAAATAGGGAGTCCTGTGTTCAATTCCTGGCAGCATTGTGATCTCAGATATCTAGTGGTAGGAAAGACCCTTGCCCGAGACCTCCAAGAGGCCGGTCAGCAGACAGTACAAAGCTAGTTCATGGTTAGCATGCTTGGTTGTTCATAGGCTAGGCTTGTAGAATTGGGGCTTCATGGCTTTGTGGGATTTTGGGTTTGAATCTACCCTAACAAACTTTATCCAACTTCCCCACATTTTCTCTGCTTGTTTCTAACATCTCTTCTTTTATATGACAACTTTCCATGCAGCCCAGAAGGAATAGGCATGTTTTTTTTTAATACATGTAATAGCAGGCATGAATGTTAGTTGGATAAGTACGGCATGGACCCTTTTCCCTTTCAGCCTTTGTATCTTTATCCTCTCTCCATAAGCTTCTGAGGCTGGCTCTTCGGCATTTCCTAGAGGTGATACTGGCTTATTGAAACCTCCCTTGCAGGTGACCGGGTTTGCCAAGAGAGGAAGCTGAGGTTGAAAGCATACAACTAATAATGTTTAGGGGATCTGTCTTCAGCCCCCAAAGAGATTTCATGTGGCACCAGTATTGCCTGAGAAAGCAGGGCAGGGTTGTTAAAGAGCTGCTGTAGTACAGCGGTTAAGTGGTTGGGGCTGCAAATCAGCCCTCTAATGGTTCGAATCTCACTACTGCCATGAGCTCAGTAGGTGGCCTTGGGTAAGCCATTCCTCTCAGCCCCAGCTCCCCAGCTATATTTTGGAGATAATAATAACAGTAACTTGTTCACTGCTCTGAGTGAGGCACTAATCTGTCTAGAAGAGCGGTATGTAAGCGCAGTTATTATTATTAAAGGAATTTTTCCTGTTCGTCTATGGCAAGCAATTGTTCTTGCAGCCCGGTGTAGAAGCCCATTTGAAACAGAAAAGAGTTGCAACCCAGTCAACAAGGTAGATACAAAATAGCCGGCTGGAGAAGGAAGAATGTTGGGTAGTTGTTGTTTGTGGACCTCTTGCCAAGCTAAGCATCTGCCACTCAGTCTTCAAGACTTGTTACGTGGGCTTCAGAGCCGCTTCTGCTAAGGTGAACCAGGCGTGAGGATTGTCTGAAAAGCCATCTGTGCTTTGCTTGCATGCTCGCTTACTCTCGATCCCGTATCGATCCCGTACAGTTGAGCGCTGCATCCAGTTGTGTTTTTGTTCCTGCAGAGGTTTATCAGTGATGGTGCCAGGCAGTTACAGTTCCCATTTGCAATCTCATTGATTTCCACTCCTCGAATTCTGGGTGTGGAATATGCTGTGCTTCAAGCTGCCTGATAAGGTCCCTGGTTTCCTAGCAACCCCACAGGTCTGCAAGAGTAGAAACTTCCCCAGCTGCAGCCCGAAGGTAGCTGGAATGTCTCCCAAATTAGCACCTTTTTAAAAGAAGGTCAGGTGCTGCTCCTCCATCCAGCCCGGTTTGATCAGCAGGCTCTGTGCTAGCTGACAATTAAAACGGTTGGGCACCAAAGTGAGTGCAGGAGAAAATTTGTTCTGCTATATCTAAACTCTGGGTATTTTTCTTTCTTTAGACTTTGGTCATTCTTGGGCATGGCCACACCATGTGTCATTCTCCTCACTATACTTGGAGCAGAAGTAGCCAGCAAGTCCTCTGAAAGTTTGGTATGTATCATGCATTGCAATCAACCTAAGTTTGATCACAGGCATGTTTGTATACAGTTAGGCTTACCAACTGGTTGGGGCAGGGGGGGCTGTCCTGTGCCTTTGAGCTGCAGAAACCAGCCAGAAGGGCTTTCCACAACCCCTTGTTAGTTGCAGAGGCACATACTGCCTTCAAAATGACAGCTACAGAAGCCAGTTCAAAAGTTTGCAGCCCTAAATGTACCAGATCTTGCTGCACCTCCAAGTTTTTTTTTATTTGGGTTGAATTTTTTTAAAAAAAATTAAGAAGTCACCCAGGCACACACAACACCATTGTATCTTCAAATGAATGAGAGACGTACAAAATGTTCAAAACCATGGCTCTACCCATTAACATTTATTTCTGCGAAGGATGCCAGTAATGAAAGGAGTGATGCATGAGTTAAAAAGGTGGGAGGGAGACCTTGGGAAAAACCAAACAACTGCAGAAGAAAGGACCCAAGTAAAATCAATTGGCTGTATTAAAGAATAAGCAGGATGAGAATGTAAGCGATCACAGAAATAAATGTAGAACGACATAATACGGAGCAATAAATATAATTGTAACTGTGTGATAAGTGTATTGTAGAACAAATTAACGTGTCATACTGAACAATGGAATATGAATGTAACTGATGAGTTCCCTATCAGTTACAAGCAACTTCTTCAGATAGCCACACTCAGTGATTAGTTGTTCATCCTTGTGATATTCACTTCAGGCGTGTAATCAAGCTGGCCTCAACGTGAAATAACCATCTTTCAGTCTTCTTTTATAAAAACTAATGATAACATAATCAAAGGAGGCTTTAACATCTTAAAATACTCTCTTATTTTGTGGACGCTTCCTTGAATTCTTATGTGCACGGTACGTTCTGCCGTTTTCCAGCAATGAACTAAAATTGCACCACTTACTGGCTACTAATATCTCAGCAGCTGTTCCTGGTGTAAGTCAACAGCTTTGCTTTATACATCATTTTAAATGGCCTAATAAGATGAGATGGGGTTTAGGAGCTGATGAAAAATGAATTTCTGGAAGAATCCTCTTCCAAAAGAAGTTTTATTTTGAGGGGAATTCCATCATGCGTGAATAAACTCCGCTTCGATCATCACATTTCCTTTCTGCATTTTGCGATAGTTGACTCAGTCCTAATTATGTACCGAACAGACCGAATTTGCCATCGGCTTCCAGAGCAACATGGCCCACGCACATCACTTAAATAGTTTCTCTATTTTTTTTTCTTCCTCCTTTTGGCAGATGGATGAAGCCTGTTCTGATTGTTACAGGTTTGATTTACAAAGCCGACCGAGGCTGGATGATATACTCTTTCCCCCCCCCGCCCCCCCATGCGTGCTTTTAATCTTCTTACCTGTTTGTTTGCTGATGACTCATCATATTTAGCTGCAGTTACTGCCTCAAAGGATTGGGGCGGGTTATTGTTATTACGCAACATGACAAGAATTCCCTGAGCTGGAAGCTTGCGATCTAAATTTAGAAGAAGCCACCCTCTGCTTTTGCCTGAGGAAGTGCCCTTCTCTCTACAAGCCCAGGTTGCCTCTAGTACACTGCAGTTTTAAACAGAAAAAATCCCATCAGCGCTGGCTCCGTAGTGTAATAATAATAATAATAATAATAATAATAATAATAACAACAACAACATTCGATTTATATACCGCCCTTCAGGACAACTTAATGCCCACTCAGAGCGGTTTACAAAGTATGTTATTATTACCCCACAACAATCACCCTGTGAGGTGGGTGGGGCTGAGAGAGCTCCAGAGAGCCGTGACTTGCCCAAGGTCACCCAGCTGGCTTCAAGTGGAGGAGCAGGGAATCAAACCCGGCTCTCCAGATTAGAGTCCCATGCTCTTAACCACTACACCAAACTGGCTGTACAATGTTTCATAGGCAAATAGATGGCTGTATCGGCAATGGCTTAGTTCTTTGACCCGGGATTACAGTCCTAGCCTCGCCCCCCCGCCCCCACAGTGTTTACACTTTTCTGTAGCTTTCTGCTGCATCCGCATACTCTGCAACAGCTGGTCCCTTTCTCTGATTTAAAAGCCAAAATTGGGATGGTGAGAGAGAGCCTCTTATAGCTGAATTCTGCCCCAGCAGGTGCAGGACGGCATGCTGTGAATTGCCTAGCGCAGGGAAATTGGTAAACAGGGACATTTGGAGCATATGGGTCTCCTTTTTAATTTTATCCTCACAACAGCCTTGTAAGGTAGGTTCCGGAGAGAAACTGGCCTAAGGTCAGCTCGATGGCTGAATGGGAAGAATACTTCTAAGGTGGGCTACAACCAGTGGAAACCAATCCACTGGCTGAAAGATTCTAGAAGGCATTCAGTGTCCAAGGACAGGAAATAGCCAGAAAGAGTGCCAAGTTCTTGCTCTGGAATAACCTAGATTGGTGTCTTTGGCGTGCCAGCTTTCAACTTTCACAGGCTATTTCTTCAGAAGTCTGTGTTCCATCCAGTCAGAAGCAGAGCTTCCTGAATCTGTTTGCAGTCCCTTCCTGTACAGGCGCTAGGGGAGGAGGGGGGAAAGTCCTTTTTAAATTGTTGTATTTGTGATACTACAAGATGCAACATTGTCGGATCCTCTTGTTTCCTTGAGACATGAACTATAAATGTGAGAATAAATGATTTAAATTATTTTGACTTGTTCATCATGGGCCATTGACCATTTGCGAGTTGCGGCAAGCAAGAACTCTGCATGTTTTGTCATCTTCTACAAAGCGTCAACAAACAAAACCAAGAGGCCAGAAGAAATGAATTTTCCTTCCAAGTGCCCATCGATATCACCTTCTGCTCAATGTCTGCATGCAGGAGATGGTGCAAAAGAAGCCCAGGGAACAGTGAGAAAAAGCAACTTAAACAAAAAAAATCTTGTGTAGGTGAGGAGTCAGGAATGATCCAATTGTAAAACCTGGTTTAACTGCTTTGAGAATTGCAGGCTCGGTTTTCGTGGGCTTATGCAGTTATTTCCTAATGAGCCTTCTAAGTTTTCATTCTGACAGTCCAGGCTCCAGTCGAGTCTCATTTGAATTGTAAATGTGCAGGAAAGGATCGGCAATTCTTCTTTTATAGATTCGCGAAGTGGGCTAATGTGCAGTCAGGCCATTAGTCCCTCCAGCCCCGTATGCTCTGCCTTTACAAGTAGCTGCCAGGATCTCAGGCAGAGAAAGAACTTTCCTAGCACCTCTTTAACTGGAGGTGCCTGGAACCTGTGACCTTGTGCATGCACACAAGACATGTGCCTCCAGTCACTGAGCCACAGCCTTTCTGTGGGGCGCACACTGCTTCCGATAAGCCAAGCAGGCCTCTCCCAGAATTCTGCTGTGCAGACGCCTTTAAGAATGGAAAAGGCAGGGCTGAGGTATCTTCAGTAGAATTGGCTCATAACATTAAAAATAAACTTGGCGTGAGCCCAATAAAACAGTGCTTTTTTTTTAAAAAAAAATTCTAATTGGTAGTGAGAATTGCTAGTTTTCAGGCACTGCTTTTCTTAATCCTTTGCGGAAAGCTTTTATGGGGAGATTTTGGGCCAATTTCCTGTCAAATTGCGAACAGGGATACATATGGCAATAGAGACTGACTGTCATTACAATCTGGCCTCATCACAACCCGTTCCACAAAGGAGAGACTCCCCACACACTTGCGTGTGCACGCAGACACTCGCCTTCCCTCCTCCGCTGCCGCATCCCCCTGTTACTTTCAAAATGTCACCCACGGGTGTTGACAAGATATATACAGAGCTGTTTGTAGGGTCTGGTTCCCCTTCAGTAGCATTCGCGCTTAAAGAAGGGGCCGTACACATGTGTGTCTTCCTCCGTGCATAGCAGCATCAAATGAGCAGCATTGAAAGCACAATATGTCACTAAACCTCGACGGCTGTATTCTGTGGCTCTCTGAAGCTGAATCCATGTGGTGGTTTGGAGGGAGATAGGGCGTACACGAAGCCTCTTCTCAGCTTAGGCCCGGGGTCTGATGCTAGGTATCTTGTGCTAAGGGAAGAAATCAGCACAGGACAGCAGGGGACCAGAATGCAGGCTGCCTCGTTTCTTTTAAAATTCGACAAGGGCAGTTTAAGTGCTGAGCTCTGATCAGTCATCCCAGCGTCATCTTTGCACTCCTGGGCCAGAACACTGTATCTCTGGCTGTCGAACCCCTGATACTCCATGTGCATCTTACAGAACACGTGCTAAAATGGTGCTTGCACCTTTTCGATGGAGTCGCACGTAAAGTTCGTGTCTGTGTTATGCTTGACCCCCTTCCCCACCAAAAAAACACTGTGGGGACACGATTTGGGTAGAAAGGTGACCTATAAATGTTTTAAATAAATAAGAGGAGTTAGCCGTGTTAGTCTGTAGTTGCAAAATAGTAAAGAGTCCAGTAGCACCTTTAAGACTAACCAGCTGCATCTGACAAAGACAGCTGTGGTTCTCGAAAGCTTATGCTACAATAAAGTTGGTTAGGCTTTAAGGTGCTACTGGACTCTTTGCTATTTTAAATAAATAAATAACCCAGACTGTTGGCATCAGCTAAAACAACACAAGCCAGTTCGGTGTAGTGGTTAAGAGCAGCAGGACTCTAATGTGGAGAACCAGGTTTGATTCCCCACTCTTCTGCTAGAAACAGACCTTGGGTCAGTCACAGTTCTCTCAGAGCTCTCTCAGTCCCACCCACTTCACAGGGTGATTGTTGTGAGGATAATAACAACACACTTTGTAAACCGCTCTGAGTGTGGCATTAAGTTGTCCTGAAGGGCGGTATATAAAGCGAATGTTGTTGTTGTTGTTAAAACAGAGTGCAAGCTTTTGAATTCTCCAGAGCTTCCCCAGGCCAGATGTTAGGTAACCCAGGACCAAGCCTGTCTCTCACCACCAGAGGGCACTGTAGGAGAACACAGTGATTCTCCTACCAGGTTGGTGGTGAGAATGAGAAAGGCCGTTTCCACACATGTTGAATAATGCACTTTCAATGCACTTTAGTTATCCTTTAGAAGTGGATTTTTTGTTCCACACGTGGAAAATCAGTTACAAATGTTCACTAAAGCGTATTGAAAGTGGATTATTCAACGTGTGTGGAAACAGCCCATGTGTGGAACAAAAAATCCACTTCTAAAGGATTGTGAAAGTGCATTGAAAGTGCATTATTGAGCGTGTGTGGAAATGGCCAAAGTAATCTTTTCGGGTTTTTTTTTTTTTTAAGTACTATGCTCATTGCTCCCTCCAGCAAATAGATTTGGGGCATATCTGGGTCACAAAAGCCTCAGTCGGAGCATTCTTTCCATTAGGCTGTATTCCAACTGCAAGATCAAGATAACGCAACTGACAGCACCCAAACGTAACACTTTGTGCATCAGACGAGGAGGGCTCCAGCCCACGCAAGCGCCAGCTGCAGTAAACTGGTTAGGCTCTCTGTTGTGTTGAACGGCAAACGCGGCTCCCCCTCTGGCATTCTTCTTGTGAGAATGAATTGTTCTCCCAGGCCCCCGCCCCACCTTTTCTGAATGTTTTCCAAATTCTTTAGGCGAAAGTGTTGTGTGTTCTCTATCCACAGCTCCCACCTGTCAAGCTGCTCTCCAGCTGATTTGCCCCAGTTGCTTTCTGCTGTGTGCATGGGGTGTGGCAACAAAGCCAGAGCTGGGCTGTAATTCTTCTGGTGCCAGAAAGTGTTCAGGTGGAGAAGAGAATTTCAGGGAAATAACCTTCTCTTCTTCCCCTACTCAAACCCACCCCTCTGTCTTCTCCGTCTCTTAGGAATCAGAACTCGAATGTTGTGTGGATACAATGGAGGTCAATACCACCTGCCTAGCCAACAGCCAGTGCCGTCCAGGTAGGTTAGCCACATTGCCCCGAAGGCGGAGGTGGTGGTAAAAGCAAAGCTGATGGTAGTGACCAGTAAAGCTGCCTGCCCTTCTCGGAAGAATGGGGTGTTCAAAAGGGCAGAGCTAGCGTGGGTCAAAGGTTTGGGAAAGCAGGGGGCAGAAGCGAGGGGTGGCTGGAAACTGGAGTTGGAAGAGGAAATTTGTGTAGGTGTGTGAGAAGTGGCTGGAGGCAGGAGTCTGAAAGGAGAAAGAAGAACATGGCTGTTCTCATGTCCAGCATGGAACAGCATTTAGTACTGGCACACCACAGATCTACTCCAGTCTTTGTCACGTTGGGCTTGTTGCTTACGCTCTGCCTAGCCTACCTCACTGGGTTATTGTGATGGTTTGAATAGTGCAGAAGAGAACCATGTATGCACCAACTGGAGGAAGAGCAGGATAAAAATGTGGGGATAGAAACGGAGCTTGCTTAGCTCCTTGTAATGTAGCAAACTTGCCAGGAGATGTCATCCAGAAGAAGCTAGCTGCTTTCCCCCCGGGTTGTTCTCCAGAGTCGTTCCTTACCCAAAGGAAAAATGGGTTTCTTTTCATGTATGTTTCCAAGTGCCACAGCAACTCTGGCCAAACAGTGTGGGTCACTGAGCTCTCAGACTGGCAAGACGCTGGTCCTTCTTAAAACGCTTATAAATGTTGTCCTCCCATTTCCCCCCCCCACCCCATGCTAACTCAGCTAATAACATTCTTCCCCCCCCCCCCGTGCACAAAGCAATCTAACACGGAGACACAAAATGGTTGCCAATAAATTTCAGATTTCAATTTTTCATATCAATCCTCAAAAGGTTAATCTATCACAGTCTGTGGTGTCAGTAAAAAAGCTTTGTTGTTCTTCTTTCCTTCCTTTTTTTTTTTAGTACTGTCAGAAAGCTTTGCCCTCCTACTAGGACCATTTTTATGTTTAGATTAAATGTCAGATGCAATTTATCATCAAGGGCATCTAATGTGCGGCTTCCTGCTGAGGAAAAACTGAGCAACTGCGTTTGGCCTCCCAATCTCTGCCTCGTTCATGATATCTTTTATGCAATAATTGATCCCTGGTTTTGGCTCACGGCCCTGGGGCAACTCTATTTTGTTGAGGGGGGAGCGCTCTGCTATATTGACCCCTTTGGGCACTTAAAGTCCAGTAAGCTTACACGGCTGACCAACTTCAGCTGCTGACTGAAAATCATTAGCTTTATTTTGCTAAAAATGTTATTTGCATAATGAGATGGATAAAAAGGTTCGTTGAGAAACCTCCGATTTAAATGCTAGAAGCAGAAATGGTTTTTTGCCACTTGTGTTGCGGGATTAGACCAAAAATCTCTCCGGTCTAGTCTTTTGCTCCCAATGGCCAGTTGGACATCTGTGGGGAAAACCTAAAAAAGGCAAAGTGGTTGTAATGTTGGGTTTGGGGCCAGGAAACCGAGGCTCAATCCCTACTCTACCCTACAGCTCACTGAGTGCTTGTGGGCCAGTTGCCGCCTCTCAGCTTGGCCTACCCTGCCGGGTGGTGTGGGAGGGCAGAACTGAAACAGGGAGGCAAGTAGAAGCAGTTTGTGGTACAGGGCGGACGGTTCTGTTGTTTCGAAAGCCACACCAGGTTGAGCATCTTGGCACACTGGAGTGGACAAGAGCCACTTCCGAGTGCGCTAGGAGAAGTTCTGCAGGAGTCATATCAGGGAAAGAGCCTTTCGGCAAACGAAACCAGTTCCACACAGCGCTTGATTGCATGGGAGGGGGGGCTTGGCCGCTTCCCCCGCCAGTTTGAGCTTAGCTTGCTTTTCCCCCTACGCAGGCTGCTACAGGCGGTGGAATGAAGATGGCAGCAGCAGCTGCATCAAATGCGAGAACGAAACGGGCCTTGCCACACCGGCTTACAATCTTACCGATTGCCGAAATAGTGAGTCGCTAGATTCCCTTCCTCCCTCGATGGCGGTTGCACAAGGGACTAGAGTTGCCAACTCCTGGAGATATGAGGGTACTGGAGCCTGGGGTGGACACGGTTTAGAGAGGGGCGGGAGCTCAGTGGGGTATAATGCCTTAAAATCCACCCTCCGAAGGAGCCATTTTTCTCCAGGAGAACTGATTGCTTTCGTGTGGAAGCCAGTTGTAATTCCGGGAGATCTTCAGGCCCCACCTGCAGGTTGGCAACTGTACAAGGGAATAGATGGTAGGGAAAATGTCTTGGAAGAGGTCCTGGGAGAAGCCCCTTTCTTTCGCTTTTTTCTCGGGTACTCTGCTATTTTCCCATTCCCTGGAACTGCTGCCTCCTGTCCTTGTCATCCCAAAAGGATCCAACAGAGGTCACCCCAGAGCAGTTGAAAGCGAAACAAGAGGCCGGCGCAAAGCCCAAAGGCAGCTTTGATGGTTTGTCGAGAAAGAAGGTGGGAGGACAGGTCTAGGAAGCCCCCGGCTCGAATTTCACCTCTGCCGTGAACTTGGTTTGTCCAGCCAGGCCAGCCATCCTAAGCGCCACTCCTCGTCAGTAACGTGGCAATGATACCGGCTGTTCTGTGGAGCATACTGTACTGTCATTCTTGAGGACTACATAGATGTCACTCAGTATTGGACACCCAATGAAGCAGAAGGCCAATTCACAACTTCCAGAGATTATGATCATAGATCCAGAGGAGTTAGCCCTGTTAGTCTGCAGTTGCAAAATAGTAAAAAGTCCAGTAGCACCTTTAAGACTAACCAACTTTATTGTAGCATAAGCTTTCGAGACCCACAGTTCTCTTCATCAGATGCATCTGATGAAGAGAGCTGTGGTTCCCGAAAGCTTATGGTACAATAAAGTTGGTTAATCTTAAAGGTGCTACTTGAGAGATTATGATGGTATCCAAAATAAGCCAATGTAGTGCAATCTTCATCCTTTCTGGGCCCCAGGACCCACCTTTAACCCTCAGGGATCAGGTACAGTAGGACTCACAGAGCTGAAAGGCACACAACAGGAAGAAAAGGAGCCAAGGGTTACAAGGCCAGCATTGCAGGCAGCCAATGCAGAGAACTGGGAATGAGAAAAGCAAGCTGAGCATCTAGAGGGGTTGTGTAGTGAGGAATAAGCCAAGGCTCAAGTCAGAGTTATGGTGGAATTCTGTCCTGCACTGAGTAGTCTTCTTGCTGCTCCTTTGAGCATGCATGCTAAGAGAGGCGGGTGTGCCTGTGTGTGGCAGTGTTGTTCTTTGTGCGTTTGCAGTAGCAGCTGGCGCTTCCAAACAGGAGCAAAGAAAGATGGCTCACCTGAGGATCCTAATCCAAGGGTGGAAGGCCACTCCTTTAAAACGTTGGATGAGGACTGGGAAGATCAAGGTTCAGCCATGAAGTTTATTGAGCCGTTACAGTTGTTCTCTCTCAACCTTACCCACCTCACAGGGATGTTAGAATAAATTTAAGGACCGGCTAGAAAAATGTGGTCACTGTCAACCCCTTTTCATACGTTTCATTCCACCATGCACAGCTACAGTAAACAAGATGCAAGGGGGGAAGATAAGGACTTTGGAAGCTGAATCAAGGGGCGGCCAGAGCATTAGAAGTTTAGAACCATGTGCCAGACTCTTCTTGCCTGAGGCTAGGGAGTTTGCAAAGTCCTTCTGCTGCAAAGCTGCCCTTAGGCCAGTCAGGTACACTCAGCTCCTCAGGGTCACTCTAGATGTTACTTCTTTTACGAGTTCGCCACTGAGCCCACCCACGCTCTGGGCAGTCAACACAGCAGCTCCGGGAAATGGTCTCTATAAAAAACGGAGCGCGCAAATGGGCTCGGAGAGCTGCCACTGGAGAAGGGAGAGCTCCTGCCTTTCCCCCCAAGCAAAAATAATGCGAAGGGGAGACATTTCACTATTTCTGCTGCTCCACGTGCAGGCATTGTGTGCACGTGTGGTAGAGAAACAGGAAAACACCCCCCAAAACACCCACTGTTTTCGCATGGGGAAAAACGCTTGTGGGGGGAAGACGGGAGCTCTCCCTTCCCTGGCAGCAGCTGTCTGAGCACAAGTTCGCTCTGTGGCAAACTCATAAAAAAGTAGCGTGTTGAGTGAACCTTAGAGGAAGGGGGGAAGGAATGGATGGATTCTTAGATTAATAGATGGTGTGGCCAGGAGCTGCAGCAGGCCTACACTTCTTACCTCCGTTTCAGAACAGCAGTGGAGGCTGCATAGCAGTCTTGGATGTATCTTGCTGGCCTGATACGTGGGCTTCAGAGCTAGTCTGTGCCTGAGGGGTAGGAATGAACTGGGCTTCTTCAGATCTGATGGGTAACGGATTGCTTGTGTTTCCCCTGGATTTTTTTTTTAAAGCTGAAAACAAAACCAGCGTGCTGGCGGGAAATGAATTGCAGCCCATTCCTTGCCATACTAGCTTTCTGCTTCTCTGGAGGTGGGAACCCTCAAAAATGGCATCCTCCACCTTCAGTCAGAGGCGTCGTAGTCCATTCCTGTCTCTTCTTGACTCTCCCTTCTGCTCCACACATAGACCAAGTGCTTCTTAATAATGCAGTTTTCCCCTTTCATCTTACAGGTGATGCCAGAGGTATGAACTCCCAAATTAATTCAACTAGCATCTCCCCAGTTCCACAGAGCACAGGTGAGTAAAGCTCTGCTGTAGACGCTTACAGTGAAATCCTAAGCAGAGTTACACTGGAGTAACTCCCATGAGTGTGTGAGTGAGTGTGTGAGTGAGTGAGAAAATGTGCCCAATATGTTGTTTTATCAGTCTCCATCCTGCTATTTTCAAGCAACCTCACTGACTGCCTAGTTGTTTCCCAGTTCTCTTAAAGGTTTTTTCCCCTTTGCATTATTATTAAGGTCCTTAACAAGCCAGGATCCATGTGTCTAAAGGCCCACCTCTCCTGGTATGGGCCCAGGGCACTCTTTGGCATCTACCCAGTGGTTCCCTGCCTCAGCTAATACATCCTGTCCCAGGAATTGAGCTTCTCTCTAGTATTGACCTCCAGCTATGGAACAAATTAAGGATGTTTGGTAGCCCTCCCCCCCTCTTTTAATAGCCTTTACCTGTCCGTTGCGTTTTCATTGTCTCCCTGAGAACGTCGTATGTACTGGGGCAAAGTAAGTCCTGACCTTTGGGTGCCAGGCCACACACGACCATCCGTGCTGAACCGTGCTTGCGCAGTCATCCTGATTTCCCCCTGCACAGGGCGGCCAGAAGTGGCAGCTTCTCTCATCTTTGGGACGTTCTTTATCAGCCTCTTCCTCATAATGTGCGTTGCTTCGTTCTTCTACCTCAAACGTGCCAATAAACTTCCAAATCTCTTCTACCGACGAAGCAAAGGTAACCTTAACCTCCTTTCTTACAGTAAAAAAACCCTTCCAGATCAGACTATCAAGTTCAGCGTTTTGTTTCAGTTCAGGGGGGGCTGACTTCATGCTCTCTCCACTATTGCTGGTCCTGGTATATGGCCTCTGTACATGGAGGATCCATTCCTAACGGGAATGGCCAATAAGAACTCCCTTGCTGGGCCAGACCCCCCCCCCCCCGTTCCCAGGGCCCAGTGTTTCGTTTGCACTGCCTGCCTCTGGGGAGCTTCCAAGCAGGATGTGAAGGGGACGGCCTTCCACTGTTGTGCGTCCCCTGCATCTGGCTAGGGAGCTCCAGTCGTGTTCCGCTCTTGCTGCTATTGAGCTTGCGTGAGCTGTCATAGCACAGAAGAAAAGCTCGGCTGGATCAGACCAAAAGTCCGTCTCACCTGCCCTCCCGTTTCCAGCCACAGCCAGCAAGGTGCCCCTTGGAAGCCCAAAGCCTTTCCCCTGTTTTGTTCAAAGGTAGACTGCCTCTGATTGGGGGTGGGAAGCTCTGCTTAGTTGTCTCCTGCGCAGAGCTGCTGATGAATCTTTTATTGTTTGAATTATTTTTTGCTAATGCCGGTGGCCATTACTATGTCTTGTGGAGGGGAGTTCTCTAAGCTTGTGATATATTGAAGAAACACTGATGGTCAACTCCCCTGAGGGCAAGAATAAGCATCCAGCACCAGGCAGTCTTGTCTGTGGCGCTTGCAACTAATACACACCACGGTAGCTGGTCTTAAAGTCACTAAATACTTTTTTCTTTGTTGTTCTCTTTTAACCGCTTTAGCATCTGTTGTGCAGTCCGCTGAATCGGTAAGTTAAAAAAAAAAACATTCTTCAACCGACCTAACATATTTAGCTGTTGATCTCTTCTTATTTACTTCTCCTTTACTGACTTGACTTGTTAAATTGCATGATTTGTTTGGATTGTCTTGGTCGGTTTTGTTTTGTTGTGAGCCACCTTGAGTGGGTCTGGAGAGGCAATGTACAAATTTCCTGGATAAATAACGTAGAGAAGTACACACACGTGAGCTACGAACTTGGAGTACAAATCTAGGCGTAAGCTTCAGTGCAATACCTGTGCAGGGGCCTAATAAGACGCAGATGCATGTGATTGCACAATCATTTCTGTTCAGAATTGGTTTTAAAGAAACACTAGTGCGGGAGACTCAGTTTGAAAGTGGAATTGTGTTGGGGTGCAAGGCTGTCTCCCTCAACCATTTTTTAAAATGATTGAATGGACATCCAAATAATGCCATTGGAAAAAGTAGGATTGTCATGGTAGGACTAGAAAAGATCAAGAGTCCAGTAGAGCACCTGTAAGACTAACAAAATTTGTGGTAGGGCAGGAGCTTTCGTGAGTCACATCACATGTCTTCAGATACAGCTAGAAAGCTGTACCCTACCACAAATTCCATTAAGTCTTATAGATGCTACTGGACTCTTGATCTTTTCTACCACTACAGACAAACACGGCTATCCATCCTTCCTGATCTATCTGCATAGTAGGACTATATCACAACTTTTTTTACTTGCATGTTGAATTGTTCCTTCGTGACTTTCTCCACTTCCAAGCCCCCCACCCCCCCACCCCACCCGGTGCCAACTTGTCAAATACGTTTTATCTAAAGACTTATTAAAATCCCACTTTCCTCTTTCGACGAGTCCTCGAGCTGGCTTCCAAAGATTCTAAATCTCACTGATTAAAGCAATAAAATTGATCAGCGGTACAGTTGAAGTTCCGGTTGTGGGGTGTGGGGGCCTAAAGAAATTCATTGCTATTAAAAGTTCGGATGAACAGAGTAGGATTAAAAATGTAACAGGTCGACAACATCCCTCCAGGGAGGGTGTTTGAAAGCCACAGCTCCACCATCAAAAAGGTCCTCTCTCCTCTAGCCAGCTTCTTAACATTTGAAGGAAGAAGCACTAGAGAGATCTGTCTTGGAAAATGTTTAAATTTCTGAGCAGATTCGTGTTGGAGGAGGTATTCCTCCAGATACCTTGGTAACAGACCAAATTAGCTCCTGGCAGCTGGAGAACGAACAGTCATGGAAGGACTGTGCCACCTTGTTTTTTTTTTCATGCCGGATTGGCTCTTCATTACACCCCTGAAGCTCTAAGAGACCTTCTATCTTGTCTTTAGCAGAAAACTTGCTATCGGCAAACTTTGCAAAACCCCAATCTTCCTTCTGTCTCCACAGGCATCAATGTTATCTCCACCTTCTTCAGGTAAGGATCACCCTGTCTCGTTGGCTTGAGCTTCCAATTAATCCTATAGTCAAACGGCAGCAAGAAATAATAAAACAAAAACCTCACGTAGAAATTGTCACTTTAAATACATGTTTTCAGGTTGTGGAATGCCAGTTTCAGTTTGTTTGCTTTTTTTAGATGCTCTCGTGCTATATAAAGAGCGAAGGCAGGGAGGGGGAAAACCCCATCTTGACAGCATCTGCAATGTTAACTCTGCTAATCAGGCCTCTCTCCCATCATAAACGGGAAAAGTTATATTGCCTTGTGAAAGGTTCTTTTCCCCCCTTTAACTGCATATTTGGCGCTTAAAAGAGATATGGTTTAAAAAGAGATGGATTTCAGGAAGTGAGGGATTTTTTTATAGGTTTTCAAAAAAAGAGAATTACTGAGGTAGGTTGTGGGGGACTGCTGCTGGCTCGGGCCGTCTCGAAGGCTCCCTGGTGGCTCGTTTCCAGACTTGGTAGATGGAAACATGCTGCGCCATTTGAAACTGATGGCACATGGAATGTGAAAATTATAGCGGGTGATTTGATTTCATCCCCATCCCTTTCTCTTTTTTTATTGGGTACTTTGAATAAGCATATGAAGTTCAAGATCAGCCTTTCTTACCTAAAGAAGCAGCATGTGGTCTAATCGGAATATGTCTTCCCCCCAAACTTTTGTCCTTAAGACTCCTGCTCTTAGTATACAGTTTTGGAAATCAGTCTAAGGGCAGGTGAAACGTTCTCTGTCCACAAAGGCTAGGAAGTGTGGCTTGCTCCCCCCGCCCCCCGCTTTCAGATCTTACAGCTGTCAGTTGGAGGCTTGTGTATTTTTAAAGCCTTGATTTTGTTAGAACAACATGGAATTTACTTAATCCACAGGGGCTTTGTTCCAAAAATTGCCACTAATTATAACTCTTAACAAAACAAATTGGGTTAGGGTGGTCGCTTCCCCCCCCCCCCCCCAAGCTGATCATAACGGTGCCTTTGTGTCTATTGTTGCAGTGCGCAAGCCCCGGTACGTCAGGAGAGAACGATCACTCATGTCATCTGGCACCAGCACCACCATCTCTGCGGAAACGAGGGTCAGCAATGTGTAGCGGACAGCGTTGTCCCCCCGTGATTTGTAAATACTGGCGCAGCTGAATGTGCACACCAACTTCAGCCAAGTGCCAGGAAGAACACCCAAAGTAGCTAGCTGGGAGGAAAACAAAAATGAGTCGGTAATGCCCGCAGACAGTGGGCTTGGGTCAGCGAGCAGAGAACGAAGAAATGTGAAATACAGGGTTTCTCTTCAGGAGCGAGCCAGTTCGGTGAACGGCTCTCGGTGGGGCTGCTGAGTCGATCTTCCTTTTGGAATTGTAGCATTGTGTCAAAAGAATCCGCTCCTTCAGGGAGGACACTGCAAGTACAGCAGACAACTTCTCCAGGGGCGCCATCGTCTCTCCGGCTGTTGAAGTGGGGACCTCAGTGCAGTCGGGCCACACAGTGGGCGGGCTGCCATGTGGTGCCCGTTTTTTAAAAAATTTTCATTAACACAAAGTGCCATGTTCTGACGCTTGCAGGAGGCGTTTGGTGTCTCCTAATGCAAAAATGCTGCATGCCTCTTCAGGAGGAGTCCTGAGATCGGGGTTGCCTCCCCAGCCAGAGACTGCCCTTCCCCTTCCCCCCCCCCCAGTTGTTTTTAAGTCGGTTCTGAACGAGGCCTTAAGTGCATGGCAGTGCTGGCCATCAGCTGAGCAGAAGACGTTTTTGTTTCCTTCTGCCCCTCCAATCTTCATTTCCAGAGGACAAGAGTTCCTTCACTCCTCCGCAATGCAAGGTTGAACCGGAGCTGCACAGATGACTGCTTTAAGTATGGGAGGGGTAGGTCTACTACCTACAGTGGTGGTGCTTGTGAAACTGTAGACCCTCCATTCCTCTCCCCAGATAAGCAGGGTGGATTTTTTTATGGCCAAACCTGAGTGAACAAGAACCCAATCCAGACTGTGTCTCTAGCAGCCTCTGGTCCCAGGATGTGGAGGAATACAAATGTTGGAATGGGCGATCCATTTCTGTTTCTATTTTTCACGCGC
Organism: Eublepharis macularius; assembly: GCF_028583425.1. Classification (NCBI taxonomy): domain Eukaryota; kingdom Metazoa; phylum Chordata; class Lepidosauria; order Squamata; family Eublepharidae; genus Eublepharis; species Eublepharis macularius. The sequence continues at coordinate 4,249,144 of NC_072806.1, forward strand.
GCAGCGCGCGCGCGCGCACACACACACACACACACACCCCTCCCCTCAGCTACCCTAGACAAGGCCCGGTGCCTCTGTGTTTCGTCCAGTGGTGGTGATGTGGTTGAGCATTTCCAGGCTCCCCCCACCCCAGCCCTCTTACTGATTTCTCCCTCGGACTACATTATGCACAGATTCCACAGCCCAAGTATTTTTTCCCTTTAGCCATCATTCAAAGCTCAGTAGGTCCTTCCTACCTATACAGAGGAGGCTTTGGGGTCAAGAGGGAATGCAAAGATGTTCTTTTCTTTTATGGAATCTATTTTTGATGACTTTTGTACAACATAGCTTTTGTCTCGATTGAAATTCTTCTTCCAGAGATGAAAGCATCCCCAGTGTTTTGTTTTTAAAATAAGTTTTGATGTAGCTCAGGCCAAATGGAGAGGGATAAAACCAGCAAAGGAGAAGGAGAAACCAAGTTTCATGAGTGGCGGTTTTCATGTGCCAGGGTGGAAATGACACCCCTGCCCCGAGGTGGCATTTCTGAGTTATTTGCATGGCAGGCTCAGACGTTTGTTTTCACAGAGGGCAGAGGAGGCGATCAGACCTTTCTCTGGGCTCTACTGCTTCTAGCTGCAGGTGGAGATTCACATGAAAGAATGCTTCTGGAAACACACCGTGTTGAAGGAGAGAGTCTAGCTCAGCGGACTCCATTACATGTAGGTAGGAACTTCGCTCTCCCACCACCCCTGGGAGCTGCCACCTGAAAGTGGTGCAGTCCAGACCTGGCTTTACACTGCTCTGTTCTTTGAGAACCAGGCTTCTCTAGGGACAGGGAACATTTCCACCCAAAGGCCACCAGTCTAGTTGTAGGAGAGAACTGCTCCTCCTTTGCCCACGTGAGTGTGTGGCTTTCTCTCCAATGCAGATGCCAGTGCGGTGGGGTAGGGGTTGTTTTTAATTTCCCTAATTTTTTTTGACATAATCTCCTTGGCTTGCTTGCCTTTCTGCACTCGATTTTGTGCTTCCCAGCTGGAACTTTAAGTGCGGGAGTGCCAGTGCAGGTTCCCAAATGCTTTTGTCAGGAGACACCGTCATTACGCAACAATTCCATGCAAAGAAATGGCAGCTGAAAAGGGAGGGGTGTAATCTCTCAAACTGAAACCCATTCTTTCTTTCCTTGAGCATTTGTGATTTAATTTGGGAGGGGGGGGGGTCCTAAGGCACTACTTTGACACGAGCCCTTTGCTGTTATGTGCACATTGCAGTTGGAAGCTGTTTGTGGACCCTCCCCCCGCACCTATAACAGTTATAGGTAATAGAAGATCTGCGTGAAATGTTTTTCTTAAAGGAAAAGTTTTACTGTGTTAAAGTGGTATATGTATCTGTGTTCGTTTTCGTCACGCCGTTCAAAGCAGGGAAGGCTGTGTTCCTTTGCCAGTCTCAGGCAGGGAAGTGGCTTGAGGTGGCCACCGCGTGCCACTCGACTCTTTATCCACTGGGTAGAATCTGCTGCTAAAACTTATTTTGCACTGTCGTGTCAAATGCAGGAAGTGTTGTATATTTTTGTTTCTCCTTTCCTGCCTCCCCCTTCCATCATAAGCTTTAATAAAAAGTACACCAAGGACAAAGTTGAGTGGATTCATTTTGAGGCGGGTGGTTTGTGGTATAATATACTCCAGGTAAGAGCTCTTCCTACATGGTACCTCTCCTAAGACGCAGATCAGAAGTGCAAGTAGTCCCTTCTCTCCAGAATGAAACCTGGATCCATATAGACGTGGATCCATATAGACAGCCAGCAAATCAGGGTGAAGTTCTGGAGAAAGTGTTGTTGTCGTTTTCGTTGTCCTTTTTCTTCTCCTCCTCCTCCTCCTCTTCCTCCTCTTTTTTTTGTGGCAAGAACATTTAAACACTTTTAGGTTGAAGTGGTACAATTAAGGGGGGGAAATAAGATGTGTATCCACTCTCCCATCCGTCTTTCCTGATGGTTCTCTGAATGGGCTGTGAATGTCCACATGTAGATCCAAAAGCAATACAAACAACCTTTCTTTAGGATCAACTAGCATATCCCTTTTGGGTCGTCATAACCTCTTTGACAGACTATATGTTCAATTAAAAACAACTGGAGTGTGATGTGGGTGGAGAGACAAAACAGCTGATTCTCTTTAAGGTGTTATACAGCCCTAAACCAGTCAGGCTAGGTGCAAGGCTGTTCTTTCTTTGAAAACACAAAAACCAGCATTAATTTCGTTCTGCCTCTGGCACAGGCAGAGAGCAGCCGTCCAATTGCATTGATCCAGTTTCCAGCTCAGATTGTTCGTCATGTAGCCATGTGGCCTCCTGTCCCCTAGGGGGCGCATGGCCATTACTTTCTGATGCCATCGACCCCAATGGCTGTCATTTATGTTTATGGGGAAAAGAGAATTTATTAGTAGCTCCATCTACTTGCTTCATGAAATGTCATGTCATGCTTTTCTAATTACCTCAGAAATAGAGGAGCAGAACAAGAATTGTGTGAACATGGGCAAAAATGCTGGGGCTCCAACCTGGACTTGTGTGTTATGTGCCATCAAATCCCCTTCAACCTATAGCGATCCCATGAATGAAAGACCTCCAAAACGTCCTGTCATTAACAGACTTGCTCAGATCCTGCAAACTGGAGGGCGTGGCTTCTTTTAGGAGTCCAGCCATCTCATTTTGGGTCTTCCTCTTAAATAAAATCGATTTTTGTTTCTCTTACATTAACGGTTGCAAGGATAGGGAGGGCCACTGAAAGTGTTTAACACACACACACCCCTTACTGGATTCCCCCTTCTTTGCAAAAACCATCTTGTGACCATTAGCGTAGCCCCAAAGCTTCCCCCTCACACACATTGTGAAGGCTGCATTGAAGTGTGTTGTCAAAGCATACCATAGAACAGCATTCAAAGTATAGTCTTGGAGGGGTGGGAGAATTTCTGGCAGGGAGACGATCAAAAAGCTTGTGTGGGAATTTATTTAACCAGCTTGTGCCCAAAACTTAATGACCCTCCTCGATATGCACCAAGTCCCAGCCATTGGCTGTCTGCTTGGAAGAACAGCAGTTGTACCGTGAAAGGGTAGCGAGCGGGAACCGGGCCCCACGGCGTATTATTATGCATACCTGCAAGAAGTTGTCTTGTTTCTAAGGAAAAACAGCCGTGACACAAGCTGGCAGAGAACGTGTGGCGCAGCTGTGAGAAATGCGACGGGCAAAATTACTTTAAGACAATAAGTTGTAAAGGCAGTGTGCGTGCCGTGTGGCTGATGCCCAATTATGCTCTCTTCAAAAAATTTCCCCTGCCAGCATCCTGACACTTAGGCTAAAGCAAAACTGGTAGGAAAACACACACGCACACATCAAACAACCGAGTGCATCTCTGTGACTCGTTGCGGCAGGAGTTCTCAGCAGCTTTTACAAAGCGCTTCTGGAACAAAGTGACACAGCTATTGTTGAAAGGAAAATGCCATTTCAAGAAGCTGTCTACAAACTATTTTGTCTAAAAAAAAAGAATTTGGCTGAAGTGCATGTTGTGTTCACACATCACACTGAAGCACAGCTGGCGGGGGAGAGGAGGTGCTGTAGCCAGGCCTGGCCCCTGACTTGTATGCTATGTTTTATTTACACTTCTGCATTTTTAGGAGAACATCAAATTGTTCATATAAGCTGGAAAACGTAATGTGAGAATTAGCCCAATCTGTTGTTTAGGACATGTGAAGTGGTTAAAAATAGTGATTAGGATTCAAATGACTAATTTAGTACGTGACCCAGTGGAACCTCTTGGCACTGAACTGCAGATGTTTCTACATGCTTCTGAATCTGAGCAACAGCAACTTTGGAAAGATACCCATGAACCCCATAGCTTGAGTGATTCCGCACACGTTGGATAATGCACTTTCAATGCACTTGAGGTGGATTTTTTGTTCCGCACATGAAAAAATCCATTCCAAATTATCTGTGTGGAATCACTCAGAGATTGGCTGGGGCTTGTGCAGCAAAAGTGCATGCAGATGGTGCGCCCTTGCACTGATGCAGCTTTGCTGTGCCCATGTGTGTGAATGTCTGGGATGTCCTCTTAGGAGTCCATGAGAACACAGTAATTCTGTGTTTGCAGTGATGAAATAGGAGGTCGACAGTAGCATTTGCACAACCACTGGGTCTTTCTCAGTTTAATGGAGTGTTTGTCTTTCCAAAAAGGGTAATAGCGGCGCATAAAAAGCATCCAGTGAAACACTCATTTGCCTTAAACAGCCATCATCGAAGCCATTCCAAGTGGGGTAGAAATATTTAAAATCTAAAATTATGGAATACAATTGGGGCTGCTCCTCCAAGAATTGCAGGGTAGGAGGTGGCCAAATGCATCTATGAGCCAGTGCTATAAGATTACCGCCGCTGTCTAAAAGTATAAATGGAGGAGGATCTCCCCAACCAATCCTAACCGCTGTACGTTCCTTTCATACAGACCCAACTGATCCCCCAGCCCCTCCATCTAGGCAGGAAGGACGCCTCCTTTGACCCAGATGGACAGTTGGCCACAGCTGTTTCCCAAAATTAAGGGCCACCAAGGAGAGAGCCACAATAACGGAGACACAATTTGCTCCTTTTCTCATGTAGGATACGCCGGGACCCTGGTTTTTAAATCGGCTGTTTGGTGTGCAATGTGCATGCTAGCTGCGGTCTTGGCAACATCAGTTTTTAGACGGCACATTCAAAAGTGGAGGGCTTATGGGAAGCTTTTTTTCCCAAGCTATATAATAAACTTTTGGGTTGATTAGCCTACACCTGCTGTCTTCAGAGGTAATCATTAATAGCAAAGGTCAGGGCACCATTTTGCTCAGGGCGACTTTCTAGAAATGTCAAGAAATGGGAATTAGAAAATTAACCAACCTTTGCTGAAAAATGCAAATAACTTCTTAATCTTTAATGATAAAAACTCATAACTAAAAAGTCAATCTCAGATAGAGAAGGGCAGTGGAATATTGGAGTGTTCCACTTCCAGCACATAAGGAAATGAAGAGGCTGGTTATAAAAACAACAGTTAAACTCCAATAAAAGATTTCACGCCAACTATTCACAAAACCTAGCCTAAGCCAAGCCAGAAGTTTGGCGTTTATAGACTGCATAAAGGTGGCCACTGGCCAATCAGGTCTCAAAAGTGAGGGTGTTCCCCAATTGTGGTGCTTCCACTAAAAAGGCCTTTCACCTGCCAAATCTTTGACAGCAGTGACACACAAAAATAACGTCAGTATGCATACTGGACAAGGTGGTTGTTCAGGTATGTTGGAAGAAGAGATTAAAATGTGCTAGACAAAGAGGAAGATTGATTTAAGATTTTACTGATCCGCACTAGCACTTCAGGGGTACCACAACATAGGATGGGATCTTTAGCGGAAGGAGGGTAGCAATAAGATTATGGAATTTTTGGGAAAGTGGCAACACCTTCTTTTATTCAATCAAGATGGCTTGTTGTAGGACTGATTTTCGTATCTGGCAGTCCATATTTTTCTGCAAATTTTGTTTTAAATTATATGATGTGTTTGTTGGTTTTAATCTGATATATTAACAGCCAAGTGGCCCTGATCCGAGGATACTTAAATGCAGAGATTGGAGCCATGAATGGACAAGGCAGATCTTCCTACACACCTGGAAAATGTCCCAGGTTTGCAGAAAAATCTGAAATCTAAACAAAAACAATGGGAGGTTTTTTAAATCCCCAAATGATAAAAGGAGCACCAGTGGTTGCTGTAGCATATTGGATAAGTAGTTTGGCTACAAGTCCGCACTCTGCTGATTTGAATCCCACAACTGCCATGAGCTCAGCAGGTGGCCTTGGGTAAGCCACCTCTCTCAGCCCCAGCTCCCCAGATGTATTGGGATAATAACAACACTGACTTTGTTTATCACTCTGAGTGAGGCACTAACCTGTCTAGAAGAATGGCATATAAGCGCAGATGTTGTTGTTAGCTTTAAACAGAGACCCTTGGTGGTTGTTGCTAGGCAACCATAACAGTTTAGCCAGTATTTCAGTCTTGATTTCTGTCATTAAAAGGCAGGGGGAGGGAGCAGGGACTTTTCCAGGGCTGTTTTTGGCCTTTGAAGAAGGACTCAGGGCCAAGCCCAACAGCAACACTGGCTGGCTTAATACCACAGGGCTTGCATGACTCATCCAGGCCTGCCTGCTTGCTTCTGTTCAACAGAACAGGGGGGGAAAAAGCCAATATAGTGCAGTGGTTAGAGTAAGAAGTGGGAGACCCAGATTCATATCGCCACTCTGCTGTGGAAGCTCGCTGGGTGACTTTGATCCAGTCACACACTTTCAGTCTAACCTATCTCTCTGGATTGTTGTGAGGATAATACGGAGGCAAGAAGCAATATATAGGTGCTTTGGATTCCGGTAGTGGAGAAAGGCAGTATATACATTATGTAAATTAAGAAATATAGGTGATGATGGGGAGAGATAAAAGGAAAGTTGCTTAGTGGGTTTGAAGGGGAGGACATAGAGAAAGGTGAGTATATGGAGGCTGCCAGGAAGAGGGAAAGAGGAAATAGCATGGGGAAGGGGGTACAGGGGGAAATGAAGTGCTCCCACAAGTCCTTGCAGGTTCTCTACCAGGTCGGCTGGCATCACGCAACTGGGCCAGAGGGGAGAGGCTACAATGCGGTGGGGGCAGCTAAGACGGGACAGCAAAGGTGGGTGGAAAGGAGAGAAGGAAGGCAATGGGAGACAGGGAAAGGAAGGAGGACATAGTGAGGGAAAGGGAAACAAAATGATCCCAACAACTGTGTTGTATTTTGTTTGTCTTGGCAGGTTTTTATAGGACTGTATTGCGCTTTGGTGGCACTTAAACTAAGAAGCAGGTAAAAATAATCATAGATAATTTGTGTGTGTGCGTGCACATCCATAAAACTACTTTCCATTAGAGATTATTCTCTTGCCCGTGTTGTTTTGGACTGAAATCTCTGTTTTGATTTCACTGCTCCTGCGTGCAAATCACACCGGAGAGTTCCTTGAACTGAACCTTTCCCATTAAATGGTGCCATTTTAAACGTTTAATTTCTTTGCCAATTGCATAGGAATGCCATCAAAGAAACAAACGAATCAGGAATAATACTGGGAAAAAACGGCAAAACGAAAAGATGCGCAATGCGAAAAACGAGAATCCATGTAAAAGGACATGATGTGCAGATTCCTGTGCTACAACCCTACAACCGTTCCTTCTTTAGGTAAACATTGTAGCTAAGTGATACAGACCTGAGGCATGGTGCTCATTACATGATGTCATGGTACACAAAGCACCACGTGCCTGCAAAGAAACAAGCTATGTTCCTGAGAGTTCATGAATATATAAAGTTTTGTAACACCCCCCTGTTTCTCCATCTGTGCCCCAGGCTTAGCTCTGGAGTAGCTACTAAATATGCTGCAGACTGTTTGACGATGTTTAGTGATTCAGGGCAGCGACAGAACAAGGCTGGGTTTTCTACGCCACTGAGATCAAGTGTATTCAGCATAAACAACTATAAATATTATTGAGATTGTAATCTTGTGTTACATAAAAGCTTCTTTATGAAACTCCACCTCTTAGTATGTCTGTTCACAAGACAACGTACAATATTAAAAGCGATAAAATTTAAAACACAAATAACCAGCAGTGCCCACGTCATACAGCAACAGTAGAGAAGAAAAAAACAAGTGAGATCTTACTACACTTATATCTTCTGTAGTGGAAAAGAGCAAGAGTCCGGTAGCACCTATAAGACTAACAAAATTAGTGGTAGGGTAGGAGCTTTCCTGAGCCACAGCTCGCTTCTTCAGATGCTGTGGCTCACAAAAGCTCACACCCTACCACTAATTTTGTTAGTCTCATAGGTGCTACTGGACTCTTGCTCTTTTCCACTGCTACAGACAGACTAACATGGCTACTCATCTTGATTTATATCTTCTGGGTTCTGATGGGCCTTGAGCTAGTTTATTTGAAAGCCGTTTGAGCTCTTGAGATTTATGAGGAAACTGTCTAGATTCAGAGTTCGAAATCTGGATGAACAAGCAAAAATGAGTGTCAGCTGTCGAAGGTCTGGTTAAGAGCAGAGAAAGCTGGGATCAATTTTCCTCTTAGCAAAAAAAAATCACTAAGTAAACGTCAGCTACTCAAGCGTAGCTTACTTCACAAGTTTGTCATGAGGATCAAACAGGTGTATTTACCCAGCCTTGAGCTCTTTGGAGAAAGGTTTGGGGGAAATGGAACTAAAATGCACGCAATTGCCATCATCGCAAAATGGAACTTCCGTGTGCAGAGGCAGTATACCTCCGAATAACAGACCCCTGCTTTCATCCTCTGCTTGTGAACTTTTCGGGAAGCATCTGCTACTGACTTAGAGGGACTCTTGGCCTCATCAAGAGGGCGATTCTTATTGATCTCAAATGGGACGCTATTTCTCAGCCACAGCTGCATTTCTCGAGGATCCTCAGCACGACGGCTTCTTTAGAGCATTACCTGTCCTTTCTGCAACCACGTCCCTCTCAGACTGAGGTTCCTCTGGTAATATTTTTGCCAACCTCCAGGTGGTGCCCAGAGATCTCCCAGAATGACAATGGATCTCCAGACTCCAGAGATCAGTTCCCCTGGATAGAATGGCTGGGTGGATGGCTGGATAGAATGGAGGGTGGCATTATGCCCTCCCCCAAACCCTGGCCTCCACAGGCGTCACCCCCAAATCCCCAGGAATTTTATAACTCAAAGTTGCACCCCCTACCTGGCACAGCCCATCCTGTAACTACTGTGAGGGTAGGGAGGTACAAAGACCACCCCATCGCAAGCAACAACACAAAACATATGGAAGGAGGCAATATTAGGTAGGCTACCCCCCCTCCGCCTCCCCCAGCTGCTTGCTTGCTGTTCTTGGAGGGTGATTGAGAACATAAAAATATAGATCTGGGCCGTTTTCACACTACTTACCTGCTCCTGGAATGTTTGCGAAACATCGTGCAAAACCCACGGAAGATAGTGTCTTCTTGCGAGAGTTTTGTGTGACGTCGCGCAAAACTCTGGCGAGAAGACGCTATCTTCCGCGTTTTTTGCACCATGTTTCGCAATGTTCTGGGAGCAGGTAAGCAGTGTGAAAACGGCCTTGGAAGGGAACTCACAGGGTCATCTACTCGAACCCCCTGCACAGTGCAGGGAATACACAGCTACCCCCGCCCCGATGCCCCAGTGACCCCTGCTCTATGCCCAGAGGAAGGTAAAGAAAAACCCTCCAGGATCCCTGGCCTATCTGGCCTGGAGGAAAATTCCTTCCTGACCCTGAAGTGGTGATAGGCATTACTCTGAGCGTAATAAGAAATGGCCACAAGAGCCTAGACTGGAGAGCCAGTTTGGTGTAGTGGTTAAAAGCAGCAGGGCTCTAATTTGGAGAGCCGGGTTTGATTCCCCATTCCTCTGCTTGAAGCCAGCTGGGTGACCTGGGGTTAGTCAAGCTTCTCGGAGCTCTCTCAGCCCCACCCACCTCACAGGGTGTTTGTTGTTGTGAGGATAATAATTACACACTTTGTAAACTGCTCTGAGAGGGTGCTAAGTTGTCCTGAAGAGTGGTATATAAATCAATTGTTGCTGTTGTTGTTAATGTACAGGTCTCTGATGGATGTGCCTCTAGTTTGAATAGTGTGTGGGTGGGTGGGGGGAATATCCCCCTGGCCCAAACTTCCAAAGTTGAGGGAAACACAGTCTGGGTCAGGCCCCTCCATCCCCACCCATTTAAAGATTCCAGGGAAGATATCAACAGCAATGTCAGGGCTTTTTTTCAGCAGGAATGCAGTGGAACGGAGTTCCGGCGCTTCTTAAAAATGTCACAAGGCTGGTGGCCCCGCCCCCTGATCTCCAGACAGTGCGGAGGGCAATCTAAACTCCCCTCTTTCTGGTGATCGGGGGGGGGGGGGCGGCAATGGCCATGTGACCATTTTCACCAAGGGTGATTTAAACTTAAAAAAAACTCCCCCCCTTGTTCCAGCTGACCCAAAGTGACGTCATTATGCGGTCTTGAGTTTCACCACTGAGTTCCACCACCTCTTTTCCCAGAAAAAAAGCCCTGAGCAACGTCAGCAAACCCGCTGCTGCCTTCCCTCACCTCGTAATGTTGTTCATAAACTTCCATAAAACTGTTTTTTATTGTGTGAACAGACGTCATCTATCTCCGGGGTATGAAAAGTTTGCTTACAAGACAGCAGGGCAGAGGGAGGGTCTGTTTGCTGCCTTTCTAACTATAGCAGCTCCCGGGCCTGGCCTTGGTGGTTTATGGTCTGGAATGGTTCTGTTCTGCGGTTGAGATCCACGCGTGCGCACTAACAGCAAGAGTGGCGTGATCTTTTTTTTTTTTTAATCCGATTCCGGGAGCAAACAGGGACAAGCCATGCTACACTTGGGAGGTTCTCTGAGCCGAATCGTGCATTACAGAGAACATTGATTCGGTTAGGGGTCCCCACCCTAAGTTACAAGTTTGGGGCATTTTTCTGAGTATGTGTAGTGACCAATTCAGACAGCTACAGTGGTATACGTGGAGAAGGCTTATAGGACACAGGCAGAGCACATGATTTAAATGCAGAAGTGCCCCAAGAATAAAAGCATCTCAGGCAGAAGCATGAAAACATAGAAACATAGAGCTGGAAGGAATACCCAAAGGTCATCTAGTCCAGCCTTCTGCGCAATCTAGGAAATTCACAGCTATCTCCCCCCCCATCTTACCCCAGTGACCCCTGTTCTATGCCCAGAGCATTGGGAAAGACCTTTAACTGCCAGTCCATGTGGATGGCCCAGTGGTCTAACTTTGTATTAAGGCACTTACAGATATTCCTAAAATACTCCTTTCAGTCATAGAAACATAGGTCATCTAGTCCATCCCCTGCACAATGCAGGAAATTCACAACTTATGCCCCCACCTACTGCACCAGTGACCCCTGCTCCATGCCATGAGAGCCAGTTTGGTGTAGTGGTTAAGAGCGCGGGACTCTAATCTGGAGAGCTGGGTTTGATTCCCCCACTCCTCCACTTGAAGCCAGCTGTGTGACCTTGGGTCAGTCGCAGCTCTCTCAGCCCCACCCACCTCACAGGGTGTTTTGTTATGGGGATAATAATGACATACTTTGTCAACTGCTCTGAGTAGGCATTAAGTTGTCCTGAAGGACGGTATATAAATCGAATGTTATTATTATTATTATGCCCAGAAGATGGCAAAACACCTCCAGGATCCTTAGCCAAACTGGCCTGTGGAAGATTGCCACCTGACCCCAAGGTGGTGATCGGCATTACCCTGGGCATGTAAAGAAGGGGCCACGAGAACTAAGCACTGATGTAACCCATTCTGCTCTCTCTCTCATGATCTGCCCAGGTTCACAGAATCAGCATGGCTGTCAAATGGCCATTTAGCCTTTCCTTAAAAACCTGCAAAGAAGGCTAGCCGAAGAATCTATTTCTACAGTAACAATTCAGATGCCTTCCTGAGCACCCCTTACAACATTTCACCTCCCTGAAAGCTCTTCTCTGCCCACTGTATAATATATGTATTTCCTCTGCAGTAGCGTGTCTGGCATCTGATTGGAAAAGTGTCTGTTCATCTGGTTTAATGCACACTTTTTTTAAAAAAAAGATTGGCAATTGTCTTATTGCACTGTGCTGTTAACCAGTTTAAAGCATACATCACCAACTGCAGCACATGGTATGGAGCCTTAGTATTCATGTGTGTGCATAGTATTCAAGCGTGGGTGTAGATTCAGCCGCCGCCCCCACCCCACTCAGATGTTTAACATCCAAATTTGGGGAAGAGAGTGGGGGGATTAAAAACCTTAAAAATGACGACATGAATGATTCATATTCTTTTTCAGAAAGGTCTTTCCAAAGGTTTAAAACGGGAAAGTACTTTGAGGCTTGTAAATGAAAGGTCACTGGACCGGATAACAATGATTTCCAGGAATTCTGTTTGGCATGTGGGCCTCGGTGAAGAACCGGCCACAGCAGGACAAAACAGGACTGTGCTATGACTACCATCATCGATACCTCTGTTGCCCCAGAAAATCCTATAATTTGTTTGTGGTCCATAAAAGGTACACTCAGAAGGAAAAAGGAACACAACAAAGGCCAGTACTCAACTGACATCCGGCCCTTTACGATGCTCTATTGGGCGGCTGCTTTGTGCCAAAGCAAGGCAAAGGTTGGCGAAGAATTACTCTCTTGGCTTATTGTGAGCAAGGTGACAGAAGTATGAAGTTTTTCTCAGCAGGCAGATGGAGCACGGGCCAAAACTTAACCTGTCAAACACCTGTTTAGCTTAGCTTTCGTGCCCTCAAGGTGGGAACTGGAGTTCTCCTGGAATAATAATCTTTCACCAGACTACAGAGATCAGTTGCCCTGGAGGAACTGGCAGCTTTGGAGGGTGGACTCTACCCCTGCTGAGCTCCCTCGCCTATGCACACTCTGGTCTCCCCAGGCACGCCCCTAGATTTCTAGGAATCTCCCAAGCCGGAGCTGGCGGCCCTAGCCTAGCTGGTGGTTGCTAAAGGGCAGCTTCGAGGGAAGGGAGGAAAGCTGACACAGTCAAGAGCACACCAGCACCACAAAACCATTGCCCTTGTCCACAAACTGTAATTCGGTGAAAACGGCTAGCAAAATCTTCAGCAGCTTCCCCAAGCTGTAATTCCCAGGATAGTTCGGGGAGAATGCTATGTTTATTTATTTATTTACCTACTCGTGTGTGCACGCTATCAAGTCCCGACGGACTTATGGCAACCCCAGCAAGGGATTTTCAAAGCCAGTGAAGAGGAGACGTGGTTTACCATTGCCTTCCTCTGTAGACAGCTGCTGCAGCATAGCGGTTAAGTGGCTGGGCTGCAAATCAGCATGCTGCTGGTTCGACTCCCGCAACTGCCGATGAACTCTGCAGGCAGCCTTGGTGAGCTGCTCCTCTCAGCCCAGCTCCCCAGCTGTATTGTGGGGATAGCCAGTTAGGAATGGTTTGCTACAGTATAAGGAGAGCATCACTTCTAACCAGGGCTCATTTCAAGGGGGAATGCGCAGGAACGCAGTTCTGGCAGTCCCTAAAGAGGTCACATGTCAGGTAGCCCCGCTCACCTGACTCTCGGCCATTTTGAGCCTGTTTCAGCCTGGATTGGGGCCAAAACGGCCTGACAGCTGGTGGATCACTCTCCCACTCAGCAGCGGCTCGATCCTGACCATTTTAGGCCCCTTTTCGGCCATCTTCAGCCCCTTTTTGCCATTTTGGGCCCAATTTCGGCCCTGAATGGCCAGGATTGGGTCCAAAACAGCCAGGACAGGTGATGTTAGGGGTGTGGCATATGCAAATCAGTTATGTTAATGAGTCCCCTCCTGCTCTTTTTCTACGAAATGACCCCTGGTGATAACAATAACACTGACTTTGTTCACTGCTCTCTAATCTGTCCAGAAGAGTGGTATATGTGCACACTGTTATTAGAGTCTTCCTTACAGGTCGTCCATCCGAGGGCCAACCCTGCTTAGCTCCCAAGATCTCGCACAAACCGAGAGTATCACAATACTAAGGTTAACACAAAACAATACAATTATGAATGCCTACGAAGTGACAATTCTGGTATATCATTCAACATTTAATAAACCATTGTAACCAAAACCATGTCTCTTCCCTTATAATTAGTGCATGCATTAAATCACAACGGGTACTGGGATAACACAATACCCACTAATACAACGAATCATTAATATGCACTAATTATAAAAGAAGAGACATGGGCCGTTGTCACACGGGCATTTATTCCGTCAAATTTCCATTATGTGGCGCTATTGTTCCTATCGGCGCCATGATGCAATCTTTTGTCAAATACCGTCTCCTCCCGCTTCGAGTTGTTCACACCGTAGCGCTCTGTGCCGTCATTTTGAACGGGCACAGAAAAAACTCCTCCCCCCTTTTTTAATTTTTTTTCCGCTTTATTGCGTTATAACGACATTACATCGTTATAACCAAACGTTAGCCCAACCCAAAAGAGCAGGATAGGTTGGCCAAGTTTTCCCGCCCTGGAAGCAGCTTGAACATTGGCTAAGATTGTTTTTCTTCCTAATTTGAACATCCATAAATATACTCTTGTTCTGAGAAAAGCCCCTGTCTGACGTGATCCCCATCGCCGAAGACTCAACCATGGCTCCACCGAGTGAACTTGTAGTTCTGGTGGCCCAACTGGTTGTTTTGATGGTTCAGAGCACGTTCACTCTGTGCCATGCACACCTGCGATCCCTCCGTCGGAGGCGAAGGGCAGCGGAAAGACTTTTTCGGTCTATGCTGCTCGAGCAGCATAGAAAGAACACTCTTTCATTGCTTTGTATTTTTATAATATTATGACGTTATAGCGATATAAGGACGTTTTAAAAAAAAAAAAAAGGAGCTCGCTGCAGGAGAGTGCGAAAGGGCGTCTGGGATAACGGGTCAAGATAAGAAAGGGAAAATTCCGTCATTATGGGATAGAAATCGATGCCGGATGGTCACACGGAAGCAGATTATAGCGCGAAAATTGAGACCAGAGGAGAAATCTCAGACTCGCAACAGTGCCAGAATAAGGTGGGAATTTTGCGGTAGATTGCGCAATTTTCGCGCTAATTTTAAGCCCGTGTGACGATGGCCATGGTTTTGGTTACAATGGTTTATCAAATGTTGAATGATGTATCAGAATTGTCACTTCGTAGGCATTCACGATCGTATTGTTTTGTGTTAACCTTAGCTCCCAAGATCTGACAATAATAATGATGACGACGATGACAATAGCGCTTATAGACCTCTTTTCTAGATAGTGCCTCACCCAGAGCGGTGAACAAATTAATGTTACTATTCTCCCCACAATACAGCTGGGCAGCTGGGGCTGGGAGGGGTGGCTTCCCCAAGGCCACTTACTGAGCTCATGGCAGTAGTGGGATTCGAACCCGTAGAGTGCTGATTCACAGCCAAACCACTTATCCACTGTGCTACAGCAGTTCCATTCCACCACCCACTTACTTACTTCACTTATATCCCCCCCCCCTTTCTCTCCAGTGGGGATCCAAAGGGATTTACAGTGTTCTCCTCTCCTCCATTTTATCTTCACAACAGCCCTGTGAGGTAGGTTAGGCTGAGTGCACATGACTGACTCACGGTCACCCAGCGAGCTTCTATGGCAGAGGGGGACTTGAACTTGCTTCTCCCAGACCCTAGCCTGACATGCTAATCACTACACCGTGCTGTCAGTGGTATCAAATAGCTGTCTTTTATTTTTTCCCCCCGAGGGATATCTCGTTAAAACGTTCAGTGTGAGTTGCAAGACTTCAAGGTATGATTCCTTCCCCGGCCTCTCTGGAAATGAAACCAAATTTTAAATTAAATGAAGCCCAATTCAATTTGGATCTCTTCTGTCAAGACACGATCTTTGAGGTATTTCCAATCTTTGGCTTTTCACAGATGGCCGCTGCTGAAAAATGTTCTGAAGCACTGAGAACCGATTTGTACCACAATTATGTCTCTTTAACGCTCCTAGTTTTTTGTAATCAGAGGAAAGTAGTTTGGGGCATATATGGATTCAGCTCTTGTAAAGGTGAGAGGTGCCCTCAGCAATGGGTGTAAATCCAGGGAGGGCAGGCAGTGATCTTTGGAACTGGAATCATCTCACAAAGATGTCCTTGTTTTTGTGAAATATTGGGAGGGTTTTATGTTCTCCTAGCTACACCTCCCAGGTGCTGACGATGCTGCAAATTCCTCCAGCCCAAGACTGCCATTAGAGTCACTTCCACACATAGTTAGAAGCACGGGTCATTTCGCAGAAAAAGAGCTGGAGGAACTCATTAGCATAACTCATTAGCATATGCCACGCCCCTTGCCATCACCGGAAGTGTGTCATTGGCATAACTGATTTGCGTATGCCACACCCCCTGACATTGCCTATCCTGGCTGCTTTGGACCCAATCCTGGCCATTCAGGGCCGAAATTGGGCCCAAAATGGCAAAAAGGGGCTGAAAAGGGCCGAAAAGGGGCCCAAAATGGTCAGGATCGGGCCGCTGCTGAACAGGGGAGTGATCCACCACCCATCAGAGGCCCAATCCGGGCCGTTTCAGGCCCAATCCAAGGTGAAATGGGCCCAAAATGGCCAAGAGTCAGGTGGGCGGGGCCACCTGACATGTGACCTCTTTGGGGAACTGCCAGAACTGCGTTCCTGTGCGTTCCCCCTCGAAATGAGCCCTGGTTAGAAGTGATGCTCTCCTTACATTGTAGCAACCATTCCTAACTGTCACCCAGGCGAACAATGCAATCCTAAACAGTGTTACACTATATGCCCAATGATCTCAATAGGCTTTGACTGGCGTAACTCTGTTTAGGATTGCACAGTTAGTCTGTGGGCACCAGACCAAGAAATAGGAAACACCCAGATGTGTTGTCTCATCAAGGATCAGAGTGCCAGAAGAATCCTTTCCAACACAGTGTGACCTCACTTGTGTATACAAAAAATGTGTGGGCAAAAAGTAGCAGAAAACCTGGCAACCATGCTCTTTCCAAATGCACAACCGCTGCAGGTTCTGACAAAAGGCAGTACTTCTGTGGTTGGCAGCCTGGCAGGGACTACCTTGTGGCCCACCTCGGTGACTCAGCTAGAGTTGCCAGTCATTAACAAAAACAACAACAACAACAACATTAAATTAATATATCGCCCTTCAGAACAGCTTAATGCCCACTGGCTGAGGGAGCTCCGTGAAGACATGACTGACCTAAGGTCACCCAGCTGGCTTCAAGTGGAGGAGTGGGGAATCAAACCCGGTTCTCCAGATTAGAGTGCTGCAGCTCTTAACCACTACACCAAACTAGCAACTAATGGGAGAAGGAGGGGGCAGGGATGGGGGAATTATGTCGTGCTGATGGCACAACATCACTTCTGGCAAATAACCAGAAACGACATCAAATAAATAAATTCATTCAATCATCAAATAACTCGAAGTGCCATCATCCTGTTGGCATGATACTCTAGGATTTCCCCCAAACTTTATGGTTTTACTATAGAGTTTACTTTTAAGTGAATTGTAGAGCATCGTGCCAACACAGTGTTGTTATGTCTAGTTATTTACCAAAAGTAATGTTGCTCCATTGGCACAACTCTGATTTCCCAACCATTTTCCCCCCTGCTTCCCCACCAAGTGGGGGCAAGTAGAGGGCAGGAGGCCTCCCACTGTAAGTTTACAATACCAGTCCTCCTGGCACGGAGTCTTTTTTAAGTACACGGGCTTTCAAAATCTGGAATCCACCATGTGCAATATGAAGCAATGTTGTCCATTCTCCTGGTTGCCTGTGCCACTAATAATCTACCAGCTCAGGGCCAAGCTACACATGACGAATGACACTTGAACGGCAAGTGGATTGAGTGGAGGGCAAGTGAACAGGGAGAAATACACTTGCTGTTCAAGTGTCATTCGTCATGTGTAGCTTGGCCCTCAGTCTGCCTGGCAACAACTTTTCCTTCTCCTTCCCGAGTTCTGGACACGAGTCATGCCAGTATCGCTAGCTTAATCCTCTTCATCCGTCAGCTGCTCTCTCAAACTCTGTCACATGCGGCCTTTTTGAATTTCTTTTTTTCCAGTGTGGCAATTTCATACAGAATGGTGCTTATCTGTAAAGCAGCCAGGCACGCTGGCCTTCCCTTATCACCACAGTACTTAGCGACTTCGCCGTCTGTGAGAGACTGAGGGGGAAATTAATGTCTCTGGCGCTAACTGCTCTTCCTCGCTAAAGACCCAGCCTCGGCCTTCTTAAAACTTCTCTTAAGGGATGTTAAGAGAAGTTGTCAAGGTGAAAAGTTGAGAGAGAAACAGAGAATTTAACTGGAATGTGCAAAATAAAAATTGTTGCCATGTCCCTCCCTATTCACTTCCAAAGTTTCATTGATTTTTGTGGTATATTCCATACTGCTCTTTTATTATCTTAACAGATAATGTGGCTTTTTGGCCATTGGTTTATAGTTTCAGGGATACTGAGAAATTGGACAAAAATGCAATCACCATTCGAACTTGCTGTGATCAAACTTCTCGATGGCATCTAACTCAAGCCATCTCACCCGATGTGCCAACAGCATGTTGTTTGATAGCAGCCTTGGACACTGTGCTGAGCACTTTTGCTCCTACTCAGTAGCCACTTGGGCTCCAAGATTATGACCACATTGTGCTTGGGTAAATAAGCTATTTTTTGTAATTCAGCACTAGATGAGTGTACCGTATCTAGCGACTTCACTTTCCCCCAATGTCTACTCATTGCTAGTACAATTAGAATTTTTTCATCCCAAAATCGCATTTTTCTGTACATCTGTAGTTAAAAGCAGTTTAAACCATGCTCTGGAATGTAACTGCTGCTGTTTTTATTGTTAATTATAATAATGGCAATAATTACTAATTATGATCAATTATGTATTATAATTAGGAACAGAGTAATTAATTCATAATCATATTTTCTTTTAGAAGAATTTTTGTTTTGTGTCTTGTTTGGATCTGTTGTTGATAAATAAAGGGTGGAGAAAAAATAGTAATCACATCTCCTCCCGAAGAAAAATGAAAATATACTTGCTTGTAAAATGGTGACCTTTGTTTTCATGCCAGTACCACCACCCAAGTGTCCCTCCACCATTATTGCACATTGCAAAACTTCTTGCCTCCCCCTGCTAAGCTCTTTGACTCTGCCAAAGCCTGAAAATTCTAGTTTCCAAAGCAGGGTGTGTAACTAATCTGGCTGCAACAGTTTACTGTTTGACAGCTCTTCAGAACATGGTTATTTCCAGATTTCTTTATTTTAACTCTCTCCCCCCCACCCCTCCCCCTTAAGAAAAACCGAACCCAAGGTCAATCAATCTTTTTTGTGTGTTTGTTCTTTCCTTTTTGGAAACCCGCAAACCAGTCTATTGTGGATGTCTCTTGGAATTGAGCTGCCATGGACAGTAATTGTATTTGCGCAAGGAGAGAGAGATACGGCCCGCTCTGGGATGGGAAGAAATTCTTTGGTCACAAGGCCTGGTTGGAAAGAGATAAGGACCTTCTTTTCTTGATAGCTCTCTGTCTGGTTTAAACCGGATCAATAAACAGGGTTTGTCACTTCCAGCGAAGCAACAAACAGAAAGGATTCTTGAGCAGAAGCAGTTTAATCATGTTCCATCCAGAACTGGGATTCTTACCCGGTGGGAGGAGAGAAGGGGCTCCTTGGGTCAATGTATCAACACGAATCAACCCAACCTGGATTTCCAGAAGACTTATGAATAATTCTGGGAAGCTCAGGAGGAGTCTCTTGTTGAGAAATACTAGTCCTGATAGACAGTGAACAACTAACCGCCTGGCCACCCAAGAGTGACCCATGTATTCCAAAGGTCCCTCTTCCCCAGGAAGCAACCGCTTGTTCCTATTCCCATGTGCTCCATTTGGGAACGCTTTGTCAAAATACTTTTAGGGAGTAGCTGGCATAGTTTTTCTTCAAGGTTCAGCTCCCTTCTTGAGATAAAAGTCAAATCTCTGTGTGGTGGATGCTTCTAATGCGTATGCATGCTAATGCGCAGCCACGCGCATGATGGCGCTGGCTGGCACTCAGAATTGCCACTGCACCGAGTTGAGGTGGGGAAGCTGCTTGGCAACTGTGTTACTTCCCTTTGGTTTCACCCCCCACCCCCACCCCCTCCAATTCCCCGTTTCAATATTGCTTCTCCCTTATGAGAACTTAGCCTGGGCTCCATTATTTTTGTGAAACGTACATATTTTCCAACACCATTTGTGCATCAATAAATCGGTCTTCTGCCTTTACATATAAAATAACTGTAAACGGTGCGCGTTGCATGCATAAATTGTGTATAAGGAAACAGCTTGACACGCATACAAATAAGTCTACAACAGTGAAAACTGAACCCACAGACAATATAAACAAATATAGACAGAAACAAAGCAAGGAACTTTTCTTCTTCCTTCTTTACAGGCAGAATTGGAATCAGGGGTCAGCAGCACTGGGCAGCTGGTGAGATTACACACACACACACACACCGCACAATAGCAGTGATGGAAATACCTCCAGAGTTGCAGCAGGATTGGGTCTGCCCACCCTGATGACTGTTGGCCAAATCCACACTACCTATTTGTTTCCGCGGCTTTTTCGCAAGCGGCGCGCTATTCATGCAGATACTCACACGCTTTCCCATTCCGCGTGTTCCCCGCCATCACCGCACCACTATTGTGCCTTCCCTCCAAACCACGTGATATTCGCGGAAATCCGTTTTCTTTCCTTTTTTTAAAACAGTGCATAATGGTCGGTATACCGGTAAACCAACCGTAGTGAGCAGCGGTTTGCGCGGGAAAAGAAACAGTCACCGGAGCCAATCAAAGATAAGGGGGAGGGTACATTGTCACTTTTCAAAGTTCAAGATATCGGTATACCGGATAATTGACCCCTTTTTTTAAAAAAAAGGGACATGATGTGTGCCGTCAATTCTGACGGCAGAGGATGGAACCGCCCACGGTAACGCTTTATTCGGTGGCGTGTGGAGAACTGATTGCGCCATGAAGACGCACCAGAAGGGTGGATGTGAGGATGCGCAGCCTGGTAACGGAATAAAGGCGATTGCCATGACAGCGCAAGATAAGCGGAAGATGAGTGAGTGTGGATTTGCCCTGTTGAATACCAGGGCACAAACATCAAACGTCACCTTTGAATAGAGATCATTCTTTCTCTGCACACAGTTACAGCAACCAGTGACTCAACTAACTATTCCAGTTTCCTTTCTTACCCCTTTTGATTTGCTGTAAATTCTGGAGAGGACTGGCAAGTGGTTAATCAAGACAGTCTAAAATAATGGTGGTATCAAGAGATATTGTTACAAACAACACGTACACACACACACATCTTCTCCTCCTTTGGCATGCACGCAGGTGGGGGTGGTAGCGTCTCCTTTTCTTCCCTTCCAAGACCCCAATTGTGCAGATGCTTGTTACAGAGGAAAGAAGAGACATTGGTTTGGGGGTGGAATCTGAAGAGGGAGGGGTTTGGGGAAGGGAGGGGCCTTAGAGGGGTATAATGCCATAAATCCCACCCTCCAAAGCAGCCATTTTCCTCAGAGGACCTGATCTCTGTAGTCTGCAAATCAGAGCCAGTTTGGTGGAGTGGTTAAGAGCAGCAGGACTCTAATCTGGAGAGCCGGGTTTGCTTCCCCACTCCTCCGCTTGAAACCAGCTGGGTGACCTTGGGTCAGTCCCAGCTCTTTCAGAGCTCTCTCAGCCCCTCCCACCTCACAGGGTGTTTTGTTGTGGGGATAATGATAACATACTTTGTAAACAGCTCTGAGCGTGGCATTAAGTTGACCTGAAGGGTGGTGTATAAATCTGATGATGATGATGATATTGTAATCCCAAGAGATCTCTAGTCCCACCTGTAAATTGGCATCCCTATAAGCAAGGCATGGTTGATTTCTGAGCATCTTACTTATGAGAATTGCTTCATCTCTAATTATGATTTACGTGTGCTCTAGAGTAAACAAACTTTTACCTCTCCCTCCTCCCCAAGTTTTATCTTGTAGCGGAAGAGGGGACTGAAATGCGAAGAAGGCCAAGGCGTGCCTGCTCATGCTAAAGGAAGGTTTTAAGGGTATCTCCCCAAAGAGGGACAGTTTTGTTCCTAGCACAGGGACAGAAGGAGGCTTGATGATCTTTAAACCAACCTTCTGTTTCCCAGTCTGAGGCTACGGCCGTGCAGGAGGTGAGCCATGCTGGGGGAAGAGTGAGGAGGCCCTGGAAACAGCAATGCAGCCAACTGATTGACGGACTCTCGGGGCTTGTTGCCTCTGTCGGCTGCCAGATTGCGGCTCCCTAATTAGTCTTGCTGACTGATCGGTGCTCATTCAAGGAACCGTGACTGTCCTTGCTGCAGGCAGGCCTGTACAAGATCATGAGCTGTTCGCAGGAGGATTCTTCTCCACGTTCTGCCCATACCTCGAGAAAGCAATTAATTTGGTTCTCTAGCAAAGCTCAGGTGCCACAGACCTGTTCCTCCTTTCGCCCTCAGGTGAGACTCATCCGTGTATAAAACACGCCAGAGAGGGACGCTGTGGAACTGTGGGCAGCCCCCAGGTCGAGGAAGACAGCCCAAATGCTGTGTCCCAGAAGGCACTCTCGTCTTGCCTGCTTGGTTTTTAAAGATTGTGCCTGAAATAAATTTGCTTGAATTATTGAGAGGGTTGTTAGTGGACCTTCTTATACATCTTCACGGGGCCTGCTCTGCGTTCCCCCCTCAATGAAGCGTGGTGGAGTGGAGTGGTCTACAAGGATCCAGGAGACCTCAGTTCGAATCCCCAGTCTGCAATGGAAGCTTGCTTGAGGATTTGGGCTACTTACACGCCCTCAGCCTAACCTACCTCACAGGGCTGTTGTGAAGATAAACTGGATGAGAGAATGATATAAGCTGCTTTGGGTCCCAATCAGGGGAAAAGGTGGGGTATAAATGAATTTTTTTAAAAAATAAAGCTGAACCAAGTCAAATGTTGGGTTCACCTAGTGCAGCTTGTTAAAAGCTATCTTGAGAAATTTGCCAAGATGGGTAGCCGTGTCAGTCTGTCAGTAGCAGTAGAAAACAGCAAGAGTCCAGTAGCACCGGTAAGACTCACAAAACTTATGGTAGGGTATGAGCTTTTGTGAGTCACAGCTCACTTCTTCAGACAGACTACCTGAAGAAGTGAGCTGTGACTCACAAAAGTTCATACCCTACCGTAAATTTTGTTAGTCTTATAGGTGCTAAGTGGACTCACTCTTTTCTACTGCTCGAGAAATTTGGTTAGTAGCAAGGTACATGTTTATTTAAATGGTTATTTTATTTTATTTATATATTTTATTTATTCAGTGTTTATACTGCTTCTCTTCAGTTAAGATCTCAAAATGGTTCACAATTACATCAGTTAAAAACAGTACAAAAATATAATATTCAATTTAAAAAATCACAATAACCTAAGACAAATAATTTAAATCACTCCAGTCCCAACAAACAACAATGGGAGCTAAATAAAAAGTGTGGGCAAAGAGTAAAAGAAAACTGGGAAAGGGAAGCAAGCTCAAATATGTACTGGCGGGACAATCTTCCCAGATTAAACTTTTAACGCAGGGCCTGGCAGCCAAACGTCGGGCTTGTCAAGGCCAATTACCAGGGCTGCTTCGAAGCTTTCCCCGAGATGCTATCCAACAGGCACCCTCCTTCCAGGCACAGCTACAACACAACAGACGCTCTTGGATACATCAAGCTCACCTTTGCCTCGATGAAGGAGCAGCTGCCACTGTTTGGAGGAGCAGCCACCGCTGACCGGCCTGCCCTCTCCACCTGCTCCCAGCATCCATCACTGCTTGGTCAGGCTGTGGAAAAAACAGTGGCCAGTGGTCTGCCCTTTGAATATAAGGCGGAAAAAGAGAAAAGTGGAATGTGTGTTGAAGGAGGAGTGGATAGGCCTGACCCCTCTGGGGGGCAATCCTTCCATGGAAGTTAGCATTGCTAATTCTGCGTCGGGAAATTCCTGGAAATTTGGGGATGGGGCCTGGAGAGGGGGAAGAGCTTAGCAGGGATGTGATGCTGTACGGTCCGCCCTCCAAAGCAACCATTTTCTTCAAATAATAATAACAACATTCAATTTATATACTGACCTTCAGGGCATCTTAACACCCACTCAGAGCGGTTTACAAAGTGTGTTGTTATTATCCTCACAACAATCCCCCTGTGAGGTGGGTGGGGCTGAGAGAGCTCTGAGAGAGCTGTGACTGCCCCAAGGTCGCCCAGCTGGCTTCAAGCGGAGGAGTGGGGAATCAAACCCGGCTCTCCAGATTAGAGTCCTGCTGCTCTTAACCACTACACCAAAGGAATTGATTCTGTAGTTTGGAGACCAGTTGTAATTGGCAATACCACCACTTTCTACCACCCCATCTGAGGTTGAATATTGAGTTACGGGCATGTGGTTGCCCCTGTCTTCATGCTCCACTCTCATTTCCTGACACAGTCCTGCCTTCGCTCTCTCGGGGTTCCTTCTCCCACAAATATATCTCCATCTCCCCCTTCTCCATGTATTGCCCCCTGATGCCTGGAACTGGCTCCCCGAACGCCCCCTCTCTTACTTCCTCCCAAGGCCTCCTCTAAACCCACCTTTGCCATAAAGTCTTTGGTGTGGCCCTTTACTTCCCCTTTCCTCCAAATGTAACACCTATGGATGTGTAACAGACCCATAGTGCATTCTCTCTTGCCTCATGCCATCGCCTTCGCTGTGTTGGTGCTTAAACTGTAAGCTCTATGCATCAGAGACCTTCTCGCGTCTTCTCTGTAAAGTGCTTGGTGCCATTGCCAGTGTTACAGCTTATTAATGATGGCCGTAATGATACATCAGCTGAAGTCAATGTTTTGCAGAACGCCAGATCTGCACATTTCCCCTTTATAGTACCATTTGCAATTTGAATGTCACAGCTCCTCTCATTCCCAAAAAACTAAAAAAAAAAAAAAAGACTAGGCGTTTCAAAACTCCCATTTGTTCACACAAAATGTTCAGATCTCCTACTGGAAGATGCTGTTTAGAGATGGGCACAAACTGGAAAAATGGTGGTTCGTTGTGGTTTGTGGTTCATCGCGTTTCACGAACCGGTTCGTTTGGTTCGTGAATATGTCACTTCTGGGGCAGCAGAAGGTCTGCAGAAAGCACCTCCCCACTCCCCCATTGCCTAGGAAACTGATTGATCAGTGCCAGGCTGTCTGCAGTGACAAACTAAAAAACAGACCAAATGAATCGCTCTAAAATTATAGCGGTTCGTCAGAAAATGAGCTCCAACGAACTGCCGGTTTGCGAACCAAAAAGCGGCCTGGTTCGTGATGGACTTTGGTTCGTATTTCGGTTCGTGCCCATCTCTAGTACTGTTCCAAAATGCCACTCCATTGGCATTGATTTCTAATCACAAGCTTTATCAAGTGTATGGGGCCCTTTCTAAACAGCAGGAAGGCAGGTGCTTCTTGCTCCCAAAAGCTGGGATAGTGGCAGACCAAAATGGCGACCCTGCAAAGCAACTGGGCAGTCATGCTGTGGGTTCCCCAAAGCTTCAGTCACGATCTCCTGACCAGTAATTGCCTGGGAAAGGAGTTGATGTTAACCCCAAGAGCATGGCTGCTATTCCAAAAATTGGGAAATTAAGTCACAACCGGGCAATGAGTCACACAAGCTAATAAGTCACATGGTGTTGATGACAGCCTGGCTTTGCACCTCGGGGGTTTATTCTTGTTACATAATCGTTTTCACCTTGCTGACGTACGGCAGGAAGCAGAGAAATGCTCACATGGTAATCAGAGTAGCAGGACCCGAAGATCCCATGTGCTGAGATTAATAAGAGGCTGAAAAATGCAGCCGATGTTCTCTGATGCTGCCTGAAGAAGAGCTGATTCAACATTGTTAACACCTACTCTAGAGGAAGGGAGAAAAAAATCTAGGAAAAGGCCACACCCTTTTAGCCACACCCACCTCTCTCTCTCTCTCTCTCTCTCTCTTAAAGAGAGTGTGAAGTAATAGTATATAATGAAATGCCTCTGAGCACGTGCATAAAGTAGTAGGGTTGCCAGGTCCAGGTTGAGAAATTCCTGGAGATTTTGCAGGGGGAGCCTGGAAAGAGTGAAGTTTGGGGAGGGGAAGGGCTTCAGTGGAGTATAACGCCATAGAGTCTACCCTCCAAAGCAGCCATTTTCTCCAGGGGAACTGATCTCTGTGGCCTGGAGATCAACTGTAATTCCAAGAGATCTCCAGCCACCCCCTGGAGGCTGGCAACCCTAGAAAGTAGCCTTTTCCTGGCTCCTATGCATTGGAGAGGAAGGAGTGGGCAATCCCCCAGACATTGTGAGAATCTGGAAGGCAGCTTGAGTCAGCATTGCAGAAGAAGGAATAAAGCCGAATTTCAGAAGCCGGTTGATTTGATTGACTTTGCCCCTTTCTATTTTGGTTTTTCTCTGCAGGAAACGAGCACTTGAATTTTTATTCCCAGGCCCGTTGCTTTTTTCGTCCCGTTGAATGTACCCTGTTCAAACGAATGCTCTTTCCAACATGATTTTTGCGTCCATACCCCAAACATTGGGTGTACACATAAAAGGTGGGAAAGAACGAACAACCAGAAGAAGAGAAGTGGGGCAAATTGACACTGCAGAACATTACATTATAGGAAACCAAAAAGAAACAAACACAGCTGTGTCAGCTCATCCCTGTTTGGAAGATAAGCAGCTGCGTCAGTTTTGCAGCCATGGAAAGCGGACATACACACGCCCCATGGCTATGGGGCAGATTGGCACTTTTAAAGATCTTTGGAGGGGCACGCTGGCAGTCCTCGTGGGAAAGAAGAGTCTATTAGGGATTCCTTATTCATTTTGAAGCACACTGCATACCTGTTCTTAATTGCATGCAATCGTTGCAAGGATGCAATCATTAACACCGGCAGTGCTTTAATCCCCGTCAAGACCAAAGACAGCCACTGCACTTCCTGCAGAGATTAGGGGACCGGTGAACCACAGGTAAGGCCTTCTTAGCTGTGGCGCCTCACCTTTAGAACATGCTCTCTAAGAAGATGCACCTGGCACTGTCCATGATACCAGGTCAAAACCACGTGGATTTCTTGAGCCTTCCTCCATTTGGCTGCCGTCCTCTTCTGTTGGTGTTTTATGGCCTTTCATTTTAATGGCTGTTTTATTGTTTTACAGGTTTTTATTATGGCTTTTTTGTTTTACAGGTTTTTATTATGGCTTTTTTTGTTTTACAGGTTTTATGAAATTGTTATTAAGGCTTGTCTTCTTACAAGCTCCTCTGAGCAATTTAATGGAAAGTAGGGATCTCCGTTTATGAACGTAAACATGAGACCAGCCTAGACAGACCTACACCAAACGTTTGTGATTCTCTATGCACAAAAACCCTATCACCTTGATTTGTCTCGCAAATTTTTTGCACCTGTTCGCAAACCCTTGTTCCCTTGATCAGCCGATGCCCTGGCATCATTTTTTAAAATAGATCTTGCATATTTTATTCCAGCCCCACTTCCTTGCACTGATTGCTGTAAACACCTTGCCTGAAAAACAGTGGCATAATTAAGACACTCTTTTAACAGTCCTAGTTTCACGCAGGCATAAATGCCTGGATTGTTTTTTAACCTGGAAGTCCTCAAACAGTTTCAGCTCCCCCAACATTTCCCAGGATATGAGGTGCTTTCGGACAGGGAAAGAACACGTGTGCACACACAGACGCTCAGATGAAACCAAATTTTGCAAGGTTACTAGTGTGTTTCAAATATGCCCTTGTGGATTTTGCTTCTCCCTTGTGAGGAATGCCAACCTTTATGCTGGCACCAGGTTTTTTCCCCCCATTTCAGTTTTTTCCCCATATGGACGAGTGCATTGTTTACTGTTACTGTTTGCATCAGTTACATCCAAGCTGAGTAAACCTCGCCTGCAAATGGGGTATGGAAATAAAAAGTGCAAAAAACGGATTCGTTGAGAGCAATGAAAATGAGGCGAACCCAAATTGGTGATGATTAGAACATACAGAATCAAAGAGACACAGAAATGGCCATATATTGGCTCCCCGTGTACATGTAGCACCATGCTCTCGGAGAGTCACCCTTGCCACTTGTTGACATCTTCATGTCACCTTTAAGCCCCATAGAGCAGGGCTGTCTCTTTAGGAAGGGAGGATCCTGTTTACATAAATGGGCAATTAGGTACCATCTTCCAGGATTTCCCCTGCTATCTTACGAACAGCACTTTCAGCTTCGGGCAAAGAGAACTGGCTTGATCCTTCTTTGAAAGGAGACCAAAAAAAAAATCGAGGGATGACGCTCAGGATCTTATGGGGCACCTTTGTATTTCCAAAATTGTTCAATCTTTGGGGATTGCCTGTTTGCATAGCTCGTATTGATGACTGGTTGGATTTGGCAGGGCGAGGGGGGGCACCTTTTTATGCCATTGATGTATGCCATGTCTGTCATGTAGTCGTATCAGGTTAGTTCACTGATGCAGAAACAAATGTTGACAAATGCGTACAGGGGTAAAAAAACCTAGGAGAATGGCACCAGGGTTAAATTTAGGGGTTCAATTTGCACAAGGGAGAAAGCAAACAAACAGGGGGATGTTTGAATCCCGCCAGCCAGCTTGTGAAATTGGGGCTCACCTCTGGCAGGCATTGCATTTCTTTCAGCTGTGTGACTGGAAGGAAATATGGCTCGAGGTTACCTTGAGGACCCAGGAGATTCTTTGGGAAACCAGGTTCTTGTGCGTCTGTCCAAACCACTGATTAATCTCGCTGGCATTCCTTACACAGCCTCCTCCGAGGAGACTCATGTCAACATCAAGGACAGAGCAATCCTCTCCCTTCCCCCACCAGGCACCAGGCCATGCGATCACACCCCGTAATTTCTGCAAAAGTCATTTGCATCCGGATCAATGGTGGGAATCCAACCTTGAGCTCAACAAGCTTGTGAAAACATAGCTCAGGAAGGGCTGTTCTTTCAACCACAGACAGCAGAGCATGCTTTCAGCTTTAAAAAGCGCACAGCCAGAGCTATTTCTGTCTCACATTTTTCACCCTGCCCTTTATTCAAAGCGCTCGGGGCTGTGGACACCGTTTCTCCCCTACTTGTTATAACCTCTTGTCATAAGCCTGTGAGGTGGGTTAGACTGAAAGAGAGTGACTGCCTACATCCAGCCAGTGACCTTCGTGGTTGTGAAGATTCGAACCCAGGTCCTTCTGGCCTAACTTAGATACTCTAACTATTAAAGTACCTTGTCAATTTTGTTGCGAAAGCTTTCCCAGAGCCACGTCTTGGGTCAAACGGATGTATCTTCAATATTGCACTGTTTTTTCTGCCGTGTTTACTATAATCTCTACTACTTTACAGATAGAGGTAACTCAAGACAGCAAGTTTGGTCACTGAAGCTTTGAGGCAGGCAATGGCAGGGACGGCTGTTCCTGCCTCTCGCTGTCCCTTGACTTCTTTGCCTCTCCCTTCCTCATCAGAGATGTGCCATTTTTCATTGCTTTCTGTTTTCACTCTGTTGCCATGGCGAGTCGTTCTGTCCCACCCGTTTTCGTCGCTGCTCTTTCCAGTTTGTTCATTCCCTTGAGCCCATATTTTTACACCTATCATTAACCTGGAATGCCCCATTTTTTTGCCAGAATAACCTTAAAAATACAAGAGCCCCGTGGCGCAGAGTGGTAAGCTGCAGTACTGCAGTCCAGGCTCTGCTCACCACCTGAGTTCGATCCTGGCGGAAGCCGGGTTCAGGTAGCCGGCTCAAGGTCGACTCAGCCTTCCATCCTTCTGAGGTCGGTAAAATGAGTACCCAGTTTCCTGGGGGTAAAGTGTAGATGACTGGGGAAGGCAATGGCAAACAGTCTGCCAAAAAACTGTTGTGATGCGACGCCCCCCCATGGGTCAGTAATGACTCAGTGCTGCACCTTTACCTAACCTTAAAAATGCATCGGTTTAATGTATGTGGTGTGTGTGTGGGGGGGGGGGGGGTCAACCGAATTGTGCAAAAAGAGAGAGATTTGTCAGGCAGCAACAAAATGGAAACGGAGCTTTTTAAGCAGAGACATTTGAGCTTCTCTCTCTGTCTCCTCTGCAGTGCTTGAAATGCTATTGGTAACTGGGAGTCACCCGTGAAAGGAGAACAGAGTAAAAAGTAAATTCCATGTACGCTCTTCCTCCATGCATCAGCCTGTTTGCCAAAGGCCCATCAGAGAGAGGCACCATGCTGGGGGTAGAGCATCCCTTTAACTTAGTTCCCATTGGACTGCTGCCCCAGAAGACTGCTGCCAGCCAAGAGCCAGCCATAGGTCCCACAGACAGGCATAAACGTGCCCATTTCCTCCTCTCATCCACTGAGGGCTGCGGCTGAATCACCCCACCCACACTGACTGCTTCAAAGTTAAAATTATGCGCACGGATCCTCAATGACAGAGGTGATGCCTGCTTATGAATAGAGCATTCCTCCTCTGGCCTGTCTGGAAAGCAGAGAGATGTTTTATGCAAATGCCACTTTGCAGAAGAACAGGCATTCATATTTTGCATGTCATTTGCAATGCTCCTAGTGCATACTTTGGGCATCAACAAAGTGGCAGATTTATCGACAGCTGTTAAAAGCATGAAGTACTTACTGGAGCCTTCCCTTTCTCCTTGGTTTAACTTGGGGGGGGAAGGTAAATACTGGAAATCTCAGCGCTTTTACATACAATCCTGGAAGAGACCTGAAGAGCCTTTTGTGCTATCTGGATGCAACATGCACATAATAAGAGCAGAAAAGAGAGATTTTATTTGCACCAAGGAAAGAAGACTGTAAATTGGCAAAAGTATGCATAATAAGGACATCTCAGCTTTCATTTCAAACAGGCATTAAGAGAAGATGCTAGTTTTCACCACCTCCCCTTAGGAAAAAGCTCAGCTTTCATTTAAAAAAGAAAAAAGATTTACTTTATTTACTTAATTTATATCCTACTTTTCGCCTTATGGGGACAACAAGTGGCTTACAATATTTTCCCCTGTCTCCATTTTATCTGCACAACAACCCTGTGAGGTAGGTTAGGCTGAGAGTATAGGATTGGCCCAAGGTCCCCCTGGAAGCTTCCATGGCAAAGCGGGGATTTGAACTTGGGTGTCTCAGATCCTAGTCTAATAGCACCTTTAAGACTAACCAACTTTATTGTAGCATAAGCTTTTGAGAACCACAGCTCTCTTTGTCAGATAATCAACTTTATTGTAGCATAAGCTTTCGAGAACCACAGCTCTCTTTGTCAGCATCTGACAAAGAAAGCTGTGATTCTCGAAAGCTTATGCTACAATAAAGTTGGTTAGTCTTAAAGGTGCTACTGGACTCTTTGCAACTACAGACCGACATGGCTCACTCCTCTGGATCTAGACACTCTAATCACTACATAATGCTGTTTCCCACAAGGATTTCTTCACAAAGTCTTGAAATCTGGTGTTTTAAAGCAACAATCTAACTCTTTGGGGGAAATATCAGCTTTCTTTCTAATGAAAACAAATTTCTAGACCTCACACTTAAATACGACTTAAAAAAAAATTCTAGCCTATGTGATTGCAATCTGATTGCTTGAAAGGAATAGCTTGGGAAGTCACTGTAGTCAGAGAAGTGGTCGAATATGAGTCCCAAGGCTCCGCAGTGTTTTGTCTTGTGTATGTTATAGGTCAGCCCCTTTGTCCCTAGGCTCAAAGAGCAAGAATAGAAAATGTTAAAAAGGGTTTGCAAAAATACAAATTATCAACATTTACTCTGTTTTCATAACATTTGCAAAATCCTCATTGTGTATTCATATCATATTTGGATTTTGTGTGTGTGTGTGTGTTAGGGTTGCCAGGTCCCTTTAGTATCACTTCTGGAAAGTGATGTCGTTGTGCAGTGCCTAGGAGCGCTCCCACACTTTGCAGCAGAGCAGTTGGGGTCCGAAATCTGCCCAATGCAAAGCGCAGGAGCTTTTCCAGGGCGGTGTGATGGTGCATCTGGTACGGTTGGCAAGTCCCTATATCCTCCTCGTGGGAGGGGGGACCTGGCACTTACCTCGCGTCTTGAGCGTGCTTCTCTTTGCACGCACACTCTTCCAGGAAGTGACGTCATCACGCTGGGCATAGCTGTGCTCCTGCGCTTTGCATGGGGCTAATTCTGGCCCATTTGGAGCCGGCGCAATGACCTCACTTCAGGAAGTGACATCATTCAGTTCTCTATCAGCGTGCACGCTGCTTGTGTTCCAAGGGTGTCTGCCAGTGGCGGGCGATCCCTGCGGGTGGCCCAAAACCTCCTTCCAGTTGCCAGCAACTGGCGGGCAAGAAGGTAAACTGCTGGAAGATTGTCCATCACCGGCAGGCAACTGGGATCCCTATTGCCCAAGAGGCCTCTTCCCCCATTCCCCCCCCCACCAGCCAGGTGAATGGTGATGGGGGGTGGAGGGTGGGAGCGGGGAAAATGTACTCTGGAAAATGGCCTGGAAAATGTTCTCTGCCGGCTCCTCATCCCGGCTATTAGACTATTATGATTTCAGTGGTACCAGTCCATATTCTTACGTTTACATTGTTAAAGAGGTACAGCGCATCTTTCCACGAAGGACTATTTTTCACCAGTTGGACTTTGAGGATGTCTAACGATTATTATTTATTAGGAATGTTATCCAGTGTACAGTACGTTATGTCCACTATTTATTGATATTTATTATTGATATTTATTGACGGAGACTTATTGATTGAATATCGGGATTGTTATCCTGGATCATAGTTAGGTTTTTCGAGTTGAGCCCTTTAACACTGTTGCACTTTCCAAAAAAAATATTCATAAATTTATCTTGTATGTGTAGTTTGATTTGTTGTCCCTCCAGAGGGTGGTTTGTGTTGTAGCTTGTTGTATCTGGAGGAGCCCGTCTGTTTCAGAGCAGGTTCCTCATCCCTGTTCGAGGAAGCCATGTGCAGATGTTCAATTTGTAGAGTCAAAAGACACACCACCCCCACGTGGTCAGAATTCCTGGGAACCTTGATCCTTCAGTCCCAGAGCTGCCCAAGCCAGTCCAGTTTGTCAACAAGCAAAGCCACGCCCTCCCTCTTTTGCAGTGGCTGAGCCAGCCAATGGGAGCCGTGCTGGAAAATTGGGAAAGACAGGTGCTGCCTCTAAGTCACCTGCAGGCCAGAAGGTATAAAAGAGACCCAGGTAATTGCTCTGATGCCAGTGGCGTGTGAGTGGTGCCGGCTGAGGCTGCACCCGGGCAGTCTAAGGTCTGCCAACCGGAAAAGTTTATCGGAGCCATAACAGAGAGCTCTCTCATGCCATAAAATGAGCCCAACCTACTTTTAAAAGCCCAAATAGAAGTGGCCTCCAATTGTTCTCAAGGGGGGGAAGAACAGACGCCGGAACATGCGTGGCTGCTGTTAACCTTCGCAAGCCCGGACAAGTAAGTGAACCAGTTTTTAATCTCTCTTTGGCACCGTTCATTTCTTGCCTGCTGCTGAGATAGCAAAAAACCCCTAAAACTCAGTAGTTGCCAGGTAGGTCTGAGTTGGCAAGAGAGATTCTAGTGCCAACTTAATTCTGCTAATTAATGGAAATTTCTGTTGCAGCAACTCCCTTCACAGAGGGAACGCGGTTACATTAAATAAGTTGAGGGGCAGAATATTATGATGTCTCTGTGAGCCTGGCACTTCTTCTTCCAACTAGACTAGAGTTTGCTAGCTGGGTTTGTTGATGGGCCAGATTTCACCTCTGGGCTGCCCAGTTGCCGACCCATATGCTAGGCCTTGCTAGATAGTCTGGCGTACCTCGCTTTTCCTTCAGCTTCAGTTCTCCAACATGTAATATGGGCATCATGAATCTGATGCTAAATTTTCAGAAAAGGTGGTCATCGGCTGACTCAAAAGCCTGTACGTTTGGTGCTGACCTGCAATCACTTGACAGCTGTTGAAAATTCTCACTTGCAAACAGTAAGTGCTGAAAACCAAACTGGATCTTTTAAGAGGACCCGTGTTGAAAGAAAAGGCCTGGCTGTCAATGCTGGTAATAGTTCCAGAGGAGTTAGTCATGTTAGTCTGTAGTTGCAAAATAGTAAAGAGTCCAGTAGCATCTTTAAGACGAACCACCTTTATTGTAGCATAAGCTTTCGAGAACCACAGCTCTCTTCGTCAGATGCAGCATCTGACGAAGAGAGCTGTGGTTCTTGAAAGCTTATGCTACAATAAAGTTGGTCCATCTGAAAGGTAATTCTGGTAATGTGATGGTTCCTTCGCTCCTTAGGAAAGGCGCATGATTTGAGACTGTAGCTTGTTTTTCTAAGGGAACTGTGTGGCTGCAGAGAGTAGAACTAAAGGAGCTTCAAGACTGGAAATAGGGGGGTGGAGAGGAAGAGGATTTTCTCACAGGTAAATCTTGTTGAGGGCACCTGATGCTCCTTTCTGAGGGAGGGTGTGGAATGTGAGTTCGCGGACTGTTTTGACAAGAGAGCATTTCTCTCGGGGCTGCTTTGAGAGTCCTTGGGATAGCGCCAGGGACCCAGAAGGTGACACCTCAAAGATGGCTAGGAGCAACAGATTCTTCTAGGGCTGTACCTCCTGCCACTCGGGAATCAACATCCTGCCACTTGCTCATGTAATCATCTTAAGAGCGCCAATTTTGTGACATCATAAGCAAAAGAGGATGTTGACGTGGGGCGGAGAAGAGGCAGAATTATCTGTTGGATTGATGCCTGCAAACAACAGTCTTCCCAGGATGGGAAATGAGCACATGATGTGGAGAACATGGTGCGGGGGAGAGAAGAGCGGAAATATTTTCAAATTTCTAGGCCTTGGAATTACTGTAAGACAGAGCTGGCTGGAACAAATCAAAACAGCTCGATGAAACTTAACTCTTATTTTCCATCTGCGAAGCTGTGCTGAGAATTGTGGAAAGACAGTTGTCTGAATGGGAAGGTAGTAGGATGGTGATTTCACGACTCGGGGACGGTTCAGAGACTCGTGGCTAGATTAGCACTCTTTGGGGCTCAGTGGCTCTGCTCATAGCTCCACAGGAGGCAGCTGGGTTTGCATGTTGATTCACAACAGTGTTGAGTAATCACAGAACTGTGGGCTGTGGTGCACTGGCGGCGCCACATAAGCAGAATGAAAGGGGGGGGGAAATCCTGGAAGCCCAAAGTGCAAGGAGGCTTCCTGTGGCATCTCTGCCAGAGTTGCTGCTCTCACCTTGTGCTCAACCCAGGTGGAGGTGCAAGTACCTTTGCCTTGTCTCTGTACTGGGTGTGATTGCAAGACCCAGTCACTCCCAAGAGCAAAGGATTTGCTGCCCTCAGGAGATGCTACCTGTTGCCTCTCTGGATGACTCACTGAAATGGTCATGAGCTGCTGATCATACTGAAGCAAGCCCAGAGCACTGACTCATGCAAAAGCGACTTTATCTCTCATTCTTAAACAAGTTCAAGTATTTGGCTGCAAAAGAGAAGAGCGACTAACTTTAATCCAGCAATCAGTACCCCTTAACTATCTTGTGCTTAAGGCAGAGCTGAATGACCCTATGAATGCCCGTGTGCTACTAAGCATCTCCCAGGGGGCACAGAAGAGAGCATGGCCAGCTGCCGATACAAAGTCACAGCCCCATGATGTGTGTCCACAAATGTTCTTAATCTTCTTTTTTGCTAACTGATCCTAATATTGAGCCAAGAAAGGGCTGACGGGGCCCCCACATCTGGCGGATAATTTTGCATCCATTACAGCCATAGTTGTTGGCGCATCATGCATCCATTGGAGCATCGTGCACCAGCGGCTGGCCCTAAAGGCAGGGTGTTTTGCTCTGCTCGATCAGACCAAAAGCCCATTGAATGTCAGCGTTCCGCCAGGGATGTCAGCAGGGGCTCGGCAGCTGCTTCTAGAAGGCAGCGAGCAAGATAAATATTAGAGATAAGCAAACAAGGAGGTGTTTTCTTCCCAACAAGGTAGACTGCCTTTGACCAAAGAGGTTCCAGAGCTAGTACGGTATTCCATAGAGGGGACAGAACCACATGATCACCCCTTGGTCCAAGCCCAAGCCAGTGCAGAGCTAGCCATTGGATTTAAACCGTGCAAGGAAGGCATGACGTAAGCAGGACAGCTTCATTCCAGTTCCTCGACAAAGCAGCCCACGGAGGGACGTGCAGATGATATTTCCCCCCAGAGAACGGCAGTTCGTTGGGGATGACGCTGCCTTCTTGCTCACTGGCGTTCTCCAGCTCAGTCTAGTCTCTGAAACGAGTTTTGCAAGTTTGAGTACACAGAAAACAAATCTTTCCCCAGGATCTAAATATCATGGCCGTTTTCCCAGATCCTTCCCATTAAACACAAGAATCCAATGGGAGGAAGGTTGGAACCTGCACCCATTACAAGAAGTCTAAACGATGAGCTGGCATAAGCCTGTGTGCCTATTGGACATACACCAGAAAGGTAGCACGGTATAAGGGTTAGAGTGTTGGGTCTGGAATGGGAGTAAACCTGGGTTCCAGATCTTATACAGCCATGATACTCCCTAGGTAAGCTTGGAGCAGTCTCTCAGCTAAGCCTGCCTTGCAGGGATGTTGTTGGAGGAAACCAGGTGGTGTACTCTCCTTCTTTGGAGGTTATTAAGCAGAGACTAGATGACCATCTGACAGCAATGCTGATTCTGTGAACCTGGGCAGATCATGAGAGGGAGGGCAAGAAGGGTCACATCAGTGCTTAGTTCTTGTGGCCCCTTCCTTACAGGCCCAGGGTTAGGCCGATCGCCACTTTGGGGTCAGGAAGCAATTTTCCCTGGGCCAGTTTGGCTAGGGATCCTGATGGTGTTTTGCCAACTTCTGGGCATGAAGCAGAGGTCACTGGGGGTGGGGGTGGGGAGGTAGTTGTGAATTTCCTGCACTATGCAGGGGGTCAGACTAGATGACCCTGGAGGTCCCTTCCAACTCTATGATTCTATGACAACAGGGTACCTCCAAAGCAAGTCTGTATCTAACCTTTCCTGGTATCCCTTGTCTCACTTTAGTATCTCTCTCCCCCTCCCCTACTTTTCTTTGCTTTTAATATAAATCACTTTCCAAATTTGACAGTGAAGTCAAACTGGTCCAGGGGTAACTTGGCAAATAGAAACATGCTATAAAAATAAAATTGGTAAATCTGTAAATAAATTGAATCAGATTACAGGTCAGAACTTGTGCAAGAACTTACTTCCAGGTCCCTCCCTCCTGTTTCATTTCCATTGTGGAAAACAAAATTATTTCTCAGTAACGGGACACTTCCTGTGGTGGCCCCAGGACTGTGGGAGACCCCCCCCCCCTCCCTGGAGCTCTGCCCCAGGTTGGCATCAGTAATATGTGCGGTAGGACCCTTCAGGAGATGGGGGAACACATGGCCATTCTCCTGGTTTCCACTGGGCAATAAGGCAAGAGGCAGCGGTGTAACAAGAGCGAGGGTGAACTGGGCTTCTACAGACACCTCCTTGCCAGGGACACTCTGCAGTGACTCGATCTTGCTCCTTCTAGACCTTAAAGTGTAGCTGCCGGGGAGGGGGGAGGGGGGAAAGATGATGGGAACCTTGGCTTGGGTAGAGGGAGATGTTACAATGAAGATCCTCTAGTTGCCCCGTGTCCAAGGATACCCGCAACTAACCCTGATCTGCCCCAAAGCAATTTCTACCCTTTCCTTGCCCCATTATTCCAGGGAATCGGCTTTTTGTAGGAAGGGGCTTTCCACCTGCGGTGTTGCTGTGGAGGCATCTTTAGGGGTTTTAATTTAAGTTGTCAAAACTCCCTTCTGAACTCCTCCTGAGGCCAATGAAAAGGGAGAGACGGTTAATAAATAATATCAGCCTAAGTCAACTGTTGCTCATTCCCAGGGTGATATTGCAATAGTGGAATACGGGGAAAAAAATATACCCAGTGCCAGCCAAGATTGGGACGAGAGCAGGAAATAAGCTCCTGGCTAATGAGAAGAAGAGATAAAACTCAAGGGGCTGAGATGCTCTTGACCTGAATTCAGCCAACCAGGAAGTCAGCAAAGGGGGAATCCACAGCAGAGTTCCGCAGCAGTTCCCCGTTGCAGGGAACATCTTGCCATGTCATGGTTGCAAGGCAGAAGGGAGCACAAGACCCTGGTATGAGGAGAAGCAAAAAGCAAATGGATAGACAGAGTCCTCTGGGATGGATTGCAGACTCTCTGCTGTCCGGCCCACGAAGGATCTCTCTGCAACTGGCTAGCTTTACCATTAATAGCTCCACCCTGAATCTTTCTGCTTACACTACACCGACCGGTGGACTCTGGGGTGGGAGGCGATCAGTGCCCTACTATTTTTTCTTTTCCTACCAAACTCAACCCCTACCACCACACTGAGGCAGAGAGAGATGATAGGAGCAAACCTCTTGTGTTTGAAGAGGACAGGTGAGCAGGCAGCCCCTACAAAGCCAGGAGAGTTCAAGCGTTGGCAGGTGCCTTGGTTCAGACAATCTATCGCACATACACTGGCTAAACGGAGCGGGGAGGCATCTCAGCAGGGTATAATGCCATAAAGTCTACCCTCCAAAGCTGCTGTTTTCTCCATAGGAACTGATCTCTATCGTGTGGAGATCGGTAGTAATTTTGGGAAATCCCCAGGCATCACCCAGAAGTTTGCAATCCCAGTCAGCGAGAGCAGGATTTGGGTCCAGTGGCACCTTAAGAGACCAACAAGATTCCAGGGTATGAGCTTCCAAGAGTCCAGTAGCACCTTTAAGACTAACCAACTTTATTGTAGCATAAGCTTTCAAGAACCACAGATCTCTTCGTCTGACAATGCATCTGACAAAGAGAGCTGTGGGTTCTCAGAAGCTTATGCTACAGTAAAGTTGGTTAGTCTTAAAGGTGCTACTGGGCTCTTTACTATTTTGCAACTACAGACTAACATGGCTAACTCCTCTGGATCCAAGAGTCAAAGTTCTCTTCTTCAAATCCACCTGGAATACTCACCTGGAATCAACTCATGATTTGCTGAGGTTGAGGAGCCAGGCCCAGCTATAATGGTATTGGCTGGCCCCTGTGGCATGGCTGGTGGGCTGGCTGAGTGCCACCACACCGCCTTATGACTATCTACAGAGCAGGAGAGCTCTGGCCACCCAGTTCCTCTGCCTGGGTGGTGCTTGGGCCTCCTCACTGACACACATCTCCACTTTATGACCCATGGCATCCTGCGATGCCCTGACTTGGATAGCCCAGGTGAGCCTGATCTCGTCAGATTGCAGATTGCAAGGTCGGCCTCGCTTAGTAATTGGATGGGAGACATCCAACGGAGACCAGGGTTGCAGAGGCAGGCACTGGCAAACCACCTCTGTTCGTCTCTGGCCGTGAAAAGGGGTCACCGTAAGCCAACTGTGACTTGAGGGCAGTCTCCACCACCTATGATAGGTCAATGGTGCGTTAGGAGCCGTGCCGTCCAGCTCCTTTGCCTCTGAATGGATTTGTCTGTCTGTCTTAGGCGTCGGTATCTCTGCCCATCACCATCACCACCACCTCCTCCACCCTAGCGAGACCCCTTAGTTGATTTCATGGAGACAGCAGGCCTCCTGTCTTCTCGCCTGCGGAGAAGCACCGGCTGGGGTAGGTGTTTTTGACGTTTTCTGCTTCCACCTTTGCCTCTGCTCTTCTCTCCCTTGCTCAGGTGTGGAGGAACTCGTGGTGATGGCCGTTGGTGGAGGTGAAAGTTGGGTGGGTGGCAAATGTCAAAACAAAGTGGGTGGGTGTCAAAACAAACAATTGCCTTCTTTCCCCACTTTCTCCCATCAAGTCCAGCCTACCAGTTAAGGTTCTCTGCCCTCAGCTCTGCTCCCTGTGTTACAGCAAGTGGTAGCTGCTTGCCTTTAGCACACTCTCATTTCTGACACACACCATCTTTCAGGCACCAGGACAAAACGTGTTTTAGCCATGTTTTAGGTGGAGGGGCTTCACCTTTTTTGGTGGTAGTTCTTATGGTCTGCTTCTAGCTGCAGGACAGTTTTTGTAGATATTATTTTTTAACCTTTGGAAGTGTTTTGTTTTTATGCTTCTGTCTAGTTTATTATGGCTGCTTCTGACAACGCTCGAGGTTTTTTTTATGATTCTATTGCTGTTTTTGTTTTATTCTGGTTTTTTTATTATTCTGTTTCATTTCCGCTTGGACGAGTCTATGGCGGGGCAGTGTACAAATTTGTCAAAGAAATAAATATCGTTGAAGAATCTTTCAGAAGCAGAGTATGAAAAACGACACCTTTATTGTTTGGGCCCTCAGCATCTAATATTAGTATTATTTATCCTCTTATTTATATCATTCTGACCCCAATAAGTCCTGGATTCTACAGCACATGCAAAAGATTTTCACTTTGCAAGGTGATTATGAAATTCCAGTCGACTATGCCAAAAAAGAGGGAAGAGAGATGGCTCTAAATTTCTCAGCCCTGCTGTTAAGATTCAGGAACTCCCGTTCTGATTTTTCTTTTCTCTTTCACAAGTCAAGCCAGTGACTTGGTTTCCTTGTACCAAAATCTCCCCTCGAAAATGTAGCAATTTCCAGTATTATTTATAAGCCAATATATCAGAGTTAGAAATGAAGTCTGCCAACTTATAAATGCTACCTACACTGTGTTTGAGACCTGTACAATATACATATCCAGAGAACCAATGAAGCTAGAACAGCGAAAAGTAGATTACTGAAAAAGTTGACAAGATGTATATTATACGTTAATACAAAAAGAAACAAGATAGAAAAACCAGGGAAGATTTACTCATCTCTACAGATTTTCTATCCTGTTTCTCATAGGTGGACTGAACTCAAGGCATTTCTACGGTTTATAAGCAAGAGTGGAATCCTAGAAACACAGGCTACTTCTGTCTCCACTATTCAGCAGACTCGGGGATTGTACTGGGTGAAAAATTAGCCTTTGCAAGGCTTAAGTCAGCTCACTCTGTCATCAGTGGCAGGATTCTAGGCTCTGGAAAGGCAGACATTAATTGTAACCAGTATTTCCTAGCACCGCCACAAGTACAAGACATTTTGTGCACACAAACTGACAGCAGTTCTTACAACCACCCTGTAAGGTAGGCCAGAGTAGGAGCGCCCGCTCTAAGGCTAGCTTGGGATTTTGTGGCAGAGATTAGATTTGAACCCAGGGACTTCACTCTCATCTGTGATGCGGTTCATACCAAGAGTTTCATTCCATATCCCTTTCTTTGTCTCTGCAGATTCCGTCATGTCCTGTATCACCCAAATATGGCAAGCTGAAGTGCCAGAATCTCCTCCCATGAGCCCCGTCAGTCCTATCCCAGCTGCACCGGATGAAATACCGATCCCGCTCAGCCCCATTGTGATCACCTCCCCTGCGGAAGGCAGGCCCAGGGTGTGTTCCCCGATACGCTCTCCCGTGGATGGGAAACTGAGGCTCGGCTCCCCGACTGACAAGCCCACCTCCCCGATCGAGTGCTCCATCTGCTTCAACACTTATGACAACCTCTTCAAGACTCCCAAGGTCCTTGAATGTCAACATACCTTCTGCTTGGAGTGCCTGGCCCGCTTGGCTGCCGCTCTCCCTGCGAACCGGGTCGAAGATCAGCTGCCGTGCCCTTTCTGCAGGCAGCTCACCGAAATCCCCCTGGAAGGGCCTCCGGGTCTCCGGACAAGCAAAGAACTCCTGGCTACCTTGCCCCCCGAACTCCAGCGTGAGAAGATGATCTGGATGGAAGGCTCCAGGCTTTTCTGCAGGCAGTCTTCCGACCCCGAGAACCCCGACTGCATCAGCATTGACGTGAGCCTGAGCAAGCCAGAAGTTGCTGAGCTGCCCCCAGAAACTTTTATGGGGAGGTTGTGCCGCTGTGCCATGTGTGACGACTGGAAACGCATCGTCCTTCTGTCGGCCTTGATCATTATTCTCTTTTGCATCATCCTGTGGCCGGTTCAGTGTGTCCTAAAAACGGGCAACCTTCGTTGCTTTGCCAGGACATACACGATCACCAAGCCATATATTCCATATCATCCGACAACCAGCGCAGCACCAACAACGGCAGCCTTTGAGCCAATATGGTGACAATCCTAGGAGTCGACCTCTTCTTGGAGGGGCGCTAGCCCATCCTAGAACTTTACCCGGCACACACTGACACTTTGTGTTGCTCCTCTGGGTTTTTACTTGAAATATTCTTACTGCTCTCTATGCACTTTTAACAGCTCCGTAAAACACTGCTATGCTAAATCTTGACAGCTGTCACGCATACCCTTTATTTATTGATGTATTAATGCCAGTGGCCACATAGAGCATGGCCAGGAAGGGGGGGCACCTTTTATAAGGTAATACTCCAACCAGGTGGCTTTCCTTAGGATGCCGGCCAGAGGAACCAACCTGCCGCAACTGCTGGAAATCAAGAACTAAATAATAAGCAGGTGGTTCGAACTTGTATGACGTTGTGCCTTGACGTATTGCGGTGACAATAAAAAAAAATCAAAGGACCTTGTGCCAAAGACTGAATCCACCGTGCACAATACGTGTGTTCCATTCTCTATAAAGACAATATTTAATTTTATATGTGATATTAAAACATTTCAATTTTATAGATATAGATGTGTGTGGTGTTATAGCAATGCTGGTTCTTGGCTGCCTTTTGCCTTGATCTATTTCACTGGCTGTTTTAGGGAAGAATGTTACTTAACAGACGGGAGGGAGGGAAGGAGGGAGGTTTTGGGGGGGGGGGAAGAAGAAAGAGTGAGAGTATGGTAGCTGGAAAACTTCAGAAACTGGGAATTGTTTTTTTAAATTTTACTTCAATTATACCCTGCTTTTCTCCCCAGCGGAGACCCAAAGCAGCTTATGTCTTTCTCCTCTCTTCCATTTTAGGCACACAGTGCCCCTGTTAAATCAAGATGGGTAGCTGTGTTAGTCTGTCTAGTCCAGCGGAAAAGAGCAAGAGTCCAGTAGCACCTATAAGACTAACAAAATTAGTGGTAGGGTGTGAGCTTTCGTGAGCCACAGCTCATACCCTACCACTAATTTTGTTAATCTTATAGGTGCTACGGGACTCTTGCTGTTTTCCAATGTCCCTGCTTTTTGTCCCACTCCCGCCCCCCGGCCAAGGTCTCACATGAGAAGCAGCATGGTGGGAAACCTGTGGCAGAAATCACCTGGAAGACAAGGACATTTTTAAAAAATTAAGCACAGAGGACAGGATTATAAAAATCCCAGCCCTAAAAAGAAGGAAAAGTACTAGCAAAATGGAAGGGCTGTTGCTCTTTTGAATCAGCACCAAACGGGAGGGGTTGGGCAGCCTTTCCATATCATCTTCTGAGGACCCTCAAGGAAGCATATCTGGGATTTCCTCAATGAGTTCAGGCCTTTTTGGGTGTAGTGGGTAAGAGCGGCAGGACTCTAATCCGGAGAGCCAGGTTTGATTCCTCACTCCTCTGCTTGAAGCCAGCTGGGTGACCTTGGGCTAGTCACAGCTCTCTTGGAGCTCTCTCAGCCCCAGGGATAATAATGACATACTTTGTAAACTGCTCTGAGTGGGTGTTAAGTTGCCCTGAAGGGCGGTATATACATTGAATGTTATTATTTTTTTATGGGTGATTTTTGCCGGGTTTTGGCTCCATACCTCTTTGGGTTTTCTTCCAAATTCCAGACGATTAACCCCCTTCAGATTTTAATGTGGCATTTCAAGGGCTCTCTTCCGAGGTTTCTCCCGATGCATAAAAAGCACAGGCAGAAAACGTAAAAGAGAATCATAGGGTTGGAAGGGACCTCTGGGGTCATCTAGCCCTGCTCAATGCAGGAAATTCACAGCTAACCTCCTCCCCCACACCCCCAGTGACCCCTGCTCCAAGCCCAGGAGATGGCAAAACACCATCAGGATCCCTAGCCAAACTGGCCTGGAGAAAACTGCTTCCTGACCCCAAGGTGGCGATTAGCATTACCCTGGGCACGTAAGAAGGGTCCATGAGAACAAAGCACTGATGTAACCCTTCTAGCCCTCCTCTCATGATCTGCCTAGGTTCAT
This sequence comes from Eublepharis macularius, assembly GCF_028583425.1. Lineage (NCBI taxonomy): Eukaryota > Metazoa > Chordata > Lepidosauria > Squamata > Eublepharidae > Eublepharis > Eublepharis macularius. The sequence continues at coordinate 4,292,698 of NC_072806.1, forward strand.
ATAATCAGTATTGCTGACAAATGCCAGCTAGAGAACCCCTGAAATGCCGCATTGAAATCTGAAAGGGGAGCTAATCGTCTGGAATTTAGAAGAAAACCAGGTCCAGGGCCAAAAGTGGCAAAAATCGCCTGTGCAAATAAGGCCTCCGTTACATGGGAGTCAAAGGAAAATCATGAATGTCAGCCTGACCCACTCTTTGGCTCATATGGAAGAACAATGAAGGCTGATTGGCCTGTCACCAGTATGCCACCCATTCGACCCGCTTAAAGATAACCATCTTCAAGTACTTGAAGGGCTGTCATACAAAGGATGGCACGGAGTTGTTTTCCGTTGCCCCAGAAGGTCGGACCAGAACCAACCACTTGAAATTAAATCAAAAGAGTTTTCAGCCTAGAGTTTTCGCCAGAGCCGTCCCTGAGTGGAAGAGGCTTCCTCGGGAGGTGGTGGGCTCTCCTCCTTTGGAGGTTTTTAAGCAGAGGCTAGATGGCCATCTGACAGCAATGCTGATTCTGTGAACATGGGCAGATCATGAGAGGTTGGGCAAGAAGGGTTACATCAGTGCTTAGTTCCCATGGCCCCTTCTTGCCTGCCCAAGGTAATGCCAATCGCCACCTTGGGGTCAGGAAGCAATTTTCCCCAGGCCAGTTCAGCTAGGGATCCTGACGGTGTTTTGCCATCTTCTGGGCATGGGGCAGGGGCCACTGGGTGTGTGTGGGGGAAGGAGAGGTAGTTGTGAATTTCCTGCATTGTGCAGGGGGTTCGACTAGATGACCCTGGAGGGCCTTTCCAACCCTACAATTCTATGATTTTTTTGTGGTCCAAACTCCTTTGCAACGGGCAGGGCCATTTCCCAAACAAAAAAGAGGGAAAACCGAGACAGCAGGGTAAATGGAAAGGTGAGAATATAACTCATCTCGTTGGCCTTGAGAGTGAGGAAACTGGGACAGCAAGAAAGGGTATAATTGCCCCAGTTCTCCTGTTCCCCATACCTCAGCTCTGATCCAGTTGCAGTTTTACTTTGTTACAGCCGGCACGCAGCTCATAGATCTCTGTCACATTAGCAGAGAAGTCCTTGGTGCTCAAGCAGAATAGCTCCTAATAGTTTTAGGCACCAGCTGCCCCATTCAGCGTTTTCTACCTGGCAGACGTCAGCGCTTTCCCTCGCTGCTCTAACGCAAAACACACCGGAGAAACGGCTGAATTTTTGACGCACTCATCAAGGCAATTTGCCCAGACAACCTCGTAACCTTTTTAAAATGTGGGGGAACATGATGTCTTGCAAAGGCCATGATATTTGCACCCGTTAACCGGTTGTTTACAGCATTAAAGGTGGCTGGCCCCCCGGTTCTGTGACATTAACATCTTAATAGGGAAGCTTTGTGTGGAGAATATATTTATTTTTCCCAGAAAGAGGCAGAGAAAACACAACTTCCGACTGGAATTTGAATCAATAGAAGAGCTGCCAGTTTCTAGATACGTTTTGCTTTGACTTATGTATGTAAATGTGTATATTTTAAATATGGGTTGTTTGCCACAATTTGGATGCTTGGGGGAAGCAGGGTCCCCCCCCTCACTTCGTTGCTGCATTGTATTGCTTCTGTGTACCTGGAGTTTTCCCTGCCATTCCTAAATTAGCTTTACTGCAAAATTTTGGGAAAGACCACAAGCTGGACTGGCACCCAGGTGGATTGGAAGTCTGGACCTTTCTAGCCCCTCCACACTGGCACCATTTTTCCTATTCCTGTCGAGGATTTTTAAACGCCCCCCCCCTACACACACCATCAGAGGGCTTTTTTGTTTTGCTTTTATATCACCAACTGACATATCTTTAAAATGTTCTAACATCATAACCTGTTATCCAGGTTCTCTTCATTCCCAGTTTTTGTTTTTTTAAAAAGCCTCTCTCGCCTCTTTCATTGGAAATATATGCTTTTCCCCTTATATCACCACAACAAAAAGGGACTCAAGCATTTCTTTTTTAAAAAACAAAGGCTGGGAGATAAGACAACCTGATAGAGTGTTGTAATGATATGACAAGTACTGATTGATGGCAGGGGAGGAAGCAGCTGCTGCCAGGGGACCCAGGCGGGGGAAATGTAGGGAAACCTGCCATGCCGAAATCTTGTTGCCACAGCACTATATCCACAACCACACTAGGAACGAGGAACCTGTACAAGCCTGTCCCCATAGGGAAAACACCTGTAACCCATGCTGCATTTCTTTGCTTGCAGAGAAGCAAGAAATATATTCAAATATCTTAGCACAGCTGGATCCCATTCTTTCTCCTGAGTACAAGACTCTCCATTTCATTTTATCACACGAACCCTGTGAGGACGATTCAGGAGAACGAACCTCTAGCCTAAAGTTTCGCAGAGACCATGGTGACCAAGGTCATTTTCACACTTCTTAACCATCGTGCAAAACCGCTCAAAACTCTCAGAATGAGGCAACTTCATGGCGCAATGATGTCAGAAATCGCGTCTTGAAGACGCCTCGTTCCTTGAGTTTTGCGCGGTTTTGAGCAATGTTTAAGATGTGTAAAAACGGCCCAAGTAGGGATTCGAATTCAATTTTCTGCAGCGATAACCACTCTAACCGCTACACCAGACTTGGGCCGATTCCACACGGCTTACCTGAAGCCGGGACATTGTGGAACGTTGCAGATCATGCTGTAAAAAACACGGAAGATAGCGTTTTCTCGTGCGAGTTTTGCGCGATGTCGCGCAAGAAAACGTGATGTTCTGCGTTTTTTCTGGCATGATCTGCAACGTCCCGGCTTCAGGTAAGCCATGTGGAATCGGCCCTGGATGCAAAACAAATGACTGAACGAATCCATCCCTACGGGGACAATTCCCCCTCCTCCTTCCTGAGCGTCCACCCGTCTCTCATTTCCCCCGGTCCTTGTGAAATGTTTCAGACACAGACACCAATCCATTTATTACTTTTATATTTTTTAAAAAACAACAAGTTAAAGAGGCTATCTGTACTTTCTATCGTAGTAATCCAGAGGCACTTGCAGATAACAAGGGGTGACGGACAAAACAAAAAAAATCCGTCTCTCCTGAATAAGTTAGGCTGGGGGTGCGCCACCCTCCATGAGGCAAGCCCCACAGCAAGGGGCTTTTTTGGTTTTCCGTGCTGAATCCAAAGTGCTTTGAGAACGAAGGAAAAGAGCAGCGGTGAGGCGGCAGCGGCAGATTGAGGCGAGTGGAGGGCCAGAACTCCCGGTTAAGTCCTAAGGATAAGGAAGGAGAAAGGAGATGTGAAGTCTATACCTACAAGTACCCCCTCTTGCAGCAGTCTGAAACTCAGAGCCAAGCTACGAGTGACGCCTGACACAGGTTGGACACTTGTCAGCTTCCCTCAAGTTTTGATGGGAAATGTAGGCATCCTGGTCTTGCAGCTGTAATGGAGAGCCAAGCTGTAAAACCAGGACGCCTACATTTCCCATCAGAACTTGAGGGAAGCTGACAAGTGTCCAACCTGTGTAAGGCGTCACTTGTAGCTTGGCTCTCAGAGCTAAGCTACAAGTGATGCCAGACACATGCTTTTTAATGGGCCAGGGACACAATGTTACCTGGGAACTGTAGTGGAAAACAGCATCATGTCCCTAGCATGGGCAGGCAGAGGAGGGGAAGACAGAGCCGCGCGGGATTGCTAGAGGAGAGGAACTTTAGAATTATGTTCTTGCAGTCTCATCAGAGAGAGGAATACAGGACCCTCTCCCTAGCACGGGGAGGCAAGGGAGGGGAAGAGCTGGTAGTTCATCTCTCCATTGAGATTGCAAGAAAACAATTGCAAAGTTTCTCTCCGAGCGATCCCACGGGGCTCTGCCTTTGAAAACCATCTTTGAAAACCTATTCTCCTCCTCTGCCTCCCCGCGCTAGAGACGTAACCTGTTTCCAACTACAGTTTCCAGGTAAAATTGCGTCCCTGACATGTTTAAAAAAATGTGTCTGGAGTCACTTGTAGCTTAGCTCTCAGATACAGGAAGCCCCTCCTTGCTGAGAACTAAACCTGTGTTTGAAAATATGGACTACCTACAAGCAGAGTCTTTCTGGTCACAAAATCAAGCCTGAGATTAGCCCAGGGCTCCATGTGGGAAAGGGCCCCAACCAGAGAAGTTGAAACACTTCATACTATTGACACAGATAATAAGGAAAAAAGCATCTCATGCTAAGTGTTTCGAGAATTTATCCCATGTTAGCTATGTTCAGGCGATCATGAAAAATCTCCATTTGGGTCATGATGTGGACGAGGCAGGAGTTCTTCCTCCCTCTGGAGGAAGAGCTGAAACGAAAGATTTTCGGGCAACTGGCCGTGACGTGTGAATCGGGACAAGCAACATACTGAGGTTTGTTCTCTTGCTACCAACCAAGATACTAACCCGCAGTTTAAATTATGATGGGTAGCAAGAAGACAAACTGGGTAGGGGGCGCGTTACCCAGTCTGGCCAAAACAAACGTTAATTTGTTCTGAGCCAGAAATCCTCCATCTCGGCTCAGTGTGTGGGGAAAATGGGCATAAGCCAGAGGCTGTCTATTTTGGTTCACTCTTTGTCACAGACTCGTGGCCTGCGGCAACACAATTTTTATTTTTGCGGAGAATAAAGAACAGAAAACCCCCCCAAATCGGCGCGCACTTTCCTACCTGACATTCCGCGCTGTGCTTGCTCATCTCAAGCTGCTATCTCCCAGAGCTGTTCCGCTCTAAAACCTTTGGGGTTTTGACATTGAGGTTTTCATATACGGAGGAAGAGTCATCCTCAGTTCTGGAGAGCAAAAGCAGAGATCACCAAGTGCGACTCCCTGTGCTTGGGAATTAGCCTTAGAGAGTCCAAACCAACATGGAAGTAAATCTTCCCGCCCACCAGGGCTTTTTTTCTGGGAAAAGAGGTGGTGGAACTCACTGGGTTGCCCTTGGAGAAAATGGTCACATGGCCGGTGGCCCCGCCCCCTGATCTCCAGACAGAGGGGAGTTGAGATTGCCCTCCGCGCCGCTCCAGCGGCGCGGAGGGCAATCTCAACTCCCCTCTGTCTGGAGATCAGGGGGCGGGGCCACCAGCCATGTGACCATTTTCAAGAGGTGCCGGAACTCTGTTCCACCGCGTTCCAGCTGAAAAAAAGCCCTGCCTCCCATCAACATGAATGGTACTTTCTCGGCTCAGGAACACCCACATACCCTGGTGAAGGGGACCTGGGTTTCTCCATCGGAAGGCATCTGATATTCAAGTATTCTCGCTCTTTCCGTGTGTTTCTCTGAAAACAAGACAAGGAGAAAGGCTCGATCTGTTCTCTCCAGCCCATAGAGCCTCTTCTATACACACAGAAAGTATGTATCTCTCAATCTGGCTTTCTGAGCACTCTACAGGAGGGAGAGTCCAACTTCCAAAGTTAGAAAAGGCATGAGAAAGCACTGTTCGAGGCCTCAGTTGGGATATTTTGTCCTGTTCTGGGCACCTGGTTAGCTCAGCTGAGCCTGATTTCGTCAGATCTCCAAAGCTAAGCAGGGTCAGCCTCGGTTGGTAATTGGATGGGAGACCTCCAATGAAGAACAGGGTTGCAGAGGCAGGCAATGGCAAAACACCTCTGTGAGTCTCTTGCCATGAAAACCCCACCAGGGGCCACCATATGTCAGTTATGACTTGAGGGCACTCTCCACCACCCAGCCACCACATTTCCAGAAGGACATCAAAAAAATAAAGTGTGTTCAGAAAAGAGCGGCAGAATGCAATGGGGAAACCAAGCCCTGTGAAGAAAGCCTTGCAGATTTTTTCATACTGTGCTTTTTTTAATAGTAGGCCACCTCAATCAGAACTCCAAAGAGGCAGCGCAGAACTTTTAAAAATAATAAATAAAGTAAGTAAGATCTGAGCATGTTTAACAGCTACCTGTTCCTCTTCTAGCCGCTTCTGTTCAGTCGAGATGTATTGCTGCACGGCCATGTAGACAAACTTGTACTGCGCCTCTGTCTGCACCATCCCAGACCGCTGTCTTCGCACCATCTGAATGGTCTTGGGGATATCGATGTCACAGTTCAAGCCTGCACGAGGGGAAAGGAGGCACGCAAGAGCAAGCATGAACAAGAAGCCAACAAGGAGCATTTCCGATTCAAACGGGAAAACCCCCTTGGGTCTTTTTTGCTCCCTCTGGTTGTCCAGAGGTCATTTCCACCCTTCGCAGGTGACGAAATTCTTTGCTATTTACCAGCATGCATCAGATTCTATTACATCCAAGAGCAGGAGAGAGAGATGGGAAGACCCCAAGTGTACCTTGCCGGTGAATGGTGTCCATTAAGATGTCTATCACGATGATGGTGCCGGTACGTCCGATCCCAGCGCTGGGCGAAGAGAACAAGAAAGGGAGCATTTGGCTAAGTGAGCCTTAGAACCCAGTGAGCATTCAAATGCAGATTGCTCCAGTCCTAGTCCAACACTCTAACCACTTCACAACACTGTCTCTTTATAGTTTCAGCTCAAACGGCTGCACTGCCAAGCCACCCTTAGGCAACCTCAAGCAAGGCACGCCACCTCCGATCTTCTCAGCTGCTCCATGCAAAAGAGAGATGAAGCAGCGCCGTCAGGGCGATCGGCCTTCAGCCGGGTTTGGGATACCAGTGTACGCTGCCCGACTGTACCTCCCTCTGCAACAGCCCTCCCTCACAGCACAGCCACCTCCACTCCAGCCACTCACCTGCAGTGCACGACAATCGGCCCCGTCTCGGCAAAGCTCGCCTGAGCTCGGTTGACTTGGTCCAGAAAGTGAAGAACTCCTCCCGGCTCGTTGGGAACCCCGTGGTCTGGCCAGCTGAAGAACTGAAAGTGCTGGATTCGTCGGGGCCGTTCCTCCTGCAAGATTTAATAGACAGAAGGGAGGTCTTTGTAGGATACTGGCCGAAGCACGAGACACGAGATGGAGGGGAAGGAAGAGACAAGACCGAACATGGTGCTCACTATTCCGGCTAAAGAAAGGAGGAAGTCGTGGAGTGCCATGACTGCAGGAGTGGTTACAGATACCTTTGGGTGCTCCTGGAATTTCTTCGTGGCCAGCACGTTCCTTCTCTTGGTTGCCAATACAAGGAAGGCTCAGTCTGGATATTATTACACAGAGCAAGAGGGTAGGAGGTGCTGGTTCAACACTGTGGTGGACCCTCAGGCCTTGGCAGCGGAGACCCTAAGGCCTCAGCCACTGCCCTACAAGGCCCACACTAGTGACCAAAGGTATGATATGCAGAGAAACAGTGTAAAGAGAATCAGATAAATATTGGCCCAACACAGCCGAGTCAACTCCCAGCATTCCAACCCACACTGGCATTCCTTCACCCCAAATCTCATGGCTTGCAAGACGAAGGAAAGCCATCGAGATGCTCACTGGAAATAGCTAAGGCAAGTGTGGATCTTTGTTCTACAAAGAATTCATTCAAGGTTCGAGATTTCTTACGGCATGCAGAGAGAGGGGAGGAAAGGAAGAAGGGGTGGGTTGGAGTGAGGAACCAGAAGAGGCGGGGGGAAAAGAGCAAAAGGGGTGAAAGAAGAGAACTAAGCAGGTAGCCTGAAATGCATGTATACATGATGGTTGAATTTTTCTTTTAAAAAAAACCTACAAAAACGTATCCAGAAATACTGAAGACTGCGGCTTGTATTTATTATGCAAACTGAATATTTGTGATGTGTGTGCTCTCTTATTTTGCACAACCAATTTTTCTGCTTTACTAGTTTGCTGAGGAAGAGTTACCCAGGGGCCAGAAATCTTTCCCCAAACCTCTGGGAAATTGTATTCAGCATTCCCTTTGGTTTATGAGACTTCAAAAGGCATCGTCTGTACACTTTCTAGGGCCTCCTGCTTGAAACACAGAAAGTTGATTTTTTTAAAAATATATGAAAACCAAAATTTTCCCAGTGACTAAATTCTGTAACTATTACAATTTTTTAATACTCCTATTTTCTTACACTCCTGCAAAACACATATACAGAGTCTTTAATATACCTTCCAAGACAAGAAAGAGTATGTCCACATTCAGAAGTTATATTATGGAAGAAGGCAGGGGTCATTTTGTAGAAAAAGAGCTGGAGGAACTCATTAGCATTACTCATTAGCATATGTCACACCCCTTGACATCACCAGAAATGTGTCATTAGCATAACTGATTTGCATATGACACGCCCCCTGACATCACCTATCCTGGCTGTTTTGGACCCAATCCTGGCCATTCAGGACTGAAATTGGGCCCAAAATGGCAAAAAGAGGCTGAAAATGGCTGAAAAGGGGCCCAAAATGGTCAGGATCGGGCTGCTGCTGAACAGGAGAGTGATCCACCACCCGTCAAGAGGCCCGATCCAGGCCATTTTGGCCCCAATCCAGGACGAAACGGGCCCAAAATGGCTGAGAGTCAGGGGGCGGGGCCACCTGACATGTGACCTCTTTGGGGAACTGCCGGAACTGTGCTCCTGTGCGTTCCCCCTCGAAATGAGCCCTGGAAGAAGGAATGGGGTGGGGGGGGGAGAGAAGAAGTATGGTGTTAAAGCATAGATCTGTACAGTTATGCTTTTTGGACACATGAAATTGCCTTAAACCAACTCAAGGTATTGGTCCGTCGACTGTTGTGCTACCTATTCTCACCATGTTCTCAGGCAGAGATGTCTTTCCCAACACCTGAAACGTGGGGATTCAGGGGCTTTGACCTTGAACCTTCTGTATGCACACAGCAGGTTCTTAACCACCAATTCACAGCTCAACAGTGTTTAATCTCTTGGGTCAGAGAGACAGCGGAATGCCTCACCCTGTCTGTCCGTACAATCTCCAGTTCTCGGACGTGGTAACCCTGGACTTCTTGTTCACCGATATTCCTTACACTGATGCAGCCGTACTCCTTGGTGCAGTGTTTATCCGGCCAGTAGCGGAAACATTTATTCTGCAGAGAGAGAATCAAGTCTATTAGAAAGGAGGAAAACCAATCATTCTTCAAAGTGTAGTAGTCTTGCCCCCCCCCACACACACACCAAAACTGGATTAAGATGGATTTTGGCAATGGACCGCTATTGCTTGTGGGACTCCCTGCCACAAGATCATACCCTGAAGTCTGCGCAAATAGGGAGATCCGCTAGGTTTATATGCACACCACCCCTTAATTCTGTATAGTAATAATAATGAAATTATTATTATCAACAGCAGCTAAAGACCCACTCTCCGCATTACCAAGAGACCTCTTGGCATTGCCAGTGATTTCTGCTGACAGTGGCCTTTTGTGGGTTGCAGATGTGACCCCTTCCATACACACATGCACACACACACAGTTGACCTAGGCCTAAGCCATTTGGGCCTTTAACAGGACGTGGTAACTCGAGCAGACGCTGCGACATTAACACTCCATGGCCACAATATTAATACTGGAGGACAGATGCTGTATCTGTTACTATCTTTGCAAAAAAAATGCACAACAGTGAGGAAGAAGAGCCCACCCTAAAGAATGTGGAAATATTGAGTACAGGGATCCAAGCAATCTGAAGAGAGTAAATAGGGCAAACAACCACCAAACATCCTTCCATTATGCCCCGATCCAAAGGCAGCTGAAAAATCCAACCCCATAGGAACAGTTTGTATTTCGTTAGTTGTTGTAGATTTTCCGGGTTGTGTCGCCGTGGTCTTGGCATTGTAGTTCCTGACATTTCGCCAGCAGCTGTGACTGGCATCTTCAGAGGTGTAGCACTGAAAGACAGGGATCTCTCCGTGTCAAATGAGAGAATTCTGTCTTTCAGTGCTACACCTCTGAAGATGCCAGTCACAGCTGCTGGCGAAACTTCAGGAACTACAATGCTAAGACCACGGCGATGCAGCCCGGAAAATCCACAACAACTAAAGTTCTCCAGCTGTGAAAGCCTTCGACAATATATAGTGTGTATTTCATTTTATCTGTTTGAGATTTTGTGCTGTTCAGGAAGCTAATCAGCTGAAAAAGGAGGGCAAACATTTAAAGCGTCAGGTATTCTCGGAAAACATGCCCATGCCATTTCAATGATCATGCAAAAATGTTAAAACCAATAAATGCAAAAAAAAAAAAAAGAGGTGCACCCCCATATTATCAAATAATCTAGCACAAAGCATTAAAAATTCTTTAGTGAACAGGAATCAATGGCTTAATTGGTTTCTTCAGAAAAACAGGTCACGTTTTCAGTTAGGCATCTCTGATATATAATTACCAAGTCATTTTGAAAAAGAGGAAAGGCGGGCCCACCCTAAACGATTCTTAAACCGTTTTTAAAAGGGAAAGCGAGAGGGACATACTCAAAAACAATGGTTTCAGACACAGCTCGAGGAGGATTCGATAAAAGATTAGCATCCCGATTTTCTATTCTCATTGTCAGTAATGACAGACGCAACTGGAAAAGCATCGCACATACACATACTCGTACGAGTGAGCTAATAAGGCAACCGAATGGCACAACGATTACTGGACGGCTGGCTCGCTTTCAAGTTCTCATTGAAAGAGCCCATTCACACTGATCATAAACTAATTATAATCCACTTGCTCTTTCCGACAGGTTGAGAAAATGTGAGAGAACGCTTCAACCCCCTTCTTCAAACCAATAAGGGCACTCGCTGCCGAACACTTCTGATGGCAGAGAAGGTGGGGGGGAGACTATTTTCCCATCGCCCAGCCACACTTCCCGTAGACCTTGGGCTTCAAAGGGCAGGAATGCTCCCCCATCTTCCATCGGACCCATCGTTTCAAGAGTCCCAGGAGACAGACGCCACATTCATTTTTTCCCCCTTTTAAACGAGGGAGAGGTTTGTTTGCACACAAAGTTTTCAACCCCCAGTAAGAACGACCAAGCAAACATTGCAAAGATGCTCAAAAGGCATTTCTCAGAGCACCAGGTCAAACCCACTCAGAAAATCATCGACTGAGAACAGGCCAAATTTGTCAGTTCCAAGCTACACACTGGTGTGGGTCCAGTGTTGTCAAACCCGGGTCACAGGATAGAGGGCTTGCGCATTCTCTATTATCCCTCTGGCCCTCACATGCGGTTCACAGACTTCCAGATTCACAGCAAAGCAGGATTAGAGTTCTTCTTTACAAACCAGGATTTCCAATAGGTGGCTTAATCCTGGCACAGAGGAAAGAGCACCAAGAGTGAGCCACAAACTATGTCTATATCTGAACCCACGCCCTTATGGAGAACAAGGTGGTAAAATTCAAAGGTTGTACGTCTTCAAAACAACAGGTGAGGAAATGGTTGCTGTATCAATCTTCACCATTAGCCTCCTTGGGTAAATGGTTGGTTGAAAGGCAAAATATAATTTTCCTGAATACAAAAATAAATTACATGCTTGAATCCTATACTGTAGGATTTCCCTGCATGTAGAAAATTAGCCCACCAGGGAGAAAGGCTTAGCATAGCGTTCATCCTGATGTGGTAGGGCCCTTTCACAGTGCTACCTTTCACCAACTTTCCTCCTCTTTCTCTGGTGTGAAACAGAGTTTTCAGACAGCAGTGAGGAGGAGGAGGGAAAGGGGAAGCCGGCCCTTAAAAGGAATGCACTGCAGAGGCAAAGCAGCCCTTTCACAACTAATTTGTTGCTAGGAAATGAGGCCGCCCAAGAGAGCTCAGGTTTGCAGAGGCCAGGGCTTTTTTTCAGCTGGAACACGGTGGAACGGAGTTCCGGAACCTCTTGAAAATGGTCACATGGCTGGTGGCCCCGCCCCCTGATCTCCAGACAGAGGGGAGCTGAGATTGCCCTCCGCGCCGCTCCAGCGGCGCGGAGGGCAATCTAATCTCCCCTCTGTCTGGAGATCAGGGGGCAGGGCCACCAGCCATGTGACCATTTTCTCCGAGGGCAACCCACTGAGTTCCACCACCTCTTTCCCCAGAAAAAAAGCCCCGGCAGAGGCAATGCCACATCAGGGCCATTTCCACACTACTCACCTTCTTCCGGAACCGGGCGCAACATCACGAAAAAACCACGGAAGATAGCATCTTGTCACATGAGTTTTGCGCAACGTCGCGCAAAACTCGCACAAGAAGACGCTATCTTCTGCAGTTTTTTCATGACGTTGTGCCCCGTTCCAGAAGAAGGTGAGTAGTGTGGAAACGGCCCAGGGAATGGTCTGGGGGAGTCAGCCAAGAGACATCTGGCATCAGAGAGAAACACTGCGGTTTAGAAAACCATGGGGAAAAATGGATAACACAGAGAAGGAAAACAGATTACTTCAACCAGAATGGCAAAAAAACCCAACAGCGTAACAGTTTAGCAACACAAACAAGGCAACAAACCTAACTGAAAGTGCCTCTAGTTTGCTACGTGTGTAGTAAACATGCAGACATGGAGTATTTGAAGGAGCTCTGACTCTCAAAATCTTATACCATGAAAATCTTGCTGGTTTCCAAAGTGCCATTAGACTCAAGTCCTGATGTGGACAGCGATATGCATGTGGAACAGCCAGCCACAAGAAGTCAGGAGAACAAAGTGCTCACCCTTCCTCGCTCCACCTCCCTGGTGGTCATGACGATGACGTGAGCGTTCTCTTGGTACACCATTGCCCAGAAGTCATTCACTGTGGTTTGGAGGCAGCCTTGCGTGGCGATGTATACCTTGCCATGTTCGGAACTCCTCCCATCTTCGAGAACATTCTAGAAGACGGCAAAAGAAAAGGAACGTGTGTGTGGAGGGGAAAGTCTAGAAGACAAAGAGGGGCTCGGTACGGAGCAGGCCTTGACAACTTACAGAGGCCCCCACCTTGAAAGAGTTTTGAAGCCGATTCAACATCTGGCTTTGCAAATCGATTGAATCAGATTTAGTCCGGAGGAGGACAACGAAGGACACGCACAGGCGTCTCAAGGTGCCCTTTGCTGGAGACCACGGAGTTCAAAAAGCCTGTTTTCAGCCAAGCAATGTTCGGGCTGATTAATCTGTCAATTAAAGCAATTGCCGCTTCCACCCCTCCTTGCAATGCTATGAGGCATGCCCTTTCATGGCAGGGCTACGGGCCTACGACTGCTTTAAACGCTTCCTTCCTGCCCCACCTCGCCAGGCTCCTTGGCTTTTTATTAGGTTGCAAGCCTGCAGGCTCACCCTTGTTAACTAGCACGCAGCACCTAGCGTGTGTGGTGGAGGCTATAAAAGTAACGGGTGATAAATTCACTGCCATTATCCAGCTGAATTTATCGTTCAATTGGAGGCTGATCCACGCAGCCCTTTTAGATGCCCAAAATACAATTTGAGCAGCAAACTTGCAACAAAGCTATTTTTTTTTTTGCTCACTTTACACATTTGGAGGGGGGCGGGAAATCACATCCCTGCTTGGAACCCCCTTCAAAAAGTCAGCACGTTGCTTACACACAAAAAAGGATGTACCACACTTCCCAATCTTTTACGGTGCCAGGGTTTCATCTTTCAATTCCAACTGAATTACAAAAATTATGAACTTAATTCTGGAGCACACCCCACCTGCCACGGGCTTTCAGCATCTTTTCCTTCTGCCACTGATGCACATGGGTGCATTGCTCAGACACTTTTGAAAAAAGCAGCCGTGATGGACTTGCATATAGGACTGCATCAAAGCAGGAGTCCTGCATCGGAGTGCAGTGGTTAGGGTGTCAGACTAGGATCTGGGAGACCCAGGTTCGAATCCCCACTCTGCCACGGAAGCTCACTGGGTGACCGTGAGCCTGTCACACACTCTCAGCCTAACCTACCTCACAAGGTTGTGATGAGGATAAAATGGAGGAGAATTCTATAAGCTGCTTTTGGTCACGACTGGGGAGAAAGGTGGGGGATAAACAAAGCAAATAAATAAAATTTCTGCAGTTTGATCAATGTGCACATGTGCTCCTGTGCATGGCTACACAAAAATAGTAACAGTGTGCTAAAAAAATACTCTTCTAGACAGATCAGTGCCCACTGAGAGCGTGGAACAAAGTCAGTGTTGTTGTTGTTATTTATTACCATCATCATCATCATCATCATTAGGTTTTGATACATCCACAACAAGATTGCTTTTTTAACGGGTTTGATCAATACACACCAGCCATAAAAAGGTAAAGGAAAAGGTTGTCTCCTGTGCAAGCACCAAGTCATGACTGACCCATGGGGGGACATCGCATCACGACATTTTCTTGGCAGACTTTTTATTATGGAGTGGTTTGCCATTGCCTTCCCCAGTCATCTACACTTTACCCCCAGGAAACTGGGGACTCATTTTACCGACCTCGGAAGGAGGGAAGGCTGAGCCGACTACCTGAACCCAGCTTCCGCCGGGATGGAACTCAGATCAAGAGCAGAGCTTGGGCTGCAGTACTGCAGCTTACCCCTCTGCGCCACAGGGCTCTTACCAGCCATACAGGGAGAAAAATGAGTAGAAATGAACAGATTATAGGTGAAGAGAGCAACACATGTCTATGTAAAATCTGGGGAAAAAAAACTGATCAGAAGATTCCTATCAAGTTATTTCCACTTTGGAAGCAAGTCCAGGTAAGTTGGAACTCCTGAAATATCAGAAGCATCTCTGCCCACGAAGTGAAGCATTAGGGCTGCCAGTCCTCCAGTGGGGGCGGGGGATGCGCCACTCCCAGCCTCTCTCCCCGCCCCCGCCCCCCCGCTGTCATTCACAAGGCCGGTGGGGGAAAAGACTCCAGGGAACAGGCTCTGGAGGCAAGAAACCTTCTCAGCCAGCACACAGTGGACACACTTCCTACAGTCGTGATTACATCATTTCTGGAAGTGACATCATTTTGCCCATCTGCGGGCATGCTTCCACCCTTCGCCCCTGTGAAGGGCGGAAGCATGCCTGCCGCCGAACACAATGACGTCACTTCTGGAAGTGATGTCATCGCGCCTGTTGAGAACACACACGCACTTTGCATTTGCAGGAGAAGACAGCCAACGTAAATGCTGGGTCTTCCCCCCGCTCCCACTAGGAGGTTAAGGGGACCTGGCTAGCAACCTTATGAAGCATCCAAAGCCATAACAACACTGTAGTCTTGAATTGGTTTAGAAGAACTCATTTTCTCATTGTGAAGAACGCTGGGAACTGTAGTTCCAAGGGGAGAGCTAATTAGGGACCCTTGACTGAACTATGATTCCCAGAATTCTGAGAGGCTTCAGTAACTCATATATTATAAGATAGCACCATACTGACAAGACGTTGAGTATGTTGTACATTTGCACCATATCTAAATCCTTAGTTTATTCATTTTCTTTTATGCAAAGAATTCTGGCAAAATTTCCTGTCCTTTGGGCTCTTTTAAAAAAAGGCACAAGTTTTATGGCTGAATCTCACCTTTTTGCTACCAAGAAGACTAATCTTAAAACTTCCAGTGTCTAATGTCCTTCCAAATATACAAGACTGGATTTCCAAATTAAGAACATTAATCTTTTTCTTCTGTGGCTAATGTGCAGCCATGTAGGGAAAAGTGAAAAATGTGGTGCCTTTTCAGAGACATTTCTGTTGAATAATATTGGATATCTATTTTCCCTTCTTCCTTTTTTCTGGATTCCCCACCCCATTGGCTTTTTTGTTTATCAATATTAACTTTTAATAATGCCAGAAGCCTATGAGATTTTATTTAATACAAAATGTGTCACATTTCTAATGGTATATACTTTTAAAAAAATTCTTCAAGAGTCTCTGAGGAAGCCACAACAGCTAAAATAGTATTAAAGACATACATCTGGAATATCGTATTTTTATCACTCTTTCCCTAAGGAGCTCAGGGCAGCGGCAACTGGTTATTCTTTCCTTACTTTCTCTTCGTAACAACCCTGTGAGGCAGGCTAGGCCGAGAGAGCATAACTGGCCAGAGGTCACCCAGTTAATTTCACAGCGAAGTGGGGGTTCAACTCTGAATCTCCCAAGTCTGAGCCCAGTTGCAAGGTCTTGGATTCAAATCCTGATTAGATATTCTAGCCTCTCACTTGGAAGTTGTCAGAGACACTCTCGACCCATGCTCAGAGGCACTTATCATGTTACAAGGTTGAGCCTGCCTCTGAGGATAAGCCTGGCACCGGTTGAACCGACTTACTTCAAGCCCACGTGTGGACTCTGGTTAAGCCCCACCTCTTCCTTCTCCGATGCTGACACACCTTCTCTACTTACCTTAATATAATTGGCATTGATGTAATCTGAACCGGGAAGGCTTTCGTCCACATCTTGGAGAGCCACTCGCGTTGTGTCAACTAAAGGAAGAGAGAAACAGAAGTGCATGAGGAGAGACTGGAAGAAAGACATGCTAGCCCCTTGAAAATATAGCGGTAGCCCAGCCGGATCAGAACAAGGGTCCGTCTAATTAAGTATCTTGTCTCCAATGGCCAGATGCTGACAAAGAGGGCATAAAGATGACAGCTGTCCCACCTTATGTGCTCTCTAGCAGCTGGTATTTATAGATAGGGCTTTTTTTCTGGGAAAAGAGGTGGTGGAACTCCGGACCACACAATGACATCACTTTAGGTCATCTGGAACAAGGGAGGAGTTTTTTAAAGTTCAAATCACCCTCAGCGAAAATGGTCACACGGCCGGTGGCCCCGCCCCCTGATCTCCAGACAGAGGGGAGTTTAGATTGCCCTCCGCGCCAATGCGCGGAGGGCAATCTAAACTCCACTCTGTCTGGAGATCAGGGGGAGGGACCACTGGCCATGTGACCATTTTCAAGCGGGGCTGGAACTCCGTTCCACCATGTTCCAGCTGAAAAAAAGCCCTGGATATACCACCTCTGAACACAGAGGCTCCATTTAGCCATAACTTTACCTTATAAAGGTAGCCAGGTCACTTTGCAGTTAAAGAGCAAGATCTGGGTCCAACAGCACCTTACAGACCAATTAAATTTCCAAGGTATGAGCTTTTGAGAGCCCAAGCTCCCTTCTTCAGATACCGGGTATCTGACAAACGGAGCTTTGACTCTCAAAAGCTCATACCTTGGAAATCTAGTTTAAGGTGCTATTGTACCCAGACCTTATAAAGGGATAATACAATCTGAACTGGTGGCCATCTCATCTTGTGGCAGTGAGTTCTACCGGTTGGTTATACAACATGTAGGAATGTAGTGCTTTTCTTCGTCCTGAATTTGCTATCTAATAACTTTATTGGGTGATCCCAAGTTTTAGCGTTACAGGCAAGAGGGGAAAGCTCTTTCTCCTCCTCAACATCATATCCTTTAACCAAAAACATTAATTGTCTCTGTATTTTGATTATTTGGAAGGATGTTGCAAGCTGTAAGGTTAGTGGAGAAATAGGACTTTGCAATGAGACTCCAAGAGCCATGTAAATTAAAAGGGAACACCTTTAACAGTTTAAATCACAGCACACAAAGTCACCTCACAACCAAGGCTGTGCACATTTTGAACTGAGAAAAACTACACAATTGTGCAATGCCGATGGAGCAGATCTCCAAGTATTTGCCTTCTGTACATCACTTACAGTAAAATCCTAAACAGTTATTCCAGTCTAAGCCCAATGCATTCCACCATACTCCAGAATTTGCAAAATGCAGTCGTACCCACAGCCGTGTTCATAGCTCCCTTTCCGGTTAGCATTTATATTACAATTGTTCTTGCTCTACATTTTTGAAATTAGAACTGGAGGCTGAAACTAGCTGCAGGCCACCCCCCACCCCAATTTTTAAAGGCTTCCTCCTTACAGGGAAGGATATTTTTGTAACGATTCTTCACTTTGTTTTCTACTCGCTGCCCTTCTTTCCGGGGATAGAGGAGTTTACATTCTTGTTGCTGCAGCATCTGTGGAGAGAATTTTGAACAGATTATCAACGTTCATATTACTCATTCTTTGCACAGCACTCAAAAGGGTGCACCTGCTCAGTTACCTTGATAATTCCCAACAGCCCTGCAAGGCAGATCAATGTAACGGCCATATTGCCAATTTGAACCTGGCACTTCACAGATTTGAGTCCATTTGCCTCAATTCCTTGCAGGAATCAAAGCTAGTAAGTGATGCCCTGGAAACAAGCCCCACCCATCAAATAATAAAAATGGAAAGTGAGGAAAAACTGTAATTTGAGAAGTTGTCTATTTAGAAGAAAAAAATGTCCCATTCAACTCCTGTTCTGGAGTTTTCTGATTGAGTATATCTACATCAATGGACTAATCTTAAAGCCATCATGGAAATGGTAGTTTTTTCTACCATGGTGATGAGGGAGATAATTTTTATATAAGCCAAATACAATAAATTAAGCAAAAGTTAAGCCCTATTCCATTAAGCAAGCATAGGGTCCCCGTACAGATCAAGAAGTCATGTTGGAGGGGGAAAAGAACGGAATTAGCCCTCTACCTCAAACTCTTCCCAGAAGCCTTGCTTGGACTTCTCGCTTTGGTCAGCCATTTTGTTCAGCTCCTTCACTCGGTTGTCAATGTTGGCTGCGTTGATCCGTGTGGTGTTGAAAGGCTGAGGGCGGGGGGGAACGAGGGTGGAATAGACGATGAGGAACAAGGGAGCAGAAAGAGATCTCTGGAGCAGAAAACTAAATAAGAGCAGACTCCGAGAGGAGCCAACTCTGGCTTGGGAAATTCTTGGAAATTTGGGGGGTAAAGCTTGGGATTTCAGGAAGGGAGATGCTTCAGTGGGGTATGATGCAATAGATTCCACCCTCCAAAGATGCCAATTTTCTCCAGGGGAATGTATCTCTAATACTAACAACAACCACATCAACAACATTTGGTTTATAAACTGCCCTTCAGGACAACTTAACGCCCATTCAGAGCAGTTTACAAAGTATGTCATTATTATCCCCACAACAATCACCCTGTGAGGTGGGTGGGGCTGAGAGAGCTCTGAGAGAGCTGTGACTGACCCAAGGTCCCCCAGCTGGCTTCAAGTGGAGGAGTGGGGAATCCAACCCGGTTCTCCAGATCCCGCCGCTCTTAACCACTACACCAAACTGGCTCTGTAGTCTGGAGATCATTTGTGATCCCAGGAGATCTCCAGCCACCAACCAGAGGCTGGCAACCCTACCGTCTCCTGAGCCACACGAAAAGCCCTCCAAATGATCAACGTATCCAGACTTACTCCGAAGCAAGCGCCACCCCTCCTGAGCTATTCGCATTGCTATTACCTGTTTCAGATGCACCACAGCCCCAGACTTCTCCACCATGGGGTTCTTTTTATAATGTTCCACCAGGTCCGTGAGCGTGTCAAAGTGCTCGCCGCCGCCAACATCATACTTCCCATCTGGCTGCAACAGAAAGAACAGCTCAAGAGTAAGTGTCGGTGAGGGAGTGCTGGGACTGGGGAGACCCGAGTTCAAGTCTATACTCCGCCACAAAGTTCATTATGATTCTGTTTAACCTGCCTCACATATAATTTCATGTTGGTCTGCAGTTAAATAGCAGGATTTTAGCCCGGTGGCACCTGAGAGACCAACAAGATTTTCAAGGCATGAGCTTTCGAGAGTCAAAGCTCCCTTCTTCAGGTATCATCTGAACCTGAAGAAGGGAGTGCTGACTCTCGAAAGTTCATACACTGACAATCTTGTTGGTCTCTTATGCCACCAGACTCAAATCCTGTTGTTCTACCTCACAGAGTAGCTCTCTAAAGCCGTGTCATGCAATTAAACTGGCAACGATTGGCTGAGCTGCTATGATGTCAGGGAGGCAAGGGAGGGGGAAAGGGCTATCAGGGCTGAGCTGCTGTGATCCTAGAGAGGGCTGACAGATACGTCCGGGGCAGAAAAATAACAGGACTACAAAGGCAGCAAAGAAAAGAAAAGAAAAGCAGCAGATATGAGGAAAGAAGCAAGAGATACAGGAGATGGATTTGTGCAGTAAAATGAGAGGGGAGAAGAGTTAAATACCAGGGCAGAGAGAAGAGCTGCACGTAATTCAAATGCTAAGAACGACCTGTTGTTATTAGCCCCATTTTTCTCCTGCCCTTTCCGCAAGGCACCTCTGGGCATGCTGCCCTGACCTATCTCAACAACCTGGTGAGGTAGAATAAACAGAGCACACAGTGGGCCCACGGTCACCCAGCAAGGTTTTCGACTGCATCGCTCTAGCAAAATGACAACTCATTGAAGACGACTGAACTGACTGAAGAAATACATTCCATGGCTGGAGGGGGACACCACAGAAAAGGCCCTGCTTCTGACAGATAATCGTCTTGATTTTTCAGCACTGGGGCACCTGGAAGGTTCAGGCTCTGGTGGCTTCTTACCTGATAACGGATCATGATGTGGGTCACACGGGGTTTCCGGTCCCCAGTGTCAGCCTTGTCTTCATTTGTCAGCACCGACAAGACAAAGTCTCCAGGTTTGCTTTGACTCTCTCGGACCAGGAAACTCCCCGGTTTTCCTTTGTCTGTTAGGAGCTTCTCGGCTTCTTTGCCCGTCAGGTGGCCGTGGTACCATCTGGGAAAATCAAAAGCCTTAGAGAAGAGTGGATGAAGCAAAGTGGGCAGAAGACTAAACGTTGAAGTCTCCAGTTCAAAGCCACCAACTCACGTGATGGCCTTAGCCAAGCTACTCTCTTCTCAGCCTCTGCTCCTTCATCTGCAATATGGGGTACCGCTATTGGACTACCTTACAGGACTGTTGTGAGGACTGGTGGTGGAGAGTGCCCTCAAGTCATTACTGACTTATGGTGACCCCTTGGTGGGGTTTACATGGCAAGAGACTATGAGAAGTGGTTTGCCATTGCCTGCCTCGGCAACCCTGGTCTTTGTTGCAGGTCTCCCATCCAATTACTAACCAAAGCCGACCCTGCTTCGCTTCATGAGATCTGATGAGATCAGGGCATCATGAAGATTACAAAAGGACAATAGATACAAATTTGTTTGTATTAAACCATACACTTTGTAGTATTATTATTCAGAGTTATTATTATCAGAATTATTATCAGTGTTATTATTATTCAGAGGAGTTAGCCATGTTAGTCTCATTGCCAAATAGTAGAGTCCAGTAGCACCTTTAAGACTAACCAACTTTATTGTAGCATAAGCTTTTGACAACCACAGCACTCTTCATCAGATGCACCTGATGAAGAGAGCTGTGGTTCTCGAAAGCTTATGCTACAATAAAGTTGGTTAGTTTTAAAGGTGCTACTGGACTCATTATTATTATTATTATTATTATTATTATTATTATTATTATTATTATTATTATTATTATTAATATTAAGAGTAATCATACACCCAGCATATTTGCTTAATGTGATAAACTACAATTCCTAGTAAAAAGGAGTTTCAGTCGCATTGATCTGTTGTAGAAGTGCAAGATTCGCGTCCAGCAGCCCCTTAAAGACCAACTAGATGTCCAGAGTATAAGCTTTTGAGTGAGCTCTGACTCTCGAAAGCTCATACCCTGGAAATCTAGTTGGTCTTTAAGGAGCCACCAGACCCAAATCTTGCGCAAATAAAAGGGAGTATGTTACACTAGGTTTAAGCCAACAGCTTAAGTATGCATCATTCTCAGTGTGGTGAAAAACCTGTATCTGAACCACTTCAGACTGTGTGCGCATTTGTGGAGGGGAGTTGTTCCATACAAAAACCTTAAACAAAGAAAGATAGCAGGTCAGTGAGAAGGAGTCCAGTTTCTTGAACTGCAAACTTTTGATATGCAGGGATTTTTTAAAAAAAGGAATGAGGGCTGAATTCGATGTGAGTGGGCAGCCATGCTTGTAAATGCAGGCTTCTGCAAGGTTCACAGGTGATCCAGGTTGGAGGAAGGTTTATTTTTTTAGACCAAAAGGCAGGGCCAGCCTGACCGCTAGATTTTGAGGGATGCCAAAAAGGAGAAAGGGGCCTCTTCTGCTGACTTCAAGGGGGGCTTGGCATTAGCTAGACTTCTAGAATCTCCATATCTGGTCTTCTGGGGCTGCCAAGATGGAACATGGAGGGCATCGGAAGGGTCTGTCTATTTTTACATCGCATATTTGGAATGCCCCGTAAGTAGAACGTTCATTCCAGAACTCTCACTTTTCTCTATATCAAATGGGGGGGAGGGCAATGTCACAGTTTGCCTACGGCACCCAAAAATCTTGGGCGGGCCCTGCCAGAAGGGAAGCAGAGATTCGACCCTCTGCCGTCCTACCTTCTCATGCTCAGCCACTACGTGCACTTCTGTCTCCAGAGAAAAGTGGAAGACGGCAAGGAAGGTTCAGTTCCTTTCCCGATGTAAAAGTCAGAACCCCCCCCCCAACAGCTTTTCACACATAAAACACGACCACTTGCATTGCACCAAGATCATCCTTGCTGCCTTAGTGATCGTCGTCACCAGCAATACCTTCTCTTTTTAAAAAAACAAACCAGCTGGCTTTTCTACCCCTTTCCCTCTAGATGGCGCCTCTGATCCATTCAAAGGAGCACCTTGGCTGCTTCTACCACGTCACCTTTGGTGGTACTTTCCATCCGTGAAGACACAGTTCCCACATTACGTCACCAGCCCCACCTCTGTTGCAACCCCGGAAACAGGGCTGCGGAACAAGAGACCACAAAAGTTCGAGCCACACTGTTTTGAAACACAAAACACACACACACGCCGATTCATCTGGGTTTGTTTGTTCCATCCAGTTCTCTGCAATAGGAACAGCAAGGATATTTATTTTTTAAATAACGCTTACCCCTTCTTTCCACCAATTGCAATTATCTTTTAAGACGCTGGCTATGCTTCTGCCAAGCTTTGAGTGGGCTTTTATTCGCAGTTGCTTTTCTTTCTGATTTTAATTACTGTTTCCTTGGGGGCTGCTACGCCCTGGCTTTTTAAATGTTTTTTTTTATTGGAGTGGTTGTTTCGTGTTTGTATGGCCTAACCCTTGTCCATAAGCTTCTCTGAAGGCCAACAGCGTGGCTTGTACACTGATTTACTATATGTCCGTGGCAGGAGGGAAGGCGGCATGGTATAATACGATCTCATCAGATCTTAGAAGAAGCTAAGCAGGGTTGGTACTTAGATGGGGGACCACCAAGGAAGACTCTGCAGAGGAAGGCAATGACAAACCACCTCTGCTTCTCACTCACCTTTTCAACCCCAGCAGGGGTCACCGTAAGTCAGTTGTGACTTGACAGTACTTTACACACACACATGTCCTTGGCAGTTCTCACAACAACTTGGTAAAGCGGGCTTGCATAGAAGTTTGTAATATGGCCATATCCAGAGAGTACACAAAGATAAATGATGCAAAACCAAACTATTCAAAAAGGCTTTTGTATTGTAGGGAGGAGCTCTCAGATGCTTCGCTAGTGAGTTAAGGACCATAGACTTCACCACTATGTTGCCTTACGTACTACCTGTTGTCTTAAATATGTGCTCCTATGAGTGCCTGTGCTTCGCGTGGTCTAATGTCAGCCCTAGAATTGCTTATGTTCTGTTTCAGCATTTCTTCAGCTCTGTATTGGATTCTTACTAATGCTATGTCTCTGTAAACTTGCCTATGGGTTGGAACTAATCCACAAAAAAGTCAGGTGTATGGGTATACCTTTAGCATCACTTTACCATGCATCTGCTCCAACAGCATTCCAGATAATTAAACGGAGGCTCTTAGACATTCAGTTCCAGCGCCTGATTGAGGCAGCTAGGAAAACCTGTTCCCCAATTCACTCGGGACTGCCTTTGTCATCCGGCCAGTTAGCCGCCTATTTTTGCTCTCTAACTGATCCCCATCAAAGAAGGGCACTAATGCTGGCCAGATTCAACATACTGCCTTCAGCCATCTTCATTGGTAGATGTCAAGGGACCCCTTATGAACTCAGAAAATGCCCTTGCGGCCCGGGTGTCACTGAATCTGTCTCTCATGTTCTACTAAACTGTCTATTTTACTCTAAGATCCGAGACAAATTTTTGAACTCCCTTCTTTATTCACGGTGCGGCATTTCTGATAATGTCAAGGTCCAGCGACTACTATCTGGCCACAACTTTTCTATAACCTCAAACATTGCTTGTTTTCTTCAAACTGCAATTTGTATCAGAGAAGCTATCAACAAATTTTATTGTATCTCCTTTTGCTCTGACATGCCAATAAAGGTTGTGTGTGTGTACCCTATGGCACTGTTTATGGAAATATCCTTGATATTGACTGTACTGTTCTCACACTGTGTAATCCGCCTTGAGTCTCAGTGAAAAAGGTGGACTACAAATGACATTGATGACGATGATGACGATGACGATGACGATGACGATGACGATGATGGGCTTGCAGAGAAGTTTCTAATATGGCCATATCCAGAGAGTACACAAATCAATGCCAAGGGTTTGATTCAGGATGGGGTCTACCTGCTCACCTCTCCGAGGTAGGATCCTGGCAATTGAGAGGATATTTCAGCTCTATGACGTTGCTGTTCTTCTCCCGCAGCAGCCCCTGCTGTTCGGTGTAATACTGAACGAGCTCGGCCAAAGTAGCAAACTTCTCCCCTCCGTAAAGGTCATAGTAATCGCCAGTATTTTGGATCTTGATGTGGGTCACCTCATCGTTTCTCCTAGGGAAGGAGAAAAGAGAAGAAATGTTGAGCAAAAATTTATTGTTCACGTCATTCAGCATTATGCCATGGATCCCAGACCAAATGTAGCCCCCTTGATAACATTTCTGGGAAAAGCAGAACTCCACTGATGAAGTTAAGAAGAGAGGGCCAGGTGGGTAGCCATGTTGATCTGTAGTAGAAGAGCAAGATTTGTTTCCAGGAGCACCTTAAAGACCAACGAGATTTCCAGGGTATGAACTTACAAAAGCCAGAGTTCCCTTAGTACCTGACTCTCAAAAGGTCATACCATGGAAATCTAGTTGTTCTTTAAAGGTGCTACTGGACCTGAGAGGTAAGAAGCTGGCCTTTGCACCTGCGAATTTGGTTTCCTGCCGAAGCCTACCATGTTTCAAAATGGAGTCCTCCCCAACAAGCACATCTTCTCTCATGAACTGAACCTTTGCAACGCAAATTCACATTCTCTCTCTCAGTCCCACTCTCAACCACACATAGACAAGAACACCTTCCCAATCTCCCCCTCAGGGTTGCCAGCTCCAGGCTGGGAAATTCCTGGAGATTTGGGGGGTGAAGTCTGGGGAGGGTGAGCTTTGGGGAAGGGAGGGACCCCATTTCTGTGTATAATGCCATGAAGTCCACCCTCCAAAGAAGCCATTTTCTCTAGGGGAACTGATCTCTCTGGCCCGGTGATCAGTTGTAATTCTGGGAGATCTCCACCCACCACCTGGAGGCTGGCAACCTACCCCCCACCCCAGAAATAGAGTCACTGCTTTCAGCCACAAGGCACTACAGGAAATAAACAGTGCAATGCCCTGGGAGCGGACTTGCACAATGTACAATCCCTTGCACGCCCCAAAAGTTCTTGCCCGAGTTGCTAGGGCAGGGTGTACGATGTACATCAGAAAACAGGAATGCTAAGCCAAAGTAATCCACAGGCAGTAAATTTGAATTTTGCACTAATTGGCCTCATTTTGTTTCCTTGGCATAAATTACTCTGCTTTCGTGAGTCTGAGGAAGAGGCAAGGAACAGTTAAAGCCGTCACAGAGGGAATCTTGTCCTGCACCAGATCTCATTCATTCATTCATTCATTCATTCATTCATTCATTCATTCATTCATTCATTCATTCACTCATTCATTCATTCATTGGGCTTCTATCCTGCCCTCCTTGCAAACGGGCTCAAGGCAGGTTACAGCAATAAAACATCTAATTTACATTAAAATTCACAATAAAACCATAGCATTTCCATAAACCACTACCCCTAGTCAGCGATCTTACAACCCCTTACAATACATGGGGGGGGGAGAAAAGGGGGGAACAGGCCATTCAATTGGAGTTGCAATTCCTATAAGGGGGGGATGGATGATCAAATGCCCCCCCTGACAAGAGGCCAGCTGGGAGGCTCTTTGGATAACTGCTGGACCGGCCTCAACCACATGCCTGGTGGAATATCTCTGTCTTGCCGGCCCGCTGAAACGATAGACGATCCTGGCGAACCCAGGTATCCACCGATAAGAGTGACTTCCGAGATTTCAGCCGGTGTCGCCACACACCTTTCCAGCCCCCTATTCACAGCCACAAGAATCAGAATCTTTCTCTCTCTTTTTTTTTAAAACACACAGCAAAGCGTCTCAGCTAAGCCGAGTTCTCCACGCGCTACAGACTTCCTGTGCTTCCCCAGAAGGTTGCGAGCCACCAGCCACCTCGTACCTGCTGGACTCCCAACGGCGGGGTGCATCCATTTAGAGCGTGACTGAATACTTTGGCCGGCTGGGGGCTCCCCCCACCTTTTAAAAGCAGATTAGAGAGAAGGGGGGGGGAGAACCTTTCCTGACCCAGCTCATCCATCAAACATCTGGACTCTGGGTGAGCTCAGCAGGCTTGCAGCCTCTAAGTGCCTTTAAAACGCAATTACGCTTGTGCCACTGAGGAAGGCTAGCCTTGACTTAGAAAGGCCAGAAGGGACCGGAGGAGCTAGACCACTCTGCTCTGTGTTAACAGCCAAAGGGTGTTAACCCTTTCCGTGCTAAAAAGGAGAATGGCACTTTGCTCGTGAGCCGGTGTTCCCGAAGCTTGCAAAGTACACCCTTGTCTTCTGGATTCAGACTGGAGGTATACCACATGCTCACGCCCCAAACAGGAGACGTTTACAAGAGCAAGTGCAGTTTCCAAGACAGCATCTCATCAGTCTGAGCAGTAAATCTGGGTCTCGCTTGTGTTTTGAATAATTTTAACGTTGTCTGGTATTTTAGAATTCTTTTAAATGTTATGGTTTTCATTTGTATATATGTTTTGGTTTGTAAAGGACAATGGCCATATACAATAAATTCACCTACCTACCTAGCTCGTGATCCAATGTTCCCTACACTTGCAAAGTACACCCTTGTTTTTTGGATTTGGACTGGAGGCATGCCACATGCTCACACCCGAAACAGGAGACTTTTTACTATTTTTACTGATGAATACATTTATACCCTGAGTTTCCCCGTGGCCCAAGGTGGCCAATGATGGCAGACATCCTGTTAAAGAAGGCCAACTAGGGTTGCCAGTCCCCCGGTGGAGATGAAAATAAATAAAAATAAAAAATAAAATACATTTTAAAAAGAAAAATGGCTGTAGGGCCAGTAGCGTGACAGCATTTCTGGACGAAACCCAGAAGTGACGTCAGTCCTCTCTAGTAATCACCAAAAAATCTATGGTTTTACTATAGAGTTTCCAGTGATTCTTAGAGAGATGTGATGCCACTTTCAGTTTTTTACCAGAGGTGCAGTAGGGCTGTAATAGTCAACTTCCAATGCCGCTAATTTTTTAAAAAATAACTATTTTAGCGGATACATGCTGACTAACAGAATTCATTTTCAACAGCTTATCATGCACACACATATTTCCCCTTCTCCTCCCTTCACTTTCTTTCAACATCACCTCTTCCAAATCTTCCACAGAAATTCCTTATAAATCACAGTACTTTTAAAAGCTTTTCAGTACATCCAACTGCCATTCATGCTTTGGCACATACCACATGAGAGATAAAGCAATTGAGCAAGAAAGAAGAAGTGAAAGAGGAGAGAGAGAGGGAGAAAAAAAATACGGTATTCAGAAGCACCCAACAGCTCGAGTTCCCATATTTGATGCTTGCTCAGATCAGGAGATGCCAGGAAATCTAAAGCACTTGGATGGCAAATCAAAATTTCACAACCAAAATTTGTGGCCAGATTGGAAAATTCAGTGGATCGCCACATATTTGTGAATTATCATTTTGTCTCTACTTTAGCCATCCAACACCAGAAGTGAGAAAGAAACAAGGATCCAAAGGTGGGGTGTGAACTTATAAGGCCCCCATCCCTTCCTCCTCCCTCCTCCCAAACCATTCTCCCCCATAATCCTTTGCAAGCTATCAGAGTGTGTCATTTTAGCACTTTTCTGCCTACAGTTGGTGCAAGAAAGGAACATGCAAACAGATGAAAATGTTTCAGCAACGCACCAGCTGACATCTGACTCTAGAAGGGGCTTTCTGTGGCAATGGACTCAAATTTGAGAGATGCCAAAATCAGTTCTGTGAAAGGGACTCCTGTGGCCGCACCACGGTGGCAGCTGTCGAGCGATGGCGGAAGTCCCCATTCGAACCAGCAGCTGGATTAAATAATTACATGGGAAAACGGCTGCCGCTGCAAATTTTGTCTCCCTCGCCCTTCGCTTCATCTTGGCACACAGAAAAAACCCACACTCTCTGATGCGCACAGCTGCAAATGCTAATTACTTTTGAGAAGACGCAAAAGCTCTCCAAGATACGCCAACCGCTTTCCTTTTTGCTTGTTTCTGTGTTAGGCTTAAAAAGTGCTGTCTGAAGCTTTGCATCAGGGAGTGACCTATTTAAAAAGTCTGGTTCGCTTTAAACGCGCACACACGCTGCCTTCTTAGGATGGAGCTCATGACAAACTTCACTTTACTTGCACCTCTTCCTCACAAGTCGACACGAGAGATGATGCCATCGGATTGGTGCACAACTCCATCCCTTGCAATGGGCAGCCAATGAACCAAAGACAGAGAAAACACCAAGTGCCATAATGCTACTTTTTGTGTCTCTTTTGAATAATTTGTATGCTGCCCCCTGCCCAATTAAAACCCTCCAAGGTTGCAATTCGGCAGAGACCATTAACGGTAAGAGAACATTAAGACCCAACACTATAAGATTAAATAAATGGATCTGATGGCAAATGAAGTCATTAGTGGGACAGTGATGGCAAACATTGGTGGGACAGTGATGGCAAACATTGATGGCAAACTTTAGTGAGACAGTGATGGCAAAGATTGGTGGGACAGTGATGGCAAACATTGGTGGGAAAGTGATGGCAAACATTGGTGGGAAAGTGATGGTAAATTTCTTCTCTCCAGTCCCTAAGATGTTCCTGGGGAGAAGGGTGTGGGTCAGCTCCAGTCACGTACTCCCTAAGCATCCAGCTTGGACCCGAGTCAACAATTCACCAAACCATCTTCACCTTGAAAATTGGCTCATTACCTGGCTAGATGGGTAATTAAACCCAGCAAAATCTTAGCTAGAGCAGAAGCTGCAAGATACTGGCAAGGGGGCAGGCTTCAGTGACCCACAGAGCTCTTTGCCCTGCCCTGTGACTAAATGAAAGCCTGTGCTGTGCAGTGGTTAGAGTGGTCGACTAGCAATCTGGGAGATCCATGTTCAAACCTGCACTCAGCTGCTGGGGGATGTGGGCCAGGCATTCTCTCTCTCTCTCTCTCTCTCTCTCTTTCAGCCTGACCTACCATGCAGGGCTGTTGTGAAGGTAAAAGGAAGAAGGGGAATCGCTGCATGCTGGCCTGAGCTCCTTGGAAGAAGGGTGGGATACAAGTGTAGCAGTTGATGCAAAAACTTGTGTCACCTATTCTGGGCAATTTTCTTGGTGCAGACACTCTTAATTAAAAGAACCCTTCATACTGTGGAGGTCAAATAGCAATGTCATTACGTCAGTAAATGTAATTCAGTGTCCCATGGGGGGCAAAAGTGCGCTAAACGTGCTTTCACACACGTACACGTTATGTCCATACAACACTCCTGCGAAGTAGATCAGGCTGAGAGCCGAAAACAGACTCCCAGTCATCCGGTCAGTTTCACAGCCAAGACAGGATTTGAATTCGGGTCTTTGCGGGTAGTGTCAGGCAACAAGATGGGGAGATTCGCCACTCTGTTTTGGCAGATGGTTTAAAAAAAAAAAAGTGTCTTCCATTTCCCTGCCCCAAATTTTGTGCCCCCCCTCCACCAACCAAACACACAAAGCTTTAATTCAAGAGGGTTCCACCCTTCCCTTCGGGTTTTTTTTCTCTCAAGCAGAAGGCCCCTCAGTGCTTCTGCAGACAGAAAAAGGCTGAGCCCCAAATGCACAAAGGGATCCATTTATCCAGTCCTGTTCCAAACCTTCCCCACCGCCTAAAGCCTTACCCTCCCCACCCCAGCCCCACCCACCCCCCATTTCATTTCAGCTGCTGAGAAAAAAAGCTGCCAGAAGAAGAATTCCATTGGGAACATGGAAACCGCACCCAGACCACCCCAAATGGACACTTTGCATTCAGAATCGCTGTTCAGTCTTTCAGTTCTCCAACTGAGCTCTTGGTTACTGGATACAGAAGGCACATCAGGGGGTGCTTGCATGAGCACACCCCACTAGACTCAGCAGAAGTTTCCTGCAAAGCTTATTCTTTGCTTGGAGTTTAAATCCAATTCATTTCCCTTCATTTGTCCCTGTTCATTTCAGAGGGTGCCCATCCCTCTGAAACCAGAGGAACTGATCTCTGTTGCCTGGGAGATCAGTTATAATTCTGGGAAATCTTCAGCCACCGCCTGGAGGTTAGGAACTGTATCCCAACTGTAATGCTGAGATCCAGAAACACGTCCTAGGAGCATCACAGAAGAGGTAATATACATAAGGCTTCATGGACAGAGCCCACACGGCCCTGCGCTCCAGCCGCCGAACCCTTTGGAAGATTCTCGTCCAACATAGCTGTGAGCATTGCCTACAATGCGTGTGCATTGCCACCTTTTTCAGACAGACCCCAACCCAAGCAAAGCACAGCAGTGCTTGGTTAAAGTGCCTAGTGAGGCTGCTATGGGAAATGAAGCTGCTGTTCCTTCCCAGCTCCCCTCCCCAACAATCCTTATTACAGCTGCAGAAGATAAGAACCACGCATCTAAAACGCGCTCCATTGGCCACACTTAAGCAGAACCCCCCATCTGGAGGCTCTGAGCTGCTCTCTCCGGCACTTGAGTTTTTCCAACGGCTGGCCAGAGGCCCAAATGCCTCTTAGGGAAATGCACGCAATGGCCAATTCCTGCTCGTTAAATTATTTACAGAGATCTGGATGCAGCTGTAAATGGATAAAGCTCTTAAGTCTCTCCCCGCCTTGCCCCGCCCCGGCAGGACCACTCCACGTTCGGAGGCTGCGGAAGCTGGAAAGAAACTCCTCCAAGACCCACTACTGGATTAGGCTCAGCTCCCAAGCCATACGGGGCAGTTCAAAGACTGCAAAGCACCCAACCGCTCCGCAGAAGGCGGCCGCCGATTTCGAGTGGGGGAAAAGCAGCGAAACCCAAAATTAATAGGAAATAGGAAAAGCCAACCAGCTGGCATGTAACTGGCCTGGTTAATAAAAGGATGTTCTTCTGGGGGCCCACTTAAAATTACCTTTGGAGTAAGAAAGCCCCTTTTTCTAACGGTAACCACCAGACTAGGAGCTAGGAAAGCTACTGAACTATGCCTCGTTTCACCTATAACCCTGCCACACCCCCAACTTGCCGGGTTCTCATGGGCCCTGCCCAAAACACACCTGCCATCCCTCGTGCCAACAAATTCTGCCCTGTTCCACCTCCCCCAAGATAGATTCCTGCAGCCTCCACCCACATCGCCTCCTCTGTTCTCGCGAAAGATGGTTCGCTGCCCCTTTATCTTAATCTACCATGCAAGCCAAGTCTTCTCTGAATCACAATTTGTGCCTCATTTGCCCCTTACCTAGAACTCCGTGTGCATCTCCTTTGGAACTCTCCATTCATCATTTCCAGTCGACTGAAGCACAACAGAAGATCTCGCTCCTGTGTGTTAAATATTAACCCACCAAGACTAGCCAGCTAGGGGGTCTCCTAATAGGGTGCTCATGAAGTTGCACTAAGCTCCCTAGAAACCTTTTCCATTAAGAAGCAGACGCTCCCATGAGACCTTAATTTGCAGAACAAGCCCCAAATTTCTGGTACCCAGATGGATGCTTTAAAAAAAATTAAGAGCGAGTTGCTCCAGCCAAGCCTTTTCAGGTTTTGCCAGGTCTCCGATGGGAGCGGGGGCTGCGATTTCCAAAGCAAGGAGCCAACCCTCCTTGAGTATACCCAGGGCTTTTTTTCAGCTGGAACGCGGTGGAACGGAGTTCCGGCACCTCTTGAAAATGGTCACATGGCCGGTGGCCCCGCCCCCTGATCTCCAGACAGAGGAGAGTTTAGATTGCCCTCCGTGCCGCTGGCGCAGAGGGCAATCTAAACTCCCCTATGTCTGGAGATCAGGGGGCGGGGGCCACTGGCCATGTGACCATTTTCGCCAAGGGCGATTTAAACTTTAAAAAACTCCCCCCTTGTTCCAGCTGACCCAAAGTGACGTCATTGTGCGGTCCTGAGTTCCACCACTGAGTTCCACCACCTTTTTCCCCAGAAAAAAAAGCCCTAAGTATATCTAAAAGGAGGAACACAGTTCTAAGGACCCCCAAACAAGGGCTGTGTTCCTCTCCTCTGTAGAAAAGACAAGGCTACATTGAATACCTCCAGCACAGCACAATCGTTGAGCCACAGTAAATTTTGTACCCTCAGTGCCCCATCGGCACCCTAATGTGATTTGGGAATACAGGCATTCAGGAAAGAGCTGTGCCTTTTTCTAATGCCGGTGTGGGTCTTAGGACTCGAAGCCCCAAACCTTCTGTTTTTCTATTGCCACTGTGTTCCGTTCGTATCCCAACCCACAGACCTTTACGCACACAGTGGAAGGTTGCACTCACGTGAATGTGTGCCAGGATCTGTGAATGAACATAAAAAGAACCTCGCTGAATAAGAGTGAAGGCCACAATAGCCCTGTTCACAAGTGACAGTGAATGCATGTACAACTCATGTACGGTGTACACTCGATTATACTTTGTAGCTGTGTTGAGTAACTCTCATGTCACAGTACAGCTGAACGCGTGATACAAATCCCATGTTTATCCCAATACTAGCCGCTGGCCTCATTTGTAAAGTGAACGGGCGCTGGGTCTTTTTTTACAAGCAGTCATACACATGGACAGGCAGGATGTAAGTCCGTTCGCTGTAACGTGTGAACAGGGCTACGGTTAGATGCCTCTGGGAATCCCACATGCAGGGCTTGAAGGAACCAGGCCGCCTTTGGTCATACTGCAGCACCTGGTAATCAAAGGTACACTGCCGCTGAACATGCAGGTTCTATTTTGCTAGTTGATAAGCATCTGCCCTTGCATAATTGGATGAATTTTTTATACACACAACAGGGCAATTTAACAAATTTAGAATGCACAATTAATACTAAAATAGACTAACAGCTAAACTAAATAGTTAAACTAACAAATTAACATACCAGATATTGTGAGGTTGAACACAAAATGTTTAACATTCCATCGTGTATTCTTATGCAGCTCAAATTTATTACTATACACTCTATATATTCTTTTTGCTATAGCTTAAGGTACTTTGTATAAGGTTCTATGCACTTTCTATTGTTTTATCTATTTTTCTCTTTAATTTTTTTTTTAAAAGATAAGCATCTGCCCCATAAACTTGATGAATACATTGTAAAAGAACCATCTCAGCTAGGGGTGCACGTACGTGCGCGCGCACACACAGAGAGCTCCAAGTTACCATCTGGCACCCAGCAGCTGCCGGAGAAGTTCACTTTGATCTGCTAACCACACCAAACAATTATAATTTTTGATTATATTTTATGCTTAGCAGAAAGAACAAGTATGCTTGCTTCTTTGGAAAAAAAAAAGAGTGCAGGACAGGTTGCTGTGAAACACAGGAACGTTCAGTAATGGTATTTGAAGGGGGGGGGGGGAGTTGTGAAGCGCTGACCCTTTGTGCAAGGACAAGGTGTTTTCCAGTGACCCAGCACGCTCCCTGGAATTTCATCCACAGAACGTTGGAGGGCACAGCGCTTGGACAGCTTCCTGACAGACTTTATCCCACGGGTCAGGGAGAGTCGCAGACCCCTGCCTGGCAGATTGCAAGCACTATGGGGCAGGCAGCTCTTTTGCTGTCTTTTGGAAAGTCCCTTCACTAGTTTGCAGGCAGAGAGCAGAAGGGTACCACGTCTACCGCCTCTCTTTTGCATGCACTCAGAGGAGCAGCCGAATGGTGAAGAGCGCCACTGACTGGTGGAGAGGGTTACCCCGTGGCTCTGACGCTTGCTTGATTCTCACCACCGTACACCTTCCTAGGGCTTGGCTTGTGCTTCCTGTCTCTCTCACTGACCTAACCCTGACACCGGTGAGGTCATAACTCTGTCCCACCTCTTCCTGCCACCCACTTGCAAGTCCACTGGGTCTCGGGTCTGGAACGGGTGAAGACCACTGGTTCAGCATGCCTAGCAGAACCTGAGCTGCTAGGTCTGCACAAAGGAGTGAACTAATCGAGATGAACTTTGCTAAACCAGAGTTGCTAGCATATCTCCATTACCGGCAAAACATAGGGAAGCGACTACAGCTCAGCCCACTGCTTGATTTAAGCCCGTACTGCTTCCTCGGTATTCAAAAACACCCCTGCTGGATTTGACACGTGGGCAGAAACAGCCTTCCTCAAAAGGTGGGGTTGTAATATTTCCCCGTTGGGTCAGTTGCTCCTCAACCAGTTTAAAGAGAGGCAGGAGTCTGGTGCCTGAACTTCTCGGCTGGAGGGGATTCGGCTGCCCAGCAGAAACCAACCTGGAGGCATGCCAAGAGTCACCCCTTCCCTGCTTTTAAAGCCGCAGGAGCTATTCTCTGCTGCAGAAATGCCCCTGGAATTGAGCTTCTATTTCTTCCAGATGGAAACTGTTAAGTCACAGGTGACAAGCTAGATTTTTGATGGGGCAAAGCAGTGCTCCAAGTATGGCACTGTGCTCCTTAGCCACACCCCGGCCAGGCAGTCAGTTCTTTCAATAACAGCCCTTCTCCGATCCAACGGCACCAAGCCCAAATCCGGTAGGGCCAGCAAGAGGCAGAAAGACAGTGTGCATGCCTCACTAGGAGAAAGACAGCTTCTCTGCCTCAATTGCACATCTGTAAAAAGGAAGAACCTAAGACCTTAGCATGACACAATCCATGAAGCAGTGTTGTGTAGGGGTTAGAGTGTCAGACTAGGATTTGGGAGACGGATCCAAAGCACTACTGGTTAACTGGGCTGTCACACTCTCTCTGCCTAGCCTACCTCACCAAGATGGCATAGTGGTTAAGAGAGTGGGGCTCTAATCTGGAGAACCAGGTTTGATTCCCCACTCCTCCGCTTGAAGCCAGCTGGGTGACCTTGGGTCAGTCACAGCTCTCTCGGAGCTCTCTCAGCCCCACCCACCTCACAGGGTGTTTGTTGTGGGGATAATAATGACACACTTTGTAAACTGCTCTGAGTTGGCGTTAAGTTGTCCTGAAGGGCAGTATATAAATCTAATGTTGTTGTTGTTGTTAAAATAAAACAGGGAAGACAAACTCAAAATTCCTTCCAAGAATGATGGAATAAAAATATAAGAGAGAAATTGAGAGCCACACATTCTTTTTCCAAGAGGACTGGCAACAACAGTCTCCAAATCTCTTCCCTATTCAGGTTATTTGGGGGCCTCGTTGTCATACCTGACAGATAAAGTGAAGTCACCCGGATTGCTTTTGCTTGGCCGAGCCAAGAAACTCCCATGGACTCCTCTGGTTAAGAGCAACTTCTCAGCTTCTATTCCACTGATGTTTGGGTGAAACCACCTGGGGAGAAACAAAGAAAGACAGATACACAGCATTTAATAAGATTTCCATCATGTAAAAGGTAAAAGTAGTCCCCTGTGCAAGCACTGAGTCATTACTGACCCATGGGGGGACGTCGCATCACGACGTTTTCTTGGCAGACGTTTTGTTACAGGGTGGTTTGATGGAAGGCTGAGTCAACCTTGAGCCGGCTACCTGAACCCGGCTTCCGCCAGGATCAAACTCAGGTTGTGAGCAGAGCTTGGGCTGCAGTACTGCAGCTTACCACTCTGTGCCACGGGGCTTGGGGGTGGGATGGGGAGGAAGCTGTTGTAGCAAAGAGCCAAGGGTAGAGGGTGGGCTTTTTGGCTGCACCAGGGACCAACACAACAGCTGCCAATTCTGCCACCAAAACTATTCTCCTCTCAACCTTCTGTATACTGGACTTCCCTCCTTAAACTCCTACAGTAGCTTCCTGCCCGGATCCAACACAAATTCCACATCCTTACTTTTGCAACACTCTCCATAGCCTCGATTCCCCTTTCCTCCACCCTCTGCCACTAAGTTCTCCCGCTCCTACCACAAGCTCTGCCTTTTCTCCTTCCCTTCCTTTTAGGTCCGGAACAATCTCCCAGGACGCCTGCTTGATGTGCACTACCACTGGCTTCAAAACCCACGTTTACCGTAACACCTTTGGACCTACTCGCCCACTGATGCTGCGTCAAGTTTCCATTTCATGCCTCCCTTTCACGCTTCCCTTCTGTCACTTCCCCTGCATCAGACTTTGGATTGTAAGCCCCTTGGGGGCAGAGACCTTATGCTTTAAAAGTCCTGTACAACTTAGATGAAAATTATTTCTTTACAGAAGCAATAGGGGGCGGAGTGGGGGGGGAGACAGCCTTACTTCTTGATTCCCTGGTTCCAAACACCAAAACATAGCACCAGGTTATCCCCCGCTCCCATCTGTCAGCAACTCTAATAAATAACCGGGGCTTTCCCAGAGGTGTCATCGGCTTGTCCATGCAAAGTTCAGCCCTTCTATCGGTCAGGCTGCCAGCCGTGCCTTGACCAAAATGAAGAGAGGAGACCGCCTCATGAGCTTATGACTCACAGCCCTGTGAGAGGGCATCTGGACAGGAAGGAAAGGAGAAAGACCAAAATAGCACCCGGCCACCAATTTTGATGCCATTAAGCATCTAAGCAAGGAAGTCAAAAGGTCAGGAATTCGTCTCCTAGTTTCTGGCTTTTAACCAAGATAACGGTGACTTTAAATACAATCTGCAGCGCCTAATAAGGGCCGGAAGGGAAGAGTATGGGTTACAAGTTTTCAAGGGCTACTCGGGCCAGCATGCACTCCAGTGACGGACCAAAACTTGGAAGAGAGTCTCTCAATGGCTACAGTAGCTAAGCAGAATTTCCATGTCCGGAAGAGTTATACTCCTGAATAACAACACTTTATGTTTTTAATGTGAACTCAAGTTCT
This sequence comes from Eublepharis macularius, assembly GCF_028583425.1. NCBI lineage: Eukaryota > Metazoa > Chordata > Lepidosauria > Squamata > Eublepharidae > Eublepharis > Eublepharis macularius. The sequence goes on from NC_072806.1 coordinate 4,329,557, forward strand.
TCTGCTTCTATCCCTCCCAAGGTACTAAAGGTTAAAGTTAAATCTCAGAAGAGGCAGGTGGAAGCATCTTGATTCATGCGTGCGCATGGAAGTTCATGCACACAAACATGAAACCTTTCCATTTTGCAGATTTAGTTCTGTGGAACTAAATTTAGTTTTTGGAACTGTGGATAATTGTTGTGTAACAGGGTTAGTGTCTTCTCCTCATGAGAAAGTAGCTTAGAGGTTCCTCTGATAGTTCCACTAACAAGCTTTGCAGGACCCAAGTTGCAAGGCATATGGTGTGTGGAGGGGAGCTATAGCTCCTCTGCAAGCAAATTAAGATGACCTTTCCTCAACCTGAGCTGTTCAAGAGCTACCGTTTATCATAACCCAAGTTCACCGACTACAAGTGAAGTTATTTTTGTCCCCCGCAAATATTTTTAAGCAACTGAAAGGTATAAGTTGGGGAGATGGGCAAGAACGCTGGTAGTCTAGGAGTGCAGAGAAAGGAAACAGCAGTTTAATGGTTGTGTGTTGGTTCCTACATAAATGAGACCCTTTTGCGGTGTGGAAAAACTGGTTCCCTCAACTTCATTCTGCAAATCCAACACAGCTGAAAGAACGAGATAATGTGGGTTAATGGAGCTTATGGAGGAAGCAGAGATGTCGAACATCACAGATTAATGTCCTAGCGCACCAAAAAGATGGAACACAAGAGGCACGTGCGCTAGCCGGTTCTTGTTGCACTGTGGTTAACCAACTGCAACTACCGGGGCTTATGCACCAGGACGCAACAACTGCCTCCCAGGCCGAGGCTAAAAAGGTCCCCCAAGTCCCGGTTTCAGGTTCCGAAAGAACTCACCCACCCAGGAGGGCACGAAGGCCGTGGAGATTCCTGCCAGTTGTAGCAAGTGCAAAAAGTAACCTGGCTATGATTAAACGAGTTTCCACTCCATCGGTACTGGTTCATGGAATTTGGTCATGCCAAGCACCTCCTATCACGTTGCCGCTGCAGCCAAACTCTGTGGCACGTTGTTGCCCTTTGCCATCGGGCTGCAATTGCTTGAGCCCTGCATTCAGCTAGCAGTTCTTTTCTTTTATTTATGTCATTTATAGTCTGCCTTTCTCACAGAGACTCAAGGCAGATTACATAGTGAGAGATTAGTACAATCAGAATCAAGGACATTTCCATACAGTATCAAGGACATTTCCATAATCAATTCCATGGGGCAAATAAATACAAGTTTACAAAGACCTAGCATTAGCAAGGATCCAATACAGAGTTGAAGAAATGCTGAAACGGAACATGAGCAATTCTAGGACTAACATTAGACAACATGGAGCACAGGTGGTACATAGGAGTACATATTTAAAGCAACAGATAGTACGTAAGGCAACATAGTGGTGAAGTCTCTGGTCCCTAACTCATTAGCACAGCATCTGAGATGCCCTCCCTACAATACAGCCCTCCTATCTGAGTAGAAAGCCTTTTTGGTTTTGCATTATTTGTGGAAAGCCAGGAGAGCAGGGGGGCTCTCCTGAAGGGCCAAATCCACATTACTTCTTTTTTTCCGCGTTTTCCCCGCATTCTCCCCGCAATCTTGAGTGCCGGTCACATTACCTCATTAAACAGACGCATTTCATTCGCATTTCTCCCGAATATGTGGTCACAGTTTTTCAACGGGAGTTTCACGGTGGCCGTGAACAGTCCAATGCGCAATTTACGCGGTTTTTTTAAAAACCACCCCCCCCTTCCTGTCTCTCCGGCCGTTCCGAGAGTTCCTATTGGCTGATTCAACTTGCAAGTGCTCCGTAGTCTGCAAAAGACTGTTTTTGACTTCATAGCATTGGATTTATTGATTATGCTGTTTCTGAATCAAATCTGGTAGTTTGAAAAATCATTTTGGGGTGAATCCATCCTCAGAACGGACTCGCAAAACTTCCTTTTTAACTGTTTTTTATTTTTTTATTTTATATTACTGTAATATCGAAATTACAGTGAATCAATCATTCAAAATAAAGAAAACAGTCGCTGCCGAGGGCCGCCCCAGCGGCGGGGCTGGAGGCGCTGGGAAGCCGGCGGGCTCATCGCTCGCCTCCTCTCCCGCCGGGGTCAAGAAGGTGCCCGGCAGACCGAGTCGAAGCCCAGGCGCAGCTGGAGGCTCCCAGCTCAGAGCGGAGAAGGGACTGGCCGAGGCATCCCCGGCTGAGCCGAACGGCAGGGCTTGCGGGGGCTGCCGGGACAGCAAAGGTGGCTTGGCCCGTGGGCTGGCACATCCGCGGAGGGGGGCTGAAGATGAACAGGGATTTTAAAAACTGCTGCCGAGAGAAGCGGCGGCGGCGGGCCGGGGATGCCGGCCGAGGAGACAGCCGCGTCCCTCCAAGCCTCTCTCTGCAGTGAGCCAGTGCTGCGCTGCCGGGGGGCGAGGATGCGCTGCGCTGCGAGGCGCCCTCTCCACTGTGGGCACTCCGGCTCAGGCGCTCGCCACGCAGAGGCCCAGCTCGCGGGGCGCCTGCCCCTGCGAGGTCGCCCATCAGCGCAGCGGTCCGCGGGAGGGGAGGGGGCGCAGCCTTCCCCCCTTGGGGTAAACGGCCCTCTGGCCACCAAGCCGGCTTGACCCCGCAGGCGCTGCCGCTCCAGTCTTGGAGAGGGGGGAAGGGGGAGCGGACGGCTGGGTGGCGTCTCGGCACGCTCCACTCGCACAGACATGCAACCCGCACCTTTCAAACCAGCCTTTCAAACTGCACCTTTCAAACCACCTTTCAAACCAGCCTCTTCATCCAAAGTGACTGACCGGCCTGAACCCGCCCAAAGCTTGGCTTTGTGAAACTTCAGTAAAATTCGAGCACTGAACTGTCCTGCATAGGAAATGCCCACGAAAGCTTCCCGCATGCTTCAAAATGTCCAAAAAAGAAACGGAAGAGCCATCAGTGCTGTCAGTGGGGGAAAGAGAGGCATCATTATCTTCAATGATGTTTCTTTATAACACAAGATCGAAATAACGGAAAAGTGAGCTCAAAAAAATTTTTAAAAAATGGGCGGGGAAAAAAGGTCCCGCCCAAAAAAGCAGTTTTCGAGCGGCCGTGTGACCGGAGAGACGCGCGAGAAAGGCGAATTGGAAGCAGGGATGTGAACGAAGAGAAAAAAATCACGGATTGGAGGCAAACGGAAGATATCCGATAAACATGCGGGTAATGGGTGAATGTGGATTCGACCCTTCTCAGGCAGGCCGTTCCATAGGGTAGGGGCCACCACAGAGAAAGCCCGTGTATAGGCTGCTGTTGATTTTTCCCATCTGCAGGATGGCACCTGCAGGAGACCCTGTTCAGATGAGCCTGTTCCGGAGACCCTGTTCATGATCGCCTCTGCCCAGCTTGGGCCTCACAGACTCCAAGCTTCATCCCCTCTGTCCTTCCCCTCGACAGACGGCTGCATGATGGCCGAAGCACTGCCTCGTTCTCCAATGGCTGGCCTTGTAAAGACAAGACACATGCTCCCACTGTTGGTTTAAAATAGCCACTGTTCTCCAATAAACAAGTAACTTTCACTGCTAGATTAATCTGCAAAGGAGCTTATGGAACTCCTCTTAGATCCAAATAAGCTACTTTTCAGGGAGCCGTCCAAAAATGGAGATAAAATTTTTTTCTTAGCGAGGCATTTTGCAACACAGCTCTGCATCACTGCGAGCTAATTCGCTTGCACACGAGCCAAACTCTCCTGGAGGAAAACAAAATGCTTGACACTTTCATGGGAAAAAGAAAAGGCACTGCAGAACGGACACTGCTCGATCCAGCCAGTGCAGCCCCTTGAAACGCCAGGCAAGGTCACCTCCACCTGCAATAAGTTTCTTCAGCTCTTCTATAGTTATGCGAATGGAATACAGATTTGTTTAGATCAGGGCTTTTTTTCAGGGGGAACGCGGGGGAACGGAGTTCCGGCACCTCTTGAAAATGGTCACATGGCTGGTGGCCCCGCCCCCTGATCTCCAGACAGAGGGGAGTTGAGGTTGCCCTCTGTGCAGCATGACGCGGAGGTCAATCTAAACTCCCCTCTGTCTGGAGATCAGGGGGCGGGGCCACCAGCCATGTGACCATTTTCTCTGAGGGCAACCCACTGAGTTCCACCACCTCTTTTCCCAGAAAAAAAGCCCTGGTTTAGATCAAAGGTTTATGAATAGAAGAGAAGCAATGGCTGCTTTCACATACTTTGATAACCCACTTTAGCGATCATTTGCAAGCGGATTTTCCAGTTCCACACTGGAAAATCCAGTTTCAAATGATCACAAAAGTGCACCGAAAGTACATTATTCAGTGTGTGTGAAGGCAGCCTATATCTACTGAACCATCTTAGAGAGCAGGGTACTTTCCAAGTAGATTTCTTGAATAAGAATTCAAACAGCTGCTCGACACAGTCTCCTTTGGCCTCAATTGACACTTGTAGAGCAATAGAAGAGCAAGATTTGGGTCCAGTAGCACCTTAAAGACCAGCTAGATTTCCAGGATATGAGCTTTTGAGAGTCAGAGCTCCCTTCATCAGATACAAGGAGTGGAAAAAGGAAAGGGTCCTTATAATCCAGGCAGAGAGTGGGAGGGGTATTGTAAGGTAGAGCATCAGGAAGCTGGCTATAATACATGTTGTAGTTATCTTGATAGAGCCTGGGTGCGAGATGCAGAAAATTACCATCTGTACTTCTACTGCTCGACAAATGGGGCCTGGAGATCTCCTGGAATTACAACTGATCTCCAGAGTACAGAGATCATTCCCCTGGGAAAAACAGCTGCTTTGGAGGCTGGATCTATGGCATTATTTGCTTGTTCATTTTATTGCATTTATATTCCGCTCTCCTTGCAGAGCAGGCTCACAGCGGATCACATCATAATACAAAAACAAGGTAGCATAATAAATAAAAACGATTGCAGCTAATGAAATCCCACGACATACACATTGCACAATCCCTCAACAACCAAACTCATGGGGTGAGGTCCCCCCCTCTTCCAGACTCTGTGATCCCCTTCTATATCACCGGGAATTTTCTGAACTGGAGTTGGCAACCCTGAAATTAGCTAGGTAGGACCGGAGAGATTGTTATATCATCCGTTGCTGCTGCTATGAGATGTGGCTGTTTATGTTGAGACAATTCAGCCTGGCATAAAGGGACGCTGCCTTTTCTCTCCCCCCATGGCCATCTCTCCCCCACACAAATGTCTGCCGCAAGAAATGTCCATCTTTCAGGACTCGAGGGTGGTGTTGCCTCTCAAGGACATCTGGGGAATCCAGTGCGCTCTGCCCTGCAAAACTCTCTCTAGAGGACCTCACCTTGTTTGCTGAAAGCTGGGGCTTTAAGAGCTAAGTTCTCCTAAATAACCAAGTATAGCCTTCATCCTTCAGACTGGTTAAGGAGGAAAAGGTTGTATTCATTACACAACCTCCTTTCCTCCTCTCTCCTTCGTGTTATTTATCAGTAAAAACTGGTGGTGGAGAAAGTCTAGGTGGTCCTCGTAAACAGAGCAGGCAGGAACAACTAACACACACCCCTCCGCTAATTCCGAAGCAGAGAAATCCTTGCCAAGAAAATTATCTCTTTTTTTCTGCCGGATTCTGGACTCCGACTGAGTTGGACAGGGAGGAGAGAGACAGGAAGCTTCTCCACCAATGTTTGAAGGACTTCAGAAGACAGCTATGCGCAGATGGATGGTGCAGCTTACAGACAGGCATGTTCGCAAGCCGGAGAGTTAACCACAAATCCTACATTGTGGAGCAACACGCTGCGAAGACAGCAAAAACTGTCCACACCGAGATACCCAGCCAAGAATTCCAGCTTCCTGAGCATGAAAGCACTTCTACCATCTAGGATGGAAATAGGAGCTGTGTGTTCTCTCGCTCCGGATGCTGCGCTCTAGCCATAAGTTTCACAGCCAGTGTTTTTTTCTAATAAAATTAAATCATTAAAATTAGATTATATATTATGAGCTCGAACAAACATGCCGCCAAATCTCACTACCTTTGCATGTCTTTGCCGTACTTGGAAGGGCCGTAGTTCAGCCCATAGTACTATATGCTAACAGAACATGCATGATAAAACTGAAACCATCAAACATATGATTATAGTGTCCCATATTTAATGAGCTGAGAACTAACTTAATCATCCCTCTACTTAAAAATATGGAACCACCTAATACGAGAGCCCAGGTGATGTGGTCGCTATCGGATACAAACGGTTCCATTACTCTTTCTGTGGCACAATATATAGGGGCACAAAGTAGACATCAGAGACATGGTATCAAATAAGGTTCTTCCCATTTTAATATCTGCTTAAGGCAGTAGCCAAAAGAGCAGTGATAGATAGATAGATAGATAGATAGAGAGAGAGAGAGAGAGAGAGAGAGAGAGAGAGAGAGAGAGAGAGAGAGAGAGAGAGAGAGAGAGAGAGAGAGAGAGAGAGAGAGAGAGAGAGGGCTTTTTTCAGGGGGAACTCAGGGGAACGGAGTTCTGGCACCTCTTGAAAATACTCGGCAATAGTGCTTGAAAATAATGTGATTTCAAAGAATTCCATGTGTTTCTTCCTCATTTCCCCCTTGAGCGTTCCACCACCTCTTTTCCCAGAAAAAAACCCCTGGATAGACAGACAGACAGACAGACAGACAGACAGACAGACAGACAGACAGACAGACAGACAGACAGACAGACATGGAAGTGAAAATTGGAGCTGCCTTGGATTGTTTTTAGCAACTTTCCCCCATCTAAGAGTTTAGACACATGCATGCAAACCAAAGCACCAGAACACAGCCCTTCAATACTCAGTTCTTTTTCACCTACCCTCTCCACCACCCCCACACAAAAACAGGATGCGTTTCGCTGACGTGGACCGTCTGGTGTCTTCCTGAAGGAAAGTTGTCTCCGCCATCCTGGCCTGAGAGACGACCGACGTCAGACACTACACGTAAATCTATCACTGATGTTTCTCCCAGTGAGACACTAAATTGAGAAGCCCCAAAAGCGGTACATGGTTTGGCCGTATCCTTACACTTGAGCATCCCAAATTTGTGTAAGCCTTTTTGCAAGGGGGGGGGGGTTGGTGAGGAAACCTGATCTCTGGTTCTTATCAGCACAGAACCAGCCATGGAAAGAATGACATTTAGGGGAAAGAGAGACAGAGAAGATCCTCACAGCTCTCTTGTACACACCAATGCACGGCAACAGAAAATGTTTGGGGCCAAAGGGGAGGAAATTAACCCATAGCGGATTGGTGAACAAGGTGTTCCAGAGCACAAGAATTACCGTACAACCATCGCAAAAGCGGTAGAGCCCATTTCAAACTGTTTGTAACACAGTCGCATACCACACCTCTAAATCCATTGCAACAAGTTTGGCTTCGTGGCCAGAAATTGACAGCGCATGTATGCATGCGCATGCACACATACTGCTGAAAACTCTATGGTATTAGACAACTCTGCCAGGGTGCATCCTCTGTAACTCAAAAATCAAGAGTGGGTTCATTCTTTTGCGGAATGTTGCCTTACTATTTCTAGTCGATTGTTCACATCAGATGCAAACCACGACTGGCCAAGAAGTATTTGACCACCGAGCTCATGCGCCTGCGTTCCAAAGCAAGGCCACCAGAAACATTACGCATCCATCTAGCCACCCAGAGATTTCAGTTCTGCAGATCCTGGGGGAAGCGCTCCGATCTGCTCTAGCATCTCACACAAACATTGTAAAAGGGCAACCGTCAAAAAAGGTAAGAAGCGAGATAAAACAGAGAGGGTGATGTGCCTGGGACGACAACCAGGAAACAGGTTGGTGCAGACTTGCATTAGGGGGAACAAGAGTATGGAGCACAATCTCAGTGCATTGCTTCTGACCATGCTGCATATAAGACCACAGGCTGCGCACAACACGTATCTTTTCCTCCAATGACTACTACCCTCCCCATAACAAGCAAAGCAGTGGTTGTGCAGCATGGTGTTTGTGGGGGTGGCCCTCGCACTCACTTCCCTATGGCATCCTGTTCCTTTCCAAAGCTGCCCCCAAAGATGTCTAAATTTTGCACATCAAAAGAAGGCTGTCTTTCCTGCCAGGCATTCCCCCCTCCCCATTAATATGGAAACCCCAAACCAAATCCACCATTTCTGCATGTTACACATGCACAAAATTCTAGAGAATGCATTTGAGCATGTGCCAAGTGCCTTTCTTTCACAACTGGGCCTCAACAGAACAGCACTTGTCCCATTCTAGGAACCAACTGAATGGTGTGAAATTCGCAACTCTGGGGCCTCTTCAAAATACGGGATGCTTTTCGGCCTCAGGCTAACTACATAGCTGACTAGAGAATCTCTCCTTACCGCATTTAGTTATTTTCTTTTTACATAAACCAAATCCAGATTAAGATGAGGAATAGGTATTCTTCAGGCCCATAGCTGATATAGCTGAAGACAGACACCAGACATCCCGACACGAAGTTTCCGGAGCAGCTCAGAGGTGGTCCACCGCCCCCAGGTGAAAGCAAGCTCAACCCAGCTTTAGTACACCTTGATTTCTCAACAGCCTCCACTGTGCTGTTTATAGAGCAATAAGATGACCCCGACCAGAGTCCCTTTTTAAGATGCGTTCACAGCTCATCGGACTCCGGAGAGTCAAGTGTGGTTGTAGGAGCACAGGACTGCTCTTTGCAATGGCAACCAAACCTGGTCGAGTCGGAACTCAACGGGGTTTGTGACATCAGCTCTCTCTCAGAATCAAGAGGGAAGGAGATGGCACCTCCGGGGCAACCTGTGAAATCTCCCCCAAGCCAATACACTTCTTAGAACAAAGTTTCTCCTCTGGAAACAGCTTTCAAAACGTATTCTCAAAATCAAGGGGCATATATCACTCTGCAATTAAGGCTGATTCCGCACACGTTGGATAATGCACTTTCAATGCACGTTATCAATCGTTTGAGGTGGATTTTTTGTTCCGCACACGAAAAAATCCATTCCAAATGATCTATAAAGAGGATTGGAAGTGCATTATCCAACGTGTGCGGAATCAGCAAATATCGAAATCAAGGGGCACATATCACTCTGCAATATTTCAAGCCCTTTCTAGGGTGCCTTTAAATAAACCGAAGGCTTCATTGATAAGGTTGGAAACCTTCAATTGAAGGAAATGAAATGCTGTACGTGCAAAGTATTGGGGGGGGGGGGTCCGCTGATGGAGCAGACACCATCTTGAGCTGCTCCTCGACTCTACTTCCCTCCCACAGCTCTAACTGGGTTTTCAGAATTCCAAGTGCTACCAATTAGTTCCAAAGCAGAGTCTATTTTGGTATCCGAGCATGATAACAAGGCAAATGTCATCTGCCCACTTTGAAAAGGTGCAAAAGAGAGAGGGGGGAGAGGGAGAGAGCAAAAGAAAACCAACATAAACCCAAACAATATTTACAACTAGATTCTACTAAGCACTGTCTCTTCTTATCTTGCTCAGGGTATGTGCCATGTTAACGGTGAAAATCACTGTCTGAAATCGGGAAGACTTAAATTCAACTGACACGAAGCTCATTGGGTGACTTTGGGTCAATCGCTCTCCTCCTCTCTGCCTGACCTACCTCACAGGGTTGTGTGGAAGATGAACGGAGGAGGGGAAATCCTCACCCACCTTCATGGAGGAAGGGCAGGATAAGGGAAGGAATCCATTTTCTGAGTGTGCGGCTCCAGTCTGTAGCTCAGGTCAATAACCGAGACCCACGTATTGCAAAGTCGTCCAAATATCGTTTTGTGCCCACCGGCCACTGACAATTTTAGAATATTTGTTATTTAACCAAGCCTCTGTAAAAAGTGCTATGACGATAATTGGCTTCATCTGTTTGGTAAATAAGGCCCAGACTTAATTGTTACATTTCTCACTTTAAAACTGTGATTGTTTTATTGTGTATGGTAACCTTTGATCTTCTATTTTGTATTCATCTGCTCGTTACAACGTTTACGCTGCCTGCTAAGATTATTATTCACTATTGGGAAGGGACCAAAATGATGGAAAGGTTACCCTAGAAGAGTTAAGACAATGGGGGGTGGCGGGGAATGAAGATGATTCCAAGATTCGCCAAAATGTTAAGGACTAGAACCAGGGTGTTTTTTTTTTTAAAAAAAGTTGAGATTTCCATAACGCTCATAAAAAAATCTACATTTTTTGAGTAAAGGTTTTATTTTAAAAGAAAAAAATATGAATAACAATAGAAAGTGCATAGAAACATATACGAGCACTACATTTGAATTAGATTTAAACTAACAGGAAAAAACCCCAAAGTATATAATAGCATAACTAAATTATATGATAACTCTCTTCCCCTCTCCTTAGTTGCTTATATCTAGACTTTAGTGTCAATTAATTTTAATCGCTTATCTCTTCTGTATTTTATCTCTATAATATAATTACCTTAATTTATCTTAGTTTTAGCCTAAATATGCGAAGAAATCTTTCCATTTTTTCCAGAATTCCGATATTGACCTATTGTGCACATAGGAAGTTAATTTAGCCACTGATGCATAGTCATACATCTTGTCTGTCCACTCAGGTATGTCAGGGCACGAAAAAAGATTCTACATTTAATTTCCAAGCACTGAACCAATGTAGTGAGTATCATATAAGCAAAAAGTCACCTTCTAGTGCCTACAGCGAAGATCACGGACTGAGATAGTGAACTGGCTCACTCCCATGTTTACAGCTCCAATCCTGTTTATAAGATTTTCCCTACTTGGTCACCTGGAGGCAATTCTGCTGCACCATAGGTGACCAAGCAGACAGCAATTCACCAGCTGGAAACCAAGTTTTGTTCCAGTCAGTATTTTCCCATTGCCTGCTTCCCAGGGGGCTTCCCACTCCGGCTGCCACTGCTCCAAGGCCTGCTTGCATCCCGAGCCCCCTTTGTCAGAATGACCAGTGTTCCTTGTTTAGCTGCTGTTTACAGAGGCTGCTAGGGGGACAGAAGCCAGGAGGGAATCTTCCTTTTATATTTAGCTTCCCTGGAGCCGAATATAGCAAGCCTGGGTTTATTTAGGAACAGACGTTCTGATGTCAAGCATGCAAGAGATTAACAGGTCGTCCCTTGCGACGTGCAACATCAGCCGGGATTATGTGCCAGAGAGGGACTGACATGCCCTTTTCTCCAGTGAGTGCTCGCTTGCCAGATCCCTTTCCGTCCACCTGGGCAAGCAGGCTGCAACTCTAGAACCGGTAGCCACCAGTCTGTAAATGGCTTGTCTAGCTATTCAACAACTGAGAAGGTCTCCTCCGCCCTTAGTGCTAATATATCACGTAACCAAGTTAAAAGGCTGGCTTGTTCCCACACCTGCCTGGCTGTTAGGACTCGCTAAAGAAACCCTCCTTCACGTGTTTTGCTTTTGGCGGGGATACGTAGCCAGCTCTAGGTTGAGAAATTCGTGGAGAATTTGGGGGTGGAGCCTGAAAGGGGCAGGGTTTTTTTGGGGGGGGGACCACAGCAGGGTATAACGGCAGACAGTCCACCTTTCAAGGCAGCCATTTTCTCCAGGGGAACTGACCTCTGTGGCCTGGAGATTAGATGTAATTCTGGGAGATCTCCAACCACCACCCGGAAGCTCCAATACATCCAATCCATATAATAAATACAATGAATCAAGACACATTCATGGGGTCATTTCATAGAAAAAGAGCTAGAGGAACTCATTAGCATGACTCATTAGCATATGCCACGCCCCTTGCCATCACCGGAAGTGTGTCATTGGCATAACTGATTGGCATATGCCACACCCCCTGACATCACCTATCCTGGCTGTTTTGGGCCCAATCCTGGCCATTCAGGGCCAAATTGGGCCCAAAATGGCAAAAAGGGGCTGAAAATGGCGGAAAAGGGGCCCAAAATGGTCAGGATCGGGCCACTGCTGAGTGGGAGAGTGATCCACCACCCGTCAGAGACCTGATCCGGGCCGTTTCGGCCACAATCCAGGCCGAAACGGGCCCAAAATGGCTGAGAGTCAGGTGGGCGGGGCCGCGGCCGCCTGACATGTGACCTCTTTGGGGAACTGCCGGAACTGCGTTCCTGTGCGTTCCCCCTCAAAATGAGCCCCGATGCATGTACATGGCCATTAGTCCAAAGCAAGAATAACTGTTCTTTCCCTTTCTTGCAGAGATGCCAAGATGAAGTCTTAAGGTGACCAATACCATCCTTGGAAGACAAGCAGGTTGATGTCAGACCAACTTTCCACTTTAACAATAATGTTCTTTATGTTCTTCCTACAGGTCAGATACTGCAAACAGGAGGTACCAAGACCCCGCTTGACGAGCAGCCGGCCCGCTTAATTCGTTTCGTATAGATAACTTTTTCAAGGGCGGAAAAAAATATCCAGCAATTCTCATCTTGATCAAAAGACTCCACGCCCAGTGTTTTCTCCGGCAGCGCATTCTCAACTGACAGCCATTTTCCATGTCTCTCTCTCTCTCGATTCCTGCTCTTAAATCTATATGGCCTGGAGATTAGATGTAATTCCGAGAGATCTCCAGCCACCACCTGGAGACTGGCAGTTCTACCGGGAGGAGAGAAGCCAGTGAGGACATAGCCATTTCGGCAATGGGACCTCTGCCCCAGGTTTCTCTACTGGCAGCTTTTCATCTGAGCTTCTCCAGCATTAAGCTACCTTGGAAAAACTTTCCTTTTTGACTCTGTCATTTGGTTTTTCAGGGGCTTAATTTTCTGCCACTTCCCATTCACTTTGGCAAGCGTCGCTGCGCTGTTTTCTTGTTTATTTCACTCTGTAAAAGGCCTTAGCTGTCAGTCGCTGAGAGCACCAAGCTCAAAACAGGCAAGGAGAGAGAGACACATGCCAAGCTTTCGAGGCCACCTCCAGAAATCTCTGCTTGGCACAGGACTGTCAACGTCTTCAGAATCCCTTCCAGAGATGGTTTTATGCTATTTAAAAGGCTTTTTAGTTCCGCTTCACTTTTGCCGATTTGCTTTCAAGTTGACCATTTGTATGGCTTTATTGCTCCCTGGGGGAGGGAGTTCCTTTAAAAAAAGATCAATAATGCTTAAGGAGGGTTCCGGGCCATAAATGCCATGTTGGACTTCATCCCGTTAAAAAAACCATAAGTCAACCTAATGATTTCTTTACTCATTAAATTTGCATAAAGGTACATAAGAATAGTTCTTGCAGATGGCTATTTCCTGCGGTTTTAGGCAATTGCCCACCTATGCTTAAGCACGCATCATCTTTATTGAAATATTCCCCAGTTCTCTCGTGCGCAAGACGGAATCCCTCTTCTCCCTGTACACGAAAGAGCGGATAGCCCAAGGAGCATACTTCCTGGATGGCACCAAGCCGGTTTTGCTGTAATTTTATTTTTTTAAAAAATATATAATTTAAAAACCTGGTGTTCAGTTTAAAACGAGAGAGACGTTTCTTTTCAATGAAAAGCTTTGAAAAATTGGTTAACCTGGCCAAACGGTCAAGTGTACACTTTATTTAATCTATAAGGGATCTCCCTTTGGTACGCAAGGCACCCTTCTTGTAAGATTATATACTGCACAATACTTGTTACCAGGGCTTTTTTTCTGGGGAAAGAGGTGGCGGAACACAGTGGGTTGCCCTCGGAGAAAATAGTCACATGGCTGGTGGCCCCGCCCCCTGATCTCCAGACAGAGGGGAGTTGAGATTGCCCTCTGTGCCACCGAGCGGTGCAGAGGGCAATCTCAACTCCCCTCTGTCTGGAGATCAGGGGGCGGGGCCACCAGCCACGTGACCATTTTCAAGAGGTTCCAGAACTCTGTTCCACCACGTTCCTGTTGAAAAAAAGCCCTGCTTGTTACAAAACTTTCACTTCCATTTGGGAAACAATGACGTATTTTTACTACGCAATGGATTCAGGGTACACTGGCCACGTCCATCCCATCACCACAGGTTCTCTTTATTGTCCTGGGCTCCAGGGAAGCCGTGGAGGTGGCCCAACTGTGCCCACACTCTGGAACAAGACGCCAGGAGACACCCACTTGTCCCTGGTGGTTTCCACGGGTGCTTGAAAGGTGGTTTTCTTTCAAAAAGCTTTCTGTACATATTTATGCCAAGAAGTTATTGGGCAGCTGTGTATTCGTGACCTCACACTGATGTTTTAAAGGCATCGATGGTTTTTAAGCCATTCGTAGCTGTTTGGTTTATGTATTTGTATTTTATAGTGCAAGCCAATTGAGCCCTAGTTGGTGAGGAATGGTGGTCTGGAGATATTCTAAGTAAATAAAGGATCTTTGGGGATCCTTAATCTTTGGGGAAAGAAAAAAAATAAATCAATGAAGCTGTTACTTCGGCAAGGCTGGGGAAATTCATGCTTTGCCGGACTGGTCATTATGGCTACCAAGAGCCATTCTGTGCAAAAGCCCCAAATGTAGCTATTTGCACTGGGAGGGGGGGGGGCACAGGAGACATACCAAAGCTACGCACACAGGAAACTGCCTACTTCCTGGTTTCCAAACCCATTTCGGCTACAGTTTCCGCTCTCCCTTTCGCCCCAGAGGCAGGAAACCGGCAAAGCGGACATGTTCAGCTGCCTGACTAAACATCCATCCTAGACACGTTTCCTGGACACAAACGGCTGTTTTTAATTTTTTTAAAGAGAGCAAGGCTTTAAAGCTTGATCCAGAACTCACTTTGCCGCCCTAAGGTTGCCAATTCCAGGTTGAGACATCCACGGAGATTTGGGAGCAGAGCCCCCAACCTGTCAGTGGCACCAACTAAGAACAGCAAAGAAACGGGGGTACCAAAACATCACATTGGCACTGCTCAGACAGCACAGGGCAACCCTCTGCCCTCACGCCCTGCTGCCCTCCATGGTCCCATACCTCCCCCCTCCCGGGCCAGACAAGAGGCAAGCAGAGGTCACTGTCACTGCAGGACAGTGGCAGGTCCTCCCACAGCCACAGGGCCTGAGCAGCTGTCCAGCTATGCCAGTCCCCAAGACCACAGCAGTTCCACACCAGCAGCGGCCAGCAACTCAGTGTGCTTTACTGTGTTAGGCTTCAAACACAGGGGCAACGAGAAGCTGTGTAGGTGCTACATCTGCCTGGCTTGCTGCCCTCACTAATCCTCTGAGCAGTCAGACACCTTAGTTTTCCATCCTTTGCCTTGAAAACTTCACTAAGCAGCATTTAGACTTTACCCAAATAATGCCCTGTTGCTTCCCCACCATCCCCCAAACTATTTGGGAGCAACCATTTCTTGATTTTGATGGTGCACCAAGTCAGCCTTCCAGAATCAGGGCTCCCAAAGGTCGGGAAGTTTAAACTGTCCTGAAGACATCGCAGGTCATTTCCTCCCACGACCCGCGTTGGGTTCCCTCACCAGCAAAGAGCAGCTCCTCTTCCACACAACTCGACATTCATTCGCACAAAGAAAATGAGCTTCTGTCATCCTTCTTCAGTCCCTGCTCTTCCCCCCCCCCCCCCAGTTGGGAAACCGGAAATGCTGTGACAGACTGGTGGAGCAGCCGTCTGGCTCTCCCGGCCGCCTCTGTTCTGTCCACACACATGCAATCTTTTGCAACTCTGTGCAGGCAGGAGCGAGTGCTCCCGGGCGAATCACTGCTCTGCTCCCTTTGTGCGTCTTGTAAAACCAGGAGTGAGTAAATTTCCAGTCACTGGGCTGGGGGAGGGGTCTTGCTTGCTGCAAAAGACCGCAGGGGTCGCCTGTTATAACGGCAGCTTGAGTTTTGGGGTGGGGCACAGAAGGGGAAACTTGTAAAAGGAAGACCTTCAGAAAGCCCAGATCGTGGCTTCCTCGCAATAGGCTTGCCAACCTCCAGGTGGTGGCTGGAGATCTCCCAGCGCTACAATTGATCCTGGCCTGGATAGCTCAGGCAAGCCTGATCTTGTCAGATCGTGGCAGCTAAGCACGATCGGTTGCTAATTGGGTGGGAAACCTCCAACGCAATGCTCCTAAGGCCCGAGGGGCCTGGCCCAACAGATTTAGGCTCATGCTCATCTGCCTTAATGCACATGCGCTATACGACAGCTCGTGCATTAAGAACAGGGTTGTGATTTGAGTTCCCTAGCGGTAGGCTGGGAATATGCAAGGGGAGAAGGATAAGACATGGGCACGAACTGCATTATGAACAAAAAAAACCCCACGAACCGCCTGATCGTCTGTTCGCGAACCGGCGGTTTGTGAGGGTTCATGGCCAACGTTCTGTAGCCATGGGCACTCCAATCTCATCCCTGAAAACCCTGATAGGCAGTTCTGATGGCCAACCCCTTGTACACTGGGCCAACGTCAACTGGTGGCTCTAATTGTATCGAATGGGAGTTTCCTGGGGGCCTCGGATTGGAGAGGGTATAACTCCAAGATCCCTATTGCAATCTTGACCAAACTTGGGTGCTGGCTGGAGGAGAGGCTGCTAAACACTCCCTGGGAATATGGGCTCTCTAAATCCAACGGGGGTCGTTCTGACGCTCATGAATCACAAACCTCGAACCAGTTCATTAGCAGGAAATGTTCATTTCAGTTCGTTAGTTCGAGTTCGTCGGCGGCACTGAACCACAAACCGCTGGTTCATTGAATTTTTCTGATTCGTGCCCATGTCTAGTCTCTGTGCCCTCTTTTGTGAACTGTCCATAAGTATCTGGCCACGTCCGACCTTCAGCAAGGCATTTGATGCCACATTTTTACAACACAGGATAAATACAGTCTATACCAGAACAACAGTCCCAACTGTCATAGATGCAGAGGAGTTAGCTGTGTTAGTCTGTGGTAGCAAAATCAAAAAGAGTCCAGTAGCACCTTTAAGACTAACCAATTTTATTGTAGCATAAGCTTTCGAGAATCAAGTTCTCTTCGTCAGGAAAATGCAATCTGTACACACTTGCTGGGAAACTTAAGGAAGTAGAAGGATGTGATAATACCGGGTTTGCAAATCGCCTAAAGTCTGGTAACTCGCAGCTTACTCAGCCAGAGGCTACAATTAACCGGCTGTTTAAACAGCAGCCCAACGGGGACAGTTCTGAGTTTCTCTTCTCATCCCGACGGTTTCAACCTCAAAACCCACATTTCAAGTTTGTTCTTCCCTGGAGCGAATCAGACCCCCAAGCTGGTATCTGTGCACACTTGTGTTACTCTCTCGCGCTGAATTTCCCCCCCATTAAAATGTACAGTTTTTCCGTATGATTTGCGCACCACCAAATCAGCAGCGCATGTTTAATGCAGAGCGGTCTGAGGTTGCTCTGATGTTCTCGGAGGGCGGGGCCTGATGATGTCATACAGCAGTGCTTCCACACCCTACCAGACCTGGGCCGTTTCCACACTACTAACCTGCTTCCGTAATGTTGCGAAACGTTGCGCAAAAAACGCGGAAGATAGCATCTTCTCGTGAGAGTTTTGCGCGATGTTGCACAAAACTCTCGCAAGAAGATGCTATCTTCCACTTTTTTTGCGCAACGTTTTGCAACGTTATGGAAGCAGGTTAGTAGTGTGGAAACGGCCCAGGTGCCATGCAGCGCCACTGACTGTGCGTGAGACAGCCACACACGTGCAGAAGTGTACACTGTAGCTAAGAATGAACCAGCTTTTCAGATTTTTTTTAAAAAGCGCATGGGGCCAGTCTTGGGCTATTAAATAGAAGGATACTCCTAAAAGCACCAACTGGCTGCTGCACAGAAATATCCAACCGCTGAGAAATACACAAGCAACGCGCAACTGTGTCCAAGAGAGAGCGAGTGTGCATCATCCCCTCTGAAATTTTGTGACTCTAAACAGAGACAGGCTTTTGACAGTCATAGTCCCCAGATTGCTGCCTGAGCATCCCCCCCTCCCCTTACAAACTGCAGACTGCCAGTTCTCCATCTGCCATATTTACCAATTCTGCCATGGCTTGCCTGCTTTGATTCAAAGCCAAGAAGGTGTTTGTTCTTGAGCCTAAAGATATGCTAGTGTGTGGGGGGGGACACACACAACTGACCCACAATCTGTTCTTGGCAGTTCAAAAGAAGCCCCTTCAGCCTAGGAAGTGGCTGGTGACTTTCATATGCTGTGTTCTCAAAGAAAATAAAAATAAAAACAAAAACAAAGCCAGGCCTTTCCCCCAAATGCTGAAAGAGCCGAGCAGATAGGATTTCAGAGTCACCAAGAGTGCAGCTTTGCTTTTTGAAAAAACAAATAGCAAAGGGAGACGTGGACTCGAAGCACAGACAGTGCCGAAAAAGCAGCAACAGGGGGACTAAGCTTGGACACCTCCTAGACTCCAGGCCAAGCTTCAATGGTGATGCTATCGCCCACGGAATCAGCTCGCCTCAAGCCAGGGACACAGTATAGTAATCTGTTCTAGTCTGTAGTCCAACCTCAGCCTAATGCCGAGCGAGTCCCAAAATGTGGGCTGTGAACAGACCCGAGGGAGGCCCTTTAAAATTATTTATGTATAAAAATATATACTCCACCTTTGAGGGCCATCAGAACCAATTCAAAACAGAAATTAAAAAAACATCTTAAATACCACTAAAAACAAACAAAAACACATCATTCAAACAATTAAAACCAAGCTAAAATACAAATACAATAAAACAGACAGTACAATAAAACACACATACATCACAATAACATTTGAAAGCCAATAACAATAACAATTAAAAAGCCACTTGGCATGCAACAGCTACGCTCCAGGACTCTGCACACGGAGTCAGCATGAAGCGTTGATTCCTTGCACCCTGCCACATTAATAATGTTCTGGTTTTTATTGAAGTTTTTATGTCATTTATTATGTTTTATTGGTGTAACCTGCTCTGAGCCCGCTTGCCGGGAGGGCGGGATAGAAGTCTAATAAATAAATAAATAAATAAAAATGGGCACCGACATTCTCCCAGCAGAGAACTGCATGAAGATTCCCCAATGTCACACTGCAGCCGACAAATGCAAGGAAGTCTTGGATCCATCACTATTGCATAGAAAATATGGCACCACCATCCCTGAATTCTGCGGCAAAGGACAGAAGTGGCTGTGAAGAAACCGCCTTAACATGGCCAACCCCCCCCCCCCCCCGTGTTGCACATGGCTACCCACTTTTCTGGGGCCAGACTCAAAAATATATATACTGCCAACAGAATCATACACCAACTGTCCTTATTAACAGTCTTTACTTTCAAATAAAGGTAATGGTAGTCCCCTGTGCAAGCACCGAGTCATTACTGACCCATGTAGGGACGTCGCATCATGACGTTTTCTTGGCACACTTTTTGTTACGGGGTGGTTTGCCATTGCCTTCCCCAGTCATCTACACTTTACCCCCAGGAAACTGGGTACTCATTTTACCGACCTCAGAAGGATGGAAGGCTGAGTCAACCCTGAGCTGGCTATCTGAACCCGGCTTCAGCCAGGATCGAACTCAGGTCATGAGCAGAGCTTGGACTACAGTACTGCAGCTTACCAAATATCCATCCCAATAAATCAGTGTCCCCGTTTTGCCTTGGCGGAATGCCCTACTGGCATTTTATGAGCATCAGCGGCTCCAATGTTCATTCTTTGGGGCTCCTCTCTCCTCCTGAGGTCTTTGAACATGGACTCCTCTCATCTCCAGCATGCATCCATATAAATGCATGAGCAGTAAAGCAGCGCACAGCCCCCTCTCCTCATTTCACACTCTAATAAGGAGCTGGAAGAAAATTTGGCTTTGTTGGCTTTTAATGCAGGGGAAGACTGTCAACTGCCGAGGAAACACACAGATGCATCAACCACCCCGATTTACCGGGAGTGGCCTCGATCTCCCAGTCCCTGGTAAGTTTGCATTCTATTCCAGTTGTGCCGCTGGGGCCTCGTTAGATTTTTGCAATGCAAGCTGCCAGCGCAGCCTCCTTCTTCAGGATTTAGCTCCTTCCTCTGGGTCTCTAGAAATTCAATTTCTGCAGGGCGGGTGGGAAATAGATGCATCTCATCTATGTGCTAAATAATAAATCTGGAGTGCGCACCTGCGCCGTTGAGCATAGCATGAACTCTCCGGCACCACACTGGGCGCCAGCCTGAATCTCAATGCACCTGCTGGGGGATATTTTTGAATCCTCAGCAATTCAGACTTGAGAAGGTATAACAACTATATTATTCCTTTAGCTTAGAGAAGAAATACCTTCTTCGTTTTCAAAACGGCACTGGTCAGGCCACGGTGGAGGAACAAAGACGCAGGAGGTCAAACAGATTCTTCAGCTTGATATGGGCAGGGGAATCTGGAAGCTGATATTCTGGGTATGTGAGTCGAGGTGTTACAAGTGCGCCCCTGCTTTCATTTGGGACACGCGGGCAGCTGGGGTGTCGAGTGAAGGGTGCTGCCTATGCTCTGTCCTTCAGATTTCCGAAGGCTGCATCCTGCTCAACCCACGACAGAAACTCTCTTTCCTGATTGTTGCTTAAAGTAAATAAAGCAAAAGGAAAGGAGGCTTCTAGCAAGCGGCACCCCGTATGTTTCCTGGAAGGCTTTCAGGCACGGCCTTGCCTTACCCCAAGGGCAAGCTAACCCACCTCCTCAAGCTGACCAGCAGCAGAGAGGAGGGGGGAAAACCTGCTGAGTAACGCTCAGGTGCCTCCAGGTTCCTTTCTAGGAACAGAAGAGAGAACAGCCGGGATCTTGTGACAGCCGGGCGAGTGTGCCAAGCTCAGCTCTCATCACGGCCCCAGGCTCTTAATCTCAGCCCGGCAGGCTTCAGAAGGAGGCCGGAGTTTATTCTTAGCCCGACCTCTGGAGTGAGCCAGCCAGGGTGACGGAGCAGAACTGCACTCTGGCGCTCACACCAAGAGACCCCAGCCTTGGAGTCCAGCCAGGGATGGCCGGAGGGCTTGAGATTCCAGAGGCATAGCTGTGCTCATTTGGAGCAGCGACAAGACAATATACATGGAGATATTTATTTAGTACTTTTTTAGCCCACCCTTCCCTCCCAGGAGCTTGTTCCCCACTTCCTCCACTTTATCCTCACAACAACCCTGCAAGGTAGGTTAAACTGAGAGTGACAGGCCCAAGATCACGGAGTGAGCGTCCATGGAAGACAGGGGATTGAACTTGGGTCTCTCAGCTCCTAGTCCAACACTAACCACTACCCAACACTGCCCTTTGGGACAATACAGACGGAGCATCGTATTTTGCGTATTTAATAAACTAGCATCTCAACTTTCTTCCATCATGGGAGTCCCAAGGAAGCATAGTCCTCAAGTACTGCCAGTCCCAAAATTGCTTAGCTGCATCGTGGGTCTTCAAGCTGAACCCTGGAACCTAATCCAGCCCTGGACCCCTACCTTTCAAGGAATTCCCTCTCTGCAAGTAGAGAATTAGCAGAAGAGAACACAGCCTTGACTAGAATTCTCCCCTTAGTTGTCTTTTTTCCAAAGTAAAAAGCTCTCAGTAAAGTGCAAAAAGTCTTTAGCCTTCCTTTATATGGTAGGTGCTCCAACTCCTTAACTACACTGGTGACCCTTTTCTCACCTACCCAGTGCCAGAAAGCAGCTCTTATTTTCATTCACAGGACTGGGTACATTCGTTGCCCTCAAGACAGTGAAAGCCTCCTAGGCTGACCCGCTAAGCCAGCTTCTGGTCTTCATGAAAACCAGACCATCTACCCACTTAAATTGGGCCTGATCCACACAGGCAGGGAAAATTAGGGGGCCGAGATCAGACTGCACCAGACGGCAAGCGGAGAATCCAGGGCCAAAAGCTCCCTGCAAACAGAAGATCAGCTTCGCGAGCAGAGGAGCAGGAAATAGACTCGATCTCCCTCTGCATTGCACAAGGAGGTAACCCCACGATAAAAAAGAGGTAGCGTTCAAAGCTGGAATCCACCAGCTGCCACGTGCCGTGGTCCGGCTCCTTGCTTCATGCACTACCACATATCTCTTAGGACTTCTGCCAGAACTTGGGCAGCCTTTACACACACACACCCCTTGATTTCCCAAGGCAGACAGCCTACGAAGGCCGCGCCACTGAGTTTTCTGCCCCGTTGCTCTCTGGGTGTCAATCTCATAATACCGAGCAACTGTTTGGCCGCCGAGCTCTGAGCTCCAAGCATCAGCGTTGATGCAGTTAAAGCTCAGAGCACAAACTTTAAACAAACAAACCAAGTTTCCATGGCCCTTCCGCCTCTTCAACACCAAGGAAGCACGTCAGGAGGCTCTTTTCCACCAAGTCAGCTCTGAACAAGAGGAAGCCACGGAAGCAACCCAAAGAAGGAAATGTGCATCAAAGAGATTTTCGCCACCGGTGGAGCATCGATTGGTGTAGTGGTTAAAGGGTGAGACTAGGGTTTGGGGAGGACCCATGTCTGAGAGCCAAGCTACAAGTGACGCCTGACACAGGTTGGACACTTGTCAGCTTCCCTCAAGTTTTGATGGGAAATGTAGGCATCCTGGTCTTGCAGCTGTAATGGAGAGCCAAGCTACAAAACCAGGACGCCTACATTTCCCATCAAAACTTGAGGGAAGCTGACAAGTGTAGAACCTGTGTAAGGCGTCACGTGTAGCTTGGCTCTGAGTCCCTGCTCCGCCATGGAAACTCAATGGGTGACCTTGGGCCAGTCACATACTCTCAGCCTAACCTACCTCGCAGGGTGGTTGTGAGGATAAAATAGAGAAGAGAATGATGGAAGCCATTATGGATCCCCAGTACGGGGGGAAAGCAGGGCATGAATCAAGTAAACAGTAATAAATAAATAAGCAGTCATGCTCACATGTGCTCATGTAGAAGGGCCGAACATTATCCCACCTTGTTAGAGTGTCAAGGGGCCGCTTCACCAAGGAGTGTGTGTTATGTGCCATCAAGTCACCTCCGACCTATGCTGACCCTATGAAGGAAAGACCTCCAAAACGTCCCATCGTTAACAGACTGGCTCAGATCCTGCAAACTGGAGGCCGTGGCTTCTTTTATTGAGTCCAGCTATCTCGTTTTAGGTCTTCCTCTTTTCCTACCGCCTTCCACTTTTCCTAGCATTATTGACTTTTCCAGAGAATCTTGTCTTCTCGTGATGTGACCAAAGTACAGTAGCCTCAATTTTGTCATTTTAGCTTCTAGGGAGGATTCAGGCTTGATTTGATCTAGTACCCCACTTACTGGTCTTTTTGGCTGCCCGTGGTATCCACAAAACTCTCCTCCAGCACCACATTTCAAAGGAATCCATTTTCTTCCTGTCAGCTTTCTTCAGTGTTCAAGTTTCCAGGAGCGTACTGCATACAAATAGGTTCAGGGGCCACGAAACTGACTCAAACCAAGCCCTCGCCAGGGAAGGGGCCAGACTGCCATCTTATTATGCCCACCCCCACAGCTGCTTTTACCCCCTAATAGGGAAAAGGTCAGTCACTCATATCATACCAATCCGTTTTCCCCACACACACCAGGTACGTATATTGTACCAACTTAAAGCAAATCCTCGTGGAGTGCATTTCTAAGTTGAGAAGCTGCGCGCGGGGGGGGGATCTCTCTGCTCCCCACTCCAAGTCCCTCCAAAGCCAAGCCACACAGCAAGGGGCATCCAGTCACACACCCACAGCCTCCCACAGACCCACACCCACACACTCCTCACTGGCTGCACAACGTATTTCTGTGCTCCACAATAACTTATCTTGCAGTGGCTTCAGAAATAGAGTGTGTCGGCATCCTTTATTTAAAAACGGAACATTAAACCTTCTACCCAACATTCGTCGTCGCGCTTTAGATCTGGTTGCACTTAGCTGAAATCCAAATACTTTAGCAAAGATACTATCTAGTTATTGGGGTGGGAGTGGAGCGATGACACTGCGGGATAAGGCGTGCATATTTTTTATGCCTGCACATTAGAGACAAGATACATATATTTCTGGATTTAAGTTCTAGGGAGTCAGAGGAGCTCACCAGAGAAGCGGTTACACATGTGCACAGGTAAACTCGACACAGTGATAAGAGTGTTATCTTCATCTAATGTGCTTGGCTGATTTAACAGTGCAATCCCAAGCAAAGTTGCACCTTTCTAAATCCATTGAAGTCAAGCGGCTTAGAAGGGTATAACTCCACTTAGAACTGTACTGGAAGCCTGTTAAATATATTAGCAATTACATTTGTGTGCCAGAGACAGAAACCTCCTAAAATACACAAACGTGATCTATGCAAGCTTAATTACAATGTATACTGGAAATTATAGACTGAATAATTTTTTTAAAAAATGTTAAAGTTAAAACTCTTCTACTGTGAGATCAGAGACCCAGTTAATAAATAAGTACATAAATAAATACATACATCAATAAGTAAATGCCACTGGAATGGAAAATATTGGACACTAACCTATCATCAAGACTCCGAAAGGTCAGTTCAGGATTACCAAATGTTGCAATGATTTTGATTTAAACAACAAGACTTCTTGATCCAAAAAATGTATTTTAAAGAGGCAAGTTCCTTGTCCAAGAAGGAACACGAGGTCACGGCGGGTGATGTCAGACAGCAAAAAATGCTTACAGACCAGCTGTTCTGAACTTCTTACTCAGAAATATTGCTCTCAAAATTCCATTCCCAATTGCAAAATCACAAGGAAGAGATAAGGAATTTGCTTTTAAAAGGCCGAGGCCTTCCCCAAACCACTTCTTTGTTTGGCAAGAGTGGAACTCTTCTTCTTGCACCCCTCCATTAGAGATGCACGGTGGGGAAGACAGAAAAAAGCAACTGTTCCTCCAAAGCCTAGAAACAAATTCTGTCCATGCTCAAAAGTGGCTCTCCCATACATTTCAGGGCATTCAGAACAGGTTTGAGATTCAAGCTGTCCATATATGTGCTCCAAGGCATTATTTGCACCCTATGTTCTTAGATATCCAAAACCAAATCAGCAGTTTGCACATGGTCAGGGGTACCCAATCCCAACACTTCTCTCAACCCAATTATTGCTTGTTATTAACCTTCAGACGCGTCCTTATTGAGAGCGGCTTTCTAAACAACTGAACCCACTCTCAACAGCTGCAGCAATGCCCTATGTTGAACTTTTTAGGAGTTGTTTTAAGAATTGCAATTGTTTTATTTCATCTGCACCACTGCAAAGTCTATTCAGGATAGAGAAGGAAAGCTTTTTAAACGCAACATATAATTCAGTTTATGAACTCCCTGCCAGACGACAGGTCAAGAGCACAGGCAGTGAAAGGGGGGCGTCACAGCTGCTATTAGGACAAGGGAAACTACATGTACAGAAGCAGTCTACCTCCAGATTTCTGGTGCTGGAGACAAACAGGGGACAGCCAGCAGCTTCCAAGCTCTGCTTGCACAAACAACTAGGGGCTTCTGGATTTCTGATGACAAGATACAGGACAAGACGGAGTTTTGTCAAGTCCAGCAGGCTTCTTTGCAAACTGTCTGCAGGCATTTGAGTGGCCACTGCTGGAAACAAGAAATACTGGACGGGTCTGATCCAAGAGGGAAATTCTTTACTGTTGAAACTCTTCGGATTGGAACCGCCATGGCTATACCCTTAATAGCAAGCTATAGCCTCAATGTCTAACCACGTGGGCACTCAAGAGGCCTCCAAACTGTTTCTCGTAAGAGGATGTGGGATCTCTGCTCTGATCCTGCAAAGGTGGTTCTGGAGAGCATTGGGAATGGCCCTTCTATGTGCAGAAGCAGTGCCTCTCTAGCCCAAAAGAGAGCAAAGCGTAGCCTAGTTGAGCCTGATCTTGGAAGATCTCAGAAGCTAAGCAGGGTCGGCCTTGGTTAGCAATTGCAAGGGAGTCCTCCAGCGAAGACCAGGGTTGCAGAGGCAGGCAATGGCAAACCACCTCTGAGAGTCTCTTGCCATGGAAACCCCAGCAGGGGTCGCCATAAGTCAGCTATGACCTGACAGCACTTTCCACCAGCACCAGTATGCCATACACCAGACTGAATTTTTTTAAAAAAATGTTAAACTCCTCCACCCTGGCAGTTTTAGGAGCAGAGGTCCAGTTCGTTCCGGCAAAATGCCACTCGGTATGGCCAGGATTGGACACTAACCTACCACCAAGAACTCCAAAAGGTCAATTCAAGGGACTACCAAACGTTGCAACGATTTCCCTTTAAACAACAAGAAGAGGACTTCTCCATCCAAAGATGCGTTTTAAAGAGGCAGGTTCCTTGTCCGAGAAGCGACACGGGGCCCAGGCGGGTGATGTCAGGTAGCAAAAACCGCCGACGAACCAGCCGCCTCGCTACCCTGCTTGGAGGCTTTTTTTTGGGGGGGGGGGGAGGCAGCCCCGACCAGCTCTGCTCTGGTCCTCACCCACTGCAGCCAGCGGGCAGCAGAGCCTCCCCAGCCAGGAGCAGTCTACCCAACGGAAAGGAAAGGCGGTTTTGCCTCCGCGCCTTGCTGGGGAATTTTCCCAGCACCTGACCAGCCCCCACGAAACACGGGACTGGCCGGGGCTGCGGCCAGCAAGGAAATATGCACAGAAGTTTTAAAATTAATTTTCAATTTTTTAAACTGACTTTTCAAGGGACGGGGGGGGACGCCCTCCTTCCTTCCTTCCTTACCTGCGGGAGGTCATGGCAACTCCAGCCCAGCGAAGCGCAGCGAAGCCCAGAAGCTGCGGCCGCGGCTTCTGCACAGCGCCCAGCCCCGAGCCCTCCCAAGTCAGGCGAGCCGAAGGGCGTGGCTCCCCAACACACACAGACGCACCCAGGCCACGCCCCCATGACCATACACGGGCAGGCCACGCCCCCTCCCCCAACGCCCGAGCCGTCCATTGGCCAGAGAGGGGCCCGGCCAGGACACGCCTTCCGGCAACCGGGCGGGGAAACCCACGTGGGCGCAAAGGGGAAGCCCTCCGCGTGACGCCTCCGGCAGGGGAATTCCCCCGCCCACCCATCCTCCCTGCTAGGCAACGGGCACCGCCCAGCAACGGGAGGAGCCGCGCTTAAAGGGGCAAGCCCCTCGGAAACCTTTTACGCTCCGCAATTGTGGTCCCCCTCCAGGATACTGAGAATTGCTTTGGCTCTGTTTCCACGTTTTTTCACCTCTGTATCGGAATTCTGCTGGTTTTTCAGACCTTTGCAAATCTGCATGTATGTACCCATTAAGGTGTTCATTGAAATGTCTTTGATATGAACTGGGCTTGGCACTGGACAAATCGCCTTGAGAAAGGCAGACTATATCATCATCATCATCATCATCATCATCTCGATTTATAAACCGCCTATCCTCAGGGGCTCTGGGCAGTGAACAACAGTTAAAATCAATAATAACAAGAAGAAAATAATTCTAAAATTAATATACAATAAGCAATAATATAATAAATTAACAAAGTACATTAAAGTGCAATGGTGGGGAGAACCCCCCCACCCCAAAGGTGGGAATGGAGTGAATTAATTGTTGTTGTTGATAGTTTTAAATATTGGTTTAATCATATAAATTGTTTTAATGTATATTGTTTTAATGTATAATATAGCTGTATGTAGATCAAGATGGGTAGTGGTGTTTGTCTGTAGCACTGGAAAAGAGCAAGAGTCCAGTATCTGTATGTTTTAGTGTTGTTGTGACACGACCTGAACCTGCTTGCAGGGATAAGTCTAATAAATGAAATAAAATGAAATGGACGAAATTAAAAAAATAATAACAATATCAAATAAATTAGCTTTAATGGCTTCTAGATGTAGAAAAGAGCAAGAGTCCAGCAGCACCTATAAGACTAACAAAATGTGTGGTAAGGTAGGAGCTTTCGTGAGTCACAGCTCACTTCTTTAGATGCTTAAAAAGTTTCATCCCCTACCACCAATCTTGTTAGTCTTATAGGTGCTACTGGACTCTTGCTCTTTTCTGTGGCTACAAACACGTCTATCCACCTCGATCTGGCTTTTAGATGGCACATGATGCATTATTTATATTCCAGCTTTCTCATTGAGACTCCAGGCAGATTACATAGTGTGAGATTAGCGCAGCCAGTATCAAGAACATTTCAGTAAACAATGCCGTAGGGTAAATAAAGTTTACAAAGACATAGGATTAGCAAGAATCCAATAGAGAGTTGAAGAAATGCTGAAAGAGAGCATAAGCAAATCTAGGACTGACATTAGACAATACAGAACTACCCAGTAGGGTCATACTTAAAGCAACAGGTAGCGCATAGGAGCACATACTTAAAGCAACAGATAGGATGTACGGCAACATAGTGGTGAAGTCTCTTGTCCCTAACTCATTAGCGAAGCATCTCTTGGAGACCCCCTCCCTACAATACAGCCCTCTTATCTGAGTAAAAAGCCCTTTTGAATAATTCAGTTTTGCATCCTTTGTGGAAAGCAAGGAGAATAGGGACCCTACTGCATGTTTGATGAAATGTCTTTGGAATTCACTGTACCGACTCACACTGTATAATCCGCCTTGAGTCTCAGTGAGAAAGGAAGAATATAAATCATGTAAAGAAAGAATATAAATCATGTAAATTATGGAGGAAATGGTAGCTTAAGAGGGTGGCATTACATCCCATTGATGTAATGGGACAGCACATTGAGAGTGCCCTTAACTTCCCAAACTCCACTCCCAGGCGTTTCCCTCAAATCCCCAGGAATCAGGGCTTTTTTCCAGCTGGAATGTGGTGGAACGGAGTTCCGGCACCTCTTGAAAATGGTCACATGGTCTTGAAAATGGTCACATGGCTGGAGGCCCCACCCCCTGATCTCCAGACAGAGGGGAGTTTAGATCACCCTCCATGCGGCGCAGAGGGCGATCTAAACTCCCCTCTGTCTGGAGTTCAGGGGGCGGGGCCACCAGCCATGTGACCATTTTCACCGAAGGCGATTTAAACTTTAAAAAACTCCCCCCTTGTTCCAGCTGACCCAAAGTGACGTCATTGTGCCGTCTTGAGTTCCACCACTGAGTTCCACCACCTCTTTTCCCAGAAAAAAAAGCCCTGCTAGGAACCTCTAGTTGCCAACATTTTCATTGATTCCCTGCTCCAGTGCCCTTAGATACTGGAGCAGGGCATCATATAAACGAAACACTTAGCAGCTGATTTCTGCAAATCAAACTGCTGCAAAAAGACATGCACACGTTAGATTTTTCCCCCTTCTGCTCAGATGGCAGCCCTGTAATGTCATGTGAAGATTTGTTATGCAGGTCATCGCCGACTCAAAAATCGTGTTTTTTGCTTTATTAGAACAAAACGCAGACGTATCTATCCTCGCTGATGAGAGAAAAAGGAAAGAAAAACGCCTCGATTCCGACCTCTCCAGAAGTATCTTACAGCATCCTAATTAAAATCTTCATGCAGAAGACAGAGAGTTGAATACAAGATTGCTATTGTGAAGTGGGAAGAAATTGGATGGTGAGGGGGGAGCGGCACTTACCTCGCAAGGTAAGATAAAAAACATAAAAGTATTTAATTACAGAAATTAGCAAAGATTGGAGGGGTGCCAATTTTAACTGTCAGCACTGTATAGATCTCCCCTACCCTTCTGAAAGGATGAGGGCCCCATGCCGTTAGGAGCTCTCCGACAACTGCAAGAAGGGAGTGTTGATCCGCCTGCATTTCCATACTAGACCGAAAGCGACACCCGTTGAAGTTAAGAAGTCACACACACTGAATAACGTCCTTTCAGTGCACTTTCGTGATTGTTTGCAAGTGGATTTTCCCATTCCACACACAGTAAAATCCAGTTGCAAAGTGGATTGGAAGTGCATTCTTCAGCGTGTGTGAAAACAAATGCCCTTTGCAGAGTTCTTGCAGTAACCTGAGTGACCTTGGGTCAGTCACAGCTTCTTGGAGCTCTCTCAACCGCACCCACCTCACAGGGTGTTTGTTGTGGGGATAATAATAACATGCTTTGTAAACTGCTCTGAGTGGGTTAAGTTGTCCTGAAGGGAGGTATATAAATTGAACGTTGTTGTAGTTATTAATGGGAAGAAAATAAAAATACAATTCATGTATAGGAATTTATGAACTAAAAGTTCCAGAATACACAAATACATGGTCTTTATTTGATACCTATTGGAATAGTCATAAGAAATATAGTAAGGTTCAACAAGTGTTTAGCATTGGTTGAGGAGTTTCAACTCTAACTGAAATGGAGTACTGGTGGTGAAGTATAAGTATAGATGGTATGTAGTGGGGGGGGGGGGTTGTAAAAAGGCGCCTATTGCTGTAGTGTTGTGTTGGCTGTTGTGTATGTTCATTGTGTTTATCGTACATTTTTAATGATTAATACAATAAAAATAGAATTAAAAAGTCAACACGCAGATATCTTTGTAAAGAGGCCCAGACTGCATCCACACATCATGTGATGTTGTGCTATCGCTACACTAAAGCAGCCATTTGTAACTGGGTTGTCTGGTGTGGACCAGCCAGTTCAGTTGCAAATGACTGCCATAGCTCAATGGCATGGCAGGGTGATATCCAGCGCGGTGTGGGTGCAGCGCCAACATCGCCAACCTTCCAGCTTCGCTACCTAACACCTCAGGTTAAGCAAAGTTGCTGTCGGGCTCTGCCTTAACCCTTCCCATGTGTCAGAGGGCACGGCTTATAAACAGCTAGGCTATCCATCTCAGAACACTGAAATAGTTGTCATTTGCATGCATACATGTCTGCTCTTCGAAACATTGGCTTTATACAAGTTTACCCTAACCCCATGCCCCAAATATTCTAGGAATTGTAATTTCATTAGGAGTGCTTGACCTGGATCCCCCGTCCCAAATCTACAGTTCCTAGGACATCCGGCGAGAAAGGAAACACTTTAAGAACCGGTATAGGTTGGTAGCGTAGTCACTCCCATGTGTCTGTTCATGTGGCCACTAGAGGGCGAGAGAGTTCAAACTGATATCAATTGCAATCCTATGCAGCCTTACCTGGGACTAAGCCCCATCTTGTACAGTGAGATTTAGTGTCACGTCAATGTGCGAAGCTGCTGCACAACACATTTAATTTAGGTTGTCAGGAGTCAAACACACTGGTCTCGATCAGACTCGGTTTCGAATAGACACAAACCAGTTCTATGGGTTAACAGAGTTCCGGGAAGCCCACTTGCCACCTATAAAGAAAGCGCTTTGGAAAGAGGAGCGCATGGGATCAGTCCACAAGCATCTATCTCCTTTGTGTGCAGAAAGTCTCACGTACAATTCCCAGTGTCTCCAGTAAAAAGGGTGAGGCTGGAGGCGATATGCAAGACCTTAGCATGAGATCCTGGAAGCAGGGTTGCCAACTCTGGGTTGGGAAATACTGGGACATTTGGGGGGGTGGAGACTGGGAAGAGTGGAGTTTGGGGAGGGGCCATAGCGGGCTATAATGCTGTAGAGTGCGCCCTCCAAAGCAGCCACTTTCTCCAGGAGAATTAATCTCTATAATCCGGAGATCAGTTGTAATTCAGGAGGATCTCCAGGTCCCTCCTGGAGGCTGGCAACTCTACCTGGAGCGTAGACAATACTGTGCACTGTGGAGAAACGCCATTCTGTTGGTGAATTTAACTTTCTAGGCGCTACAGGAGGGAGGGGCCAGTTCTGGAATGGAATTTGATTGGAGGGAGAGCGAGTCAGTTGGCCGAGGGGAGTTGGAAGTGGACAGTTGGTGGCTGGAGAGAGAGGGGGAGGGCTCTGAGGGGAGGGGGAGGCTGGAGTTAAACCCCAGGAACCAAGTATCCTGCCTGCCCTATACAACATCCAGCTAGGGCAGGAGTATAGAGAAGGAGGGAGACAGATTAGGGGTTTTGTTTGTTTTCCCTTATGTTATATATTGTCTTCCATTCACCGCATACTTGTCTGGGTGGAGTTGTGATCTTAAATAAATTTTGTGGATTAATGAAGGAATGAAGTCCCTCTGTTCCACATAGATCCCCAATCGCTTGGGTCCGCTAGGAGAGGAGAGAGCGAGGTCAAGGAATACAGAGGGAGGTTAGGAGGCCGTCCCGCCTAACCGGAAACCCATACAGGGACAGTGGTGGCAGCAACTACCTGGAAAGTGAGACAGGCCCTTCAGGTGCCTGGCTAGGCGAAAAGGGAGGGGTAGGCAGAGTGGGGTATACCAGTGGGAGGAAAGGCCCCGATTTGCCACATGCAGGATAGGCCCAGGGTCTGACTCAGCATAAGGCACATTCATGTGTTTGTGTTCCCGGCCATAAAAAACACAGCTGGCTAATTTCTGCAGATTAAAGCAATGCCGAAGAAGGAACTAGCCAGTCTTATTCTCCCTGGTCAGTTGGCAACTCTGTGTGTCTGAAATGTAGCTGGTGGCCGTTTGCCCCCCCTCTTTCTCAGTGGTAGTGCCTGGGTCATCCAAGGAGATCCAGAGGTAGAAATCAATCCACTCCAGAAGGGTGTGTTATGTGTGTGTGTTTTAAAGTCAGTCTAATGGATGGAACGGCCAGCAATGTTATCTGCTGCTAATTTCCCCAAATGGGCATTTTGAAATATGAATCTTGTTTAATGCATTTTAAACAGCAGCTTCTTTTTTTTTTATCCTGTAGCGTTCAATTGTTTGGGAGCCGCTGCAAGAGCTGATGCTGAGAAGGGGATATGAATTAAAGATCTCCAGAAGAAAGTCATGCAAAATAGCCACTGATTGGGTTTTGTGAGATGGGAGGGAGGGGGGGCGATGCCTCCTCGCTTCCACCTGCAGCTGCTTGAAAACCCACACAGAACAGCACAAAATAAACCAGTTGACAAAGCTATAATAAGAGTCAGGCCAGTTCCACCTCTGTCTAGGGGAAACCCAGAGCCCAAGAACACCAATGAGCTCATGATGTTTGCCAGCAAAGAGACACCACGTCTTGCTGGTTTTCCCCCAGATTGACATCCTCAAAGAGTTCTGTCCCGAGCCAGCATTTCTATCCAACCCTGAGAGATCTCAGTTGTCACTTGTCCCTCCGAAAGCTTTCCACTCCGATGACTGAGGTGCCATTGTTAGCGACGCTGGTCAAATTTTCCACCGCCAGGGAACTGTCCCAAAGGGCGGAAGATGAAGAACAAAACAACCCCTTCTTTCCACGGCCTTTCCTACCAACTCAGACAGCCTGAACAGGCAAACGCCTGTCCTCAGCTAGGGATGGTTTGGCAGGTCGGGTTTCATCCCAGCCCGTCTCCGGACCAGCGGATTTCAGGGTGCAGGTGTAGGTAACAAAGTCCGTGCTCACTGATTGTTTATGTGTAACGGGTACAACCTACTGGCCACTTCCACGCCCCACTGAAATGAATGGAAGGGTAGTCACACCTCTGCTTTCACACCAATTGGGGAGGGCAGCGTTTCCTAACCTCCTGAGGACAATTTTATTTCTGAATTGAAATTGGAGGTGCATGGCAGTCTTGTAACCCAGGTTTAAGTTTCGTGTGCCCAAGAATAAATGCAGGCCACACCCAGCGTTTTGCATGTGTGACTGTTCGGGGAGCATTTCCTGATGGGAAGGTGAGAAGCCCAGAGCAGAGAATCTTCTGAGAGCTGGTATCCCTGTTGCCTCTTTACACCAGGATTAAATGATCCGCTGGCTGAATGGTCCACTCCCACGAGAACAGTGGATCATGGAGAGACGCACCAGACTTTTGCATCCTTGTGTTACCACTTTGGGCTCAGAGGAACTACTGGAGCGTGGCAACATCCTTGGGTCCGTGCTTTATACTATTTTGGCAACCCCAAGTCCGTAGAATGCCTCACTCGCTCAGTTGCACTAAAATCAGAGCCATTCCTTCTGTTTCTCCCTATCCTTGCTTTTTCAACAAGACAGAGTTGTGTTTTTTTTTTCTCATCCCATGCCAGCAGACACCAGCTGCTGCCTCCCCCGTCCCTTCCAGCTTTGCGTCAGACCCACAAAAGAGGCACGGATGTTACGAGCTCGTTCTTGCGGCTGGTACAAGAAGGCCATTGTTGGGAAACTGAGGAGGAGGGGGGGAGTGATCTCAACCAAAACACGCACCCAGCGGCAAGCAGTGCAGTTTCTCAGCCTTCCTTCCTAAGGAACTCATAGCTGAGTTTCAGACTAGTCGGTCAAGCAGCTTTGAACCGAGGGCTGGTCTAGGGAAGGAAAGAGGGTCCGCACAGACCTCCTAGCCCAGGCGAGGAGCAGATCTAAAAGTGCACATTTACATTACAAAAGACCCTAATCTATAAAATTAGCAAGAATGGTAATGCATACTTTTCTACTGTCAAGTCGCAAGACTTACGGTATCCTCTGTAAAGGGCTTTTAAGGCAAGCAAAAAGCAGAAGTGGTTCGTCGTTGCCTTCCTCTGCAGGGTCTTCCTTGGTGGTTGCCCATCCTGCTATTGACCCTGCTTAGCTTCTGAGATTTGAGAGATCGAGCTACACCATGTTGTTTCCCTTCCCAATAACGATAATATCACAGAACAAATAACATTTAGTGCTTTATAGCATTCAAAGGGCTTTGCTTATACAACCATGTTTTAAACCTGATGACAACCTTTTAAGGTAGGCAGTAGTGTCCCCACCTTTCAGAGCATGGGTTGGCTTAGCGGCTCACTTGCCTAAGGCCGACAGAAGTTCATCATAAAAGAGGCAAAATTCTCATTTGTAAGCCAGTTTCTTAGGTGTTGAGACTACAACACTTCTTGCTGCGAGCTCGTTACATTCCAAATCTGCCTCTTCAGATTTGCCAGTTTCGGTGTAGTGGTCAAGAGCAGCAGGACTCTAATCTGGAGAGCCAGGTTTGATCCCCCACTCCTCCGCTTGAAGCCAGCTGGGTGACCTTGGGTCAGTCACAGCTCTCTCAGAGCTCTCTCAGCTCCACCCACCTCACAGGATGATTGTTGTGGGGATAACAACACACTTTGTAAACCGCTGAGTGGGTGTTAAGTTGTCCTGAAGGGCGGTATATAAATCAAATATTATTTTGTCCTGAAAGGTGGTATAGAAATCAAATGTTGTTATTAAATTGCCCTGAAGGGCGGCATGTAAATTGAATGTTATTATAATGTTATCTTCAAAACAGGGCCTCCAGTCTCCTCATTGTCGGGCCAACTTTCTGCTCTACGCTAGTTTTGTTATTTTGTCAGATAAGCTGATTATCAGTTCATTGTCCAACTGCCAACTCCAAACTCATCCAGGTCAAACAACTAAGTATGTTCACTGGAATGTAGGTGTACATTCTAAAAGGCAGTGGATGCGGTTGAATCACAAGCAGTATTATGTCAGTCTTCCTCCGTCAAATGTTTCATTTGTCCTCACTGCCCCCCAGCCACAAATTACATCTGTCTTCACCAGTAGAACTTCACCCTAATTCTCCCTGTTACTTGTTCCCAAGAAGGAGATGCTGCAATCCAGTAGGTTGGCAAAGGAAAGGGAACGGGGGAGGAAAAGACAAACGCCTCCATTTATTTATAGAAGAGTTTCCAAATTTATTTCGTGGTGGTTGACAAAAGACACAAGTTAGTAATGATATTAAATCATGCCACTCTTAACGCTCCTTGACCTTCCGAATTCATACAGCAGTTCACAACGATCATTAATTTACCCTTTAAAAAATGTCCTATGGACATTTTTCTTTCAAAAAAAGCAAAAAAAAAGTTAAAAAAATAATCCAGGTGAGCTGATCCAAATCTCCATCATACTTTAATTTGGTGTATGGTTGGGGAGGGGGGTAGACATTTTTAAAAAATTGAGCGGATAGCTGAAGCCATATCTCTGTGTGCCCTTAGCTGAATCTTGCGTCGGCTCCAAACCCGGATGTTTGAGACAGAAAATCTAAATGGCATTTGCGGGTGGGTGGGGGCTTTTTTTCTGGGAAAAGAGGTGGTGGAACTCAGTGGGTTGCCCTCGGAGAAAATGGTCACATGGCTGGTGGCCCCGCCCCCTGATCTCCAGACAGAGGGGAGTTGAGATTGCCCTCCACACCACTTGGTGGCATGGAGGGCAATCTAAACTCCCCTCTGTCTGGAGATCAGGGGGCGGGGCCACCAGCCATGTGACCATTTTCAAGAGGTTCCGGAACTCCGTTCCACCGCGTTCCAGCTGAAAAAAAGCCCTGGGGTGGGTAATCCACCAGGAAGGTCTCCTATACACACCTGGTTAATCAATATGGCGAGCTCTAGCATATCCATTTCAACTGGGCTTTGTACAAGAGAATTTCCTAAGGCCGAGGGCAGCTTTCCTTTGCAATAGGGTTGCCTCCCCTGCTCCTTCCCTCTCTGCTGCCAGGATTTTTTGCTTTGCTCCTTCTGGAGGCTGCTTCTTCCCAGTGCATTTCTTCTGTTACTACTGTAGACTGACAGGGTTGGTTACCTCGGCAGCTAATAGTCCATGGAGAGGCAAGTTCTTTTCTGAGTGACCAGTTGGGCTGCCTGCGGGTCCACCCTAATAGCTTTCTCTAAATCAATTTTTATTTAGATGCCAAGGGAGGGCACAGGCTCCAAAGTTACTAAACGCAATCCTTAACAGTTACAACCTTCTATGACTTCTATGGAGTTAATTCTGCTTAGGATTGCACTGTGAGAGAGCAAGCCTGAGGACGTTTTCCTGGGAGTAAGCCCCGACGAATAACAAACTCTATCCATTTCCCCCTTGCCAACCAGCTGTGATTTTCAACTCATTTAACGTTTGTCATTACAGAGAATTTTGTTAACAGGGAAGAGATCAAAACATAATGAAGTGGTAGTATCTGGAGAAAACCAAAGACACAAACGCCAAACCACCGTATTATATTTATGGCGTTTTTCTCCTGTATCTTGAGTGGCATCACTTCAGGATGGAGTGGGGGCAGCTCCCATCACGGAATGCTCTCACGCACAAAAGAACTTCTCTGCTCATAGAAAGCTAGGATGTCTGGGAGAATTCTAGCGAGAAGACTTCTCCTTAGTGTTTAAGGCTTTTATATGCAGGATTCTGGTATGCATTACAGTGGCCTATTCAGGCATATGAGCCCCACACTCCACCCCAAAGTGAAGTTTCTCATTTCACTGACCCCCAGGTCTGTTGCGGGGTGGTAAAGTATTGAAATAAGGACAGCTTGAGCTCTCAAACCTTCTCTTTCAAGGTTCCTTTTTTCTTTACAGCTGTTCACGTCCTATGCAACAAGATTAAAAAGAAGTCCCTTCATTTAAACCCTGTGTATCAGTGATCTGTCTGCAGTCTGAACACATTTATGGGCTGCTGCCTCTCTCCTCTTTCCCCATCTGATACGTTTTACGGGCTGCTGACAGAGTCCATTGTCGACCATTTTTACATACAACGGCACCATGTCAGGACTGACTTCATGGATTCTTGTGTGGAGATGGATGAAGCGGAAAGAGTAGCAACACAGAAGGGCTAGGAAGAAGATAAACCGCAAAGAGCTGCTAACATCCCATCCCAGAAGAATGAGACACTGAAATCCAGATTTTGAGACAGGTTGTCTTTTGGAGACCTGGACAAGAGCTGGGCCCAAGCATTTCTAAAAGAGGGCTTTGCCTTTGTTCTCCACCTGTATTCCAGGCAGGAACCCAAAACTGCAGCCTCTGGTTTTAGACTGAGACAGACATTTGGACACAACTCAAAGAATTTCACAGGCACAGCACCAGGGGTTAGGAATTCAGCAGAGCTGCTTCATATTCCCATCCAGACATAGATTTGAATAACTGCTGACATTTGTATTTTCAAAAGAAGATCGGCCATTGCTTCTTTTCCCCGGCATGTTTTGGGCACAATCTTCACCTATCACCATCTTAAGACTGTAATATTACGAACTCCATCTCCCCCTCCCCCCGCCCTTCCTTTATTTCTTTTTAACATCCGAACTAGCCAGTAAACTTATTAAATTCAAACTATCTCATTGTTTGGTGACTTTGATCCTACTAAAGGTGTTGTATTACTTTCCCTTTTTGGAGTTTGTTCTAACAGACAAAACACTGCCTGCATTTTTCAGTTTATGCTGCAACAGGCGCCACCATATTTGCTACATTAACCAGGCGGTGAGAGGGAGACACACGCTTCCAAAGAGTTGGGGACATGTAATGGATACGAAAGAGAGGCGAAGCAGCAATTGTCCGAGATTCTGTCACCGCATCTCTCCTCTATATTTTTAATGTGCCTATTGCTGCAAACACTGCATTGCAGAAAACAATTGTGAAGGAAGTTGGCAGTGGCTTGGATCTCTGTTAGTAAGAGGGTTCCAACACAGTCTGTAAACAGCAGACACATTTCTTTATATATGTATTGAGTAACTTTCGCGTTACATTCAACACATTTAGAGCGTATCGTGTGATTTAAACCCGCTGCATACTCCGGGTATCGCTTGGTCCTCAGTTTCGTTTTTAAAGTGAATGTGCGTCGATGTTTTCTTAACGATGGGTGCAGGATGTACACACGCTCTGTGTAACATTTGCAAACAGGGCTCTTCTCTTGCTTAGATGACCCTTTTTGTGAAACCACCAGGCCAGCTCAGAATGACTCTAAACAGGATGTCAAAACAACCAGGGCCACGTATTCCTGTACTGAGCGAAGGGAAACATTTGCCGAGAGATTAAACACAATTGCCCTTTTAAGTGCTCAGCACATGCAACTCCCCCTCCAAAAGCTTTGTGGGTTTTCTTCCCAAACAAGAAACCCCATTGTGTCCATACAAACATAGGCAAGAGGCATTGGCAGAAGATCACAGATACACCCGTCCTGGTTCTGTCGTGGAGTATGTGCGTTTATCTGAAAAACAGCTACGTGTTGGAGGCAGATTTTTTTTTTTTAAGTTGCAAATTAAACATTCTCTTCCTTGGTCCTGCGTCCCCTCCCCAAGTTAAGAGTTACAGCAGCTGCTGTCTCCAAATATTTACCTAGCAGGACTTCACTCATGAAAATAAGAATTGCCAAACATATTTGGTTGTCCTTTCAGAACCTGAATCCCACAAAATCGTGCAGCACTACTCTGTAACTTTCATCATGGACTATTTATTTGTTCTCTAGGTTGCCTCTAAAAAGCAACCATGAACACTGGCCAGCCACCCACCAGCAACCAAGAAGCGTAACTGTTCTCGGCACACGAGGCTGTGTGCACCAGTATGCACATGAAGAGACAGGGGCCATAAACTCCCAACGCCCCTTCCAGAAACAACCCATCCGAAATGTGGTGATTCTGAAACTGACGTTACCTAAAGCGGACTGGTAAATCTCGCAATCCAAGAAAGGCAGTTGGAAGGTGATCCAGAAATGTCCTATTTAAGGTTCTGCCTGTCTCATTGCTGCATGGGCTCCCGGGAACGGCTCTTTTGGGAGAAGGCTGCGACACACAGCATGTCCGAGGATCGGTTTCCCGCAATACATCACAGGCCTTAAAACGTATTCCTGTCGGTAGGTTGCTGTAAACAACAAAGAGTGGCGAGACCGTGCCGTGCTGAGACATGTCTGGATAAAAATAACGTGTGGAAATAGGTTTCACAGCTGCTCTTGAGCACGTCCGAGGATGGAGGACGTATTTTAAAAGCAGCAAAACACACTTGTAGATCTGCAACTGTGGCTTCCCCATCTAGCTCTCTGCATAAACCTGCCTACCGCAGACAAGAGAATGACGCTTCCTGCTTCAGGCAGCAGGAGAAAGGCAGTTTCGGGATTTTTAAAAGTTACACATTTGGCTCTGTGGAGAGGGGATGGGGTGCCGTTTGGATTTTCTAAAAGCCTTCCAAAGATCTTGAACCATCTCTGAGGCTAGCTATTTGGAACCGTCCACAAAGTTCCACTTAGGCCTTGGGTGTGTGCGTGTGTGCGTGCATGGTGCCTCCTTTTTACTTTGCACAGGCACAAGGAATCAGCCGAATGTGGCCCTGTTAGGGTTGATAAGTTGGGAAATTCCTGGAGGTTTGGGAGGTGGAGCCTAGAGAAGATGCGGTTTGGGGAGGGGAAGGAGCTCAACAGGGTATAATGCCGGAGTACACCCTCCAACACACCCATTTCCCCCAGGAGAACTGATCTCTGTGGCCTGGAGATCAGTTGTTATTCCAGGAGATCTCCAGCCACCACCTGGAGGTAGGGTTGCCAGCCTCCAGGTGGTGGTTGGAGATCTCCCAGAATTACTAGTGATCTCCAGGGGACAAAGGTCAGCTCCCCTGGAGAAAATGGCTGTTTCGGCAGGTGGGCTCTATAGCATTATACCCCACTGAGGCCCCTCCCCTTCCTCAAACCCCACCCTCTCCAGGCTCCACCTCCCGAATCTCCAGGAATTTCCCAACCTGGACCTGGCAACCCTGCTTGGAGGCTGGCAACACTAGGCCCTGTGCAAGGGATCCTGTCTTGGGCAAATGAGGCAGAGCAAAAACAGAGCGGATGGACCAAACAGCGTCTTCCCTGCTCAGTGCCAGTGCAGCGCTCTGGAGGATTCCGTTGAGAGGTGGAAGTACATCGGGTTTCCCTAGATGGTTTAACCTTCTTGGATGCTGCTGCACACGGAGTGATGTTTAAGGGGACGGAGCCATGGCTTTCCCCACACACTGAGAGCCAAGCTACAAGTGACGTCTTACACAGGTTGGACACTAGTCGGCTTCCCTCAAGTTTTTATGGGAAATGTAGGCGCCCTGGTTTTACAGCTTGGCTCTCCATTACAGTTGCAAGACCAGGATGCCTACATTTCCCATCAAAACTTGAGGGAAGCCGACTAGTGTCCAACCTGTGTAAGACGTCACTTTTAGTTTGGCTCTTAGCCTCTGCAACGAGGGTACTTTTAAAAAGGTAAGCCACCCAGCGCTCCCTCCAAGTGATGGCTCTGAAATCTTGCTGCTGCTTCTCCTTTTTTAAAAGAAAGAACCACATCTGAATGTAAACCAAACTATGAAAGAGAAAACAAAAGATGTACCACCGCGTCAGGAAGTTTGCTGGGACTTTGCTGCTCTCCCAGCAGTTCGCAAAGAGCCGAGTTTGAATTTAAAACACTGCCGACAGCCCGCGGTGTAAATGACCGTACCAGCCCCACACAGAGATGGCAGCTTCCTCACTTGCTACATATAAACTCACAACTTTATAGTACGCACTCATCCGTATTTGGGCCCGTCATCGCTACTATATTAGAATCCTCCGTTCACTCAGAGGTCTGCTCTGGAAGAACGTTAAAAACAAAGCAAAACAAACAAAAAAATCCAGCCTTTTGTCACCTGAATTGTGAGTACAGGGTAATAGCAAGACTAGTTAAGGTTTCGGCTAAGGGCAAAGCAAAAACCAAGTGAGGCTCATTCGAGGACTTTTGTCCCGTTTCCTCGCGCTTCCTCATCAGGCCCCACTTGACTCCGAGCCGTGTCGGTTGCCCCAACTTGCCAACTTGTGGTACCAGCCATAAGCTCCCCCCCCTCAAGTCATACAAGCAACTCTTGTGTCTTTGTTGCAGTCCAGGTGCTGGCCTTTTGCTTCCTCGAAGGCTTCAGTCGGCGCTGAGAAATGCTCATTTTCTCTTGGAGGATCTTGATCTCAAACCAATGGGAGGTCGGGGGGGGGGGGGGAGTTTCAAGTATGAATGACATTTACAGCAGAGGATGACATCAAAAGGGGTGGGAGAAAATTGGTCTCTTTCTTGGTCACATCCTGGAGGTTTTTAAATTGGGGGCGGGGGGCGGGGTTGGCTCCTTCTTGAGAGTCCAACTGGCTTGGATGAGAGAAACGCTGCAACCGAACGAGTAACCAAAAAATAAACAGCCCCCCCCCCAAAGTTTTGTCTTCGTCCTCCTCTCCTCTCTGCTTCTCCCCTCCCCTCCCCCACAAAAATATAAAAAGCAATAAGTTTACAAAAATAGAAAATAATTACAGCAATAGCCAGGAGGCGGAGGGGGGGAGAGAGAGAGGGAAGGAGGGAAAGGGGGGGGTGGAAGGAAGGAGGGAAGAGCCTCTCGCCATTTCATTTGGCTGAGCAGTATAATATGGTGGGGTTGTTGAGCGCATCCTCCACCAAATGGAGTTCTTGGCGGTCCACTATGACGTCTCTTATGCAGCCGATGTATCCCGTGCTGTAGGCTTTGGGGAGTTTATGGGCCACGCTGAGCTTCTCCAATCCTCCTGCAGCGGACGATGCAAAAAGAAAAAAAATGGGGGAAAATCAGTCCTGCAAAGGGGTAATTTCCACGACAAATAGGCCTGACCGGTGGATTCCCTGCACAGCAGGTATCCAGTGCCCTTCCCCCCACAGCATTATGCCAAAAAGGACTTAATTCCACTTGGATTCAACCCCTCATCCTGAACCTCTGCCTCCGCTGGATGCTAACACTGTAAAAACGCTTCCATTCTAAAGGCACCTGTCTCGTGCTCGATCCATCTCTGCTTGCAATAGGGTAAGAGAAGAGAGTCGACAGGAAATTGGTTGCGGGGCTTTGTGTATGTTTGCTCCATGAACTCTTGGCAGGACTCGCACTGAATGAGCCCAGGGTATCTTCACGGCCTTATATTAGCTAGCTCTTCAGTATTCCTGATTCAACTCCCCAAAGTCTGCTTTAAGCCCTGGCAGAGAAACAGAAAAACCTAATACACGGACCCGACCAGGCTTAAAACAGTCTAGGTGGAAGCATTTTAAATCGAGGAATGCCGCACGGGGCAGAGAAGAGTTCTCAAATCCACACCAGGTCAGACACCTTGAAGCGGCTTCTTATGGTCAAAATACACGTCTGGAGTAAGTTTGGACCTGAGATGATCGTAGCCAACTCTTTGGGGTGTTCATCAAGGGGTGTTGGAGGTACAAACAGCAGCCAAGGGACACGTGGGCGAGCCACTGGGGCTACAGAATTCTCTCTATCTGTCCCGGCTGGCTGTTGGCTCCCCAAGACCTGGAAGGCCTGTCAAAGCCTTCGGACTCCAGTTTTCCGGCTCTTGTTCGGCAGCCGCCAAGAACCGATCTTCTCATTGCAGAATGCAGTTCTGCACCCAGATCGGGGATATCCTCCATCAGTAGCGGAGGTCACAGTAGCCTTGGATTGGAAGCCCGTGACGTGTCCTCTACTAACTCGGCTTCGTGGCGAGTCCATGCCGGGGATAAGCTAATGCTAAAACAGGCTTAGACCAACTCACCCAGCCAAAGGGCCCCGTCTGTGTCCAACTGCGTTGCTCCCAGAGGAGAGGAGCCCATGATGGGGGCCTCGTTGCCAACCTGCAGGGACCCGTCACGGTGAACTCTGTCCGGAGAAGGTAAACACAGGGAGAACCGAATGCTCATCAAAGGGGTTCAAAGCTTCACATGAGACGGATATGGGGATTTATGCAGAGGCTCTTCTGAAAACAGCTAACCTTGTCTTGTACCAGCAGGGAACTAATCGCAAATTATTTTGACCAGTGATTGCCA
Organism: Eublepharis macularius; assembly: GCF_028583425.1. Taxonomy (NCBI): domain Eukaryota; kingdom Metazoa; phylum Chordata; class Lepidosauria; order Squamata; family Eublepharidae; genus Eublepharis; species Eublepharis macularius. The sequence continues at coordinate 4,372,660 of NC_072806.1, forward strand.
AGTACCGTATCCCTGTTTCTGCCTACACCCTACAATCCTTGCCCAGTTTTAAAAAAAATTGTTCTAGAAAACTCAAAGAGTTCTGCAGAGTAAATCAACGTATGTCATTTGCAATGTCAAACCCGAGCACAGAATTTGGGCTGATTTTGCTCCGAGTGCAACCTTCCCCCTAAACATCTTATGCATCTGCAGAAAACCCTGCCATTCCAGCTGCTCCATTTTGCCTCCCTCTGATATAAATACAATTTCACTCGACCCGCTGAGGCAGGCTGGTAGCTTGAAGCACTGGCAGGGGGGCGAGACTGGCGGCCAAAGCTTCAGGCATTAAAATCCACAGGCAGGGACTTTTTGACAGTCTCCTGTGACCTCCGCCTAGAACCCAGAGCGGGCAAGTCTAGGCATGAGGACTGCAGAGCTAGACTGCTCGCATGAGTCATCCAAGGGGCTTTTGTGACCTGCCCAGGCTGTAGGGCACTGATCAATGCTCTCCAGGGGTGACCCTCTACTTTTCTCGGCCTCATTTTGTGCAGAGGGAGGAAGCTGAGCCAGGAGGGAGGGAGGGAGGGAGGGAACGGCTTTTCCTAGAAATAGCAGCAAGGTCAGACAAATGGAGCAGAGCAACAGGGTGAGATAAAAGGCTTAAAGCCACACCGTCTCCCTGGGTCGGTACCAGTTTGGGGTGCAGGTAGGAGACATCTGAATGCCCCGACAGCAAAACTTGCTGCAAATGGAAAGTTAGCATGTCAGAGAGGAAGGACTGGATCTGGTCTTCCCCCCTAAGGTACTCGCTTCTACTTGTCAAAACACCTTGCTTAGAGAAAGCTACCTTGTCAGGGGGAAAGGATAGAGCCTAACCCCGTTTTTATTATTTTATTGTATTTTTAAAAACTTTGTGAGCTGCTACAGTTGTCAGCCACTGCTGCCAACTCCTCTGGAAAGAATGGGGCGGGCGGGGGGGAAGAGGTGCGCTTGCACCATTCCAATTCCTGACAACACTTCCAGCAAAAAAAAGGGAAGTGACGTTATTAAGTTAGGGGCAGCGCTTTAGCATTTGTCCAAAACTCTATGGTTAAATTGTTGGGGGGCTAATCCTTGATCTTGCCCCCAATGACACCATAAGACCTACCGTGGTGAACTACTTGAACCAATGCTTTTAAAGTGCACTGTGCAAACTCCATGAATTAGCATATTAATTTATATATTTAATGTATATCTTACAAAAGTGCAAAGTGCTCATGAATAATAATCACAGTTAGTTCACATCTTATAAACAACAATATTCCATAATCAACAATATACAAATTAACACTTCCATCAAAAATGGGCAAAAGGCTGGGAGTCCAAAGAGTCTAGTATAAGTTCTATGCAATAATTAATTTAAGAGCCTTTCTTTCTTATCCCTTTCTAAGGGTAATCCAAGAAGTGGAAGGATTCCCACATGGTGCCCAATTCCTGGGCAGCAGCAAACATGAAAGGACCCCCAAGCCTCGCTGAGGAAGAGTTCCCAAGCCGTGAAGAATCACTCAACAGGGTGCCAGCTATTCTCCTGTTTCGGATGGACTTTTTCAAGAGTATCCCCAAGCAGCAATAGTCTGCAAAGCCAAATGCTGATGGAAATTCCTCACTTCTCTAACACCACAGTAGGACCCCAGATATCGAGTGCACGTGGTATCTGGGGTCCTACTATCTGAGCGTCCTGCTTGGATCTGCCTATTAGCTATCCTGAGCATGTCTCTGGAGAGGCAGTGTATAAATTTCCTAAATAAATAAACCGTAATGACTAGGCATGCTTCACAAATATCCTGAGAGCCGCTGTAGCATAGCGGTTAAGTGTTTGGGTTGCAAACCAACACTCTGCTAGTTCGACTCCCACTACTGCTATGAACTCAGCAGGTGGGCTTGAGTAAGCCACTCCTCCCAATCCCAGCTGTATTGTGGGGATAACAGAAATACAACCTTGTTCACCACTTTGAGAGGGGCACTAATCTGTTTAGAAAAGTTGCTGTAGCATAGTGGAGAAGTGGTTGGGTTGCAAACCAACACTCTGCTAGTTCGACTCCCACTACTGCCAGGAGCTCTGCAACGGCCTTGGGTAAGCTACTCCATCCTCTCAGTCCCAGTTCCCCAGAAGGGCAGTTGTTGTTGCTATCCCTCCTTCACACACCTGTAGGCTTTGATTTGGATCCATTGGTTTGTGTTGACGGGGACCGTGGAACGCAGGACCACAGGCTTGGAGCCAAGGTCGTAGGTCATCTGGACGTGACCGTCCACAATAGCCAAGGCAATGTAATCTGAACGGTCCAGCCCTTTCCCGCTCCAGAGGATGAGGCCTTGCGTGGCTTCAGTTTTGATGCTCAGCTCAAAATGGTTCGACTGCAGGGCCTTCTCGCTGCATTGACATGAAAAGAGAGATGGTCAGTTTGAGGCGGGGAGCGGCCTTCTCACCCACAAGCACACGGTCGGATGATCCTTGGGCAAGAGGCCTAGTTCATTTTTTGCATCCTTAATGACTTCAGAGTCAGGCACGAAAAGCAAAACCTTGCTTTCGTGGGGCCTAGATTGGTTCCAACCGCCATTTTGGTGTTTTTTTTAATGTGCTAAAAGTTATCACTGTGTGACCGTTCCTCGCATTCATGAGGTAAAAAAGTCCGTGAAACTCTGCAAAATACCAGAGAAAAACATCAAATTTTACTGCTGGAATTCTGAAGGGGAAATGGTCTCAGCAACTGGCCCACCACAAAACAGCCACAGTTTTGTTCGTTTTAGGAAATGGAAGAGTCACCATTGTGTGACTGTTCTTCAATGTTCAGATGAGGGAAATGGGCGCTGAAAAATGCTATGGAGGAACATCACATTTCCACACACGGATTCTGAATAGGAAAGCAGTTTCTCGGTGACTTTTCTGCATCAGATGGATGTGAGAACTGACTCTCACATCCCCGGTCTGTCGAAATACATCAAAGAATGGCCAGGACAACCTCCATTACCTCCAAGCTTCAGAATCTTTTCAGACAGAAAGGAGAGGGACATTTTGACAGGTGTGTGGAAGAAGCCACAGAAAGGGGATTCAAACAGAAACTGCCACAAAGTCACACATGTAGCACACACGTACCACACAAGACGAGACACACAACAATATGGAAAAAGTGTTTCATCCCCTCATGGACACAGCACAGAAATGGAAGGACAGCAGCTGTTGAACAATTAGGGGGAACAAATAAAGCACTTTGTAGATAGGGCCATTTAGCGTGTGGAATTCATTGCCACAAGATGCTGTGATAGCCAATAGGGAGACCAGTCTCTGGAGAAGTCCATCAGAGGTTATGACAATCAAGCCTCCAGATTCAGACATAGTATACCTTCTTATTCAGCGGCCAGAAGTTCAGCAGGCTCAGGCAGGATAGCCAAATACTGACAACCAACAATAGGGAAGGTCTCTTTCCTTCATGTCCTACTTAAGAAATTTCTAGAAGTGTTCAGCTGGCCACTGACTCAGAGATGCAATTTTTTTTTTGCAGTTATATGCCTAAGCCCCTGCCTTAAGTCCCACCTCACCCCATTGTCCTTCTGACTATTGTTACATGGTCTTGGTCAGGGAAAAAAGCGAGATTTGCTACCCTGTGTCTGGGTTCACACTTAGTTATTCTCCCCCAACGATGGATGCTAGCCGGAACTTACCCAGTGTGTGAACAGAATCCAGATATTCATCTCTATTAAAAACATCTCCTAAACTGAATCTTATTTCCTTATTTGTGGAGCCCTCAGCGGACAGATGTTTTATTAAGGAAGAATGGCTGTAGGTTGGGGGGTTTTTTTGGCAATCCGTCTGGTTGCTCATTACAGCAATCTAGATAATTGAAATCAAATGCCCGATTTTGTTGAACTGTTCATCCTGGTGAACAACGTGCCCCGTGACATGTGGTGACGGACGACCGATCGCAAAGCAATCTTATGGTAACAAATTCCAATTTACTGAGTTCATTCCAGAATTCACAAATACCACGATGTCTTCAGAAATTTAGGTAAATACAGACAACACCCAGGTTCATATCTGGGTCAGCAATGGAACTCACACAATAAAGAGATGGCACAGGTACCACAACCCTTCTTGGGACATGTGTGACAGGTGTTCCATATGACCGCTGGATCATATGGAGACCTCATTTGTGCAACTCTACCCTTTGATAATTGAAAAGGGAAATGAATGAATGGGGAACTGCTAGATGTGATCCTAATTGTATGGTGGAGGAGACGAGTTCCTCTTGATTATCTTCCACCACGCAGGATCTGAGTCCAGTGGCACCTTAGAGACCAAGAACATTTTCAAAATGTAAGCTTTCCAGAGTCAGAGCACCCTTCTTCAGATATCAGGTGCGTGAATAAGGGAGCTCTGGCTCTCAAAAGCTTACAATTGGTTGGTCTCTAAGTTGCCACTGGATTAAAATCCTGCTGTTCTACTGCAGACCAATTCGGCTACCCACCTAAATCTTGCGCCATGCAAAATCTGTTCCCTGCCTAATGTATCTGATCCAGGTCAAGGAGTGTACGGAAAAGGGCACAGCGAACGGAATTAACAGGACTGGAAGCTGCAGGGCAGGGCGGCTGTTTTAGCAGGCTCAGGCATACCTTCCAGGCTGCCCGTAGCACCTCATCCATCGATAGATGAAGATGGGTAAGCCGTGTTAGTCTGTCTGTCGCAGTAGAAAAGAGCAAGAATCCAGCAGGACCTATAAAACTAACAAAACTTGTGGTAGGTTATGACCTTTCTGAGCTATCTGAAAAAGTGAGCTGTGACTCACGAAAGCTCCTACACTACCACAAATTTTGTTAGTTTGTTAGGTGCTTTTTTCTACTCCTCCATCACTGTGCAACAAGTTCAGGCTAAAGACAACCCTTATATAAGGCAAGACGGGATCCTTAGGTCACCTGATCTCGCAGGGGCCAGAAAGCTGCAGTATACCCTCCGGCCAGCTGTGGTGCTGTGGAGACGAGGCAGCAGTCCTCTCTTTCCACAAGCTGCTATCCAAGTCCTACATTCAGAATGCCAAGTCTGAGACCCACCCGTTGTCCTCCTGATAACTGGGAGATTTGGACCATGTGATTTGTGCCTATCAACAACTCTCTTAGAAAAACGTATTTGCAAAGGTCACAAAATCTGCATATGCAAACCACCTGGTTCCTGGTTCCCAAGTTTTGTGTGTGTGTGTGTGTGTGTGTGTGTGTGTGTGCGCGCGCGCGCCATGTGACCTCTACATCTTGCCAGGCCTTTAGGAGTTTTTTCCCCAAATGTTGCAATGATACACCACATATGCACAAAAGAAAAATGCAAAAAAAAGAAAAGAAAAAGCAGTGGTGGCAGCAAAGACATCTCGACACCGAAGACACAAGTGCAGAAGCCTTGCCGAGACTCACCTGAGATCCATGGAATTATCCAGAGCATCAGGGCTTAGAGGCAGGAAGAAAGGGGAGGCATGCAATAAGCGCCCATGGAAAACAGTGAACGGACTGGCAAGGGACAACGCCCTGTACCCTATGACACATCAGATCCCTCCAGCTCTTTCAAAATATACACCTGGGATCTTGTGAATAGGAAATACAGCACCACTGGGTGTATTCAGGTTTCAGCACATGAACAGACATCCTGAGATAACAGCCCCTTAAACCTGTCTCATCACTAACAGGTTTTCAAGTTTAAGGGATAACCGGAGAACAGGAAGGAAAGGGAGGGAAGGAGCCCCCAGATAATCAGGGGACTCTCGATTTGGCCCAACTTCATCTCTAAATAACATCCTTGTCGCTCACTTCTGCCCTGGATTTGCTGACATGATGAAGGGGTGGGTAGAGAAGTATTTTGATTGTGATGAAAGAGGAAGAGCCCTTGGATTTTTCTTAATTAGGGGCTCCTGACACACCTCCATCTCATCACAGAGCGTGCGGCTTAAGGCGTGCATCTCAGGGATATCCTGAAATGGCAAACCTTTAAGTTCCTTCAGTCTGTGATTAGTTGGCAGAAGATAAAGGGTAAAATGAGAGAAGGCAGCGGGCAGAAAGCAGAAGAACCAACTCCTTAATTAATCAAGGGCTCCCTTTCATCTCTGAATAAGTGGCCAGCACGTACAATATCATGTTATTATCTCAAGGATACCGAGGAGAGTTCTCTGAAACCAATGAAAGCATGCGGGGTGGGGGAATCAAGAATGAGCCGGGTTTGCAAAGAAAGGGTTATACCAGAAATGCCTGTCAGTGTAAAACGACAACGCTTGTTCCAGAATAAACAACCCAGAATAAACAGCCTTTTGAAACAACTTGTGGTTGTCTCTAATCATCTAAGTAAAGCCCAGCATCTATTCCCCTTTTACCAGAATACAAGAGCACCTCGCGGTCTTAACACATTTCTATTCTAGTGATATAGCAGAGGAAGGTTATTTTTTTTCCCTTTTCAGAATTGGCTTTGAGGTCCGCAGCGGTATTTTTCAGCCTGCAACAATTGTATAGAGACCCTTAACCCCCACTCAGGCAGGTTCACAGCTATCAATGTAATGTTTGCAGAACAATTTCTTTCTTTCTTTTCCCTCTTAAAAATGTTGCCTGCTTCTGCAGAGTTTCTATAGAAAAGGCTCAGCAACGTTCCACTGTTTTTGACTTGGATACAGTTTAATAACTGTTATGTTTTGTGTGTGCGTGAGCACCAAATCGTTTTTTCAGTATTTCCACAAATCGTTTCTGGGGCTCACCCAACCGGTTTTGTCAAACCAAGTTTTATGCAAGAACAAAAGGTATCAGAGGTATAGAAAAGCAATGCTGTGAATCAGCTAAACACACTAACAAAGCCCCAAATTTGTATATGTCACTCGACAAACGCTGGAGATCTTATTCTGCAGCTCAACTGGTTTCTGAGATTGCAGGAGCTGTTGCTTGCCTGCTCCTAAACCAATCTCCTCAGCACTAAGGACTAGAAAGTTTGGGTTGTCCTGATGCAGAACCTTTTACCTTTTAGCACAAGGAGCACAGCCGGGGATCCCACCTTACAGTGACTGGGTGCTGGGGGAAAATCTGAGCCACAGAAATCTATAGCTCTGGTTGCCTAATTGAAGGATGAAGGAGAAGGCTAAAGTACATTGGAATGGATTAAATGAAGGTGTGACTGGCAAGGGACAATGCCTGTACCCTATGACACATCAGATCCCTCCAGCTCTTACAAAATATACACCTGGGATCTTGTGAATAGGAAATACAGCACCACTGGGTGTATTCAGGTTTCAGCACATGAACAGACATCCTGAGATAACAGCCCCTTGAACTTGTATCATCTCAAACAGATTTCCACGTTTAAGGGATGACCAGAGAACAGAAACGAGAGAAAGGAACGGAGCCCCCAGATAATCAGGGGCTCTCTAGACTTTCTGCGTCCTCCCCAAATACTTCTTGCTTTCCATTCTTACCCTATGGTGGGGAATGTGTGGAGTTGGCTGATGGAAGAATGACTGGGGGGAAGAGGTGAGGAGTAAGAGAAACGAAGGAAGCGGGAATTCTACTTACGCTGGAATCTCATTGGTCAGTTGGCTTGAAAACAAAGAAACAGAGACATTCAGGAGAAAAGGGACACACAAAGAAAGAGAGAGGCACAGAGACAAAAAGGTGCACAGAACAAAAGAAGGAAAAACACACGTCCTTCAAAAGGGATTACACAAAGTCAAACAGTGGAGAGAAAGTGGTCTTCAAGGTGAGCCATGTCTAGAATTCTCGAGCTAGGCACTTGACCTAGCAGAGCGTATGGAAGAAGGTCTGTACCCCAAAGAGGTACCTCAAAGAGACATGGGGAACTAGCGGAAACCAAGACATACACAAACAATGCCATTCATAGAACAACAGAACACACAGACAAAATGGGTGGACTAAGAGGGGGGGATGATGCTACTATTTTCAATGTGAAATCTAAATGGCTGAGAGTTCTGCTGCCATGTTTAGGCGGACCTGTATCTTTAAAATACCAATAGCTTCAGAGAAACAACTGAGGACGGCCCCGGCTGCTTGTGAATGCTGGAAACAGAATGCTGGACTAGATGGGACCTCTGGTTCCATCCAGCAAAACCAATGTGTACGCTCATGTTTATTTTTTAAAAGAAGATTGAAACCTCTGTTTCGGCCTACAGTATTGACAGTTTTATTCCATCTCCTTTGCAGGGGCAAAAGCGACCAAAAAGGGCAATTAAGGCCGAATCAGTGAAGGCACACAGTGCGCGTTCTCCTGCCGACGTTCTGTCACTGTGAGAGACGACAATTTATCCACAAGGTTGTGAATTGCTCGAAAGGAAAGGTAGTTGGAGTGTAGCTTTAATGCATTATAGGGTTTAGGGGTGAGAAGGGCTGGGAAACTCATCCGTTTCACAACCCTGCCTCTGGGCAAGGCCTCCTGCCTTACTTGTCTCTTCTCTTCCCAATAAAGCGGCTGACCTGCAGTATCTGGAATCTTGCGTGCTTCACAAAAGATTCCAAGGAAGTCAAAACTCCAAATGCTCCAGAGAGGTCTGCCAGGCCACGCTCTCGGCCCCAAGTCCCCGGAAAGTTGTCTTCTCGGCAACTCGAATTATGGGACGGCTGTCCCTACTAGTCTGGGTAATGGGGGCTTTGTGGTCCATTTGGAACAGTTTGGGTGTATCTCGAATGGAAGGCTTCGGAGTATGGAATTCCCATTCGGACTGTTTATTTTTTTAAGTTCCAGGAACATTTGCTACTGACAACTCTCTGTTTTCACCCTCCTGAAATCCCACGTCCAACAGAGATGCTTTACCTCTTGGTCACAGCGTTATGGTATTCTATGTACGTTCTGCCGTCAAAGGCAATGGCTTCCGAATCTCCCGCCGCCTTTTCGATGATGACTAAAAGGGAGACGAGAAAATAAAGGCAGGTGGGTTATGGATCTCGGCCTGGAGACAAATTTCCTGGCAGGAGTTTATGGAAAATAGGGGGAACATACTCACTACCAGAGAAAGGTCTGTATGTCCCTAAAGAAGTTTTATCATGTGGCTTTTCCCCATGCGCTAACCATATGTTTTTTGTTGTACGTTTGTTTGGAGAAAGTGGCAGCAGTGGTAAATATGGCCACTTTATAGAGTATGGGATGTGGGATGACTTCTGTCCCCAACCAGAAACAAAACCGTAGCTCTTTTTCTCTCCAACGTTCTCTCCTGGCTCCGCTTTCCCCCCTTTAATCCATCCCTTTCGTCTGCTAGCTCTCCCCAATGACAAATCTAAACTGTAAGCTGCTCACAGGCAGAGACCCCACAGTGGCTTGGGAGGCACCTGTGGCTCTCTGACATGCCATTTTTGGCTCTTCTGAGTGCTGTTCTCCAATGTGGCACCTGTCCATGTTTGAGGACAGTAGGTAGGTGGTTCCCAGTATGAAACGGCCACCATCAGAGAAGCACGTCAGCTGTGAGCCAACCTGAGCTATAAGCTTCAGGCCAGAGCGGGGAGTAAATATGGCTCTGCAGATGTGGCTCTCCAAGAGCCACAGAGTGAGTGTCACTTATTTAAACTAACCTATGAATAACATAGATCAAGATGGGTAGCCGTGTTAGTCCATCTGTAGCAGTAGAAAAGAGCAAGAGTCCAGTAGCGCTTATAGGACTAACAAAATTTGTGGTACGGTATCTAAAGAAGTGAGCTGTGACTCACGAAAGCTCCTACCCTACCACCAATAGGTGCTATTGGACTCTTGCTCTTTTCTACTGCTATGAATGCCATGTACATTGAGAAAATTGTACTGACGATTACCACCCTTATTTTTAACCATTCCCTGTTGGATAGAATACATCTACCCAGGGCTTTTTTTCTGGGAAAAGAGGTGGTGGAACTCAGTGGGTTGCCCTCGGAGAAAACGGTCACATGGCTGGTGGCCCCGCCCCCTGATCTCCAGACAGAGGGGAGTTGAGATTGCCCTCTGCACCGCTCGGTGGCACGGAGGGCAATCTCAACTCCCCTCCGTCTGGAGATCAAGGGGCGGGGCCACCAGCCATGTGACCATTTTCAAGAGGTTCCGGAACTCCGTTCCCCCGCGTTCCCGCTGAAAAGAAGCCCTGCATCTACCTATTTATGGCACAGATATTCCCCACTTTTCTTCCATCAGGAAGCTCAAAAGTGGCACCCTTTCTGCTTCCCAGGAAGCTTCTAGTCATCCAGATACCAACCAGACTGAGACCTCCTTAACTTTGGGGAGGTGGCTGCATCATGTGCCTTCCAGTCCTGCTCTGGGACATTAGTTTCTCTTTCACAGGTGAACTGCCCAAGTCGCCATATGACTCTTCATGCAAGGCAATGGAACAGGGTGGGCACGGGTGCACGGATTCTGAACCGAAGCTCTCGGCAGCCGGGCTTGGGGAGATTTCCACTTCGGCAACCAAGATTGCATTTGTGCACAAACAAACCTTGGAAGCTGAGTGGTGTTCCTCCATCTGGGATGCCGTACCTACCGCACCACCTCAGTCAGCTGATGCTGAGAACCCATCCAGCTCCATCAGAGCTTTTAAGACACCAGCCTCGGCGCTCTCTTTCTCTCTGGACTGAGCACCTGGTCTCATTGGAGAGGACAGAAGAAGTCCTCCCACTCCGCTGTCTTCAGAATAACCTGCCCAACCTGGAATTATGCTGTTAACTTTCAGATGTCGGGTCAAGACCATTTTATTTTAGAGGGATTTTGAGATCAACTCGGTTTGAGAATTGAGTCTAACTGCTTGGGGCTATTCTCGTCTTCCCTTTATTGCTGGTGGGATTTTTGCTGTCTTTACCTTCTTAATTCTTTTAACTGTTTACTGGCTGTGGGTTTGCTATTTATGGTATTCTTTTATGTTTTTAGCCACGTCGCAAGCTACTTTGTGGATCAAAAAATGGGAGATAAATATTTGAAATAATAAAGGGCTTCCGGCCCTTCAGCTCTCCAGTTGTCATTTTTAGACCTGCCTGCATATTTGACTCTGGTCCCATTTGACTGACAGCTGTCTCTTGCCTTCCCCAAACCTGTGACCCCTGATGCCCCTTGGCTCTGTTCCTAAGAAGAACAGCACACTTCCCCCCATCCCTTCCAGGCAGCCTCACCTTTTTCACAGTGTGCACCAAAGAAGCCCCTCTGGCACGTGCATTCATAGCTCTCCATGCGCGGATTGCACATGCCCCCATTCTGGCAAGGGCTCGGCTTCTGAGTGCATGGGTGAGAGTGGAAGGTAGAGATCTCAATGGCGCTGAAGATGTACTCTTCCTTTAGGACTGGGATACCCTTTATGGAAATCTGAGCCATTGCAGAGGTAGAGAGAAAAGGGAACGACAACTGGAATGAATCCTTTTTTAAAAAATGTGTACACCCAAATGGGAACATCTCAAAAAAAGACAAACAACCAAGCTAAATCTCTTCTAAATGGGCAAGGAAAAGAAGAATTGAACCACAAATGTGGTACTTTTAACTGAGATTTAACAAGAAGCCATGGCTGTGAGCCACGGAGAGCCAATTTCACCCCCAATAAACAAAACTGACAGATGGACAACCCGCCTTACCCTCTGGATGGCCCCATCAAAGCTGGTGGAGATGGCTGCTGCACGGGCCAGTCTGCTGAAATCGGGCGCTCCCCCCACATACAGGGGCTCCTTCAGGTTCAGGAAGGCATGAGGCAACTGGACAGGTAGAACAGGGAAGGTAGGGAATGAGAAAGGAGATGAGGCGGATTGGAACGCTGCTGTCTCTCCACCTTGGGAGGAGGAGCACAGCATCTCTCTGGAGAGGAACAACCAGATAAACATTTCCTGGTGGTCCCCGGCCCCAAGGACGTCTGCCTTGCCTCAACCGGGGCCAGGGCTTTCTCAGCCATGGCACCAACCTGGTGGAACTCTCTGTTGGTGGAAACTTGGGCCAGACAGGATTTGCTGTCTTTCCGCTGGCCTTGTAACACAGAGATGTTCCGCCAGGTATACGGAGGTTGAGTGGGCGACCCACCCATCCGGCCCCTTGCTGGATGGGTGGGTTGCCCACTAACTCGTTTGGTCATCTGGTAGCTGCCACCTGACCCGTAGTTTTACTGATATATGATGGGTTGTGCCATGTGTGCACAGCTGTTTTAATGGATCGTATTATTGCTGATTTTATTGTTTATGCTACCGTTTTATCCATTTTATTTATGTTATGGTTGTGATCCGCTCTAAGCCCACTTGTAGGGAGAGCTGAATAAAAAGTTAATTAATTAATTAAGAACCAGCGGTAATTAAGAACCAGAGAGACACTGCTAAATGGGATGTCTCAAGGATGGGACAGCCAGAACTGGGGCCTGATGCTTCAAGCCTACATTTCTGGACCTATTATTTCGTTGTTCTTCCTACTTCTTGTCCAACTTCAGACTGGGATTATTTAACAGCTCTTCAGTTTAAGGTCAGACTTCTCCCCAGCATCCACACACAATGCGGGAGGGCGTCACCTGTTGGTTTTTTTCCCTCGCTTGCCCCCACTGCTGTTAAAAGCATAGAGGCAGAGAGGTTACCTTACTCATGGCCTCTGACCAGGACTCGCCCTCTGTATCTTGCTTCCACTCTTCCTTTTAACCCTCTGACTGAACTAGATAGATTGACTAGGCCCGTCGTGACCCTTCCAAAATGACCTGGAGCCACGCAGGGGCCTCTTTTAAAAAAGGCGATCTGAAACCAAACAGAGCTCAGCAGAGGAGCAAGGAAGCATAAATGCAGGATAAAGATCAGACACACGGACTGCTCAATAGGCAAGGTCCCCCGCTGCTTTCATTCCCAGGCGAAGCTACAATCTCTTCAATGCTCCACTCTGCCACTGAGCGCCCTCTCTAATACTGGGCGTGCTTTGCAAGCGAAAGGTCCCAGGTTCGATCGCTGGCATCTCGCATGTAAAATATATCCCCCACAGGCTACATTCAGATATCATTTTTAACTGGCGTTTAAGCCAAAGTGTGTACAAACTGGGTTTGTTCCTGGGCTCACGCGGACACCTCGTTCCTCTCTCTGGTTAAATCTGGTTAAAATCTTAACTGCTGCTATTTGTGAGGCGAGTACACCGGTTAACCATAGTGAGTTCCCAAACAGACAGAACACCAGGGCCATTTCTGCACGTCCTTTTAGGGACAGCCCACTCACGGAACGCTGGTGACATCTCCGTTTGCAAAATGGTTGTGGGCAGCTTGGCTTCCATGTTTCGGCCCCTTTTCGGGGACTGCAGAAGGTGCGTTCCCAGAAAAGGTGCCCCAAAAAGGAAGCTAAACAGTCTGCAAATGTTTTGAAAAAGGAGACGTCTGGAGTCAAAGGGGAAAGCCACCAGCGTTCAGTAAGTGGGCCATCCCTTTAAGACGTGCGTAAACGGCCCAGGATTCAAAGCCTGCTCTGGTTTAGAATCCCAATTTGTGGAGGAGATACTAATTCCAATAAAACCACAGGTCTGCATTTGCTATGATTTATTGCATTGTTTATTGCTGTTGTATGTATTGTACTGTTTTTGTGGAGTTGTTTCCTGTCTTTGTAATCCAGGGCCGATTCCACACTACCTTAGCTCCCGCTTTTCTTGTGCAATGATTGCTCCATCTGTTATTGCGCATTCTTCGCTTGTTTGTCCACATCACCCTTTGAATAGCGCTTCTCCTGCGCAATCCGTTGATCACATCCCCTTCCAAAAAGACGGGTAAAGGGGCGGGAAAAACCCGAACAGCTCCGCGGTTTTGTTTGTTTTTTAAAAAAGGACAAATTGACGCTATATCGACGAGTAAGCATCCTGGTTCAATGGTACAACGACACCATTAAGATAATATATTTTAAAAAATCACCCGAGACACTTACGATGAGCGCTAGGAACATCACAGCCTGCATGCTGGTTGAAATCATCCGGGAATGGGTGAGCAGTCACGATCACCTACAGCAGCATCTCACAGCAGAGCTTCATTTTGTCTTTGGAAAATTGAAATCTGTGCCTAACTTGTCGGCACAGTCCGTGTCGGGGCATAACATGAGCCATGATTTCAGTATCATGTGGATGCCCCCCCCCCAATATATAAATTGAATTAACATATGAAATTGTTCCTCTGATATTTGAGGTCTGCCCGCTTTTTTAAAATAAGATTAATATGATGAGATGTCGCCATATCGACACGGTACTCTTATTTTTTAAAAAAAGGGGTGGGGACAATTGGGAGGCGGGTCAAGAGAGGCTCGGAATTCAACGGAGGGCAGTTATTCATCAAAAGATAACCCGCGGCGAAAGTGCAATGGGCTGTGGCGACGCCATGGCGAATTAATGACGGCTTTGGAGACGATGCATGTGAACAGATGAAGGAATGGCGCTGCAGAAGTGAAAAACTGCCGCAAGAACAACGGTAGTGTGGATTCGGCCCAGTTTTTGTTTGCACTGGTGCAATATAAATAATACTTTTTATTGCATTGCTGTTACTGCATTGTCTTCTAATTCTGTAATCTGCCTTGACTCTCACTGAGAAAGGTGGATGATAAACAAAGTACATGAGCAAACCGGAGCAAGTTGCTTGCCAGTACTCTCAGAGCAAGAAGACAGCAGCGAAGGAAGGAGGTGAGCGTGAGCGGGCAACAAACCACCCATCTAAGTTTAAAAGAGGGATGCAACAGCGGTAGAGCAGGAAGGATTCCTTCCTTAGTCCTTTGAGAGACTACTGGGCAAAGTGGTGTGGGTGCGTAAAACAACTTTGTGGTGTTCCTGCCACAGCCCCAGAGGCCACCTTCCACTGGCAAGAGAAAGGGTGACCAGAGGCAGGGTCTTTTGTGTGGTAGCACCACAATCATAGGAGCTTCCCTGCAGTGATTTGCCTGGTGCCTGATCTGTTAAGCTTTATGCACCTGGTGAAGACTTCGTTCCTCACCAAGGCGTTTGGTTACAGCTGTTGTTTCTAGTTAGCGTGGTTTTACCTGCTACTTTTTATTTACTGATGTTCTGCATTTTGTAAAATGGGATTTGGAGTTTGTTGGGTGAACATTTCCATGGAGAGTGCAGCTCATACATAATTGAAACCAAACAAAAAATTCTTGTAAGTCCACCCACCATTTTTCATACAGCACCCCCACCCCCAGCCACCTTTCCCATTAATAGCACCTCTGGCCCCGAGTAACTGCGTTACTCCCCAACCACCACCATTCGCGTTAAAAGGCTATCTAATGCTCAATGACATTACAAATGGAAAATGACTCAACTTGTTGAAATGCAAGGGGGGGAAAAAGAAGGAAGAAAACTGCTGAAATAAAGCATCTGTTCTAACACAACGGAACAAAACAAAAGCGGGCGACTTTGTAAGATGGAAAGTGCAGGTGGGCGAAGACGATGAATAGGTTACTGGATGGAGGAGTGGAGAAAGAGAGAGGATGCGTCAGTGTCGGGTGAAATGGAAGAAAGGACCGTAATACTTATCTTTACCTTACGGGATTTCTGAAATCCAGACAGCGGGGAGAAAAGGAGAGGGGAGGGGGAAAGGAAGATACAAAAACGGGTATCAAAAAAGAAAGAGAGAGAGAGAGAGAGAGAAAACAGAGATCAGTGCACCGTCACATAGAACCAAGCTCCAACCCATACCCTTGTTAGTGGGCAATTGAGAGACAGAAGGCACAGAATGGAGCAGCTGGGGAGGGAGAGAAGGAAGGAGGGGGCCTGCCTGCCTCTGGTAGACGTGCCGCTGCTGCTTCTTTTAGAAAAAGTAACTTTAAAGCCAGAAGAAGCTTGGAAGAGCAGAAAAAGGAGCTCATGTAAAAGATCAAACACAAGCCACAGGCATCCTCGTTCCCCTTTGTGGCGCATTTTGTCATTTCTCTTTTTGCTTCAGCTCTGCTTCCAAGGCCTGTCCCTCCCCCCCCCCCCCCCGCCACCGTCCAGCTTAAAAAGGAGAAGAACTTGCCTTGTCTAACATTATTGGCTTGTTCGAGGACAAGAGTCCAGGCCAGCCAACTGAAATGCGGAACCGGCGTGGCTTTATGGTTTTCAAACTCTCTGCCTTCAGGGAATACTTTTCACACTGATCTGTGCGCCAAAGAAACCCTGGGCTGTTGCAAATGGGTTCTGGGAAGATTTTAAGGGACATGGTCTGTTTACATGGCGAGGGAACGGGGCGGGAGAGAGAATGGTGCTCTTAAGCAGGGAGGGATAAAATAGAGATGGGAAAGGTACCAAAAAAGGAGCAACCAGAATGACTAAGGAGCTGGACGACACACTAAAATGTTTGGAGTTTTTTAGTTTTGAGAGGGGGGGGGGGTTAAGAATTTGTTTATCGCCACTCTCCAAGTGCTAGACCTCTTGGAGAGGGTCACCCACCAAAACTAAATCAGGGCAGGCAAAAAGAAAATGTTCCTTCACTCTGAGTAATTAGTTTATGAAATCCAGGGACACAAGACAGTGCAGACTTTTCACATCCGAGGCAGTGTCTCTCTGAATATACCGAGAACAAACCAAGGGAAGGACTCCTGACTTCATGCCCCGTTTGTGAGCTTCTCAGAGACCCATGGAGCTTGGAAATACAATGCTCAGCTAGATAGATGGTCTGCTACGCCAGGACTCTTATTAAGGTCTGAAAAACCATAAATTCAATGGTTTGGGTTGGTTAGGGAGATCTCAGCAAAGGTCCCGAAGTCTAGCAAGGCTTGTCTGAGCTGAAGAGATAATACGGCCTAATCTTTGACGTTGGCCTTCACTTGCTCTGCTGCCAGCAAAAAGCCACCGTAACCCATTTGAGAGAAAAAAGGCCCTTCGCCATCCTGGTTTCATAGAACCACACACAGGGTTGGAAGGGTCCTCTAGGGTCCTCTAGTCCAACCCCCAAAGGATGCCCAAAGGTTTCAGAGGATGCACCCACTTACCGGAGACTCCCCCATGATCCGTTCACCATTGTTGATCCGCATTACTCCTTTGCGCCCGTTTCTCTCCAGCAAGACATTGATCCAGATGTTGAGTAGTACTGGCTCCTTGCTCCTGGGAAGGGCATGGTGAGTGTAGGAGACAGAGTGAGGGAGAGGAGAAAAGGGGAATACTGCCGAATTCGTTTACTCCAATTCAGAGGGTTATATCATCTCGGAGTGGTTATTCCAAGAAAACAATTGTTGTACATATGCATGAAGGAACTGCATGGTTTCTCCAGATGGATATGGATATGGACTCTTGCTCTTTTCTACTTAAACTTTTAGAAGGCTTCCAATCCTCCTTCCAAACCCCCCCCCCCACACTCTGACCATTGGAAATCATGTTCTCTCCAGCACTGTGGCTAAAATTGGATCTACATAACTGGCAAAACAAGGGTGGAGATGGGATGGGTAGCAGATTGAAGGTACCACTTCAGCCTGCAGGTGGGGGATCATATATTTGAATGTGCTCTTAAATTATACCAAAATTGCAAGAAGAATGCTAGCATAGCCAGGAGACAGCCGGTAGAGCTTTTCTCCCTCTTTTGTTAGTTTTTCTCCTGCAGAGAAGTTTGGGTTTAAGACAAATGAGCATTCAAAAGCGGTATCCCTCACTTGAAGGATGAAACGGTGCAGCCCAGCATACTATTTCAGGACTCTACCATCCCCTCATGTACATCAAGATTTCACCAATCACAGCATAGGCCTCATCTTGGTAGCCATGAGGACCAGGAGCTTGTTATCCCCCCTACTTCCAAGAGAAAGAGATTCTCAGGATGCTACATCCTGTCCTGCAATACACAGTCCACCCCTCAGAGAAGAGACACAGCCCTGGCTAAGTCCATCCCGTGGTGTGCCCCCCCCCCCAAAGCAAGCAGTTCTTACTTGATCACAGCCGCGCCTTTGCCAAGGTCATATCTGTACTCCAGGTAGCCGTCGTGCAGGGCCAGGGAGATGAAGTCCCCTCTGCCGTCTGTTTTCTGCCCATTGTAGAAGATCATGCCGCTGGGGGACTTGGTCAGGAACACAATTTCCATGGTCATCTTGTCCCTAATAAGTAAGATGGCTAAACTTCAGCTGTGGCTTCCAAGTGACAGCAACTGAGCTGTGTCATTTTAGTGGAATCCCCCTGGTGCCAGAGGGGGTCCCAGCAGCAAAAAAAGCACCCGAGAATCCTATCCTGCGCCCCCCCCCCCGGCATTTCTGCATTCCTACCAGGAATCCCTGAGGCCCCTGGAAGGGGCAACATTACTAAGTTACAACTCTCCGTGATTATGTTTCAGAGATATTGACTGTGAACGCCGTTATTTTCTGTTGCTATAAGTTTGCTCCTACTAGGTAGTTTCTATGTTGTTCGATACGCCATGTCGAATTGCTTATGTTTTCTTTTCAGCTCTGTATTCAGATTTATGCTAGTTTTCCAAATTTCTGCTACTGATACTCGATTGCATTGTTTACAGAATGTCCCAGCCACTGATCGTATTGACTTACACTGGGTAATCTGTCTAGAGTCCAAGTGAGAAAGGCAGACTTTAAATAACATAAACAAAATAAAATTTCCTCTAACTAAAAATCCTAGGAAGTGACAAAGGGGACTTTGATCTAGATGGGAATGGCTGTCTTACACTTAAGGGTGGGCTTCTGCCTAAGGGGGAATCCACAGCCAACAGGCAACACTTGGGCTTTCACTACACACTCCTAAAATCTGCTCTTTGCCAAACAAGGTTCCCAACAGGGGCTAGAGACAGAGGCAAATTACTGCTGGCCATTATATTTTCAAAGGGAAAGGGGCCCTTGAATCTCTGTCTCTGGAGCCATTAGGGCAACCCAACATCTTTTCACACCAAACATAATTAAGTATGTCTAACCCCACCCTCATTATATTTTAAAACTGTTACTGAGCGATCATCATGGAGGCCTGGTCTCTGTTTAGTCAATCCTAATAACGGATTCCCTACCGCTCATTAAGAGCTCCAGAAGGTGATTGGTTAATGCAGGGTTCCCCAACATGGTGCCTGTGGGCACCTGGGCAACCACCACTCACCAAGTGTTTTTAGAAAGCGGGCATAGCCGGATGGGGCTTTTGCCAAACAAGGCTTCTGATTGGCCACTGGAGATTTGATTGGCTGCGCTAATTTTTAAAAATGTGCCTTTCACAGCAGCTGCCACCACAACACAAGGATCTCCGTTGTGTGATGGAAAGGAAGCTGCCATTTTGTGGCAGCCATTTTGTGGCTGTGCCAATTACACTGAGCAGAATTCCAAAGCTGCCTGCAGGTTCAGAAAGGTTGGGGACCCCCGGGTTAGTGGCTTAACAAAATATCACGCAGGTAGTCTAGGACTTCTTTTCTCACTGTCGCCTCAAGACTGTAGAACCAGCTGGTTGCTGAATTTTGAGGCAACCCAGGATCTGAATGTTTTGTTTTAAAAAGGTTTGGTGGAGTTTTTTTCCTCTTTATTCAAATCTTTAATGTCTTCTGAGATCAGACTTAACATCTGGTTAAGATGTTGCATGAAGTGTTAATGGCATTAATTTTGATTTTTCACTCACTTCAGAAGTCCCCCTTGCATAGAGTCCAGTAGCACCTTTAAGATTAATTAACTTTATTGCAGCATCTGACGAAGAGAGCTGTGGTTCTTGAAAGCTTATGCTACAACAAAGATGGTTAGTCTTAAAGTGCTACTGGACTATGGACTCTACTATTTTGCAACTACAGACTAACACGGCTAACTCCTCTGGATCTATGACCCTCTTGTATAGAAAGTCATATATTTACTACATAATTAATTAACCAGTTAGAACATTTAAACTCTCACCTTTTCATCCCAAGTTGGGTTTCCAACTATCAATAAAAATGCAAAAAAAAAACCCACCCTGACAATCAGAAAACCCTTAGCAAGATCAGAAATAAACCCAGCTATCTAGGGTAACAGACTGCAGAGTTCAGGGCCACCAAATTATCTGGGAGACAGAAGGTCAAACTCAACGTCAGGTGTAGGAAAAAGCAAACATTAAACGCAAAGATTAAGGAGCTTGGCACCAAGCAAACTGCTTTAGGGAGAGAGGGATTCCTACAATCAGGGCTTTTTTTCTGGGGAAAGAGGTGGCGGAACTCAGTGGGTTGCCCTCGGAGAAAATGGTCACATGGCTGGTGGCCCCGCCCCCCTGATCTCCAGACAGAGGGGAGTTGAGATTGCCCTCCGTGCCGCTGAGCGGCACGGAGGGCAATCTCAACTCCCCTCTGTCTGGAGATCAGGGGGCGGGGCCACCAGCCATGTGACCATTTTCAAGAGGTTCCGGAACTCCATTCCACCGTGTTCCAGCTGAAAAAAAGCCCTGCCTACAATCAAGGTGCCACAACTGTGACAGTCCTGTCTCCGTTGCTCATCTACCAGACGGCACACACAAGCATGGTACGAGAAGCCAAACCTCAGCTGACAGAAATGCACGGGGCCCGTTAAACTACCGTTGCTTTTGGATAATAAATAAAGCAACCCTCAACCTTTCAATACTGGCTGCCCCTTTTCTAGACCATAGATAAAAGGGTACCAGATTGTAAAAAACAGTCTCCTCCTCCTTTCCGTCTAAGATGGTGCAACTCCTTGCAGCCCTAGACCCGACTAAATACTAAACCTTTCTTTACAGGTGACACATGAAAAGAAAATGAATCAACGTACTGTAGATCAGGCACGAAAGTTTGGAGACCTTTCAACTCCAGGTAAGAGAATCCGTTGAATTCTGGCAGGAAGGGCAGCGTCTGGTCGAGCTCTGTGACTAGGTGAGAGGAGAGAAGGGGGACAGTGAAGGAAGCAGGGAAGGTAGTATTGGAAGGCCACGTGTTGCTGGGTTTGGCCAAGGCCTGCTCCAAGAAAGGTGGCAGCGCCATTCATCCTAGAAAGGGAAGTTTTTGACTTCATCCTCCTAGCGTAAAAAGAGCCCTGCTGGATCACACCAAAAGTCTATCGGATCCCGCATCCTGATTCCAGATGCTACCAGAAGAAGAGCGTGGAGGCTAAAGTTGTTGTTGCTCAGGAACTGGCATTCCGAGGTACGCTGCTTCTGAACGTGGAAGTTCCATTTAGCCCCCAAGATGGAGATACCCTCTGTGATGCAGTCACTGAGGGAGGTGCCCTCCCTGAATTTGTCTAATCCTCTTTTAAGTCTGGCTAAGCTACTGGCCATTGGCCTGAGACCGGGAACCCCCCAAGTAGCTCGTTCAGGAAAGAATTGCTTCCTTTCTACCGTCCTGAAGCAACTTCCCATTGACTTCTTTGGCCACCCATAAATTCTAGTTTTACACAAGGAAAAGAAAAAACTCCTCTCTAATGCTAGTCCTTCGAATGGCTCTTCCTTAGCTCCAGGACAGGAATTCTGCTATTTAACTGCCGCTAATGCTTTTCTTATTCTGCTGTTTCTCACTGTGCCAATGCTCGTTTTGAATGATTTGTGTTTTTAACAAATGCCTATTATTTATCACAGGATTATGATCTGATGGCTTTAGCATCATTATAGCGATTGCTCAGTTGCCGTGAGAATCCCTGGTGGACTAGGGAAAAACGGCATTACAATATTGTGGGGTGGGGGGATACAAATGCTTGAATTAATAAAATGTGCCGGACTTTGGCCCAGCTTACCTGTCTCACAGAACTCCCCTTCTCGCCCCATGGGGCATTCGCACTTCGCACCCCCTTCCGGCAGGACGAGGCAGGTGGCAGACACATGGCAGGGGTTGGGATCACAGGGGTTTCTCTCATCAGCGCAGGTTGGTCCTAAGGGGAGAGAAGAAAACAGGGGGATTCACGAGTCAGCTAACCTTTGGTGAGGGTGGGTGTCTGAACGGGTTATATCGGAGCCTATGCTCTGGATCCCCTGGCCGGTAGAATTCACACAGGATGCAGAATATGGAACGGCTCAGGATATAAAGCAGGGAATATAAATGTTTGAAAGAAATGCACTTCAACTAAATGAACGCTACATGAAACTAGCAAATGAATATCACTTCCTTCCGCCAACCTGTATAGCCATTGAGGCACTCGCAATGGAACATCTCCGCCTCCTTGACACGGCAGAGGCCACCGTGGTGGCACGGGTTGGGATGACAAGGGTTGTTGCCGCATTCGCCCACTCCGCTCCCGTATAGCACATCGCTGCCCTTCTCCCGCAGGTCGTACATCTGGTTGTTGACATCCAGCAGGCGGATGCAGCCTTTCAGGCCGGAAGTGACCGAGGTACGTTCAGCCACCCTGGGACAGGGGCAAAAGGAGAGGGTAAGAGGGCAGGACGGATGGGTGTCCAGGTAGCATTTGACACTGAAGTCTGTCCGGGAGCCACAGTCTGCGTCCAGAAGCCATATTTTGCATTAGGAAGCCACGTTCTGCATCCAGAAGCCATATTTTGCATTAGGAAGCCACGTTCTGCATCCAGAAGCCACATTCTGCTTCCAGTAGTCACGTTCTCTGCTCATGGGGCTCCTTCTACCAACCTCAGAGGTCTCTAAGCAGGTTGTGATTATTCAATAGGTATTAGCTTGATGGTAAATTTGAGTTTGTTTCTGCTTAATGTGCAAAATGGCTCTAAAAACTGGATTGCCCAGTAGTGCTATTATATATAAATACTAAACATTAACATTAAAAGAGAACTTTGTTCAGGGTTAACTGATATGAGATATGTGCTGTATGCTGGAGGGAGTAACACTGATTTACTTTGCTAGCTTGTCCTGAAGAGCAGAAAAGGGTTAGAAAAGGATCTCAAACATGGTGGGCTTCCCTTCAAAAAGTGTTGCGAATCACTTGCTTACAGAAAAAGGGGGAGAAGATGACAGAGATTTATCTAGTTATGCCTGGTGTGGGAAAGTGACCAGAAGTCAACTTTGCCTCCCCCCCCTACCCCGCATAATATTCTAGTAAGTTGGAGGCATACAATGAAAATAATGGGTGGCATATATTCAGGACAGACGGAAGTAAGTACTTTTCCCTTCTAAGAGTAATTAACTTGCGGGATTCACTGCTGCAGAAAAGAGTGGTGGTTACAAGGGAGTTAGACAAAGTTATGGAGGAAATGTGTCTCTACGGCTGTTATTTTGCCACAGTGGCAAAATAAAACGTCCATGTTCAGAGGCAGTAGCTCTCTGGATGGGGGGGTCAACGACAGGGGGAGCCCTTGGCCTGTGTAATCCTGCTTGGAGGCCTTCTGGGGGCATCTGGTGGGCCACTCTGAAACAGAATGCTGGACTAGATGAACCATGGGTCTGATCCAGCACAGCTCCTCTTACACTTTTACTCTAACAGGGCTACTCTTATGTCCTCAGGAGACTGCAACAGTTTAGTTCACATTGATTTCCAGTACTGTAATTCTAGTCCTACCACACCATTAACTGGACGGTCTTTGCTATCTAGTTGAATTGCTTTGTATATTTTGTAATCCGCCTTGAGTCTCAGTGAGAAAGACGGACTATAAATGAAGTTTATAAGCTCAGTTTCTGCAATATCCAGTGAGAAGGAACTTGGGTATCAGGGTTCCCTTCTTGAGACCCTGGAGATCTGCTGTCACTTAGACTAGACAATATGGGATCTGGCTTAGTATAAAACAGTTTCTTAAATTCTGGCATGAGAAAGAGGTTGTGGGGGATCAGTTTTGATTCAAGTTGGTCCTGAAGGCTGGAAGATGTCTTTTTTTTTTTTTTTTAAAAAAAAGCATTTTACATGCCTAATTTTTTGGACATTCCTGGAACTGAGGTTCACAGTTCTGCAATCCGCTATACGGAGATGCCCCAAAGAGCAGAGAATGGTTACAATCCTTTTCTCCAAGGAAGCAAAGTAAGTCTTCTGCAACCATCTATCACAAAGGTTCCAGAATGCCCTCGCCAGAAAACCCTGCCTATTACTCACGCAGCTGTTTGGTCTTCCGGGGCCCCTCCCACAAAGAGGTCCGTATCGAGATTCAGCCCATCCGTGCCGCTGGGACTCTCGCCGTTCACATGGGGCTCCCCATCCACGGACAGCATGCCGTTCCTTCGGTTCCGGTTCACCACCAGCTGGTGCCACCTGCCAGGCTCAACAGGCACTCTGCTGGTAATCACACCAGTCCCAGAACCGGTGTTGAACCTGAATGGAGCAGAGAAGAATACAGAAGAGATGGTTGACCATTGCAAGCAGAGGTGAAAGTGAGTGAACAGGAAGCTTAATAACTGAGAAATGTCTCCTCTGTTAGGGATGTGGCTGGGTCTCTGTCCATGATGCCCTGTACCCGGGCTCTCCAGGCCTCAGATTGGAAAGACACTTGGGGAAGTCTTCTGTCACCCTGGCTGCACCCAGGAACTCAGACCCTTTGGGGGCAGTGGATAGTGCCCTGAGTCCAGGGCTGTCCCCAGACAAAACAGCAAGAGTTGCCATCTGAAATCACTCCACTCTCCAAGATATAAGGACAGACTGGACTCACATTCTAGCTGTATCTGAAGAAGTGAGTCATGACTCACAAAAGCTCCTACCCTACCACAAATTTTGTTAGTCTTATAGGTGCTACTGGACTCTTGCTCTTTTCTACTGCTACAGACAAACACAGCTACTCATCTTGATCTATCTCCATGGAAGGAAAGAAAGGCACGAAGAAGACCTCATCAGTTCACTGGATGAGTGTAAGTTGCTAGGTAACAACAACAACAACAACAACAACAACATTCGATTTATATACTGCCCTTCAGGACACCTTAACACCCACTCAGAGCAGTTTACAAAGTATGTTATTATTACCCCCACAACAAAACACCCTGTGAGGTGGGTGGGGCTGAGAGAGCTCTGAGAAGCTTGACTGACCCCAGAACACCCAGCTGGCTTCAAGTGGAGGAGTGGGGAATCAAACCTGGCTCTCCAGATTAGAGTCCTGCCGCTCTCGACTGAGTGACTCAAGGTCAGCCAGCTGGCTTCAAGTGGAGGAGTGGGGAATCAAACCTGGCTCTCCAGATTAGAGTCCTGCCGCTCTCGACTGAGTGACTCAAGGTCAGCCAGCTGGCTTCAAGTGGAGGAGTGGGGAATCAAACCTGGCTCTCCAGATTAGAGTCCTGCCGCTCTCGACTGAGTGACTCAAGGTCAGCCAGCTGGCTTCAAGTGGAGGAGTGGGGAATCAAACCTGGATCTCCAGATTAGAGTCCTGCCGCTCTCGACTGAGTGACTCGTCAGCCAGCTGGCTTCAAGTGGAGGAGTGGGGAATCAAACCTGGATCTCCAGATTAGAGTCCTGCCGCTCTCGACTGAGTGACTCAAGGTCAGCCAGCTGGCTTCAAGTGGAGGAGTGGGGAATCAAACCTGGCTCTCCAGATTAGAGTCCTGCCGCTCTCGACTGAGTGACTCAAGGTCAGCCAGCTGGCTTCAAGTGGAGGAGTGGGGAATCAAACCTGGATCTCCAGATTAGAGTCGTGCCGCTCTCGACTGAGTGACTCAAGGTCAGCCAGCTGGCTTCAAGTGGAGGAGCGGGAAATCAAACCTGGCTCTCCAGATTAGAGTCCTGCCGCTCTCGACTGAGTGACTCAAGGTCAGCCAGCTGGCTTCAAGTGGAGGAGTGGGGAATCAAACCTGGCTCTCCAGATTAGAGTCCTGCCGCTCTTAACCACTACACCAAACAGGCTCTCCTAGATACCAGTTAAGCAAATGAGAGCTTTTCAGTGGGGTGATGAACCTCCCCCCCCCCCCACACTTCTCTTCTTCATAGGGTTGCCTACCTCCAGATGGAGCCTGGAGAACTCCTGACTACAGATATCAGTTCCCCTGGAAGAAATGGCTGCTTTGGAAGGGGGGGCTCTATGGCATTATACCCTCTGAGGTGCCTCCACGACCAAAGTCTCTGGGCATTTCCCTATCTGGAGTTGAATCGAAAAGAGTCCAGTAGCACCTTTAAGACTAACCAACTTTACTGTAGCATAAGCTTTCGAGAACCACAGCTCTCTTCGTCAGAGGCATCATCAGATGCCTCTGACAAAGAGAGCTGTGGTTCTCGAAAGCTTATGCTACAATAAAGTTGCATCTGACAAAGAGCTGTGGTTCTCGAAAGCTTATGCTACAATAAAGTTGGTTAGTCTTAAAGGTGCTACTGGACTCTTTTCGATTTAGCTACTACAGACTAGTATATAGCTATTAATATAGGGGGCATATTATATTGTAGGTTATTGGATACTATTAATAGATAGTACTAAAAGATATGGAATGTTAGATAATGGTATTTATCATTAGATAGGTATTATTATTTTATATAGAGTTTAGTTTGATTAAGATTTTATCTAAGAGGTAATAAAGGGAATGGAAAACTGTCGGAAGTCAACGGGAAAGGGTGGGGAAGGGTGGGGGGTATTATAATATGATGGAAAGTTAACTGTTTTTATATTTGTATAATGACCCATCCAATAAAAATTAAAAAAAAAGATTTAGCTACTACAGACTAACACAGCTAACTGCTCTCAGTCTGGAGTTGGCAACCCTACTCCTTCCGGTAGCACATTCTCTGCTAGAAGCAGTCATAGCCTATTGCACGCCAAGCACAGCCCAAGAGCAGAAGGCCTTACGCCGATTAACCACATGAGCTTAATTGGCTCATTTTGCAAGCCCTGTCTGCTCATGATGGATTTAAAAGATCCCTCCTCAGCCTCACTAACAGGACAAGTGAATCGCAATGAAACTTCAAAACAGCGCATGACAAAACTGCAGGAAGAAAAATGTTCAGGAGCGGTGGCAAAACCAAAAAGTAACAAGTAGGAAACAGAAAGTGAAAATGCTTCTTTCCCGATAGGCTCCCTCTGCTTAGGGAGACCTCCCAGTTTCCCTCTCTCTTGCCCTCCATTGCTTGCCAGCCCACTGAAGACCAGTGGGAGGAAAAAACTCTTTAAAATGGCACTACGCCAGCAGCGTGACATCACTTCCCAGCAAATACCTGGAAGTGACATCACATTGCTGGTGTGATATCCATGCGGCACTCTAGGATCTGATCAAAACTCTTCCTGGCCAAACCCTAGAGCATTGCATTGACATTAGGTTGGCAACATGACATCCCTTCCGGATATTCGGTGCCAGAAGTTATGTGGAAAAGCTGGTACAGCGTCATTCCCCCCCTTTCCGTACTCCCACCTCTGGTTCTAGCCGTTGAGCTGGTAACCTTACCTCTGATTTTTGCTTTCCAGATTTAGCTGATCTATCTGCTCGACGTTACGTTTCTTATATATGAGGAACCTTTTAGGTTTAAAACTGGCTTTGTTTTGTTTTGGCTTTAGAAGAGGCTCTTTTTTTGGCCTGGGTATGGATCGTTCTTTTTTATAAAAAAACATTTCTTATTGCAAGCCACCCTGGAGATCTCTTTCGAAAGGAAAGATGGAATAAAAATGTTTTAAATAAATAATAAGTAGCTGGCTATTCAGTTTCTTACAGTCCCATGTTGTATCTTCTGGGACACACATACAAGTTAGGTAGGAAAGAATGCGTTGTCCTGTTGGGGGGAAAAATCTGTTGGTCACTGCCTGAATGTTGTTGTCTAAGCCCTGGAAGCAAAATACATTACTGGGAACTGATTAATGGACTAGCGGAGTTTGGAATATGATGTTAATGAGCCAACTGACTATGCAGAAACATCTGTGAAATGGGAAATTACACTCAGAAGAAACATTTCTACAACATGGCAACCTTTGTTGAATTCTGGAACAAAATTAAACCTTTGGAGAGTGTTAAACAAGAGCTGTTGATGTTGTTTGGAATTTAATTGTAAGAGTAGAATTTGTAGTTTTTTTGTAATTTTCTAATAACAAAACAAAAAACTGCAACACAGCATGTAAACCTACAAGCACAACAGTCTGTGGTTCAGATCAATGGAATATCCTTCAGCGTGTCACCGACCAACCGTCAGAGGAAAGGGGAGCCGGTGAACAAAGCTCCCTTGCAAAGGCAGCCTTTTCTTCCGTTACGGGCTTACCTGCGGGCCAAGGAGCCAACAAAGAAACTCACCTGAGCTCCACAAAGCCATTCACCAGCGCCAGAGAGATAAAATCCTTGCCACGATTCTGCCCGTTGTATAAGAGCAGCCCGCTGAGATCGGAGGCCCGGAATTCCATGGCGATGCGCACCGTGTGGTAAGCCTTCATCGTCTTGAATGCCAAGTAGGATTTCCCACCAAAGCTAGGGATGAAGTATCTTATGGCTGTTGAGGACAGGGCAGAGAGGCAAATGTTCAAAACGTGAAGAGATGTTTTCATAATGGGAGGCAGGGGGATGCAAATGGAAAACACTTATATGAGACATAGCCCCTTCCTATACAACTCAGAGTATAAGATGAGCAGTAACCTATAGTGGACAAAATTGTAGCAGAAGATGAACAAGGGGGATACAGTTTCCTTTGTCGTGTTGTGGTATAAGCTGTTTCTGGAACAGCTGCCTCGCAGGCAAGACAACTACCTGATCTTTGAAAAACTCAACCAGGAGGTTTTCCTATCTGCTTCTGTTGCCCCACTCATTCGAAAAATGTCATATCATACAGGGAAAGGCGGCCCCTTCCTAAAGTGCTTGCTTGAAATGCGCCTCCGATGTTCATGCAACAACATCAATATTTTTATCTCCACGGTGGTCCAACAACCACTTACATTTTTCACAGACCGCTCCTCCCTTCCCGGCTGGGCAGCTGCAGGTGAAGTCTTGGCCATCATCCTCACACGTGCCGCCATGCAGGCAAGGGTGAGAATCACAAGGCCGGGCGGGCTTCTTTGTGGGAGGCGGGTGCGTGGGCTTCTTTCTGGCAGTCGTGGCTGGCACCGTAGTGACAGGTCTCTTGGTGGTGGCTGCCCCGGCTGGTTTACTGGCTCTCCCTGGGTATAGAGCCCGGGGGGCAGCAGTGGTGGTGAACCGGCGGGTGGTGGCAGCAGGCGGTGCCATGGTGGTGGCTGTTGTGGTAGTGGTGGTGGTGGTGAAAAGCTGGGGGATCCAGTCTAGGGCAAATCAAAAAAGAGAGCTTTCAGGAGCTGAATCGCAATGGTGGAACTCCTGAGCACTGGAGGGACACCCGAGTTCCAGGAGATACAGGCAAGGCACAAAGGCTCGTGTTGAGTTAGTTTAACCTTGGCAAAGTAAAGGGTGGAAACTAAGAATTCTCTCGTGCAGGGCTGTATTATTCCTAAGGCTGACTAGGCCGAAGCCTAGATCAGGGCCATATTATTCATAAGGCTGATTATGCCGAAGCCTAGGTCAGGGCCGTATTATTCATAAGGCTGACTAGGCCGAAGCCTAGGTCAGGGCCATATTATTCATAAGGCTGATTAGGCCGAAGCCTAGGTCAGGGCCGTATTATTCATAAGGCTGACTAGGCCGAAGCCTAGGGGCCCCGGAGGGACTAGGGGGTCTGTCAATTTTTTTGGCTGAGGCATACCCCCACATAAATTACAATTAATTGATTCTCTCATATAACCTCTATTAATAAGATCATTAACTGCTTCTTTATTGAAGGGAAACAAATTGTCTCTTACATTAAGAAAATTATCCATAAATTATATATCTTTTAATAAATAATAAAAATGTTATTGAAAATATTACAGTATTGAACAATTGTACCTCCCCAAATGTGCTTTCCTGAAGACTCGTGCAATAAAAATATTTTTAAAAATTGTGAATAGAATTCTTCAGGAGAATGGATAGAAGGCTATGTAGTGCGGTCTAGTACCTAGATACCAGGGGTCAGGCTGTTAGCTGTAGTGGGGTGAAAGACTGCTGAAGGGCCCCCGAAATACCTGAAAGCCTAGGGCCTGGCCATGGGTTAATACGGCCCTGCTCTCGTGATCTGCTGGGGTACTTCATGCATGTTGGCAAACATCTAAGTTTGAAACTTTCTGGAACCAGTATTGTACTCAGGTCTGACTGTCAATCCCTTTAACAATTTGTGAACAGCACCACAGTTAAAGATGCATGCTCCGACCTTATGGGGCACATTTTCAACTATGAGCAAATCCCTCTTGCAAACTAAGCACAGGAGTGGCCTTTGGGATCCCCAGCTAAATCTGTTCAACGGTGCCGGTAAAGACGGTTTTTCGCCCGAGACCCTATGGAGTCAGAGGAGACACTACTGAGCTGGAAAGCCTGATAGGCTCGACTCAGTATTAGGCAGCCTCATAGGTTCACAAGTGAGTCATCACATGTGACCAGGGCTTTTTTTCTGGGGAAAAAGGTGGTGGAACTCAGTGGGTTGCCCTTGGAGAAAATGGTCGCATGGCTGGTGGCCCCGCCCCCTGGTCTCCAGACAGAGGGGAGTTGAGATTGCCCTTGGAGGGCAATCTAAACTCCCCTGTGTCTGGAGATCAGGGGGCGGGGCCACCGGCCATGTGACCATTTTCAAGAAGTTCCGGAACTCCATTCCACTGCGTTCCAGCTGGAAAAAAGCCCTGCATGTGACAGGAGAACTTGTTGGGGCTTGGTGGGCCACTATCCATCCCAGACCCAGCTGGAAATCAAAAGGGCGGGAGGAACTGTGATGCGGACTGCTTCCTTCAACCCATCCAAAAGAAAGTCTGTGGTTGCAAAGTCTGGATAAAGCTTAACCTCGATGGAACAGAAACTTGTCTTGCTTACAAATGGCATTGTCTCTTCAAGGTAAAGAGGCTTGGCAAGAAGGGATAGGACAATGTGGCAATGAGAGATTTTTGATAGGTTCTCGGCTTGTGCAGAGCCAGGCTGAGTCCTCCTTTGAAGGCCAAAACAAAAGTACAGCCGAGGCAGAAAGAGGGAGGGACAAGAAGAAAGAGAAGCGAATATGGGGAAAACGCACCAAAGTCCATGAATCGGATGTTCTCCTGCTGTGGCCGTTTCACCAAGATGGTCTTCTTCTTGGAGGCTTTGATCTGCTTCAAAAGGGCCCTCTGGATGTCGGCAGCTGTGTAGGTGGTGGCTGCAAACACCCAAGCAAAAGAAGGAAGGGTAAGAATAAGGCTGCCGAACCATCTTCCCGTTTTTTATGCCATCCGTGAGAATCAACCCCTTTCATAACCCATCTCACGCAGGGGGAAAAAGAGAAAAAGATTGAGAGCCCAAGAAGAGCTCTGTTCCAGCTACAGACCTCCCCCTGCCGTGCTTGATGCATTTTGCTGAACAAAA
Source organism: Eublepharis macularius (assembly GCF_028583425.1). Classification (NCBI taxonomy): domain Eukaryota; kingdom Metazoa; phylum Chordata; class Lepidosauria; order Squamata; family Eublepharidae; genus Eublepharis; species Eublepharis macularius. Next base: position 4,403,661 of record NC_072806.1, read on the forward strand.
GACATATCTGGAGAGGACTGGTTTTAAAAAATTGGGGGCGGGGGAGAATAAAGTGCTTTGGGGGCTTGCGTTTCACAAGTGGCTGAGGCTTGCAGTGGGCCCCTTTGCTCTCAGAGTTTTCTGCCTGTCTGTGCCTCTCCTGCGGCCTGTTGATTCAACAACACGAGTCAGTGTCATGTAAAGGTGAGAATGCTGGAGTCAGACTATGGAGACCTTTGTACAAGCCCCTGCTTGGGTCAAGAAACTCTTCAGGCACAGCTCAGGGCAGCAAACATGGCTCTTGCTTTCCCAGTCTTAATTCACAACAACTCTGTAAGGTAGGCTAGGCTGAGAGACAGTGACTGGACCCAAATTCATCCTGGTTCGAAGCATCTCAAAGCACCAGGACAGGGAAAGTCACCTCTCGTCCGAAACTCTGGAGAGCTGCAGACTGTCTCTCTACACAAGACGTCTTACAAGGAGACACTCTAGTGTAGGGAGATACAATGTTGGCCGGGAAGCGTAGTTTAAAAAGACAGAGCTGGCGGAGATCAGTTGTTAATGTTATCTTGGCTCCCTGAAGCTCTGTCAATTTCACCTCTGTGGGATGGCAACCAGACGGCAGCAAGGAATGGAAATGGGCTGGAGCTGCACACAGCCCCAGTGCCAGCAGTAGGGCAAAGACTTTGCTATACACAAACAGGCACTGTCCAAAACCACATGTGAAAACAAATCACATCACCTGCTCAGATTTGTGGGTGCTCAGAAGCCCCAGAATTGCATCCCCCCCCCACTGCAAGTCTCCCCCCTTGGCAGCCAGAATCAAGCTACAACTCTTGCTATTGCACCGTCGTTACTCCTTACACAACATCCCCAACAATATCTCTGCCAACATGAGCATTTTGTATCATGCTCATATCATTAACCCCATCGCCAGTCACTGATGTGACAATTTCGCCACATTCAGAATCTAGGATGGAGTGCCAGGAAAACTTCAGTGTTATGACTTGCCTCCATTTTGCAAATTTGGCTCATTGAGACACCTCTCAGATGCGTGAGATTTAGAAAGAACTGTTCACATTTTCTCTCTCTATTGCAGGCATGGGGTTAGAAACTTGGTGTGTCTTTGATTTTAAATGAAAGCTATGTTTTTTTCAGGAAGTGGAATTGTGGATTCAGTACCACAGCGTATGGGTTTTCTGGTTCCTGCAGAATTGTGATATACGCACAGCCTTGATTAAATATCCCCAAATTGGCAGAAGCCAACTGCAGCAGTCTGGGTCAGCCCAATCCTGCCCAAACGGAGCTGTGTGCCTGCCGGTGGAAATGCTCACTTGGGTCAAAGTGGGATTCGACGATGACGCGCACAGCATTGCTCTGGCCCAGATCTCGCACCCGGATGCTCTTGAAGTCCTTCTTTACATCAGAATTGCGGAAAAGCTCGTCCAGCTGAGATCCAGGAGGGGGAAGAAAGGAAGAAAGGGGGAGACAAAAGGTTTAGGGAATGTCTTTTATGGCACGTTACACAGATTCCTATACAAGGCTGAATCGAGTCCAAAAACAAACCAACTGGCAGGACAGCACTCGAAGAGGAGAGAGCTGTTCAGTCACTATCATTGCAGGACAGTCTTTTGTGCCATCTTAACAAAAAGAGGGATGGTATATGGAGTGGTCGGTTGACCTTTGGACAATCAAGCCGGAACCTTGCCATATCACTCAATCAAGCCAAGCACAAAAGCCACCAATGAACCAATAACAAACGAGCATGCAGCTGTTCAGGTTCTCCAGAACTCCACCAGAGGCAGGGCTTTTTTTCAGCAGGAATGCGGGGCAACGGAGTTCTGGAACCTCTTAAAAATGGTCACATGGCTGGTGGCCCCGCCCCCTGATCTCCAGACAGAGGGGACTTTTGATGGCCCTCCATGGAGGGCAATCTCAACTCCCCTCTGTCTGGAGATCAGGGGGCGGGGCCACCAGCCATGTGACCATTTTCTCCGAGGGCAACCCACTGAGTTCCACCACCTCTTTTCCCAGAAAAAAAGCCCTTATCCTGACCAAGGTATCTGCAAAGTCAGCACTCTTCATTGGCTTTTGCATTCAAGTTTCTTCCGGAAGACTCATTTACTTGACCGGTTTTTGGTATGATTTCCTTTTGATTTTTGTTCCTTTCCTCTCTAATAGGTCTTTTTTAAACATTTTGATTGTAAGCCTGCTGGGTATGCTTTAGTTTTCAATTTTATACAACACTTAGCAGCTTTAGGAGCTTCATAAATACATAAAAATAATATCCTTATTTGGAATAATTGGCCCTGCTTCTGCTTGCAATGGAACAAGGCTAGGAGAGACGGGGGATACCGCAGCCCACCACAAAAGCCAAGGGCACCCCAAATCCTTCACCCCTCCCAACAATTTTTGTCTGTATATTTTGAAGCTTAATTTCACAGTCTCCCAGCCTCACTGTCTCCCACGATCCGCAATCTGTTTGACCCCCTTCCGTTTTCTTAAAGGTCTTAGCCATTATTGTTGTTGTTATCATTCGTTATTCATAACAAGCTAGAGGCCTGGCAAGGAACGGCTGGAGGAAAAAAAGATTGGAAGCCACCCCCCCCCGCCCCATCAAATCTCCCCATCCCTCTTAGGAGGCTGTGGGTCAATTCCCACCCACTCCATTTCCTCTGGTTTTGCTCTTTTAAGTTATACTCAACTAACCTTACCAGTAAGATAGTTTCAGGAAGTTAGCTGTGTTGGTCTGCAGTAGAAGGGCAAGATTCGGGTCCAGTAGCACCTTCAAGACGAACCAGATTTCCAGGGTATGAGCTTTCGAGAGTAAAAAGTGGGAAAAGGCTCCATGTATCTGACGAGGGGTGCTCTGACTCTCGAAAGCTCATACCCTGGAAATCTGGTTCGTCTTGAAGGTGCTACTGGACCCGAATCCTGCCCTCACCATTCCATGCCTCCTCATGTAAGCTCAGTCTTTATCCGAGGCTTATTTTTTAGATTTTTTTCGTTTTAAAAATCTATTTTTTCCTGCACATCCGGGCAGTTCCCTTAATTAAGTAACAGGTGCTTTGCTGCCCTACCAATCGACAGTTGGGCATGAAGTTCAGTATTACAATCGATTTACAAGCTGGGATGCCGCAAAGAATTGTGTTCGTGGGAATCTTTGGCAAATCCACCCCCTCCCAAAATCGGCTTATGAGTCCATACGCTCTCAGTACCCTGAATGAGCCAATTTCTCCCGCCGCTTTTCTCCTTTAACGTGATCCCAGCCGCTCTCAGCATTTTGTGTCTCCTACAGCATGCTCAGTCCTCAATAGGCGAAGGGCTTTTGCAGGCCTTGGGTGCGGGGAGAGTTGAGTTTTTTCTTTCTAGTTAATTTACAAAGCTATGTTTTTCTGCATGTTTGGGGAATCCCTAGAGAGAATGTAGAAACCTTTATCTGCAGCTGGCCTGGGCATCCTACTTTTGTAACAACAATTGCGCTTATATACCACTCTTCTAGACAAATTAGTGCCTCACCCAGAGTGCTGAACAAGTTAGCATTATTATTATCCCCACAATACAGCTGGGGAGCTGGGGCTGAGAGGGGTGGCTTACCCAAGGCCACCTACTCAGCTCGTGGTAGGAGTGGGATTCAAACCCGTGGAGTGCTGATTTGCAGCCGAGCAATGAGCACAAGCCGTCCACTTTACCATTATATCTATGATTTGATGCTGGCAGCCACTGTTCCTATTACCATCCCTTTCCAGGTGTCTCTGGTGACCCCACTCATCCTGCCAAAGTTTAAATGCCAAAGGCTCCGGGATTGTTGTACTGGTGCTCACCGCGCTTTCAATGCTCCTGGCAGTTTCCCCGAAGAGTTCCGATTTGGGGTCGGCCATCTCGGGAGTGTAGAAGAGCTCTTGTCCTTCCACCTCTTCTAAGATGAGGATTCCCTGGAACACTTTGGTCGCTGCAAGAATGGGAGAGTCCCGGAAGAGATAAGTCGGGGAAAGAAAGGTCTTATAAACTAGTTAGAGAAGGGAGTCCAGAAGGAATAAGATTTTTTTTTTGCATTTTTCATAGCAAAAACAACCCAAAAACAAAATAGAGTGTTCAGTCCCTTGGCAGGGGAAAAGAAGCAGCAAGATGGCGGCATGTTGATAATACCAGAGTTTGGGGTTAGTTTGGATGGGTTAGGGAAGTGCCATGAAAGGTTAGTGTTCTGAAAATGCCAAAACGTGGCAGGTCGATATGGTGAAGAGGCCAGGCTTTAGAATGGGCAGGGTTTACCATACGGCTTCCTCCAAGATCCACCTTGGATGGTGGCCTTCCTGGACTGGCTGAGTAACAAGAGAAAGACGGTTAGCTAGAAGTAAGACACATGTCAAATACAAAGGCTTGGATGCTTGCATGCAAAACAGGGAGACCCCCCCACCCCCACCCCCACCCGAGGAAAGGGAACAAGGAGGAGGTGAAAATGGCTACCACGTCTCTCACTGAATCCCTCCCACCCAAGAAACTGCAAGAACGAGGAGGAAAGAATTCTGGGAAGGGGCAGTGGAGACCGTTGTGTCCAAAGTACAGGCAAGAGAAACAGCAACGCTCAAGGAGTTCTGCGCATGTTCAAAAAACTTGCTCACAAGAAAATGTCCACATGTTCTCAGAATGCTCTTGACACCGCCAACGGGCATTTCCACTGGTGTCACATTAACACATGAAACTGCCTTATACAGAATCAGAATGCTGCTCTATCGACGTCAGTATTGTCTGCTCTGATTGGCAGCTGTTCTCCAGGGTCACACTTTGAAGCCTTTCGCATCACCAGCATCCTTTTAACGGGAGACGCTGGCGACTGAACCGGGACCTTCTACATGCCAAGCAGATGTTCTACGACTGACCCACAGCTCCTCTAATATGTCATATTATGTAAGCGGTATAAAAACTAGTATTTTTGAAGTTCGGAAGCTCTTCTCTACATAGAACGAACACTCTGTCCCGCTTTTTTAAAAGAATAGTTTCTTGAAAAATTCACTCTGAGCCAGGGACAATCCTGGCTGGGATGGCACCAGCTGCTACCAATGGATTTTAACCCAAAGCGTTTCACTCCCATCTGTGTATTTCTTTAAGTGGAAGCAGTTGTGCCAAAAGTGCCTCATCGGGGAAAAAAACCTCACATGGAGTGAAGTCATGGGCCGGATGGGACGAAGCACCCGCTGGTCTTATCCTGGCTACAGTACCGACCAATTAAAGAGTTGAGGGAAATGCTTAATTTTTCAAAAAAGAGGGGCTGAGGCGGTATGGGAGGGCTGGCAACCTGATTTACAAGAAAGCCCCTGCTATTTAGCACTGCCTGGGTCAGAGGAGGACTGGCTGTCTCCATTCAGAAGGGGGAAAGGCACTCTGTACATGTTCAGAGGTATTTTCGTTACTCCGTATCCGTTTCTTTTAAAAAGTGGTCACCTTTAAATTCTAGCTTGGACTACGAGATGGAGGAGATTTTTTTTTCTATGGAGAAAGGAAGAGATGGGGTGTTCTCCTTTCAAGCCACTGAGAGTCACAATTAAAATAAGGTAGCCCAAGAAGCCACTGAGATGGGGAGACAGGGTAGCCAAGGAGGAAGAGGGGTACAAGAAGACGGGAAGGGGGAAAAGGGGTGGGGGAGCAAAAGCCCCCCTACACAGGAAGAAACGTTTGTGTGTGTGTTGTAAGTGGAAGTGCATCCACAGACACAAGAACAGCTGAATATCCCACAGAGGTCCCAAAAACATCTGCAGTGTGTAAATTTAAACTAGTTTGAAAAAGATTTCACAAACACGGCTTGGGCAACCCTGGGAATTGCAGAGTTGGGCCCTGTTATGGAACTGCAACCTCTAGAGTTCCTTGTTCAGCACCAAACAGGTTTGAAACTGATTTTGAGGGCAACTGATTTTGGGGGTTCCGTGCACTGCAGGGCGGCCAAGAAAAATATGCCTCCACACAAGGAGAACCAGCAGATGCAATGGGGATTGCGTGGCTCAGGGAGACCTTTCTCAAACCCTCACTCCGCTAGGAAGGCCACGGAGTGAGCTGGGGACAGTTGCTATCGTCAAGCCTAACCTACCTCACAGGGTTGATGTGAGGGTAAAAAAGGGCTAGAGGGTGTGCCACCTTGAGCCCTCTGGAGGAAGGCTGAGATAAAAATCTAATTTAAAAACAAGCAAACAGACAAACGGAGCAGAGTTGCACACAGAGGCACAGGGTAGAAGAGTTTCCCCATATGCCAAAAACACAGCTGCAAGTTTGATGTTCAGGGATCCAGCCACAGATGGTTTCCTATCTCTGTGGGTTTAAGAAATGTTCTTTGTGAGAAGTCTGTGCCCCTTATGCAAAGCTACGATCCCCAGAGTTCCTGGGTTGGGAGTGCCTGAGTATTAAACGGACTGGAAACCAGTTTGAATATGTCCCTGGGTTGAGTCGCTTTTGCGCTTTCAGCACACCCTGAAGTGCTACAAAACCGAGAATGCGTATTCACCTGGGCAGTTGCTTCCCTCCGCGTCGGCAGCAGCCGTTTTGCCATCAGAGCAGCACCCCAGCGGGGTGTTATAGCAAGTCGCTCTCTCTATCGTCGGAACGCCTGTGACTTCTGTCTCGCCCGTCTCCTGGTCCCCTGCATGGCAACAGGAAGGGAAAAACACCACATGGCAATTCTTAGGTGCCCTCCGGGAAGCGAGGGAAACACCAACTCATTGGATTCCCAAGTCCGCTTCAAACATCATGTCCAGTCTGGCATCTTCCAGTATCAGATTATAGCACAACATATAATATCCATGGAAGGAACTGCAATATAATAATAATAATAACATTCAATTTATATACCACCCTTCAGGATGACTTAACACCCACTCAGAGCAGTTTACAAAGTGTGTTATTATTATCCCCACAACAAAACACCCTGTGAGGCGGGTGGGGCTGAGAGAGCTGAGAGAGCTGTGACTGACCCAAGGTCTCCCAGCTGGAGGAGTGGGGAATCAAACCCGGCTCTCCAGATTAGGATCCCGCGCTCTTAACCACTACACCAAACTGATTGTGCAAGAAGATTATCCAACCTTTCTTCTACAGCAATGTGTCAAGTTGATGGCAGCATCTTGCCATACCCATATCTTGGGGTGGGGGGAGCTAGAAGTTGTGATGTTATGTTTATCTGTTGCAGTTGTGGTTCTCACCTCTCCCAGGATGTGAATTCTCTCTAAAGTTACCTCTCTTAGACTATGAGCAGAACCACAAGTGACAAAAGGCACAGATTGGACACTTGTCAGCTTCCCTCAGGTTTTGATGGGAAATGTAGGCATCCTGGTCTTGCAGCTTGGCTCTCCGACTGCTGTCCAACGGACTTTTCAACTGTCCCTTGTCCAACATTCCGCCAAGCTGCCTACATTTCCCATCAAAACTTGAGGGAAGCTGACAAGTGTCCAATCTGTGCCTTTTGTCACTTGTGGTTCTGCTCTATGCTGGTTCCTAGCTGCTGGGAAAGAACCTTGAACTCTGTGTCCTCACTTGTGGGGCGGGGGGGGGGGGAATGTTAACTTGTGAATGATATATGCTTATGAAATGTGATTGTGCTTCATTCCTGACCATTGTTCTTCGTAAGATCATGATATTAGAACTTTCCAATAAAGCTTTTCTAAACCAGGGGAGTCTTTGAGGAAGATTCTTGGCAGATCCTTACACAATGTGGACTAGAAACTTATCTTCAGCTCAAATGAACAAACATGTGCAAAGGTAGCCAAGCTTATCTTGTGAGAGTGCAAGAGTGAAGAGGGGCTTCCCTGGAAATATTGTCCTAGGCTAAAGTGCAAAATTCGGGTCCAGTAGCATCTTAGATTTCCAGGGTATGAGCTTTTGAGAGTCAATACTCCCTTGCCTCGTGAAAGCTCATACCCTGGAAATTCAGTTAGTCTTTAAGGCGCTACAGGACCCAAATCTTGCTCTTCTAGTACAGGCCCACATGGCTACTCACCTGAAACGAGGCTAAACTGAATTCTCTGCACAGTATGAACTACAGAAGGGCACCGAAGAAAGGCCATCGAGAATAAACTTTGAGATTCACTCACCGACAGAATTTGATCCACTGGCTTCTTGATCTCCACTCATGCCAACTTCTTGGTCTCCACTACCTTCTGCGCTGCCAGATTCTACAAAAGCGGGCTGGGTGGTGACTGGGACAACAGGAGCTGTCGAGAGGGGGCGGATGGTCGTCCGGCGGACACCGTGTGTTGTCCAAGCTGTTGTGGCCGGGCGAGTGGTGGTTGTCCGCCTTGTGACTGGGTGAATTGGAGGGGAAGCCTCGACTTCAAAATGCCGGGAGCTGGCTGCTGTCCTCGGTGTTTCAAAAGCGAGGGGGGTAGTCCGAGGCGGCGGAGGGAGAAGGGAGTCCAGGGGGCGTGTGGTTGTTGGCGGTGTGGTGTGACTGACGACCGTGATGGATTCTGGAAGAGAAGCAGTGAGAGGTGGACCTGAAGTAGACCAAAGAAGACCTGGTTCCTATCTCTAAAACCCTGAACTGTTGGCAACTGGGATATTTAAAGGATCGCCTTCTTCCATATGAACCTGCCTGACTATTAAATATCAGATCCCCTGTTCTGTGCATGCACCACTGCCAGGACTTTTCTCTATGGAGGCAGTTCAGGAACAGAACCCTTCCCCAAGCTTACGGAGAGCCTCCCTACACGAGACATCTTACACAGGACGTTCAAGGGTAGGGAGATGCAATGGTAGCTGGGAGGCGTAGTTTTAAAAGGCTCTGTCAGTTTCACCTCTCTACAGGAGAGTAATTTAAAAAGACAGAGCCTGCACAGATCGCTCCTCAGAGGGCTTGTTAATTTCATCTTCGCCGGGGAGGCAAAAATTAAATTAACAAACCCTCTGAGGAGCGATCTCCTCTGGCTCTGTCTTTTTAAACTACGCTTTCCAGCTAACAGTGCATCTCCCTACACTTGAGCGTCCCTGTGTAAGATATCTCGTGTAGAGAGACTCCAAGTTTCAGGAACCAGGCAGTAAACATCCTAAACATTTCGGAAGTTATTAAAAAATATAAATGAGATGCATTATAAATGCACCAATGACTAATTTATACATGGTATACTAGTTACTAGCTATTTATGTAAAGCTAGTGTGGTGTAGTAGTTTAGATGTCCTCCTAAGACCTGGGTTCTAGCCTCCTGTGAGGCTTGCTGGGTGATTCTGACCCAGTCACTCTCTCAGAGCAGAACCACAAGTGACAAAAGGCACAGATTGGACACTTGTCTGCTTCCCTCAAGTTTTGATGGGAAATGTAGGCAGCTTGGCGGAATGTTGGACAAGTGACCGTTGAAAAGTCCATTGGACAGCCGTCGGAGAGCCAAGCTGCAAGACCAGGATGCCTACATTTCCCATCAAAACTTGAGGGAAGCTGACAAGTGTCCAATCTGTGCCTTTTGTCACTTGTGGTTCTGCTCTGTCAGTCTAGCTGACCTCAGAGTTGTTATGAGGCTAAAATGGGAGAGAGAGACTCCTGTACCATTCTTTCAGATCCTTAGGGTGGGTTACAACTGTGAAGGACAGAAGTATTTCTCAATAATTTTATTTTTTTCAAAATAAATTTAAATTTTAAAAAGATGAGGAAGAGGAAACAAAGGTTCTTGAGTGTTATTAGCAGGATAACTGGGGCGGGGGGGGGGGGCTCTTTGGGGCTGGTTTGCAAAATGCAATTTTCCAAAGCTCTTTTGAGATCTGAGAGACACCCACTCTCCCCTCCCAATTTAATTCCAGCTCAACTTAGTGCTGCAGATTGGCTTGCAAATCACACACAGAAATCAATAGGCATTTTAGTCTTCCTCATCAGGAATCAGGGCTTGAAAGAAGATACATTTGCTCTCTTCGGCTTCGGAACAAGTCTGATATCGGATTCCTGTCAATTACCAAGTCTAAACCTCAGGACTTGACATGTGTCCACTCTTGGCACTTGCAAGACCCGAAAAGCTGCGTCCCTCCTTCCCTTCCCTGGCTCTGCATTAAAAAAAATCATCTTCAAAACTCAAACAATGTGTTTTAAAATCAAAATGTGCATTAAAAAAAAATAGAAAGTTTAGATTTTGAGACAGGAATGTCCGTGTGCCAAACTGAAAGCCTGAGAGAAAATTCCCTTAAAATGTTCTACAGGCTTAGCTTTTATTGGTTTGAGGGAATTTTCCCCAAGATTTCAGCTTGGCGTGTGGACATCTGTTGGGAATTTGCAAGTGTTTACGTTCAGTCATGAAAGAGTTAAACTGTTTGTGTTGCTTAGTTAGTAAACTTATTTGCATGTAACCACTTAGGCTTCGAGTGAGGATTTCCACCACAGAAAGGGGAGTCTCTATGCTTAATGAAGTAGAATTAGGATTCTCTATTGGGCAAACAGTTTATAGGGGGAGGCAATTAAGAGGAAACATAAACTGAAGTTCATTGCTCTTTGTTCAGTTAGCTGCAAATTGTCAGCATCAAGGATGTAACAGTCTAAGTCGAAGCCAGACTCTCTAGCTAGCAAAGATGTAGTCTAGTTAGCCATTTCTTATTTTATTCCCATGTAACCTTTTATCCTTTATGTAGTAAACTTTTATAGAGCTAAACTGGAGTGTGTGCGTTCTCGTTATAGCCAATGTGCATTTCTGCTGAACTCTGCTAATTTACGTATTAAGAATATATTCCTAAAACATCCCCGTCTCAGAATTTAAACCTCTTATTTCATATAACTAATATGGGAATGTGATTTCATAGAACTAATTCAGACACATAAACCAGTGTGGTATACAGTTAGAGTGCTGGATTAGGAGCAGGGAGGACTGTGTTTAAATCCTTCCTCCACCATGGTGGGTGAATTTGGATTAGGTGCTGTCTTAGCCAACCTCACAGGGTTGTTGTAATGACATGCGCCATTTTTTCTGGGGCTGCCCTCAGCCATCTGCTATGCCCATATACGGACTCCCAATATTTGTTTAAATAGCCTGCTCCTGGACGATTTTAATGTTTTAAAAATTATTACTGATTTTATGGTTTTGTGACTTTTAATGTATTTTTTAAATGTTGTTAGCCGCCCTGAGCCCATCTGTGGGGAAGGCAGGGTATAAATCAAATCAAATCAATCAATAAATAACAGTATATGCCATCCCAAGCTCCATCTTGGAAGGATGGAATCAAAATTCAATATACAGATAGATGGATGTGTTGTGAGCCGCTACCGTTTACCACTGGGGATATGAGATGGTATTCCACTTCTACAATGAAAGAAAGGATTCTGGGGCAGCATTCTTTTCCGTCACACAGAAAGGGTTATGATTTGTGCCCATGGGGAACATATTGGAATAATAAGCCCCGGGTTTCTAGGTCTGTGTAATTGCTGAAAGATGGCTGATACCACCCAGACAGACCCACCTTGGCATTGACCTAAATGCTTCACCTCGATGACCTGTCCTTGCCGGCAAGCGATGGTTTTCAGCTGGCACTGGTCACCGTAGGTCACTCCGTCAGAGCCGCACACCTGGTGAGGTGTTGGGTGTGAGGGAGGGACAGAAAACAGCAGTTATGCAAACCGAAAGGCAATTGGGCTGCACCTCTGTTGAGGTGGCAGCAACGGGATTGAGTGGTGGTGGCAGCAACTAAAAGGGGAGGGGGGAGAAGAGCCACACAGAAAGCAAACTTCGGGAGAGGGAATAACACCCCCCACCACCATCTAGTTTCAAATCTCCTCTCACGGGTGATTTTGCTGGTCACATGCTAGTCACTGCCTCGGAAGCTCGATTGTTCCCTAACTGTAAAATGAGAAGACCAGCTCCCTACAGGCCTGTTGTGAAGAAGAACAAGAGAAAGGCTGGTAAAAGGCTTTATCTTCTGAAGATACTACATGCTTTTGTGCACTACGGATAGGGCCTCCTTTGTGGTGGCATTGATAGGCAACTCTCTCCTGACCACTAATGAAGACTGGCTGCAAGTTAAGAGCTTGCTACCCCAGTTAGTGTCTCTGGGTCCTTCTGTAACTCAGGTGCTGCCGTTGTGTTCTGCTCTTATACTGAGGCTAAGCAACTTCCCAGCTCCTTTTAGATGGAAACGTGGGATAGAAATAAAATTTTTAAAAAATAAAAATAAAAGCACCACTTTCGCCCCCTAATAAGAAGAAGTAACAGAATGTGTATTGTGCAGGGCTGGAGGGGGGGACTCCCAATCCAACACTGTCATGCTTGAAAATCCATTTGGGGAGTTCGTCCCTCCTGGCCTCCAAAAGATCTGCTCTGTCCGTGATCCAGCATGCTAGAGTTGTTGCATGCCCCTTATAATTAATAATTAATAATTAATAATTAATTAATAATTAATAATTAATAATAATAATAATAATACCACCACCACCACCACCACCACCACCACCTCTCTTCAGGGCAACTTAACACCCACTCAGAGTGGTTTACAAAGTGTGTTATTATTATCCCCACAACAATAATCACCCTGTGAGGTGGGTGGGGCTGAGAGAGCTCTGAGAGAGCTGTGACTGACCCAAGGTCACCCAGCTGGCTTCAAGCGGAGAAGTGGGGAATCAAACCTGGCTTTCCAGATTAGAATCCCGCCACTCTTAACCACTACACTAGATTGGCTCTCCAGTTTGGCTTGAGGGTTGCATCTGCTTTTCCAACTGACTTCCCTCTCCTGCAGCTTCTGAGGCCAGAGTGAAAAGTTGGCAAAGCTAGGAGGGGTACACGCCAAGGCCCATGGCATGGTAGACCGTGCACCTGGAGATGTTGGGCAAATCTCCCATTCCCTAAAGGAAAAAGCACTTGGGAGGCAATGAAGGAAGCAGAGTGGAAGAGAATCGGGTTCTGCTGGCTGCCCCAGGCACCCCTTTCGATCAGCCCCAAAGGTCCCTGCAACGTTGCACATACTACTCTGGCCTTTTCAGGCTGGGAATGAGCGGAAGTCACATTCAACTCCCTTCAAGTGTAATGGTGAGGCAGGAGTTGGGAGTAGCTTCATCAGAGGAGCTTGTGGATGCCCTGTGCTTGGAGAGGGGAGATGAAATCCTGTAGGCACCCCTGCCCTCCTCGTGTACACACACACCAGATTCTTCCCCCGTACATAAATTCACCTTAGTCATGTTGCCCTCTGTACACAGCGGGGACGGGCACTCGCAATGAGCAAAGCCATTGACTTCCACGCACGATGCCCCAAATTCACATGTCATTTCAGTGCAGGACGAGGGTGCAGAAAGGTCTGAGGAGGAAGAGAACCGGCCGCTGGGATAAATTTGTTATTTAAAGCATCTGTGCCCGGCAGCCCAAGCAGTGTGACCTCCCCCTTACCTTTTTCACAGCCGGACATGCCCAGCGTGCTGCCATCAGGGCACTGGTTGCACTTCATGCCAGTGATGCCAGTCCTACAGGAGCACAGGCCGGTCATCTGCTCACAGTCATCACGCACAGAGCCCACGGGGTCACAGTGGCAGGCTGCGCAGACAGGTAAATGGGGTTTAACGACAACATTCGATTTATACCGCCCTTCAGGACAACTTAACGCCCACTCAGAGTGGGTTAAAAATGTGTTATTATTATCCTCACGACAATCACCCTGTGAGGTGGGTGGGACAGAGAGAGCTCTGAGAGAGCTGTGACTGACCCAAGTTCACCCAGCTGGCTTCGAGCAGAGGAGTGGGGAAGCAACCCTGGCTCTCCAGATCAGAGTCCTGCCGCTCCTAACCATGACACCAAACTGGCTCTCTCAATGGTTTACAAAGTATGTTATTATTACCCCCACAACAATCACCCTGTGAAGTGGGTGGGGTTGAGAGAGCGAAAGATTTATGCAATCTGAAGAGAAACCAGAGTTGGGTGGGGCTGAGAGAGCTCTGAGGGAGCTGTGACTGACCCAAGGTCACCCAGCTGGCTTCAAGTGGAGGAGTGGGGAATCAAACCCAGTTCTCCAGATGAGAGTCCTGCTGCTCTTAACCACTACACCAAACTGTTTAGGAAACAGGCACTCTTCTCCCCAATGCCTCCTCCCTACTCTACACTGCAAAAGCACTTTTCCTCCTTATGAAGACCTGGGCAACCTGGAGATTCAATGGGGATGGTGGGAGGCAAAAGGCTCGAGTCTTGGGAGTGGGCGAGGGCTGGAGGGAATCTATTTGACTGTGGAGCAAGAGCCACTGGGCAGATATGGTCAAGCTGTTACAGACCTACCTGGGGAGATCAAAGCGCTGCCTTGATAAGCGAAGTTTCCCCCGAGCTGATTTTAAATGAATTCATTGCAAGCTGTATGATCAGGACAGAATTCGGGCAGGCAGACTTAAAAATTCCCTCCCCACACAAATTTTTAAGTGTCTCGAGTTGGACAATTTCTTCATCTTGTTGTTTTCTCCTCTTCAACTGACTCTTGCTATTTGTTGCAATTAGCAGAGGGGGGCTAGCCGTTTTACTATTAAATGTTGTAATTATTCACAATCTGTACTCTGCCTTCTCCAAGCAGCGAGTCTGGGCTTATCCCATTTTTGCCCCCTCACAACAATCTTGCGAGGTACGTTAGGCCAAGTCTAGCCAAAGATCAGCCAGTAACCTTCGAGATGAAGCTGGGATTTGAACCGAATTCTCCGAGCTGAGCACTAACTACACAGATGGAACTCGAAGCCACAAAGGGGGCAGCAGATGACAGTAAGATGGCTTTAAAGAGGGATTAGACATATTCATGGAGAATTAGACTACTAGGGCCTATTAGCTGTGATACCCTAATGGAACCCCTTTGTTCAGCGCCAAGTGTATCCGCATACTGGTTGCTGGGAGGAAGCAACAGTAGGGTAGGCTGTTGACTTCATGCTCTGCCAATGAATGGGCTTCCCATAGGATAGTTCTCTAGATAGACCTTTGGTCAGACCCAGTGCAGCAGTTCTTAGGTTCTGGCGCTTCAGTAAAAAGGGCAGCAAAGTAGAAACCTGGATATTCCCCCCGTTTCTAGCTCTTGGGGGCTCTGACATCTCTCAGATGTCCCTTTTCCCCAGACTTTTGCAGACTCTGGGGTAAGTGCCCGAGAATGAAGGAAGAGTGGGTGGATAAGAGTCATAAACCGTTTACGGTGTAAATATCTGAAAATTCGCAAACGAAAAAATGAAATCTTCTGCTACCACCTGCAGCAGGAGTCTCTTCTAAAAGGGACAGCTGGGTTTGGAACGGAGGAAGAAGCCACCGAAGCTCTCTAGTCATCAGTTCCGGGGCTTAATGAGTGATGCTATTAGCAAGGAGCAGCCTATTCCCAGAACGGCCCTTCAGCTCCCACTTATTAGCGGCTGTTCAATCGCATGTGTGTGTTTTCACCGTAATGAGGCAACACCTCTTCCCAGAGCCTCGAATGGAAACCAGAAGCTCCAACTCCCAATCCTGCGCTTTAATTCTGGTGGAGGTGGGGTGTGTGTGTGTGTGGGGGGGGGGATCGGGGATGGATAACATCCTCTCCAACAGAGAACTGACTATCCCTGAACAATTCAGATTCATCACTCAGGAGGGGGGGGAGGGAGGGGGGAAGAGAAGATGTCTCTATAATAATTTCACACACTTGGAGAATTCATATTCTCTGTTATTTGCTATGCCTTCCAAATAACTCTTCTTCCCAAGACGATTCCACCCCCTCCCCCGTTTGCCACCTTATCGATTTTTTTGCTTTTGTCTCCAATGGAGCTTGAAATTAACACGGCTCTTTCTCTCTCTCTCTCTCTCTCCCCTCCCCCCTTTCCCCCTGGGAGCAGTTCACTTCCTTGTTTGCACAGAGAACGGTGTCAATGCAGATCTGGCGAACTGACACTGATATCGCAATTCTTACTGCGGTAGGCGTAGAAGCAATAATAAGCATTTATCGGGTGCTTTCAGCGTTCATGATGCTTTGTATTATCTCGTAGTAACCCCTTCAACAGCCCTGTAAGGTAGGCTGGTATCGTTATCCCCACGCTGCAGAACAGGGTCATCTAGTCCAACCCACTGCACAATGCAGGAAATTTACAACTACCTCCCCCACCCCACACACATCCAGTGACCCCTGCTCCATGCCCAGAAGATGGCAAACACCATCAGGATCTCTAGTCAAACTGGCCTAGGGAAAAATTGCTTCCTGACCCGAAGGTGGTGATTGACATTACCCTGTGCATATAACAAGCGGCCACGAGAATTAAGCACTGATGTAACCCATTCTGCCCTCCCTCTCATGAGCTGCCTGGGTTCACAGAGACAGCATTGCTGTCAGATGGCCATCTGGTGTCTAAAGGTGGGAAAGATGTAGGGTTTAAAGCAAAGAAAGGCTGTAGATCACCTGGATAGCCCAGGTGAGCCTCATCTCATCAGATCTCAAAGCTAAGCAGGGTTGGCCTTGGTTAGTAATTGGATGGGAGACCTCCAATGAAGACCAGGGCTGCAGAGGCGGGCAATGGCAAACCATCTCTGACAGTCGCTTGCCATGAAAACCCCGGCAGGGGTCACCATAAGTCAACTGTGAGTTGAGGGCACCAAAAACACACATACCACACACACACACACACAGAGTAAAGACCATCTAAGTGAATTTGAAGCTGACAGAAGATTTAAATCAGGCACCTCTCTGATCACAGCTCATCCCCTTAGCCTCTCTGCTGTGTTGTGCTATCGTTGATTTATTTACATATTTATACCCTGGCTTTCTCCCCAATGGGGGACCCAAAGTAGCTTCAACGTCATTGTTGCCTCCTTTGTGTTACCCTTGCAACAACAACCCTGTTAGGTAGGTTAGGTCAAGGAAGAGTGACTGACCTAAAGTCACCAGCCCAAGTTCACCCGGTGAGGGATTTGAACACGAGTCTTCCCAGACCCTAGTCTAACCACTACACCTGTACTCCCTTTGTCAACATAGATGTGGAAGCCACCTGGGACCTCAAACAAGGGCATAAGAGGGTATAAGAGACAGCTGTGCTTGGATGGGCAAAAGGGAGTGCATGGGATAGCAAAATGTTAAATGTGGACTGAAAAGACCTGGAATCAAATCCCAACTTGGTCATAAAGTTCACTGGGTGTCCTTGAGACAGTTGCATGTGTGCTTTCTCTCTCTCTCTCTCTCTCTCTCTCTCAGCCTAGCCTTCCTCACAAAATTGTTGTGAGAATAAAATGGTGGCAAAGAGAGCCTCGGCTTTAATTCTTAAATGCTTATCACCCTCAGGGTTGTGGTGCTGGGTTTGAAAATGGGCCCAAGGCTCAGTGATATGGACTGCCAGAATCTAACTCAGTGAATCACCCAGGGCAAAGGCTTTGGGCATCCTCTTCAAGATGTTACGGGTAAGGGAGTAAAGAGTTCAGTAGCACCTTTAAGATTAACATCATGCATCTGACAAAGAGAGCTATGGCTCTCGAAAGCTTATGTTACAATTAAGTTGGTTCGTCTTAAAGGTGCTACTGGACTCTTTCCTATTTTGCAACTACAGACTAACACGGCTAACTCCTCTAGGGGTAAGGTAGGTTTCAGTGATGTTCAGTCTGACAGGACCTCAGTAAACCAAGCCCTGCTTGGCCAGCCGTAACAGCTTCTCCTAAAGTACATCCACTATGCAACTGTATTCAAATGCTGACGTGCTTAATTCATACTAGTTACAGTGGCCTGCTATCCTTGTGTGTCAAATTTCAATTTTAGATTAATTTTTTAAAAATGACAGAGCATGAACAGATTTGGTCTGCGCCCACCCTGGGGTGAGCTGCTTACTTTCTTGCGCGACCTACCCAAACCTGGCCAGTACCTGTCTCTCCTACGGATCACATCCTTCTCCCAAGGAACTCCTGGTTCCCAGGGAATTGAACTCGGCAACGGATCTGGGGCTCAGTCCTGTTCCACATGTTCATAAACATGTGGAGTTTTTAACACTTATCCCTACTTCCAGAGACCACAGGTAAGATTAAATCCAGGACTTATGCTAACATCTGGAGGGGAGCAAGAACATATTCCATAAGGAGTACTACTAACATCTGGCTATGGGCATGCTAGGATCTGCGCACGATTGGTGCTTAACATCTGGAAAAAATAACGTCAGGTTTCTCCTGAGGATATTATTAACACATGCAAAGAATCAGGAATATATTTGAAAGAGTTACTGTTGACATAGAAAAAGACCAGGGGGGTTACTATGTGTGGTCATCAGCAACATCTGGAAGGCATCTGGCATGCTTTCTTCCACTTCTGGATATGTTTTTGTACAGGGCTGTTATTAGAAGGAGACGGGCAAAGTTTCCAATATGCATTCTCTAGCATTTGTTGTTTTAATTTCTCTTACACTAATATGGTGGGATCAGTTGGAACAACTTCCTTCAAAACATTTTTCCAACCTGTTGACACATCTCTACTATTTTCCCTCACTGTTTTGCATGTGTCATACATTACTGCTCTGTTTTAAATTAGCATGCATTAGCAAAAGTGGAACATGAAAAGGACCTTTCTTTGCACCTTTGACTACTTGCTATAACCCTGTGAATAATTACTTTATACCACATACAAAGGAGGCTCAATATAAACTACTTAGCATTTTTTAAAAAAATCTACTTAGCAATAGGGATTGGAATAGCTAGCCCTCCATATCGGAGGGGGAGATTCGTGCCTGGGGGAAATATCCCAATGGTTACTCATAGTACCTCCAACTTGTTCCCCCTTCTCTCTCTCAACATATACAGCATATATATTTTATACACACACGTATATGTATATGTATATGTATATGTATATGTATATGTATATGTATATGTATATGTATATGTATATGTATATGTATATGTATATACCAGAGGGAAGGCAGCATGCCGTAGCCTGATCTTGTCAGATCTTGGAGGCTAAGCAGGGTTAGTACTTGGATGGGTGGCCACCAACAAAGACTCTACAGAGGAAGGCACTGGCAAACCGCCTCTACTTAGTTCCCACTTGCCTTGACAACTCTTTGCTGAAGTTGCCATAAGTCAGTTGTGACGTGACGGCACACCCATATATACCCACATGTATATGTATATATGTATAAGTATGTATGCATGTGTGTGTATATATGTTTACACTGTTTATTCATTTATGTATGACATTTATAGTCTGCCTTTCTCACTGAGACTCAAGGCGGAGTACACAGTGTGAGATTAATACAGTCAGTTTCAAGGACATTTCCATAAGTAATGCCATAGGGTAAAATAAACACAAGTTTACAAAGACACAGCGTTGGCAAGAATCCAATACAGAGCTGAAGAAATGCTGAAACAGAACGTAAGTAATTCTAGGACTCAATCTCTCTCTCTCTCTCTCTCTCTCTCTCTCTCTCTCTCTCACACACACACACACACACACACAGCAATGAGTTCCTTAACATTTCAACACACTTTAGTGCTACCAAAAAGTATGGAGGGCTATGGAGTCAGGAGTATGTGTGCTTCTCAGAGAGTCACCAAGGGCAAGAATTGGGTTCTGAAGTGCAACTTTTTTACATCGGTGCTATTATTTCACAGGGGGGGAAAGTAAAGAGCTGCTGTCGGGGACAAGACCTGCCTACAGCCCCTAAAAAGGAGTGGCTCGAGGTCACTGGGGAAGCGGGAAAGGGGCCGTGTCCCTTCTCTTCTTCTGAAGGCGTCTCCAGGATTACTGGGAAGACTGGCAGTCTGGCATCCAGAGGAAGAACAGACCAAGAAGTCAGCAGGCCCGAGAGTCTTTATGTTTGCCAGCTGCCCTGCACAGGCCCTCCCGTACTGCCCGACTGCCTTTTATGAGAGTCTCCCAGATGGATGGAGCGGCCTGCATCTCCCAGCTCTAGCTCTACCCAGCAGCCGCTAGTATCTGGAAATAAGGGCCTACCCAGCTGCTTATCTCTGGTCTGCCTTCTCCTTCCCAGCCACTTTGTTGCTATGAGACAGGGCCGGTAAAGGCTTCTGTCCAGATAACCCCAGATCCTGGCCAATCCACCTCTCAAGCCCTCCCTGGTGGGAGTTCACAGGTACTCACGGGTACAGCCGCTCCGGCTGTCGGTGACGATACCACGGAAGTTCCAGAAGCCAGGCTCACATCGGTCACACTTCAGGCCCCCCACACCAGGCTTGCAGGAGCACTGACCGGTGGCAGGGTCGCAGCCACCTCCGTAGGAGCCATAGGGGTTGCAATGGCAGGTGCCTATAAGAAATGGAGGGGGGGGGGGAACAATATTTGGTTAAAAGAGCAAGGACTTAGAATGGAAACATGCTTTCATGTCTACTTACAAATCAAGATAACATCCGTCGGATCCTCCTCCTCCTCCTCACATTTGATTTATATACTGCCCTTTACGACAACTTAATGCCACACTCAGAGTGGTTAATACAAAGTATGCCATTATTATCCCCACAACAATAATCACCCTGTGAGGTGGGTGGGGCTGAGAGAGCTCTGAGAGAGCTGCGACTGACCCAAGGTCACCCAGCTGGCTTCAAGTGGAGGAGTGGGGAATCAAACCTGGCTCTCCAGAGTAGAGTCCTGCCGTTCTTAACCACTACACTGAACTGGTTCTTTGACAGCAATCCATGGGTGGTACCAGGAAGGGGGCAAACCGGTTGATTTAAATCATTCCCTTGCTTATTTTACTTAGCCTAGCCATCTTTACTCTTGTGCCTTATTCTAAGTATTTTGTTCCTTAAGCCCTGCATCCCAAATCTTATTTTGGCTGCTCCGTTTTCAGCAGATATCATCTACAAACTTTCAGGCGTACATTAGCTGACATGAAGACAAAGAAACTTTCTATCTTTAAAAACTGAAAACGTTTTTAGAAAGCTGGATTCTATGCCCAATAGCACATTCTGCATCTTTCTTGTGCTCCCGTGGAATCACTTCACACACACACCAGCAACAGCGCCGAAGGAAAACAGTATGTGGTTTCTACAGGCCTCTTTGCATTTTCAAACAAAGTTGGTCCATTCTTCCACGGGAGCAGAAATCTCTCCCCAGCGCTATTTTGGACAGTGCCCATACAATCCCAACCTCCTGATCTCTCTGGGACTAGGAAGAGAGACCCGGCCAAATCAAGGCCGTCAAGTGAATCCCCATGCGTTCCCCTTTCCTAGCAGAAGGGAATAAATCTGAGACGTCACACACAGAAGAGCTTGCAGGTTGGTGATTACATCTTGATTTACGCCCTTGCTGTGGACACAAGGGCATGAGTGGGACACCAGCTACAGGGAGGTTTGATTCAAGGCAGGGCAAGGCAGACTTTAGAGGTGATGCAAACAGGGACGGCTGGCCTGTTGGACAAAGAGAAATGCTATTATTTACTCACTCTGTGCTCTAAGAATAGAACCATTGCCCTGCTGGCCCACTTAGTCCAGTTTCCAACAGAAAACTGGCCAGGTGCTTCCTGGAAGCCCATATGCAAGGCGTAAGTTAATGGCCCTCCCTCCCAGCAAATGGTATTCAGAGATATACTGCCCCTGGATACAGAGGTTCCATTTCACTGTTACAGCCGATAGCTGTAGCTGTAGCTCTCTGTTCGATGAATTTGTTGAATCTCCTTTGAGAAACTATTTTATGTATTTAATTTAGAATCAGGGCGAGTGAGAAGCAGAGGTGGTTTGCCATTGCCTTCCTCTGCCCAGTACTGTCTCAGCTTCTGAGATCTGGTGAGATTGGGCTATACCATGCCACCTTCCCTCCAGAACTAACTCTATATACCTCTATGTTGCCATCTCTTCTTCTGCACCCAAAAGCCCCAGACTGTTTGGCCTGACCGCCAACCGTTTGGTCATTTTGGTTGTCCATTTCTGCACCTTTTCTAGCTCCACAATATCCTTTTTTACTTGCAGTAACCAAGACTATACGCCGTATTCCAACCGTGGCCGTGCCAAAGATTTATGCAAGGCATTCGGACACTGGCAGTTTTATTTTTCACTCCCTTTCTCATTCTTCCCTAGAACGGAATTTGCCTTTTTTCACTGCTGCCACACGCAGCTTTCACTGAACTATTCGGGATGGCCAGCGGTAGAGCGCTTGCTTGGCAAGCCGAACATCCCAGATTCAGTCACTTCCGCGTCCTGATAAAGGACCTCATCATAGCATGTTTCTGGAAAGGCCTTTCTCTGCTTGAGAACCTTGCTAGCCACTGCTACTCAGAGCGAACAAGGTCGAGCCAGATAAACCAATGGTCCGACTCTATATAAAGCAGCTTTCTCTCGGTGTGTGTCTTTTTTCAAAGTAACAGCAGACAACTTCAGGATGCTGAACTCCATGCCTCGTTGAGTTGTGTAATGGCATGCTGCAACACCACAAGAACGGAAAGCGTGCACACACAACTGTGTTTGCCCGTATACATCAGAGACTGTATTATTAAGAATAAACTTTTGTATCGTATGTGGCAAACAGTTTGGGTGACCGGTAACAGTGTTCGATTTGGCCCAGCAAGATGCAGGTTTGCCTCCCTGCACAACTAGGAAGCTTGGTGATCTTGGAACAGTCAGTTTCTCTCAACCTACCCTGGGGTTGCTGTAAAGATAAAAGGGGAGGTGCCACACACGCCGCCCTGAATTCTTTTGGAGAAAGGGGGGGAAATAAACCACCAGGGCTCATTTCGAGGGGGAACGTGCCGGAATGCAGTTCCGGCAGTTCCCCAAAGAGGTCACATGTCAGGTGGCCTGCCCACCTGACTCGGCCATTTTGGGCATGTTTCGGCCTGGATTGGGGCCAAAACGGCCCGGATCGGGCCTCTGACGGGTGGTGGATCGCTCTCCTGCTCATCAGTGGCCTGATCCTGACCATTTTGGGCCCCTTTTCAGCCATTTCCAGCCCTTTTGCCATTTTGGGCCCAATTTCGGCCCTGAATGGCCCAGATTGGGTCCAAAACAGCCAGGATAGGTGATGTCAGGGGGTGTGGCATATGCAAATAAGTTATGCTAATGACACACTTCTGGTGATGGCAAAAGGTGTGGCATATGCTAACGAATTATGCTAATGAGTTATGTTAATGAGTTCCTCTAGCTTTTTTTCTACGAAATGACCCCTGTAAACCATAAATTCAATGAGAAAATCAGTGCCCTTCCCTATCTAGCGGATTGGTCAGTCATGGCAGACAATGGCAGAGGTGAGACTCAAACCAAGCTTTGCCCAGATTACTTTCAATGTACTTTGCAACTGGATTTTACTGTGCGAAACAGGAAAAGCCACTTGCAAAAAAAAATCGTTAAAGTGCATTGAAAGTGAATTGAAAAGGGCATTATTCAGCACATGGGAAAGCAGACTAACTATGCCACACTGCCTCTTAAGACACTGCAGTTTGATACACCCATTGTCCTCTCCACCACCCCAGTGGGTGACCTCAGCGGTTCTGCGACCCATGCGCTCCCTGGTGATTAAACCTTCTTTCGGAATGCTTCCTCTTATTAAATTATACGGCGCATGAAATGGCTCTACATCCCCCATTGAGGGCTGCATTACCCAGGCACGCTCACGTACGATGGCCCGGCTGATCACGAACACCTAATGGGTAGCCGCTTGCCAGCTGGCTGCCGGCCCCAGCTGTTAAAGTGTCGCTAATGTTTTCCCCGTCTCGTTAGGTTAAAGAGCTGACTTTGTCTAATTATTTAATAAAATATTAATAAACCTTTCACTGGTGCAGCTGGATGCTGCAAAGAAGAAGGTGCTCTGTGATTGGGATTTCTGTTGGACAAATTTGGGGGAAATTCCTCTAGCACACGGCTGTCTTTATCTATAACTAAAAAGCAACTGTGCTGAGTTCATCCCTTATTGGCTTGCCCCAAGTATGAGCTTTTTTTTTGTTTTAAAAAAGGACTGGTATTTTGGCAGCTTTTCAGCTGCTCTGTCCAAAAACTTGACAATTAAAAAAAAAATTGGTTTACGTTGGCCACGTGGAAGGAGTGCAGGCCCTCGTTGGGGCCATAGGAGGCCACACCTCATAATAGGGTCCTTAACAACAGTTACTTCCTGAAATAGTAGAGAGTCCAGTAGCACCTGTGGTTCTCGAAAGTTTATGCTACAATAAAGTTGGTTAGTCTTAAAGGTGCTACTGGACTCTTTCCTATCTTGCAACTACAGACTAATACGGCTAACTCCTCTGGTTCCTGAAATAGAGCAAGCTGAAGCTACTGCTCTGTTGACCTGGAAATAGGCTCAGCTCTGAGTGTTTGCACTTTGCATGTCCATCTCAGGGACCAATGGTACACATACTGATGCTCAAATAAACTTCACCTTGGCTACTATGAGGATCCCAAAGCATTAGCAGATACCCACAGAACAAGACAAGAAGACCCATTTATTCTTCTTTCCAAAAATCAGCCAACGGCAAGTTCACAAGCAAGGCATGAAAGCAGCGGTCCTCCTCCGCTGTACATCCACAGCATCTGGCATTCAAAGGTCTACTGCCTTGGAACATGGAAGTTCCATTTAGTTATGTTGGTTGGCAATACTCGATAGATCCTGGGCCGAGTCCTTGAGTCCCTGAACTTCACATCCCTTCCACTCCGTGCAGACGTCGTTAGAACATAAGAACATAAGCAAAGCCATGTTGGATCAGGCCAGTGGCCCATCCAGTCCAACATTCTGTCACACACAGTGGCTAGAAATCCAGTGCCATCTAAA
Source organism: Eublepharis macularius (assembly GCF_028583425.1). Classification (NCBI taxonomy): domain Eukaryota; kingdom Metazoa; phylum Chordata; class Lepidosauria; order Squamata; family Eublepharidae; genus Eublepharis; species Eublepharis macularius. The sequence goes on from NC_072806.1 coordinate 4,428,225, forward strand.
GGACTGTCAGTGATAAAGCATTAGGAGAAACTGTGAAGATGTAGTTTGCATCCCAAACATTGTAACCCTTGCTGTGTCCTGCTATCTTCTGGGTATTTGCCTGGTCAACAGAGCAGGATAGAAGCTAACATAGTAGAAAAGTTAGAGTGCCAGACTAAAACTGGGGAAGCCTGTCCTCCAATCCCTCGCGCAGCCATGAAGCTCAAGGGGTGACCTTGGGCCTCTCACTGCCTCTCAACCCAACCTACCTTATAGGGTTGTCATGAGAATAAAACGGAGGAATGAAGTCGTTTGTTCACAGCCCCCTTTCCCTGGAGTGGTGGGAGTAAAACTGAAAAAGACTGAACTGTCTTCCACACCACAGATGGGGCTCCAGATCGGGAAATCCTCGTTTCAGACTCCTCCATCCTGAAACTCTTGCAGCGTCAAGAGAAAAGGAAGCTTGATTTAGACTCACTTGGGCACCCGGCGGAACCGACCCCAAGGGCCAAAGTCACATTGTCCGGACAGCATCCATATACGGTGTGGCTACAGTGGAGGACTTGAAGCGGAGGAGGAAGGCTTGGTGCACCTATGGAAAAAATTAAAAACAGACACATGCACAAGTATGACTGTTATGTTTGAAGAATGTATGGACGAAACGGTGTCGAAGCTGTGCTGTAACATTGGTTTATCTACTCCCTCCAGGATCTCAGGTAGGGAGGATTAGTCATAACTCCTGGTACCTGCTGTAATATAGTGGTTAAGTGTTTGGGTTGTGAATCAGCACTCTGCTGGTTCGACTCCCACTACTGCCATAAGCTCAGCAGGTGTCCTTGGGTGAGCCACTCCTCTCGGCCCCAACTCCCAAGCTGTGTGTGTGTGTGTGTGTTATGTGTCATCAAGTCACCTCCGACCCATGGCGACCCTATGAATAAAAGACCTCCAAAACATTCTCTCTCTAACAGACCTACTCAGATCCTGCAAACTGGAGAATGTGTCTTCCTTTACTGAGTCAAGCCATCTCGTTTTAGGTCTTCCTCTTTTCCTACTGCCTTCCACTTTTCCTTGCATTATTGACTTTTCCAGAGAATCTTGTCTTCTCATGATGTGACCAAAATACAATAGCCTCAGTTTTGTCATTCTAGCTTATAGGGAGGATTCAGGCTTGATTTGATCCTCATTGGTCTTATTGGTCATCCGTGGTATCCACAAAACTCTTCTCCAGCACTACATTTCAAATGAATCAATTTTCCAAGCTGTATTATGGGGATGATAATATACTACGAGAGCGGCTATAGCATAGTGGTAAAGTGGTTGGGCTGCGAATGAGCACTCTGCTGGTTCGAATCCCACTCTTGCAATGATCTTCTGCACGTGGCCTTGGGAAAGTCTCTCCTCTCAGCCCAGCTCCCCAGCTGGATTGTGGGGATAATAACGACACTGACTTTGTTCACCACTCTGAGTGGCGCACTCATCTGTCCAGAAGAGCATTCTATAAGTGCACTTTTATTGTTATTACCCAAAATCCTTTTAACTGGAGATGCCAGAAAGTGATGCCAGGACTCTCTTACACAGGCTCTTTCTGTCTTTGACACTTCCCCTTCCCCTCCCTTCCCAGATGTTACAGTTATGTTTCAAAAATGTTTGCCTCAATCATGTGGATTAGAAATATTCTTTTCAAAAATTAAAAGTGGAGAGATTTGCTGAGAGAAACCGCACACGTGACACAGCACCTTTCGAAGGACAATGTGGATCCATATATTCTGGGTTGATTGGAGGCGAGTGATCAAAAAGATTGGATGCTGCAGTGAAAAGGGGAGGAACGGGATCCAGGAGTTACCTCGACAGGCTCCTTGACTTGTGACATAAATATCCTGCCGTTTCTCACAGCGCGTCTTTTTGAGCTCGCATTCATTTGTGTAGGTTGCCCCATCCGAGCCGCACACCTGCACAGAAAAGAAACAGCAGTTCATTTGCCAGGTCTTGCCTACATTCTTAGGCAAACCTAGTCAGTCACCAATGGTGGGAACGAGGGGACCTGGAACCTTTAAAATCAAGCCCTGGGAAACAGCAGGCTCTCTGGCTGTATCTAAGCCAGCTCTCTATCCGGGGATAGGTTCTGACAACTGTTAGTACAATCCATGTTGCATTTCAGGTGGTCCCTGATTAGAGCTCCACTTCTGTGTTTAGTTGCCTGTAGGTTAGTAGCGCAAGCTCTGCTTGCTTCCCCGGAAAAGTTGCTTGTCTTGCCTGGCAGACACGATGAGGGAGCAAGGGAATATCGGCTGCATTCAGACATCGTGATAAACCATGGTTTGTGCAATAAACTCTGCTTAGTCTTCCAGGCATAAGTAACAAATCCCAGTTTGTGTATAAAGACTGGTTAGATTGCAATAGCCTCCTCTCCACCTCCCAGCAAGGTGGACACATTCTCCGAACGGCTGTCTTTATGGCTGGTGGCTGCCTGGGGCAGTGCTTGCAGAGATCAGACCGGGGCTTGCGAATTCAGATATCACAACAAATGTATTTATTTATTTATTAAATTGGTAGTCCGCTCTCCCTGCAAGCAGGCTCAGAGTGGATCACATCAATTTAAAAACACCAAGATAAGTGGTTAAAAACTGGTAGCATAGAAAGAGCAGCACACATCGCACAATCCCGCACACAGTCATTTTGGGCCCACGGTGGCCGATGGCAAACGACAGATAAGAAAAGTAAAAACCGGGAGGGGATGTCCCCCCCCCCTCCCCAGTAGAAGACACGTTTGCCTTAACCACCAAAGACCTGGCGGAACATCTCCATCTTACAGGCCCAGTGGAATGACAATAAACCGTGCTGGGTCTGAGTTGCTCTGACCCGGGCCCTGGTCGAGGCAAGACGGACCTCCTCGAGGCCAGGGATCACCAGCAGATGTTTACCTGCTGAGTGGCAGCAGGTGTTTACTCACAAGCAGACCTCTTTGCTGACAGATAGCCCATTGTGCCATTTCCAGAAGCAGGATGGCTGAAGCTTAACATGGGGGCACATGGCTAGTTCAGACTGCCACTCTGCCACGGCGGCCTGGAGGACCTAGTATCTTTTCTGAATTGCTCTCGTTCATTTCATGTCCAAGGGGGAGGAGGTAGGGGGATGCCCAGGGAGAGAGAGAAAAGCGCAACTCTGGAACTCTCGCTTCACCAGTGAAACTGACTCAGATAGAAGTTGAATGATTCAACGTATCTTTCACTTCTTGGCTATTCGGTCAGGATTGGTTCATGTGGACGGGCATCCAGGAGCCCGCCTCTCCACAGGAATTTTTCATAACTGCTGCATCCAGCTGTCCACTTGACACAGCAGGAATCTGAACTCATGTCTCCCACTTCCAAGTAACGCTTTTGCCCGTATCCAAGGCTCCACGTGTGATGCAGAGTATGCAAAGAACTTCTGGACTCCTGGCACTTCTCCACTCACTTGAATGGAAAGAGCAAACCCTTTTGTACAGGAAGAAAGAGTCCACTCCACTGAAATGCTTTGGGACAAGGGAGATCAGACCCGCAAGGGACTGCTGGATTGAGATATCTTACATCCCTCCACGTGCTGCTCCTGAAAGGTCGCTGCTGTGTGTTGGGCTAGGTATAACAACAAGGGTGTTTGGCACCTACCAGACTCCTCGGCACAGACCCACAGGTGAAGTCACACACGCAGCGGTCATCTTCCACATCCTCATCCCACGATCCGCCGTACCGCCGGCAGTTGTCCCGGTCGCACTCATTTGAGTCTCCAGACCCGGATCCTCCAGAGCCACATTCTAGATGGGACAAGACAGCTTGTGTGAAAGATGCTTCTCTGCATAAGACTTTCAGTTGCCAAGGCTGTGGATTCCTCGTTTCAGTGGTCAGGTCAAACAAGTGCAAATTTGATAATGGAATTCAGAATTCTTAAAAAATCTTGGCACTCATTTAAAACTATATTATGTTAAATTTATTTATGTCATTTATAGTCCACCTTTCTCACTGAGACTCAAGGCGGATTACATAGAGTGAGATTCGTGCTGTTAATATCAAGGACATTTCCATAAACAATGCTATAGGGTAGGTAAAAAGATAAAGGTAGTCCCCTGTGCAAGCACCGAGTCATTACTGACCCATGGGGGGATGTCGCATCATGTTTTCTTGGGAGACTTTTTGTTACAGGGTGGTTTGCCATTGCCTTCCCCAGTCATCTACACTTGACCCCCAGGAAACTGGGTACTCATTTTACCAACCTCAGAAGGATGGAAGGCTGAGTCAACCTTAAGCTGGTTACCTGAACCCAGCTTCCGCCAGGATCGAACTCAGGTCGTGAGCAGACCTTGGGCTGCAGTACTGCAGCTTACCACTCTGCGCCACGGGGCTTGTTTGGTAAATAAATACAAGTTCAAAAGACTTAGCATTAGCAAGAATCCAATGAGGATTTGAAGAAATGCTGAAACAGAACATAAGCAATTCTGGGACTGACATTAGACAACACAGAACTACCCAGTAGGATTGTACTTCAAGCACAGGTAGCACATAGGAGCACATAGTTAAAGCAAAAGAGAGGACGTACGGCAACATAGTGGTGAAGTCTTCAGTCCCTAACTCGCTAGTGAAGCATCTGAGTTCTTAAAAATCTTGGCACTCGTTTAAAACTATGTTATGTTATGTTATGTTAGTTCTTTTTTCCTCTGCAGAGAGGATAAAAATCTATAAATAAATAAATTACATGCCCAGGTTAGATTCGAGATTCAAGCCCAGTAACACGTTAAAGACCATCAAGATTTCCAGGGTATAGGCTTTTCAGAATCAAGGTGCCAGGTTATGGAGGGAGGGAGGTCTTTTTTATTATTTTGGAAGGTATTTAGGAGTGTTGCCACTGCTGTTGTTCTGCTTGACCTATGCTATGTTTAGATGGAGAAGGTTTCATTATGTTTGTTTTGATTGCTGGTTTATATTACGCAATGTGTTTTATAGTTTTAGATCTCATATTCTTCATATTCAGGAGTGTGTGGTTACAGAGGTCATAATATTAGACTAGGGCTGGGGTGAAATGGGTTCAAGATTTGCACTTGGCTGCAATGTTCACTGGGTGACTTCAGGCCAGTTATTCTTGTCAACCTAACTTGTGAGGTTAAAAGGGAGCAGGGAAGAGCCATACAAATAGCTCTGAGATCTTGGGAAGGACAAAAAGGTAACAAGGTAGAAAGGCGAGATAAGGGGACCCTTCCCGAGGAAGTTCCTACGGCTCCATTGGTTGTCATTCTATCGGGTCTGCAAAGATATTTCTTTCTCAAATTTCCTGATCAGTTTGTTTGATGAGTCTGCGTCACTCATCTTGGACTTTTAAGGCTGCGATGAAGCATGATTAAACACATTCGAGTGCTCCTAAGATTGCATAGGCCAGCTGCCTGGAACACTGAATAAGGCAGGGTTCAATAAAACTTGAAAAATAGTATTTAAAATGCAGATTTATTTATTAAAATGAAAAATATGCATATTTGCGATTTTCCTTAGTTTTTACCCATTGTGGAATTCAGCTGTTTTGGGAAACCAAACTGGGATGTCCTGCGCACAGAATTGTCGGGGTTCCTTTTCTTTTACACACAGCACGGTAACAATACCCAATTCCACACCTGCACGACTGGATCACAGGCACACAGAATGCACATGTCTTTGCTATATGACACACTACATTCCAACCATCTTCCTCTCAGCCTAATTCCTTCTCTGTTATATGTACCAAGATCTGGAATCAGACTGGAGACAGACTTTTGCTCCCCCGCCCCTGCACAAGTTTTATTTATTTAAAAACCTTTCAAAGGTTCTCCCCCCTCCCTTTATTGAATGATCAAAGGAGGGAAGTTTGCACTAACACAGAGAATTATTCAAGTCTTTCTCCAGAAAGGGCAGCAAACTGATCCCCCCCCCTCCAGGGTAACTGATTAAACGTCATGTTTTTCTGTCCGCTTGCTTCCCAAGTCATCGTCCAACCATCATCCCAGCTAAATCGCACAGGCAACGCAGGAGGCGGCTTTGGAATATGGACAAGATGCCCAGAGAGAACAAGGTCTTTTCTCTAGCATAACGGCAACTGTTGGCGGAGATGCGCAGCAAGAATTTATCTGTAACACAGCAGGGTGTTGAGGCAAACTTTATGGACTCAATCTCACTCCACCACTGCGCATACTATTTCCTATGATTTCTTGCTGGAAAATGCACAAGGTTTCAACTTCCGTTTGCAGCAAGAATTTAGCAGCCTGGTAGAAAATTCGGGGGCTCTCCAAGACTCCTGAGAATGTTGGCAAGGTATTTTTTTCCTATATGCCTTATAAAACTTCTTAATACTCTTGGCCATTGGAAATTGTAAGCCCATTCTGTTATTACTTTTTCCTTTGTATGGCAGTGTATGGCCGAAATCCCACCACAATAGTGATCGCTCCTGGCTGAAGGATCAACAGGGTGCATCAATTCTGTGCCAAGAAAAGGAGAAAGGTGTCTGGATGTGACTTGGAAGGTCATAAAGATGGAGGCCCAAAGCAGCCGAGCTGCCTCTGGTTGCCACTCAAAATTGGGTCAGACCCTGTTGTAAAGCAGGTTGCATCTGACAACATTGTTGTCATTTTTCACCGAGAGAATTTATGATTTACTTTAAATATTTTTAGACCAGTTTTCCCCAAATGCTCGCAGCAGTTAGAATAAATGACAAGGATGGACGTGGGAGGGAAGAAGGACAGAGGAAGGGAAGGGAGAAGAGGGGCATGCAAAGTAACACTGCAAACTCCCCCCCCCCAAAAAAACAGTCCCATAGTGTAGGTGAGAGACCCCCCTAGATGCTGGAATATTCCCAGAAGGCACGCGGTCTGACCGATGATGCCAATTTTCATGCTGTTTCCATGCAGTGACTTAATTTACAATATTGACAAGATCCAAACCTTCCTAAAACTGGGTCTGCAATATTTACAGTATAATACTAAGCAAAATTGCATCGTTCACAGTCCACTGAAGTCAACACGTGTAGGACCAGGTCACTCCACTTAGGATTGCGTTGTTAGTCCACAGAGACATTTTGACAGACTCAATGACTGTTGGCCAGCAGATTTTTATTTTAAAAAAACCCTAATTTTAAACAAAAGTACTTTAAAAACTATCCACTGGCCGAAGGGCAGCCCATGATGGGTTGCCAACCTCCAGGTGGGGCCTGAAGATCTCTTGGAATTACAGCTTATTTCCAGACTGCAGAGAACAGTTCCCCTGGAGAAAATGGCTGCTTTGGAGTGGAGGCTCTGGCATTACATGCTTTTGAGGTCTCTCTGCTCCCCAAACCCTGCCCTCTCCAGGCTCCATCACCCCAAATATCCAGGAATTTCCCAACCCAGGGGTGCGAACACTAGTCCGTGTCCAAGGTAAGGGCTCTCTTTCATTGTAGGAACCTGCCCGTCAGCTTTGATCTGCTACACAGACCGTATTGAGTGCTCTTCTTCCTTCTGAGGTAAGATGGCAGAGCACTAAAGACAGGGCCTTTTCTGCAGTGGCACCTTGTATCTGGACGGTTTTCTCAACATCGGTTTGTCAGTTTACCTAGTTGAGCTTTCGGAGTCAAACAAAGGATTTACTCCCCCCCCCCGCCCCCCGCAAGGTTTCTGATTTTTTAAAATTGTTTGTTTCTGTACTCTGTGTGACTGCAAGTGTGTGTGTTGTGTGTGAGTATGACAGAAAGATTTTAAGGGTTGTACCTGCTATTCCTAATTTGATTATTTTTGCCTCCCCTCTCAGATTGTTCTTTTTATAGACTATCTTCTTTCTTTCTTTTTTTTGCTTCTGGAGTAGCTGTGTGAAGGGTTTTTTTTAAAAAAAAATTATTTTAAGAGCTAATTCATAGCTGGATTTAATGGTTTCAATGTGGGTCTTTTATTTGGTTAGATAATACCTTTTTAACTTTTGTGTGGAAACCGCCTCGAGAGTATCGCTCTGGGAGCATAAACGTTTTAAATAAATGAGAAAGTGAAATAAATAACAACGGGTTGTGGGCTCTCGGGGCCCAGTGAGCTGCAGTTCCAATTAGTCCTCGGCCTGACCTCTTTTTCTCCTGCCCCCTCCCAGCCTTCCTCCCACGGGTGAGAGAGGAAGAGAGGAAAACCGCACCAGCATTTTCTCCTCCCACCTGCCTCAGCCCTTTGAAGTGTGAAATTAAAAGCACTGATAAACCTCTTTGCCAAGGCCTATTATGCGCGTCACCTTTCATTATCGGCAGATAAAAAGACAATGCGAAGGAGGGTTATGGTGGGAAAAGAGGGGGATGGTGGAGGATGGCTGAGGCGGAATCCAAGAGAGACAGGAAAGCTTGACAAGAGCTGAGGAAATGCTGCCCGGCTCCGCACCTGGAGAAACTCCACCACCACCTCAGTAGAGGCAAAGAAACATCTAGGAGGTACACATACAAGGGGGGGGGGATACACCAAGCCTTTAGTAGCCCCATGTGCATGGAAGGAGAGAGGGAGCGAGGATGTGGGAGAGAGGCAAAGAAACTGCTCTTTCCGACTCTCTTGTAGCACTGGCAACTCTCTCTAGCAGCCCTGTTCTCTTACCTTCCATCCGGAAAGGGACCAGGTGACGAGTTTCCCTTAATCTCTGATTCAGGAAAATCTTCACCCAGGTCCCTTCTGGATGTTGGTTAAAGGTGCAAGAGCAGGGCTCCCATTCTCCTGGCTTTCTGCAAATTGTGCGTAAATGTAAGGATCTCCACCTGGGCGAATATTCGGCAGAATCTCAGTCTTTAGAAACAGCACATTTGACAACCAAAGTGGTAGAAATCGATATTTGACAGTGTGTAAGTTGTAACAGACAATGTTAGACAGTATCAGGCACATAGCAATCAATATTCGATAGTATCTGAGAGTAACAGAGAGGATCAGTCTGCCGACTGGACAAAGTTCTGTAAATTTTATAACTTTGTTCATCTAACCAAGCCGGTGATACACATTTTGAATTCCGAGGACGAATCTCAATTCCAAAATCAGAAGGCAACATTTCAACATCAGAACCCAAATTTTGAGAAGTCTCTCTCTCTCTCTCTCACTCTATCTAGTACTGCTCCTACAGCTATTGCCTTAAGCAGAAATTAAAATGGGAAGAACCTTACTCGATATCATGTCTCTGATGTTTAATTATTCCCCCTATATATTTTGCCACAGAAAGAGTAACAGAGTCATTTGTATCTGATAGCAACCATGTCACCTGGGCTCTCATATTAGGTAGTTCCATATTTTTAAGTAGAGGGGTGATCAAGCTAGCCCTCAACTCATTAAATAGTGGACACTATAATCATATCTTCAACGGTTTCAATTTTATCATATGGGCATCTGTATGCTCTGTTAGTATACGGTACTTTCTTGTATCTCCTCTTCAAAACTGCTGAGGGAAGGGCATTCATTCTTGCCAGTGTAAAAGCTAGGGTTGCCAGCTCCAAGATGGAGATTTGGGAGGTGAAACCTGGAGAAGGCAGGGTTTGGGGAGGGAAAGGACTTCAGCATGGTATAATTCCATAGAATCCACCCTCCAAAGCAGCCATTTTCTCCAGGTGAACTGATCTCTGTGGCCTGGAGATCAGTTGCAATTCTGGGAGATCTCCAGCTACTACCTGGAGGCTGGTAATCCTAGTAAAAGTTCTTCTGAGCTTTGGTACTGTCAGATGATAAGCATACTTTGGCAGTTGCATTGGGAGGGCAATACCTAAGTAAAGAGTCGAACATATCCTCCGACTTCCTGACACGCATTTTTATTTGCCTAATTATATCTTTGGGCTCCGTAGTCTTCTTGACCATATTGTTTGTTATTCCTAGGCAATTCATTTTCTTTGCCAATAGCTGATCCCATTGACTATTATATTTATCTGCCTGGATGAGTCCAAGTCAAGAAAGAGTAACGGAATCATTTTGAGACGTCGAAAAACTCAGTGAAATTTCGCTGTGACTCTAAGTCTGACAAAATTGAAGCTTTGCGGCCCTGTTAAAACATTGGTTAGCCCAACTGAGCCCGGTGCATCTGGGCGGTGGGGGGCGGGGGACAGAAGGATCTTACCATCCTCACATGGTCCCGTCCTAGAGATTTCAATGTCTTTCTTCTGCTGGCAGGATGCCACCCGCAGATCACATGCATTGTCGTACGTGACACCATTGCTCCCGCACACTTGGTCAAAGGGCTGCTTCTCACAACGTGGGCAGACGCACTGCCCGCCCATGCATTTGGCTCCGAAGGAGCACACCATTGTCCCACAGGTCTCTAGAGCAAGAGACAGGGAAGAAAACAGCAGTTAGATAAAGAGGATCACCTGCCCAGCAGGACAAACATCACCTAAGAGCCTTTCCTCTTAAAACAGACACATCTAGGGGGAAGGGAGTTGGATTCTGCCGCAGGAGTGGCATCCATCTTCAACCAGGAAAACTACAGCTTGATAGTAAGGAGTCCAGCAGCACCTTAAAGACTAACCAACTTTATTGTAGCACAAGCTCTCAAGAATCACAGTTCTCTTCGTCAGATGCATGAACTGTGGTTCTCGAAAGCTTATGCTACAATAAAGTTGGTTAGTCTTTAAGGTGCCACTGGACTCTTTACTATTTTGCTACTACAGACTAAGACAGCTAACTCCTCTGGAACTACAGCTTGAGTGAGAGAAGTGCAGAATCGCATTCCTTTAATCGGGGTATGTAAAAATTGAAAAAGCAGTCCAGGAATAAGTCCTGGCCTCTTTCTTACTGTGCAAATGCTACTTCAGTTGGTAAATAAGTGGTTAAAACAGAGGCCAGCACATCTCTAAAATGACATCGTTTCCCAGTTGTAAAAGTACCGGTATGAAGCCACAGTGCATGGTTCTGTCCCACCCCTAGCGACTGTGAGATGGGGCACTATGTTTTATTTTTCGTTACTGTCAGAAAATGAAGAGGTGCTTGTCAGGCAAGAAAAAGCCAAACACATCTCATGAACTGGTCACAGAGGAGTGGCAAGAGTTATGAAAAACCAGAACGCGCCTACCTGTGGGCCACACCCGAGCCAAAAACAAAGGAACAGCTATTTAAATTCAGAGACGAATTAGCATTGGCCATCACTATATATCTATAGGTTAATTTGGGCAACCGTTTTGCCGCCCGTTTTGTCACACACCTGCATATGGTGTGCATTTAAAACCCTGTTACCATTTGGCACGATGATGCAGCTGACCCAGTTTCTCCAGCATGAATGAGCTCGCCCAACAGAGTTATTTGTATTTATACTCTGCCTCTCGGCGCAATATTCTTGAGGGTAATCAGGTTGTCTGCAAGAGCTCCACATTCTCAGAAGAAATCTGTTGTCCCTTCGGTTCCCCCGTCTCTCAGCAACCCATGAAAAATCAAGATGCGTTTGATCTGATGCCGATGAAGCAGATATACTAGTACCCAAGTGCCCGGCTGTACCTTGACTTAACTGTTCAGTTAAGTCAACTGTTAATTTAACTGAGAAAACAGAATTAATCTCTCTGCACACACCTCTTGCTACTCTAAAGGAAAGGGTAGAGAAGGAGGCCTGCTTCTCACCCAGGTGGTCAATCTGTGTTTAAACTGTATCTCTCCAGAGTGCAGGCAAGATGCTCACATGATTGAACAGCCCTTCATTAAAAAAAGCAAAAGAAAGCCCAGCACATAGAAAACAAGCACATCAGGAATAAGGCTAGGCTAGAATCTCTCACGTTGACGTGACAGTTTTCTGCAAGCAGAGGAATTGCTTGGAGGAGCACACAATTCCACGTGCCCTGCTCTCTGAAATGGAAGAGCCCGAATGCAGACAGACCACCTTAGCGGGAACGCTAAGCCCAAAGGAACTCACTACAGTCTCCTTGTGACGCCACCTCGATGTTGGTCTGCTGGGTGCAGGCCCTCACGTGGAGCTCACACTCGCTGCCGTAGGTGTTTCCGTCTGTGCCGCAAACCGTCTGGGAGGAGGGAACACATTCGGTGGGGCAGACGCACCTCCCCGTCTCTGCCTCGCAGATGGCGCCAAACCGACACTTTCCACAGCGGTCTAAAAGAGAAAAAGCTTATGTAATAAATGTGCGGAGAAGCCTAACTGGGCAGATGTGGCTGACACGAACAATTTCTAAACACCCTGCATGTTGGGGTGTCATTGTCGGTGGTATGGTGAAGGTGAATCATGTCTTTCTGTGGGGGACGGGATGACAGGCCGTGGGTCAAAGAATCGACCAGCCATGTCAGCAAAACAGGAAGTAGGACATCTTGCACAGGAAGTGGCCTCACATCATTACCCCCGCCTATCATGCTTCTTTAAGATGCACGAGTATCTTTCCTCTCTCTTCAGAAGAACCATAATTTAGAGGAGGGAAGCTACAACTGTTTGGGAAGATGGCTGAACTGGAGGGAGATGTGGACCTCCAGTGTCAATGTGTTCATAAAAGCAAATGGCCAACTAGGACAGGCGAAGGATGGTAACTCGAATCCTCAATTGGGCCAGGATGAGAACTTGAGATTCTTTCATGTTTCAAAGATAAACCGGCAGTAGGTAAAGCAGTACCCATACAAGGCGACCCCTCTTTACTGGCATCTATCAATGCCTCTTGTTGACCCTGGTTGCCGCCTTGGCTGAGGATGGAATATGATAATGGGAGGCAGGCAAGCGTCTCCTTTTCTCCTTCATCTTAATGAAGTGTCAGGGCGCTCATAAAATCCTGTTACAATCTCCTCCGCTCAGTGAGGGCAACTCACTCCGAAGAAGGAAAGAGCCGGACACTCCTGCCGAGAGGTGACAACCGGCCATTAAATCTGTCAAAGCCAAGAGTTGAGGCAACAAACCGTGACCCAAATTTTCTTGCCCTTAGAAGCTTCTCAAAGGCAGCAAGACACAGTGCCATGCCTCAGGCACAATTATAAAGCAGTATATACTAGGAGCTCCTCTATCGACAGGGAAGCCCAGACGTAAATCTATGTGGCGAAGGGTCCTTCCAGATGGACTGCAGGGAAGAAATTTGCAATCTGCTGTTTCTCAGGGCTTTCTCTAGAGTAGGTGCTTGTGTGACCTTCCTCATTTTACTTTCGGCCTGGAATTACAAAAGGGGTCGTGGTGACAAGACTTTGAGAGACCCCAGTGCACGGCGAGTGGGCGCATCTCGTGGATCTCAAGTGGGAAAGGCCTGCACTAGACGGCCCTTCCAATGTGCCCCCATTCCTGCATTTCGATTTGACCTGTGAGATGCACTGTGGAGTCACAGATGACTGCCACAGCGACTCCTTATTTAGAGGCAGTATATCTGTCAAAACCAGTTCATTGGTGGAATTAGGGTTGCCAGCTCCAAGCTGGGAAATTCCTGGAGATCAGGAGGGTGAAACCTGGAGAAAGTGGGGTTTGAGGAAGGAAAAGACCTTGGCATGGCATAATTCCATCGAGCCCACCCCCAAAAGTAGCTCTGTGGCCTGGAGACCAGTTGTAATTCCGGGAGATCTCCAGCCACTACTTGGAGGCTGGCAACCCCAGGTGGAATACAACAGCAAGAAAATGTCATCTTCGTGCCCCCTGCTTAGGCTATCTGGCTAGCCAAGTTGGGAATCCGGACGCTGGACTAGCTGGCTGTTTGGTCTGACCCAAAAGGGCTCTTTGTATGATCCTATATCATGATCTTTTTAAAAGCAGCCTTATGTATCTCCCCGATGAAGGAGGCTCCCATTGAATCTTTATTGCCTGATTTTCAGCAACACATTATAGTGGTTCTTTTGATAGTGCCCTCGGGGAACTGAAATACAGCTTGTCTTTTTATTCCTTGTATGTTTCTCTAGTCTGTTGTCTCATTCATTCATTCATTCATTCATTCATTCATTCATTCATTCATTCATTCATTCATTCATTCTTGAGGCCCTGACCTGGCCTTGGTTAGTCATTGGATGGGTGACCTCCAACGAAGACCCGGGTTGCAGAGCCAGGCAATGGCAAACCAATTCTTGCCATGAAAACCCCACCAGGGGTCACCATAAATCAGCTATGACTTCACAGCACTCTCCTCCATACCACATTTATTTTGGGGGATTTACCCTAATTCCCTTCTTGTGGTTTACATTGTATTTTGTTGCCAGAAGCACTTGAAAGACAAACTAGATTTCCAGGCCATGAGCTTTTGAGAGTCAGAGCTCCCTTTTGTCTGATGGGATGAAGTTCTGACAAAGGGATCTCTTATTCTAGAAAGCTCATACCCTGGAAATCTGGTTGGTCTTTAAGGTGTTACTGGACCTGAATCTTGCTATTCTCCTGGATTTTTTTTTTTTTACTGTTTCATCCCAACTGGATGACAGGACAGCATAAACAGATTTTTAAAAATTAAGCATCTCTGCGGCATAACTCTGAATACCAGATGCTGGGGACAAAGGCAGGCTGTTGTTGCGAGTGCTCAGGGCCACCTGGCTGCTGGAAACAGAAAGGAATCCTTTCCCACCGCTGCCCACTTTTGCTTGGCACAGCGAGGCCCGCTATGGCTCTCGTTCAAACGCCGCTGCTGGAAAGCGCTTTTGGGGCAGAGCGCAGCCAAAGGAGGCCAGTCCACGCTGGGCCTATTAAATCCACGCCTGAGGTTGATGAACACTTTGTGTCTCCCTAAGAAGGCCCGACAACCCTGCGGGCTCCTTTCTCCCGTTTTAATAGCTTCTGCTTCCTGGGAGCGGATGTATTTACAACATGACACCAATAAATTTCCAGCTCCCGCTGCCTCCCTCTCCCTCTCTTCCTCAAGCAAATGTGTGTTTGCAGCACAGGGTGGGAGGAGGGGGGGGGGGTTGGGAAGAACAATTCATCTTCATAACTCACACAGCAAACTGTGCCTCTTTCAGCCCCCCAGAGACAGAAGGAGGGGGAGGAAGAGATCATCCATCTGCTCCTTTGGGGTGACCCTCATTAGAGCTCCCCTTCTAGATCTTGCTGCCAGTGCAGCAATCAATGCAGAGGTACTGACTTCCCTTCTCTGCTTACCAACCCATTGCCTTTCTGTTCTGCCCTCCTTTCTAAGAGCACTGGTTTAGGATATGTGGCTCTTCCATTTTATCCTCTAAACAACCTTGCAAGGTAGGTTAAGCTGAGAAAGTGACTGCATTGTCAACATGCCCCCTACTGGGGTTCAATATTTTCTCTCCACTCCCCTCTTCTTTTAACCACATTTCCCCCTGCTCTGGCCATACCCCTTCTTTAAAGGAACAGCAATTATTTAGGATGTATCCAATGCCCTCAATATGGGTCAGAAGGCAATTGGTTGGAACTGGGAAGAGGTGGTGGAACTCAGTGGTGGAACTTAGGACCACACAATGACGTCACTTTGGGTCAGCTGGAACAAGGGGGGGGGAGGTTTTTTAAAGTTTAAATTGCCCTCGGTGAAAATGGTCACATGGCTGGTGGCCCCGCCCCCTGATCTCCAGACAGAGGGGAGTTTAGATTGCAGAGGGGAGTTTAGATTAGGCGATCTAAACTCCCCTCTGCCTGGAGATCAGGGGGCGGGGCCACCGGCCATGTGACCATTTTCAAGAGGTGCCGGAACTCCGTTCCACCGCGTTCCAGATGAAAAAAAGCCCTGGTTGGAACAAAGCAGCTGCTCCCACAGGGATCGCAGAGGGGAAGAAGCTGGGATCCAATGGAAACCGAGTCACCTCCTGATTTCCTGGTTGGGAAGACAGAGCTCCTTTTGAACCTGAAGGAAGGAAGAATCAAAGTGGGAGAAAAAGGAGCAAAAGGCAAAGCTGTGGGCTAGACCCTAAAGGACCCTATGAACGGTGATGTGCCAATTTGGCCCTTTTTAATTCTTTTGGATTCCACACGGCATTATCCCCATCAGCTTTGATTTCAATGTCGACACCCTTGTTTCTTTCATATGCCACTGATGCAAAGTAATGACAAAAGAGAATTAATTTTAGCAGGGAAAATCCAGCGCAATGAAAGAGAAGTAAGGGTGTGAATACAGACTTGGGTTAATTTTTCACAAGGGTCAAAATTAAGCTGAAATGGGGACAGTCAGATCAAAGCACCCAGCTTTTGAGATTCAGTCTCATCTCTGTCTGTGAAGTCATATTCCTAATGAACGTGTCAGCCTCACGCTGGTCCCTCTCTTCCCATCTCCTGGCTGTGTTTGGGGAAGCAATTCTGACATTACGCAATCCCAAGGCAGGCTAGCTGAATGCAAGAGAACGGCCAGCATTGCTTTAAACCATTAAAGGACCCCCACATGGCCAAAGAGCCCACCCACAAAGGCAGCTGACTGCTGTCTCTCTGCAGGATTTTCTGTTTGCCTTCTTCCAAAACTCCTGTGTAGGTTTTGCACGCATTACTCTGAAAGAGTTTTTGCCCTTATGGGATTGTTCCAATTACTGCCAATACCAAGAAGCTGCACACTCAGAAGAGGCTGCCTGTTGTGCCTCTGAATGACCTGCTGCTCTGTCTCTGCCTCTTTCCAGTCTGCCTCTGCTGGGGATGAATGCTTCTGATGCATCTCTGCCTCATAATCGCATTATCCAGTTGCTCCTGATACCGGGGTCAGAATGAGCTGTACTCCAAGAAGGCTTTCCATAGAGTCTTGGCATGGGGTGGCTGCCCTGTGTTTGCCACCTCTCAATCAGGACGAGACGTGTTCAACAAAATGTGTGAAACGAAAAAATCCACTTCCAAACGATTGCTGAAGTGCATTGAAAGTGCATTATCCAACGAGTGCAGAATCAGCCAGTGATTCGTGCACTAAGAGAGCAGTCTTTTCTGAGGGCACGTAGTCATGGTACTTTTTCACTCACGCCCACGTGGAGCTGCCTTATACTGAGTCAAGCTTTTGCTCATATCAAGGCCAGTATTGCCTGCTCAGACTGGCAGCCGCTCTCCAGAGTCCTTTCATATCAGATCCTACTACCTTGTCCTGCTTCGGCTGGAGATGCCAGCGATTGACCCTGGGGTCTCCTGAACGCAAAACAGATACTCTACCAATGAGCCACGGCCCCACCCCATCAAATGAAAACGCTGAAAACACACTCTATGAAAATAAACCTTTTCGGAGAGTCTCTTTAGTTCTGGAGGGGAAGACTAGTCTCGAGCTATTGGAAACCATCGAATTGAAGGAGCAAAGCTGAGGCGAATCCAACACTCCTGGTGCCCTGCCAACGTGAGCCTTTCTGAGGACGCGTCCTTGCACGGCTCCCGTACATTTCCACGGGAGCTTGAGTGAGAAACACCCTCAGAGAATTACACCCAGTATCTTAACCTAAACTCTTTGTGTCGCCTGCCAATTTAATTACAGCTTGAAATTGGCAATGCGCAGTCAGCTGCGATCCCAGCATACCAAAGCAGGGCTGAAAAGTATGCTCCGGCACGTGGATCGCCCCGACCACCTCCAAACTCCCTGCCTTTCCCCGCATCTGGCCCAAGCTTTGCAAATGGCCTGCTGCCACCGTTACCACCACGCACAGCTGCCAAGACATCAATGGGAAATAACTTCACCCAGGGAGTGCAAGTCTGAAACCCACCTGAAAGGCAGCTTGGCTGTTAAGTAACCACAGCCGCTTTGACTAACAGCCAAAAGCAAGTTGCTGCTCACGGCAACACGGCTTTGTTTTCCTCTCCCTCCCCACTCCCTGCTTCCTGCTATCGGAGGATTTCTGTGCAATTTGTTTACTGAATGCAAAGGAACATGAAAGCAAACTACTAAGCCAAGGTACAGTCTTTCTGGCAATAGAGTTTCAAGGCATGTGCCCCCCCTCCCCGCTGCCTTTCCCAATCTGCACTCCATTACCAGGCAAACTATTTACTGAGTGCTAAAAAGAGCATTTTTAGAAGGTGACATTTAATCACACATCATATACTAGGGAGCAAAAACGGCACTGGGGCTCAGCTGCTTAAATAAAAAAAAAGAGATTACTAAGTATATGTGGGGGGGTGGGTCTTGGGAGAGATACAGAAACCTAACAAACACTGTCGAGAGATGTGATCCCCCCCCCTTCTAATGAAATTCGGGGTGATCTTCTCCAACTGTTTGGCCTTGAATATGGTTTAACATGAAATGCAGAATTAACAATTGGAATTCTCTACCAAAAGATGCGGCTGCACCCAGTGACTAAGGATTAGGCAAACTCATAGCCTGTTGTCAGGCACGATAGCTGCACAGATCCTCCATGTACAGCTGCAGTATACCTCTGAATAACAGATGTGGAGGAGCAACAGCAGGGCATGGCTATTTCCTTCTTGCCCTTTTGGTAAATCATGGGAGTGGCTACTGTTAGAAACAAAATGCTGGCCTTGATGTACTTTTGATATGATCCCAGAGGTATGAGAACTAAATGGAGCCTCCATGTACAGAGGCAGGGTAGCACTGAATACCAGGTGCTGGGGACAAAGAACAGAAGAGACCATCAATTTCACACTTTGCCTGTGAAGTTTGCAAAGGAGTCTAGTTGGCCACTGCTGGAAACTAGTATCAGACTAGAACTAATTATGGGTCTCAGCCATCAAGGCAATTCGTAAGTATTTAAACTTGCCAGGAGTAAACTGATTTCTGCTTCCTAGTCTAATAAAATTACATATGTCAACATCCACAAGCCCTGGAGGAAGAGTAGAATATCTATTATTTTTTTTGAAAAAAATATCATGCCAAACCAGTCAATTCAGATTCTTGTGGCAGATTACAGTTTTTTAAAAAATACATATATTCAGGGCTTTTTTCAGCGGGAACGCGGTGGAACGGAGTTCCGGCACTTCTTGAAAATGGTCACATGGCCGGTGGCCCCGCCCCCTGATGTCCACACAGAGGGGAGTTTAGATTGCCCTCTGAGCTGCTGGAGCGGCATGGAGGGCAATCTAAACTCCCCTCTGTCTGGAGATCAGGGGGCGGGGCCACCACCACTGGCCATGTGACCATTTTCACCGAGGGTGATTTAAGGTTAAAAAAACTCCCCCCCTTGTTCCAGCTGACCCAATGTGACGTCATTGTGTGGTCCCGAGTTCCACCACTGAGTTCCACCACCTCGTTTCCCAGAAAAAAAGCCCTGTGTGTGTGTGTGTGTTTATTTATATATATATATATATATATATATATATATATATATATATATATATATATATATAATGCCATAAAGATACTAAAAACCTTAAAATAAAACCACAATGTCTTATATGCACAGTAGCACCGGGCTGCAATCTAAAAGCACTCTAGGAAATTACTAAGCCAAGGACTCCTAGGCCAATTTCGAAAAAAGATGGAGCTGGATGGAAGAGAATTTCATAACCATATCTGTTTGGTAAACACAGAGCAGTAAGAACATCAGAATTCAAAGGGGCCACATGAGCAAATTCGTCCTTTTGTGCCAGACTACACCTTTAATTTTTCATCAGAAAAAACGGGAATTCTATCTGAATTCAGCATACAGTTGAATCGACGATCAAAGACGGTTAACCAACCACCGAATTCTTTGATCACAGACTCATAGAATCGCAGAGTTGGAAGGGACCTCTACGGTCATCTCATGAACAATAGAAAAAAGAGGGCTCTAATGTTTAACACGGAATAAGCAAGACCTTGAAAATGATATATATTTGTCGCGGAGAAAATTGGAACTCAACTTTTAGTTTAGGGTTTTTTCCCTTTCCCCCCTACTTTTCCCATTTTCTAAATTGTATTTTCTTTTTATTATTATTAGTTGCTTGTCTTGTTCGTTATTTCATGTTTATATGTACTGTTGGTGTGGTTTTTTTAGATTGTTGTGTTTTTTTATCTTTTAGGTTTACGGCTTATTGCTTAAATAAAAATGTATAATGTAATAGGGTCATCTAGTCCAACCCTCTGCAAAATGCAGGAAATTCCCAAATACCAGTCCCCCCGCCCCCAGTGACCCTAACTCCATGCCTACATCTTGTCAAATATTCCCTGAAGGCTATTTTGAAGAGGTCATCTTACCTTTTTATTTTATTACGACATCATTGGTTTAGAAGGGGAGGCGTGACGGCTGCTCGCCCTCCGCACAAGTCTTGCAGCTACCAGGAATAAACCTAGCTCCCTAATAAACCACCTTTCACTGTCCATCTACTATAACTGCAGGCGTTTCCAGGAACTGTCCTGCTCCGCACATAACATTTTTAAAATAGTGGCCGTTACGTCATTTTATCTCTGTTTTTAATTTTGTTTTTATTTTGAAACTGTAGACTGAGCCTGATGTTCTAGCATAAAAGCTGAACAGAACATTTCAACAAATCATTCATATTGAAAGAAACCTTCCATTACATGGATGAAAATTATAATAACTTCTAAAAAATATAACCTTGTTTCCCAATAAAAGTTAATTAGTTTGTTTTTGTAATTAGCATAAGAATCCAGTCTGTTGATAATTAAAATATATCTTTTGGCCATTCTAATAAAGATAATGCTTTAAAAATACTCAACCAATATTTGACCGGTCAACCGACTCAACCTTTTTTTTGATCCGTCAAATGGTGGACCGCAATTCAGCACAAAAATATCAACAGCACCTCAAATGGACATTCAATTAGACATTGCTGATGAATCAACCTCTCTCTCAGCAGGACTTTTAGACTCAAAGATGGCCCAGTAATTTGTGCCAAGGGAGGGAGGGAGGGCTGTCTGGAAGTCTCAGGCCACACCGAGAATCCCTATAGGGCATGATAAGGCTCAGGGAATTCATAAAGCTCTCTCTCCATACATTTCCGCACACGTTGGATAATGCACTTCCAATCCTCTTTATAGATCATTTGGAACAGATTTTTTTGTGTGCAGAACAAAAAATCCACCTCGAATGATTGATAATGTGCATTGAAAGTGCATTATCCTACGTGTGCAGAATCAGCCAACATTAAGTTTCTTGGGGTGATTAGGCAAGTCTTATGAGGTCTACTTTGTACTCTTACTTTATTTATGTCATTTATAGTCCGCCTTTCTCGCTGAGGCTCAAGGTGGATTACACAGTGTGAGATTAGTACAGTTAATGTCAAGAACATTTCCATGAACAATGCCACAGGGTAAATAGATAGAAGTTCACAAAGACAGAGCATTAGCAGGAATCCAATACACAATAATGGTGAAGTCTAAGGTTCCTAATTCATTAGCAGACGGTCTGAGATCCCTTCCCTACAATACAGACTTATATGACCTTAAAACATATCAGTACAGTTCAAGGATTCACTTAAAAGAAAACAAACTCAAGATCTCTGAACAGTTAAGGCATGACTAATTTGCACGAAGTGACACAAAAATACAAGACAATCCTTTACTGGAACTAAGCCTTTGCAAGAAATTTAGCAACTAATTGCATCTGTCCAGGACTTTTTTTCTAGGAAAAGAGGTGTTGGAACTCAGTGGGTTGCCCTCGGAGAAAATGGTCACATGGCTGGTGGCCCCGCCCCCTGATCTCCAGACAGAGGGGAGTTTAGATTGCCCTCCGCGCCGAGCGGCGCGGAGGGCAATCTAAACTCCCCTCTGTCTGGAGATCAGGAGGCGGGGCCACCAGCCATGTGACCATTTTCAAGAGGTTCCGGAACTCTGTTCCACTGCGTTCCAGCTGAAAAAAAGCCCTGCATTTGTCCACCAGAAACTGGCAGAAGGTCCACTAGAAATGGCTAGGTGGCCCATCAGTGGATCACAAACTTCCTTCTCCCCACTTTGCAGTAGAGAAATCAGACCATAAAAGCAATTAATACTCACCACAGGGGCCTTTGTGCTTCACTCGGATTTCCTTCCTGAGAGCACAAGCCATGGCTTCCAGCTCACAGGGGTTGCCGTACGTGAGGTTATTGCTGCCGCAGACAGGATCGTAAACGGTTTGACACACCTGCTGGCATTCACACACCGCTTCCTGGTTCTTTACCACACAGGTGGCCCCAAAGGTGCACTCGACACTCAGGCAGGGGCTGGGAGCACCAAGATCTGTATTGGGAGGGTGGGGTAAGCAGGTGGAGAAAGAAGAGCTATCAGAGTTCTGCCCGACTACAATTCTTAGAACCGAATCAGTAACAGGCAAGCCCCCCTGCCCCGCTTTGCATACCAATCAACTGTACGCATTAAAACACCAGAATATTTTCAGAGCTTCATGGCTGCCGACTCCTGTCATATGCATGAAATATGTGTGTCACACATTGAACTGGTCATACCGCTAGGGATCAGTTGCCCAGAACGGGGTGCAATTGAATTATTTTCCAGAAGGGACATGAGTCAGGCCAAGTCCTGGGGAATTCTGGGACTTTTACAAAAAATAGTTCATGAGAGGAGGCCTCTGGTATCTCTGGTCTCTACCCATACTGGAAGACCTCAAAACAAGCCCAACGCAGCCTGGTTTAGGGCTGGGTCCTTCTGTCAATTCTGGGTGCCACTTTCTACTCTGAAAGCTTTGGTGAAGAGGAAAACACCCATTCCCGACACCAACACATCTTTTTGAAGTGGAACCAGTTGGTTCCAACTTAAGTTGGTTGGCATAATACAAATTCTTCTTATTCAGGAAGCAGACAGTTTAACGAAGATATCCTGGACTTTGCAATCCTAAAACACTGACATTTAGGGGGGGGGGACAATTCCCCATTATCTTTTGCTTAAAGTTGGTGGGAATGGGCAGGAAAAAAGGAGCAGTTCCCACCCGACCCCTTTTGGTGAAAAGATACGTAAGACATCAATATTGAATGTTTTCAGGCTAAGTTTTCAGTATCTCCTTTCTGACTTCTATTTAGTACAGCTGACTCTTGACAGCTCATACCCTGGAAATCTAGCAAGAGTCCAGCAGCACCTATAAGACAAACAAAATTTGTGGTAGGGTGTGATGTTTTGTGAGTCACAGCTCACTTCTTCAGATACCCTCTCGGAAGAAATGAGCTGTGGCTCATGAAAGCTCCTACCCTACCACAAATTTTGTTAGTCTTACAGGTGCTACAGAACTCTTGCTCCTTTCTGCGGCTACAGACAGACTAACATGGCTACCCATCTTGATCGATCTCTCTGGGAATCTAGTTGGTCTTTAAGGTGCTACCAGACCTGAACCTTGCCAAAAAAGCAGCAGCAGCCCAGAGCAGCATGTGTTTTGCCCTTCCACATTTCATCCTCACAACAACCTTATCAATGATAGATGCAGAGGAGGAGCCGTGTGAGTCTGTAGTAGCAAAATCAAAAAGAGTCCAGTAGCACCTTTAAGACTAACCAACTTTATTGTAGCATAAGCTTTCGAGAATCACAGTTCTCTTCGTCAGATGCATGGAGGGCAAGAAGAAACTGGTCAGATATATATCGGTGGAGAGGGGAGGGAGGAGTAGATGCAAACAGTAGCTTCTGATATGGAGATCAGTTTGCTTCTGTTAAGGAAGTCAGCTACTTCTGACAATGAGATAACCATTCATAGTCTCTATTCAATCCCAGCCTGACTGAGTCAAATTTACATATGAATTCCAATTCAGCAGCTTCCCATTGGATTTTGTTTTTGAAAGGTTTCTGTTGAACTACAGTGACTTTTAAGTCCTTGATGGAATGTCCTGGTAGATGAGCCCTGACTCTAAATGTAGGACCTTGAACGCTCACAGGAAGCTGCGATCGGACACTTGGTCGCTCACAGTCAGTATGGCAACGGCTCCCAGGTAGTAAATGTTGTTCACATCACCCACTGCCTGGCCCTTTTAACTGGAGATGCCAAAGACTGAACCCGGGACCTTCCACTTGCAAAGCGGAGCCCTTCACTTTTTGCCATGTCCTCTTCTTGTCCCCAGCATGCACCAGTCTCAGCTCCTGTTACAGTGCTTACGAATTTGGGGCTCTTGGGTTCACGCCCTCTCCACTTCCAAGGGTTTACGACAGGCCCACGGGTGAACGATTCCAAGTGTACAGCTAGGGAAACTGAGGTTCAACAATGACCTCCTTCAGAGGGCCTTTGAAAATTTCAAAGTGCAATCTAAAAATGGGCTACAAATTATTTCCTGGCACAGTTGCTTAGGGTGATAACTTTCTGAAGCAGAAATCCTCCTGACCATACAAAATGTTCACCTGGTTCATAACAACAACATAATAACATTTGATTTATATACCGCCCTTCAGGACAACTTAACACCCACTCAGAGCGGTTTACAAAGTATGTTATTATTATCCTCACAATAATCATCCTGTGACAGTGAGAGAGCTCTGAAAGAGCTGTGACTGACCCACGATCACCCAGCTGGCTTTGAGCAGAGGAGTGGGGAATCAAACCTGCCTCTTCAGATTAGATTCCTGCCGCTCTTAACCACTATACCAAACCGGCGCTCTCAATCCTGATAGGGGAGAGGCCACATTCTGTCTGTGCTTTCTTGAACTAGACAGCTGATTTGAGGGTGGGGGGAGGTTATCAGAGCAGAATCCTTTATTCGTTTTAGCATTCACCATTCCCCCCGGCCCTTTGTCTTCCACCAGAGATAAAGGGTGTCCGCAGGGTACTAGGGCAGAGGCAATGCATACAAAACGTCCCACAAGGTTCTACAAAGAACCTTCCTATAGGGCCAAGCAGAGGTTGCGATGATGGCAGGGTAAAGAGAGGATGTTTTTACCAGCAGAATTGTTTCGATTTCACCTCCCCCGTGCCTTCTAAGTATCTATTTGCCTGAGGCTTTTTTCCCCGCATGGAAAGTGAATTCAGTCTAAAATAAAAACCCACAACCCTTCATGTTGGTAACTCCTGGGCGGTCTTCACGCAAGCAAGAACTAAAACAAGGACCCCGCATGAAATGTTGCCACAGAAGGGTCTGTTCCCAGGGGTTCCGGGCCAGCTTTGCCGTTAGTTAGCGTGAGGTGATCTGTCACAGGGGGGCTACCCATTAACAGGCAGCAAAACATCAGTTTATAATGTTTTGCCACCACAGAGAGAGGGGATGCCATCTAGAGCCTCTGCCTTTGGCACCAAAATGTCTCAGGTCATCTCTGAGGGAGTTTCTGCCTTGCATAGAGAAAAAGGCCACCTTTGGGGCCTCTGCAGAGAGACGTCTGGGATCCTCGCCACAACGTGCTACAAGATGCGTGCTCCTCATGCTCTATAAACACTCGCCCATCTGCCCAAATGTTTCTCCTGCCCTACTTTCAGTCCTGCCCTTGCCAATTCTACACCTCCCCGGGGTGCGTGTGGGTGTGTGTCTCCATGTTTTGTGCTTCCCCTGAGGACTAATTAGGAATTGGTTATGCCTCCTGGCTTCCTTGAGAGGAGGCCCAAGGGCAGCTTGTCTCCTCAGCCCGATCTGCTCCCTAATGGGGCTCCTTAATCAACGTCCCCTGGGCAGGTACCGCCTACCGCCCCCAGAGATAGCTATTGTCACGCCTGAGAAATATACCTCCCATTTCGGACCAGGAGGGGTCCCAGGGACATAATGCTAACAGTTTCATCCCTCCCATTCCTTTGGAGAGCCTCAAAGAAAAGTCTGCTGGCAGATTCCAATGGCTTCAAAACAGTCAGAGAGAAGCAGTAATGGTGGCCACTAGAGATGGGCACGAACCGGGGAAACGGTGGTTTGTGGTGGTTCGTGGATTGTCGTTTTTCACGAACCACGAACTTCACAAACTTGCCCTGGTTTGTGAACCGGTTTGTTTGGTTCATTTCTACATCACTTCTGGGGGCCATTCTACTGTCTCCAGAAGTCCGCCCTGGTTGCCTATGGAATTGATTGATCAGCTCCAGGCTGTCTGCAGTGACGAACCGAAAAATGAACCAAACAAACCACCCTAAAGTTCGTAGCGGTTTGTCAGAAATGAGCTCCGACAAACCACAGGTTTGCAAACTGAAAGAAAGGCCCAGTTTGTCACGACCTTTGGTTCGTATTTCAGTTCGTGCCCATCTCTAGTGGCAATCCTTCTCCCACCAATGGGCCCATGTTAACACAGCAAACATCTATCAACTTGCACGTTTCATTCTTCAAATAAAGGCCAAGTCAGAGATTCCCCCCGCCCTTTCCTGAAGTGCATTAAAAACATATACTGTGCCAAGGCAATCCAAATCCTTTGCCAAGAAATGCTAAACCCTCTGACCAGTACAAATTATGCTAATTAAGCAACTGTGTACATATTTGCTTCATTTAAACAACCTTTTTGTCTGCTAGACATGCAGAGTGGGAAGCAGCAGCAAAGCAGTCCAGGTTGCCTCCCCCGGCTGCTGGAAATCCTGCTGAGCCTCATAGGGTTGCCAACTCTGGGTTGAAAAATTTCTGGACATTTGGGGGCGGATTCTGGGGAAGTCCAGGTTTGGGAAGGGGACGGATCTCAGCAGAGTATAATGCCACAGAGGCCACCATCCAAAGCAGCTGTTTCTCTGAACTATGAAGATCAGTCATAGATCCAGAAGATATCCAGGCATTACCTGGAGACTGGCAACCTAATCTCACCATCCCCAAGACATTTCATCAAGGGTTGCCTGCACCATTCATGAGGACTAGAAATGCCTTTAAAAAATAAAACACACCAAAACAAAATCAATGCAGAATTCTGCTTGCACAGAACTGCGGCTAGGCGCGCTGTACCCACAGCCTCAGAGACACACATTAGTGTTTTTTCCTGCCCCCTAAAGGCACCCATCAAGGTCACCCTATGGTGTGTAGGAGGCAGGCAGGCACATATTCCAAGCAGTTTTTCTTGCTTAAGAAAGGAGTTTTACTGCATCCATAATCTTCATGCAACCGGGACACAGGCAGGGGGAGTGACAGCTGCTGCTCTTCTGCCAAAGACTATAAGCTGGTTCTGCACAGATTCAGGCCACCGACAGGCCAAGAGGGGGAAACTAAAGGCAGGACTGAGGCGAGCTGGGGCAGTGGTGGACGAATCACAGCTCCAATGGGCAAAAGCATTCCAAGGGGACGAAACAGCAGCAGGGAAAGAGAAAAAGAAAGAAAGGAGGGGAAACCCAACACTGAAGAGGAGACAGACAGACAGGAAGTGGGGCCACGATGCAGAGAGAAAAAGGTGGAATAAGATGTGACATGGTGCTTAGGCCCAGGTTCACTGAAGCGATAAAACCACATCTGGACTGTATTCGGCGACTGATGGAGAAGTTGGAATGGCCCAGGACAGGGGTGGCCAAACTGCGGCTCGGGAGCCACATGTGGCTCTTCTAGACATATTGTAAGGTTCCCAGAGGTCTCCGAGTATCACCGTGGCCATACATTTTAGTTTACTTAATTTCTCTCACTTCCCTCCCTTTCCTTCTTTCTTTTCATGTCTTTCCCTCCCTCCCTTTCCTTCTTTCTTTCCAGGTCTTTCCCTCCCTTTTCCTTTTTTCCTTCCTTCCTTCTTTCTTTCCATGTTGGGGTTGCCAGGTCTGACTCAGAAAATACCTGGGGAGTTTGGGGGTGAAGCCTAGCAAGGATGTGACATCACTTTTGTGATGTCACTTCCAAGTCAAAGGTCAGGTTATGGCATTTCCCAAGCTCCACCCCTTCCGATGATGTCACTTCCAGCACACTGCACCAACCCCCCTTCCTGTGATGTCACTTTCAGGACACTCCCCCAAACCTGCCCCTTCATCTGAAGTCACTTCAATGCTTCATGTCTTGCGGCTCTCAAACATCCGACGTTTATTCTATGTGGCTCTTACATTAAGCAAGTTTGGCCACCCCTGGCCCATGAGAAAGCCACAATGAGTTGACTGGCCCCTGCTGCAGTGCAGGAAGAGCTACTGAGGATTGGCCCAGCTTGTTCCATGTTACCAGCTGCCTTCTAGGGGAGTGGCCCACCAGGAACTGTCCCTGTTAGTTTAAGTGGCCAATCCACCCCGACAAACTGTACTATTTCATATGGGGGTTCAGGTAGCGGAATGCTCTTCCATACCCAAAAAGAATCCCCTCCACATAGATAACTAGCATGTTCTAGCCTAGCGTCCTCCTGACAAGCTAGTTTTCTAAATGCAGGAATCTTCAGAGTGTGTTGCATATTGCATAAATGGCATCCGCTCCCACCTGCAGTGCAATGTGGTACAGAACAGATGCATGTTGATCACTGCAATGAGAACTGGGCCTGAGAGTCAGTCCACAAGCACGCACGCACACGCACACAGCACGACAAAGCCACGTGGGAATCCAAATGTTTTTGATATTGGAGGGGTAATCACCTTAAAACGGCTGCAGACGAGATACATTTTTCAGAAATTCTGAAACCATGAAAAGAAAATTTTCCCGAATTACTTCTGAGATGCATCTTCTTAATCTTTCCACCATTATTGTTGTAAATATCTTATGATCCACATTTAGTAAGGAGATAGGTCTGTATGATTGTGCTATCAGTGGGTCATTTCCCTCTTTATGTATTAAGGTTGTGTTTGCTTCTTGCCACGTCTGTGGTAAGATCTTCCCATCTTTTATCTCCTTCATCACTTTTTGCAGGAGTGTAACTAATACAAGATCTACGAATATGCAGCAATGGCCAAATTAAATTCTTATGTACACAATAGACCAACAATGAATTTTGGGGAAAATGGAAAGATTTCTTTGATTACTTAGGTTAAAAATAAGATAAAATGGGGTAGTTTGACACAAGATAAACAGATAAAACACAGGAGAAATGATTAATTTAAAAGTGTTGATATTAAAGGCTGGGTATAAGAAAATAAGGAGAGGGAAAGAGAGCTATTATATAATTTAGTTGTACTGTTATATTTTCTGAATGTATCTTTCTATGAGCTTAATCCAATTTTAAATGTAGTGCTTGTATATGTTTCTATGCACTTTCTGTTGTTATATCTTTTCTTTTTAAATAAAATCTTTTAAAAAAATTAAAAGAAAAATTTACCCATTTTTGGTAGGGCGACAGAGATGAGGACAGAAATTGAGAAAGTAAACACAACAATTACTTATTTTACTATGTAAGATGCGCTATTTGGAATATTTATGGAATTTTAAAATGTAATTGCCTTCATTTTCTACAAGCAAGGTTGCAAATATTTCCAGAACTTGAGAGGGAGCTGTGAATGGCTGTACCCTGGGCTACCCTTTGCACATATATCTTAATTTTTGCCATTTGAGAGGCAGGAGAAGGGAAAAAAATGAAAATGAGAAAAATTTTGTAGTAAATAAAGTGTATTAATTGAACAGAAACCATTTCATATAGTCACAAAAAGACTACCTGCATATTTTGGTATCAGGAAAAACATGTCACTGAAAACAATGAAGACTTTAATAATGTATTATTATCAAACACACTGCAGCATATTAATTGTTGCCAATATTTTTCACACTTACACATGTAACATATCCTTGCAGATAGATATGTATTTAATATCATAATAACATTTTTCTGCATAAAAATAGAGTATATGTGAGGTATACATCTAAAGTATACAATGGAATTACCACTGTCTAATGCTGCAGGTTGTCAAAACTGCAATGTTTTGAATTGCTTTTACTATTGTGAAGGGGTAATTAGCTGACAGCATGAGATGTGATCTGGGCAATCCCCCGTCCAAATCTCACAACTCATTTGGTGGCTTCTGGCAAGAATCAGCACCCCCCCCCCCCCCAACAATAATAAGAATTAGAGATGGACACGAACCGGGAAACTGGCGGTCCATGGTTCGTCGTGTTTCATGAACCTGCATGAAATTGCCTGGTTCACGAACTGGTTTGTTTGGTTCATGAATACGTCACTTCTGGAGCAGCAGCAGGTCTGCAGAAAGCCTATCCTCCCATTGCCTACGAAACTGATTGATTGGCGGCAGGCTGTCTGCAGTGACGAACTGAAAAACAAACCATGCCCTCCCACGAACTACTGGTTCGTGAACCAAAAAAACCAAAACGGTCCAGTTTGTGACAAACTTTGGTTCATATTTCGGTTCTTGCCCACTTCTAATAAGAATACTGGTCTATCATGCAGAGCTCTTGTGTAGGTTATTGTGATGTGTGTGAAGTGCTTGGAACATCAAATACTAAATGCTAAGTATTATTATTTTGGAATGCATTGTTTGCTTGTGCACATACGCATCTCAAGGCATGGCACACCAGCACACTGCTTCCCTTCGTGCACCCGCCATAAGCACCTAAACCATAAATGCTGCAATCCACACCTCTGTAAAAAGTTAGTGGGGGAGTTGTTTGCCCCATCACGGTAGCACATGTAGCTCATCAATACTTATGTAGCCCCCAAGAGGGCAAATAGTGCCCCCCTCCGGCTACTTCAGGTTGGGGAAATGGTGCAGAGGGGAGGTCAAACTCCCTCTCTACATGCCACAGCCAAAATCCAACTTGCTCCCACACATGCCTGGGAAACACAGAACTTCAGAACACCATTTCACCAGATCTAGGAACATTCCTGGGTAAAATATAACACGTAGTTAGGTCTCGAGAATGAGCGGCCCAACTTTGAACTGAACTTTGTGGTAATATAATCCTGGGTCTCATAATTAAAATCACTACATTCCTCCCTGTGGCAGTGTTACTCATTCACACACACGAACACACACACAGAGATGTATAAAGCAAATGATATGAACAGAGGGGTAAAAAGCATGACAGTTCCAAGAAGCCAAGCAAGGGAATATATTAAAGATCAACCAGGAGCAGCCCAAATTGACTCATTTAGCAGGGAAAAGGTGAGCGTATGGTGCTTGCTGGGAAGAAGGGCAACAGTCCAGGTGTGAGGGAGAGCTTGCAGAAAATAGCAAATGCTTGCACCCAAATTTCTCCGTGCACTTCTCATCTTGGGCCGGGGGGAGATGCAACCCACAGCCAAGCATCTGCAAAGCTCAATAATGTTCATTCCAGGAGAGGGAACTTTTACATCTCAACTGGGTCTGGGAAAAAGAGAGGAAGAAGAGGATGGATCATCCTGGACAGAGCTAAGGGAGAAGGAGAGAAAGCCGACCTCGGAGCAGAGACGTCTCGGCGGGGTGCGGCGGAGCGCCGCGCGAATGTGCTTCCCTTCTCCAAACGGGCAATGCTGGAAGACACAAGACACACAACGGAAAGAGAGAAAAGAAGAGAGAGAAAGGAGAGAAAGAAAGGAAGAAGACAGACATAGCGATGGGCGCCCTTCCCTCCTCCCCACCAGACATACTCCACATCACCTCATTCCAATTTAGAGTCAGCACCAAAAACATCTATTGGACAAATCAGGAGAAAAGTGAAATGGCTACAAGGAAGGACTAGAAGCGTTCTCCATCTCAGTGATTAATTACAGGTTGGGACCAACTTTGATCAAAGAGGGCAAATTTTTAAATCGGCAGGCCTGACGTTCAGGACTGTGCTTAAATCTCAAGGTTGCTTTGGTTTCTGTTGTGTCTACGTAGCAAGGAATGGAAAAGAAGCTCTTAACATTCTTTCACAAGATCAGTGACAGCTATTTTATTTGTTTGCTTAATAAATGGGAAGTTCCTCTCGCTCCTTATCACATCTCAAAAAGGCACCTATATCTAGCGGATTCTTTCCCCCCCGCCCCAAGCATTCTATTGTGGTTTTTAAATAATATTTTTTTTTACTGTTATTGTCATTTTGATAACAGAAGCTGCCATGAGAACAGCCCATGAAGGGGGAAGAGCATAAATATTGCAACCAAATAAATAAAATATGCCCATCCATTAAATCTAATTGCTTCAATGAATCGGTTCACTGTTGCAAAGGCAGATCCATTAGGGAGCCTTTCATTGGTTGCTAGCCTTAAATTCTGGGCCTTTTTCTCTCACCTGATGGTTCGAAAAAATCAAACGACCAATTTCAAATTGTTTAAATAATCCTTCCCTTCCTCTAAGGAACCCAGGGATTTGTAGTTCTATGATGATGGGCTGGGACCCTTTATACAGTGTCAAACTATGTTACCCAGGATCCTGTGGGGCAGTCATAACTAGAGATGGGCATATGAACTGGGAAAATGGCAGTTCGTTGTGGTTTTTGGTTCGCCATGTTTCACGAACCATGAACCACAAACCGGTTTGTTTGGTTTGTGAATACGTCACTTCTGGGGCAGCAGAAGGTCTGCAGAAAGCCCATCTCCCTTGTTGCCTAGGAAACTGATTGATTGGTGCCAGGCTGCCTGCAGTGATGAACAGAAAAACGAACCAAATGAACTGGCCTAAAAATCATTGCGGTTTGTCAGAAATGCCCTCCGACGAACCGCTGGTTCACGAACCAAAAAAACCCGGTGTGTGACAAACTTTGGTTCGTATTTCGGTTCATGCCCATCTCTAGTCATAACGGTTAAACTCATATAAATGGAGTAGAGAGAAGAAAAAGGAGCCAAGGAAATGGCAGTTCAGCCCGGAGACCATCTGCACGCAGAACTAGCACTACAGTTGAGCTACGACCCCTCTGAATGGATCTTATGAATCTATGAAACTGCCCCATATCAAACTAGATCACTGGTCCATTGGGTTGAGTAACATTTACTCTGATGGGCAGTGGCTTTCCAGGGTCTCAGCGGAGAAAGGTCTTTCCCCCAAACCGGCTAACCACGAATCTTTAACTGGAGATGCAAACTAAGCATGTGCTTTGACTCTGAACTTAAGCCCTCTCCTCACGAGCCACCGCAAAAGAGTGTCATCGTCCACTGCAATTGAACCATTGACCAGGGAGCAAATGCCTCACCACACCCTGAAGTTAGGTGGCAATAACCGGAAGGAGGGGGGCTTTTGCTCGCCGTGACAGAGCAGATACCTTCCCTGCAGGTGCCACCGTCAAAGACCAGCCTTAAAACTGCCAGGGCAGCCTCAGAGGAATCTTTGAAGTTCTGGCTAGCAAAGGCTCCCAGATACAGAGGGGGGAGAGAATTAAATGAGACCTCCCCCCCCCCCCGTTCTCTTCTAAGCGCTTTTCAAACAAACCCAGAACATTCACCGGCTGAGCGCAAAGCCCTGGAGATCAGCAGAGGAAGAAAAAGCAAAATGGGGCGACCTGGGACAGAAATGCAGAGCAGCCTGACTTGAAAATTTAAGCAAGGTTAGAGCAGGGGCAGCTGCAGAAATGCCCTAGAGCAGTTCTTGTCCTGGATCTAGCAAGGAACAGCAAAGTCAGGCCCTCTCCCTGCCCAGATGGGCCCCAAACCTGCTCCGCCAGGCACAGATAAAAGTCCGGAGCAACCCTTGAAGCCACTCCAGTGCTGCACGATGAGCCTCGGCTTTGAGCTCTAAGCTTCAGAGGGAACACAGTCCCGTTGGCCTGGGGTTGGCTCTGCCTAGCGTGCTTTCAAAATTAATCTGCAGCTTTGCCAACAAGATCGTGACTCCTTCATCGCAGGGGGAGGCGTTCTCACCTGCCACAGCTGGGAGGTCCAAAAATGCAGGAGATAAAGATTAACTTTAAATATTGTGCGAGGTTGTGTTGTTGTTGTTTTTAACTTCTAATGGGATATATACAGTCTGTTGCATTTTCAGACGGACAGAGCCACTGTGGGATCCTGGCGAAGTTTGAAGAGGCAAATCCCTGCTCAAAGTTACCTTGGCGCAGCTATCCTCTCACACTAATCCCCTTTACACAGATACAGGGCGGTGGGTAACCTCTGCTTAAAAGACACACTAAACTCCATACTAAAACGATGGATTCTGTAAACTGGAAATACTGAGCAAGTTTACCTAATGATGTGTATTTTGCAACATTTGCTCTATGGTTTTTAAAAAAGCATTTTTGACTAAAGAATTCTACTTCGGCTGGTCAGAGCCAAGGAGCCAGCCAAGGGGCTTAAATCACAGGACTTTTTCCCCCAGCTACTGTCTGGTTTCTACCATTTCTGCAGACATTGCCCCCATTAGGTACAAAACGTTTCTTGGCAGGTGTAAGAGCTAGAACCTTGCTTTTAAAAAAAATAAAATAAAAATAGAAACTGAGCATCTCAAGAAGCCAAATTGACCAGCCAGTTCCACATTCTGTATCCCACCTTCCTTCCATATTCCAGTGGCAGTGCAGTTTACAACCATACCCCTGGGCGTGTTTCATTTATTACTTTAACTTTAGGGCAGATTTAAATAGCTTTATGGCCTGTTTATAGCCAGTAGTGAATTTCTAAAAGTTGCCAAGGTCAAACTCTGTTTGCAGACTCTTTGCCTTGGCCCTTAATTCCACCTGCAGCCACCTGCTCCAGCTAAATAAAAAAGAAATGCACTCGGCACACGGTCAAGGGAGCAACGCTTTGTTATTAATTTCCTTTATTTCAGGGCTGAGCCAGGATTAAAAACAAAGAAACGGGCTCTGAGGCTGACAGATGTACGTTTTCTTTAAGGAAATAAATACCTGCTTCATTTTCATTGTTCTGTTCCCCAGAATTGAGACAGACAAGAAAAACAACATCCAACAGAAAGATGCCCCATTGGCAACTGGGTACCTACAGACCATGCCTGTAAACTGAGAAAGGCTTGTAGGAAAGAAGGGGAAAGGGGAAAGGACGAGGGATGGAGGAGAGAGGGTATTCGCATTACCCCGACAAGGAACTTGTGAAGGGGGAGTGGTATAAAAGTAGAGCAATGAGGGCTACTTCTGAGATGCACAACCAAGCATCCAACAGTGAGAAGACAAATGGATGGATGGATGGAAGGATGGATGGGAGCCACGGACTGAACACTCTGGACTTTATTATTCAAATATTTGCCATCACAAGCGAGGGGTGGAGGGAGAGAGGACAAAAATGCAAAAGCAAGACAACATCAGTAACAGGAAGGGAGAAGGATCCAGGCCAAGAACTGAAAAGGAAGAGCCAATTAGACCTGCCCTTGGCAGCCTAAGAACTCGGTGAGCGTGACTTACCTGTGGGATGGGGCGCACAGGGTCTCTTCCCATTGTAACAAACCAGAATTGGGAAAAGCCTTGGGCAGTCTGAAGATGGCATTGGGGATGGGAGGGTTGTTTTCACTTTGCAAATCAGCAGTGATTGGAAAGGGGAGAGGGAACCATCCTGAGCACGTTGCTTACCACAAGGGCCCTCGTGCTTGACTGGGATGGCGGTTCTCTGCTGGCATTCAGCCTTCTGGCGCTCGCAATCGTTGTTGTAAGTCCTGCTGTCCCTGCCGCAAAGAGGCCGGTAGGAGCCGTCGCAGGCGATACGCTCGCAAGTGCAGCGGGCGGACCCCCGGCGGTTGAGGCACACCCCATTAAAGCGGCATTCGTCCCTGCATTTGTCTAGAGAGAGCCAAGAAGGAAAGAGTCAAAAGTTACGTTGTGGTCGGCAATAGCACAGACCGTCAATAGCTACTGGGGCAAAGCAGAAAGGAAAGGTGCTCAGAGGTTGATCTTGAAGCAGAGGGGTCCTCTCCCTCATTGGCTAGAAAGGAGGAAATCCTGGGGCCAGGAAGGAAAGTAAAATTAAAGAACGTTCCTTGTTTATAAAAGGGATAAAAATGAACTCTTTGCAAGTATCTTTCCTGGGGTCAGTGTGAGCTGAACAGGAAACAGGCATCCAATCCAGCCATCACGAGCATTCCCCAAACATGGCAGAGAATGTGCAGTTATTTGGAAGGTAAACAGGAAAATATGTATGTTGTCAGGTAAATACCTAGTTGATAGCTGGATGCTCTCAGTCCTGCTCCGCAATATCTGATGGATGCGCCCATTAATTCCTGTTCTCCTTTCAACCCACAATGGCCCCAGGCATATACGTGAATTCCACTTTGTCTCCAATGGACGAACTCAGCATTGCAGCAACCCTACAAACGGTCTTCTCCTACGAGACCACTCCCCCGTCGTCCACCCTGACCTCATTTCAATGGTAAACGGGGCTACTTTTGACCCCAACCTTACCCATGCTCCTTGCCCTTCTCCAAAACTACGCATCAATTGTAGCCATTCTTCACTTTCTTCCACGGAAACAAAATGTTTCTATTCATTTTTTTTCTTTTGCTTTGGCATTTTTTATTTTTATTGTGGAAAAGTTAAAAGATAGAGCAAAAGGAAGAAAGTAAGATATTACCATGACACTACAAAGAGCCAGCAGTGGCCTATGCATCAACCTAAGACAAAGTAAAAACAACCAAAAAGCATCATTAGCATATTGTTAATCCACTACAGTTTTTTTCCCTACAACACTTCCTCCTTTAGTGTCAATCAGCTTGTGGTTTAATCAGGGCCAGCGCCACCACTGAGGCGGTGAGGCGGGCGCTGTGGGCGCCGGATTGCCAGAGGGGGCACTGGGGGTGGAGGGGTGTGCCACAGAGCTGGCGTGGCTGGCCCGCAGCTGCTGCAGCTGGCCAGCCCCGTGCCACCGCTGCCGCCACCGCTGCTGCCACATGCCCCCAGCCGGGAGCAGCAGCCGCAGGCCAGGCACGGCAGGAAGCAGGGGCAGCGTGCAGAGGCGGGCAGCAGGGGCAGCCTCCGCGCACCGTCCCAGCCACCCGCCGGCCAATGGGGCCGGCTTTGCTTCGTGACGATGTCATCATGTGTTGACGTCACGCAGCCTGGGGGCGTGCGTGCACACTGTGTGTGCGCACACATGGGGGTGGCCACAGGCTCCAGAAACCCTGGCGCCGGCAGCGGGTTTAATTAATATCTTTTTTCGGTATCTCATCTTCTTAGTAACCCAAATCCTTATTCTTAAAAAACAAAACCACAAATCATTAATTCATTTTTCTTCGTCTCTCACAGAAAGTCCATAAAGGGTTTCCCAATAGCCATGAATATAGACAATGTTTTGTCTCTAATTGAAGCTGTGAGTTTGGCCATCTCAGCTAAGTCTTTCCAGTCCAATCTTCAAGTGAAGGCAGATCCTTACACTTCCATTTTTGAGCATATAAAAGCCGTGCTGCTGTTACCATAGATAGAATTAAAATACTATACTCTTTTTTCAATTTTTTATCCATAATTTCCAACAAATAAAACTCTTGGTTTTAACTGTAAATTTACCTTTAGAATTCTCTGCATTAACATATGTATTTGTAACCAAATTTTTTTCACTTTGTTACAAGTCCACCAAAGATGGTAAAATGTTCCTTCATGCTGTTCACATTTCCAACATTTATTTGAGACACCTTTAGCTATTTTTCCATTCATTTCTGAAGGAGAACTGAAATGCATCACGTCGTACAGCAACCTCAGACGGGGGCTTCTTCCTAGGTGCCTAGCACATACTTCATTTTAAGACTCACTGCAACAGCTCAAGTTCAAGCACACATACCTTGAAACTGACACTGTCCAGACCGCACTTTCTGAATCACGATTCCCCGAACAGCGCCGGACCTCATCATGACGCACTCGTTCTCATAGGTGACTCCATCGTCGCCACACACCGGATCCCGCTTCAGGGGGCAGCTTTCTGGCCGGGGCAGGAGCTCCGCACGTCGGGTGCGGGGATTGACCCGGCAAACTCGGTTCATGTCATTATGGGTGCTCCGGCAAGGGTCTGCAAAGAGAAGGTGAGGGAAAAGATGGCCACTTAGAAAGCGGCCACGTTCTGAGACGTCTAGGTGTCTGCTCCAGCTGGCAGCAGCTATCCAAGGCTCTCAAACATCTTTCCTGGTCTGGCTATCCAAGATCCCCTTTTCAACTGGAAACACCAGAGGCAGAATGTGGGTCCTTCTCCAAACAAAGCACATGCTCTGCCCATAAGCTTGGGCGTCAACCATCTAGTTTGCAATATAAAAACTGGCTGTGATGCAGATGCTATAAGGCAAGACTGAGTAACCAAGGCGATGTCGGCCCACTGTAAAACCACTGGCCAGTTTGCAGGGGAACCAACTAGGGCTGGCTAGTTGCTAGTATTCTTGTAGAGAATGCTGGACTAAGCAGATCTTGGTGTGATCTCATGAGGTCCTTTTAATATTCTTAAGCAATACTCAGAATCTCTTAAAACAGGTTAGTTGTGCCTCAACTGTTAAGAGGCCCCATGTGTGCAGTTTTCGATGTTTTAAATTTATCATACAACAATAAACAACTGGAATTTTTTTGTTAAAAAAAAAGAAGAAGCCGATCACGCAAGACTGAAGTCAACTAACCCTTGGTACAAGGGGGACAGCAGACAGAGGGCGAAGATCCATCAGTGTCTATTCGCTGTTATAAGACTAATAAAATTTGTGGTAGGATATCAGCTTTGGTGAGTCACCACTCACTTCTTCACATACGGGCCGTTTCCACACAGCTTACCTTTGCTCGGAACGACCCGATCTTCCGCGATTTTTGAGCGATGTTCCGGGTCGTTCCGAGCAAAGGTAAGCCGTGTGGAAACGGCCACGGTATCTGAAGAAGTGAACAGTGACTCACGAAAGCTCATACCCTACCACAAATTTTGTTAGTCTTACAGGTGCTACTGGACTCTTGCTCTTTTCCACTGCTACAGAGAGAACTACCCCTCTTGATCTTATTCACTCTTACTATACCTTGGAATACAGCTTGCTAGAAGGCAACAATAAAGGGAACCTTTCGCATCAATATCCACCTTTATGGGCCTTTCAGAGGCAACTGTGAAAGACAGAAATGCTGGACTAGATGGCCCTTTGGTCTAATCCAGCATAGTTCTTTGTATATCCTTAGAGGTTTTCCCTTCTCAGACAAGGAAGTACATTAGATGGACATAGTGAATGAAAAGAACTTAAAAATATACTCTCCCCTCCCAGATCATATGTCTGCCACCTCCCTCCATACTAGGGTTGTTATTTTGAGGACCCTGCCCTGGTCTACACCCAGAAAGAGTAACTATGCTGTGACCAACTTACTAACCACACTTTTTAAAAATGTACATATTCATTGAAAATATTCTTTCAATTGTGAACTTATTCCACATACAAAATATGTCAATTAGATGAGCTCCAAACGCATATCATCAATAAGAAACAAATACAAAAGACAGATTTCTATAGGCAAACTGTCTAACATCAAAGGAAGGCACTAAAACATACCACATATGTCTGAAACGGTAGACGAAGCAATACCGAGATCACATAACCGCAGAGTATGCATTCACAATCTATAAAGTGCCTGTGCCAATTCAAAAAGTGACTGTGCCTTCTGATACTCATATAAGTATAAATATACAGGATATTAATACAATCGCATATATGACAACCATAAATCATGAAACAATCAATTTATCAAAAGTCATTGTCCATCAAGGATATTTTCTTCATGCTGTAAGCAGCAAGCTTCCATGGCAGAGTGGGGATTCAAACTTGGGTCTCCCGGAGCCTAATCCGAAACTCTAACCACTACACCACACCACCCTGTGTCTTCCTCGCCTCCCCCTGCAAACAGTTATCTGCAAGTCACCTTGTTTCGCTAGAGAAAGCCAGCTCCCTACTAGATGTGGCAACCTTGAAACTCTTTATGTTATTTACTTATACCAAGACAAACCAGCGAGAGGCAGGTCAAGTATCCTTGATTTGGGCCCAGAGTTTGGTACGGATTCATTAGAAATTCAAGCCTTCTAGGTGGTAGGGAAATACCCCACCCCGAAACACAAATATCTGCACAAGGGCAATGTGCGCACAGAGCTGTAACAGAAAGCACCAGAGCACAGGTATGGAGCAGCAGGCCTCCGGTCTCCCGCCTGTCTAATCTGGGTTTATCCGGATCACCTTCCATTCACCGCTTGGGTGCTCTTATCAGAATGCTAAATACACTAGTCTGCTTGTTGGCTAATCCCCTTCTCTCTTCTCTCCACCGGGGTGTTCTTCGTGCCCGGCTGATAATACCTGAGAAGGGCCAGCTCGGTTCCCTTCCATTAACAGCAGAAACGTGAATACATTGAAAAAGTGCGCACATGGCCCTTTTTATCTTGAAATACTTACATTACAATTCGACCACTCCCAAAGGGGGGGGGATAAGGGGCAAAGGATTAACAAATCTCCATGGAGACTGGAAGAATTGTGTGTGCAGGGAATCAGGGCAGGGGGGACGGCTCCTTAACCTCGTAAACACACAGTAAAGCAGAACCAAACCTGGCTTCTGTAAGTCCTTGGGCACAAAAACTGACAACTGTGCTTTTGAGATCTTCCAAAGTATTATTCCCCAGCCATGCACAACCTCAAAAAATCTGAGATCAGGAGGGAGGCAGCACCTTTTATTAGTTTTTGAAACTAATTGGGAAGATCTACAGAATTGAGGTGGCCCAGAGGCCAAGAAATTGAGGTGATCCAGAAGGTACGTCTCACGTCTGCCAGGACCTTTAGCGAGTCTCATAAGCCTCAGTCCCCACCTCCCCTGCTCAAAAATGTTAGGATAATAATATCAGCCTTCCTTACAGGGGTATTGTAAGCGCTACAGAGATCACCTCAAAAGACTCCTGTTGCTGGTGCATAAAAGGGAAAGGCCCTAACAAGGATAATGGCCAGTGGATCTCTAATAGGGTTGCCAGGTTCCCCTGTCCTCCCAGCAGGAGGTGGGGGTCCCAGCATCCACCTTCTCTGTGGACAGTTGTCATTGCTCCCAGGCCTGCGTGATGATGTCACTTCCGGGAAGAGATGTCACTGCGCGGGCCGCGGCCACCCCCTGGAGCGCTCCTGTGCTCGGGCCCAATTTGGCCCAAATTGGACCAGATTGGGCCCGAGTCAGGGGGCCTGAATCAGTCCCAGCGGGGGACTGGCAACCCTAGTCTCTAACAAATGTGTGACCCCACTCCATTGCTGACACTTCCTGCCACAGGGGCTGTGGCTCAGTGGTAGAGCATCTGTTTGGTATATGAAAGTTCCCAGGTTCGATTCCTGACATCTCCAGTTAAAAAAATCAGATAGTAAGTGATGTGAAAGACCTCCGCCTGAGACCCCGAAGAGTTGCTGCCAGTTGGAGTTGGCAATACTGACCCTGAAGGACCATGGGGGTCTGATTCGGTACAGGGCAGCTTCATGTGTTCACAGGAAAGACAAACATTAGGAATTGCGCTTTTTTCGGTGAGATGTTTCCCTTTTGGTTTTCTGATGTACTTTTCATTTTTCAAGTGTCTCAAAATGGTAACAATGGGAGGGGTGAGTTTTTTTAGATTTTTAGATAGTAAAAGTCTAAAACTGTTTCCTGGAGAATAAATATAGCTGCAAGAGAGTGAAGGAACAATAGTGTAGGGGCTGCGGTAAAGGGGCAGAAAAGGTACCCGAGTGACTAAGGGATGCTCCACAAATTGAAGCAGAAAGCTGGTCTTCACGTTCCAACCGTGTGAACTGCGACTTCCATGCAATGCCCAAAGGCCATTTATGTGTCCTGAAAACCACTGGCAAATTTAGGGCAGATAACCTTGTTTATCCACTGAGCCTCCAGGGTGTGTGTTTACGGTGCATTTCCAGAACCGGAAATGTCCTGTGTACGTTACTGAAGAGACCAGTTCGATGCATGATGTAAAAACGGGGCCCCACTGTAACACAGAAATATAAAGCTGGAACAAACTCCAAGGGTCATCTAGTCCAGCTCCCTGCACAATGCAGGAAATTCACAGCTACCCTCCTCTCCCTCAGTGACCCCTGCTCTATGCCCAAAGGAAGGCAAAAAAGTTCCAGGATCCCTGCCCAGTGTAGCCCAGAGGCACATTCCTTCCTGATCCCAAAGTGGTATTATCCTGGGCACAGGGCTGGTGCCACCGTTGAGGCTGTGAGGCGGGGGCCGCGGGGGCCATGGGGGGCACCAGAGGGGGTGCTGGGGGCGGAGGCATGCGCAGCGCCGCCAACCCTGCAGCGCTGCCACACACCCCCGGGCGGGTGCAGGAGCCGTGGGCCAGGGACAGCAGGCGGCCAGGGCGGCGGGTGGAGCGCGGGCGACCTCCTCGCACCACCCCAGTCACCCGTCGGTGAATGGCCCCGATGTCACTGCGTGATGACATCATCACGTGATGATGTCATTGTGCAGCCCAGGGGCGCCGGGGCTGCCTGGGCATATAGGAAAGGGCCACGAGATCTTACCACTGACTCATCCCTTCATGCGCTCCCTCTCTTGATCTATGACACATTCATATTAAGTCAGAGAAATATCACAGATGTCAGGTGACCATCTAGCCTCTTAAATACCTCCGAGGGAGAGTCCGCCATCTTCCGAGGAAGCCTGTTCTACTGAGGAACCACTCTCACTGTCAGAAAGTTCATCCTAATGTTTAGCCAAAAACTCTTTTTGATTTAATTTCAATCCGTTGGTTCTGATTCAAACTTCCGGGGCAACGGAAAACAACTCCATCCTCTATGGGACAGCCCTTGAACTACTTGAAGAGGGCTATCGTATCACCTCTCAGTCGCCTGCTCTCAATGCTAAATATACCCTGCTCCTGCAACCTTTCCCGGTAAGTCTCTGTCTCCAAACCCCTCACCATCTTTGTTGCCCACAAGGTAGCCTGGTAAGCATGGCGAGGCACCCCAAATCCACCCCTGTAAGGGCACAAGCAATAGATGTGGGGAAGAGCAGCATCTGTTACAGTTCCTGCCTGGTTCCTGCCTCCCCACCACTGCCCTTACCCAGGAACTGAAGCCACAAATGCACCTTCACTACCCATTTCCCAGACATCTTCAAAAACAGAAGAGTAAGTAACCATAGAGTTTCCAGCAATTCCTAGAGCTATCCTCTGTAACTTCCAGGTTTTTACCCAAAGTGGGGTCACAGTGCACACGATGCTGTTGTTTTTTTTTTTAATTCTCCCGTCACCACTTTTCATGGCAGCGGGCTACAGGACCTGGGGGCATGACATTCCCTACCCCAACCAGAAGGCTGACACCCCCCTCCTTTGTCAAAGAGAAACCAAAATGGCAGCTAGCTGCCCCTGGCAACTCACCACAAGGCCCATCAAATTTCTTGAAGATGTTCTCCTGCTTGTCGCAGGCATGCCTGTTGAGGTGGCACTCACTGCGGTAGTCCTTGCCATCACTGCCACACACGGTGTTCTCGGGCACGCCGCTGCACGAGGACGGGCAGATGCACTTGGCTGACTGCCCATCTGTGGAGCGGGCGCAGGTGCTGCCAAAACTGCACGTCACCTCGGCACAGGGGTCCTTTGAACCTGCGGGAAAGGAGAGAGAAATAAGACCCAAGCGCACAGACGGTGAGGAAGCACGCACCTTGCTGAGCCACAGGGCCACAAAACTGCCACAAAACGGCCCCACTTGGCAGCTGCTCATCCACGCTGTGCGGGGGGGGGGGGATCTTGTTACTAACACAATCAACGAAAATTATCCTCGTTTGGCCGGCCGGCCTCTAATGCTGAAACGTATCTGTTTGCTAAATGATACTGACAAGCGTGCGACTTTGCAAGCCGCATCGTCTGCAGCGGCCAAGAGTCGTTCCTGCATCCTGAGTAATGAACGGAGAGCTTGCAGAGACAACGGGGAGAGCGGATCTGACAGTTTATATGTGATTTTGATACACTGCACTATATTTTGAGAGCTTTGCTGGATGGCCATGATATACCGCAAAGCATTTTTTTCCTGAACAGGATTTGATTGATATGGTTTACAACCATCTAGGAACAACAGCAAAACGTAAAAACGCTAATCGCGCACAGAACAAACTGCGTATATTTATAGCAGGCACAAAAACTTCCCTTTCAGCCCAAGAGCAAAGTCAATGCCTGCTGCAATAGCCAAGTCCTCACTTGCGGTCAAACAAACAGGAGGGAGGTGGCCAGGTGTCACCTGGGCAGGGAATTCCCCAGCTTTGGTGCAACCACCAAGAAGGCCCTCAATGACCTCATCTCCTGCAAAGACAGGGTCTAAAGCGGAATCTCCTCCCTGGACAGGAAAGGAGATGGAGAAAAAGGCATATCTTCACATGAGGCGGCTCAGGTCATTTAGAGCGTTAAAAGTTAAAACCAACACTTTGAATTGAGCCCATAAAATCATTGACACATCTATGAACAAGCAAGAAAAGGAGCTGCGTGCCATTTGCAGTCCTTCTGTAGAATCCTGCACCAGCTGCAGCTCCTGATTCTTAGTGCGGCTTGTGTGGGTTGCTAGACCCCGCAAATAGATCTGCGGGTGGGGAATCGGTGTCACGGCTGCCAGCGCTGCAGACACAAAGATGTCTTGTAGAAAAGGGGGACGAAACGCTTGGGGGAAGAGGTCTCTCTTCCAGACAAAACATCCCAGATTCCCAAAGACAATCTGTTCCTTCTCCTCCCCCTCAGGGTGCCTATTGGCAAAAGGGTTCAGGAGAAGAAAACACACATACTGGCAGTGTGTGTAACATCTGTAAGCTTAGATGCTCCGTATTTCTGTTATTTTAAAGCATGAGCTGCTGTCTGGAAGGGATCGGTCAATCCAGTGGTTTGGAGATCCACATGCAAGGTTCCCCTTAGTGGTCCCTTTTCTCAAGCTGCCTCTGACCTTTTCAGGCGCTCCTTGCAAAGTTTGAATAGTGAGGTAACAAGACTATTGCAAGCCTTTTTCCAATGAGATGTCATAGTCGAGGCCTGGCAAGCATGGGGTTCCAGTCCCCCTTCTGCCATGAAACTCACTGGGTGATACCGTTCCCAGGTGATACCGTTCCCAGGTGCCTGCCAATGGCGGGCAAACTCTTGGGGCTTTGCCACCTGGCCCGCCAACTCACATGGGAGCCCTCCTGGGGCCAGTGTGACGACATCACTTCTGGAAATGACATCATTGCATAGGCACTGGAGCACGGGCATGCTTCATGCGTGCGCGCAGAAGACCTCGCTGCTGGCACCAGGTAAATTCCAGGTCCCCCTCCCCCTCCCACCGTGAGGGTACAGGGACCTGCCAACTCTACTGGGTGATCCTGGGCCACTCTCTTTTTCTAACGTGCCTCACAAGGTTGATGTGGGGCTAAAATGTAATAGACAGGCTGGTGGGTCCGGGACTCAAACAAATGCCTGACCTCACTTGCC
This sequence comes from Eublepharis macularius, assembly GCF_028583425.1. Taxonomy (NCBI): domain Eukaryota; kingdom Metazoa; phylum Chordata; class Lepidosauria; order Squamata; family Eublepharidae; genus Eublepharis; species Eublepharis macularius. Next base: position 4,472,874 of record NC_072806.1, read on the forward strand.
TCCAGCTCCTATCCTAGAGCTCGTATCTGTTGTGACAAAAATCTCGCCATTAAACATTCAGAACTCATGGCAAACGTGCACTGAAGTGGGCCGTGTAGATCTGGGTACTTGCTGTGTCAAGAGTTCAGAAAACTAAACTGTGAATCATCCCCCAGATCCTAATCGGATGGGCAACAGGAAGTTTTTAATGCACCGTGAGCAAAATGTAATTAGAGAAAGCCATCAAGAAGCAATTCTCCATTTGATCAGGAGCCGAGGCCAATGTGTTATTTATAGGACCTGGCTCCCACTTATTTATTTATTTCCCCCCAATTCATTTGTCACTTGTTCCCTCCTCCTCCCCAATCCCCTATTATTATTTTAAATAAATCACTTGGCGTGCCCAGTTCGCTCCTCCCCCCTCCCTTGCCTCCGCCAAGAGCCTCCAGCAGGAACTGAGAAGCGCAGATTTATCATGAGCAGGAGTTTCTCATCAGGAGAGAGAGAGAAAGAGGGGTCAAGTTAATTTACTCACAGACAAGCGGACTGGGGGTTTCATTTGCACAGCTCCTAGCTAGCAGCGGATGCGTGCCCCGCTACCGAGAAGGCTTCATTAGCTGCTCTTGCCAGCCCCCTCTGCCAAATAAGCTGCTCTAGGGTGAGAGGCATGCTTGTATGCACAAGTGTGGGTGTGTGCGTCTGCACATGAGTGTGCGAGGCTCTGTTGTACGAGGCTGCAGACAGAAGCAGGCGGGCCTACTTGTTCACCATTAGAGGGTGGGGTGATCGTTGCAGGGAGCGCAGGATTCTTAGAAGAGCACAGCCAGACAGAAGGAAGAGAGGTTCATGTAGAGCCCAACTTTTCTTCTCAGCACCATGGCTGATGCATGCTTTTAAACGTGGCTCCTCTGCTCAATGAACACTTCTTGTTTCCTCCATAGATAGAAGCGACTTTCGATCTTCTTCCCCAGCTCCTTCCAGTTTCCTTTTCCAGCTAACACCCATTTCCTGTTCCTTTCTCAGCTCTTTCCTGTTTTCTTCTCCAGTTAACACCCACTTCCTTTCCCAGCCCCTTCTCGTTTCCTTCTCCAGCTAACACCCATTTCCTGTTTCTTCCCCAGCTCCTTCCTGTTTTCTTCTCCAGCTAACACCCACTTCCTTTCCCAGCTCCTTCCTGTTTCTTTCGCCAGCTAACACCCATTTCCTGTTCCTTCCCCAGCTCCTTCCTGCTTCCTTCTCCAGCTAACACCCACTTTCTGTTCCTTCCCCAGCTCCTTCCTGTTTCCTTCTCCAGCTAACACTCACGTCTTGTTCCTTCCCCAACTTGCTTCCTGTTTCCTTCCCTAGCCAACAACCATTTCCTGTTTGCTTTTCTGTTTCCTCTCAAGGCAAAACCCTCTTCCCCTCCAGCCATCACCCACCCCCTGTTTCCTCCCAGTTGAAAGCCTCTTTTCTCCTCAACTGACCCCAACTTCCTTCTCTAGCCAAAACCTACTTCCTGTTTCCTCCCTAGCTCTCTCACGGCTATCGTCTCCAGAAAGATCATGGAACATATGTCTTCCATATGGCATCCAGGGGTTGAATGGCCCTGTAACTTGCTGGGAAGTTCCCAGGGGCAGTGGTAGTACCTAGGGACAGGGATTTTGCTTATTTGGAAAATGTGTGTGCTGTATCTCCAGAAACCTGGTCAAGATGGCTTAAAACTAACAAAACCATTAAAAAACATGAGTATTTTAAAAAAACACCATCAAAGCACAAATGATAACAAACACACCAACACCATTAAAACAAGCCAGGGTGTAACAACAGCAATACACATTGGCCGGCCAGCAGTGAAGTAGATAAAATTATCCTTAGGCTAGAAGCAGACCATAAATTGTTTAAAAGGTTTTTTAAGGGAAGTTTTTAGCCTGGCTCCTAAATAGGGTTGCCAGCCCCCTGCCGGAGGGGGGGGGGATCCCCTGCTCCCCACCCTCCACCCCATGCCCCCACTTACCTGGCCGGCAGGGGAGGGGGGACAAGCTTATTCTGGTCTCCTCTACATGGCCCTATGCAGGGGAAGTGGGATACCTGGGGGCTGTGATCTCGTCACTCACCACATGCCCCTTTGCTGATGACTTTGATCCGCCTCTGTTGGTTACACTGAGCCTTCTCCAGTTCACACTCGTTGCTGTAGGTAGAATAATCCGAGCCACAGACAGGTGCCACCACCAAAGGGCACGTGGATTTCTTGCACACACACACGCCCTGCGAAGAGTCCGTGGGGTTTCTCTCACACACAGCGCCGAACCCGCAAAGCATCCCTCGGCATACTGCGGATACAGAAAGAAGGAGAGTTAGAATGAGGAAGAACCTCTTCTTATGTCTTCTTTTATAACTGAAGTTTCTAATCCTAGTTTGAGAGATTAAACAGACAGTAAATCTACACAAAACAAATGGACTGGGATGTTTTCTGGCTTAAGGCTATGGCCAATAGAGCCGTACCATTAAAGGAAAGGAAAGTATTGGGAAGCAAAAAAACTTGTACACAAGCCATCCCCACCCCTCTTTCTAGCATGATGGACTACGGTATGTAGCTTTAGGTGAGTCTCTGACAGCAGTTATGATCATTAGATGCGATCAACAGCACCCTCGTCCACGGAGTCGCCCTGAGGGCCTGTAAAATTAAAGCCAGCAAAGCATTTTCCAAGTTCAATGGGTTCTGCACATGCTAAAATTTTGTAGTGAAAGGCATAAGGAAAGAGAACCAGGACTTGTATTCTGCACTGCCCAAGGCATCTTCAAGACACAACATTTTATGCCCCGGTTATTACCCAAAGCGCTTAGGACAGAAGACATGCCAGGGACCCTCGGAAGTGCCACAGAGAATTCTGGCACGCGCTCTTTGTTTCCACAACTAACAAAACCATTAAAAACTAACAAAACCATTACTGAGCCAGTAAACCGGGTCTAACTGAACCTGCCCCACTGCATGACCTGGTTCCCCCACTTATGGAGCAAAGCTTCAGGATGCTCCTTATCTTTTCTGCCCTCCCCATGGATGCTGCCCTGACACCCCCCAATCTATTTGCAACCTCCATGTCACATCCTCTCCCTGCTCTCCTCCCAGGTCTTGCCAACTCATTTCCAAACGTCACTTGAAAATGGAACGCTGTATCATTCAGGCACTCCAGCAACAAAATACATGTTTATTTACTTATTCCTATTGCAGAATCACATTTACTATAGGACAGAATTGGAATCTTGGAGAACTGCTGGAATCTTGGAGAGCTAGTCTCATACAGCAGGGGTCCCCAACCCCCGGTCCGTGGACCGGTACCGGTCCGTGGCCTGTTAGCAACCGGGCCGTACAGGAGGTGAGTGGGGGGCAGGGTGAAGTAGGGTTTTCTGCAGTGACAGTAACCAAAACGAGATTATGGACTGGACATAAGCAACAGCCCGGAAAACCCACAACAACCATAAGCAACACACTTCGGCTGTCACTGTCTCCTACCATCCCCAGATGGGACCGTCTAGTTGCAGGAAAACAAGCTCAGGGCTCCCACTGATTCTGCGTTGTGGTAAGTTGTATAATTATTTCATTATATATTATAATGTAATAATAGAAATAAAGCGCACAATTGTATCATCCCAAAACCACCGCCCCCTGGTCCGTGGAAAAATTCTCTTCCACAAAACAGGTCCCTGGTGCCCAAAAGGTTGGGGTCCGCTGTCATACAGCACCGTTTCAAACATTTGGGGGGGTTATGTTTGTCTGTAGTAGAACAGCAGGATTTGAGTCCAGTGGCACCTGAGAGACCAACAGGATTTTCAGGGTGAAATCTTTCAAAGGTCAGAGCTCCTTTCTTAAGATACCACTTTCAAAGGTTAATATATCCTGTCCTCGCACAATTCGGCTAGGGAGCACCATAGCTCAGCTAGCATAGCGTACTGACTTTGCATGCAGAAGGTCTCTGGTTCATACTGCGGGATCTCCAACTTTAAAAAAAAATATCTCAGGGAGCAGGCAACGGCAAAGACCATTCTCTGCTGGAGCCCTTGTAGAGCCACCCTGGGATGAAGCAGACAGCTCTGGGTTAACTGACTCTTCCTCTACATCCCCTTTTGGCCTAGAAATGTGGGTTGTGTAGGGACTGTGTTCTGTACAGCGCCAAGCACCCGATCAGGTCAAAATAAACATTAAACATAATAGCAAAGAGTCCAGTAGCACCTTTAAGACTAACCAACTTTATTGAGGCATAAGCTTTCGAGAACCACAGCTCTCTTCGTCAGATGAATCTGATGAAGAGAGCTGTGGTTCTTGAAAGCTGTCGATGCATCTGGCGAAGAGACCTGTGGTCCTCGAAAACCTATGCCTCAATAAAGTGGGTTAGTCTTAAAGGTGCTACTGGACTCTTTGCTATTTTGCTACTGCAGACTAACACGGCTAACTCCTCTGGATCTATTAAACATAATGTCTCCCTACTTCTTCACCCTTATATAGTGTTCCCATAGCATTATTATTTTTCTCTCGCTTCGAGAATAAGCACATTCTCCCTCCTCTATATATACCCAATGCGGTTAATGACGAGATAAACATTAAAACGCCCTGCGATAATCAATGAACAGCTCAATTAGCATCCAAAGAAGCCCCCAGCAAACTCCATTCGATAAAACCCACAAAAGCATTAATCGCAAACATCTTCACAAATAGGGTTGCAACCCACTCCCCAAAATAAAAAGCCTAGCTGGATTTGGGAGATGGATCCAATGCCAAATTTTGTTTGTACAAACGCCAGAACATGAGGGAGGTTATGAGGATTTGGGGGGAGTGAAAATCAGTAGCATTCATTTCACTTTCTCTGCACGGTTGAATGATGCAGCCAACATGCGCTAACGGATCAGGGGGTATTTTTTCTTTCTCCCCTTCCTTCTAAGCCCCTATGTTTGCCTTTTCAGATTGCCTCCTCCTGATTTTATTAATTTAAATTTTCCATGTTTTCTGCATTCCGAATTCAGGTTCCTCCATAGGGTTGGTGGAAGTTAAATCTCAGAAAAGGGGATGCATGTACCTTCTCTCCAGCTTATGTTGATTCACACACATGAGCACTAAGGCGCCATCCATGCACAGCTTGCCATTTATCACATGGCAGCCACTGAGGTCTTTTTAGAACTGTTGAAAATGTACTGAAGGACACATGTTTTTTAAATGTATCTTTAGCCTGGAAAACAAACACCCTTTCGGTTTGCTAAAAATAATAGGAGGCAGCTGCAGACTAAATGAGGACATGTCGCGGGTGGAAAAGAGTTTTCAGCAATGGATAATTAACATAAGAAGCACCCGTCTAGTCCATCGAGTCCTGCATGCCGTTTCATACAGAGGTTAACCATAATAATAATAATAACATTTGATTTATATACCGCCCTTCAGGACAACTTAATGCCCACTCAGAGTGGTTTACAAAGTATGTCATTATTATCCCCACAACTAAACACCCTGTGAGGTGGGTGGGGCTGAGAGAGCTCTGAGAGAGCTGTGACTGACCCAAGCTCACCCAGCTGGCTTCAAGTGGAGGAGTGGGGAATCAAACCCGGTTCTCCAGATTAGAGGCCTGCACTCTTAACCATTACACCAAACTGGCTCTTAACCACTACACCAGTTGTCCCAGAGGGCCAAACAAACAGAGCGTAGAGACGAAGGCCTTCCCCTGGTGTTGCCTCCCAGTTCTGACATTGAGAGGTTTGCTGCCTCCGAACGGAGAGTCTCTCTACACAAGAGACATCTGACATGTGAAGAACACGTGTCGGGAGATGCAATGGTAGCCGGGAAGGGTAGTTTAAAAAGACAGAGCCTGCAGCAGGGCAAAGGCTTTGCTATACACTGGAGCTGTGGGAAGGGGCTGTGAAATGCCAGAAGGGAAACTTCAGCCCATGATAACCTCTCCAGGTCCAAGCCCGGCTCTGGAAGGCAGCTCCAGCCCATTTCTATTCCTTGCTGCCCTCTGGTTAAAATTCCACAGTTTTAGACTGGAGAGGTGAAATTGACAGAGCCTTCCGAGAGAAGATGAAATTAACAAACCCTCTGAGGACTGCTCTCCACCGGCTCTGTCTTTTAAAACTACACTTCCCAGCTAACCAGCAGCGGCGCCAGGATTTTCAGCGCCCGCAGCAGCCGGTGGGCCGGGCACCCCCGCACGCGCTCACACGCACCGGCCTGCGTGATGACGTCATGTGTGACATCATCATGGGCGTGCGCACGCACGCACGCCGGCCCGATCATTGCAGCGGGTGGCTGGGACGGCGCACGGGTGGCCTCCAAGCTCTCCTGCTCGGTTGCCCTGTGCCGCCGCAGACGCCTGCCCGTGGCTGCTGCGCCTGGCTGGGGGCGTGTGTTGGCAGCGGCAGCAACGCAGGGCGGGGCAGGAGGGCTGGGAGGCTGCAGCTCCGTGGCGCGCACTCCCGCCCCCAGCATCTCCTCCAGCGCCCCCTCCAGCACCCCGCGCCCTGAGGCCACCGCCTACCTGGCCTCAATGGGCGCCCTGGCCCTGTAGCTAACACTGTGTCTCCCTACACTTGACAAACACACGCCGAGGCATCTTGTGTAGAGAGACTCTTTGTTTGCAATGCTGAGAGACAGGGTGGCAAAGCAAGGGTCATGGAGAGAGGGCTCCTTTGGAGCACAGTCAAGTCTGGGCGGGTGTGGCACCCGCTCTCTCGCTAACGTGCACTAGCAGCAGTCCTCCCACAAACCACCCACTGGGGTTTGCAGCCCAGCAGATGCAGCACCATCATCCACTGATTTAGTGAAACCTCCTTGTTCAGGAGCAGTATATCCCGAATAACACGTGCTGGGGATGTCACCGCCTTGCTTTGCTTGTGGGCTTCCCAAAAGCCTCTGGCTGGCCTCCGTGGGGAACAGGAGGCAGGAATAGATAGCCTGTTAGTCTGATCCAACAGCACACATTCTGCCAGTCATCAGGCAGGTAGCCAATGAGAAAGCAAATCCCAGAAGCATTATTTGCTTATTCCATTTATACCCCAACTTCCTCTCCAATGAGAACTCAGAAGCAGCGCACGTTATTCTCCTCCCTTCCATTTTATCCGCTCAATAACCCTGTGAAGTAGGTGGGGACCGAATTCACTTAGGCTGAGACTATGTGACTGGCACAAGGTCACTTAGCAATCTTCCATGGCAGAGCGGGGACTCGAACCGTAGGTCACTCTGGTCCTAGTCTGACCCTCTAACCACTACACCATGCTGGCTGTCATGCAAAATAAAAAGTCCGGCTTTTCTGAACAACTGGATGCTGCGACAGAGAGATGGAACCCTTCTTGCTTTTTCTGCCTGCAGCTCAACCCCCCAGAATTCCCCTCCAGATCATTCGTCTGCCTGGTAATTTGCCATTGTGTGTTCTGAGCGCAGGGAGAAGAGATTCATTCTCTGCAGCTCACAGGAGTGATGCTGTGACAATTAAAAATGTACCCCCTGAAATGTAATTACTCATGTGTGAACTTCCGAGGCTGGAAGCGGCAAACCTCTCTTGCCCAGGTATAGCACCGATGACTTCATCTACACACTTCCTCTTCTCTCTGTCTCTTTCACACACACAGCCATCAAAGCTTGCCAAGAGGATTCCATGAGCAAACTTGGTAGGAACAAATAAGAGGGGGGGGGGGGAGAATCAAGGGAGAGGGACTCCGCTTCCTAACAAGAGATACACAAATCTTTTTATCATGCATACTAATCAGAGCAGCTAGCAAGGACTAGTTTCCTATCTAAATTGCAAATGAAGGAGAGGTGCTGGCTGCTCTTTTAAATTTTTGTGTGTGTGTGTGTGGGGAGGGGAACGAGGTGCGAGAAGCTGCAGAAAAACACAAGGGAGTGTGCAATTTTTGTGCAGAGTGGCGGCCTTAGATCTTGGACGCCAGGGTTTCCAATCCTTATTTGGCCACAAATAGCCTCCGGCGCTGTGAGGATGTGTCCTTTCTGTTGGTTTCTTCACAAGCAATTTCCATCCCAAACCTAGTAATCGGCTTCCAGAAGGGGGTGAACATATGAAGTTGCCATATACAAAGTCAAACCATCGGTCCATCCACCTGGGTGTTATTTACTCTGACAAGTGGCAGCTTTCCAAAGTCTCGGTCATGTTTTTTTCTCAGTGCTTTCTGTCCTAGATCCTTTCCATAGGAGATGCCAAGGATCAAACCTGGGACCTGCATGCAAAGCCTACCACCAAGAGTAGGTTCCTCTTTGTTCTGTTATGCAGATGGAAATGTTCTTGCACCATCTTGTACACATGCAGATCTTCTAGGTAGGGCTAGGGTTGGTCTAACCAGTAAAACCGTCTCCAGATTTGCCAGGCCTTTTAGGCTCAGAAGCTAAAGCTCAATGGGGTGCAGTCAAGAAGGTTGAAGGTAGCATCTAAGAGAAAAGGGATGGAGCCAGGCATGGCTCTGTCAAAAATCATCATCATCTAATTGTCTCTTGGGACAAGCTATTGTGCCAAACTGCTTGTTTTCAGTGCTTTTCTCTCTGATGGGGATCCAAAGTTGCTTATACTATTCGCCTCGCCTCCATTTGATCCACACAACAACCCTGTAAGTTAGGTTAGGCTGCGAGTATGTGAGTGGCCCAAGGATACCTAACATGCTTCCATGGCAGAGCGGGGATTCGAACCCTGGTCTCCTAGATCCTCGTTGGACACTCTCACCACTACACCACTCTGAAGATTACCTGTGGAAAGTACCTCAGGCCATTACTTGACTTTGTTCACCACCTTGAGTGGGGCACTAATCTGTCTAGAAAAGCAGTATGTAAGTGCAGGTGTTGTTGTTTGCGTGTTTGTTTGTTTATTGGATTTATTATCCGCTCTCCCTGCGAATGGTCTCAGAGTGGATCACAACATAAATAAACACGTTTACAATGAAATCGACATTAAAAGCATAAAAACCATTTTCACAATAAAATTTGGTGGCAATCCATATTGCTCAACCCTGACCAAAAACATGCTGGGCAGACAACATTGATATATTGGTGGAGAAAACTGGGAGGGTTTTTTTTTCTATCGCTCTCAACAGGAGACCAGCAGAAGAGCTCGCCCCCACCTCAGCCTCAACCATATGCCTGGCGGAACATCTCTGTCTTGCAGGCCCGGCGGAAGGATAGTAAATCTCTCTGAGCCCTTATTCCAACAGATGGAGAGTTCCACCAGGTTGGTGCCAGGACCGAAAAGGCCCTGGCCCTGGTCAAGGCCAGGAGATCGTCCTTGGGGCCAAGGCCCACCAGTAGTTGTTTGCCAGAGGAACAGAGTACCCTCCAGGGAACATATGGTGAGAGGCAGTCTCACAGATATGCTGTTGTTGTTACTTCCAATTCTTTTAACCCAGGGATTTACCCCCCGTTTCTCGGCAATCCTGAGAAGTAGGTAACCTTCTAATTATTCAGATCAAAGCTTGCAACCTTATAGGCAAAATACTGGAGTCTGAAAATCCAATCAATTCTGCCCTACCCTGCCCATAACCTGCACTATTCTTCCAAGTTCAGCCTCCCTTCCATCTTCATTCCCAAAGCCATCCAAGGCCACCCTGGCCCATCCTGAGCTAACCAGGTTCTTATCTGGCCACCATGACGGTGTACCAAGGAGGGCCCATTATTTTTAATCTAATTCCATGGAGGCAGTCCAATGGAAAGGTGAGAGTAAACCAAGGAATCGGAACATGGTGGAGGGAGAGCAAGTGCCCGTTTTAATTCATCTGCATGCCCTCCTAGGGGAAGATATGGCTTTGCACTGATAGTAGCAAACCACAAAATGGCACTTTGGGGGACCAGATAACAACAACAACAACAACAATAATAACTGCACTTATATACTGCTCTTCTAGATTAGTGCCTCACTGAGAGCGGTGAACAAGTTAGTGTTATTATTATCCCCACAATGCAGCTGGGGCTGAGAGGAGTGGCTTACCCAAGGCCACCTACTGAGCTCATGGCAGGAGTGGGATTCGAACCGGTAGAGTGCTGATTCGCAGCCGAACCACTTTACCACTGTGTAGATGCCACATGGCTGTTGTGACGGTGGCTTTGAAATTCCTGTAGGGTGGGGAGGGGGCAGCAGGAAGGAAAACAGCAGCCCAAGAGAACATGAATAGGACTGGCCCAAACCTCCCCCCACCCATATGGTGCCATGTAAGACCCAAAGAGTCTATTTCTTTGGCCCCATAAGCATGGTCTGTGTGGGCTCTAAACCAAGGAACCGAGAACCATAGATCTCTCAGTGTCACAGCACTGTGACACTGAGAGATCTCTGTCTTTTGGTGCTACACCTCTGAAGATGCCAGCCACAGCTGCTGGCGAAACGTCAGGAACTACAATGCCAAGACCACAGCAATACAGCCCGGAAAACCCACAACAACCAACCATAGATTTCTTTACCTATTCAATTAATATCCCACTTTTCGATCATTAGGTCTCCACAAAAGCTTAAAAAGACACAGTAGACTTGTTCCCCTACTCAGCATAGTAGCGTCCCGTCCCCCCCCCAAATCGGGCAGCCATTCTGTCTCGGTTGTTCTTCTTCCCAGGATGAGAGATCTTGGATACTGTGATAGCCAAGCACGGTGAAGCCAGGTGCTGCTCTGCCTTAGAAGGGATATTGTGATAAATTTTCATTGCAAACTGTTTCTGGAAATAATCTTCCCCCCAAACTGAGGACAAAATAGAGTACAAGCAAGCAGGCATCATAGCGGTGTAGGATTAGAACCCACGTCTCTCCAGTCCTCTGCATCTAGACAGTCTCTGTCTTATCCACACAACAACCCTGTAAGAAAGGCTCAGCTAAGGGAGTGACCCCACAGAGCTGTCGTAAGAATAAGATGAAGAAAAGGAAAGCCACAAGAGCCTCCATCAAATGAAAGTATTGTCTATTACACTGTTATCCCAATCTTCCAGGGAAACATACGTGATTCTCCCCGCCTCTTTTCCTCACAACAATTCTATGAGGTTGGTGAGGCTTAGAATGCCCAGCCTAATGTTAGGCTTTTCATAGTAATTTGAACCTAGCCCAACGCTCCAACTACTACACAATACTGCCTGGATCGAGAAGTTAAATATATACTGTGCAGACATGCAGTCAACTTCTATGGACACAAGTGCTTCTACGGGAAAAACACCGGCCTACATAATAGTGGCGGGGGGGGGGGGGGAGGGATGAAAAAAAAAGAAACAAAACGAAAGAGGGAGAGAGCGCAGGAGAAAGAGAAATAAAAGGCAGGGGGAGAAATAAAACGCTTGCCAGTGGTTCATTTACACTTCAATACTTTGGCGTTTGGCTTCGGCTGCCTGGAGAGTTTAAGCTCGTATGCAGGCAACAATGCGCCACTAAGAGACTAATATCATCAAATAAAATAGAACTCTCTTTCTCTCCTGCCCAATATCTAAAAGCAATTTATCATTTTTATGAAGCTCGGTGGATCTTTTTCTCTACTCTGCTCTCTCTTTTCCTGTTTTTTTTTTAAATGCAGACAAGCCTCTTTTTTTTTCTCCACAGTGAGATAAGGGGGTGGAGAAGGAGGCGAGAAAAGCAACGGGCGGGCGTCTGAAATGCAGGGCGAGTCGATGGTTTTTCCCCCCCTCTTGCCTCCCCCCTCTTGTTCTCCCAGAGCTGAAGTCTTAAGAGTTTGTAGTGCATTATCAAACTGTCACTCAGAGAGGGAAAAGCACAAAGACGGAGATTCGTCTCCGGGAAGAAGGATTTGGCTTGGCAGGAAAGATGCTTACACGGCACAGCCATTTGCCTCCCCCACTCCAGTACACACAGCCACACGCACCCCGGACCCAGGTCTGGTCCCCCAAGCAACTGCGCTCAACCCTATGAGCTGTCATATATCAAACATGACCAATAGGTTATCTTGCTTGGTGTTGTCTACTCCGGCTGGCAATGGCTCTCTGCTTTCTTCTCCACTGCAACCGCTATCTTTAGTGATCTTGGGGCCTTCTGCATGCAAAGTAGGGGCGCCACTCCTGAATTAGGGCCGTTTTGATAGGATGTTTTGGAGGTCTTTCATTTATAGGGTCACTATAGATCGGAGGCAACTTGACGGCACATAACACACACACACACACACATGACGACTAAGACCACTGGTCTATCGGACTCTGATTCTGATTGGCCTCTCCAAGGTCTCAGGCAGAGAAAGATCTGTTCCAGCACCTGCTACTGGAGATCTTTTGATGAACGATGGCAGGGAATAGGGGCATATTGCCCACTAAGAGAAGTCCAAGGGGGCCACGCACACACACACCCTGATGAGATCTGGATGCATCAATCTGCTTTCTACTGAATCAGACCGCAGCTTTATTGAAGTTCGTTTTGTCTACTCCGACTGGCAAAGGCTCTTCGGAGTCTCAGGTCGAGGTTGTCCAACATTGCCTATCACCTGATCCTTTCAACAGGAGATGCCAAGGATCAAACCGGGGACCTTCTGCATGCCAAGCCGATGCCTTACCCCTGAGCCACAGCACCTCCCTGCACGAGATGGGTGGGAGCCACCATAAACCTCGCTTCGGCCCTCCCCCTTCCATCAGAAGCTGTTTGGGCCTCACAATCTGATCTTGCAGGGATTGAACTCAGGACCTTTTGTGGGCCACTGCCCTTCCCTAAGGAAGCTGCCCTCTGCTGATTCAGACCCTTCCTCCAACTAGCTCTGTATTGTCTTACCCTGACCTCCCATCACTCTCAGGCACCCAAGAGCCAGTTTAGCATACTGCTTAAGAGAGGCAAGTCTCTAACCTGGAGAGCCGGGTTTGATTCCCCACTCCTCTGCTTGAAGCCAGCTGGGTGACCTTGGGTCAGTCACAGCTCTCCCAGAGCTCTCTCAGCCCCACCCACCTCACAGGGTGATTGTCCTGAGGATAATAATAACACATTTTACAAACCATTCTGAGTGGACATTAAGTTGTCCGGAAAGGCGGAATATAAATCAAATGTTGTTATTTATTTCATTTATAGTCTGCTTTTCTCTCTTAGACTCAAGGCAAATTGCACAATTAATAACAGTGCAGCCAGAGCTGGACAAGATGTGCCATCAGCAACAGGAGATGCCAAGGAATGAACCTAAAAAAGTATGGGCTCCCTTGCACTATTGCTCCTCTAAGGAAAGCTGCTTTATGCGAAGTCTGATCAATGGTCCATCTTGCCTGAGTACTATCTACTCCGACAGGCAGGCGGCAGCTCTCCAAAGGGTCTGGAAAAAGCCCTTCCCAGATTTGTTGCCTGGGATGCCAGACCTGGCGGCAGGTGTATGATTTTCCACCCTTTCCCCAGTCAGCCCCAGCTGCAATATACCGGGTCAGACCTTGGACCCTATCTAGCCCAGTAGCGGCTCCTTGAAATGACAATGCCTTTGCCAAGGCAATTTCAGAGCTCTGTTTCTTGGGTTCTTTTTTTTGGAAATGCCAGAGACTGCGCCCAGGACTTAGAATCACAGAATCATAGAGATGGAAGGGACCTCCAGGGTCATCTAGTCCAACCCCCCTGCACGATACAGGAAATTTAACCACTATACCAAACTGGCTCTAGAGGACCTAGTGGTCCCTGCAAGCTACAAAGTTAGGCCGCTTTTGTCCTCCCCATCCGTGCATCATACAATTCTACATGCAAAACGGAACCAAATTCACCGCATGCAGAAAGAGACCATGTTAGAAAGGACACTTGTGGCCTAGCCTTCTGTTTGACATGTTAGTCCTCTGCGTGCAGGGATATTTTCATGTGCAAAGCCAGTGTGATGCTGAAAATGACTGCCTGGGAACAGGTTCATCTGAGCACCATGTCAGGAAGCTTAATGGGTTGACACGGGACCAGACACCATCACGCAGCCAAGTCTATCACCCACATTTGTTGTAATCAGGGCTTTTTTTCAGCTGGAACACGGTGGAACGGAGTTCCGGAACCTCTTGAAAATGGTCACATGGCTGATGGCCCCACCCCCTGATCTCCAGACAGAGGGGAGTTGAGATTGCCCTCCACGCCACTGAGTGGCACGGCGGGCAATCTCAACTCCCCTCTGTCTGGAGATCAGAGGCAGGGCCACCAGCCATGTGACCATTTTCGCCGAGGGTGAATTAAACTTCTAAAAACTCCCCCCTTGTTCCAGCTGACCCAAAGTGATGTCATTGGCCCTGGGAGCATGCGTGCACTTTGCGCGCGCACATGTGGTACCAGGGGCACCACCTCCCGCCAAGAGTTGTCCCCTGTGCTGGCAACCCACTGAGTTCCACCACCTCTTTTCCCAGAAAAAAAGCCCTGGTTGTAATGATATAATGGGGGAGAAATCTAAATACACTGCCTAGGAGAAAGGGCAGGGAAAAAAATTCCAGTAGAAAGACAGACCATGAAGTGCACACTTCGAGACCTGGAATCCCAGTAAGGCCTCAAATAAAAGCCAGCCCCCTCAAATGTAAGGACAGTCGATAGCCATTCCTTCCCCAAAATAGGAGACACCCCGTATGAAAGAACTGACTGAGGACACAGTTATTTCCTGACAACAGAAACTTCTCCAAGTCTGATGCCAAGCACAAAAGGTGGTGTGCATTTTAATGAATTCTCAGACATGTCCATACCGAGTTATGTTCTCACCTTCTCGATTCAATTTTTTCTGAAGTTCAGAAGCTTTTGCCTGCTTTGAATGAACCCCGTTCCCTAAAATGTATTTTAAAAAAAAAAAACCCTTCTCTTCAGGGCTATGTTGAAGAAACCTTTTCCTTAAATTAAAAAAACAACAATACCTTTTCTTCAGTTACACCTTTAAGCACCCTCAGAGGGCATTATTAGCTAGAGGGAGATTTTGTTTCAGGATGAAAAACGGAGTGATGGAGGGGAAATCCACTGTGGGCTTGGGGGAATTTTGGATGGGCCTTGTGGGTGAATTCAGAAGTGCTGTCACTTTTGGCGGGCGGTAGTGGTAGCAGCCATTGGTGTTTTTCACCAGGAATGTTCGATTTCCAAGAACACAGCTCTCATTCTTTAAACAGAAGCTGTAACATCATGAATTTTAAACGCGAGGTTCCCCCAAACAACCTTACAAGGGGTGAACCTGTAGTCCAGCCCCCTTCCCGCAGCGCCTTCTTGGCCCTGGCCCTGCTGAAAGAGGACCTCCTTTGTGTCTCACCACTCATATTGACTTGAGGCTCCGCTGGAAGATAACTTTCTCCTCCCTTTCTCATCTTGTCAGGGCCAAGGCCTGGTGAATTATTCAGTGCCCGATCCGTGAGGCCCTGGTGCCTCTGCCTCCCCTGGCGGAGCATGCGAGGACGCAGCTGGATGAGAAGGCGATGAAAGATGAATGAAGGCAGAGCGGAGGGCATATGGCTGAGCTGATTCTCTGTTCTTCCGGCACCCCGTTCCCACCTCCAGCCTCACCCCGGCGCCTCTATCACTTCCAGCGAGATGCAAACGTGGCGACTGCGGAATTTTAACCCAACTGTCTCCATCCCCACCGCAGCCTCCACAGAGGTGTGCGAGAAATTACAATGCCGGAGCTGTTAGATTATTAATAAGAGCAATGACACTCGGCATTTAGACAGCATTCAAAGTGCTTGTCTTGTAATCCTGATAATGGCCCTATCAGGTGAGTCAGTATTACACTCGGCAAACGGCAGACGGTTGGGATGAGGCTAAGAGTGGCTGGTCTCAGGCCATCTGGTGAGTTTGTGCCAGGGGGTGCGGACTAGGAACAACAAAGAGGTAAGGGTGGGGGGATCTGGCATCCCTAGTTTGTGGCAGAGGGTAGATTCAAACCAGGGATCTTTTGGAATCATAGTTCATTCTCTTAGCTTTGACAGGCCCCAGAATTCTGTCCTTAAGGGGCAACTTGCGTGACTTGGAAAGAATTTAAGAGATGCATCCTCCTAGAAGTCAGAAATATGGCTTTCAGACTTTCTCCCAAGAGAACAGACTGACGGGTCTGCTGAACAACCCCTCTGTGCCTCTCACAGAATCACCCTGCAAGGTGGGTGAGGCTGAGAGAGCTCTGAAAGAGCTGTGACTGACCCAAGGTCACCCAGCTGGCTTCAAGCAGAGGAGTAGGGAATCAAATCCGGTATAAAAGTAGGCAAAAAACTGTCAGCCACCAACCTACTGCTACGTCTGCCATAACTATTAGCTTAACAGATGTGATAGTACGGAATGTATGCAAACATTCTAAGTGCTCAGGGCTGGCGGGCGGAATGTAAGCACAGAATGCTAACAGTCAGCGCAGCTTCAGTAAAGGAAGCGAAAGGACAATATAGGTTGGGTTATAAACAAAAATCCATCTTGATGGACAAAGAGAGAGATTGTAGAAGCCACAAAAGGGGAAGATATTTCCCATGGCGGTTGGCCCAGGTGCGTTCTTCTGCCAATTTGGGCTAATTCCAATCAATAAACCAACGCTTCTTCTGGCTGCTCAATTAAAAGGATTGGTTCAGAGCAGCTGTGCTCTGACTGGAGCGTGGCCGGGGTGGGGGTGGGGGCATGAACTACCCTCTCCTTAATGCCCTTTTCCCTGTAGAAAAAGATACAGCTTATCCTTGCTTTTAAGAGAGGCAGAAAAAAACAATGACACTATATTTTTACGCTGTATTTTTTAAAAGACAAATTATATTAGATGTCCCGGTGGATTAATCAAACATGAATCCAGGCAGCTCTCAACCCAGAGCAGGAATGAAGTCTTTTGTATTAAACCTTCCGTTTCAAAGCACAAAAGAGAAAGATTGGGTGTGGACAGGGTTAAGCGATGGCGTCCTCCAGGAAAGGGCAGGGGGAAGTTCACAAACACCCCTAGCCTTTCTCCCCTGCTATTAGAAGAGTTCATCCTTCTTTGCAAAAGATGCTTATTACAACCATTATATCTTGGGAGTCACAGTGGGGGTCCAATCTAGAGGGAAGATCCATTTTGCTGCCTCTTGAGAGAGAAACAGTTTTCATTTTTTTAAAAAAAGGTCATTGATTTAATCAGATTTTCAGCTCAGAGGCTTGGAGGCACCTCCCTGTCCCTTTCTTTCCTCACCACCACCTCTTAAAATGGTTAGACACAAAAGAGGATGAGGAGAATTCTGACACACACAGTTTCTCACCCTTCGGTAACAAGCTGCTTCTCCCCTAGAAAAACGCCACATCTGGCAACTCGGTCTGGTTTAAATAGCCCTTGAAAAACTTCCTTATTCGTATTTGTTTTCACCTGCTGAATCTGCTCCTTCGGAGCGGCAATTACTTCTCAGCACAGCCATATGAAATTGATTTGATTTATTGTTAATTTGATTGCTTTATTGATTTTTGGATGTTATTTTATCGATTACACAGTCGTCCCCCTGCTTTGGGGATATTTTATTTTCAGCCAGGTTCAAAATTTTTCTGAATAAAACAATCTAAATAAAATTTGCTCTTCTTTGCAACTCCTAAAGGCGCAGGAGCCTTCATCCATGACCAACTAGTAGCACCCCATTTCCCGCTTTTCCCTTTAAGTCCTCACATCCTTCATCACTTCCCTCCGCCATCTAGAGTCAAAGGATACGTAATTTGGAGGGCTGCCATCATACAACTGAACCGCAAAATTCAGCCACAAAGGTTTAGACTACTATTATGTGCCGCTCACGGGGCTGCCCTTGAAGATACCACAGGAGCTTCAATGGATGTAAAAGGCCTTTTGGCTGATGCTGGATCATGTACACAAATATTGCTTTATTAGCTCACAACTTGCTTCCAGGCTCAATTGAATACGCTGGTTCTTAGCTACAAAGCCCTTCCTAGCCTAGGACCCAAAAACCCTGGAGGACTGGCTTTATACACATGAACCTACGATCTGTTCAACAAGCCCTGCTGGCATGTCTTTCCAGTTGCGAGATCCTACAACAAAGGCTACAGTGCATGCTTCTTTAGTAAAGGCCCCTGTCCTTTGGAAGGGGCTGTCAGAAACTGTAAGCTATACACCAACATTATTTGTATTCATCAATTTAGATTGGAAAAGCTCTGGGATCTGGAGCATCTGGAATAAAATCACCATTCGCCCGGAGAGAGAAAAATGTTATAAATAAAATAAATTATTTTTTCCCCACAGGGCTTCCAAAACGTTCTTGTTTTATGGGTCTCTCTGTTCACCATCGTTTTGGGCTGCTGATTTTAACCGGGTATACTGTATTTGAAATGTGGTGCTGGAGGAGAGTTTAGCGGATAACATGGATGGCCAAAAGGACAAATAAGTGGGTACTAGATCAAACCAAGCCTGAATTCTCCCTTAGAAGCTAAAATGACAAAACTGAGGCTATCATACTTTGGTTACATCACGAGAAGACAAGAACCTCTGGAAAAGTCAATAATGCTGGAAAAGCGGAAAGCAGTAGGAAAGAAGAAGACCTAAAATGAGATGGCTGGACTCAGTCAAAGAAGCCACGTCCTCCAGGTTGCAGGATCTGAGCAAGTCTGTTAATGATAGGACGTTTTGGAGGTCTTTCATTCATAGGGTCGCCATAGGTTGGAGGCGACTTGATGGCACATAACATGTACTGTATTATGCTTGTATTATTTTATGCAACATGATATTAATAGTCTTTATAGGCTTTATAGTGTATAATCAAAAAAAGTCCAGTAGCACCTTTAAGACTAACCAACTTTATTGTAGCATAAGCTTTTGAGAATCACAGTTCTCTTCGTCAGATCTGACGAAGAGAACTGTGATTCTCAAAAGCTTATGCTACAATAAAGTTGGTTAGTCTTAAAGGTGCTACTGGACTTTTTTTGATTTTGCTACTACAGACTAACAGGGCTTACTCCTCTGGATTTATAGTGTATTGCTGTAAGCCGCCTTGAAGATGATGAAAGCCAGGATATCCTTTTTCAAGTACACAAGACATTAAACAAAGATCATACAGACAGCAAACAGGGCTGCTCCCCCTCCCCCCCCCCCCCGCAAACCATGCATCCTAAATTTCACCTACACCGTCTTTGCCTCTTTCTCTCCAAACTTCCTGCTCTCTGTTTGTCCCCTCTCCTCAGCCGGAGAGCTGTCACCTTCTCCAAGCACTGACGGATATCTCATTTAAAAAGACAGAGCTGATGCCTAGCTCTCCTGAGCCCATCTCCTCACCATTAGCTCCCATTGATGAAACATCACCCAACCGTCCTGGGCTATTAAGCAGCAATCTGCCTAACAAAAGAATGATCGACATCTGTTACAATGCGATTCCAGAGAACGCTCAGTGGCCCTAGCAAGGACCTGCTACCAAAAGATTCACCTCCGTCAGCCCCTTCATCTCTGAAACCCTTCCCTGCAAAGAACACACACTTTACTCCTAAACCCTGCTTTAGGTGATCAGAACATGGATCTACTTGGCCTTGACAGCTACAATCTGGGAAGGGAGGAGACAAAAGATCGGCAGCACCGTTTTTAAAAAAGCTGTAAGAATAAAGATCAGGGGTACCCAGCTCTGTTGAGCCTAAAGGCAGTTTTGACATTTTGATCACAGTTCGCAAGCGCCACTATAAAACGGCTGCAACCAACCACAAAATGTGCTTTGAGGAAGAAGGAAGAGGGCCTCAGGTAACTGATAAGTGGACACTGCATTGGGGGAATCGCTGAACTATATACAACAGGCTGGTATCTCGGTCCGGATTATGGTTTCCAGCCTCCAGATGGTGGCTGGAGTGCGCCTGGAATTAAAACTGATCTCCAGGCCATAGAGATCTGTTCCCCTGGAGAAAATTACTGTTTTGAAAGGTGGACTCTACGGCATCATACCTTGCTGAGTTCAGGGCTCATTTCAAGGGGGAACACACAGGAACGCAGTTCCCCAAAGAGGTCACATGTCAGGTGGCCCCGCCCACCTGACTCTCGGCCATTTTGGGCCCGTTTCAGCCTGGATTGGGGCCAAAACAGCCTGGATCGGGCCTCTGATGGGTGGTGGATCACTCTCCCGCTCAGCAGCAGCCCGATCCTGACCATTTTGGGCCCCTTTTCGGCCATTTTCATCCCTTTTGCCATTTTGGGCCCAATCTCAGCCCTGAATGGCCAGGATTGGGTCCAAAACAGCCAGGATAGGTGATATCAGGGGGTATGGCATATGCAAATCAGTTATGCCAATAACACACTTTCTGTGATGTCAAGGGAAGTGGCATATGCTAATGAGTTATGCTAATGAGTTCCTCCAGCTCTTTTCTAAGAAATGACCCCTGGCTGAGTTCCTTCCCCTCCTCAAACCGTGCCTCAGCAGGTTCCACCCCTAAGTTCTCCAGGAATTTCCCAACCTGGAGCTGGCAACCCCAGGCTGGAAAATGCAAATCAATTTGCAACAAGCTCCGTAACCCTTTCCAATGTGCAGCTCTCCCCACTGCTCATTTTCTCCCTCCATTTCTCATCTCCCCTCCTCTCCCATTTATAACCTCAGCTTTCAGCCAAGGATGGATTACTTGAATGAGATTATCCCATTGTCTCCCCTCACAACAAAACTGAGAATTAGGATAGGCTGAGAACAAGTAGCCCCAGATACCTCTGGCCCAAGACCCTCACTTCAACCACTACACCAAACTGTCTCTCTAAAGCTTCTTATCCGAAACCCACCCGACTTCACAGTTCTCTGCTCTCTGTAGACCCATCCATGGTTTCTTCTAACCATCTCCTCTCCTAGTGCCTTCTGCCTGCCCTTACCTCAATAGCTCAGTCCAAAGCAAGTTTGCAAATTTGGATTGTGAATTTAGGGTTTGGGAGATTTGGGGACGGAGACTGAGAAGGTTGAGATTTAGGTGGGACCTCAGTGGGGTATAATGTTGTAGAGTCCTCCCTCCAAAGCAGCCATTTTCTGCCGGGGAATTGACCTCTGTAGTCTGGTGAGTCGTTTCTGTTCCAGTAGGCCTCCAGGCTCCACTAGGAGACTGGCGCAATCCTAGCCCAATGACAGCAAGCCAGGGGCTTTTCTGCTTGTGCTTCCTCTCTGTGACGTCAGGGCAGCTCAGCCAATCACTAGCAGAGATGTCAACATCACTATCACGGAGTCTCTTAGTGGGCTACAACCATCACAAATCCCGTATGATTTATCTGTGGAACCAAACTCACTGGGTGGTGCAGTTGCCACATCCCCCGGAGCTCAAAGCAGGGGACTGGAGGTCTTTGGGGGGGTGCCAGTGAGTATTTGCATCGCGCCAGGAATGATATCATTTCCAGCATGACGTGGAAGCATTCTGGAGCATGTGCGAGAGCACTCCAGAGTTGCCAGCCCTGTTCTCGCTTTCTTTCTGCCCCCATTTGGAAGCTATAACTGCTTTAACAATTGACAGAAGTGTGAGGATTAAGTTAATTCTAGTTTTTGGTATTGAGGGATCATTCCAATAGTTCAAAATTATAACCTTTGGGGATTTAGGCACTAGGTAAGATGTAAATGATTCCATTTCTTTAATTATAATTTCCCCAGAATTTTGTACATATTTGCAATCCCACTAACAATACACAAATGTTCCTATTTCACCGCATTGTTTCCAGCACATTGGCGAGCACGTCTTTCTTATATGATGAGTGTCCAGGGCACATTTCGAGGGGGAACGCGCAGGAACACAGTTCCGGCAGTTCTCCAAAGAAGTCACATGTCAGGTGGCCCCGCCCACCTGACTTTCAGCCATTTTGGGCCCGTTTCGGCCTGGATTGGGTCCAAAACAGCCTGGATTGGATTGGTGCCGGGTGGGGGAACCCTACCCTGCTCAGCACTGACCCGATCTGGGCCGTTTCAGCTCCAAACCAGGCCCCAAAGGGCCACTTTTGGTCATTTAGGGCCCTCTATTGCCATTTTGAGCCCAATTTCAGCCCTAAATGGCCAGGATTGGGTCCAGAACAGCCAGGATAGGTGATGTCAGGGGGTGTGGCATATGCAAATCAGTCATGCTAATGACACACTTCTGGTGATGTCAAGGGGTGTGGCATATGCTAATGAGTTATGCTAATGAGTTATGCTAATGAGTTCCTCCAGCTCTTTTTCTATGAAATGACCCCATGAGCGTGTCATATTCCAGTGAGTCATGTGCGAGGACACTCTAGAGTTGCCAGCCCTGTTCTTGCACCTCTCCCGCCCCTCACCAGCCAGGTAAGGGGGGGGGATGGAGTCTGGGAGAGGGGGATCCCCCGGCCCCACCTGGTAAGTCTACTGTGTGAGTATCATCAGCTCCTCCTCTTTTAAAATGAAAAGCCAGTTCAAAAGCACCTTTCAGATCTGGCATGAATGAAACGAGGCCTTTAATTCTCCCATCGAAACATTAAAAACATGAAATGGATTTCTTATAATTGGCCCAGATGCTCTATCGCCCCAACATGCCTGGTAGGTGGGTGGCACTCGTTCGAATCAGTGGGAGTTTCCCTGACAAAACGGGGCATCCTCGATAAGCAATCAAAATTTCAGGCATCCTGGCAGAAATTATACTAGCAAAGGGGGGTGGGGAGGGAGAGAAAGACTGAAAT
This sequence comes from Eublepharis macularius, assembly GCF_028583425.1. Lineage (NCBI taxonomy): Eukaryota > Metazoa > Chordata > Lepidosauria > Squamata > Eublepharidae > Eublepharis > Eublepharis macularius. The sequence goes on from NC_072806.1 coordinate 4,495,299, forward strand.
GGGAAAAACCTAACAGGGAACATAAAAGACAGAGAAAGCATTTTAAGGCGTGGACCGAGCAACCCATTTAAGCACATGCTTAAATTAAATTAAGGCACCAGGGGGTTGTCCCATTTATTTCAAATGTGCTTCGCTGAAAGAGAGACTCAGATTGGTTGGGGAGAGGGGAAAACACACATGCACACACATACACCCTTCACAGCAAGCATGGTGTAAAATGAACTAGGGATTCCCACTGTAATAAGCACAAGAGCCGATTTCTGATTAAATATCAAGCTGTAGGTAGGCTGCTAGAGACAGGAACATTCTTGTTAGATGATTATGTTTGGAATGAAATCTCATCTAAAGATGTCACAGAAATCCTTTTCCACCCCTCCCCAAAAAGAAAAAGAGGTTCTTTTGTGCGCGGCAGAATGAGTGAGTAAGGTTGAGTACCCCACCCTGCTCCTCAGGTTTATGGATCACTGTCCTTATTTCTGTAGCTTTAGCCACCAAACAGACAAAAGTTATCAAGATTTTCCTGGCCTGAATGCAGACCTGCACAATCAAACACACAGCAATCGTCACAGCCGCCAGGTTCAAAGATACTGGATGGAGGGCTGGGAAAGAAGCTTTTGAAGAGCAAAATGTGTGTGTGTGTGTGTGTGTGTTTGTTTAAATGGACACTCATTTTATAAAGTCAGACTGGGCCCTCCCTGCGGCCGAATCCACACTCACTCACCATCCGCTTATCTTGCGCAGTCATGGCAATCGGGTTCATTCCGCTACCATGCTGTGCATTCACCCTTCCATTGCATCTTTATGCCACAATCAGTTCTCCACACACCACTGAGTAAAGCGTCACAGTGGGCGGTTCCATCCTCCGCCATCAGAATTGACGGCGCTCGTCACTTCCGGTTTTTTTTTTTAAAAAGGGTCAATTATCCGGTATACCGATATCTTGACTCCGGTGACCGTTTCTTTTCCCGTGCAAACCGCTGCTCGCTACGGTTGGTTTACCAGTATACCGACCTTTATGCACTGTGAAAAAAAGGGGGAGAAAACGGATTTCCACCAATATCACATGGTTTTGAGGGAAGGCGCAATAGTGGCGCGGTGATGGCGGGGAAGACGCGGAATGGGAAAGCGTGTGAGTATCTGCATGAATAGCGCGCCGCTTGCGAAAAAGGCGCGGAAACAAAAAGGAAGTGTGGATTCGGCCTGCCTCCACCACCGTTGTCTCAAATTGAACACTGTCAGGTCCTCAGAACAGGGAGTTGTCTTCTTTCCATAAATCGTGATAATGTTTCTATATGTCTGGTGCACATACAGATCCAGGTGTACAAAGAGAAAGGCCCTCGCCCTGAGGAGCGTAAGAGTCTAAAGCCTAATACAAAAGGAAACAAAAAAAGGAAGGGGAGAGAAATGGAGAAAAACTGCTCTTGTTCTAGTGACAGGGCAGGACAGTGACAGGACCTTGGCCCAGACAGGGCTGGCGTGTCCATGGAGGCGGGTCCGGCAGCTGCCTCGAGCGCTGAGGTGCTGGAGGGGGCGCTGGGGGCAGGGGCGCACACCGCGGAGCTGGCGGCGGCAGCACTGGCGGCTGAGCGGGAGGGCTGGGAAGCCGCCCACATGTCGCCCCGGGCCGCCTGCCACGCCTGGCCCGCAGCTGCTGCACCCGGGTGGGAACATGTACTGGTGGCGGCAGCGTGGGGCAGTCTGAGAGGGGCAGCCACCCAGCCCTCCCGCTCAGTTGCCCTGTGCTGCCGCCTCCGCTTGCACACAGCGGCGGGCCAGGCATGGCAGGCGGCCATTGGGGCCGGCTCGCAGCGGCATGCTGAGTGATGATGTCACATGCAGTGACATCATCACGCAGTCCGGGGGGGGGGCAGCAACAGCCCTGAAGCTGCCCCTGGCCTCAGGCGCCAGAAACTCTGGCACTGGCCCTGGGCCCAGAGCACACCTAGAGGAGAATAAAATGCAAGTTCAGACTGCATGTGATGAATGCTAGCTCTGAATGTCCATTCACGTTTTAAAAATCCCAGCAAAAGGACCCCTGCTGTGCAACCCCCTGTCTGTGCCTGCTACGCGGATTTTCAAGAGGCGGAGAGGCTGGCGAAGAGAGGAGCGATCTCAAACATGATCATCCACCTGAAATGGGGTGGTCAACCGCCTCTCATTTCTGCCTCCTCATTCTGCCCACGTGTAGCTCAGAGCTACAGCCACTTGCCAAGCGTGTCAGCTTTTTCCAGCACTTGCGACCCAAGAGCCTTTGAACTGGAGATGCTGCCAACTTCTGCATACGAGCAAGAGTGCTGCTACTGAGCCCCTCCCTTTGGGGCATCCTTTTCGTTGTCATTCCTATTCTGAAACTGCTGCGTGGCTACAATTAGGCATTCGTGACTTGTTCTCCCCAACAAATTTCATAAATAACGTCAGGAAAAGGCGGCAGAGCAGACGGCGGTTGCTGTCAGCGCTTTTGATGTCATCCTTGTTTTGCCCGGGAAGGGGCAAGAGGAAGAATCGAAGGGTCAGAGCAGAAAACGGCTAACTTTTCCATTAGGGCCTTCTAATTTAGGAAAGAAACAATCAAGGAGGTGGAGACATGAGAGGCTTAGAAAATCGTGGAGAGAAGAAACGCCAAGAGGACATTTTTCACCCTCTCACATAACACTAGAACCTGGGGGTCATCCAATTAAATTGACTGACAGCAGATTTCAGAGGGACACAAGAATTTCCTGGTACGTTATTAACTTACGGAATTCACTGCCACAAGGCTTGGAGACGGCTATGAGTTTAGAGGCAGGCATAGCATTGGGTGGGCACAGCAAGCACCCACCTGGCCTCGGGGGGGGACCTGGCTAACCCCCCCCCAACCCGCTCCCTTTGCATATATGTGCCACTGCAAGAGGAGGGGACATATAGCTTGCAGTCGATTGTTCCCATTGGATACAGCCAACGATGTCCAGCCAGCCGCCACCACACCTCAAGGAAAGCGAGCAGCTGCTGCCGCCTCCTGCCCTCCGTCCCAAATGTCACAGCCGGACACACTTTTGCATCTTGCTGCAAGCCCCTCAGATCCTGAAACCTTGGCTTTTCAAGGAGATTGAACCAATTATTGGGGACAAAGTCTGTTAACAGGCATGAACCGTGGTAGCCAAACAGAACCTCCATGTTGAGAAGCAGTGTACCTTCAAAATACCTGATACTGGCGGGGCACAACTACATGGGAAGGTTGTGGCCATCATGCCTTGCTTGTGAGTCCCACAGAGGCGCTGGGGACGGTAGATCCTATTCCTACGCTACCACTTCACTGAGCCTTCCTCCAGCACAAGATGTCTTCCTCCAATTTCAGTGGCTTTTCCATCGGAGGAAGAACCTCTTAACTTGACTGAAGGTTCCTTAGGTCGCAGGTAGGCTCCTTGGAGGACAGCTGGATCCGTCTCAATATGCTTGCCGCAGTTGGCAAACATGCTGGACAGAATCTAATCTTTTTATGTTTTTGTGTTTGCTTCTACTTACAGTTGCACTGCTTCATATATTTTGTAGTCTTACAGCTGCCTAAACAGAACTGGCAGTGTTTGAAAAGATTTACATGGCAATAAAGGTTCAAACAATCACAGGGATTTTTAAAAAAAAAAATGTGAAAAGGCAGAATGCTCCGTGCTGGACGACAACGAAGCTGTTCCTAGCCGAATAAACAATATGCAACAGATTTGATGGGAATCTGTAAAGCAGCAGAACCTCATGCTGCTTTACAGAATAACAAATTTCAAACCGAACCTCACCTTTAGAGGAATCTGGCAGAGCGCCTACCAAAGACCGACACAACAGGAGCAATAGGACGGCTGCCGAAGATCATTACAGTGTTAGTTTAAAAATGGTCAGAATGGCAAGAGTCCCGCAAGGCATTGGATTAGCTGGCCCAGACCACAGAGGGGGGGTGGGTGGGGAGCTCTCATAATGAATGGATGGAAAGAAGAGAAACGTTGTTGACCTTTCTGAAAGACCCCTGGGTTGCTGCAGGTACAGGGAAGGGGGGGGGAGGCCAGGAAGGGGGAAAGGTCTAACAAAACAACACTTCAAGACAGCTGGGGATGGAGCCTCAAGGGAAGAGGTGGGAGGGGTGCTTTTAGCAAGCTCAATCCCCAGCAAAGGGGAAAAAACACCAATACCTCCCTGCACCAATCTGGACAAACCTCTTCGCTTCCTGTGCAACGGTAACATAGCAATATTTGACGGCACTGCCTGTTCTTTTTTCAGTGTGTGCACGCACAACAGCACAGTTCAGACATCACAACAAAACACGGGCTGTAGCTTATGAGTCTTTGGCCCACCAGGCCTTCATCTACAGCTTCTGAGCTTCTCAGGAGTGCCTGAAGGAGGCAGCCAAGAGCCGTTCTTCTTGTTTTCTCCACTGCCTCCAGCCAACGTCCCAACGGGAAATTTATCTAGCTACACGTTCTTCTGTATCTCCTCCTCTAAGAAGCTCAGGGCAGCAGCCTGCATGGCTCCCTTTCATTTTACCGCCACAACAACCCTGTGAGGTTGGCCAGGTGAAGAGAGAGTGATGGCTCAGGCACGCTTCATGGCAAAGTGGGAATTTTTATCAAGGTCTTAGCCTGCTATTCGAATCGCTAGACCTAGGGTTTGGTAACCTCAGCGTGGGGCCTTGAGATCTCCCAGAATTACAACTGATCTCCAGGCAACAGAGATCAATTCCCCTGGAGAAAATGGCTGCTTTGGAGGGTGGACTCTATGGCATTATATGCTGCTGCCCTCCCTAGGTGTCATCCTCCAATCTCCAGGAATTTCCCAACCTGGAGTCGGCAGCCCCAACTATACCACACCGGGAGGTCCAAGCAGCACATCCATTAAGAACTGGGCCGTCTATGGGCCTGTGGGCCTGGCAGCTCCCCAATGCTGCCTACCCCCAACCCTCAGTCAGGGTTTGCCATTCCATGAACCAGCTTCGGAGATCCTTAGATCATACCATCCTTCCTCCTCCAATCCCATTCAATCAATTCATCAATAACAGTAGAGCAACAGCAAATACAAAATTACTCTGGCTGAGCCAGAAAGGATGTTTTACTCTCCTGCCTCTGGCTTAATCCTGCTTTGGAGGGGAGAAGGGGAAAACCTATCCTTGGGGGTGAAAATAGATCAAGATGGGTAGCCATGTTAGTCTGTAGCAGTGGAAAAGAATAAGACTAACAACATTCGTGGTAGGGTATGAGCTTTGGTGAGCCATAGCTCACTTCTTCAGATACCATCTGAAGAAGTATCTACCACTAATTTTGTTATAGTCTTATAGGTGCTACCGAACTCTTGCTCTTTTCCACTGCGATGGATGAAAAGGCCATGGCCGTTTCCCCACGTACCTGTAAGCATCCGGATGATCGCGCAAAACTCACGGCATGAAGCGTCTTCCTAGCGCGATTTCCTGGCACGATCCCCTTTAATGGCACGATGATGTCAGACATTGTGCCGTTAAACAGGATTGTAGCGGGAAATTGTGCTAGGAAGACGCTTCATGCCGTGAGTTTTGCGCGATCTTCCGGAGGCTGTGGGCATGTGAAAACACCCCATCTATGATTTGCCACAAATGTGGAGGTGTTGTATGTCTGAGCCATGTGTTATTTTTGTGCGGTGCCCTGGTGGAGCCATGTTTGATTCCAGCTCCTAAGAAATACTGTAAAAGAAGAGAGCACCCTAGAGCATGTGCAAAGTGCCTAACATGGAATAATGCCAAACAGACACCGTGTTTTTAGAAATAGGGGGAAAGAAATCGCAAGTCAATGGTATGGCCCAGGCAGTCCCGTCCCACATTATTTCAGACACCGATTAGCGGACACGCACCTTTCCCCTCATCCCTTTCCTCTTTCCATATATTCTGTACGGTAAACAGTTCAGCGGATCAATCACTTCCTTTTCCATCGATTAATCCATTACATTTAAATAAACATGTATACTGCCAACCCATTATCTTTTTTTGCAAGAGTGAGATACGGTTCTTTTAATTAACAAAACCAAACCCATTAGTCTTGGTTAAAAGGAAATTTTAGGGGTGCTGTTCCATATTATTTACTTCATTTACACCCTGCCTATCTCCCCAATAGGGACCTAAAGAAGGTTACATCATTCTCCATTTTATCCTCACACTAGCTCTGCAAGGTGAGTTAGGCTAACAGTGTGACTAGCCAAAGGTCACCCAGCAGGCTTCCAGGGCAGAGTGGGGATTCGAACCTGGGTCTCCCAGATCCTAGCCTGAAGCTCTAACCACTATGCAACCATTTCCCTCCTCCCAATCCTGCCCATCAATTCACCTTTCCTGACAGCTTTGGCAGGAGTACTTTGACCTCCTCTCCTACTCAAACTCAACCTAGACACCTGTCATTAGAATGAACACAGAGGGTTTGGTCCCCCCCCCCCCGTTTATCCCCATTTCTACCTCCCCTCCCTTCCTTTATGCCAACTTTTAGACTGTAAGATCCTCAGGGCAGAGACAAGATTCCTGCAACTATGTGAAGTGACACGCAGAAGAGGGAAATCAAGATGGTGCAGGGCTTGGAGCACCTCTACTCAAAGAAAAGGCTGAAGAGTCTGGGACTTTTCGCTGAATTTAAAAAAAACGAAGAGGGGAGATGACAGAGGGGACACGTTCGGCATGGTTGTGGGGACAGGGTCTTTTTTGGTCCCTCTTCTTTAAGACTCGAACCCTGGGGCACTCAGGGAAGTTGACAGGCAGTAAGTTCTTCTATCAAGGAGTCATCAAATTGCAAAGTTCATTGCCAATGGATGAAGTGAGCACGGATAATTTTTAAAAGGGATTAGATACATCCATGGAGGCTGCTAGCCGTGGTGACTAAAGGGAACCTCCAAGCGGAGAATCGGTCAACGCCTGCCTTCTAGTGTGGGGAGAGAACATCGGGAGACGGCCTCGGTGCTCTGGTTGCTGGTCCATCAGGAGAACGGGCTGGACGCCGTGTGAAACGGGATGCTAGAATCCATGAACCACAGGACGATTGGTGGTGTGGTATACAGACATTTTAAAAAGAAGAGCAACAAGCTGGAAGCAAAAGAAGCCAATGTGGTCTTAGTCCTTTGCTTCACCCATTAAAACTGTCTCCTACTACTTTCTAAATTTTTAGTAACAACCTTCCTCTCAGCAGTTCAGGGCCGCTTGCACGGTTCTCTTCCTCCCCTTTCATATTCACAACGACCCTGAAAGGTAAGTTAATGGGGGGTGGGGGAAGCAGGACAAGATCGCCTACCTAGCTTCATGGTTGGGTACAGATTTGAATCAGGCCTCTCTGTTCTGACATTACTGCAGATTGATTCATAATGCTTGAGTTGTGTGTATGCCACAATTCCAGGGATTTGGATTTCTGTTTGCTGAGAATCTCAGCAGTTTCTCTTAAGTTTCTAGTCCTTATGACTGCAAAGAGATGCCCGAAAGCATGTCAGGCAATGCCAGTAGCAGCCTTGGAGGCCAGAGAGGCCAAGTTGTATTTTCTGAATTATCCTTTTTCTTGTAGAAATGAAACGCTCCTTTGCTTACTAATACAAATTCTCCGGGCATCTCCTTCTGTACTGTATGCTGGCTGACCTGTTTCCCCAGGGCGAACGTTAACGAGCAATTTGAGGAAAGGGTGTTTGACTAACGGAGAAGGTGAGGGGGCTTCCATCCTAAACATGGGACCTGAAATGAAAAGAGTTGGGTGTTTGGTCAGGCCTGGAAGAAAAGGAAAAGGAGGAGGAGAGATGCCAGCATTTATTCTTTCAAAAATGTAACCAGAATCACTCTCTCCAGCATCTGTTGCAAAGGCGGTGGCTGTTCTCTTTCTCCCCCCTCCCCAACACCTCCTTGCACTGAGATGCAGGAATGGGGGCTCTGTTGGGGTCCTCTCAATAGCAACTTAACAAGCACACCCACACCCCAGCAGACCTTCACCCTGCTTGGATGGCGAGCCCCCAAAACCTCTAGAATGTGGGGCCCCTCTCAATGGGAGGGGCAACATTGCGGAGATAACACCACCACTCCCAAGAAAAGCCACCTCAGAGCAACAGGCGCCGGACAGAAGTGACCCATGGAAACCCGCTTTCCCCCGCCCTTGGGCCTCCGGAGGTGCCCTGGAAACACAAGTAAAACGACAAGAATGAGGCAGCTGGGAAGCCTATAAATAATAGGCCCAAGAAAAGAGGGCATTGTGGGGATTTTGGTGTCTGCGTTTCCACAATAGCAAATAGGACAAAGAGTTCCAGGGACAACTGGAGCTGGGAGGGGGGCGAGTTGCACGGAAGGTGGAGAGGAGGGAAAGAATATGCTGCGTAAAGGTAGGCAGGAGTCCTGAAAACCACATGCAGATGCCTGGAGAGTCAATGTCCTCCTCTTCTTGGCTGCCAGAATCAGGTCCTTAGGAAATTTGGAAAGCCCCCCCCAACCAAGACCGCATTTGGAAGGGCATCGAAAACCAGGCCTTTCAACACAGCTCAGTTCCACAGAAGTTCACAATCAGGCGTAAGATCCAACTTTCTGAAAGACGCAGCTGTCACATTTAAAAATTTTAAAAGCCCACCAACTTTCTAGTCTTCCTTAAGATATTTAAACCCTACCACGTCCATCCATTTCCAGATCTACGAGGTAGTTTTGAATACATTTTCCTGGCTTGTCTAGGTCATCCAGTGAGTTCATCATCGAGATGAAATTTAGCCACTAGTCTAAACCATGATAAAATGAAACCAGGAGACAGTTCAATGTATAGTCAGCAAATCATAAACAAATATTTATTATAGATACTAGTCAGGCCAGGCACCTGCAAGCCGAGCCTTTGTACCTGTTTTCTGGTGGCAAAAAACTCTGTTCTGGAATATGCAAATATTCTTTGAGCATGTGCAGAATTCTCCTTGCCATGAAGGGTGTGGAGGGCTCCAGGTCAAGGAATACAACTAGACTGGATTCCAAGAACATGTATGCTTGCCAACCTCCAGGTGGTGGCTGGAGATCTCCCAGAATTACAACTGATCTCCAGACCACAGAATCAGTTCCCCTGGAGAAAATGGCTGCTTTGGAGGGTGGAGTCCATTGTATACCCGCTGAGGGCCCTCCCCTCCCCAAACTCTGCCCTCTCCAGGCTCCACGCCAAAAATCTCCCAGAATTTCCCAATCTGGAGGTGACAACCCTAGGATCATGTTAAGCGCTGGACTGGTGGAATCACCTACAAAAAGAACAGGTTCCTGGCAAAGTCTCTTGTGCTTTGCTTCAAAAGCCAGAGCGCTCTCATTTCAGCAGGATGTCCATTTGCCAGTCTGGAAAATTTCCAGATCTCTCTCTCTCTCTCTCTCTCTCTCTCTCTCTCTCACACACACACACACACACACACACACACACACACACACACACACACACAAACAGAGGGACGCTCATCGCTCAACACACTGGCTGCAGGAGAAAAATAATCAGCAAAGCTCAGCAGGAAAGACGATTAAAACTCCTGGGTGGGAGATCGGAGGGTAGGATTTACCTAGTTTCATAGCTCTGAGGAAAGTCTCTAAAGGCAGAAGCGCTCGGGTAGAAAACGAATGCTCCAACCCCTCCCTCGGCCCCCGCACAGGGCTCTACTGGGGCGAAGCACTCCTTGCAAAAGAAGAAAGAACTAAAGAAAAAAGGGCAATCCGAGGCAGAGAGAAACATTTCGGCAACAGAAACATTTCTGATGTTTAGTCCTCTAGTTAGGCTAACTAAGAATCAAAACAAAGTCATCACCATTACAGGCTTCAAAACTACCCAATATTGGTCCTGGTGAAGAATACCTACTTTACGAGGTTGTTGTGAGGATAAAATGGGGGAAAGTGCCTAAGCGCCTTGGAGAAAGGGTGGAAAACAACCACCACCACCATAATGTATTTGCAAGAGATGGTACTCGTAGAAGTAACCATTTGGGAGTAAGAATACAAAGGCGGCTGTGCAGGATTCGACCAATGGCCCCATCTTATCCAGCGTCCTCTTTTACAGAATGGCCCCAGAAGGCCTACAAGGCAGGTGTTCTCCTTGTTTGATGCGCTGTGTTGAAACTGTTTCCCATGTTCTTCTCTAGTGCTCTTTTTATCTGGCGCCACACCGGGATCTTCTACATCCTATATGAGCCCAACTTTCAGAGTTTTCTGATGATTTTAAGGTTCAGTTTCTGCTTGACAACAAACAACTGAAATAGTAGCAAAGCTTCTCTACAGTGCCATGGCCATACGCCCTGCCAAGTGATGTTGATTTTGCTGCACTGTTGCCCTGTTCCTATCAGTAATTTTAATCGCATTCTGTATGGACTCGTTTCTGTATTTAAAATTTTATATTATATATATGCCAATAAAGGCTTGCTTGGCTTGTTGTGTGTGCCTACAAGGAAGGGCGTGGCGGTCAAAGCTTTCCCCGTAGTTCTCTCTCAAGCAGTGATAGAGGGCTACTGCTTCTGAACATGGAGGTTCCATTTAGTTAACACAGCTAATGGTGGATCTATCTTCCATGCGTTCAAGCCAGTTTAACAAGAGAGCATCCCTACATCCTGTGCCACTGATTGCCCCAAGTTAAAATGATTATTTAAGGGAAGAAGCTCTCCCTTTCATTTGTCTAGTATCACACAGCATTTCGGAGACTTGTTCCTTATAAGAATTAATCGGACATATTCTTAGTTACGCATGTACTGTTAAGAGCACCCACAACAGAGGTTTGCCTGCTAGTAAACTGAAGAACTGATCCAGACATTGGCCATTTCCACACACGTTGAATAATGCACTTTCAATGCACTTTTGCAATCCTTTAGAAGTGTTTTTTTTTCATTCCACACATGGAAAATCAGTTTCAAATGTTCACTAAAGAGTATTTAAAGTGGATTATCCAACGTGTGTGGAAGCAGCCATTAAGTGAAATGACATGGTAGAATTCTGGGCTCTGTCCTTTCAGATTGCAGGTGGAAAGATTATATTTTAGAAGGCTCTCACATTTAAAAAAGAAAGAGAACCCTCCCTGAGTGCGGTAAACTAACTATGCTAAGCCCCCCCCCCCCCTGTCATTCTCATGTCATAAGGTTGTGAGTTAGTTATGCAGCGGTGTGTAGAAGAATAGGAGTGATCACGTACACATATTGTACCAATCTTGCAACAGCTGTACCAGTTGCCAATTTGTTTCCAGGAGCAATTCCCCTCCCCTCGCACAGGCCTCCTGCCAGCATCCATTGGACCATCACCTAATTTCAGAGGGACATGCTTTTGGGGGACCTCCTTTTTGGGAGGACCAAGGGGATTCGGTAAGATTGGCCACCGCTTCTGAAGTAGCAGCCCTGCCCTGCCCCTCCAGGAGTGGCATATCAGAGGAGATACGTAGGGTGTCTTTTCTAATTACAGTTTCAGGTGGGTAGCCGCGTTGTTCTGCGGTAGAAGAGCAAGATCTGGGGCCAATACTGTTGGACTTTAAGGCACTATTGGACCCAGATCTTGCTTCTCTAATTATGCTATCAGAAACAACTCTGAATCGCTTCCTCTGGCTCATGAATCCCATTACTATTGAGCTCTCGATGGCTGATCTGATTGGTTTCTCCGTTGCCTTAATACCTCGCAAAGTGGTTATTGTGTCTATTTTGGCTGTGTTTTATGATGGTGGCTTTGTTTGATTATTTCATTGGTTTTTCTGTTTTGTTTTTTTATTAAACACTGGGAGTCACTTGGAAAGAAGCGGAATACACAGTTTTCAAGTAAATAAATAAATGAAACTGTCAAGAGTACAGTTGAGAATCCTACTATCTCTTTCCATATAATGTGCATATATTGTGTCTACAAGTAAGCTGATAAAGCGCAGAACTTTGTGTCGGGCATTCTACAAGTCTTTGTAAAGAAACAAAAACTTTCTCGGCCTTAGTGAGTAACACGAGAGGCTCCTTAATTGGGATGACACAGAATTTCAAAAGCTGGCTGATTCAATTCAAATATCCACATTTTTGACTGCATTGCTGCTTGGAGAGAAATTTCACAGAATTTGTGCTAGGGTATGAGCTTCCGTGACTTCAAGTGAGCTGTGACTCACGAAAGCTCACACCCTACCACAAATTTTGTTAGTCTTATAGGTGCTACTGGACTCTTGCGCTTTTTTACTGCAACAGACAAACACAGCTACCCATCCCGAGAGAAATTAACCCACAACTCTTGATATTCACATCACATCTAATTCTTCCCATTAGAATTAACACGTTTTCCAATACTATTTTCCATCAATGGCATATAATTGGTGTATAAACATGAAATTAAATAGCATAATAGAAACCAAAGAATCATCAACAGCAACGTAACTGAGGTAAACCAAAACCTACAATAGGAACAATATATGACATTCTTCTTTAAAAAGTAAAATGGCCCAGTAGACTCATCCGAATTACCAGTTTGCATGCTTTGCCTCTTCCAGATCACGGGATCCACTGCAGACACTTTCCCCAAACTCTACAGCTGGTGATCACGGATGCCGTGCACTTGTCTAGGTAAGCAATGTTGCGTAGGTAGTGCCCAGTAACACCTCAGAGGCTTTCTACTGGGCAAAGAGTTGAATACCCTTCAAACTCTCCTTTGCCGTGAGAAATGGCGCAAATGATTCCAAAGAGGATGCAAATATACTCATCTGGCTTCGTTTATTTGGGATCAGGCAGAATATAAATCTGAAATCAGCAAGCGGTAAGCAGCTATAGCAGGGCTACAGTGGTTTAACAAATATGCACTGGTATCCAGTAAACAAGTACCGCACTGGGGTATAGGCTTGCCATTCCCCTGCCCGGGGCAGGGGATCCCCTTCTCCCACCTCCTCTCCCCTGCTCCCACTTACCTGGCCAGAGGGGGAGCGTACCCCCTGGGGCGCCTCCTCCAGCAGCGTAGCGCACCTCCAGGTGGCACAGTGCACCCCCATGCCCTGCAGCAGCATGCTCCCACACCCTGCAATGGGCCCATTTTGGTCGAATCGGGCCCCGTGGGGGGAGCAATTCAGCGCTTTAGTGAACGTGGGAGCGCTCCCGGGCTGCCCTTTGACCCGTGTGATGATGTCACTTCCCAGAAGTGACGTCATCACACCAGCTGGGAACGCACACGTGCACTGTGTGCGCACACAAGAAGAAGCTCAGGGGGTGCAGAGGAGGTAAGAGCCAGCATCCCAGTCTCCCGCTGGGAGAGTGAAGGGACCTGGCAACCCTACTGGGGTACATGAGAGGAAATTCAGATCAGATGTGCAGGGAAAGCATCCTTCCCGCTAACCCAGTTAGACAAAAGGGAAGGCTGGACCCGGATAGAAATCTACATCGCTTGCAGGCACATGGGAATATTCTGCAGAGGGCAATTTAGCCTTGCCAGCAGGGGAGGGAGGATAAACTGCCTAATTGAGTAGGCCTTTCTCTTCCTCTAATGGGTATTGATGGCTGCCGAGGTAAGATTTGTCTACACGGCATGAATACTTGTAAAGAGGATTCCCCGGTACACACAGAGAAGTGCAAGGGACTCAAGGATAAATGCAAAAAAATCTCACATTAGACGTCCAAAGGAGTCAATCGTACAATACACCATATCACTCTCTAGGAATTGCCATGTCAAATCAGATCAACCGGCCATTGAGAGAAAGCTCTGCTTTTCCAACATAGCATAAGGAATCCTGGCCTTGGATTTAAGTGCTCTGCAAGGCTGGTCCTACCCTGGAGGAACACGTCATGGCTCACATTCACTGAGATGGATGAGGCCACAGACTTCTAGTGCAGACGTAATTTCTGTCTTGTTTAAAACAGAAGGAGAAAGATAGTTATTTAATTAATCTATTTATCTCTTTTCTAACAAACACCCAGCAGCAAGATCCAAATTAGGCTGGACAAAGTCTTGCCCCGATAGTTCTTTTCGCTGCCCACTCTCACAGTGGGACAAAATGGGGCAGGAGGGGTTGATATTGCAGATGCGGTGACATCATTTCCAGTCAGGGTTGCCAGCCTGAACCTGGCAACCAGTGTGGCGGTGGGGGGGGGGGCAGAGAAAAATAAATAAAAACAAGGTTCCAGTCTAGTTACTGTCACATTACTTCTGGAGTACAACCCAGAAATGACAAAAGGTAGCTCTAGGAATTGCAGAACGCTATGGTAAAACCATAGAGTTTCTGGCAATTCCTAGAGCTTGTACCTGTGAAGTAACATGCTGGCAACTAGACCGGATCCTTATTTTTATTTTTCTCCTGTGGCTGCTTCAAGCAGCAGTGGGCAACAGAGAAGATTATCTGCCGATTGCCTACCACAAACAGGCAAACAGTAAGCCTACACCCAGCAGCCATATCTGTGGCACTCTAGAAATTTCTCCAACTGCTATAGTTTTTGCCATAGAGATTGGGGGAATTCCTAGAGCATCATGGGACACAGTGAATCACTTTTGGGTCTTCTACCTGGATGCTCCTTCTCCCCTTCCCTGTGTCCTGCCTCCCAAATGTTCCCAGGATTGCTAGGTGTAGCCTTGGCAACCCTAGCCCATATATCAATTTTTGAGGTTTTATTCAGATGTGAAAAAAATTGCTCTAGTATCTAGAAGTTAAATCTCTCATACTGCAATCCTAAACAGAGTTAAAACTTTCTAAGACCATTGACTACAATGGACTTGTGTGTGTGTGTGTGTGGTGCCCTCAAGTCAGAGTCAACTTATGGCGACCCCTCGTGGGGTTTTCATGGCAAGAAACTATCAGAGATGGTTTGCCATTGTCCACCTCTGCAACCCTGGTCTTCATTGGAGGTCTCCCATCCAATTACTAACCAAGGCTGAACCTGCTTAGCTTCTGAGATCTGACGAGATCAGGCTCACCTGGGCTATGGACTTAAAAGGGTACAATTTCACTTAGGATGGCACTGTGTGTGTACACGCATCTTGTTTCTAATCTACATACAAGTAAATTAACAGTAAGGCGCTTTGTATATCTGCTACTACACATAGTGATATGTTTTCATGATATAGCAAGACAATCATAAATTTCTTTAACTAAAAGAACATCTCTTCCCTTTGCTTTTAAATGATGCCTGGCAGGTTACGAGAGAATAAATGAATACAACAGGTAAATGACTACAACAGCCCCGTCCGCAACTGGCGATTTTGGAGGCAGAGAGTTTGCACAGTGACCTATGAGACAAGAATGAAGATGTTACAAAAGTGTTCTTCTTTTCATCTGTTGCAAAAGTGTCTGAAAATATTTCCCAATACTGAGTGAAAGATGTTCAGATGTTGTCCCAAGATCACCTTTGGCTGCACTGGAATAAAAATAGCTGATGGAACAAAAAACGTATTGCCTCCAAAGTGTGAAAGTGTCCTTTTTCTGGATGGCACAAAAGGTGTTCATTTTAAAAACTGTCCTATTTTGTTCTCTGGTGGGGCATGTGAATAGACCCTCCTGAAGCAGCTTCCTCACCTGCTTAAATGACTGCCCCAGTTGTTCACATATTCCTTCTCTGATGGAAGGGCTGGATATAGTTTTAGTTGGGCAACCGTGTTGGTGTGCAGTACAGAGCAGGATTTGAGTCCAGTGGGTTGGATATAAATACATAGAACCCATCGTTCTATTCCTCAAAAGCCCTCTCAAGATTCCTAAACAGAAGCAGAATTTTTCTAGGTGTGAGGCAGACACTGTTTGAATAAATCACTGTAGCCTAATTTGAACAGAAAGAGTGAAGAGTACTTGCAGGTGGAAAGGGGGCTTGATACTTTGTATAGTGTCAGTTTATCTGTTGCTATTGAACTGGCCCCTCCCTGCTGTGAATGAACATTCCTTTTGTGTCAGTTAAAAAAGTTCTGTTACTGTATCTGTCTATCTTATGTACAAGTCATGAACAAGTTTTCGCTCATAGTTTGCTGTTTGCTTTACTGTATATAGTTATTAAATGAAGTTCAATATTATCTGAACAAACACGTCTGCAGAATGATATTACTTCTCACTGGATTCAACTATTGACTCTGTTATATACATACATACATACGTACACACATACACACATATGTGTGTGTACACACACACACACACACACACACACACACATCTGGAGGAGTTAGCCATGTCAATCTGTAGTAAAAAATAGTGAAGAGTCCAGTAGCACCTTTAAGACCAATCAACTTTACTGTAGCATAAGCTTTCGAGTACCACAGTTCTCTTCATCAGATGCATCTGACGAAGAGAACTGTGGTTCTCGAAAGCTTATGCTACAGTAAAGTTGATTGGTCTTAAAGGTGCTACTGGACTCTTTACTCTCTCTTTCTCTCTCACACACACAGCCTGCATCTGGTGAGTGAAGAAATATTGCCCCGTAATGAGGATTGACTGGGATATTTATATATATCTCCCTCACAGACACCTTCCCCATTTTGGCACTCGAAACATGACTATAACTTCTGTGTCAAGGGCTGGGAGGATACAATAGAGCCGTCTTTGGAGAGCCGCCTTCTTAAAGGACTGAGGTGTCTGCTTTCCTTCTTTTCCAAACATTAGCTCACAAATTTTCTGATGCAAAAAAAAACCCAGAAGGGTTGGTGGGCTTGGAAGACAACGGGAGTCTTATTTCTATATATACTTTGTGTGAAAAACACACAGAGACCACCAAAAAAAAGTCACTCAGGGATGCCGGTGACGAGTGATGGGGAAGAGGGAACTATGCTGACAGGAAAGGAAAGGCCAATATGAATTCTGCATGAGGCTGAGGTGTACGTTGCCATGGAGACCTGTTAGGCCAGAGATCCAACTGAGACACTCATCAGCGCACAGTCACTCCTCCATTCTGGGCCCTCCCTCCCCTCCATCAATATTAATTATATCACCGCGGGCTTGTTCCAGAAAGGGGGAGGATTCCCGCCAGCTTTCATGGGCTCCGGAGGAATGGCTGGAGGCCGCCCTATTTAAACGCAGCAGAAGACTCGGGGAAAACAAATACAGGTTACAGAAAGCAGTGCGCTGCAGGCGCACATGGCGGCCCGCAGGGGCGCATATGTCTTCCCTTCTGAAATGCCTCACAGGCTCGGGGAGATCCCAGGTCCAGAGCTGTGAGGGTTCAGACCTCAGAGGCTTTCCACATTAAGTTCCCCAACGTGTCAAAAGTTCTGTGATATGGACGCAGCGCTGTGCCCCAAACCCTCTCCTTCATGGCCTAGAAACTGGGCAAAGATTTGGAAGGCTTTCTTTCCATGTTTAGCAAAAGCTGGGCTTAGCCAAAGGCAGTTTTGTGGCCTCTGAGAGGAAAGAACTCGGGATAGGATGGAACAATGCAAACAATACAAAACTGAATTATTCAAAAAGGCCTTTTTCTCAGCTAAGAGGGCGGTATTGTAGGAACGGGGTCCCAGATGTTTTGCTAATGAGTTAGGAAACATAGATTTCACCATTATGTTGCCTTACATATTATCTGTTGCTTTAAATATGTACTCCTATATCCTACCTGTGCTTCATGCTGTTTAATGTCAGTCCTAGAACTGATTATGTTCTGTTTCAGCAATTCTTCAACCCCATATTGGATCCTTGCTAATACTTTGTCTTTGGAAACTTGTATTCATTTACCCCATGACATTGTTTATGGAAATGTTCTTGACACTGTATGGAAATGCCTGCCCTTGTCCTTGCCACTGATTGTACTAATCTCACACTATGTAATCCACCTTGAGTCTCAGTGAGAAAGGTGGAATATAAATGAAACAAACAAACAAACAAACAAACAAACTGGAGAATCTCAGCATTCGTCCTTGAATTTTAATACCTGTATCAGGAAAGGGGCAAAATAGACCAGGAAGACTTCCAGGGAAAACCACAACACTCTATGTAGTCCTATTGCCATGTCAATGCAAAATTCAGCACAATGGTGGCACGTGTCCTTTTGTAAAGGGTTCACTGAATTAACAATATGCCGCAGGAAGGTAGCCATTACATGCCCTCCAACTTTTCACCGACAAAACCAGGATTACTTCCCGAAAGTGATGTCATCACGCAAGCACCAGGAGAAGAATACCAGGAGGCACATGGTAAGTGCCGGGTTCTCCTCTCCCGCCGGGAGGGTACAGGGACTTGGCAACCAGGTCCAATCCCTCGCAAAATCTAGCTATGGGATCTCCGATAGCTGGGCTCGGAAGGGCCTTTCTGTATAGTTGCTGCCGGTCAGAGTAGGCAATTCTCAGCAAGGTGGACCAGTTGTTTGACTCGGTTTAAGCAGCATCATATGTTAACTAGAATGAGGGCTTTAAAAAAGGATTCAACTAATTTGCCACTGAGGCCACAAAAGCTAAATGAAACCTCCCTGGTCAGTGGCAGTATACTTTTGAAATCAAGGGCGATTCCGCATGTCGTGGCATAGCGCTATACTCAAACAACGAGGGTGTCTTCCTGGCACGATTTCTGACCTCATCACGCCTCGAGAGCGGCATCGTGGTGCGATGACGTCAGAAACCACGCCAGGGAGACACTCTCGGGCCGTGAGTCTAGCGCTATGCCGGGACCTGCGGAATCGCTCCATGTGCCTGAGTTGCTTTGTGGGCCTGCTTGTGAGTTTTCTCGGGATATCTGGATCGTGGGAGCAGATGAATCACTGGTTCTGATCCATCAAGCCACTTCAGCAGGACCGCACTATCCATAAGGCCGACGCCTAGGGGCCCCACAGGGCACCTTTTTTTTGCTGAGGCACTGTTACCTGTGCCCTAGGGCTCCTCCAATGGTTAAAGGTACTCTGCACTGTGCAAACAGAATTCTTCAGGAGACCCTCAAAATGGATATATGTACTGCGGTCTAGCATCTACTGTACCAGGCTCAGGCTGTCAGCTGTAGTGGGGTGAAAGATTGAAGTGCCGGAGGGGGCCTGAAATACCTGAAAGCCTAGGGGCCCGGCCATGGGTTAATACAGCCCTGCACTTCAGCTGTTTGGGGTTCTCAAAACGGCCCTTCCAAAATAGCTAGCATCTGGGCAGAGAGAGAGGGGCAATCAACACCTAAGGCAGATACAATTTGTTCCTAAAGCTATTTGTTCAAATGAGCACGACTGTAGCCTCTTGTTTCTAGATGTTTTTATGGAAACGGGAGTGCGGGGTACCACGGGGCTGTTTTGGAGCCCTATGCTGTTGTTCGTGTCTCACTTCTGTAAATCAGATTAAAGGAAGACCCCGAAGATTAGGATGCAATCTGATCCATCTTTGACTAACCACAGCGGTAGCCCTTATCTCCCACGAAGGTACTTAATCCACTTTCTTATCACTGGTGGGGAATCTTATTCAAATATCCAGTACCAAATGCACAAGCCCTGCTTGGATTGGCATCCAATGGCTCTATAGGGACACGTAAGAGTTTCAGGGCAAAAACTTTCAAGAGTCAAAGCTCCCTTCTTCAGATACCCATACACTTCAGATTGGCATGCACTTAGTGTGTCTAACTCGCCGACTTCCTAAACCTTTTTCTGCAAAGGCGAAAGCAGTAAAGTTGTTCTCTCAGTCCGCCTGGGCACAGAGAAGCCAGAATGAAGGCGCAGTGGGCATAAAAGGCAGATGACATAGGGTTTGGGCAATTAAAGGGTAGGGGGAGGAGAATTTATCTCTTCCAAAGGCCTCCAAGGCTAAGCTATTTTCAAGGAGCTGAAATGCAAAGGGGAAGAAGGTCCCTGGAACCGGAGTGGCGGCTGGGAAGGGCTCGATATAGGACTTGGCCCAGTGGATGCCTCTTGGTTGTTGGGAAACAGGAGAAGCGTTTGTGTGGAACAAGCAAATTTAGCATCTCGTTCTTTTATTTGTTATCATTCCCACCGTGACAAAGACTCTGTGGTTGGCTGGCTGGCTTTTAATCACCCAAAGAATTAATCAGCTTTGCCAGTGGTGAGGTGAAGACCGGCGGCGGGTGGGGGGTGGGGGCATGAGAGGAAAGGATCAGAACAGAAGCGTGCTTGGTAGAAGTTGCCACCGCTAAGCCTTCCTTTATAATCACCAGCTTCTGGCCTCCCCTCCTTTTGCCACCTCCACAACACCACCTCCCACCCCTTACTAGAAATAAAACACAGCCGAGCGGAGGAATCTGCCCCGGAGAAACCGTTCAGCAGCAAAAGCAGTGGAAACAGCATGACGCGCATTACGGAATATGCTTAAATTAAAAGGAGTCAGCCAGCGCAGGGGAGGGGTGTGAGAACAAGAAAAGCGGGGAAGGTAGGCGCAAGTGGCTCGTGATTCTTTCCTTCAAGTATCTTTCAGAGCCTCCAAGTATATTCAAGAAGGTTGTGGGTTCGAGTGTCACAAGGTGCCGGGGCGATAAGCACACAGCATGTCTCTTAACTAGATGCCTAAAGGATGCCAGATGAGGATGCAGTCTCTCAACACCTCCTCGAACTGGCCAAAGGAGGGAGCTGCCATGAGGCCAGTCAAGGCAGCACCTTGACCGCAACTGGCCAGAGCAGTCAGATGATTCTCAAAGACATCCCCCCCCCCCACACACACACATATGTTTGTAGATCTGATTTGATTGCTCTCCTCTGCAGAGAGATTCCTGCTGACTGGCAGCTAGGAGGACAAAACGCTGCCTATTTTGACTCATCACGTGTGAGATTCATAACCTATCAGTTATTAGCTACTTGACAGAGCTCTGTGTTTTGTATGCAAGCCAACAGCAACAAGCCCTCCTTATCTCCCAGGGGCATCCTTCTCACCTGAAAGGCACGAACTTGGAAGAAACTTCACTTTCAAAATTTGATTTCTGGACATACCTTTAGGAAACTAGACAACAATGTTGATAAATGCAAGACTAGGAGGGGGGATTTCGCCCCTCCCTCCTTAAATCCCTAAATTCTACCCGTCCTTGAGAGTGCTAGGGGCACTCAACGTTCAGATTTATATAAACAAAATCTGCATAAGGAAAATCAGCGTGCAGCTTTCTGGCTCTCTCCCACACCTCTCTTAGGCTCTAATAAGGGGCACGCTAAGAAGTCTTCCATCTTCACCACTGTCTGGCAGAGACAGCCTGGGAAAAAAATCTGTGTGCTTTGATGCTTTTTATTCGCAGTGGGGAGTGTATTCTGTAATAAGAATGACAGGATGCAAGGAGCATGGCTGACACCTGAGTGGGGGGTGAGGGGGGCAGAGGGAGGCCAAATCCACAGATGCAGCGGCGAGGGTTGTCCATGGGAATTCGGGCACAGGTGAACCTGTGGGCTGTTTGCTCAAAAGATACAATCCTCCCATTCTGCCCTTTGGAAGCACTTGGGCTCCGTACGGCGTTGCCATGGCAAAGAAAGAAAGAAAGAGTATGTGGGGGGGGGAGCCACGAAAGAACAAGTGGCACCAGAAGGGGACAGATGGGCGAACCAGCAGGGGACGGAAGAGTGGAAGTGACCTGGGGACTGAACAGCTGGTCCCGGGCGCTGATGGCCATCCAGCTGGGCTCTCGATTGGATGAATGATGTGCCAAAATACTTTTGCTCAAGGAGTTCAGCAGAGCCAGGCAGGTCTCTGTTGAGGAGGGGTGGGGGGGAATTAAAGCATACAATGAAGTCTGAGACAAGAAGTTGCACGTTATTGGATAATGGTTCACACGCCGTCCCACTGGCTGCTTCTCCTGCTAGTTTGGGCAAGTCACAGGCCAGCAAGCTTGCAGCCCTGAACCCAGATCACTCCAATCCCTGAGTGACACTCTCCACCACCTTTTCTGGGACTGGTAAATCAGTGCCCAGTCTGGAGAGATTGTGGGCAACTGAGCACACACACACACACACCACACTATAATGAATCCCTGAGAACCCATCCAACGTATCATCAGTGAGCTACAACCCATCCTGGAAAATGATACCTCTCTCTCAGAAGCCCTGGGTGGAAGACCTTTCCTTGCCTACAGACAGCCCCCCAATCTTAAACGACTTCTCACTCACAACCATGAATCAGCCAGCAGAGTCACCAGCACAGGTACCAGGCCCTGCAACAGACCCAGATGCCAGCTCTGCCCCTATATCTACCCAGGGAATACAATTACAGGACCCAATGGCATCAACTACACTGTCTCTGGCTCTTACAGCTGCTCATCCTCCAATCTGATATATGCCCTCATGTGCCAACAATGTCCTTCTGCTCTGTACATTGGACAAACCAGCCAACCTCTACGCAAAAGAATAAATGGACACAAATCTGACATTAGAAATGGAAACGTCCAGAAACCAGTGGGAGAACACTTCAACCTACCAGGACATTTCATCAAAGACTTAAAGGTCGCTGTAGTTCAACAGAAACATTTCAAAAACAAAATCCAACGGGAGGCTGCTGAACTGGAATTCATATGCAAATTTGACTCTGTCAAGCTGGGACTGAATAGGGACTATGAATGGTTATCACATTACCACAGGTAACAGATTTCCTTTACAGAGGTGGGGTCTGGGGGAGCTCAGTGGTACCTGGCGTGGGCTTTCGGGAACCACAGATCTCTTTGTCAGATACATCTGGCAGGGAGAGCTGTGGTTATCGAAGGCCCATACTGCATTGGAATTGGATGGTCTAGCTGTTTGGCTTCTACAAACTAACAGGGCAAACTCCTTTGAAGCCAACTGATACACACACCAAAAGGAGATGTTTACATATACTAGCAAAGGAATGTTTTGATTGCTCCCTCCCCCTCCCCCCCTAATTGCCTCTTCCCTCTGCTCTTCTGTGTTTGACCAGTCTCTGTATCAGGCATCTGAAGAAGAGAACTTGATTCTCGAAAGCTTATGCTAAAATAAAATTGGTTAGTCTTAAAGGTGCTACTGGACTCTTTTTGATTTTGCTACCACAGACTAACACGGCTAACTTCTCTGCATCTGAGAACATAAGAAAATCCTTGCCAGATCAAGGATTCTGTCCCAGCCCGCCGTGTCCCAATGGAGCCAGCCAACGAACATAGGCCAGACCAGTGACTCTGAATTGGGTCTCAGGCCAAGAAAGGACTTTCACAACAACTGCAACTCTTTCAGTGGCAATGCACATTACTGAAAAGGCATGCATGTGCTTCACCACTGAGCTATGAGCCTCTCCATGTAAATTATGCTTATGGTTCATCCAACGCCTTCTTGCAACCGTTCTGTCTCAAAACTTCTGACCTAATATTCTTTAACTGGGGAAGTCTAGGATAGGACATGGGTCTTGGGCATGGAAAACAGGTGTTCTGCCACCAAGCCATAGCCGCTAGAAGCTCCTGAGAAGCTCACAAGCAAGGCGACAGCATTTCCCTGTCGGTTTGTCACTGGTATCTGACATTCGATAGGTCTCCTGACCTGGGACATGGAAATTCTTTAACACCCTCATAGGTAGTAGCTAATGATTCTGGTGGTACAGTCACCCTTTTCCAATGCTACAAGTTAATTAATTAATTAATTAACTTTATATTCCGCTCTCCCCGCAAACGGGCTCAGAGCAGATCACAACAAATGCAGCGTTAACAGCTTTTGTTTCAGAGTCTCCAAAGATGGGGAGAGAGAGGAACGCATACAATCGGTCACGTGTTCAGTATCAGAGTCAAAAGCGAGGACTTTAATAAATGCTGTCCAGAGGACAGGGGTGGGGGACTTTGCCTCCCTGACCAAAATCCAAGCAAAGGGACGGCGCTGCGAAATTCAAAACAATACTCCTATCTCCTTGGCTCCCCCAGAAACTTTGCCACACAAAAAGTGCAGAAACGGATCCCCAGGAGGCTTTTCAAACTTCAGTGGAAACACAAGTGGGAGAGGAGATGAAAACTTCACACGCACGCACATATTCTCAAGAGATCAAAAGTGGCATCTAATAACTAACCACTGCTACCTTCTCTCCTGCACAGCTTTTTTTGAGAGCTATGTTTAACATCCAGCCTCCCTCTAGAGTACACCTGAAACAGCCTCGAATCAGTACAGACTGAAGCACTCTTAGCTGAAACCCAGAATGGAGGGTTCAGAAGAGAAGGGAGATGAGGAACCTGAAGAGAGGCGCCGCATACCAGCTGAGCTCACTCTACCCAACCCCCTACTCCGAGCATAAAATGCGGACCGGCATCTAAATAACAGAATTACTATGCCAGCAAATTCTGATATTGTATACCTATGAAAATCCATTTGATAAAGCATTACAAATTCCTGAGAATATGAAGCACCCACCCTGAGGAGGCTGCCTGCTGCTTCTCTGAGCGATTTATCGCTCTGGCTGGCCTCCCTCCAATCAGTCTCCATTTCAAACACTTTCAGATGGGTAGCTGTATTGGTCTGTAGTAGAAAGGCAGGATTCCGGTCCTTGACTCTCAAAAGGTCATACCCTGGAAATCTAGTTGGTCTTTTAGGTGCTACTGGGCCCAAATCTTGTATTTCAGGCAGGTTGTTTCTGCTGTGATGGGTCCGTTCAGATGGTCCCAAATGCACAGAACTGCTCACCCTCAGAGCAGGCCGCTCAGCATCAGACCCTGCCATCTCTCCTTCCTACAAGAAAGCACAGCCAGAAGTGTGACTCACGCAGAAGTACAGCAGGATTTGAATCCAGTCAGGGCCAGAGCGTCCATTGGGGCGGTGCTGGCAGCTGCCTTGAGTGCTGACCGGGGGTGGGGGCGCGCACCGCAGGGTTGGTGGCGGAAGCGCTGGCAGCTGAACGGGAGGGCTGGGAAGCCTCTCCTGTGTGCCTGGCCCGCAGGTGCCCATCCAGGAGCGTGTGCTGGTGGTGGCAGCATGGGGCAACTGAGCAGGCAGCCTCCCAGTCCTCCCACTCAGTTGCCCCATGCTGCCGCCGCCGCCGCCAGCATACAGCTGCGGGCCAGCCAGGCGCAGCAGACGACCGGGATGGTGCAGGGCAACTGAGCGGGACGGTAGGAGTCCACCCGCGTGCCATCCCAGCTGCCTGGCTTGCCAATGGGGCGGCTGGCTCGCAACAGCACGCCCTGCGTGATGACATCACCCACAGTGACATTATCACTGTCTGGGTGTGTGCGTGCACAAAGCACGTGCACACATGGGGAAGCAACACCCCTGAAGCTGCCCCCCAGGTGCAGGTATCTGGCCTCAGGTGCCAGAAAATCTGGCACTGGCCCTGAGTCCAGAGGCACTTCAGAGACCACCAACAAGATTTTCAGAATTTGAACTTTCGAGAGTCACAGCTCCCTTCTTCTGCACACATGCAGAAGTGTGAAAGGTCCTCTTTTGCAAGGGGGTAATGCTCTTGCCCACTCTAACAAGTAAACTTTCTCCAGGGAAAGCCAGTACACCTCCAATTTTAATCCAGGAAAAAGAACAGCGTCTCCCAGCCACTGGCTTTAGGTAAAGCTGCTCTAATGCCTCAATGCTAAAAAGCACATTGCATCTCACAAACGACTGCAGGAACTCGGCTGCCTTGCACAGGACTGACGCAAGACATTTTGCTGCCTGGGGTGGAAAACCTAAAAAAGCACCTTTTAAATACATGCTAATTAACAGGAGGTTACAATCCACTGGGAGGTCCTTTTCTCAAGCCTCAAACCAGAAAGCATCAAGAGACCCTGCTCTCTTTCACATGCCTCAGAATGCTGGTAGCATCCTCAGAGGCTGGGAGACATGCACTTGTTTGGAATGCTCTAGGGGGTGGTTTCGCACCGGATTCTGGCACAAATGCGCGTGTGAGAGAGAAAGCAGGAAAGCGGCTAAGACTCCCTACAGCAGCAGGCTTTGACAGGGGGACAGGTAAGCTGAGCGCGCAGCGAGCATAATGAGCTCATACATCGCTCCAAGCTATGTTCTGTCCCAGACAAGACTCTCCTGCTAACAACGGTCAGGTTCCACTTTGCCGGCAGCAGAGTCTGCATGCCTGGTTGAGCGGGCAAATGGTCAGCGAGGCAGGCCATCAGGCGGAGAGGGTGCCCATTTCAGGCTGAGCCTAAAGATGGGCTGTTTCCACACGGCTTACCTGTACGCGGCATGTCCCGGTAAATCGTGCAAAAAACATGCAAGATTGCGTTTCCTCGTGCGAGATTTACGTGACGTCGCGCAAATCTCACGTGAGGAAACGCGATCTTGCACGGTTTTTGTGCAATTTACCGGGACATGCCGCATACAGGTAAGCCGTGTGGAAACGGCCGATTCCTCCACCCCCAAGCGAAACAGAATAAATATTTCACCCAGTTAACTGGAACTTTCCCCCATCTTTTCCCGACTTCACCCTGATCCTTGGAAAAGCCAGCCCTAACATGCAAAGTCTTAGAATGCTTCTTGGAAAGTTCTCGGGTCTTGCATGTCCCTGATGTCTGCATTTAACCCATTGGTGACACCAGGGAAGAGCTCGTTTCCAAGGCACCTTGGGACCAAGCCATTTGGAGGTTAGAACTTGCACTGTGGTGCCTGGAAGGGAACAAAGAGCCAGAGTAGGTGCCGGAACATATTCAGATACCCAGACAAGGTTCGATAATCACCCTGAACCAAGCTGCAGTGCAAAGGCAGGATGGAAACTGACTCTGTATCTGCCTGTCTCAATCGAGAGAGGAGAGAGAGAAATCCAGATCCCGTAGCTAAGAGACAAAACCCAGGATGGGAGGTAGCTAGATTTTTAAATTGCTGCAGTTCTCAGACGAAGGCAGCAAGCTGGTATCGCCATTCTTTCCTACCCAAAATCAGCAAAGGGCTGTGCTTGGAGATGATGTCGCCGAAAGGGCCAACCCATCTCCCACCAGTGGCAAGGTGGGCCCCAGCCTCAGGGTTTGATGTAGCAGCAAGAGGGTGTCTTGGGCACTGAGCAGGGGTGCCAGGCTGTCACGGAGACCTACTCAGCTAGGCCTTCAACACATAAAGAGAACAGAGCATTTCTTCACTTGTAAAGCTGGCGACGCTGACCTTGCATGGCCCAAGTTGAATTAACATTCTTTTTAAATTAGCGGATTGGAGCCAGTGGTCAGCGGAAGCAAAGATCACGGGTCTTTTCTGTGTTCCCGTTTTCCAAGCGGGCCTTCCTAACCCTAGGAATGTTTTTTTGCTAAGATCAATCAACCTGCGTGGACTAATGTCCACATGAGTCAAGAGGCTGCAAGGATAAGAGGGAAATGGACAAAACTGACCTCTTTCTTTTGCCAGTGGAAATGAAAATTTACTACACCGATGCCTGTTTAGCAGAAACCATGCATGTAGCTGATTGCAGTATCTTTATTCAGAGAGAGCACCTTTAAGACTAACCAATTTTATTGTAGCATAAGCTTTCGAGAATCACAGTTCTCTTCGTCAGATGCATGGAGGGCAGAAAGAAACTGGTCAAATATAGAGGAGGAGAGGGGAGGGGAGGAGGAGAGGAGGGATGTAAACAACTCCTTTGATATGGAGATACAGACAGCTCCTTTTGGTGTGGGGATCAGTTTGCTTGTGTAAAGGTTCAAAGGAGTTAGCCGTGTTAGTCTGTAGTAGCAAAATCAAAAAGAGTCCAGCGCCACCACCAAGACCATACAATTCCACTGCAGCACAAGCCTTCGATAACCACAGCCCTCCCCGCCAGATTTGGAGGACCACGGTTCTCTTTGTCAGATGCATCTGGTGGGGAGGGCTGTGGTTATTGAAGGCTTGTGCTGCAGTGGAATTGTATGGTTTTGGTGGTGGTGCTGGACTCTTTTTGATTTTGCTACTACAGACTAACATGGCTAACTCCTCTGGATTTATTCAGAGAAGCCTCTTTAGCCCATAGGCTTCCAGGCACAGCAACAGGAGTAAAAGATGATTGAAATATCATTAATACCATAAAAAACAATCGAACACCACAACGATTGGTAAGCATTAAACTGATGTGAACACAACATCCCTATTTCATCTTCTACGAGAGGCATAAATCTCGCACGCAAGCCATGCATCAAAATTGCGAAGCGAGCTCCAAATGCAGTCCTGAGAAAGAAGTATTCAAAAGTTGGACAAAGGACAGGGTGCCAAAGAAGCTTCTTTTCTGGGGTGCTATTTAATTTCAGGCCCCTCCAACAGAGGTCCCCTGATACAGGGAGAGGAGAGTCCCACATTTTACCCTTTTTGTGATATCCAAGCCTCTTATACACACATCCTGGGAGGGAAGGCAGCTTCCAAGATCTTGTCTGATCTTGGAAGCTAAGCAGGGTCTGCACTTGGATGGGAGACTACTAAGGAAGACTCTGCAGAGAAAGGCAATGGTGAACCATCTAACTTGCCTTGAAAGCCCCTTGCTGAGGTCACAGTAAGTGACTTGATGGCATATACACATGCAAGCACGCACATATTATGAGTTCCATGTTAGTCTGTAGTTGCAAAATAGTAAAGAGTCCAGTAGCACCTTTAAAACTAACCAACTTTACTGTAGCATAAGCTTTCGAGAACCACAGCTCTCTTCGTCAGATGCATCGTCAGCTTTTGAGAACCACAGCCCTCTTCGTCAGATGCATGGAGGGTATGAAGAAACTGGCCAGGGATATATAGGTGGTGAGGGGAAGGGGGAGACAGTACAGGGAGTGAGGGTCATGTAAATGCAAAGCAGTTGCAAAGGTCATGAAAAAGTGTGCAGTCCAGGCTGGTGTGACCCCTTTCCTCCATTGCTGAATCTGAATGGCATGCCTGGAGGCAGTTACTTCTGGTAATGAGATAACCATTCAGAGTCTCTTTCATGACTTTTGCAACTGATCTGCATACCTTCCATACCCTGCATGCATCTAACAAAGAGAGCTGTGCTTCTTGAAAGCTTATGCTACAATAAAGTTGGTTAGTCTTAAAGGTGCTACCGGACTCTACATATTATGAGGACTCTGCTTAAACATATTATCAACAAATGGCACCTGGTGACAAACGGTGACCTGGATAGGGGCCACAGGAGCAGCAGGTGCGTGGGACAGGTGACCCAGGTCAAGGAATGAGATTCCACCATCACCTAACTGGTTAAAGAGTGTCCTGAAGGATTAAGAGTTCAGCTTAGGAGGGGAAAAAAACCTCTTTCTCTTCCCAGGTTTGAAAGGTGACCACCTCCCGTTCCCATCTATGCCCTTGAGAGGCAAAAGTGGTAAGCAGCGCCTCACAGGGCCTGAGCCGCCCTCTTTCCTAGTCTCTGTCCACCAAGATACGGACTCATCTTCTCTCTGCTAAGCATCCCCTCCTCATCCACTGCCTGTGGAGGGGGAAGAGGTCATGGACGCCTCTCAGGGGCCTAAGACAGAGTATCAGCCTGGCTTATCGTCAAAGCAGCGGCTGTCTGGGAGAATTTGTTATGTAGAAAACTGACACAGGCGGACACAGCAGCCCCAGGCTTTTGCAAGATGGATTACTGCTGGGGTGGATCAATTTCTTCACTCAAGCTGCTGGAAGTCAGCTGCAGTCACTTCAAAAGCCGAGTGGAGGGGCGCAGAGTGCTTGCCGACCGCCGAGGGAATACGCAGAAAGGCGACGTCGAGTTGCGGAGCAGAAGGAAGGAAGGAAGCGGGCCGTGGTGCGTCTTTGCGCCATTAAGCCTGCTCAGAGGTGGCCCTCGCTTTCCCCGGCTATGAATTAACCCACAAAACATGACAACTCCTATTGGTCCTTGTCAAAAAAAGATACGGGCTGAGATTAGTCCATAAAGCTGGCGGGTACTCCAAGGCAGCCACGCGCCGAGGGGGAGGAAAAGAGATCGATCGGATTGCACGTTTTGTTTTTCAAAACTTGGATGGTTTTTAATAGCCTTCTTCTTGATGTGATTGAATTGTGGATCCTCTACCCCAAGGAGAGAGGCTTTTTTAAAGGGAAGAGACAGGGCTGGAGGGCAGAGAACCTGTTTTGCTTGCAGGAGTTCCTGCTGAGAATCTCTAGGAGGAATTGGGAAAGAGGGGCTGCCGGTCAGAGAAGACAGTATTTAGCCAGACTATCTAATGTCTGATGCAATAGATAGGCGGCTTCATATATGTTCAAATAAGGCAGACTGTTCCATGGGAGGTTGGTGAAGAGCCACCTCTGTATTCATTTAAAATATTTATGGCCTGCTTTCCACAAGTTCAATGTCGACGTAGATGTATAACACAGTTTGGATTAAAAAAAATTAAAAATGCATGAAGGCACATTAAAAGATCTGCCGCCAAATAAATAGCTAATAAGGAATGTAGGTAACACTCCATCTAAATAAAGCACAAGTCCAGTGGCTCCTTGAAGACAAACAAAAATGTATGCCAGCGCTAACTTTCATGCGTAAGAGCTTACTCCGTCCATGTGTTTGAGATGATACACTCCAATGCATCAGAGGAAGCATACTGTGACTCACAAAACTTTGCACTGGAGTCATTTTTTTTTGTTAATCTTTATTTTACCACTACAGACTAACATGCCATCTGTCAGCTGCAAAAAGGATCCTGAGCTATTCTGAAAAGTTCATTCCAATAAAGGTCCCTTCCAGCCCTATGATTCTATGAAATATAATCAATAAGTAAGTACAACCGCTTGTGCTGACCAGCGGAATGGTGGCGGAGTTGAGCAAACGTTTCTAGAGAGGTTATTTTGTCACCTGGTGCCATCACGGAGGAGGCCCTGTCCTTAGTAGTCAGCCACCCAATTTCCAAAGGTGGGGGCACCCAGAACAGGGCCTCAGGTAGGCTTGCCAACCTCCAGGTGGTGGCTGGAGATCTCCCAGAATTGCAATTGATCTCCAGCTGATGGAGATTAGTTCCCCTGGAGAAAATAGCTGCATCGGAAGGTGGACTCTATGGAATTATTTCTCAATGAGGTCTCTCCCCTCCCCAAACTCCACCCTCTCCATGCTCCACCCCCAAAATCTCCAGGAATTTCCCAACCAGGAGCTGGGAACCCTAGCCTCAGAACAGACAAGCTCATATGGGAGAAAGCAGACCTTCAGGTACCAGATTCAATCCCAGGCTGGGTTTTATGGTTTAAAAACGCACTCTGAATTGTGCTCAGAAACCACATGGAATCCGCTATACGGAGATAAGCAGGTTCTGAATTCACATCTTCATAGTTTGTATGTCCGTATTGGAAGTTATGGCACAAGCACAGGGCACTTCCTTTTCTTTCTGAATATCCACAGCAGCCGGTGAGTTCCCAAGACAATCAGTAATTCCATTTTGAGTAAACTGGATTTATCATCACAGGGGAAAGGGGGGTAGAGTCCCATCCTCATCCTCAAGTTGGGAAGATAGTTTCAGGGGGGGGGGTGGCCATATTGGTCTGTAGCAGAAAAGCAAGATTTGGGCCCCGTGGCACCGTAAGGTCCAACGAGATTTCCAGGTACGAGCTTTCGCGAGCTGAATCTCCATTCAAAGGAGCTTCGACTTTCGAAAGCTCATACCTGGATCTCTAGTTGGTCTTTAAGGTGCCACTGGACCCGAATCTTGCTCAAGATGGGAAGGTAATTAACAAAAACAGTGAGATAGACCACAGCTGTTAAAAGGAGGGGAGTCCATATTTCACGGCTAACGAATGGTGTCCCTCCCAGTTTTGAAAGCTAGATCGCTTGCTTTATCAATAGGACACCCCGAGGGATTCCCGAGTTATGGATCTGAAACACTTAATTAAGCAGTTGAAAGGGAGGTACCTTCCCCCCCCCCCATTTCAAAGGGCTCAAGAGACGGTCGGAACAAGTCTAAATTCAACCACCATCCCAGCCCCCACACATGCTGTTGCTTCGTTCAAGACTGGAACGGCTTGTGCCAAAAGTAACATTCTCAATCAGTTCCCAACAGCTGAAATGTGTTGGGGAGGCAGGAATCTTTACACCTGCACAGTTTATACCCCTGATTGACTAAGCGTGAACACACCTTGAAGAAAAAGAATGGTTGAATATGTAATCTCGACTAATTTGCAAAGCACAATGGAGGTGGCCTTCTCTGCTCCTCCTGTATCAATGAGCTAGATCGAGAAGACTCCTTGCTTTGCTCCGAAACTTTCTCATGCTTCTCGGTTGCAGCATCTGTCCCAATCCTCCAAGGGCCAGAGCCACTAAGGAGGTTCCATTTCCAACACAGTTTGATTGGCATTCCCAAGTTCCAATCAAAAAAATGAAAAAAAAAATAAAAGTCCCTGGCTATGGAGCAGCATCCCCAGAGAGGTACGCTTGGGACCTTCCTTTATAAAGCTTTGGGCACCAGGTGAAAATGAGCTCATTTGTCGGAGCTTTTAATTAAGCTGTTGTTTCTTTCTATGCCTGCTGCTTTAATGACCTAATGTTTTATTTTTATTGGCTGTTTTCTTGGGATTTGCCCAAACAGCTCTGCATAGCTCCAGTCTTTTCTTAGCTCTGATCTTTCAAACCCATTGAGTGATTAAGCTGGACAGGTTCCTCTTTTTCTAGGAGCGCTCAACTTCCAACACAAGACATAAAGGGGAGTAAAGCGGCCTTTACTAAAGTGCATTTGATTGGGACGAAGGAG
Organism: Eublepharis macularius; assembly: GCF_028583425.1. Lineage (NCBI taxonomy): Eukaryota > Metazoa > Chordata > Lepidosauria > Squamata > Eublepharidae > Eublepharis > Eublepharis macularius. Next base: position 4,527,599 of record NC_072806.1, read on the forward strand.
ACCATGCCCCAGAATGAATGGGCGAACACGGAAAAGCATGTAAACATGGAGATACTTGTCCTGGAATTGGCAAACCTCAATTAGAAACATAAAGCGGGAAGGGATTCCCAAGGGTCATCTAGTCCAACCCACTGCACAATGCAGGAAATTCAAAGCTACCGCTCCCTTCACCCCTGTCCCCTGAGGAAGGTCATCTATGCCCGATGGACCTTCCTCAGGGGACGGGGGAACGCGGGGGAACGGAGCGGCACGGAGGGCAATCTCAACTCCCCTCTGTTTGGAGATAAGGGGGCGGGGCCACCAGCCATGTGACCATTTTCTCCAAGGGCAACTCACTGAGTTCCACCACCTCTTTCCCCAGAAAAAAAGCCCTGCCTGGAGCCACTGCCAATTTGACATCCAGGGGCACCATATTACCTGCCGAGGTGTTTCCTGGTGCCCGTTTCCTTCTTTTCCAGGACATCACACTGAAAGCCAGTATGGTGTAATGTTCCGAGAGTCAGACAGGGATCCGGGAGAATCACGTTCGAATCCCCACTCTGCCACGGAAACTTACTGAGTTCCCCTGGACCAGTCACACACTCTCAGCCTAACCTACCTCACAGGGTTGTTGTGGGGATAAATTGGAGAAGAGAATTATGTAAACCACTTTGGGTCCCCCGCTGGGAAGAAAGGTGAGGTAAAAAGAGACAGAGAGAGACAGACCAATCTGTTCCCCAAAGCAAACAGCCAACCCTGGCTTTCCTCTGCTTCCCTGGGACAGGAGATACGTCAGAAGAACCAGGGCCGTTTCCACACGTCTTACCTGCCTGCGGAAGATCGTGCGAAAGACCTGGAAGACAGAGTCTTCTCGTGTGAAATTGCGTCAGGAAGACGCTTTGATCTGGGAGTTTTGCGCAAGAAGACGTTGTCTTCCGGGTCTTTCTCACAATGTTCTGCAGGCAGGTAAGACGTGTGGAAACGGCCCAGGTGCAATCACCTTTATGTTTGCAGGGAGAATCAATCAAGAAATAGCTGCCTCCATCACAGGAGAATGCTTTACTTGCAAACTCCCATCATTTTTGCAGTTGGTCTAATTACCTCATGGCAGCCATTTTGTGGAAGTTCCCACCCTTCGTTTCTCAAATTTCAAGGGCTCAATGAGATTATAAACCCGCCTACCCTAAAACATCATTTTCTGTCTCCCCACACCACTTTTGTGGGGTGTGTCTGTGTGTGCTGAACATCCACTCGGATGCAGAGTTCTGGAGAACTAAAAAGGCTGCTCGCTATCTTGTGCAATTTTGATTGTTCCATAAAAAGGTATTACGCCACTGTTGTTTCTGGCCTGTTTTTAACAGAGGTGGCTAAGAGCCAAGCCACAAGTGACGCCTGCCACAGGTTGGACACTTGTCAGCTTCCCTCAAGTTTTGATGGGAAATGTAGGCGTCCTGGTTTTACAGCTTGGCTCTCCATTACAGCTGCAAGACCAGGATGCCTACATTTCCCATCAAAACTTGAGGGAAGCTGACAAGTGTCCAACCTGTGTCAGGCGTCACTTGTGGCTTGGCTCTAAGAGGGCCAAAAAGCTTGGCCTTTCTTCCCAGGAACGGTTTACACCATCAGATTCTGAACCTCAGATTGTTGGACAAAAATTTCTCTGTAATAACTGATAGCCCAGAAGCCTATGGGCGTGTTTGGAAGAGTGAATTACCACTCCTGCCGAAGTTCTGAACCATTTAAATATCAACGTAATTACATTGATTTTCTTTCTCCCTCTTTCTTACTTTCAAGTGAACAGTGATGGCAAAGAGGCACTTAGGCAAAACCCTTCACAGACCAGAAAAACCTTTGATTAAAATCACAAAAACCAAGAGAACCCTAGACAGAAGGAAAACTGCAAAATTTACCACATTACATTTCGGGGCAAACGAGTTGCCGTAAGCAGGAGTGAGTGCTCCTTGAAAAATCAACCGACCAGGTGGGGATATATCCACCATTCTGTGTAGAGAGGAGCAATGAAACCCAGTCGGGACCTATGAAGGAAGGACGCTTTAGCGCATGTTAAGATAGCATGGGCCCATTCCTTAGCCCGTGATTGGGTGAAGAGGAAAGAGGGACCGTTTTCCTCCAGGTTGCAAGGAGGATGTCTGGAACCTGACGGGGAAAATGGAGTGTTAAAATCTTTATGAGACAGTTAAGAGTCCAGTAGCACCTTTAAGACTAACTAACTTTATTGTAGCGTAAGCTACATCTCTTTGCATCTGACAAAGAGAGCTGTGGCTCTCGAAAGCTTCTGCTACAATAAAGTTGGTTAGTCTTAAAGGTGCTACTGGACTCTTTACTGTTTTGCCACTACAGACTAACACGGCTAACTTCTCTGGATCTTTATGAAGTTGCGTTCCAGATTTAATCCATAGGAACAGCCCTGTTCAATCACAGCCATGGTTTCTTTAGTCCAGAGTCCTGGTTTCAATAGTGGCTGACCTCTGGGATGCCCACAGGCACAGAATGAATGCAACAGCCCTCCCCTTACTCCCCCCACCCAGCAATTAGTATTCACGAACACCTCTGGACATGGAGGTTTCGTTTGGCCTCCATGATTATTAATAGGGATCTCATTCCCTCAGTGAGGGTAGGGGATCCCCTGCTTTCACCCTCCACCCCCCCCTCACCAGGCCAGCGGGGGAGAAAGGTGCAGAAATGGGCCTCCCGGGCGCACTCCCGGGGGCTGCGCGACAGTGTCACTGCTGGGAGTGACGCCATTGTGCCGCCACAAGAGCACGTGCACTTTGCAGCGGGCCAATTTGAGCCCCAAATGGGCTGAATTGGGCCCGTTTGAGGCCCAAATCAGCCCATTGTGAAGTGTGCGCATGCTCCTGCACCGGCGTAACGACGTCACCGGAAGTGAAGCATGCTGGGGAGTCAAGAAAGGGAAGCCCCAGGTGCCTAGCCCCCCGGAGGGACTGCAAGGGGACCTGGCAATCCTAATTATTAGCCATCAAGGGGCCCTAGGCTACATAAATGCGTCTAATTCCCTTTTAATGCCCTCTAAACTAAGCCAGTGCCATATCTCATGGCAGTTAATTTAATCCTTTGTGTGATGGAGCATGTCCTTTTATGCCCCCTGAATCTACTGTCTGTTATCTTCCTTGGGTTTGCTTGAGTTCCAATATTGGGAAGAAGGAGAAAAAGTTTACTGCATAAGTACATTTATAAATCTCGTCTCCCAAATTGACCTTTTTCTACAAGAGCCCCAAACCCTTCTTAGAGGAGGTACCAAAACCCCTTGATCATTTTGGTTGCCTTTTCCTGCACCTGAGCTCTGCAATATCCTTTTTGAGAGAGAAAAACTAACTCCACGTACCAAAAGTTTGGAAAATACTACACTACACACCATCCTGCTGTGTGTCAAAACGCTTCCAAATGTTAATCTGCATTTTCAATGCGAGGTCTGTTATCCTGGAGTGTTCTGACAATTACTAGCTGCAGATTGCAACCACCACAGATCTCTTGAAATGTTCTTTGGAAGAGTAGAGAAAGCCCACGCAATTTAGCACTCTGCATAACCACTCCGGTCTGTGAGACCAAAGAGGTGGTTAAAGTCTGCTAAGAGGTAATTAATCTGCATTAGACAATCCTGTGAACACTTATAGAATATTCATGAACATTCCAGCTCTCAAGGGGAAAAGGCTAGCGATGGAATGTTGGAGACCGGTGTAGCTGGTATGTAGCTGGTAGGAGGGAAGTGAAAGGTCCCGTTTGGCTTGGAGAACGGCTGCTTACAGGGATGGAGGGAAGTGTGCTATAGAGGAGGAGTGGCCTAAGAGGTGGTCCAGGGATCTAAAGGGCTAAGACAGAGCAGAAGGAGGTAGTAGGGAGAAAACCTCTTATAGGGCCACCACACAGAACGGAACACATTTCTGAAGCCGAATAGGATACAAATGCCCTGTTGATTCGAAATAACCAGACCCAAACTTGCCTTTGAGTCTCTCCGGTTTGTTTGTTTTGTAAAATTATTTTTATTTTAGTTAATCCTCTGTAAAAAAAACTTACGGCCAACTTAGCCTCTGTAGCCCCACCAGCAATTAATATTTCCTATCAAGCCAGTGCAAGCACCGAATGTTCCAATGCACAATACCCCCCCCACCCCCACCCCCAACAAGAAATACGCACAAAGAAACAAGGAAAGCCTCCGATGGGGGATGCCAACACCTTTTGCGGCACTAAAGAAATACAAGCCGGGACACGGCTGGGAGAATTTACAACGCTTTCATTTTTAATCAGCTAACTGATTCTCAATGCAAGGGAGAGTGAAAAGGGAACCAGCCACCTGCGCAAAGCCATTTTCTCCCTCCCTTCCCTGACCTGGGATGGCTCCACAAAGCCAGCAGGAAGCCCAGTATTTATGGGACTGACAGGGGGAGAGAGTGGTTTTTCCGATATTTAATTTATCAAGTGCTGCTTCCTCGCCTCCTGCGCCTCTGCCAGGGTTTTATAAGACTATAAAGAGGCATTTAAGCAAGGCCTCCGCACCCCCTGGTTAACAAACGGGACAGAAAGGGGCTCCCGGAGTCTAAGAGGGTATATCCCAGTCAATGCTTCCCCAGAAAATGCAAACTTTGGAAATCTAGGCGAGGGATGGCCCTCTCCAACCCCGGAGCCCCCAGGCGCTGCTTCTGTTTTTCTCTGCGCTTGTGTCCGGCTTGCCTGCCCTGTTGGAGCAGGGGGAAAGATCCACCGCTGTTGGTCACTTCATCTTCTGTGGTAACCACCATGCCGTGACAGCTCTCATCAACAATGGAATTCGCTGCTCACAGTCAGAAGTGATACGGTCCTTTCTACTGCCTCTGGACTCTGCCACCTCATTCTTTGGCAGGCACCAGCCTGTTACAGGGGACATTCTGTGTGCATCCGAGGTCCACTGCAGACAACCGTGGGGCCACGCTCACCTCACATTAACTGTTCTAGAACACACTCCAGACTGCTTTGCAACTCCCATGACAGGCAAATAGGCAGGGAAAAGATTTTCTGGAAAGTCTGAAAACTATTGAATGACAGCAAACTCTTGAGATGTCAGAGCCCCCATTCAGGTGTGAAAGAAATGAGCACGGAGGCGTCGCTAACTATCGCTAGAACATGCGCACCATAGATAAAGAAGCCAAGGCTCCCTAGAAAACACCTCCGGTGCAGGCTGACGGATGGAAGGATGGCGATATCTCTCCTGAGAAGCCAGCCCTTCTCCTACTAGACAGTCTTCTGCTCCTCCCTCGCTAAGTCCCCCCCCCCCAATAACTCTGAATTTTAAATGCCCTGAAGGTTCACCCAGAGCCAGAAGACATGATTATAGCAGGCATTTGCTACGACCCCTGAGACTTCCTTGCCTGGGAAAACAGCAGCCAGTTCTGCTGAAGCACAGCGCGTATGGTATGCGTGACCCATATTTTTCAAGCTCCGTTCATTCCTCATTTAGGAGGAGCTCCGGAAACTGAGCCTGTTGTGGGGGCTCTCCTTCAAGCTACGTAAACGGGGGGGCTTGGCTGGCTGTCAAGGCTCTTTGCCTCGAGTGGTTTCAGGTGGGTAGCCGTGTTGGTCTACAGTCAAAAAGCAAAATTCCAGTCCAGTAGCACCGTAGAGACCAACAAGATTATCTGACAAAGGCAGCTTTGAGTCTTGAAAGTTTATACCCTAGATCAGCATAAGCCTGAAAAGGCTCAGGTCGGCTCAGGTTTTTGTTAGCCTTTTAAAAAGCACTATTTTCTTTTCTTTTCTTTTTTTTTAAAAGCAGCAACAATACTACATGTTTTTTTAAAAAAGCAACAGCAACAATTATTACGTATTTTTTTAAAAAGCAACAATAACAATATTATACCAACTATTAAGATCTTCCAAAGGAATACAGCATTTCATTGGCCTTGGTAACAAGAAAAGTGGAAAGTAAGGGGGGTGGGCAGCCCATTAGGTCCCGCCAGACCATGAAGGGTTATAATCATGCACCAAGATGGAGGTGTGAAAAAGGAAACAGCTGCACTGAAGAGTGTGTTCAGTCTGGAGACAGATCTCTTTAGTTCCAGGGAAGTTGAGAAATGACAGCAATCTATCTCTTTACTTTATACATAATGCATCAAAGCGTTATTTTATCCTGCAAAGGAGAAAGGGTAATCCGGTACCGTATTTGCCTGAGAAATTTGCCTTTTAATATGCAAAACTCAACCAGCTCCAAAATTCTGTCACATGGTTGTTTTCATGTACGCAAAGCACATGCGCACTCACGGTGCTTACATTATGATGTCACTTCCGGAATTGACAGACACGGGAACGCTCCTGCGCTCCATGTGGGATCGATTCTTTGAGAACTGGCCCCAAACGAAGTGCAGGAGCACTCGCACGGCGGGCGCAACAACACTCCCAGAAGTGATGTTGTTGCATCCTCTGGGAGCGCACTCACTGAGCATGTCCCTGTGATGGCTGGCGGTAGCAGGTGATCTCTGGGTGGCCGCAAACCTCCCACCATTCGACAGGTAAACCACCGAGAGATTGACTACCACCAGCCGGCACCTGGGGTCCCTACTTATAGCTGACATGAGTTGTTTTGAAAACATTTTTGGGTAGAGTATACTTATATGGAAAAGGAAAAGAGATGGCACATCCCACCCACTGTCCCAACTTTAGAGAATGGAACCATCCCTCCTTTCAAACAAGGAAGAAGGTAGATAATAGTAAATCCCTGCCCCAAGCAAAGAACAACAGAGTGGGCTAGTGAGAACATTTGTGGGGAGGGAACCAGGCAAGAGCATTGGGAGAGCTCCCTTCCCAAACGGAATCTGACATCTAGATGGGCTTGGTTTATTAATATTTCACAGCACTGAAAGGCAAGATACACCTACGTTTGCTTTTATTTTTAAACGAGACACCCTTTGTCCAATTATAGATTAATCACATTTTTATCAAGCATTCGTTGCTCCCCAACTCTGACAAAGAGATAAATTAACAGACCGCTAATTGGTTGCTGTTTTTAGATTCCTTGGTCACCAGTATGTTTTCAGCTGGTGAGGGTAGGTGGAAGAGAAGAAAGGGCACCCAGCTAGAACCAGTAAGACCATTTGTTAATCGATACTGGGGGTCTGGAAAGTTAGTATAATATGTATTCCACCAGGCTCCACCACTCACTCACTTCTTCACCCATTAACCACCAAGTCCTGCCAGACTCCACCCATTACCTGCTGGGTTCTATTCTAGCTCCGCCCTAACCAACTAAATTCTTTCGTGCTCCGCCTCCAACTCTAGTTCTGAATCTGTCCCACGTCAGAGTCTCTGGAGAACACTTGCCAGTGTATTCCCAACCGTATTACTGCTTCTCCTCTCCCCCCATGCATGTTTGTCTTTACCTTCCGGGGAGGGGAGAACACAGTTCCAAAACTACCACCAACACCCTTTCTGTCTAATATGACAACTGCTCTCCGTGCTAGTTGGTTCAAAAAAAGACACGATATACAATTTGGACAAGGGTTTGCAACCCTCCAAAGCGTCGCCGATCCCCTTTCTTCAAAGGGAAACATACTAAACCCATTAGCAATTTTTGCCAGTTCAGCGGTCAGGCGGATGCAATTTGCTGGACCAGCCTCCATGTATCCTGATATTAGGGAAAGCTGTATGAATACAAACCACAGCCTGCCAAGGCCTCCTGGGCTCTCTGTGCACAAGGTAGGTTTGCTCTGGCAAGACTTGCTTGAATTTAAATGAAGTGTTTTTAACATACAGACACACACACACACACACAGAAAGCCAGCTGAATTTGGTACTTCACTTTTGGGACAAGATACCTCTCTCTCACACACACACATTCACAAACACACACACACACTTCCATCTTACTGCCTTTTGCACAACACAAATTGGAACCACCAACCTCAAATAACATCAAGCATTCACTCAGGTCAATCTCCTAAGCCCAGACACACAGCCAAATATTAAATTTTTTTTTAAATCAAAATTTTTCCGCTGTTCCCAACCTGTTCTCTGCTGTGCTGGGGGAAACTCATGCTCAGGGCATGGGATATAGAGATACTGTTTGATCCCAAGAAAGAGAATGTGAGTGTAACCAAAGGGAATCAAAGGGCAGAACATCACAGGCAAGAAAAGGATGGTGCGTACCTAAAGAGGACGAGGCATAGATCTGGGTTCAAGAATCTGTATTCAAACAGTACCCTTAACCAGGGCTTTTTTTCTGGGAAAAGAGATGGTGGAACTCAGTGGGTTGCCCTCGGAGAAAATGGTCACATGGCTGGTGGCCCCACCCCCTGGCAATCTCAACTCCCCTCTGTCTGGAGATCAGGGGGCGGGGCCACCAGCCATGTGACCATTTTCAAGAGGTTCTGAAACTGTGTTCCACCGCATTCCTGCTGAAAAAAAGCCCTGCCCTTAACTCTAACAGAACCCTCAATCCTTCTATTTTCATGGCCCTGCTTTTTTTTAGGCTCAACAAGAGGAAGCGTTGCTAGTGGTTAGAGGTCTGGGTTCAGCTACAGGGCTCTCCTGACTCAAACCCACCCACCCCCCGCCTTGCACCTTGATGACGGGAACTCATTGCACGCTTCACGCATTACGTGCCGTGTTCGAAAGTGGCAAAGCACGGCCGGCTCTCCGCATGTAAAGCAGCCAGAGAGCCACGTGACCCGTTAAGGGAACAGATGCGCACCACCACTTCAACTGCCCTCATCTATTTATCCAGATTTCCTTGGAGGGTTGTTCAGGAGCGCAAACGAGATTGGAATTTCACCGAAAAGGGCTCAAGAAACGGCAACGGGCAAAGAGCCAATTCCACCAGGGAGGGTGACAGTAGGCTTGGAAAACAGGAGGCCTCCCACAGCAGGCCCCGCAAAAGGCTCTTCTTGGCCTGAGACCCTGGACAACCACAGATGGTCGCGAGTGGAAGCACTGAGCCCGAGGCCCAAAGGTCTGGCTCAGCAGATGGCTGCTTCCTATGTCCACCTGGTGCACGTTCGTACAGGGAAACATCTGGCACAGTCCCTGGCTCACGGGTCTCAGGCAGCAGACGTTGGGAAAAACCTTTCCGTGCCTGAGGCCCTGCCAGTCAAAGGAGACAGTTCCAGATGGGTCAGTGATCTGACGGGCAGCTTTAGCAGGAAGGGTGGTAAGTGAGGGACAGAGAGCCTGGTTGACCAGTAAAAGCGTGCAGTCCCAGCGTGGCCAGTGAAATGGGCCTCCGGTATTGGGAAACGCTTTTCTCTGCTTAAGAAACAGGAAAGCTGCTGGTCAGAACAGACAAGACTGAACTAAAAGCACAAGACAACTTCATACGTTTCGGCGACTCCACAGGGGCTCCCAAGTCCTGCATCCTCTCCCATCCAGCCACGTGGGTTTTGATACAGCGATCAATACCATTAACAGCGACAACTAATATATGGCTAACATACACTCGAATAATTTATGATGATAATTAATGAAAACTATTTTCCTTTGTGCTGGCAAAAAAAAGCAGAAGTGAGCAGAGCATTTTGCCCTGTGAGCTAGAGAGTTACTCCGTGGGGAGGGGAGGCAGCGGCTGCGAAAATAGATCACTGGGTCACGGAAGAAATTCTCCGGTACAGTATCAGAGAACCCGCCAGATCAGCTTCTGAGAGTTAGGAACATGATCCAGATCGATGGTTGTTGTGGGTTTTCCGGGCTGTATTGCCGTGGTCTTGGCATTGTAGTTCCTGACGTTTCGCTGGCGAAACGTCAGGAACTACAATGCCAAGACCACGGCAATACAGCCCGGAAAACCCACAACAACCATCGTTCTCCGGCCGTGAAACCCTTCGACAATACATGATCCAGATCGTTTGCAACTCACCATCCTGGGGCGTCGGCAGCGGTTGGGGGAAGTAGTTGCCCGGTTTGTCTGCAAAAAATAAAAACAAACTAAAATAAGGAGGGAGAAGAGGCATTCCAGAAAACTTTCCCCCAACTGCAGCAATTACACACGCACAACTCTCCCCCCCTCCACCTGCCTTCCAGCAAAGCATCCTTGGAGCCGGGCTGCAACTGCCAGATTTCTATTGGGAACTTTTCAGCCAAGGAGCTTCGAGAATCAAAACTGGAAAGGTCAGAATATATTTCATCATCATTTTAGAAGGGAAGAGCTGGCTTCTCCAATAAGCCAGGTAAATGCCCGTTAAATTTGGTGTTTATGAATACAGAGCAGCAGAGACTGCACAACTTGTTCTTGCCTCAGACCTTTTCTCCATCACCCCCTCCCCCTGCAGATGTTTTTCATTGTGTTTTTCTTCCGATATTGTTCCACATTTGCATACTGCTGTTTTTGACAATTAAAATAATTACCCACGCATGCACATCAAAATCTGGAAGGGTCCAACCCAGCTCTGAGCTGGAAGAAACCCTGCTGCTCGGGGCAGATCCACCATCCCAAGAGAACCAAGAAGTGACATAGATCCAGAGGAGTGAGCCACGTCAGTCTGTAGTTGCAAAATAGTAAAGAGTCCGGTAGCACCTTTAAGACTAACCAAGTTGATTGTAGCATAAGCTTTTGAGAACCACAGCTCTCTTCGTCAGATGCAAGAAGTGGCATGCAAGAAATGGCATGTCAGTGGAAGGCAGCCACACCAGAGGAGGCAATGGACCTGCTTTGCATTCACTGGTACCTTCCAAATCCATGCTGCTGCTGCCAGAGGTGCTGCCTCAGCAGCCCGGTCTACAGGTGTGCAACAGACACGATGAGATTCACCACCATTCGTGCCGCCACCACTGCTGCACTAGAGAAGGCTATTCCTCCCTTCAACTTATTGATACATTACATCTGCATCCTATACCTTTGGCTCCATTCATCCCATTTCCCCTATTATGGCTACCCTGTGAGGTATATAAAGAATATAAAGTTCAAGGTCACCCCAACAAGCTTCATGAATAAGCACAGATTTGTACTCCTGCCTTCCTGGTCCAAATCTGACAGAGTAACCACCACGTTGGCCTCACAGAGCACTTTACGATGCTCACATCCATCATCTATATTTTTTACAACAGCCCTGTATGGCAGGCCACTATTGCTGTCCCCAAAGCTTCAGGTTGCCTAGCGAGAGTCTGACTAAGGGCTTACTGACAGAGTCAATCTAGGAAAGGGGTGTTTGGCAAAAGCCATTGCCTTTTGCAAAACATTCCCACCTCCTGTTTGGGAGGTTCTCTGAAATGCCAAAAGATGGCAAACATATTTGCCCATTTAGAGGGTGGTCAGGAATTTGCCCAATACAGGGGAAAGTTCACCTCTCTCTTTCTCTTTCTTATTTCGCAACATCAATTTTCATATAAAAACATCAATCAATGAAGATGTTTTAAACTCTTGACCAGGCTCAAGTGTTTTAAAGCCACCTAGAAAATAAGGTCAACACCACTACCTCTCTCAAGAACTTGGACAGCTTCATATACACTTTTGCATAATGGACTCCAAAATATGGGTGTGCCTGCTACATCTCTGCATGCTCATTGCACTGGCCTGGCCCTCTTCCAAGGAGCCTTCGGGGTAGGGGGGAGGAGTTATTGATTTGGTTTTATCCTGCTTATCAGGAAAAAAAATAATCTCCCAAAGTCGCTCACGTCTATCAAAAATCCAATACGAAAAGGTAAGTAGAAGGAACTGTACATGAGTATAAGCTGACCTTTCCCTCAGGCTTACAAAACTTGGGAGTAAATATTGTGCCATTCTGCTGCACCTCTGTACCAAATCCTCTACTGCTGATGATATAGAGATGCAGGAGAATGAGTCTGCCTGTCGCATCTCTGCATGATTGACACCGCAGTCCAGAACAGGAACTCATGCAAAACCACAACGGTAGGCTCCTTGGAAAGGAGGTCACTCTCCCACAGCCTAAATGTAACCCTTTCCAGGCATCAGAGCAGAGTCCATCTATTCTTAATTCAGATAAGAAAACAGAATGGTATACATGGGGAAGTTCTGGTTCACAGCCTTTCTTAATGTCCACAAAAGGAAAACTCAATATACTTCATTTTTGGCACTAAGAAAGAGGAAGGAGGGCACTTTCTTCGGCGCTGCCTCGGGCAAGTCAATCCATCATGGTCCCCCCTGACCCCAGCTGGGATGCAAATCAAACTATTTATTACCTATCATGCAAAGGCCTCCCAAGACACAAATCCATCACACCCATTTGAGTTGATTGGTGACCTGTGTGTGAAAAGCTGCTGCCTAAATCCAGCAGGGTGGGGGTGGAGGAGGGAGACGGACATGCAAGGCATACCTAAAAAGAATTTTGCGGGGGTGGGGTGGGGAGTCATGCTAAAAAGGATTCGAGCCATTCACATAAAAAAGGGAGGAAAATGAATGTAAGAGCCAGTTCGATATCCACAGGAGAATCAAATGATCAAGTACCAGTCTCCTAGCATACGGAAAGCCTAGCTTCTGAACCCCCAGGCAAAAAATCCAGGGTGGAGCTTCCAAATCACTGCTACCCCCCCCCCCCACTGACCAGGGCCAAGGAAGGCGGGGGCCACCGCTGCTGCTGGAAGCCAACTGCCACAGCCCCAGATGGGTAAGGAGCAAGCAGCAGCAAGCAGCCTGCTTTTCTTCTCCCCCCCCCTTTTGGGTCATAGGGTTGCCACCTCCAGGTTGGGAGATTCCTGGAGATTTGGGGGGTGGAGCTTAGAGTGGGTGGGGTTTCAGGGGGGCTTCAGCAGAGTATAATGCCATAGAGTCCACCCTCCAAGGCAACCATTTTCTCCAAGGGAACTGATCTCTGTCAGCTGGAGAGCAGCTGTAATCCCAGGAGATCTCCAGCCACCACCTAGAGGCTGGCAACCATAGCGTAGGTGGTTGGAGCCCCCCTAAGTGTGTGGCATGGGGACCTGCTAATACCACCTCTGAAGCCAGCATGTCAGAAAGAAAGCTGGGCTTAATCATTTCCCCAAAGCACTCGTAGGGCGGGGTTTAAGTTTTCCCCCAAAACATGGTTTCCCACTTGAAACCCCAAATGGCCCAACCCAGGAAAGGAGATTCCGCTAGATTTGGCGGAATATACAAACTGGCACTGGGGGACAGTGTGGAATTACAAGCGAAAGGAAAGTCTTGCCTTCCGTGTTACAGCCATACTGTGTTAGTCTCAAATACAACCAGCTAACATCTCTGAAACTTTACTTAATTGAAGAGAACAAAAAGGGCTAGAGCTTCCAGTGTCAAGAAACTGCTAATCTGGAAAGGTCAGTTAAACTATTTCACCAAGGCTCTAGTCCTCATGGGGATAAAAATGTATCTAAGGGTGAAATACCTGGTGAAACTTCAATAACCAAGCAGGGTGGTATTTCCAGAGATAGAGGGGAAGGTTTCCCCATGACCAGTGGAAGACTAATTAAAAATGCATGACGCTATGAACTAAGCAAACACAGGCAATAGATTGAATTTGCATAATTTATATAGGTTGTAGAATTTGTGGGCTTTATTTGCAGTGGAGGATTTGGATGACCAGGGTTTGGGGAGAAGGGGGGTTAGACCACCCAAAACTAAGCGCAAAGCATGCGCTGCCTTATCCATGCGCAGCAACCCCTCTCGTACAGCGTAAAATGAGCTTTCGTGTCACGCAAGTTACGGTGACCCTTCCAAAACTGTTGTCACGGCTACAGCTGTAAGCTGGTGCATCGGCCTCTTTCAATCCACACACACACACACACAAAACATCCTAACACTTCACTGGGCCTCCAGAGAAATCTCTCCCACACACTCAAGCTCTCAGCCACACCCCATTGCTTTCTATATCTAGTTAAAGCTGCCCCTCGGAGATTTAGAAAAAAACAGAACACGGCCAAGAAACCCTCTGCTATAGTTTCAGGAGAGAGACACGCACCCCACAAATTCGAGCCAGGAAGGTCCTATTTTTGGTGCCACCATGTGAAGTTATAATAAAGACCTCTGAGCACACTAAGAGCGCGGATTGCTTTTCCTCTGAAGTGCATCCAGGGCTCATTTGATGAGAGACGTGAGCAGAAGGGCATGCAGATCAAAGCGTGCGACCTCCACCCAAACTCAAACCGCTAAAACTTTTCTCCATGCAATGCCAGCTAGCAGCTTTTTGTGGAAGGGGAGAGCACCATTCCCAGGAGACTTTGAGCATAAATGGGTGGATTACGGTCCCCGTGACAGACGTGATTTTGCTTGTTTGTTTGTAAGAAAAGCTGCTTTCAAAAAGGGGAAGCTAGGAATGAAAGAGGGGTGGGGAAAACTCTTGGCCTTATCCCAAATGGCCACCTCTCGTGGCTTCCCCCACTCCTGCATGGGTTTTAAAGGGGTGTTTGCCAAAGGAATAAATAAAACACTTGGGCTGCATTCTGATAACACACACAAACCACAGTTTGGGCTGCATTCTGATAACACACACAAACCACAGTTATGTCCACGATAAGGACGAGTCAGGAAGTCCTCTTGCTCACGCACTCTCCCTCCGCTGTCACTTCCTGCACTGAGACTGAAGACTTCCTGGTTTGGAATTGCCATTTTCATAGCAGCTGAACAAGGTGCTTTCATAAACTGCAATTTGCTTCCTTCCAGGATTATAAATCAGGATTGAATGAGACCTAAACATGGTTTGTTCAGATCTGAAAGACAGTCACTGTGTCACATGGGACTCAGCTTTTGAGGTTTGACGTTGCCAGATTTGTACAAGATACCAATGTGGTTAAAATGATATTTTTGCAGAATAACATAAGGCAACTTCCGGAGCTACACAGAATTCTTTGTCATCAGATGACAAAAGGTTTTGTGAACTCTGCAGTAACAACTTATATTACAGCCCAGATCTCTTTCCCTCTGCTTTGTTCCCGCCACCCTGGGTTGCGGACATTTGATTATTCTGCCTAAGAACAAAAATCAAGATTAAATCCAGCATCCAGATAATTCAATTAGAGGAAAAAAAGAAGCAAGTTTCTAGCTCTTATGCTGGTAAAAATAAAGGCTTGAACATGTAAAGGAGAGTGCCATGTGAAACTTTTCCAGTTAGGGCACTGACTGAGCACCGTGTGCAAGAAGAGGAGCCCCAATGGAACAGACGAAGTGTCCAATCCTAAACCGATTTACTCCACTCTAAACCTATTGACTTCACTGGGCTTAGACTTGTTTAACTCTTCTTAGGGTTGCACTGTCAAAGTCCATCAAGTTCAGCACCTTGTTTCCTAGTCTGGTCAACAGATGCTTCCAGGAAACTCAAAAGCAGGACATGACCGCAACAGGCCAATGGTTTTCCCCCTAGCATCTGGGGTTCGAAGATAGACTGTCTCTGAACATGGAGGTTCCATTTAGTCCTCATAGCTAACACCTATACACAGCCATGTTCTCCTTTCCTTTGTCTAACCCTTAATAAGAATATCCTGGCTCCTTTGCTGGATTAGAGCAAAAGTCCATCTTCTGCAGCATCCTGTTTCTAACAACATCCAGATGGGGGCCCCAAGGAAACCCATAAGCAGGGTAGGACATTAGCGCCCCTTTCTTATTTTTTTTCCCAGCATCCAGTTTATTCAGAAGTAGATTGCGTCCGCACATGGAAGTTCTATTATCTATTGCGGCTCATAGCCATCAATACAATTGTGCCTCAGCTGTGTCCATGTTTTTTAGATAATTTGACTTAGCCTGTATTGTTTATGGTGCCAGTCTTGAACTCTGTATTGTACTGAGCTTTTACATATTGTTTTACCATTGTTTATGATTTTAATGCATAATGTTTTTCTTCTCCCTGAGCCCGTCGCAGGGAGGGCGGGGCATAAATCTGATAAATAAATAAAAAGTTCTAAGCAATGCGAGTTTGGGGTGGAGCTTGAGTTCGCCGCATAACTCTTTGCTTCCAGAGATCAGCAACAAATAGAAAATAAGTTGCATAATTTATCCAGACTAAGTTGTATGTGGGAGCACATGCATTTTCACAGAATCATAGAATCACAGGGTTGGAAAGGGCCTCAAGGGTCATCTAGTCCAACCCCCTGCAAAATGCAGGAAATTCCCAAATACCTCCCCCTGCCACATCCCCAGCGACCCCTGCTCCGTGCCCAGAAGATGGCAAAACGCTTCCAGGATCCCTAGCCACACTGGCCTGGGGAAAATTGCTACCTGACCCCAAGCGTGTGATCGACATTACCCTGGACATGTAAGAAGGGGCCACAAAAACTAAGCATTGACGCCACCCTTCCTGCCCTCCCTTCCATGATCTGCCTGGGTTCACAGAACCAGCCTTGCTGTCAGATGGCCATTTAGCCTCTGCTTAAAAACCTCCAAAGGAGGAGTGCCCACCACCTCCCGAGGAAGCCTGTTCCACTGAGGGGCCGCTCTCACTCTCAGGAAGTTCTTCCTAATGTTTAGCCAAAAAGTCTTTTGATTTTTTTTTAAAGCAAGCACAGAGTATACAAGGCCCCACGGAATCACAGCTGCCTAATTAGTCTGCAAGTGAGAGAAAGTGTTAACAGACCTCCCCGCCAAGCCACGCCCACTTTGCCCTAAGCCCCTCCCTCTGCCTCCCCCTGCTAGCCCTGTTTTCCCACCACCCCAGCCACGTGCCAAGGGAGACACCTACAGTTGTTGAGGAAAAGCAGGACAGCAAAACCCAGCGTGGAGGTGGCCAAGAGGATCAGGCAGATGTTGCAAGGGATCATAAAATAGCGGACTACTAAGGAGACTTTGTGCTGGTACATCCGGTCCCGCTCCAAAGAGCCTGGCCCCATGGGATACTGGCAAGCGGTCATGCCGCTGACCGGGGCCCAGGCCCCCACAGGCAGATCCAGGGCAGCGGTTCCTCTGGGCAGACAGAAGCCCCACCCCCACGCCTGCCTGTTTGCAAAGCGGCAACCCGCTATGTGTTCTCCGGGACCGCCATCCTGCAGCCGGTGTGCACGAAGAAGTCAGTTTTCAGGAGCAAGGATCCAACCGTGCACAGCCCATACTGAGGCTGTAGTCTGAAACCAAGAGGGGGGGAGGAAACCCAGGCGCAAGTGGACCAATGTTCTGCCAATGGCCTGCTCCGTGTGGAACTCCACACTCCCTCTAAAGCAAGTCACGGATGCCGGGTTCCATATCAACAAGCCAATCCAGCCGTTTCTGCCACGGGATGAAAGGAAGCCCCCCAAATGCCACCAACTCCAAGATATGCCCCCTCACGCCCACCACCAGATCAGGAAGGAGATGGCCAAGTGGGCAGACTAAGAAGAAATGACTGAATCCGGCTACAACTCTCCTGGAAAAGGGAATATAATCCTGATTTCAAGACCGGTTTTCCTCACAATCGGAAGAGCATGCCGCCTCGGAAAGAACCACAAGGTGTTGGGTGGGGGGAGAGAAGAGGCAGACTCCTCCAAGAACAGAGAGCGCTAATTGAGTCTTCGGTTGCTCTCAAAAGGCGTGGCTCTTTATTAAACCGTCAACTCGGTTGCCGGGTGGTCTTTAGTTCTGGAATGAGTTCCTTCAGCCCATGGGTTCCTCTGACTACGAGCATGTATACGCAAGAGAGAGAAGGGAAGAAAGAAGCAGACCCCCGTAGACAGCCCCCAAACTTAATCCAGAGAGCTGGCAAATGCACTCTCCGGTTGCCTCTGGGCTCCGCAGCGAGGCCAGGCTCTGCTTTCGCTTCCCAAAGAATGCCAAAGTCCATGGGGGGGGGGGGTGCTCAGCTGTGCTTTCCTCAACAGCAAATGCCGTCAACCTCCTCTGCTCCTCCGTGTCCCCCCTCCACCAGGGACAGGCGAAGAAGGAGCCGCACCAACTCCTTTTGCCAATCTGGCATCAGCTGAAATCGGCTAAATCCATCGCCACCTTCTTCTCGGACCACTGTCGCCCACCGGCCCTTCCCGGAGAGCTAAACACACATGCAGAAATCGGCATGGAAAATAGCGGCTTCCCTGCCCCCCCAAATGCACCAGCCAACAAAAGATGAAGGTTGACAGAGTCCGGAGTCCTGACAATAGAAGGGGTCCAGCGCGGCACAAAACGGGAATCAAAAGCAACAGAGCGCCACCCCCCACCCCCAAGTTTCTTGTGCCCCCGACAGCTCCGGGTGGTGGGAAAGGAAGGAAGGGAAGGTTATTGTCCTCTGTCACCCCTGAGCCACTGTCGTGGTCTTGCTCTCAGCACATCTCCTGTGAGAGCTGTCCCTCTTCCAACAGCAGGTAGCTCCATCCTTTCCCGCTGGCTTGCTCTCTCTGGCACAGGTCTCCTCCCTTCCAAAAAAAGAGACAACGTTCAGCTGCCGCTCGCTGGCAGAGGAAGAAGAAAGGCAGGAGGAAAAGAAACGAAGAAGAGGAAAGGGTTATTGGGATCGCCCGGTTCTCCTCTTTCGCACGGAGGCACTCCAAGCAGCACTCCAAGCAAGAGCCCGGAGATGGAGAGGCAGTAAAAACAAAGGAGGGAAGACTGTGAAAAGGGGAGGTATTTTCTAGCCGGGTTTCTCCAGGGAGCTGTTCTCATGCAAATAGGAGACGGCAACCTGTGGTCATCCGCTGCCTTCAAAGATACCTCCGGAGCTACGGACACCTGTGAGCATCTCCACGGAGATGGTGGCAGAAGGGAATGACCGTTCTGTTCATATCTCACTGCCTTCTTCCAAGAGAGTGAAAGGAAAATCACCTCCTCTCGTCCCTCTCCAACCAACACCCCCCCCCCACACACACACACAGCTTCTCATTTGTGAACTCAAGACGTTAAAAGGGGCGGAGAAGATAATGTCAAAACTCATTATGTGTGTGTGTCTCTCTCTGCCACCCCATGCCTCCCCTTGCTGTGCACGGCACACCCTCTCCGTGGACCGACCCACAGACTTGGTTGCCTTTAACAGCTGCTTTGGAAGGGCGAGGAGGGGGTGTCTTTACACCTCTGGGGGGGGCACAGATCAAATTGCACACCATGCTAGAAGAGACGTAACACAAGATCCCTTTGAATGCAGAAAAGCCTTTTCAGGAATGTAAGAGGCGCCTCCAAAGAGAGGGATCAAAAGTTGAGGGCTGGACACCGAGAAGAGAGAATTTAAGCACCGGCATCAAAGAACGCAGGGCGGAGCGTGTATTTCTCACACCCGACTTCTCTACTCATCACAGGCTGGAGGCAAGCAGATTGCCGACCGCTTAATTGGCCTGAAAAAGCATTAGACAGATTCAAGGTTCTGTCACACCATGGCACTCACCGATTAGCTATGATAGCAAAATAGAACCTCCATGTGCAGGGGCAGTATACCTCTGAATGCTCTGCGACAAACAGCAGAACACAGGATTGCTGTGGTTTCCCAGAAGAACTAAGACTGGTCTGAAGGGACAGATGAACCTCCATGCAAAGAGGCAGTACAGAGGGGAGTGGGGGGGGGGGAAGCAATACCAGGGGAGGTCAGTTGCCTTAAAGGCATGCTTGAGACATCTGCCTAGCTACCATTGGAAATCGGATGGTCCAGACCCCCTTGAACATGGGGGTTCCTTTTAGCCACCGTGGCTAACAGACATTTCTCCTCTGTGAACTTGTCTAACCCAGTTTTAAAGCCATCAAAATCAGCAGCCTTTACTACTACATCCTGTGGCAGTGAGTTCCACAAGTTCATGCCATGTTGTGTGACAAAGTCTGCAGGGCTCTTCTTCGTATTCCAAGACATCCAGACTGACTTTATTATTGTTTTATTTTTATTATTATTTTTATTTATGTCATTTATAGTCCGCCTTTCTCACTGAGACTCAAGGCGGATTACACAGTATGAGACTTGTACAATCAGTATCAAGTACATTTCAATACAGTATCAAGGACATTTCCACAAACTATGCCATAGGGTAAACAAAATAGTAAAGAGTTCAGTGGCACCTTTAAGACTAACCAACTTTACTGTAGCATAAGCTTTCGAGAACCACAGTTCTCTTTGTCAGATGCAGCTGGGTTGTATAGAGAGAACCACAGTTCTCTTCGTCATGCATCTGGACTCTTTCCTATTTTGCTACTACAGACTAATACGGCTAACTCCTCTGGATATAGGGTAAACAGACACAAGTTTAAAAGACATAGCATTAGCAATAATCCAATATAGAGTAGGAAAAAAATACTGAAACAGAACATAATCAATTTTGGGATTGACATTAGACAACATGGAGCACAGGTGGTACACAGGAGTACGTACTTAAAGCAACAGATAATATGTAAGGCAATACAGTGATGAAGTCTACACTCCCTAACTCATTAGCGAAGCGTCTGAGACCCCATCCCTACAATACAGCCCTCCCATTTGAGTAAAAAAGCCTTTTTGAATAGTTCGGTTTTTCCTCCCATTTGAGTAAAAAGCCTTTTTGAGTTGTTCGGTTTTGCATCCTTTGCGGAAAGCCAGGAGTGTGGGGCTCTCCTGACCTCCTCAGGCTTCAGAATGCCCCTCAGCGCTGAACAGACGCAAATCCTCTTTCTCTCCCTCCTGAGAGGCCCTGATCCTACAGGGCAGAGCTCCCAAATAGCCTGACCTTTGGATTCTGGGTCCTCATGCTATGATCTAACTCTTATCTTGGAAATGCTAAGGAGGCAGCTAAAACCTTTGGGCAGACCCAGGACTTGAAAGCTGTATGCAAGGATGAAAAACCCCTTTGGACCACGATGAAGCACCATAAAGCAAATCCATATATTGGGAAATGAGACTGAACAACGTTGTGGGCTTTCACAACCCAACTTCAACAGCCCCATCTTGTTTCCACCTTTCCCTTAGGCATATCAAACGTGGGACCCTTTATTTTCCGTTTTTCTCGTGCCAAAGTTTCTCCAGTAAAGGCATGCCTGTTTCGACACCGTTTTCCCAACGGCATATAAGCAGTTTATATTCTATAAATGGTGTAATCGAACAGGACTTGGGAACACTGCCAACAAAGCAAAAAGGCCCACCTCTGAAAACGAGAAAGGGCAGATTTGGACATCTCTGACTTTCAGGTTCTTGGTCAGCTCAGCCCTCCACTAAGCAGCTCACCCTTGGCTCTTTTGCTATGCTTCACACTACGAAGACAGAAATCTTCTGTCGGTGATGCCTGGACTTGAACCCAGAACTTTCTGGTACGGAGCAGGGTCTGAACAGAGAGGAAAAACATGGACTGGGTATGCTCAGGTACTCCCTTCATATACAGAAGTGGGTCACAATGGCACATCACTGGATCCAGCAACAGGCAGGCAAATTGGACCCTCTGGAGAAATATCGAAAATCGTCTTGATTTTCTGCCCCGGACTGGTCAGCAGTCTGCTTACCAACAGGGGTCTTCTACTCAAGGCCTAGGTCTTGCTCAAAGGGTCTTTTTAATGTAAATTTATTTATTTAAACAATAAACAGTAAACATAAAAGATAAAAAACACAACAATTTAAGACCCAAACTAACAATACATAGAAACATGAAAAAAATCCAAACAAACAGGGAAAGCAACTAATAATAATTGTAAGTAGATACAAAAAGGAAAGGTTGAAAAAAAACCTAAACTACAAGTTGGGTTCCGATTTTCTCTGTGACAAATATGTATTGTTTTCAAAGTCTCCCTTATTCTATGTTAAAAATAAGAGCCCTCTCTTTTCTATTGTTCATGATTCTTAATCCATAAATCCACATATCGTCAAATCATTGTCATCTATTTCATGTAAAAAGTCTATAAATGGTTTCCATTCGACCAAAAATGCAGATAATGTCCTTTCTCTCATCAGTGAAACTCCAAAACCTTTATCCACCATTCCTCCACTGTAGGCAATACGGGAGTTTTCCATTTTAGTGCATACAGTACTTTTGCTGCCGTGATCATATATAAAAACAGTTCCAAAACTTCTTTCCAACTGACTGTCCATCATTCCCAACACGAAAGTCTCTGGCTTCAACTGGTCTTGCTCAAAGGGTCTGTGGCTACCCTAAGATGGACAACCCCCCTTCCCAGAGGTTGATGGCCGAAAAGCTCAGACCTGATCTAGCAAGGCCACCTCCTTTCCTTCCCCAATCCAGGAAGCTTCTCATAACGCTGAAAGCCACTTCACTCATTGATAATAGATCCAGAGGAGTTAGCCGTGATAGTCTGTAGTAGCAAAATAGTAAAGAGTCCTGTAGCACCTTTAAGACTAACCAACTTTATCGTAGCATAAGCTTTTGAGAGCCACAGCTCTCTTCATCATGCATCTGACGAAGAGAGCTGTGGCTCTCAAAAGCTTATGCTACAAGAAAGTTGGTTAGTCTTAAAGGTGCTACTGGACTCTTTCCTATTTAACTCATGGATAAATGAGGGCAAACCTCCCTCTTAAGTACTTGGAGAGGTGGCCCACTGCTGAGTCACAGCAACTGTCTTCCACCCACGTGCAGGAGACTGAGAGAGAAAGAACTAAGTCTGGAGGTGGCTACGCGTGCAACTCTTCATTGGGAAAAGCCTAAATTGAGGTGGGGGAACCTGGAGACAGACAGGCTTAAGAAAAGCCTGCACGATTGGCAATTCAGCTCCCAGACCTAGTGCAGCCACGTCAGCCATGGGCTGCGGCCCACCAGGTGCTGGACAACTCTCCTGATTTTTCTATCCTTGGAAAGCAACATAACCAGGATTTGCGAGCCACCAGGCTTGGGTGATGGGTTGCGTTGAGCCAGGCGGCCTGCAGCTGAAGCTGGCTGGCGTCAGAAGACGAGAGAGCTGGTCCAGACCCTTCTGCTCTCTCCAAAGTGCCTGCCCAGTGCCCCATAAAAGCCATGGCATGGAAAAGAATGCCATCCTCGCCGTCGCTGGTTCCCTGCCGTTCGTATCCCACAGCAAACCAATGATCCACGGAGCCCAACTTCCTGTTCCATACAGCTGCCAACGAGATGCGTCATTAATACATCTGAAATGTATTATTTGCTTCATCCCCCCCCACTTCATTCTTCTCCATTTTATCCTCACAGGGGCAGGCTAGGCTGAGAGTGTACGACTAGCCCAAGGTCACCCAGCAAGCTTCCATGACAGAGCGGAGATTCGAACCTGGATCTCCCAGATTCTAGTCTGACACTCTAGCTGCTACACCACAGTGGCCCACACTGTTGCCCTCAGCCACTGATACTGAGATACACTGCCTTTGAACATAGTGGTTCCATTTAGCCACTGCGGCTAAGACATTTCTCTTCTGTGAACTCGTCTAACCCAGTTTTAAAGCCATTGAAGTCAGCACTCATTACGACTACATTCTGTGGCAGTGAGTTCCACAAGTTCATGCCATGTTGCGTGACGAAGAACGGAAAGTCAGTGAGCGCAAAGGCTGAGCTGCTGGATCTCATGATGCACAGAAATGGCAGTGCGCATGGGAGCATTTCTCCCACAGCGCAAAAAATATTTGGGTGCAGAATTCAGCTTCTTGAGACCCCAAGTTTTTTAAAGTCAAGTTTTTAGGCCTCAAGATTGCGAGAATATGGAGAAGCCCTGCTGAAATCTGAGAAGCCAGAAGGAGGTGGTTAAATAAAATTTCCTTGCGTTTGGGGAGGGGCAGACATAGCACCTCTTTATGAATAAATAAGCCAAATGATTAAATTGCGAAGTAAGTTATTTGCAATTTGTGTATTTTTAAAAACCCTACAACAACAAAAATGTCTATTATTGTGCATAATTTATGTAAATTGAAATGTTGTACTCCGCCCTGAGCCCACCTGGTAGGGAGGGCGGACTAAAAATCTAATATAATAAATAAACAATATAATAAATTCTGGATTGGGGTAAAAAACTATACAGCTCTGTCCAGGGCTTTTTTTCTGGGAAAAGAGGTGGTGGAACTCAGTGGTGGAACTCAGGACTGCACAATGATGTCACTTTGGGTCAGCTGGAACTAGGGGGGAGTTTTTTAAAGTTTAAATCACCCTCGGTGAACATGGTCACATGGCTGGTGACCCCGCCCCCTGATCTCCAAACAGAGGGGAGTTTAGATTGCCCTCTCAGCTCCCCTCTGTCTGGAGATCAGGGGGCGGGGCCACCAGCCATGTGACCATTTTCAAGAGGTTCCGGAACTCCGTTCCACCGCGTTCCTGCTGAAAAAAAGCCCTGGCTCTGTATCAATCTTATTTGGCCACATCTCTGGGCTTCTGAGACTATACCAAGCATTTTCCCACACACATGCAAACATGAGGACTTGAATCTTGTCCTCAAAAGGCCAAGAGTGTCAGGGAGTTCAATTCTGTGCCACTGGGAGTGAAGCCTATACACAGTCCAGCTTTCTTCCTTTCTCACTTTGGCCAGGCCTTTATGACCGTAAAGAGGAAAGCAGAAACTGAGGAGACCTTCAGCAAATGGAGGCTGAGTCCATTCATTCCCAGAGCGTTTGGAGTGGGGTTTGGGGGAGGGGAGGTGCCTTGAAGGGCAGCATCGTATTATCCCCCTGACAAAGCACGGATATACAAACACACCCCCAGCCTGTGACACCGCTCCGCTTTTATAGACACGCCAGGGATTTCAGACCTACGTTCTTTTGGAAACCGCACTGGACCTCGTCCAAAAGCTTTAAATCTTCCAGCCCCTTTCCTCACCTCGACAGAGAAAAGAAAAGGCAGGCTGCGAATAGCTCATTTGCACGTCTCCATTTGCATGTTTCCGTATGCAAAAAAAAAAGGCCTAGCAAATCCTAAAAGGACTGGAGGAATGTGCCCCTAAAATGCAACCCCCAAGGATTCCATGCGCCAGACTCCAGCAGTGGAATCTGAAACCCTCCGGTGAGAACAGAGCGAGAAAAGAGGACTTAAATCAAAGCAAACCCTGTACTTTCAAACAAGGCCTAGTTCTCATTGACATAGGGCAACCTGTAGCACTTCAGACAGCAGGGCTGACTGTTCCTCTATACCCCCCCAAATACCATTCCCTGCACTCTGAAAACTAGGGAGAGAAAAATAAGCCTGGCTTTCTGCTAGTTTTCTTCCTGCAGGGAATTTATTGTTTGCATAGCAGAAGCATCTGTCACACGGACTCCCATTTACAGTCCAAAGTGGCACAGCTTCAGGAAGAAAAGGGTCTATGTGGATGGAGCTGCTCAGCAGAGCAAAGACTGCACTAATGGAACATTAGAATCGGACCTTGCAGATCTCGTAAAGAAAACCACTCAACAACGACAGGCTTCCACTCTTTGCTTCCTTGGATCCAAGTCCATTACAGCTGCATCAGGGGGCAGAGAGGCTGCCAGTGGTGACTCCAGTAATCAAGGAGAAAAATTCTGCGCGTGCTCAGGGGCACTGCCTGCTCCAGGCAAGCTGCACGTACAGTTAAAGAAACCCAGCTGAGTTCAAGATGCAGCATCTGAAGTCAAACACAAATAAACTGTCATTAAAAAAAAAAAGCCTTTATTTTCTTCTATCATCTCTAGTTTTCAAATTATGTTGCAAGGAACTCCGGGTATCTTCAGAAACTGACCAATAGAAAAAATCAGTAACGACGGACCACTCGCTCACCAGTTACCCAGCTTCCCCTGTAATATGCTGCTGGGCAGTGGGGTGGGGCGATGTTCTGTCTCTTGTAGGACAAACATGCTATTCACCCAAAGGCTTGTTCTGTGTTCCTGTGAACGGAGCATGTGCCCAAGATCGTGTTGCAGCGAACTCTGCAGTGCACAGGGATTCCCTGGATTCGCCCTTCCCCTCCTGGGCCACATGCACTCAGCAGTATCTGCCCCCCACCCCTACAGCACAGCCCCTCCTGCCAGAGGTGAGCGCATTCCAGCAATGCCGGGCAGGTGCCAACAGCTTTACACAACCATTCCCTGAAATTCTTCCATACCAAACTCCCACCCCAAAGTGCCCTCTACTGTCCATTCTTGCCAATGGCACATTGTTCCATGTATTTCTGCCCTCCCTCTTCAAAACATAAGATATTATTCATCTGATGGTGTATCTTTTTTTCCCCAGTTCAAGAGAGAAAGGAGGGAGGGAACACGCTTGGCAGCAAGGGATTTAAAATTAAAAACTGCACAGTCCAAATCAAAAGATGGTGTAACTGATTCAATGTTATCTACTCCAGCGGCAACATTTATCCTAGCAGAAAAAGTGTTACGGAAACGTAGCATTTCAAGTTTGTTAAAGCTAGAATATATTTGTGCTCAGATATTTTGCAGCGGTACTGAGTTGTCAGCAAAACATCATGGTATTCCGCCGTATTATTGACATGCCCAGCAAATGTGGCCAGAAGAAAATGGCCTTTAGTTGAAGAGGCAAGAAAATAATAGCCCCGGCTTCCATTTGTCCCACATCTCTTCTCCTCGGTCCCTGCTTTCTCTCTCAAGCCATCCCTTGACACTTCCCTGGCCCCAGCTTCTAAAAGGACTAAACCATCATTCATTTGTGTTTCCAAACAATCCCCTACCCCTTGGTTTGTTGCTCACCACCTCTGCATACCATTTCCCTTCCTGACCATTTATTTCCTAAATGAGAAATATGTAGGTTGCTAGGCATGCAAATAGGTCTGAGATGAGCCTGGAGGTTGGGGCAATGGTTTACAATGTCATAAAGCCACTGATGGCTCTCAGGTAGAAGAATGCAGCGACATTCCTCTTGTGTAGTTCCTAAGAAGGAAGTGCATTGTGGAGGAAGACACCTTGTCATGCTTGTCGATCTGTTTGCACCAACAAAGTAGATCCGCAGAAAACAGATGGAGAGAGACACACAAAGGTGCAAATATCTGGATTCTCTCCCCAGGCACATGACAGAAAGAGTCACTTTATTTTCCAATAAAAATGGGTGGCAGTCTCTCAGCTGGGTCCCCCAAGAGATGTATGAACTATAAAGCTGGATTTCTGGACCCTTCAGGTCACAGATGCCACTGGGGTGGAATTCGACAGTTTTTATGTCTGTAGAGACATCCAAATCACACTGAACCTTCACTTTAACCCTCCATATGCCCTTGGCACACACCTCATATTAGGGGAGCCATGTCCAGGACAAAACTGAGGCTATTGTACTTTGGTCACATCATGAAAAGATAAGATTCTCTAGAAACATCAATAATGCTTGGAAAAGTGGAAGGCTGTAGGAAAAGAGGAAGACCTAAAACGAGATGGCTGGACGCAATAAAAGAAGCCACGTCCTCCAGTTTGCAGGATCTGAGCAAGTCTGTTGGTGATAGGACATTTTGGAGGTCTTTCATTCAAGAGTTTCTGGAAAAGACAGTAATGCTAGGAAAAGTGGAAGGCAGCAGGAAAAGAGGAAGACCTAAAACGAGATGGCTGGACTCAATAAAAGAAGCCACGTCCTCCAGTTTGCAGGATCTGAGCAAGTCTTTTGATGATAGGATGTTTTGGAGGTTTTTCATTCATGGAGTCATCATGGCTTGGAGGCAACTTGACAGCACATAACACACACACACACACGTACGTCCAGGAAAGGGGATCACAACTTCATTGCAAAACTGACACCCTCCTCCAAGCAATGAAGTATAAAAATGAGGTACAAATAAGAACTGGGGAGAGGGGAAGAGCTCGCATGCATGGAGAGGAAATCGGAAAGGAGAAAAGAAACAGGCGATGTGAGAGTTAAAGAGGAGGCAGGCCGGATTCTTAATGCCCTCTGGCTCTGTGGCTGCCCGCATCATTGCGAAGAAGGAAAATGTCGGTGACAACAGCCCACTCCACGCCTCCTTCGATGCTCCCCCAGCATTCTAAACCACAGTGTTCAAATGCATTAAGGTGGCTGTGTGGCCAAGCAGACGCCTTGAAAGCCCCAGATTGCTAATGGGTTTATTGCTAAAGAGCTCTCAGCAAGAGACCAACAGCTGGGGCCCTTGCCAAGAACAGGCCAAAGGAGGAGAGCAGACGAGGAGGAGGGGAGAAACAGAGAATGGTCCCTGGGTCCACCTCCATGCAGTAAGCCAAATGCGTTCCGCTGGCTAGACCCAACGTCTTGCCGATCACCAATAATTTTGTATTTCCCCCCTTCTTAAGCCAACCGCTTCTCTTTCCATCTCCTTCAGACTAAAAACTTGTTAATGGGTTCACGTGTTTGGTAAATTGCGACTCAGGGGGAAGACTGTTAAATTTCTTCCCCGCTTTTAATTATTATTGCCTGAAGTCACTGTTGTCTTTGTTGAGTAGGCTTTTGATTCATTTTTAATTTACTTCTTTGACATATTTCCAAGGTGCCACTCCAGTAACAGTTTGAGGCAGTTTTCAGAAAAGCATCTGACCGGGGGGGGGGGGGGTCTGCCTTACTCTAAAGGAGACCACTGGATCATCTTGCTCAAGACCAACTATTCTGAATGGTTATGATTAAAGGGTTAAGCACTAAGAA
The DNA here is from genome assembly GCF_028583425.1 of Eublepharis macularius. NCBI lineage: Eukaryota > Metazoa > Chordata > Lepidosauria > Squamata > Eublepharidae > Eublepharis > Eublepharis macularius. The sequence goes on from NC_072806.1 coordinate 4,555,808, forward strand.
AAAAGACAAAATATTTAAAAACTAGTAAGTGGCAGATGGTAAAAGCAGACCATAATAATTTTTTTTACATTTTTTTTTAAATAATCGTCCTTGTTATCAGATCTAAGACAGGAACAGAGAGCTAATTAAAAACATGTCTGTGCAAGTTTTCTACTTGCAGGGAGTTTGCTCTTTTGCAAAGATATTCCCTGCCCCCACCTGCAGAGCAAATTCCATATGAACATTTTATTACTTTGCACAGACTGATTAAACCAGAGTTCTCACCAGAGAGATGGTCACTAGCGAGGGTTGCCAGCTCTGGGTAGGGAAATTCCTGGAGATTTGGGGGGGCAGAGCCTAGGAAAAGTGGGGTTTTGGGAGGAAAGGTGCCCCAGCTGGGTATATACCGTAGAGTCTACCCTCCAAAGCAGCCATTTTCTCTAGGCAAACAGACCTCTGCAGTCTGGAGATTAGTTGTAATTCCAGGAGATCTCTAGCCACCAGCTGGAGGTTGGCAACGCTACCTAGCAAGGACAAATCCTGGTAGAGAAGGACAGGAAGAATTTGCTGATGACAGTGGGGGAAAGCACAGGAGAGTGTGTAATACCATGTGGAGTGGAGAGTGCCCTCAAATCATAGCTGACTTATGGTGACCCCTGGTGGAGTTTTCATGGCAAGAGACTCACAGAGGTGGTTTGCCATTGCCTGCCTCTGCAACCCTGGTCTTTACTGGAGGTCTCCCATCCAAGTACTAACCAAGGCCAACCCTGCTTCGCTTCTGAGGTCTAACAAGATCAGGCTCACTTGGGCTACCTGGGTCAGGTACAGGGGCTACCATACTCAAGCCTTAAACTATGGGTTTTGTGGACCCAAAAAGACATAGATTCGTCCATCAACTTTCAAAAATGGAGTCCTAAATCAAACTGTATTTGAATTGTTATTAACATTCTAATGAATCTATTCTCTTGCTCCAGTTCTTCCTCCCCCCATGCCCAGAGTGTCTCGAAGACCACCCACCCTGATGCCATCTCTCTCTTCCATTACCAGCTTTTCCAGGTAGCCTGACCTCTCAGCTCTTGGTTCCTTTCTCCCACTGAAACGAAGCCTAAGCCACTGCAACCGGAACCAACAAACCTCCTTCTCCCATTGATCTCCCACTCCATTCTGCCTCTTTGTTATGTCTCAGAGTCTCTCTGCACAAGACGCGCCTTAGCGTAGGTTCGTCAAGTGAAGGAAGACGCAATGTTAGCCAAAAAGCATAGCTTATGTGCCGCTGTGTTTACATACATACATACATACACATATGTGTGTGTGAATATGTTTACGTGTATTTTAATCTATGTATTAGGATGTTTTATGATTTTAAATTGTACATATGATGAAATACGTTTTAAAACTTGGTTGTGACCCACCCTGAGCCTGCTGGTGTGGGGAGGGCGGAATATAAATGAATGAATGAATGAATGAATGAATGAATGAATGAATGAATGAATGAATGAATGAATGAATGAATGAAAAGACAGAGGGTTTGTTAATTTCATCTTCACCTCCGAGAAGGCTCTGTCAATTTCACAGTTCCAGTCTAAAACTGTGTGGGTTGGCAACCAGAGGGCAGTGAGGAATGGAAATGGGCTGGAGCTGCCTTCCAGAGCCGGGCTTGGACCTGGAGAGGTTATCATGGGCTGAAGTTTCCCTTCTGGCATTTCACAGCCCCTTCCCACAGCTCCAGTGTATAGCAAAGCCCTTGCCCTGCTGCAGGCTCTGTCTTTTTAAACTACCCGTCCGGCTAACACTGCATCTCCCGACACGTGTTCTTCACATGTCAGATGTCTCATGAAGAGCCTCTTAGATAACAAGCTTCATGGAACGTAGGGATGGTGCTACGTTCCTCCTTTGAACAGTAAAGAGACCCCCCCCCTTCCCTGCTGCCCTCATGATTATAAAGGCGGTGCTATGAAGTCACCCACTGCTGTGCAGGTGAAGCAGGGAATATCTTTGCAAAAGAGCAAGCTCCCTGCAAGTAGAAAACTAGCACAGGCATGTTATCAAAGAGTCTCTCTACACGAGACATACGACACGTGAACAACATATGTCTCCAGAGAGGCAGAAAAATATGATTGGTAAGTTAACTAAAAAGAAAGTTGTAAAAACAAAAATAGGACTGTGCATGCTCTAGAAGACAAGTAATGTTGAGAGCAGCTGAGACCGAGTTAATTTTTTTTTAGGGAGGCAGGAATTAGCCTTTTCAGGAGAGCTCATAAAATCCAGAGGTTCTAAATTGCCCACCCAAGATGCCTCGTTCCTCTCAGCTTGTATATAACACAGAACATAGCCAGTTTGGTGTAGTGGTTAAGAGCACAGGACTTTAATCTGGAGAGCTGGGTTTGATTCCCCACTCCTCCACGAAAGCCAGCTGGGTGACCTTGGGCGAGTCACAGTTCTCTGGAGCTCTCTCAGCCCCACCCACCTCACAGGGTGATTGTTGTGGGGTAATAATAACACTTTGTAAACTGTTCTGAGTGGGCATTAAGTTGTCCTGAAGGGCGGTATATAAATCAAATGTTGTTGTTGTTGTTGTTGTTGTTATTATGTTAATTCAACTAGGGTTGCCAGGGGCCAAAGCAAGAATAGAGGGGACTGGGGGGGGTGACAGTGGGGTACTTTGGGTAATTTTCCAGCATGACCTTTTCCAACCTCCAAATGGGTGATATCTACCGAACTGGGCTTCAGCACAACCCGTAGCTCCTCCGTCACTGGTACAACAGAGAAGCGTGAGAGCGCGTGCACGCACTTCTTCCTCCCCTCTGCTCCCCCCTCACTAGCTAGGCGAACGGGATCAGGGGGCAGCAGGTAGGGATGGGTGGGCAGCAAGCCTAAATCCAACATAATAATATTTCCAGTTGCAGTCTAGCAGGGTTTGAAATTGTCTCCCCACATCAGAGAACAGGATCCAGTATTGGCTTTTTTTTTTTTTAAATCTAGTTTGGCAGGAGAGCTAATTGGTATTAATTGGAGAGCCAACTCTGTCGGCTGCACAAACACGGTTTGTGGCCTCTCTCCGGAGCAGTCCTGTCTGCAGCGCTAATGGTTAAGCACACCCCTTTCTTACACACACATACACACACACACTTTCTCTCTGTTGCTTCTCCAAACTAATTAGCAGCATTAAGGACAAAAACAGGCAGAGAACAGAGAAAGTGGGTGGCAGAAAAGCCACCCGAGCTGGAGGGGATTTTAATTATTTCATTTAACACTCGACAAGGCCCGTCTCTGCTCCCACTCGGCAGCGCTGCAGAAATTAAAACGCTTTTTTGCGAGGGGGAGAGAACTAAAACACACATCAGCAGGAGTACAAAGCAAGAGGATAGGAGAAAAGGGGGGGGATGTACTCAGAAGTAGATTTTTATGTTCACATCCAAAAAGGGAAAGGAGAGAGAGAAGACGGTGTCCCCCAAGTGTTGTGGTTAGCTCTGCTTTGGGTGTTTATTTCCTGCCCATAACGTGCTTTTGTCTCTGAATCTCCATGGCAAGAATAGCATCACTAGGCTTGTGGTGCCGGTGTTTAAAAAGCACAGGAGCCCTTGCCAGAAGCAAAGCTGGCAACTTGCAAGTACCGTTCCCTGGATAAAGAAGAGCTTTCTGATTAAAAGCATTTAGTATGATAGAGCATCGGTGTTTGCAGCGCACAAGGATGTGGTTGTGTCTCTGTGAGCCGATGGGCACAAAGATACTCCCAAGCATGTCAAGGTTTGCCAAGATCAGAACCGGCTCATGCAGCTGTGCCTCACAGTGAAATTCTCTGCGAGGAATTAGCCGGCACCTTTATCTCTATACCCTGGAAAAATCGCTAGTCAATTTTTGCAAATTGAGCCATAAGGGACACGAACTAGTCGGAGTGAGTTTTCCCCAGTTTGGTTGGCAATCTTGGGGTCTGCCCTCTTGAAACTTATTGTTATACTTCATTTAAAAGTACCCCTGTAGAGAATAGGGTTGCCAGCTCTGGGTTGGGAAATTTCTGGGATGGAGCCTGGAGGAGGGGGAGATTTGGGGAAGGGAGAGACCTCAGTGGGGTATAGATACCATAGAGTCCACCCTCCAAAGCAGCCACTTTGTCCAGGGGAAATGATTCTGTCATCTAGAGAGCCAATCATAATTCTGGGAGCTCTCCAGGCCCCACCTGGGGGTTGGCAACCTTAGCTGAAAATGAAATGGCATTGAGGGTGTACATGCAACAGAGTCAAGGTGAACCTGGCCCCACCCACCCCCATTCAGAGATTTAACTTCTAGAGATTTCAGGGAGGAGCTGAAACTAGAAAGATATCGACTCTAGCACATATTCGTGTCTTGTTTTTTGTTTAAAAAGGAGATTGCTAAATTCTTCCCCCCAAAGGCAAAGTGAGAAGAAAGCCGGAATACCGGTTTGCTAGAAAACTGGAATTGTTTTTAATAAATCAATTTTAATAATTGTTTTTAATAAATCAAAAAAGCAGGCTTTTTATGCCTGCTTTTTTAAAAAAGAAATTGAACACTGAAATCACTTCTTAAAAAAATTAGTTTACTGTCACTTCTGGTGGTGTAATAGCACCACCTACTGGTCTTTCAGAGAGAAACCCACAATTCAGTCTTCCTCTGCCAGAAACCTCCCGAGATAAGATGCAACTATGAGACGACCATTCCCCACCCAAAAGCTGCAGTTCAAGGCAGTAACTCATACAGATAATGCCAGCCCCGGCTCCCGAAGGCTGTCCCTCAACCACGGAGGCTGGGCGGTTGGCCAAGCAAAACCAGGCATTTCCATTTAAATTAAGCAGACCTTTCTGGTTGCTGGATTGAGAGCTCCTGGCTTAACAGCTTCCCATAAAAGCAAGAGAAACCACAAAGAAAGCCAGACAGCGTGAGCAAGATCGGTCCCTGGGGAGAACTTACGGTTCACACTGGAACTGGGAGGGGCAGGTGGGTCAAAGCAAAGAGGAAGCAAAAAATTAAGTAGTACAGTATACAAGGATCCAGAGGAGTTAGCCGTGTTAGTCTGTGGCTGCAAAATAGTAGAGTCCAGTAGCACCTTTAAGTCCAACCAACTTTATTGTAGCATAAGCTTTTGAGAGCCACAGCTCTCTTTGTCAGATGCAACTTTATTGTACCATAAGCTTTTGAGAGCCACAGCTCTCTTTGTCAGATGCAACTTTATTGTAGCATAAGCTTTTGAGAGCCACAGCTCTCTTTGTCAGATGCAACTTTATTGTAGCATAAGCTTTTGAGAGCCACAGCTCTCTTTGTCAGATGCAACTTTATTGTAGCATAAGCTTTTGAAAGCCACAGCTCTCTTTGTCAGATGCAACTTTATTGTAGCATAAGCTTTTGAGAGCCACAGCTCTCTTTGTCAGATGCAACTTTATTGTAGCATAAGCTTTTGAGAGCCACAGCTCTCTTTGTCAGATGCAACTTTATTGTAGCATAAGCTTTTGAGAGCCACAGCTCTCTTCGTCAGATGCAACTTTATTGTAGCATAAGCTTTTGAGAGCCACAGCTCTCTTTGTCAGATGCAACTTTATTGTAGCATAAGCTTTTGAGAGCCACAGCTCTCTTTGTCAGATGCAACTTTATTGTAGCATAAGCTTTTGAGAGCCACAGTTTCCTCGTTTTCATTGCTGCCACCAGGAACTTTATTTGCAGGCATCTGGAACAGCCAAAAGGGAACTATCAATGGATAGTGCCTAAGTTGATTTTCGAATTCCTAGATCCCTCATCTGTGGATGCCAACGAAGGGGGCAGTTTGCAAACGAAGGCAGAGACACTCTGAACATGGTCAGAGGCACCACTCCACAGCCCTCTTTTTGACCTCCCATTGCAAGTCTCAACACTTCCAAAGACATTCCTATCCTCATACCTCTTGGAGTATATCCCATGGCTCAACTTCGCAAGCCTTCCACATCAAGGGGCACGAGCAGAAGTAACAAGGTCAGAAGGAAAGCACACCTGGTTCAGCCTCACTTCCGCTAACGGGAAATTCCACATTTTGCCTCACAAACACGACCATCAGATGAAAATGCCATTATCGAAGGCTTCACTTTCACTTGGTTGGTTGGCCTGTGCCTGCGCTTCAGATTATATGGATATGCGTGTGACTAAATGCTCTCCCATGTTAAAAAAGAGTCCCTGCACACAGAAAGCTAGCCTGCCAGGGAGAGAATTTTAGCATAACCTTCTCCCTGCCGTGTTAGTTTTCTATTGCAGTTAATGTTTCATGGGGAATAGAACGTCATGCAGCTTCGACACCAGGTGACCACACGAGAGGGGGGCCGGGCCTGAGCTAGAAGCTGGAAGGTATTCTTGGTTGTGATGAGAGTTTAGTGCAAATCTTGGGGCGGGGCAGGGGGGGGGGTTCAGATCAGCATTAACTATCAAGATTGGAATTCGTCACTTACCAGTACTAATTTAGCCTTTGCAGAAGTTATGGGAACATAGTCATATGAAGCCCATTATTTAAAGGGGTTTTATTCTGTAGTTTCAATTCTTGGCTGCTGACTGTATTGAATTGTCACTTTTTCATATCTGCTGTTATTGTTGTTTTTTTAAATTGCTGCTCTTATTACAATTGCTGTCATTCTGTGGCAGGTTTCATGGGGTTTTTAAATCTGTTTCATAATCTTATAATGTTTTCATTTTCATATCAGGTGCTGCCATACGCACCACTGACATGGCAGAAAGGTGAGCCATAAATCTTTTAAATAAATACATCGATAATTGGGGCTGGAAGTTTGTGCCGGCTGTGAGAAAGCTTTCCATTTACCTGGTGACAGGTAAATTAATTTACCTGGTGACAGACAGAAAAGAAAGAGTAATATTTCTGTCTTTTAGCCAGCAGGGGGTGCTATTGGATACTATTACGTTCCCCTATGCCAGTTGAAGCGTCCTCTTCCCCCAAAGAAGCAGGTGTTTAAAGCCAGCTGCGTGAACAATCTTTTCCCATCTAAACAGTGATTATTCCCCATCGAGAAGAGGAGAAAGCAGGTTGCTAGATGACACAGGAGGGTAGGAACAGACCAGAAGGGCGAGGAGAGCTGGTAAGTAGATCTGTTCACCCTGGAGATAAGATGCTGACAACTCACATAGTCAGAATTTGTGTCTTTTAAAGAAAAGGCCAGGGATGGATGGCTTGCAAACTTCCTAAGCCTTGACCCTCTTATCTTCTTCAAACTGTCTGGCAGCGCTGCATTGCCCCAAGCCAGGCAGCCTTTCTCCCTTTCGGCACTGATGCAAAATTCAACCGTGCCAAGACGAGGAAGTCGCTTGCAGGAACAACTGGACAAGCCAGTTGGATTCGGAAGAGGAGTGGAATCGGACATCCTCGCCTCCCTTTCATCTTGGGGGTGGGAGGGCAAGATTCTGACTCTCAAAGCTGCCTGTCAGGTTCCCAGTCCTGGGACAACAAACACCGGGTGAATCCCAAGAGAAGGATGGCAGCGAGATTTCTGCTGCACTAAATTAGGTGGAAGACCAGCTGCAACACAGCGCACATTTCTTTTGCCTTTTCTGGGACATAGACCAGCAATTTTTTAAGTAATAACATGTACCACCCTTCAGGACAACTTAATGCACACTCAGAGCGGTTTACAAAGTATGTTATTATTATCCCCACAACAAAACACCCTGTGAGGCCAGCTCTGCCAGAATTTGGGGATCCGGCAGGTGTTCACCTCGGCTTACCACCCTCAAACAGATGGGTTGGCAGAGCGGCTGAACCAGACCGTCAAGGAGGCCCTGAAGAAGATGACGCGGGACAAGCCTCACCAGTGGGACTTGTACATCGACCCGCTCATGTTCGCCCTCCGGGAGACCACGCAGGCCTCCACCGGCTTCAGCCCATTCGAGCTGCTATATGGGCGCAAGCCAAGGGGGATGCTCTCCCGGCTGACGGAACGCTGGGGGCCCCGGGCCAGCAGCCCCGCGCCCCCCATACAGGAGTACGTGAGCCGGCTCCGTGACCGGGTGCAACAGTCCCAAGCGGAGGCAAATCGCAGACTGACTCGCACCCAGTCAAAGCAAAAGGCCGCCTATGACCGGGGTGCGCGGATGAGGACTTTCCAGGCCGGAGAGAAGGTCCTCGTGCACCACTCGGTGTTCCCAAGAGAGGAAGGGGACCCTTGGAGGGGTCCCTACCAGATTCGAAGGGTGCTGGGCCCCACCACCTACGAAGTCCAGTGTGGGGTCGGCCGGCGTCGGCGGAAGACCCTGCATGTGAACCTCCTAAAGCAGTGGCACGAGCGCCCAAAAGAGGAGTGTGGCGTGGCTGAGGACCCGCTAGAGCTCCCTGACAGTGTGCTGCCTTGGACCACTGATGCCCCGGAGTTCGAGGAGCCCAAGGTGGACCCTCAGCTCGACCCAGCTCAGAGGGCCCAGCTACAAGACCTCTGGGCTCGGATTCCCGGGGTCTTCTCCCGCAGGCCAGGCAGCACGAGCCTGATCCAACATGCCATTCCAACGGACCCGGGGCAGACAGCCCGGGCTACCTGGCGCCCCATCCCCAGGAAGCGGTGGGAGGCAGTGGAGAAAGAGACCGACGAGATGCTCAGGCTTGGGGTAATCGAGCCCTCGCGAAGCGCTTGGAGGAGCCCGATAGTCTTGGTGCCCAAGCCGGATGGGACCACCCGATTCTGCATCGACTATCGCGAACTGAATAAGGTGGCCCAGTTCGATGCATACCCCATGCCCCGAGCAGATGTGTTGGTAGACCACCTAGGGTCCGCCCGCTACCTGTCGGCCCTAGACTTGACGAAGGGCTACTGGCAAGTGCCCGTGCGGCCAGCAGACCGGGAGAAGACGGCCTTTGCCACCCCACGAGGCCTCTTCCAGTTCAAGAAGATGCCATTTGGTCTACACGGGGCAGCTGCCACGTTTCAGCGGCTGGTGGACCAAGTGCTGGGAGAGTGCCGGGCGTATGCAATGGCGTACATAGATGACATCATCATCTTCAGCCCGGACTGGCCCACCCACCTCCAACACTTGGAAGCTGTCATGAGGGCCCTCCAGCGAGCCGGACTACGGGCTAACCCAAAGAAGAGCCACCTGGGGTTCCAGGAACTCCAGTACCTGGGCTTTGTGGTCGGGGGAGGCCGAGTTCGCCCACCACCAGACAAGGTGGCCTCTATAGCTGATGCCCCCCAGCCCCGGACCAAGAAGCAGGTCCGACGTTTCCTGGGACTACTGGGGTATTACGGGCGGTTCATCCCCCACTTTGCCTCCCGAGCCGCCCCCCTGACAGACTGCTTAAAGAAGGGGCTGCCCAACCAAGTCCGGTGGACCCCAGCACTAGAAGCAGCTTTCAAGGACCTGCGGTCAGCCCTCTCTAATACCACAGCCCTGTGGAACCCGGACTTTGACCGACCCTTTACGCTGGCCACAGACGCTTCTGACACCGGCCTTGGGGCAGTCCTGACTCAGGAACGTGACGGAACCGACGTCCCCATCCTCTTCCTGAGTCGGAAGCTGCAGCCCGCAGAGAGGCGCTATGCAACAGTGGAGCGGGAGGCCCTAGCGGTCAAGTGGGCAGTGGGGGCCCTGCAATACTACCTGGCCAATAATCCCTTTGTCCTACTAACGGACCATGCGCCCCTGCAGTGGCTCCACCGCATGAAGGCGCACAACCCCCGTGTGCTGCGGTGGTACCTCTCCCTCCTCCCCTTCCGGTTCACCATCAAGTACCGCAAGGGGGCGCAGCATGTGGATGCGGACTTCATGTCCCGCATGTTTGAATCTGACCCTGACCCCCACAACTCAAAGCTAAGTGGGGGTGTGTGTCCGGGGTCTGGGTCCCAGCCCCCAGACTTGGTAGGAGGGAACAGCAGGTCAGCCGGGCTGATGGGCAAACAGAGGGGGCAGCCAGCAGACAGCAGGTCAACTGGTCAGCCAGCTGACAGCAGGTCAACCGGTCTGACTGGCAGGCAGAGGGGGCAGCTGGGGGACAGCAGGTCAACCCCTCCCACAGGCAAATGGAGCCAGAACCTGCCGGTGCCAGGGGCAAGGGGCAAAAGCCCAGGGCCTCAGGAGGCAGGGGGAGACAGAGAGAGGCCAGCGAGTCCCACTCCCCTAGGGAGGGAAAGGGGGCTAGGCAAGGCGGAAGGGGGCAAGGGCAGAGGGATTGGAAGCTCAGCAGTCACCCACCCAAAGACCTTACCTGAGGAGGAGAAGCAGCAGCAGCCCCAACAACCCAAAGCCACGCCCCAGCTAGAAAATAGTAGCCTGGCCCAGGAGTTGCCAAAAGCCAAGCCACTCCAGGTGGGGCTATTGGAGGCACTCTGCAGGAAGCCCTGGGCAACCAGCCAAGGAACCACAGCTGGACCCACCTTCAGCCATCAGCTCAGCCAGGGAGGCCGGGCTGCTAGCCAGGGGACTGCAGCTGGACATGCCTTCAGCAATCAGCCAAGGCAGGGAGGCTGGGCAGCCAGAGAACAAGGCACAGCTGGTGCTGGTCAGTGGGGCCAGATCAGCTACCCCAGCTGCAACTGCTTGGTGCAGCCAAAGGCCAGGCTGGAAGAGGGGTGGGGCAGTAGGAGGAAGCCCTATAAAAGCTGGCTGGGAAGAGCCCTGTGGTGGTGGGTGTGAGTGAGGAGTGATGATGTGGAGTGAGAGCAGTAAGATGCAAGGGTGGAGGCTTGGAGGAGAGTCCTGGAAGGAGAAGATGAAGGAGGGCGCAGAGGGTAAGCAGGCCAGGTTGAGCAGGCCAGCGAGTGGACTGAGAGGGAGTCTGGGTGAGGTATACCGCCCCTCCTTCCACAGAGCAGGGTCCTGCAGATTCCCTGGCCCCCCTGTGACGTCAGGAGCAGACCGCCCAGTGCCACGCCCAGCGGCAGTGACAGCAAGCCCTGACAAATTCCAATATTTGTATTGCAAATGCAGTAGAAATGCCAGCCTTCATTTTCTTATTGGCATAACATCAAAGCATGGTGGGGTGCTTAGAGTGTCGGTCCCAGGTTCAAATCCCCACTCTTGCTGGGTGACCTTAGGCCAGTCACATACACTCAACCTAACCTACCTCAAAGGGCTGCCGTGATGATAAAATAGACAAGGGGGAAATGGAGTGGGCCACTTAGGGGAACCCACTGAGAAGAAAAGTAGTATATAGTGGCAGTAAATAAATAAATAGGATGTTTGTAAAGAGAGAAGATGCTCCAGTTCGTTGGAGATTTCAACCTGGTGATGGGGGGCAATGGAGATATACCAAACTGGAATTCCCTGCCGTAGGAAGGTCCAATCTATGGCTTAATTCAGACATCAAGCCGAACCAGGCCGAAGGAAGCTTCACAAAGGATTACCACAAGGCCTGAATTGACAAACCACTGACTTGCAATCAATACAAACCGGAATGATCAATAAGACAGACTGAAGTAACCTAATGAAGCGGTGAGAGCGGCAGACAAGCAGGAGAAAGCCATGTTCAGTCTGTTGGAAGTTCACGCTGGCCTTTGGGTTTTTAAGGGCAGCTATTGCAAACTGGGGTTCTGCGCAACATGCAAATCTAGCCCTACAGAATGCTTGGCCTTCCGCCCTGATTCATGTCAATTTCCTGGGTGATGTGCTATCAAGTCGTCTGCAACTTATGGCAACTCTATGGATGAAAGACCTCCAAAACATCCTATCGCTAATAGACTTGCTCAGATCCTGCAAACTGGAGGATGTGGCTTCTTTTATAGAGTCAAGCCATCTTGTTTTAGGTCTTCCTCTTTTCTTACGGCCTTCCACTTTTCCTTGCATTATTGACTTTTCCAGAGAATCTTGTCTTCTCGTGATGTGACCAAAGAACAATAGCCTCAGTTTTGTCATTTTAGCTTCTAGGGAGAATTCAGGCTTGACTTGAACTCGAGCCCACTTAAATGTACCTTTGGCAGTCCGCGGTATCCACAAAACTCTCTTCCGGCAAATGAATCGAAAGATCTTCCACACTGCAGACACCAGAGGGCAACGCTGCGTGTGCCAGCCCTGCCACGCTTTCCGCAGGGCCGTCCTTTACCCCAGAAAAAAGAGCCACCGGATAAAGGCAAAAGGCATGTGAAATGTTTTGCAGAGGGGCAAGACATAACTTGGCAGAGGCGGGCAGATTCCACATTCCTGCCTCACATGCCTGCCATAGTCGCAGTGGCCGAACAAAGGAGCCGCCGGTGTATCCCCTCTCCGCTGAGGCCCACCCTTCTAACTCCCTTGGCATCTTGGGATTCCCAGAGTTAGGTTCCCGACAGGAACAGGCAGCGGTCCAGGTCTGGCCAGCTGGCTGGTGTACCCGCCTCTTGCCCTCTATGCTGGCTCTCGACGCACTTGTGCCCATGGCACGGACTTCCTCATTCCAACAGCAACAGCAGTGAACTCTTCCACAGCTCTAAGAAGGCCGAGAGAAAGAAAGCTTAGAAACAAGGTGGGAGACGGCAGGGTGGTCGATGTCTTCAGCTCTATGCACAGCTAATTCCAATGCAGAAGTGTGTGCAAGACTTCAGCCTTAAGTTTCTTTAGGTGGCAAAGCAACATCAGAGTAAAGAGTCCGGTAAGACCTTTAAGACTAACCAACTTTATCGTAGCATAAGCTTTCGAGAACCACAGCTCTCTTCATCAGACTGCATCTGATGAAGAGAGCCGTGGTTCTCAAAAGCTTATGCTACAATAAAGTTGGTTAGTCTTAAAGGTGCAACTGGACTCTTTACTATTTTGCAACTACAGACTAACACGGCGAACTCCTCTGGATCTCAAAGCAACACCATGCTACTGAGAGAAGAGGATTTTAAAAGGGAGGGACAAAAGAGTACCTTGATCTGGTGTAGACTGTCCAAACTGCCGGCCACAAGAGGAAGCGGGGCAGAGGGCTTGAAATATGAAGCCCCCTTGTTAGGTTCGCACCCTTCTTCGTGCCTCGCAGAGCACAGAGGCCCCACGCCACACTTTCAGCCAATTTACAGGCAGCAAGGAAACAGATTGGCATCTTCAAGATGCCCTGATGCAGCTCACACCACAGCTGCCAACCACAGAGGAAACCCTAGAAGCATTTCTATTGCCTACAAGGACCAGATCTCTCCTCAAGCTCTCCCTGAATGGGCAAAGGGCAAGATGAGAAGGAAGAATGTATTTATTCACTTTATTTACTTCATCGATAATCTGTATTCCCCCACCCCCAGTGGTGACAAAAAGAAACAAAGCACACCTGGGGAACTCTCGATTAAACCGTACAAAGTAACAGGAGAACTGTGCTCCAATTTCCATTTATAGTTAAATTGCAGCGACACGCAGCCCCAAGTCAAATCTACCCCTGGGCTCTTTCACACTTGCTGTGCTGTTTGGAAGAACACTGTTTTGTGTCATTTGGGTCGGCCCTGATAAAATGTACTACCTGGATGGTTTTTTTTTTCTTGCTAAGGGGGGAAATAAACCAGACCAGCAACACGCAAGCAAGGAATGAAACGGAAAGATTTGCGGATGAGATCATCACTTACCGGCAAGGAGCTTCTTGTGTTCTTTGGAAAGCAAGGGAAGGGGGAAGGGGATGAAGGAAAAGGGGGAAAAAAGACGTTAGAACAGCAACAGAGAAAGAGAGAGGCGTAAGAATACAAGAAGAAGCACTTCCGGGACCAGGCCAGACAGAGGCGTAGCGTGGGTTGAAAGCGCCCTGGGCAAGGCAAGTCTCGCCGGTACGTTTTTTCTTCTCTCTTGTGTACGCTTTGCGCATGCAAACTTCCAGGCCCACGTGATGACATCACTTCCAGGAAGTGACGTCATCGTGCAGGGCACAGCTACCCCCCTCTGCCACAGCCGCCCATGCAGAGATGCCAGCTCAGCTGCTGTAGGAAGGCCAGCTCGGGGCCCAGCAAGCTGACCGCCCCATCGGCGTGCAGGCGGCAGAGGTGGCCTCTCCACGGGCGCGATGCAGTCTCTTGAGCCCCTACAAATTTTGTGCCCAGGGCAACCGCCCCTCTTGCCCTTCCCCCCCATACTACGCCACTGAGGCCAGAAGCAAGCACTAAAGGCCAGACAAGATGCTTTTGAGAAGCCCACATGCAGAGCAAGGGAAACAACAGCCCTCCTCCGTGGCCGCCCCCCCCCAGAAGCAGTGTATCAGAGGTAGACTGCCTCTGAACTTGGAAGTTCCATTTAGCCACCCAGGCTAATAGCTGTTGCTCAACCTTGTGAGTTCATTGAAGATCACGACTGTAGCTAGCCTTCCTCCCTAGCCGGATGGCACAATTCAGGGATTTCCCCATAGGCCACAGGAAAGCTTCTAAGTCCTGCCAAAATGCCTTTTGTGTACTTGGCCATGGCTGTCAGAAATGCTCCATGCAGAAGCTCTTGCCTAGGTATAATAATAATAACAGCAACAACAACAACATTTGATTTATATACCGCCCTTCAGGACAACTTAATGCCCACTCAGAGCGGTTTACAAAGTATGTCGTTATTATCCCCACAACAGCAAACAGCCTGTGAGGCGGGTGAGGCTGAGAGAGCTGTGACTGACCCAAGGTCACCCAGCTGGCTTCAAGCGGAGGAGTGGGGAAGCAAACCCGGCTCTCCAGATTAGAGTCCTGCCGCTCTTAACCACTTCACCAAAAAAGCTCTCATTCTTTAAAATTTTTAATCCCACCCCCCTCCAAGGGGCTCAGGAGGGTTCTCTCATTTTATCCTCACCACAAAATTGTTAGGTAAATTAGGATGAGAGTCGGCTGCACCTGTATGCTTCATGGCAGAACGGGGGATCGAACCCCAAATCTCGCTAGTCCAACACTCTAACTTGTACATCACACTTGCTTTGAGTGGGAATGTCACAAATTAAGATATGTTACAAAATAATCAAGCAAAGGTGTTTTAACGGCAGACACTGGGATCAAACTTGGGGCCTTCTCCACCGAAAGCGCATTATGCTGTACCACTATGGTTCCAACCCGTAAGAAGCTGCTGCTTTAAACAGAGTCAGATCACTGGTTCACAGCTTATGTCCTACTCGAATGGGCACTGGATCTGCATGGCCTTTGGCAAAGGTCCTTTCTCAGCCCTGCTGCGAATATATTTTCTTCTCTCCCCCGCCTCTACCAGCAGCAGGTTAAAAGCAAGAATCCAGAGCAGGTGCAAATGTAGAGAGATTATTTCTCAAGCCAGGCTCTGAAAGACCAGCCGGGGACGGCACGTACATCAGCGCACGGATGGATCAAGAGAAGAATCCAAAGGGGTCGGAGCAGGGAGAGACGGTATTCCCTGCCTTCTGAGGAATTGGCACTGCATGAGCTGGGACAGAAGGAATAGGAAGTGAAGAGGGGGGGAGTAACCCTTCTGGCCAGGGGGCTGCATCCTCTAGGGGGGTAATAGCACTGTCAAGACAACAAATGGGGACTGTGATTTTGGAAGAGTTGTGGGACTGTTGTGGGGCAGGGTAAGAACCCCCTCCAAATGACCATCAGGCCTGCATGCGGCCATTTGCCAAGGCAATGAGGCAATGTTTTTGGCAACCTGTCCCGTTTCCTGTGCCATGGATTAAGGCAGCTTAAAATATCCCAGACCAGGAGGGTTATTTTTGGGACCGCGTAGTGGTGGTGGTGGTGGTGGTGGTGGAAAAATGAGAAGATTCTTTGAGAGCAAAACAGAGCTGTTGTGTCATGAACCCACGGTGGCCGGGGAGGGGGGGGGATTCTTGCTTCTAAACACACACAACGGGGCCGTCAGGACCACCTCCTGACTAAGAGGAGGACGGGTTATGCCCACTGATGAATGGGGGGCATCTCTGGACGTCACAAGGGGTCCGGCCGCCAAGCGTCCAGAGCCATTCTCTGGCTCATTTCATTAAACTCCCCCATCTAGCCAGGCCTTTCCCGGCCAGCTCCTGAGCCTAAGTGGCAAGAGGAAGTCCGACGAGGGTCAACTGCTGGGCTTTAAGGACGCTTGGCCACAGAATGTCCACCGGCCCTCTCTCCACTGCAGCTTCACCCCCATCGCAACCACGGCCCGTCTCCGTCTGCTTCTCCCCAATTGCCGTTTCCTCCCCCTGCCACGCACAGTTGTAGCTAAACTGGAAGGAGCAAAATATTAGCTATTTATTTAAAATATTTCTGTGCTGTCTTTCCTCCCAAATAGGGTTCCCAAGGCAGCTAAATATGACCTCCTGCTTATAGTGAAGTCCGTTATGAACTATTAACACGTTACAGAATAATGAGAGGCAATCAAACAGAGCCAAGGAGCCGATGGGAGGCAATGCTGAATAAATACTAACAACTGTTGAATGCTTTCCAACAACAACAACAAAAACCCTGCCTCCCTGCAAGTAGAAAGCAAGCACATCAGGAAGAAAGTTTCCAGACCAGCCTATCACTGCAAGATACAAATGACAATGGAATCACATTGTAAGCCCTCATGAAAATCCTGGTAGGATAAATATATCTTAAGTAAAATAGATCAAAGCCTGAATCCCCTCCATATAGAGATAGTATTATTAATTGCACCATGAGAAGAATGCAACAGCCCCAAAGACGTTTAGCTTCCCTTCCAACCCAATCCACAGTGAAGCTTTTAACAGCCAGGAATGGCCACCCCCATCTTCAACATGCAAAGTAGAACTTTTTTTTAGTTTGCTCTTCCTCAGAATCCCCCCGATGTTCTGTTTCAGCATTTCTTCAACTCTGTTTTGGATTCTTGCTAATGTTATGTCTTTATAAACTTGTGTTTATTTCCCCTATGGCATTGTTTATGAAATTGTCCTTGATACCGACTGTTCTAATCTCACACTGTGTAATCCACCTTGAGTCTCAGTGAGAAAGGTGGACTATAAATGACATAAATAAACAAATAAAATAAAAGTAAGTATCCATGGAATGCCAGGTGAAATGGTAAAAAAAACCCACAAAGGATTTCATCCAAAAATACCATTTTTCTGCATCACACGTAATTGGCTTGTTTGATCACTCCTGCTGCAGAGACTTAGAGGAGGCTGGCCGTGGCAACTCTGCATGAGTTGCTGCTCTATTCTAGGCTCCAGCCAATCAGCAAGCAAGTAAGTGGACATTTGACACTTATATAGAAATGCATAAGATAGGCACCTCTAGGGGCAGGCAATATGCACTCTAAATGTAGACTCTCTTGGGTGACTCTCTTGGGTGTAGCTTGGAGATCTCCTAGAATTGCAGCTGATTTCCAAACTACAGAGAATAGTTCCCTTAGAGGAAATGGCTACTTCGGAGGCTGGACTTTGTGTCTTTATACTCTACTGAGAGCCAAACTACAAGTGACGCCTTACACAGGTTGGACACTAGTCGGCTTCCCTCAAGTTTTGATGGGAAATGTAGGCATCCTGGTCTTGCAGCTGTAATGGAGAGCCAAGCTGTAAAACCAGGGTGCCTACATTTCCCATCAAAACTTGAGGGAAGCCGACTAGTGTCCAACCTGTGTAAGGCGTCACTTGCAGTTTGGCTCTCAGGTCCCTTCCTTCCCCAAATCGCACCCTTCCTCAGCACCAACCCCCAATAATTTTCCAAACTGAGATTGGCAATGCTAACTCAAGGGGGGTTGATTATGAATAAAATAAAATAAAGCCACCAGAGCCATAGCCAATGCTGCTCTTTCCCTCTGAGGGAAGGCAGCTGTCAGTCTTTCACAACTAGAAAGCAAACTTTTCCATTTTAATCCAGAAAACAGAACAACATTGGGTTCAGGAAGCCAGCAATGCAGTGCTAGAATTTCCATGCAAAAGAAAACCCACTCAGCCTCCCTTAATCTGAAGCCCATCGTCTCTCAGAACACAGGTTCTTTTTCCTTAAGTCAAAAACGGCACCCCAAACTGCACTCCTTCTGATCAAATTACATTTCGATTAGACACACGACACTAGCGAACACACACAACCCAATCCAGGGTCACACCATCAATATTCAATAATGAGCCGACGCATAAATCAAACCACTTCTCCTGAAGAAGGTGTGAGCTGGAATGATGTAAAAAGCAGTGATGAAAACTTGGAAAGTTAAGCTGCCTTCCAGCTAATGAGAAACCCACTCGCTTCCTGCAAAGGGCGTGCAAAGTCTAGGCAAAAACCACTCGCATGGAGACGCAGTGCTCTCTCTCTCGCTCTCTCTCCCCTGGCTGTAAACAGAGCCACCTCTGAAGGCCGCCAGAATTGAAACCAGACGTGTAGGAAATGTCTCGTTAAGCATAATTGCTTTGCAAGGATTTGAGGTTTCCCCTCCAAGCCAGGTCCCTTGTTCACAACCTGCCCTGCGCTTCGGGGGTAAAGAGCAGCGGCCAAGATGGTGGGAAGATTTTGGGGAGAGACCAAGAGAACGTGCTGGGATCCAGGAGGGTTCTTGTTCAATTCTTGCCTTGGCCGAAAACTCACACAGTAGCCCTTAGATTCAGTCTCCCATTTGCAGCTTAGGGTTGCCAGCTCCGGGACGGGAAATTCCTTGAGAGTTGGGGGGTGGAGCCTGAGAAGGGCAGGGTTTGGGGGGATGAGGGACCTTGGGTACAATCGGATAGAAGCCGCCTTTTAAAACCGCAATTTTCTCCAGGGGAACTGGTCTCCATCACCTGGAGATCAGCCTAGGAGATCTCCAGCCACCACCTGGAGGTTGTCAACTCAACGATCTGCAACAGCAGCATAATACTGGCCTACCTTATAGGGCTGGTGAACATCCAGATGCAGAGTGTGAACTGAAGCACTATGTATACTAAATGTGACAGATAGAGGCTAAATATTGTAATTATTACTCACAGTGTTCCCCAAACATTGCTTTACACATGCTATCAAAGCTCAGTTCAATGGCCCTAAAGTCTCCTATAACATTGGGAAAAAGCAAGAGTCCAGTAGTACCTATAAGACTAACAAAATTGATGTTAGGGTGTGAGCTTTCGTGAGCCACAGCTCACTTCTTCAGATACCTTCTGAAGATATCTTCTGAAGAAGGTATCTGAAGAATATAGGTATTTGAAGAAGTGAGCAGTGGCTCACGAAAGCTCATAGTCTACCACCAATTTTTAGTCTTACAGGTGCTACTTGACTCTTGTACTTTTCCATTGCTACAGACAGACTAACATGGCTACCCATCTTGATCTAGCTCCTATAACATGTTAACAGTCCATAATGGACTTCAGCAAAAGAGCAAGCAGTGAACTGCACAGCCCCGTTGCATTCATCTTTCTCTTCCTTGTCCTTCAAATATTTGCACAATTGCACTCTGATCTTCTAGCCATTTTCACATCTGCAAAGTGGCTTGAAATTTTAAAAAAACACCACATCAGCAAACAGCAGCAAAGAAATCCCAAGCCATGCACAGAAAATCACTGCCAGAGAGAAACACTTCCCACGGATTTAAACAGACAGCAACATCATACACAGGGAACCTCACCCCCCCCTCCCACCCTGACACCCCGTCCCCCAAAAAAGAGTTTTAAGCGGGTGCTGGAAAGTCACACACATGCATTTTGGTGCATGTGCTTCAAAGATTTAATGCCTGGAGATCTGGAAGAGGAGGCGTAACCAGGAAGAATGCCAGCTCTGGCAACTCATTGGGCAGGTTTGGGAAGGGCATGGATCGGGGCTACAGTGCAATTCTCACCCCATTTCTTCAGCTTCCTTGCTACTTCTCAAGGGCAATACAGATGGAATGCCATTTCTTCCTAAGTGCTTAAATTAGGGAGGGGGAAATTTTGTATTGAGGGATCTAATCACGAATCCCCAATATCACATTATTTGGATTTAAGACAAGCCAGTCCCCAATCTACCATATGTACCCCGTGGCGCAGAGTGGTAAGCTGCAGTACTGCAGCTCAAGCTCTGCTCACGACCTGAGTTCGATCCTGGCGGAAGTCGGGTTCAGGTAGCCAACTCAAGGTTGACTCAGCCTTCCTTCTTTCCAAGGTCGGTAAAATGAGTATCCGGTTTCCTGGGGGTAAAGTGTAGATGACTGAGGACGGCAACGGCAAACCACCCCATAACAAAAAGTCTGCCAAGAAAACGTTATGATGTGACGTCCCCCATGGGTCAGTAATGACTCGGTGCTTGCATAATAATACTGGCCTATCTTATAAGATTGTTGTAAGGGTTATAGAGGCAATATATGCAACAGTTCACACAAAGAAACCGGAGTATCCATCCACGACACCGTTTAACACTATCCAACCCTGGTGCACAGTGCAAGTTTCTAGAAGTTTCAGGGATCCTTAAAATTAGAAAGATTCTATAAACTCAGAGAGAACAAATGTTCTTCTATATGGCATGATTTAGTACAAATCTGCAGATCCTAGCATGCAAATTGACTGACTTTCTTAGAATCAAAGAAGCATAGAGTTGGATGGACCCTCCAGGGTCATCTAGTCTAACCCCCTGCACAATGCAGGAAATTCACAGGAAATGCACAATACAGGACATCTCCCCCCCCCCCACCCTTCATGCATGAAAATTGTGTGTCAAAATCGGGAAATGGGCTACAAATGCAATCTTTAAAATAACTGAACCAGCAGAGAGGGGTCAGGAAGTTGCTTCTTATCTAAGGCATCATTTGGGCTACAGTTGGCCCTGTTTGCCATGGTCCATTTGGCAAAAAAGATAGCATAGAGTAACGCAAGTACTACTAGATAAGTCCTAAGTTCATTGGTAGGGAGGCCATGAAAGGGATGACTTCTCCCTGCTACCTGATACCAGCCACCAGTATTTAGAGGTATACTGCCTCAGTACCTGGAGGTTTCATTTGGTTTCGATTTGGGAAGAAATTTCCCGCGGAGTCCTGGTGAGACAGGGCTTCCCAACTGACATGAAAGTCTCACACAGGAATCTTTTTCAGTCTGTGGGCCCCTATAGAATTCTGATACACTGTGGGGGACGTAGCCACAAAACGGCTGGTGCGTAAGACGGAGCCAGCCAGAGAGTAAAAATCCTTGTGTGGTGGTGGCAGTTGCTGCCGAAGCAATTTTTTTTAAAAAAATCTGGTCAGAGGAGTTAGCCGTGTTAGTCTGTAGTTGCAAAATAGTAAAACATCCAGTAGCACCTTTAAGACAACCAACTTTATTGTAGCATAAAATTTCAAGAACCGCAGCTCTCCAATGTATCTGACGAAGAGAGCTGTGGTTCTTGAAAGCTTATGCTACTATAAAGTTGGTTAGTCTTAAAGGTGCTACTGGACTAGGGTTGCCAGCTCCAAGTTTGGAAATTCCTGGAGATCTGGGGGGTGAAACTGGAAGAAACCTGGAGAAAGTGGGGTTTGGGGAGGGGAAGGACCTTGGCATGGCATAATTCCAGAGAGTCCACCCCCAAAAGAAGACATTTTCTCCAGGTGAACTGATCTCGGTGGCCTGGAGACCAGTTGTAATTCCAGGAGATCTCCAGCCACTACCTGGAGGCTGGCAACACTATGCTGGACTCTTTACTATTAAAAAAATCTGCACAGCCAATCAAATATCCAACGGCCAATCAGAGGCCTTGCTGGGAAAAAGCCCCACCTGGCCCAACTAGAGTTGCCAGGTCCAGATTGGGAAATTCCTGGAGAGGTAAGGGGTGGAGCCTGGAGGGGGCAGAGGGAGCGTGGAGGCCTCTTTGGTGTATAAACGCCATAGAGTCCACCCTTCAGAGCTGCCATTTTCTCCAGGAGAACTGATCTCTGTGGCCTGGAGGTCAGTTGTAATTCCAGGAGATCTCCAGCTGCCACCACCTGGGGACTGACACAACTGCAGCCGCAAATCCCTTTTTAAAAACACTCGACAGGTGCCATGAAAGGTGTCGGGAGGCATCAGGGCTCCCACGGGCACCCCGTTGGGGACTCCTGGTCATGCAGAAGACCCAAGTCAAATTTGGCAGCGTCCCTGCTCGGAAACAAGCACAGTTTCCAAGATGGCACGTCTCTCCACTGGGAGAAGCAGCCACCACCTCCTCCTCTGCAGCCAAAGCCCAGCGACGCCTCTTTGTTCAATGACTCCACTCTTCTCAAGAGTCTCCACATCCCTGCAGAGGGAAAGAGTGAATCGAACAGCAAGGAAAGACAGAGCGGAGGGGCGGCTTTATTTTGGGTGAAACGAATGCAATTAAGAGACTCCGCTCGCCGCTTTTATGCTTCCCGTCCCTTTCTCAGCGCCAGCTTCTCCCCCTCCCTGTCCTGCGCAAAGGGTCCCCCTCCTCGCTTCTAAGGGGGCTCCAATGACAAAGCTTCCCGCACCGAGACAATCGACTCTTATGTTCTAAGGCAGCTCTGCTTACTGGGAAGAGAGCCAGGGCTGGCAACTCTCTGTGGCGGGGAATAAAAGGCGCATTTGTCCGGCGGAGTTGCTCCGGGAAGGCAGGAGGACTTCACAAAAAGAGCCACCACACAGCAACCTGGCCGGAGCCCCGCAAGCAGAAGCGCACACAGCTGGGCTGAAGAGGCAAATTTGGAAAACCAGGTTGGAACAAGGAAGGGAGCTCTGGTCCTCCAAGGGGCTGGTTTATATTAAGCCCCCAGGTCTTGGGAGGGGAATTTCAGCTCCTCCTCCTGACCTTAAAGTATCTGCCCTCTGTCCTCTCTGCCCAAGAGATGGTCAAGGACAACAGATTTGGGGAACTGAATCACCCTTAATAACAACAACAACATTTGATTTATATACTGTCCTTCAGGACAACTTATCGCCCACTCAGAGCGGTTTACAACGTGTGTTATTGTTATCCTCAAGACAATCACTCTGTGAGGTGGGTGGAGCTGAGAGAGCTCTGAGAGAGCTGTGACTGACCCAAGGTCACCCGTCTGGCTTCAAGTGGAGGAGTGGGGGATCAAACCTGGCTCTCCAGATTAGAGTCCTGCTGCTCTTGACCACTGCACCCAACTGGCTCTCAGTTCCATGGTGACAAAGTCATTGTGCTGGGACATGACAAAATTTGACCTGCTGAGTTTTCCTGCTGCACACACCCGCACTGGGGAGGTGCTGTGGCTCAGTGAAAGAGCATCGGCTAGGCATGCAGAAGATTCCTGATTCAATCTATAGCATCTCCAGTTAAAAGGACCAGGTGATGTGAAAAGACCTCTACCTGAGACCCTGGAGAGCAGCTGCCAGTCTGAGCAGGCCTTGATGAACGGATTGTCCAATTCAATATAAGGCAGCTCCATGCATTTTGCAGAAATCAGTGTTATATCTCCACGCTGCCACGTTCGGCTTAATTTTTTTTCCTTCCCACCAATCACACACCTTTCCACCCCCCCCTTTAAACTCCCAACCAGTTTGATCTCCATCTCCCTCCCCATCACACACAGTGCCATCGCTGCAGGCCTCGGCGAGAAACTCTACAATGTCTTTTTTTAAAAGCCAACTGTGTTTAACTCAGGCAGTACAAAACAAAATTCTATTCATCTCTCAAACATGCATGCTTCAACCCCTTTAAATAAGAAAAAGAAGGTCTCGGATTCTCTCGCTCTCTCTCTTTTGCTGTGAAGCTTGTGTTCCAAAAATCTTGAATAATTGAAAGTTTGCATGAAATTTTAAAGTCTTTCAAGGTTTCATTAAAATTCATTCCCTCTTCCCCTTTGGAGGATAATCATTCCTGGAGCCCCACAGAGGGAAACGGCAGCTTCCTTTAATTCCACTCGCCTTCGCTCAAGATTGTGCCATCTCATGGTTTGGGCCAACGGTCCAGCACATGAGCATTCATGCTGTGCATGTAGGTGGAACTCATGTCCATACTATGCACACATGAGCAATCTGAATAAACTCAGAATAATGATTGTGCAACCACATGGCTGAATGTTCTTTGTATGCATATGCAGTTGTGTGAATGATTTATTCATTATTTGCTATTTCATCCCGAAGTGGCTTATATCATTCTCCAATCCTTCCATTTTATTCTCACAACAACCTTGTGAGGTGGTTTAGGTTGCGAGAGTGTGACTGGCCAAAGGTCATCCAGCAAATTTCCATTGGTAGAGTGCCAGTTTGAACTTGAATTTCCCAGATCCTAGTCTAACACAAAGCTACTAAAACTAAGTGACCTGAACGTGGCAACAGACAAAAGGAACATGTACGCACGCGCTAAGCTGTGTGATTCACCCATCGTGCACACAAGTAAATAAACACATGCACACATGGTAGACAGACTGCAGGCATGCTTAACAGAACACCTCCTTTCACTGCCCACAAGATGTAGCCAGGACTTCACAAAGCCACAGATGACAAGGCCATCAACAGCCACGATGATTAAATGGAGCCACTCCGTACAGAGGAAGCATGTTGCAGAATGCCCAGTGCAAAGAGCAAGGACAGTGGGAGATATGAAGGGGAAAGAATGGTTCCCCCAATGCATTCGTTGTCCGCAGCACTTCTTCTGATAAGGAACAGTGCAAAAGTTCTTCCAAGTTAAACCTTATTTCCCACCAAGTTCCTGATGGTTGCGAAATTTCGAGCCAAGTCTCCCCCCACACACACATCAGACCTGCAGCCTATGCAGTTGAGGATGAGGGAACAGAAGGCAAAGGTGGTCTGACACTGGCTGAGCCAACAAGCAGGCCTGACCCAGAACCAGAAGCAATGAGGGAAATGGAACATATCCTAGAAACTGCAGTGAAATTAGTCATATACTCTTGATTCCCAACCAGTCGGGGTTGCAGGACTAGCTGAGAGAACAGTGGAGAGGCCCAAGCTGGTGGGGAATGACTTCATCGACTAATGCAACGCAGTTTAATAAAGTAAATGGATTGTGGGCAACGTGCCAAGAAATTGGGCGGCGGCTACGCTTTAGATCTTTTTTAAAAAAAACCTCTACCTCGATGGCACTAGAGACAGCTTGGAAGACAAAAGGCAAGACTGAACTTCCACTCAAGAGACAAAAGCGAACGATCGTCGCAGTTCTACAGAGAAGATACATGAGATTCTTTAAAACGGCAAGTGCGGCGGGAGCATGAAAGAGAGAATGCTGGATAAAGTCACCGTTACAAGAAAGAGAACGGCCGTTTCCACATTACTCACCTTCTTCTGGAACGTTGTGGAACATGGCGAAAAAAACGCGGAAGATAGCGTTTTCTCGCACGAGTTTTGTGCGATGTCGCACAAAACTTGCACGAGAAGATGTTATCTTCTGCGTTTTTTTCGCCACGTTCCACAGCGTTCCAGAAGAAGGTGAGTAGTGTGAAAATGGCCAATGTCAGGGCACATTAGAACTTACAGTTAAGTTTAAAGAAGTTATTAAAGAAATGGGACTATTGTTTTGAATACCTGTGGCTTTGGAGCTGTGAGAAAAAGACACCATCGCGAGATCTGCTGTGGGAAGACGGGAGACAGGAAGTGCGTAATAACAATAGAGTGGCTGGAGAGAAGCGGCCCTTGCTGGAGGGCAGGAAGTAGGGAATCGCCATTTTTGAAAGGGGAAGGGTCGCGGCTTCAGCGGAAGAGGAAGTAGGCCATCTTGGATTACAAAATCATAGAGAAACCATAGAGAAAAGACGCCCGACATTTTGGACTCTTTAAAACTTAATTTCTATAAGAAGACCGGGACATTTAAAATAGAAAAACGTTAAATTTTACGCCACGGAGTTAAGGAAGAGAGCGGATTCGTGGGAGCGAGCTAAAGCAAGCCCCACGATGTCAAAAAAAGAGTGGCAATCGGCAATAGAAAACCTGGATAAAAACCTGGACAAAAAACTTTTAGATATGATTAAAGAACTTAAGGACACGAAATTGGAGCTGATAAAAGAGGTTAAAGAGGTTACACAGACAGTAAAATCGGAGCTGTCAGAAGTGAAAAAAGGTATGGAAACAATACGAAGTGAATTACAAGGAACGCAGCAGAGAGTTAAAACAGTAGAAGACGCGATGGAGAATTTAGCAGACACGCAACAAACAGAGATGAGATTGGTGAAGGGGAGAATGTCAGTTGCAGAAACTAAACATATGGAGAAGCAGCTACGTTTTCGTGGCTTGCCAGAAGTGGAAGGAAAGTCAGCGCAAGAACAGATGACTGAGGTGTTGGCTGAGTACCTGGGGAAGGAGGAGGAGGAAGTTGTGGCTATCCTAGATGTGGCATACCGTGTGAATTCGAGAATAGCAACCCAGAGGAAACTACCAAGAGATGTGATTGTGCAGTTTACAACACGAAATATGAAAGAGAGGATTGTGACAAAACAGTTTCAAGATCCATTGGAGATTGATGGCAAGACGATTATTATAATGAAGGAACTGCCCAGATCAGTGTTACTGGACCGGAAAAAATATAAAGTGCTAATTCAGATTTTGAAGGACATGAAAATCAGGTACAGATGGGAGTTACCGGAAGGAGTGTCCTTTGAGTTTGGAGGGGCCAAAAAACGCATCAGATCTGAGCGAGAGATGGAGCGATTTATTAAGGACAATGAAAAAGACTTACCAACAAGATCATGAGTATGGAGTGTAAAGTATTATCTTGGAATGTAAATGGACTAAACTCACCGAATAAGAGGAAAAATACTTTTCACTGGCTACTAAAACAAAAATGTGACATTGTTTGTTTGCAAGAGACCCATATCAGAAAGCAGGATGTAAAATATTTAAAATCTGGAAAATTGGGCAAAGAATATGTAGCGGCCTCCAACAAGAAAAAAAGAGGAGTGGTGTTGTACATAAAAGAGGAGCTACAGCCAAAATTTGTTATGAGAGATGTGGAAGCTAGATTTGTAGCAGTGGAATGTATTTGGAATTTAAAGAGAGTGTTGGTAGTCGGACTTTATGCACCTAACGGTGCAAAAGAAAGCTTCTTTGAGGATTTAAGGAAGCATTTAGACGATCTTGCATACGACCAGATAATTCTTGCTGGAGACTTCAATGGAGTGACAGACTTGGAACTAGACAAAAAGACTACAACGGCACAAAAGAAAAGAGGACTATTACCAAAGCTTTTTTTTGAGTTGATTCAACAAGAGACTCTTGAAGATGTATGGAGGAGAGAATATCCTAAAAGCAGACAGTTTACTTTTTATTCTGCAAGGCATTCTACATTATCAAGAATTGATATGATCTGGGCCTCAAAAGACTTAGCATTATGGACTAAGGAGGTAGAAATAATGCCTATGGTAGGCTCAGATCACAACCCAATTATGTGGAAATTTGGAAAAAAGAGAAAAAGGAAAGCATGGAGAATAAATGAGGACTTGTTACAGGAAAGAGAGAATATGGAAATACTGAGAAGAGAGACAAAGTTTTTTATACAATACAACGTGAATAAAGAAGTACCAACCAATAAAGTTTGGGATGCTTACAAGGCGGTTGTAAGGGGCATACTAATGGACTTAAATGGTAGAGCAAGAAAGAAGAAAGAGGAGAAAAGACAAGAGATTGAGGAGAAAATAAAAGCCAAAGAAACACAGCTAAAAAAGAGACCAGGGAAAAAGAAGGTATACCAGGAAATTAAAATACTTCAAGAACAGCTAACAGCAATGAGCAATAAAGAATTGGAGTGGAATCTCAAAAGACTGAATCAAAAAGCGTTTGAGGGTGCTAATAAACCTGGGAAGTACCTGGCATGGCAATTGAAGAAGAAAAGGGAAAAGAAGATAATAAATAAAATTTGCGAAGATAACAAAACGTATTTGGAGCAGGCTACCATTAGTAGAGCCTTTTATAAATTTTACGCTAAGCTGTATAATAAAAAAGAAGTAAACAAAGAATCAATAGCGTCATATTTGGAGAAAACCAAACTTCCAGAAATCTCGGAAGCTTGGAGAAATAAGTTGAATAGTGAAGTAACTGACGAGGAAATAAGTAAGGCAATACAATCTGCAAATCTAGGAAAGGCGCCAGGGCCAGATGGACTTACGGCTAAATTCTATAAGACAATGGCTAATGAACTGGCACCATTCCTAAAAGAGGTGATGAATGGGGTTTTAAGGGATCAAAGGATTCCAGAAACTTGGAGTGAAGCGAATATATCATTGATCCCAAAAGAGGGCCAAGACCTGACTAATGTGAAAAATTATAGACCTATATCGCTACTCAACAATGACTACAAAATTTTTGCGAAGATATTGGCGGAGAGATTGAAGGGGTGGCTCTCGGAAGTCATAGAGGAGGAACAAGCAGGCTTTTTGCCAGACAGACAAATAAGAGACAACTTAAGGACAGTGATCAATGCTATTGAATATTATGACAAGCGTTGTGACAAAGAGGTTGGTTTCTTCTTTGTTGACGCTGAAAAAGCGTTTGACAATTTAAACTGGGACTTTATGTTTGCCACTATGGAAAAGCTACAATTGGGAGAAAGATTCATCAGAGCAATTAAGGAAATTTATAGAGACCAGACTGCAGCAATTGTGGTGAATGATGAATTGACCAAGAAATTGACGATAAGTAAAGGAACAAGACAAGGTTGCCCGTTATCTCCATTGTTGTTCATTTTAGTATTGGAGATTCTGATGATACAAATACGTCAAGATGATGAAATTCGTGGAATAAAAATAAAGGACTATTCATACAAGGTCAGAGCATTTGCGGATGACATAATGTTAATTGTAGAGGACCCACTGGAGAACATGCCAAGAGTGATAGATAAGATCAAGGAGTTTGGAGACTTGGCAGGTTTCTTCATTAACAAAAAGAAGTCAAAGATATTATGCAAAAATATGACTAAGCAGAAACAACAATTGTTAATGGAAACAACGGATTGTGAAGTAACAAGTAAAGTGAAATATTTGGGAGTCGAATTAACTGCAAAGAACATAGATCTATTCAAAAACAATTATGAAAAACTATGGACTCAGATAGAGAGAGACTTGATTAAATGGAATAGATTGAATTTGTCATGGTTGGGTAGGATTGCAGCAGTTAAGATGAATGTGTTACCAAGAGTAATGTTTTTGCTACAGACAATACCAATCATCAGAGACTCCAAACAATTTGAAAAATGGCAGAGGAAAATATCAGATTTTGTTTGGGCAGGCAAGAAGCCTCGAGTGAAAGTGAAAGTTTTACAAGATGCAAAGGAAAGAGGCGGAATGCAACTGCCCAATCTGAGACTTTATCATGATGCAATCTGCCTAGTTTGGTTGAAAGAATGGATGACATTAAAGAACAAGAAACTATTAGCCCTAGAGGGATATAAAAAAATATTTGGATGGCACGCATATTTATGGCATGACAAAGTAAAGGTCAACTCGATGTTCCTGCATCACTTTGTTCGGAGAAGTCTATACATAATCTGGAAGAAGTACAGAATTTATCTACAAGAAGGAACCCCTTTGTGGGTGGTTCCATATGAGGTGATAGACCCGAGAGCTGTTGATAATGAACAACAATGTTTAACGTATAAAGAAATAACTAAAACTGAAGCATCCAAACTTAGAATAAAGACACAAGAGGAACTATCACCTAACTACGATTGGTTCCAGTATAGACAGATCAGAGACTTATATAATTCGGACTCTGTAAAGGGAGGTATACGAATAGAGAATTCGGAACTAGAGCAGACCCTTCTTAAAGAAGATAAGAAAAGAATATCCAAGGTATACCAAGTACTGTTGAAGTGGTATACCGAGGATGAGATAGTTAAAACACAAATGGTGAAATGGGCTATAAACTTTAATAAAGAAATAACAATGGAGGCATGGGAATACTTGTGGAAAACTACAATGAAGACAACGACATGTATTAATATCAAAGAGAACATTCATAAAATGATCTATCGTTGGTACATGACACCAAAGAAGATTGCGCTAGGGAATTTGAATACTTCTAATAAATGCTGGAAATGTAAGAAGCATGAGGGCTCCCTCTATCATATGTGGTGGTCGTGTGAGGTAGCCAGGCAGTACTGGGGGGAAATAATAAGAGAAATGAGTGAAATTTTACAATTTCAAATTAATAAGAACCCAGAACTCCTGCTACTGAACTTGGGAATGGAGGGAATTCCAGCCCAACACAGGACGTTGATATTTTATATGACAGCAGCAGCTAGACTTTTGTATGCGCAAAAATGGAAAGTACAAGAAGTGCCAACTATTGAAGATTGGACTTACAAATTGCTGTATATGGCTGAAATGGACAAGATGACAAGAAAATTGAGAGATCTGGACTCAGGGCAGTTCAACACAGACTGGGAGAAGCTGAAACAATACCTGGAGAAGAAATGGGAGGTGGGAGGAAAACTGTGGCAGTTTGAGAACTACTGAAGTATTGAAGTAGAGGGGGGAGACTTTACCGGGGGGAGAAGAGATAAATGTGAATTAATAAGCAGTCAGATTAATAGATTGACATATATATAGATATATATAGGTTAACAAACAGAACATAGAGAAAATAATTAATTATAAGGACTAAATATAAGGAGCGATTAACTAACAATATTTTCTTTTTTTTCTGACAAGTTTTGTACCAAACTGAATGTCTGAAGATATAGATGGGTCAAATTGATTGACTACGTGAGGAGAGATATATAGAACTATTATAAAAAGATAGAATGAGTAATATATATAGAGAATAAGTCAAATTGTTTGATATAAACGAATGTATGATCTATATGGTTATGATATATAGAAATACCTGAAATTGAAAAATTGGGATAAATTGTTTATCTAAGATGGAAACAAAGGCTTACAGTTTGGGCATATAATGTTAAAAATAGTTAAGGATGTACTGCTTAGAATAATGGAGAATATATATTTGTTTTAGATAGAGGAAGCTAATAAAAGTAAGGGAAAGGGGACAAAGGGTTGGAAAGCTGTTGGAAGTCAACAAAAAGGGGGGGGGGGAAAGAGAGGGGGTTAGAGATGAAAAAATTGGGGAAAATTGAATGTAAATGTGGAAATAATGGATTCTAACCCAATAAAAATTAAAAAAAAAAAAAAAAAAAAAAGAACTTACAGTGCCGGGAGAGCGAATGCACACAGGGTGGGGCAGGTTAGTGCCCGCTGACCCGCTCTGTTAGCTGTGTCCGATATGACTTGTGAACAAGAACCCGGTGTTAATACACAAGATCAACAGCCCTGACAAATGCATAGCCCCGATCACGCGGAAAAGCTACAGGGCCCCTTCCTCCAAACAACTATGGGGCACCATCCGTTCCCTTGAAATGAAATTATTACTTCATTTTTACCCAAGGGGGACCAAAAGCAAATTACATCATTCTTCTCCATTTTATCAACCCTGTAACGTTGGTTAGGCTGAGAGCGGGTGACTGGTCCAAGGTCACCCAGCAAGCTTCCATGGCAGAGTGGGGATTCGAACCTGGGGCCTCTCAGATCCTGGCCCAATGTTCTAACCACTGCACCATGCCACCAATAGGAAGTGCACCCAGATGCTGTTGGGCTTGGCTTGTTTCAATGGGGCTCGTGCAGGAGAATTTCTTGGAGATCTTTGCTCCATGTCTGTTCATTTCAGTGTTTCTAGTTAAAAACAGAGGCTGGTTCCCTCCAAAAATCTTTCATAACAGTCCCGTCTCCAACCAGCTGAATTGCTCTGGCCTGCCCAGTCAGCTTTTTCCCAGGCACTTTTGACCGTGATCATCTTAAGCGATCGTAGAAAATCTCCCTTTAGCTACTATCACTGCAAGGTAAGAGGTCACTTCTAGAAGCTGCTCACTAAAAGCAGCCCGAAGACATGGAACTTTTTCTTTTTTGATGTGCAACCTATTCATAGACATGAACTCTACACAAACACAGGCACTTGGCAACTGATGGAAAGGGGAGGGAATCTCTGACTTGCCATTCGTTATGGTAAAGTCCAGCCTGGAAACGAGGCAGCCCCAACAGATGAGAAAGGTTGGCTATAGCCAAATCATGCCCCCAGTAGCCTTCGGAACAACAGCATTCGGTGCCACTGCAAAAGGCAGAGAGGGTAAAGGGGCAAAGGTCCCTTGTGGCCCCTGCAATTCAAGCTCTGCTCCTTTGCTGACCCCATCCGATTGTCCGGGCGACCTAGGCAGGCTTTCTCTGTAGCCTTTCCCCCCTACTGCGCATTCAATACACCAGCCCAGTGATATTCATCTCCCCTGTTTGGTCAAGAGCCCCCACGGAGCCACTTTTTATACTGCTTTTTGGGCAGGATCTGTGATTATCATGCATGCACAGACAGAAAAGGAGTTGCATCCTTTGCCTCACTTTGCACATGCTCAGAGAGAAGCAACAGCAGGAGGGGCAGGTGAAGTCACAAAAGGATGAGTGCAAGCAGGACTCCGCCCCTTGTACTGTCACATGACTGTTGTCACGTCTCTATTGTCCCACTGCTTCTTGTTCAATGCTTGTAACACAGCAGGTCAGGTGCTGCCACCTGGAACTGAAGGACGGTCAAAGACCACTGCTCTAACCAAATGGTTTTCCGGTTTTCTATCTTCAGAGGACACTTTCCATGACCACAGTGACCCTCTAAGCTTTGCAAAGGATTCTGGGGCATAGTCCAGGACACACAGTTCCCGTTTGCAGTGGTGGCCGTGACCCATCATGGCACACAGCCGTCATCCTGTATGAACCAAGTGCACGCTCTCCTGCAACTCGGGCTAGCAGATAACCCATCTTTGAGGAAAGCCTGTCAGCTGTTACTCTGAAGGGCCCTTGACAAGTTTCCCTAGTGGAAAAACACAACCTTGAAAACTTCCAGTATAACCAATTCACCAACAAAACATTACAGCCCAGCTCCCGAAGAAGATACCAGAACTTTCTGTTCTTCCTGGAGGAGGCACACTTCAGATTTTCGCTCTCGAAGGAATAAAGAGCGATTTGGATTTCCCAACAAACAGGGCAACAGGGAGGGCAGAAACCAGTTCCCACCCTGCTCTCTCACCCTCCTCCAAACATGTGTTTGTTCAAGGGTCTAAGCCAGCTGCTTCTCCTTACGGTTATAATTCCTTCCAGATGTAATGCCTGGGATCCGCCGCCAACACGTCTAGCCACCATGCAACACACACACACACACACAGGATTTAGCAGGTGCTTTCTGCCTGGATCTTCTAAGCAGAAGCCCTCCAATAACACAACTTCTTAGCCTCACACAGGCCGAACAGCGTATGGTGGGGACCCTCGAATCAGCACCAAATAGAAGACATCTTAATAAAAGTCCTATTTCTAAGCTTCACTTTCAAAAATTTCAGCATGCCTTCATGCAACGGACACAGCACAGTGGTTTGGGTCTGGGGAGACCCGGATTGGTCAGAATGGCAAGCTACCACAAGAACAGGAAGCTTTAACTGGCCACACAGAAGGGAAGGTGAGAGGGGCAGTACAGGTAACCCTCAGGTACCTTTTGCATCCTGCTGTTGTCTCAGGAAGCCGACAAGATCAACCTTAAGGCCATGCCTAAGAGATCTGGCCTGGGTTCCACCTGAGAAAGAGTCCTGGTGGATACAAAAGTTTGCGGTGTTTTGTGCTAATTTGGTTGGCCCAATAAAAGGTATTACATGGATTTGGTTCTCGTTCAGGGGATTCTCCGGCATTGTTTCCCCAGTCCGGTGCAAACTTATGTATCTAATCTCCCGATCCCCTGCCTCACCTACGATCTTACAAATCATGAAAGAACAAATTCTGTTTTGTTTCTTAAAAGGAGGTTTGCAGCTCCCCGCCAGTGGCCGATGAGCAAAGCGCAAAAACTGCCCCCTGCACTCACCCAAGATACCACCTAGAGCTCACATAGGAAGTGTAGGATATGAACATAGTATCTATTACACAAATTACTATATTTGCAACTGGAATAAAAGACAAACTTTACATCAGAGGGAAAAGAAAGAGGTATTTGGCTGCCCAAGATCTGAATGGCTAATTTAGGAAAGACAGGTGAAGAGGTGGAAGCTATAAGAGTATCCTATATCTCCCCCCCCCCCCAATTAAAACCCCAGAAGATTTTCCCCAGTGTCGTCCTAGTTAAAAAAAAATTACCATACATTTTCCTTTTCGCTTTTCCTTTATACAACTTAAACCTGCGAGTCATTACTTCTGCACCCTATCTGCTTCCCTGTGTCAATTTTTCCCCTTAAACACACAGAATTTTAATGTTATTGCTGCATTAGTTACAAACGTAAGTGAAATGTAAATGCATTACAGTGGTGTAAAATGAAACCAGAGTCTTCTGACATCTTAAAAGACTAACAATATTTTATTCTAGCTTAGCTTTCATGGACTACGACCCATTTCTTCAAGTGCAAAGAATGGTGCAAAAGAATGTAATAGAAGTATAGAATGTAATAGAATGTAATAGAAAGTAGTAAAAGAAAGAAACAAATTCGAAATGCCAGCAACAGAAACAAGTAACATGGGGAAAAAAGAAAGGGCAAAAACATACAACAAAAAGAAAGAGAAAAAAAGCGCATTTGTCCATCTCTGGTTATTACAACCCCTCACCTCAAGGGAAATTTTAGCAACAAACGGGATCAGTCGCTTCTTCCCATCCAACAAGCTGTAGCTCTTTGGAGAATTTCCAAGCTACCAAGTTTTGATCTAATTCTCACAGGGTTACGCAAACCAAAAATGGAGACGATTTTTTTAAAAAGGAAAATCTCTTCTGTGTTCTTTTCTCATGATGTCCTCTGGGCTTTTCTGCTAAGATCTTGTGCTACGGAAAAAAAAATTAACGTGGGCCAAGATTGTAGTTTGTCTTTGAAGTTTTTGAAGCCTGCGTTTTCTCAAACATACTCAATTTTCATTTTGCTTTCAACGCAAAGGTGATTTTGTAGAAGCGAGGTGGCCCATGATTCAAGGCAAGTGTACATTTCGGCACCGGATTTTAACAGTTTGCACATGAAAAGAAAACTTCCAAATCCCCAGTCCTGTAAAAACAGGCTTGAAAATAGGCAGGTCAAAACTGGTGAAATCTCTGAGGGTACATCTGAGCAGGATTATCAGGGGCAGAAGTAGACTTTTTGGCCCCACCTAGCCTCTTCCCCAGGCCTAGCCAAATACTACTGTTAATATTGCATCAGCAATGTGCACAGCTCTTGACAAGGAAGAGATTAGAGTCTAACATTTGAGTAATGGATGCAATTGGATGCAAGAACTGCTATTCCAGGCTTAGTTCAGGGAGGGGTCTAAAGGGCAGCGTCAAAGGCACAGATTCGATTATGCGAATATAAGCAAATACGCATGCCCTTGAGTTGAATATGCCCAATTTCTCTGCTGGCTGCAAAATTCGGCTGCATCACTTAAGCGCAGTAACCTCCGGTTTCTTCTAGGGCAGGGTATATCTGCACAAGACAGAAGGCCCGGCTCACGTTTTTCTGTTGACCAGAAAAAGCCACCCTAGTGCCAGACAGCTGATGGCCCCTGCTCAAAGCAGGTTGCCAAGGCTGCAGGCCTTTGTGTACGGAGCAACAAAACCTTTGAAGTCATTCGCAAGGAATGCGCTGCCACCACTCCCATCAGGCTGAGAAGAACAGGGGAGGTTTTGTCGCCTCACCTTTCTGCTCTGCTGGCCTTATCTCGCTTGCGCAGAAAAGCCGTGCCCCGTGAGCGGTACCTGCGGAAGTTCCGAAGCCAGCTTATCTGCCTGTTTCATTTTTGCCCTGCCTTTCCTCTAAAGAGCTCAGGGCAGCTGACCTGGTTTTTCTCACCTCCGTTTCATCCTCAGAGCCAACACGAGAATTAAGTAAGGCTGAGAAATACTCCATGAGGAGGACTGGCCGAGGGAGGATTTGAACCCGGGATTCGCTTCCCAGTCCAATCCAATCATTTCACTTTTCTGGGCCACAATCAAAGCCGTGGCAATGCATTGCTCAGGCTGTACAACTTCAGGAAGCAGTGTTTGATATTCACTCCCCATCAAAGAAAATTCTCTGCAGTGAGAAAGTAAGTGTATCCGGGAAAGATATTAGCCCAGCTACTGTCTCCTCAACACGCTCTGTTTCCTGTACTCGTGAGTCTCTGTAACCTCCATCTTGTAATCTGACGCTTTACCCCTTGAATTTGCTTTTTGTAGAAACCGGCCACCAGGATTTTGGGCTAGGGTGAAGAATTCCATGGTACAGCAAGGAAAGTGGAACTCAAACACAGCCTTGCTTCGCATAAACTGTATGACCTCATATTCCATTCTTGATGACTGTGCCACTCTGTGTTCTTCTGGCTTGGCAGAAATTGGAAGAGGCACAGGGTTTGTGCTTTTAAGTTACCGCTGTCCGTGGATATTCTTGTATAAATAGTAAGTAGGAAGAGCCCGGCATGGGGTCAAGGGGAGGAGCTTCTGAGGCCAGTGGGGAGATGGTCTAAACCACCCACCAAGGGTATTCGCTCGCCCTTCCCAAAGCAGCCCCCTCTTTGCAAAGGCAGCATCACACACCTTGCCCTCTCTCTTAGCATGGGGGGAGGACCAAACTAGCAAACTTCCAGCCACTTTCACAGAGCGGCCACCAAAGGCAAGCTGGATTCGGGCCACACAGCCTTCCACTGTGGCCCGGGTTAAATGCACATGCCCCTTGACCTTTGACCATTCAGCCAGAAAAGACTGCTTCCCATTTTCTCCAGGGAAAATAAGCAGCTCCTTGCCCGGGAATGACAAACAACATCTCTGGAGCTCTGCAGGGATACGTCGGAGGAGGTCAGAGAACACAACTCCTTTTCTGCTCGTCCTGGGCTCCGCTTTCAAAACACTCGGAGAACGTCACGCTGCGTGCCAGAGAGTTCTCAGGCCTGGCCCGAACCTTTATCAACAGAAGCTTTTGAGGATTTGGTGCACTGCTCCTTGAAGGCTGCTGTGGGGGCGGGGGGAGGAAAAGAGAAAGTCTGTAATCTCTCCCCTCTAGAGTCGTGATAGGAATGGTATGCAGTCTTGTTAAGAATGCTCTCTTAGCTTGGCACTCGGCCACAGCTGGACACCGCAAGGAATGCAAGAATCCTCCTCCCCTAGCAGCACGAGCTGGCAATGATGCTCTGCTCTGGGTCTCTCCACACATCCTGCCATTACAGCAGGACTAGGGGCTTTGATTCAGCCCCCTAACTCATTTGCAGTGCTCTGGCTGTGCCTTGGTATAATTAAAGTCATAACTAGAGGTGGGCACGGACCGGGAAAAAGGCGGTTTGTGGTTCGTTGCATTTCACGAACCGGCATGAAATTGTCCGGTTCGCAAACCGGTCCGTTTGGTTCATGAATAAATCACTTCCGGCGCAGCAGAAAGTCTGCAGAACCCCCTCCCCACGATTGCCTAGGAAACTGATTGATCGGCGCCAGGCTGTCTGCAGCGACTAACCGAAAAACTAACTGGCCTAAAAATCGTTGTGGTTCATCGTGGTTCGATAGACAAACCGCCTGTTCGCGAACCAAAAAACAGCTCAGTTCATGATGAACTTTGGTTCATATTTCGGTTCGTGCCCACCTCTAGTCATGACTGTAAGACAGCTGAGAGCCAGCACAGGCCCTCAGGCAAAGATTCCTTCTGATTCTCACACCATCCAGATCCAATCCAAACGGCACATTACTTGCTGTTAAGCATGACATCTCAGCCTTCCTACAAGGAATTCAAATTAGCCTACATGACTGGACCGTTTCAATATCCTCTACATGGGGCTGCCCCTTGAAGATGCTTCAGAAGTTTCACTAGTTCATGAAAGGTGGCAGCCAGCATCTTGTGCCAAACAAACAGATATAAAACTGGTATTGCTCCAACCTCCAGCGGCACTTTAGCCAATTAAAATTAGGGTTAGGATCCTTGAATTGGATGTAGATCGAGTGGAGTTAGCTGTGTTAGTCTTTAGTTGCAAAATAGTAAAGAGCCCAATAGCACCTTTAAGATTAACCAACTTTATTGTAGCATAAGCTTTCGAGAACCACAGCTCTTTGCCACCTGATGAAGAGAGCTGTGGTTCTCAAAAGCTTATGCTAAAATCTTAAAGGTGCTACTGGACTCTTTACTATACTGAATTGGATGTGGAAGCAAGCAAAATAATCTGAAGGACTGCCGAGTTACATTTTCAGATCTAAGGAGGTGGCCTTCCTGGGACCTGCCCGATCTGAAGTGGGCAGACCCAGGTTCGAATCCCCGCTCTGCCACGGAAGCTTGATGGGTGACCTTGGGCCAGTCACACACTCTGAGCCTAACCTACCTCACAGGGTTGTTGTGAGGATAAAATGGAGGAGAGGAGAACATTGTAAGCTGCTTTGGATCCCCACTGGAGAGAAAGACAGGGTAAAAATGAAATAAATAAATCTCAACCCTCAACCACAAAGACTGACAAAAAGGGTTC
The DNA here is from genome assembly GCF_028583425.1 of Eublepharis macularius. NCBI lineage: Eukaryota > Metazoa > Chordata > Lepidosauria > Squamata > Eublepharidae > Eublepharis > Eublepharis macularius. Next base: position 4,593,860 of record NC_072806.1, read on the forward strand.
CATCAGTTCCCATCTTCAGCCACAATAAAGGTGCCAGTCTTTAAAACACCACAAGATTCTTTGTCATATTGTTTTTGTAAAATATCCACAAACTGGTTGAAATAGCTAATTTGGGAGGGAAGAGCCTATAATCTGGTTTTATTCAACTGTTATACTGACTAGCTTCCCCTGTGGAAGAGCTTTTAACATTCCAAACACAGTGGGAAATTTGGTAATCCGTACAGAGCTAGTTTTATCTCCTTTCTTTGTCTGTTTAAAGGAGACATCACAGGCCGAACTCTCCTGGCAAAATGCTTACACCCCCCCCCAGGATTACCTCAAATGCCCCAGGCTTGGAAATCAGTTCCCAAATTCAGGAGTCAATCAGTAGCCGCACAGCAACCAAATTCTGTAAACCTCTCTCCCCCCCCCCCCCCATGTCAAATATACAAAGTAGTTTCATTATCAAGTAAAAGAATAAGCAGGAACCTAGCGCAACTTTAAAGACGAGCAGAATTTTATTCCAACATAAATATTCATGGACTAGAGACCACTTCATTAGATGCAATGTAATGAGTAATCATCAGAGAGACATTTATATATGAATTTATGCGGGAGCCAGTAGGGTCGAAAGGCCATGAAATTCAGGAAGTATCGGATGAATAGTAATTATCTCAAATTCAAGAGCAATTAAGGAAAGTACAGAAATGATTCACAATAGCAGTAATTGGCCTCTTGCTGGTTGTACTAACTAGTTAATGCCAGAAACGGCTACAGAGGACCAGGTTTTACCAAGATCATTAATATCTTTAATGACTAAAGAAGTCCAAGTCTTTGTTTAGCCCTCACAGGGAGATTGCATCACACCTCTTGAGACAATAGTTTCACGCCTTCCTCTGCTGTCTGCCCCTATCCTAACAACTGGGGCCCAGAGGTGTCTCTGGATTAAACCTTTGGATTCCACAGCATGCAGCTGCATTTAAAAAGCCTCTCCCCTGGGCCACTGCCTCTGAATTTTAAAGTTTTCTTCTCCTTCTCCTGCTGTACTTTAGAACTATTTAATGCAGCCCGGAGCCCAAGACATTAGCAAAAGGAACAATACAGAGGGCTTCGCCTCTTCTCAGGAATTCTAATCCTCCTTTGCACACGGCTAAGATTAGAACTCCATCGGGAAAGAGAGCAAGGCGAGAGATGCTCCAAGCGTGCATGAAGATATGGGGTTTTGCTCCGAAGTTAGTGAAGCTTTCCCTCCGTAAGCTGCCTGGTGCGCCTGGCACAGCAACTGGTAGCGTCTTGTAGCCTTGCCAAAAACAGAAACAGCAGCCCTGAGTAATGTGCCCCAGTAGGTATCAAGTGAGAACATTAAAAATGTTTTTCATTCTCCACCAAGAAAAGCTGGATTCTGCACCATACATAAATTATGCAAATACATATAATCATCTTGCATAACTTATTCTGTCATCTTTGCTACGCCATGGGATTTTTTCTGGTTTTGAGAGCAATTGGGAAAGGCAGAAGAAATGGCGGCTTTCAGCCTCTGGAAGTTTTAGTCAGATGCCTCTCTGGCCTACAAGCACAGCCCTCCTCCATTGTTTGTCCCCAACTTCTGGTATCCAGGTATACTGCCCCTGAATCTGGAGGTTCGATTCTTAGACACCACCATTAACATGTGCAAAATTGAGCTGAGAGTCTACCTAGTCTAGTATCCTCTTTCCAACAGCAGCCAGCTGAGGGTGGCTGCGACATTACAATTGCCAACTCCAAATTGGGAGATTTGGAAGCAATGCCTGGGGATGGCGGAACTTACAAAGGGGAGGGAGCTCTGATCAGATCAAATAAATCTTCAGGAAGAGGAGGGAGCTCTGTGGGAATATGATGTCATTCAGTCCCCCCTCCAGAGCTGTCATTTCTTCCAAAGGAACTGGTCCCTGCAGTCTGGAGGTCAGTTGCAATTCTGGGAGAATTCCAGACCACGCCTGGAGGTTAGCAACCCTACAGGAAACACTCAAGCAAGGCAGTCGCCTGCCTTGCCAGTGAGGGAGAGACTGAAAGAGGCAAGAACCAGGTTGCTGCTCAGATTCACGGTTTCTGGCAGGTGAAACAGCTCAAAAGAGAAAAATCTATGTGGGATAAACACTGGAGCATTCCACACTGGTAGGTGGCCAGAAGAAATAACTCTGCAAGGAGCTAGGATTACCAATCTCCAGGTAGAACCTAAAATAGTAAAGAGTCCAGAAGCACCTTTAAGACTTACCAACTGTCTTGTAGCATAAGCTTTCGAGAACCACAGCTCTCTTCATCAGATGCAACTTTTTTGTAGCATAAGCTTTCGAGAACCACAGCTCTCTTCGTCAGATGCAACTGTCTTGTAGCATAAGCTTTCGAGAACCACAGCTCTCTTTGTCAGATGCAGGCAGAATCTGGAGGTCTCCCCAAGTCTCCAGGAAGCAGCAAACCCCTCCCCCCTCTCCCAGGGGAGCTGGGAGGGGAAACATAGAACAAGAATGGACTAGCAAAGCCAGGCTTGAATTTTGGGAAGTCCACAGGGCACCTCCAATGCTCGCCAATAACAGGAACAGCTACCAGGCTTATCATGAGAAGCAGGCGCAGGCAGGAAAGGACTCCAAGAGGCCTACAAAACCCACTCTGTGCTCAGATTCCAGCCCATGCTGCACACCAAAGACAACGGGGCTCAAAGAAGTTGGAACTGGAGTTTTTTTGTTTGCCACAAGCCCTTCCTACGCTAAAGATGGGAGGTTTAGCTGGGTGGAGTTGGGGTGGAAGGTGAGAAAGGAAGACACTGACCAAGAAAGGTATGACCAGGCAGAGTTCTGAGTGGAGGACTTGAGACAGCATGCCCAAAATTTTGAGTTTGGAGCAGAGACTCGGACTCCCCCCCCCCCTCGAATTAAAAAGTAAAGCATGCTTCACTCTTGCTCCTGAAAAGCTTTTGGGTTTGCAGGAATAAAGATTACCTGCACTCAAAGGAGCCCACCACTTGTCTTTCTGTGCGAGTCACTATTCCAAGTATATCTTGTTATGGCACTGAGTTAGTTTCCTTCGTCAGCATGAGATAAACTTAAAACAGTGACAACCATAGACACAACAGGCAGCCTCCCTTCTGTGGGGGAATAATTCTGTTTCTCCTTTGCAACTGACGTGAATGAATACCCCCAATGCAGAAAAGGGAAAATTACTTTCCATGCACCCTACTGGAGAATTACTAAAAGGAGGCAAGATTAGAGTTAAATCAAAAAGAGTCCAGTAGCACTAACACGGCTAACTCCTCTGAAGATTAGAGTTGTAACTCAGACAGAGATGCAGCAGACAGACTCTGCCACAGGTAAACATTTGGACCTCACAGGAACTTCTAAGTTCTTGCATGGTGTTCAACATGGTTATCTTGCGCTAGGCAATTTCTGGAGTGCTTAGGATAAAGTAGTTAGGTGCTGAGAAGTAATGGGGTGGATTCTCAAGGATTCACTGCCATAGTAAGGGCCAAGCTACAAGTGACGAATGACACTTGAACGGCAAGTGTATTTCTCCCTGTTCACTTGCCCTCCACGTGATCCACTTGCCGTTCAAGTGTCATTCATCACTTGTAGCTTGGCCCTGAGATAGGTGCTCGGGCACGCTGCAGAAGTGGAGGGGACTAATGACATGTGGGGCCACCCCACAGCTGAATAAAGATGGGGGATTCTGCAAATATGCTGATGTTGCGCAAAACTCACACGAGAAAACGCTATCTTCCGCGGTTTTTCACGATGTTCCACGGCGTTCCGGATGAAGGTAAGCAGCGTGGAAACGGCCATGGTGGGAAGACACCTTGGGGTGGGGGTGGGGGTCCTACTGTTGTTGTTTTTTTAATGCAGTGGGTTAGATGGACTGCTCCAGAAGACATCCATCTTCAAACCCGGGTTGCACAGGGCAACCAAAGTAGGCGGCGGTCAAGAAGGAGGTAATTCAGAGTGGCTCTCCCAAGGAAGCCCAGGGCAGCCTTTACCCAGATCTGCAACGCCAGCTGCAGGAAAGCCATTTGTTTGTCTTACATCAGAGTAACGTGAAACAGAAGCCGGGAACAGCGGTAACATTTGGTTGCGTGAGACTAAGCAGGCCCTTCCCAGCTCAGCTTCCAAGGCATCCTGCCAAGAAAACAGGACATTCTTCAAGAGAGGGATCTGGGCTCCCAGGAAGAATTCCAAAAAAGAATTCCAACCCATTCACCAGCGACCGCCAGCCAGGTCAGCCGGTGAGCAGGAAAGCACAGAGACACCCTTCGAGCTGCAGCTCAGGGCTGAACCAGATGGCACCGGCGGCAGATACAACCACTTGTAAGGTGTGGAGAAGCAAAGAGAAAGCGAACTACCCACTCACCCCCAAATACCGATGAAGCTGACCGACTATACAGTCAGGATTTCTTCACACTAATGCATCGATTTATGAGACTCCCTGTCGCAGAATGACATCATGGTTTCTAGTTTAGACCTTCCCCTCCTCTGCTTTGCATATAAACACGACAGACACACAACAAAGATAGCGGTTACTGCACTATAAGAGCCATGCTGCAGGGCACAGGGCCAGCACCAGCGTTTCTGGTGCCTGGGGCAGCTTCAGGAGTGTTGGTGCGTGCGCACACCCGGCCTGCGTGATGACATCACTGCGTGTGACATCATCATGTGGGGCAGGGCGGCGCACGGGTGGCCCCCCAGCCCTTCCGCTCAGTTGCCTCACATTGCCCCGGCTGCCTGCCAGGCCTGGCCTGCAGTTGTGTGGCAGTGGCGGCGGCAGCAGCACAGAGCAACTGAGCGGGAGGGCTGGGAGGCTGCCCCACGCTGCCGCATGCGCTTCTGGCTGGGCGCAGCAGCTGCGAGCCAGGGACAGCAAGTGGCCAGGGCGGCGCACATGCATCCTTCCTCCAGCTCAGTTGCTCCGCACGCCACCCTGGCCGCCTGCTGCACCTGGCCCACAGCTGTGTGTCGGTGGTGGCGGCGGTGGCAGCAGCAGCAGCAGCACAGAACTCCTGGCTGGGCAATTAAGCTCCGTGGCGCGCCCCCCCCCGGCCACAGCGCCCGCTCCGGCTCCCCCTCGGCGCCTTAGCGCTCAAGGCAGCTGCCAGCCCTGCCCAGGCAAACAAGAGAAGACACTTTTGCACTTCAGTGGGATCTACTTCTTTGTAAACTTTAATCCAGAACAGAGCATAGTTTGGACCAACAAAACACTTCTCTTATTATTTATTTATTTTATACTCTGCCTTTTCCCCCAGTGCGGACCTGAAGCTGCTCACGTCATTCTCCTCTCCTCCATTTTATCTTCACAACAACCCTGTGAAGAAAGTTAGGCTATGAGAGTGTGACTGGCCCAAGCTCACCCAGCAAGGTTCTACGGCAGGATAGGGATTCGAACCCGGGGCCTCCCTGATCAAAGTTTGTTTGTTTTTGATTTTTATTCCACCCTCCCCGCGCAGGCAAGCTCAGGGCGGATTACACTCCATAAAAACATTACAATATAATTTACACTTTAAAATAATTTAAAATAACAATAGCAAACAGTCCAATATAAATATTTAAAATAATATAAGATAGCAGCACTCAACCAATAGGAATGGAAGGTGATGTGTCAAAGATCACACAGAATTCAAGTTGTAATTCATCAGTACGCCTGCAGTCCCTAGCAGGGCTAATAGTGCCTCCTGGGGCCATTTCAGATCAGGACAATGACGTGGAGAGAAGTTCTAAGCTCCCTCTCTCCATGAGGTGTGGTCCCAGTCTTCTGTGTGCCTGAGAAGCATGAAACTTCAGAACCTGTCTTTTCACCCAACCCAGGAATACACCTTTTACCTAGCAGAGGAAAACAAAATTCTGTGTCTGTTTTCTTGATTGTCCTGGCTGAACCACGATGTCCATTACAATTACTTGGTAAACATTTCGCCAGATCCTTTGCATCTTCTGCCCAAACACAGCTCTGGGAAAATACCTCCTGTTTTTTTGCAGATGTGAATAGAGATTTACATCTAGTTGCTGCTATGGTTTGGTTGTGTTAGCTCAGTTGTAGGATTGCCACTCCTCTGTGCTTGGTTTATATTATGATCCAACACTCTAACCACTACACTGCACTGCCTCTCACTTTTATTCCAGTTCCTCCCATGTCCTTTAGATGAGAAAACAGCAACTGGCCACTCCAGAATGTCACACCGTAGCACTGCAAAGCTGCTGTAAAGCTGCCATAAAACAAACTGCTGGAACATGAAGTATTGCCCCCTCCCATCTCCAGAGGGGTTGAGCACCTTAGGCCTATTTTGAAGGCCATAACAACAACAACAACAACAACATTTGATTTATATACCGCCCTTCAGGACAACTTAATGCCCACTTAGAGCGGTTTACAAAGTATGCCATTATTATCCCCACAACAATAATCACCCTGTGTGGTGGGTGGGGCTGAGAGAGCTCCAAGAAGCTGTGATTGACACAAGGTCACCCAGCTGGCTTCAAGTGGAGGACTGGGGAATCAAACCTGGCTCTCCAGATTAGAGTCCTGCCGCTCTTAACCACTACACCAAACTGGCTCGTAATAAAATTCGTAATAAAACTTCGAGCACATGACCTAAGTGAGCGCTTGTGAGTTTGTGCGCATGATCAGAAGTCACCAATGTGCATTTAAGATTTTTTTTTCCAAACAAGTTTTTAAAACGCAATCAATCCAGCAAAGACGTCCTTAACATTTTGGTGTTTGAAAGCTTCAATGCCGCTCTACTGAGCGTTTGCCTTTTGGATGCCTGATAATGAACAGGCTGGTCCGCCCACACAATTCTCATACCCTCCAGTCTTTCACAGATGAAAATACAGACCCCTCTTGTGTACTTGAGAACACCCCTATTCACAGCCGAAGGACTGTGGCATGGGCAGCCCTCCTCCCCCGTATGGTACACATCATTCGTCTGTCTATTGTAAGCTGCGTGCATTTATTCTGCAACCGTCTGTTCTGCACGGACTTCAAAGACAAGAGGGGTTTGTTCCTTCGATTCAAGGAACTCTCAAGTTAAAAAAATCGTTAATGGTTCTATATTATCAGCAGGTTTTTTAAAAAAACTTATCAGTCGCAGTGCCTGAAATGTCAGATTGGGAACCACATGGGACCTTTGCATCCATGCTCAAACATCTACGCACACATCTCCTGGACTCAAGATATATCTGCTCCCTCAAACTAAACGAGAGCCCTAGAGAGAGCCACTGGCATCAAAATTTCACCTGAGGGAATAGAGGCAATTATGGATTGCAACATTTGCAGCCTGCATAGACGGCCATGGAGAGGGGTAGCCGTGGAAGATGTGCCCACGCATGACATCCTTTTGTAGTACACTGCTGTCCAGAAAGAGAAAAGACAGAATCAAGTCTCCTTCTAGTTTTCCAAAGCGTTTGTTGCCTGGTTGCCCAAAACTAAATCACCAACAAGTGGCTATTTATAAGCCCGGAGTCTAGAGCAGACCCCAGTGCTCCTGGGATGCTGATAGGTTTCATCACGTTATGGAGCTCAGAACGAGCATGCAATAAGGGATACAGCTCTAGCTCTAGGTGTCTGAAGAAGGGAGTTCTGACACTCAAAAGCTTACACCCTGAAAATCTTGTTGATTGCTAAGGTGCCACTGGACTCCAATCCTGCAGTTCCAGGCAAAGGAATGAAGCTGTCAGTCCCTGGCAGTTAAATCTCCAAGTTCTCCACAGTTAACACACAGGTGTTCCAGCTGAAGTAACTTTATTAGAGATCCATTCAGTACAAGGTGCTCAGACAGTGAAATTGGCAGAAGTGACGTATGTGGGGCTAGCAATGTTAGTTATAGGGAATATTCCTGCCTTTGGGAAAGAAGACCGAGACTGTTAACGAGTGGGGGGGGGGGGGTGAGACACTGTCTTAGAGTAAACAGTGAGAAAGATGAGCTTATCTTTGGTTCTCAAGAAGGATACATTTCGAGCCAGTTTCAGCTGGCAGTCAAGGACACTGGCTCAGTGGAATGAGAAAGAGAAAGTGAACATTTGCGAGATAACCTGCTGGCATTGCAGCAAGAAAGAACTTCCCATACTCTCAGAGACCAGAGGCAGAGCCCATATACATTCATGGCAGATATGCAGGAGGCATATATGACAGAACCAGAAAGTTGGTAGTTTGCGGCAATGCGACCTTCTGGGGATTCACATGGATTCTTTTGTGGCATGGGAGGGAAGGCGGCAGGGTAAAGCCGGATCTCATCAGATCTCGGAAGCTAAGGAAGGTCAATTCTTGGATGGGCAACCACCAAGGAAGGCTCTTCGGAAGAAGGCAACGGCAACCCCCTTCTGCTTCTCTCTTGCCTTGAAACCCCCAGCCGGGGTTGTCGTAAGTTGATTGTGACTTGGCAGAACTTTACACATTTTGTAGTAATGTAGGAAGTCTTGAATCTGTTGGAATTCTCCACCACATCCTCCTGCAACCCATTTTGTCACAGAGAGGTTGGAAGGGGAACTGCATAGGATTTAAAGGAGAAGAAAAGACAGAGGAAGCAGTCAAAGCAATGCCCTCCTGAACTCTTCCCCCTCCCCTCCTCTTACATACCTAGCAGGCAGCGGCATCTAACTAAAATGGGGATTATCCTCAAAACTTGGGATTAAGGTGCTCAGTGTCCGAGCACCTGCTTCGCATGTTTATAATCGCATGTTCGTGATAAAAGGTTGCCTTGAGAAAATGACTAGGAGGAGGCTGCCTGTCGCAACTCTGCACAGGCCTGCGGTTACTCCTCCTTCGGAACAGTAGCTCACGCGGAAAACAGAGGGTGTTGGCTCCTATGCAGGCAAATTGTTCAGCCATATCAGGAGCGACCAAAACGACCCACTTACTCGCCCCTTCATAGAAGGCAAATGAACACAGTGAAGTATACAGAGACACAACGGGCAGCCTCTTATGAGGACAGGCAATCCTGCTGTGCCTCAGGATCCTGAGCGAGCAAATGAATGATACAATCTTACAGGAGGAAGGCATGCACTCCTGTCCCGAGCAGAGGCTGACTGGAATGAGGCAAGTTCACAGCACTGAATCTCGCAGGGGCACAATGGGAACCCTCTTATGTGAATGGGTAACTTGGGACTCGCAGGACACTTTAGGCTGCTTCGGAAAGCTGGGCACAATTCCAATTCCAAATTGGAGAACCGCTGCCTTCCACCCAACTGCAGAAGCAATTGGCTCACAAGCTGGGGCGTGCCTGATGAGGCATCGGCCCTTGCGAGGAGGAAACCAAAAATTAGAAGATGGCCGTGAACTTGTGCATCTGGTTTCTTTGCCCCTAGATAGGGGGTGGGGGTGGCGAGATGAATGGGAGGCAATTTAACAAGAGTGGCGAGCACCCAAGGAGGAAAGGAAAGCCCTGCCGGCAAAGGAAGGGAAGCGGAATACAGCGGCAGCTCTGTCAAGCTCATTTGCGTTGCCCGCCATGGCACACTGCCTCCCCCCCCGCCCACAAAGCGGAGGGATCTGATTAGGATCAAAACCCAGCATCCGGTGGCAAACACCACCTCTTCTCCAGGGCAAGGAAAAATCTCTCTCAGCAAAGAAGAGAGAGAAAGAAAGAGAGCAAGGCTTGGAAACTCATAACTGTGTACCAACAAGCCTATCGAACGTCATCGGAGGGCTTGCCGTTTTACTGCCCATGCTTAGTAAAACAAGAGGCATCTCAAAACCAGCACATGTACAAGACCTTCCAAGGGACGTAGAAGCCCCATCTTGGACCCAAAACCGATTGCCTCTCACAACTGGGCCAGGAGACAGGACAGTCAGGTCACCTCCGTCTGCTTACATTTAAAGTCAGACTTATAAATAGCTTCTTGTCTAGCCAACACAGTCAGACGGGGGGAAGGAATTCCATGCAAAGCATTATTATCAAAGGCATCAGAAATAAAAGAGCCACTTATCATAATATCTTCATATAAACTTGGTGGCGCTTGGAATACAGTGGCTAGTTCTTGTCTTCTTGTAGCTGCCTTGCAAAAAAAAGGGGGGGGCTGGAAAGGGGGCAACCCAAAGTGGCCAAGAATTAGCACCTTCCCTGTGAAAAAAGACAAAGGCAAGCGGGGGGGGGGGGCAAATTTTAGATCTGAAAAAGGAAAAGTGGGGGAGCTAAACAAAGGTTCATTTAATTATGCATGGTACAGAGAGATGTTTTCAGCCTCTTCTATAATTTCAGAATTTGGGGCACTCCCAAAGAAACCGTCTGGCAGAAGATTCAGGAGAGACTTCATTCAGGAGAGACACATTCAGTCATTCGAAATATGGAAGCAATTTGCTACCATAAAATGTGGCGATGGCTACTGGTTTACGTGGCTTTAAAAAGGGATTTGACAGATTCATGGAGAAGAGGCCTGTCAACAGCCATTAAGCCGTGAAGCCTCACGGGGACCTCCACGTACAGAGGTAACCTCTGAGTCTCAGCTGATGGGAGGGGGGGCAACAGGGCGAGGTTTTAATTTCCATGCCCTGTTTGAAGCCCTTCCCAGGGTCACTGGTTGGCGATGGAGGAAAACAGGAAGTGGGATGCAAGAGACCTTTGGTCTGATCCAACAGAGATCATTTTTATCTTCTTGCGTTCTCCACGTGCTGTCCATCACCCTTACCCTCAAGGGGCTTTGGGATCTCCACCAACCACTGCAGGAACGTGATAAGACAAGAAGAGGATGTTTCTCTTTCATGGAGGAAGGGTCACTTGCACAGCTGACCGGGGGAGGGGGGGTAGAAATCATGTGACAGGATGATGTAGTTTGGGAAAAGGTTGGGATCACAGGCGAGGTCCAAAGCGACTTCCGTTGGGGGTCGTAGAGGGAACGGAAAACAGCTGCAGACCTCCTGCCTTTCTTCATAGAAGTCTATTCTCCCCATGAATCTAATTCCGGTTTCCACCATCGCAGTAGGATACCCCCTGTTGAGCTGTTTGTTTATCCTCGGTTCCATTCTATCTCATTCAAGGCAGCTGCCAGAGAATCAAAACAACCAGAGGAATTCCCATTTGCCAGCCCTAAGCCAGTGCATCCAGTGGCTGTGAGTTCCGTAAACAAATTATGTATTGGGTGAAGGAGGATTTTCCTTTGCCGGGCCTGAACCTGCTGAACACCAATGTCACCGAGTGAAAAGCTGACCGCCGCTCCTTGCCAACAGATTTATTGACCCTACAAAAAACTAAGACTTTTCCAAAGATGAACAATGCAGTATTAGCTGGGGTTACAAGAATGAAAAACGGGGTTAGATCCTAAAACAAATCCCATTGATCAAGCCTTTGGCGAGATGCAGGTCTCTTCTCCCTCTGTTGAAAATTAAACAGTAAGCACCGCAGGGCAAGAGCTTTCTTCTTCCTTTGCGCTACAAAGTGCCATATACAAGGATGATGTAATAATAAAACAGTTTAGCACACCAATTAGTTTAATAAATTTAAAATATGCTGACTGATTTAAGAAGTGCCAAATTACTCAGTCAGCAGTTTTTAAAAGCATTATTTTTTAAATAGAAATGTTTATACAAACTGCAGATGTCACGTGCTACCTTTGTTTAAAAAAGCATTCCCTTCTTTGTGGAAGTGAAGGCATGCATCTTCTCTCCTGCACAGGAAGTGAACACCTCTTCTAGGATAAGTAATGCTTACTGAAACACATGCTTGCATTCATTCGCCTGAATGTAGTATGCTTAAAACAATGCCTTTTTTCTCATATGCAAATATATGCAGAGCAAACTGACTGGATGACTAAGCTCACAAAATTAATAAACCGTGGGAGAAGATGGGAAAATTGCCTTCCTCTAGCACAACTGCTTAGTATCCGATGTGAAGATTTCTGTAACTTTGGAGAGAGAGCTTTTCCTGCCCTTTCCATAGCACTGCCTGCCCTTCACTGGTGTGTGTGTGTGGGGGGGGGGCACCTGGCACCCCCTACCACATTCCCATCAGCCGTTTCCAGCTTTGATGACAACAGAGGTCGATCTTCCCAAGCTCCGCTCTTCGACCCCCCACCTCCAATTTCCTCTTTCCCAGAATGAACCCGGGAGCTCAAAAGCGAGGCGGCTTGAGGGTCAAGCTGAAGGGATCCGCTGGGCAAGGGCCCTCGACGTTCCTGCCCCTCCCACATACAGACGAGGGATACGGCAACACAAATTTCATCGACAGCCGAGTCCATTCCGCTGAACTTTCAAAACGGGCTGGCTCACCTCTCAGGAAAATGGGACATTTGTCCTGACGGCTGGAGAGCAAGCTACTTTAACTGACTCTTGTGGCAGGTTTGAGGGAAGAGAGAAGATTGCGATTGCCTCTCTTGCCAGCAGAAACCCTCGTTGGGGGGGCTCTGTCTTCAGAGGTTAGGCATGTGGCTACCGGAGGCTGGCTCCAGGTTGGGGGGGTGGGGCTGGGCAAGATCCCTCCCAGGAGCTGACCCCTGTATTAAACACCCTGTTGCCACAGTGCTATGTTGGGCACACACCCGTCCACCGATGGGAGCAAAACATTCACACGGTTTAAACCCTCCTGTTGGAATAGGGGGCCTCTGAGCAACCTCCGTTCCATGCAACGTGAATCACCGGTCACTGATGGGCCCTCGGATCAGTCCAGGGCCTCAAAACAAACCACCATATTGACCCTAGACCTCGCCCCTGGCTGGAGATAGGGCCTTCGGTGGTGGTATCCCAGCGGGACCCCTTTTAAACGCTTGGGTCAATCTCAAGCTTGAACAGAGTCAGCATCTTTCTGCTTCTCACTGTAGCTTGAGCCGTTTGCGGCCTCTCATGGCGGTAAATGTTATTCCGGCTTTTATTTCACTGTATGTGTTTATCGGTCGTGTGCGGACTGAAAGGTGGAGTAAGCATGTTTAAAAGAAAAGTATTTTTTAAGCCTGGAAGAAGAATCACAGGGCTGAATTCCAAGCCCTGTTAAGAGATAATCTTCCTTTTGTGCCGATCTAAAGGAAACAGAGGAGTTGAAAGCTGCCCCTCAGCACCACATCTGCCCAGACTGGATGAGACTTGCCCTGCAGAGTTTGGATGGCTCAGCCCACAGCAGGCAAGACTGCCTGGCATGGATGCTGCTGGCATGCCAATTAACCCACTAGCAGGATACGGTTCCCCTCCTCCTCGGCTTGGAACGAGATCAGGACTTTCTGCCTTCAAGGGGAAACTTTCCACATGGATGCGTCTGGCAAGAACCGCCAGGTGGCAACCCTGCCGGATTCCGGGGCATGTTCAAGGGTGCACAATTGGTTCACGGCTGATTCCAGGTTTGGGAGTGGGCAAGGCAAGGGCTACCCAGAAGACCCCTCCCCAAGCGCAACCGTGTATGCCTCAAGAGGGCAAGGGAACTCAGGTCTGCTCTTCGCAGTTGCCGGTTCTCTCTCACCTGCTGGTTGGCAGCTGCTGCTCCTAGCAGCCGTCAATGACAAGGAAAAACGATTGCCAAGATCTCTGGCCCAGGCAGCATCTGCAATCTGCTCTCTAGCCCTAACCAGGATGGCTCAGGCTAACCTCATCAGATCTCAGAAGCTAAGCAGGGCAGCCCTGGTTAGTACTTGGATGGGAGAGCGCCAGAGTCGCTACGCAGAGGCAGGCAATGGCAAACCACCTCTTTTTTAATTAAACTTTTACTAGCATTTTTAAAATAACTAACAAACATCCAAACAAGGGAGGGAAAAAAGAGAAAGAAACAGCAAGAAAAACAAAAAAGAAGGGGGGGGAAGAGGAATATATACCCATTTTCCATTTGAAGAAGTCTGACACCAATACATACTCTACACCAAATCTAACATTACCCTTAGTAAATATTTCTCCTTTCCATCTACACGTTCCTTCCCTCTTCCCTAATCTTCAAAAGCGTAGGTCAGAAGTTCTTGTTCGATTTCATGCAAAAAGTCTATAAGGGGCTTCTATACAATTAAATGACAAAACACCACGTAACAAAAAGACTGCCCAGGCTTTTCATCTTGGCCAAATGGCCAAGTCTGACCTCCCCCCCATGGGTCAGTAATGACACGGTGCTTTACCTTACCTATACAATTAAATATTTCTCTATAGTCTTTTCCCTAATCAAAATCGAAAAGAGTCCAGTAGCACCTTTAAGACTAACCTACTTTACTGTAGCATAAGCTTTTGAGAATCACAGTTCTCTTCGTCAGATGTGACATAAGCTTTCAAGAATCACAGTTCTCTTCGTCAGATGTGACACATAAGCTTTCGAGAATCACAGTTCTCTTCATCAGATGTGACACATAAGCTTTCGAGAATCACAGTTCTCTTTGTCAGATGTGACACATAAGCTTTTGAGAAACACAGTTCTCTTTGTCAGATGTGACACACAAGCTTTCGAGAATCACAGTTCTCTTTGTCAGATGTGACACATAAGCTTTTGAGAAACAGTTCTCTTCATCAGATGTGACACATAAGCTTTCGAGAATCACAGTTCTCTTTGTCAGATGTGACACATAAGCTTTTGAGAAACACAGTTCTCTTTGTCAGATGTGACACACAAGCTTTTGAGAATCACAGTTCTCTTTGTCAGATGTGACACAAGCTTTTGAGAATCACAGTTCTCTTCGTCAGATGTGATACATCGGACAAAGAGAACTGTGATTCTCGAAAGCTTATGCTACAGTAAAGTTGGTTAGTCTTAAAAGGTGCTACTGGACTCTTCTCGATTTTGCTACTACAGACTAACACGGCTAACTCCTCTGGATCTATTCCCTAATCAAAGACGTCTATCTTTCAAGTGCAAGGCACGTCATAAAGTGAACAGTAACTATTATCAGTAATTAGTTTAGCCATTTCGGCACAGTCCATCATTTTCTCCAGCCACTTTTCAACTGCAGTTAGTGTTGTAAGTTTTCCATTTTTGAGCATATAACAGTCTCACTGCTGTTAGCATATACAAAAACATTGTGCCACATTTGTGCCAATTGTTTATCCATTAAACCCAGCGAGAAGGCCTCTGGTTTCATTTGTACATTCGTCTGAATAATTTAATGCATTTGTATCCAAAACTTCTTTGCTTTTGTTACATCTCCACCATAAATGACAAAATGTCCCTTCCTGCTGTTCACGTTTCCGACATCTATTCAAAACATTCTTATACATTTTTACTAGTTTTTCCACCTCTGTTTGTGTCTTGCCTTGAAGACTCTATGGGGGTCACCGTAAGTCTGCTGTGACTGGACTGCACTTCCAACCAACAGCACCAGGCCCTTCTAAGGCTTTGGAGCTCAGCAGTTACCCAACGATGCTGACCACCACCACCACCCCAGCCTGGAACACACCCCGTACTTCCTTGAGGAGGCACGTTGCAGAGAAAGACCAGTTGAGAACCTCGAGTTGTCTTTGAGGGAAGTGTGTTCACAGTGAGGATTCCAGTCCTCATCTAACCTGGGTGCCAAGACAACATAGGTGGCCAAGAAGGAAGAGGCCATGGCTCATTGACGGAGCATCTTGTTTTGTAGAAGACCCAGATTCAGGCCTCAGTTCAAAGGATTGGGTAGTAGATGATGGGAAAGACCTGTTGGAAAACCTTGGAGAGTTGCCACCAGTTAGATTAGACAAGACTCACTTTGACAGTCCAAGGGACTGACTCGGTATAAGGCAGTCTCTTGCATCACAAAGTCAAAATGGGGACTGCAGGAAAGAGTGAAACCACCTGGAAAGGAGGTGGAAGGTGCGGTTGCGAAGATGATGCTCAATGCTATCTGCTGACAGAGAGATGATCAGCTGCTGAGGTCGATAGGGCCGTTTCCCCACATTCTTAAAAAAGCGTGACACTCACCAAACGCTAGCGGCTTCTTCCGTGCAATTCCTTACATCACTCATTTACAAAACGGATACAGGCAGTTATGATTCCATTTTTGTGCCAGAATCATAATTGCCTGCATTTGTTTTGTAAACAGGTTTGTCTGAAATCACTCAGAGAAGCTGCTAGCATTTGGTGAGTGTCCCGCTATTTTAAGAATGTGGGAAAACAGCCATTGCCAGGACAACCCAGATGCTGCACTGCGGTCCATAAAGCCCACTAGAGACTTCCGCAGAAACGTGCATGTGCTACAATGGGGTCAACCAGAATATAGGCCATGAAGAAACAAGTATAATCCAATAGAAGGCTTTTACGGGTAGAAACCACCCAAAATTAGACACTCGTCCCCATGAAGAACGGTCAATAACTCATCCAATTTTAACTATCTTTAAAGTGCAAAGTACTGACAACAATTAATGATAATAGGTACTGTTCACTTTATGACGCGTCTTACACTTTAAAGATAGATAAAGTTGGATGAGATACTGAGATACTGACTATTCTTCATGGGGACGAGTGTCTAATTTCGGATGGAGAAACAGGTGCCAAAGTGACAGCTTATAAGGTATGCTGATGAGCCAAAAATGTACCTACCTGAAAGCCAAAAATTTTATCCACCGGATAGAGGAGGACACACACAGGTAAGGTCTGAGACCCACACATATCAGCACACCAGGGAAAACCCAGAAAGAATGGCAGCGAGAAGGGACAAGCCCACGTCCATTAGCATAGATCTCACTGAGATATCCCTGAGAATTTCTAAGGGAAAAATCACAAGAAACTACATAGGCCAACATCTTTTTGATGGTCACTGTGTACCAGAAAACCTGCAGCTCTCATTGAGATATCCTTGAGAATTTTTAAGAAGGAAAAACACACACCGTTTTGAAAATAGAACTCCACTGAACTCCACAGGCCAACGTCATTTTGATGGTCACCCTGCCCCAGAAAGCAGAGACCGAGTGCCGGATTCTCAGATGCAACAGAGCAGAGCTGCAAAAGGTGAGAAGAGAGGAAGGGTGGATTTTGCGGCCGGGAGAGGCAAGTCAGGTTTTGGATTATTCTTAATAGGATTCAAAAGTTTCATCCTTTAGGTTTCCGGTACAGAACAATGAAGCTCTGTGCCAAACCCCGTCATTGGAAAAAATGATTCACTTCTCTTTCCACAGAGATTAAACTTTTAAATAAATAAATAAATAAAAGACACCCCCACTCCCAAGTGATTTAGAGGAAGAGAGGAAACAAGAGAGGGTGGAGGTCTCTGAGCTACATTTGGAAGCTTATTTGGGGTGCATTTTCTAACAGGGGTGTTGGTTTATTGCAAACTCACAAACCTGAAAAGGCAAAATTTCAACACGCTCCAAACAGCCAATTATACAAATGAAGTAAATGTTACATTTGCTCAATGAAACTGGATTCAAAACATATGGCTACACAGTAACCATGGCCTGCTCTGGGGTTCTGTATTAAATATTAAATACTGCTTCACTGCTTAGGTCAAAACTAGTAGAATCCACAGAACAGAAATTTTACTTGGAAAGAAACACACAGACCGAGCAAATATCCCTTTGTTTCGATAGGCTATGACACCAAAACTGACGCTATCGTACTTTGGTCACATCATGAGAAGACAAGATTCTCTGGGAAAGTTAATAATGCTAGGAAAAGTGGAAGGCTGTAGGAAAAGAGGAAGAATGAAAAGGAGATGGCTTGACTCAATAAAGGAAGCCACATTCTCCAGTTTGCAGGATCTGAGCAAGTCTGTTAATGATAGGATGTTTTGGAGGTCTTTCATTCATAGGATCGCCACAGGCCAGAGGCAACTTGACGGCTCATAACACACAGACATGGCACTAATATTTTTTGGGATTGATGCCTTTGGGGTGGCTGGTTCCCTACCACCCCCATTTGCTGTTCTTGCTTTCTTCCCAAATTACTCACACAGTTGATCCCATCTAATCAGGGATCACATAGTTAAGCGCAGGGCTTTTTTTCTGGGAAAAGAGGTGGTGGAACTCAGTGGGTTGCCAACACAGGGAGCAACTCTTGGCGGGAGGTGGTGCCCCCGGTACCACATGCGTGCGCGCAAAGTGCACGCATGCTCCCTGGGCCAATGACATCACTTTGTGTCAGCTGGAACAAGGGGGGAGTTTTTAAAAGTTTAAATCGCCCTCGGCGAAAATGGTCACATGGCTGGAGGCCTCGCCCCCTGATCTCCAGACAGAGGGGAGTTTAGATATGTTCCAAAGTTCAGAAAATCACGCCATGAAGACACCCTGGTTCCGTGAGTTTAGTGCTATGCTGAGACGTGTGGAAACAACGTTTAGAGGAAATGCTCTCCACTCAATTCTGAAATCCAATGATTAGAATATCCTGCTCTGTTGACCAGAAAGAGCCAGAGTACTGGGTCCAGGCATTTATAACCAGGTCTCACCAATCCAAGGCCTTCAACCCTGCTAGTTATGAAGGCCGGTGCCGCCCCCTATATTCCCTTCTTTGTCAGAAATGGGCTCTGGCGCCCAAACAGGTAGTTCACCTGGCTAGGGGCGGCAGATCAGATATGATGACATTTCTAAGCTGTATCATCCAGCCCAGCCCCATCCCACTCCTTGCGCCATGCACACACAGTCTGTTGCAAGAGATTTGTGCTGGCTACAATTTCTAAATTCCCATGGGGTGCCCTGGAAAATCAGAAACAGATTTATAATAATAACAACTGTGCTTATGCCACTTAGAGCTAAACTACAAGAGACGAATTCCACGACGACGCGCACGTGAAGGGAGTCACAATGTTAGCCGAG
This sequence comes from Eublepharis macularius, assembly GCF_028583425.1. Lineage (NCBI taxonomy): Eukaryota > Metazoa > Chordata > Lepidosauria > Squamata > Eublepharidae > Eublepharis > Eublepharis macularius. The sequence continues at coordinate 4,612,457 of NC_072806.1, forward strand.
ATCGGAAGGCTTTGTCAATTTCCCCTCTCTACAGAGCCAGCAAAGATGGCTGCTCAGAGGGTTTGTTAATTTCCTCTTTGCCTCCTGAAGGCGCGGTCAGTTTCACCTCCCCTTCTAGGCAGTTAAAAGGAAATAAACAAGCCCTCTGAGGAGTGATCTTTGCCTGCTCTGTAGAGAGGGGAACTTGACAGAGCCTTCCGTCCTGTCTCTTAAAACTTGGCTTCCCGGCTAATGTTGCGACTCCCTTCATGTGAGCGTCCTCATGTAATTCGTCTCTTGCAGTTTAGCTCTGAGCTAGAATATAAGTAATTATTAACCCTGCCAGTTAGCAAACACAGAATCCTCCTTTTTTCCTATGCATAAGACTATGGATTTAATTATTTAAATTTTGTTTTAGTTTTTTTTTTTAATCTTGCCCTTCTACCTAGGATTTTAGGGTGGCGTACCTGGTTCCCCACAAACCCCGTGTAAATATGTAGGTTGAGATGTAAGCAAGTGCAAGAGAGAGTGGTCCCAAATCATCCAATCGGCTTCCAAACTTCAACCCATATTTCCCCAGGCAGAATGAGATCTGAATTACCAGAAGCAGAACACAAGGATTTTGTTTTCAAGCAAGCAAGGGAGGGGGGGTCATATCTGTCGTCAATAGGTGGCTGATTGCATTTTACAAGACGTGATTCCAGCGCTTCCCCCACACTTTTAGCCCCCTTCGCAAGAAGCCATTCATTTGTGCAGTAAAGCAAAGTTCCTGTTACCATCAAAACTCTGAAGAGTTGCATAGCTGGCATTCCAGCCTGGCAGACTTTCTACTTCATCTTCTCCACCTGACCTGAGCACATGCCAGAACAGGTTAAAAAAGTAGCTTGCCCTGAGAAAGGGGGGAGGGGGGGAAAGAGAATTTTCAACTGGAAAAAGGACAGAGTGAGGGAGAAAAGTGTATTTATTTGTTGGTTGTTGTGGATTTTCCGGGCTGTATAGCCGTGGTCTTGGCATTGTAGTTCCTGACATTTCGCCAGCAGCTGTGGCTGGCATCTTCAGAGGCGTAGCACCAAAAGACAGAGATCTCTCAGTGTCACAGTGTGGAAAAGATGTTGGCAGGTCATTTATATCTACTCAGGAGGGGTGGGGTTGGGCTGAGTGAGGTTTCAAAAGTAATTCCAGAAGAGTTAGCTGTGTTAGTCTGTAGTTGCAAAACAGCAGAGTCCAGTAGCACCTTTAAGACTAACTAACTTTATTGTAGCACAAACTTTCGAGAACCACAGCTCTGAGAGATCTCTGTCTTTTGGTGCTACACCTCTGAAGATGCCAGCCACAGCTGCTGGCGAAACGTCAGGAACTACAATGCCAAGACCACGGCAATACAGCCCGGAAAACCCACAACAACCATCGTTCTCCGGCCGTGAAAGCCTTCGACAATACAACCACAGCTCTCTTCATCAGATGCATCTAATGAAGAGAGCTGTGGCTCTCGAAAGCTTATGCTATAAATAAGTTAGTTAGTCTTAAAGGTTCTACTGGACTCTTTACTATTCAAAAACAGTGTTTTTGTTGCCACCATTGCCTTTTGTTTTTGTTTCTCTCTTTATTTTTTGCACTAGTAAAAAAGCTTTAATTTTTATTTTTTTAAAAAATAGTGGATTTGATTAGGTCTGGCCAGTCAAGGCTGGAGCTACAGAGCTGGCGTACCTAGAGTAGCATTTACGAAAGTCATACATCCAGAACTCTCTGGTTTGAATCTCACCTCTGCCATCAAACCATAGGTTGGCCTTTCAGCCTCAGTCCCATGAAGATAGTAGATAATACCATTCCGCCCCCACCCCGCTTTCCCTCCAGCAAGTTCAAGGCAGTATATATTTATTTTATTTACTTATAGTCCGCCTTTCTCACTGAGACTCATGGCGGATTACACAGTGTGAGATTAGTATAGTCAGTTTCAAGGACATTTCCATAAACATACGGTAACTAAATACAAGTTTACGAGACATAGCACTAGCAAGCATCCAATACAGAGCTGACGATATGCTGAAACGGAACATAAGCAGTTCTAGGACTGACATTAGACAACATGAAGCACAGGTAGCTTGTAGGAGCACATACTGAAGACAACAGGTAGTATGTAAGGCAACGTAGTGGTGAAGTCCATGGTCCCTAACTCATTAGCAAAGCATCTGAGACCCCTCCCTACAATACAAAAGCCTTTTTGAATAATTTGGTTAGGCATCATTTGTGGCAAGCTAGGAGAGTGGGGGCTCTCCTGACCTCCTCAGGCAGGCCGTTCCACAGGGTAGGGGCCACCACAGAGAAAGCCCATGAACAGGCTGCTGTTGATTTCGCCCATGTGCAGGCTGGCACCTGCAAGAGACCCTGTTCAGGTAAGCAAAGTTGTCGTGGAGGAACATAGAGAGGGAGGTGGTCCCATACGTATGCTGGACCAAGGGCATGAAGAAATGCTGAAACAGAGCATAAACTATTCTAGGACTGACATTAGACAACATATAACCAGGGCTTTTTTTCAGCTGGAACGCGGTGGAACAGAGTTCCGGAACCTCTTGAAAATCGTCACATGGCTGATGGCCCCGCCCCCTGATCTCCAACCAGGAGCGGCACAGAGGGCAATCTCAACTCCCCTCTGTCTGGAGATCAGGGGGCGGGGACACCAGCTATGTGACCATTTTCTCTGAGGGCAACCCACTGAGTTCCACCACCTCTTTTCCCAGAAAAAAAGCCCTGCATATATCTACCCAGTAGGATCATACTTGAAGCACAGGTAGCACACAGCAGCACATACTTAAAGCAACAGATAGTATATAAGGCAACATGATGGAGAAGTCTATGGTCCCGAACTCATTAGTGAAGCATCTGAGACCTCCTCAGATATAGTCTTCATCTTCTCCAAAACTTATTCTCACAACAACCTGTGAGGTAGGTTAAGTCTGAGATAGCGGGACTGGCCCTAACTCACCAGTAAGTTCCAGTACAGAGAGGGATTTGGAAATCAGGTTTCCTGGATCCTACTACAACATGAACAGATACGCCACTCCGGGTCTCAGAACATCAGAGTAGTTGCCAACACTGCAGCGTTCTCACGGCAATTCCCAAGCTATTCAATTGCAAATCGACATGAACGTTTTAAAAACTCATTTCACTTGGACAACATAAACATGCCGCCGCTCCTATCCACGGCATTTCTAGCTGGATATCTAGATCTGGCCCCTCAGTGGAACTTGACGTACTTTTCTTTGTCATGATTTCTTGTTTCATTGATTCATTCATTTTGTTGATTCATTTTGTTGATTCGTTGGTTTTCCTGCGGACTGTTGTTGTCACGGCTATTATTTAAAATTGTGTTGGGCTCCAGTTGTACCACTTATCATCTTTTACTGCTGTACAGCAGTCATTTCCACTGCATTTTAGATCTGAGCTCGCTGCTCTTTTAGCTTCTGTTTCGAGCTGTTAATTATTTCAACCAGCTATTTCTGATTGTTGTTCATATTTGTTTGTAGGCAGTGTGTTCTTAGTTGTTTTAAGGTTGCCTCTGAGGATTATTGTGGACAGGAAGGTGGATTGTTTTCTTAATAAACATTTTGTCCCCTTGAACACACACACATACAATGGTATGTCAGCCATCTTGCAGAATGCCGGTTTTGCACAAGTAGGTGCCCCCCCCCCCCCGCCGCCAGTCAGAAAAGGTTGCCATGTGTAGAGCAACCACAATGCTGATTTTTCCTGGCCTCTCTCAGTTGAGAATGTCAAAATACACATCAAGGTGGCAGTTTGGTCTGGCCAGGAAGGACCACAGGGCAGCTTCTTCTGCCATTATAAGAACGGCAGTTTCTTCTTTGGTAGGAAGTGCAGTCAAGTCATAGCTGACTTCTGGCAACCCCTGCTGGGGTTTTCAAGGCCAGAGACTAAACAGAGGTGGTTTGCCAGACCACCTGGCTCTGCAGAGCAACCGTGGTCTTCTTTGGAGGCCATCCAATTACTAACCAAGACCAACCCTGCTTAGCTTCTGAGGTCTGACAAGATCAGGCCTGCCTGGGCTATTCAGGTCAGGGCGGTTCTTCTTTAGACCAAATAATTTCTCATCCTTCAATGCCCTCCGCAGCATATCTGGCTCGGACATGGATCACTACACCTGAGGCATCCTGTTACACCCGTCTAGACCTTCAACGTCATTTATGACAAGTGGTACTTGTGGCAAACTCGGGCACGGTGGACAGTTCATGCCTGCACTCCAGGAGTTCCGTCTTTTCTGAGCAAGACGTGAAAGACTGACATAGCATATGCCAAGTTTGTGTTCTGGCTGTCTCTTCAGCCGCTGTGGGATGTTTATTTGGCAGACGCTCTCCTTGCAGTGATGTGCACGAAGCATACGGAGATCTGGCACCTTGAATGCACTGAGCTGCAAACTGGACGGTCCAGCCATTTAGTTTAACGTTGGGCTTGATTCCCTTTTGTAGCACTTTTCAAATGATCTTACAGCCTTAAGTTATAAACTGCCTCCCACACTGTTAAATGTTTTCATGTTCCCCGCCCCCTTCCCTGTGGCGGTTTGAAATCTAGTCTCCTCTATAAGACTGCAATCTTTTAGTAAATCCAAAGTTGTGGGAAGGTGTGTGTGTGTTGGGGTTGGGGGACAAGAATCACCAAAGGAAGGTGGGGAAGCCAGCCTCCTTCTAAAAGGAAACCCAAAGATTTGCAGATGAGTCTCTGCAGCTCCCAAGACCTGTCCAGCCATGAACTCGGGGAACCATCCTTCCTTCCTGAAGTGAAAAATGAAATTGCCACTGAAAGGGAATAAAAAGGCCACACACAGATCCAGTCTCAAAGGTGGGCATTGAAAACTCTCCCCTCTCAGTTTTATTGGACCTTTCTTCTGAAGGGCTCAGGGCAGCCTACACAGCTCTCCCCACTTTATCCGCACAACAGTGGTTTTGGTACAGTGCTCAAGATCACCCACTGAGCGTCACACACGAACTGAGTTCTATCATTTTATGAATTGTTTTATGTATGTTTTATTGTGTTTTAAACCTGGTTGTTACTCCGCTCAGAGTCCGCCATGGGGAGAGCGGAGAAAAATACAATAAATGAAAATGAAATAAAGAGCCGGGATTTAAACCTGGATCTCCCCGGGTCTTGTACATCACACAAGCCTGCACAGAAAACCTCCATCATGTATTCAGTGGGGTGTGCGGCATCCAATAGCATTCCTCGCATAGAGAAAACAAGCATGTCAGGGAAAACCGCTCTAACATTGACATCTCCCTGACATACTAGTTTTTTATCTTCAGGGAATTTTGAGTACGAAGGAGCACTCATCTAAGCACCCCACGACCTCCACTGCCACTTATGAGAGGAGGCTTTATAGCCCAGATACCACCAACGAAAACAAGGCCTGGCCTCACCAGATCCATCCCTCCACCCCAGCCTCCTAATTGGCAACAGACATCATAGCACACTGATACACCCAGAATCAGCCCTGAGCGGCATCACCGTGAAACAAAATACAACCTAGATTCTCCTTAGTTCTTGTATTTCTAAAGCGACTTGGAAGTTCCCCCGGCAACTGCCTGTCTTCTTCTCAACAATACGAGCTCATATTTCTTCCTGAGGTTTCCCTTTAAAAATGGGAAAGCCCCAACTGTTACAATGGGCTTATAGCTCCAGGCCTGTGTGCCATTTCTAAACAATTAAGATTTATGTCTAGAACAGGGAACTTAGGGTAGCTGGAGATCTCCGACAATTACCACTGATCTCCAAGCCACAGAGATCAGTTCTCCTAGAGAAAATGGCTGCTTTGGAGGGGGGACTATGTTGAGGTCCCTCCCCTACCCAAACCCTCCACCCCCCCCCAAATCTCCAGGAATTTCCCAACTTGGAGCTGGCAACCCCTAGTAAAGATACCAAACTGATTGCACCCCTTCCTCTCCAGAAGCCACACCAGTGAAGATGACTCAAAAGAATAGAAAAAGCACCACTTTGGTCGTCCAACTTGTTGGAAATGAGAAAAGAGAGATCTGCTAGCAAGTCCAGCTCTACACATTTGCTGCTGGATTACATAGCTCCTAAAGAGGTCGTTCCATAAACCTGGGCTGCCACTATCCTATCAGACTGACAATGCAGCTCCTCCAACAGCTAATTCTGTCTGTCTTCCAAGGACACAACCAGAGCTCATGTACAGAAAGGTTGCTGAAGGAGTGGAGGCATCTTCTTGAAAAAGGAAAGCTGAAGAGTTTGGGTCTTTGCTGTTTAGAAAAAGGACAGTGAAAGGAAGTCAGGGTGAAGGTCTAAGAAAATTATGCATGGCCTGGAGAAAGCAAGCTTTTTCTTGCAGAACACGCAAGTACCCAAGGAAGTCAGGAAGCCAATGGCAGAAGGTTCAGGGGTAGAGATGGACACGAACCGGGGAAAAAAAAGAACCATACGGTTCGTGGTTCATCGTATTTCATGAACTACGCACCACGAACTTTCACGAACCTGCCCCAGTTCGCAAACCGGTTCATTCGGTTCGTGAAAACATCACATCCAGGTTAGCAAATAGTCACTTCTGGGTCAGCAGAAGGTCTGCAAGAAGTCCATCCCCTGTTGCCTAGGAAACTGATTGATCAGTGCCAGGCTGTCTGCAGTGATGAACCAAAAACGAACCAGCCTAAAGTTTTTGGTGGTTCATCAGAAATGGGTACTGATGAGCCGCTGGTTCGCGAACCACAAACCAGCCCGGTTCGTCACAAACTTTGGTTCATATTTTGGTTCATGATCATCTCTATTCAGGGGCAAATGAAAAGGAAACCACTCTTCACAGTAATTTATGGAACTCACTGCTGCAAAAAAATCATGAGGGCCCCAGCTCAGTTGGTCTTCCAAAGAGGACTAGACAGGTTCAGTGGCCAGCCGTTACAATGGCTAAACAGAACCTCCTCCACGTACACAGGCAATGTACCTCTGAACAGTACACTGACTTTGACATGCACATACCCCATGCTTTGCACGCCTGCTAAGAGCAGCAGTCCAGTCTCTCTGAAGCCAAGTCTAATGGATTAGATGAACCCTTTGTCAGAATAAGCCACAAAGTTCTGTTTCTGGAGAATCTCAGCTTTCCCATTTGTATTAAAAAGCAGCAGCAAGTTTCTAGTCCTTTGGGATATGCTTCAAAGTGTATCAGCAACATTCAAGAGATCGCAGAAGCACAGAAGAGCTGCAGAATAAGATTTCCAAACGGAGGAGCGTCAGAGGTTAGAACGGATCTCGGCCCCTCTTCTCATGACCAGCAGATGATGAAAAAGATCACACACATTTGCTCAAGCTGCACTAATTCATACAAGTCACAGAAATCCAGCTCTTGGTTGCTTTACAGAGAACACACACAAATGCTTTGGGTGCATCTTTTTGCAAGAAAGAGCCACTGAGTGGTTACTTTAAATATAAAAACAGGGACCTGCAACAGAACAGCAGGATTTGAGTCTAGTAGCGCCTTAGAGATCAACAAGATTTTTAGTGTATAAGCTTTCAAGAGTCAAAGACAGCGAGATCTGAAGAAGGGAGCTCTGACTCCTGAAAGCTTACATGCCGAAAATCTTGTTGGTCTCTAAGGTGCTACTGGACTCATATCCTACTGCACATGGATTGTACATGCATTCACTGAGATTTGTGTTCAGTGTAATGTGCGTGCCAGGAAGGGTTGCCAGCTTCAGTCTGGGAAATTCCTGGAAATTGGGAGGGGGGGAGCCTGAAGAGAGGAGGTTTTGGGGTGGGGAGGAATCTCTGCAGGGTATAATCCCATAGAGTCCATCCTCCAAAGCAGACATTATCTCCAGGGGAACTGGTCTCTACGGCCTGGAGATCAGTTGTAAACCCGGGAGATCTCCAGCCACCACCTGGCGGCTGGCAACCCCTAGTGCCAGGCAGGCCCTGCCCTTCCATCCCAGCATAGTTGGGTAAAGAATCACAGCTAGCAGAGCAAGGATAGTGCCAACGGCTTCCGTGAGCTCTGACGACTGAGAGCCCCCATACAAAGCTGCCTTATACGGAATCAAAACATGGTCCATCTAGCAGGAGCTCTCCAGATACTCAGGCAGACAACCTGCCACCTGAGATTTCTGTGTGCTGGAGATGCCAAGGATCCGAAGCCTGAGATTTACCACTGAGTCACAGAAACAAGCGGCAAGCGCGGAGATTCCTGGCTTCCGCCTACTTAGAGTCCCTGGCACGATCTCATGCATATACTGCAGAACTTCCCCCTTCCTAATCCTCAGACGTTTGGCGTGTCTTTTCCACGCTCTTCCCCGCCAACCTCACTGCACCTCTGCTTCAGTGCTTGAGGCAACTGCCCAGGAACGTTCACATCTTCCTTCCACTCTCTCCTCCAGCAGAGACTATGCCCCACGGCCTCCACTACTCCACTACGCTGAAACATACCGGACCGAGCTATGAGAGGAATGCTGCTGCCTCTGGCTACTGGCCCAACATACAAGAAAAGAGGTTTTATAACTGGGGAGGGGCATGCAGCAAGATCTTGCGGGGTGGGGGAATGCCAAGGAGACTTGGAGAAAGAGAGGCCAGGAGAATTCCAGCAGGAAAGAAGCATCAGGTGCAAAAAGAACGGCCTCCCGCTGAATCCAGAACTGCTATAGCTATCTTGCAGCTGGAAGGCAATCAAGATTTGTTGCAAGGTAGAGAAGAGGTGGGGAGAGAATATTCTTAAAGACACCGCTTTAAGTTAATGCCTGGAAGGAGACCCTCTGAAGACCCCACTCTGAGAAGAGGGACAGCAAAACACTAAACATTTTGAACAACCTTTCATTCCTGTGAACGTCCCCTTTCATCCCCCTTTTTGGAGTTAAGCTATCATGACAGATGTATTAGGCTTAACTCTAACCAAGGTTAGCTCGAGCCAGAAAAACACATTCTCTCATTGTAGTGGCCAATTCATCTCTGCTGCTGACCGTAGCTAGCATTTTGGGGCAAGCACGCATGCACACACGCGTGGACACACAGAGCTAACCATGTCAGTGCCAAAAAAGAAACTGGGAGGATAATGCGGAGGAGTACATAAGAATGCATCCAATTTGCTAACCCTGGCGAACAGCTAAGACAGTGTCACATTTGTAGTGGACCACGGGAAGAAACCGGGTGCTACCTATCCACCCCCACCTCTTCCACTAACTGATGCAGCTTTTTATGGCTATCCATTGTCCCGGGTTTCGCAAAACTCGCTCGGCACACAAAGAACTGAAGTTAATCAAATTATCTATCTGGAACCGGAGTGCCTTTCCCCACCCACAAGAGCTACCAGCTGTTTCCTTAGCCGTGTTTATTATCCTGCCAAGACGCAGTCTGCAGAGCTTTATTAATCACATTGGATATTTCTTGGGTCATTTTATACAACTCCCCGCTTTGAAGATGTAGGACGGCAGTCCACTCAAATAATATGCTAATCATTTTTTCTGTAATGAGATTCCATTCTGCAGTTTTTTTATTAACAACAAATGCCACAAAAAACCCTGAGATTTAGCATGAGCAGCAGGAGTTTTAAGAAAGCAGGTTGTAATTTTCTTGGAAGAAAGATTTTTTTTCATAAGCTAATTTAAAACTTTCTGACACCTGGGGATGGAAATCGGGATGCTAGCCCCTCATGCACTCAGGACCCCTGATGATGCATTTCTAGTTGAAAACTGGAAGCTACGGGATCTCAGTGGGGTCAAATCGGCCCCAAACACAGCAAATGTTTGGGGCCGATTTGGTTCCACCAAGACCCCGTAGCTTCCAGTTTTCAACTGGAAATGATATCATCGGGGCCTCCAGAGCACGTGTGCATGAAGGAGGTGGATCAGGGTCCCACACCAGCCTACCAACCCCCCTATCCCCCACCTTTCAGGTAAGGGGGCTAGCAGCCCTACATGGGAAGAAGGTTGCTGCGATTAGCCACCTGAAAGCAAAAAAATTATTAGCATATGTAAAATCATGGTATTTCACAGGTATTTTTTAATCATGACGGCTAGAAACTTTGATTTTAAAATAGAAAAAAGGAGAAGAAGAAACTGATCTTCCCAGGCGTGCGTTGTCCGGACTAAGGGCCAGGAGACTGAGAGGCATGGACCTCAACAGGAATTCCGGTTATCTACAAACAGCTCAAATGGCAACTGAGCGACAATGTCATATATGTCTGTCTACATATCTGCCATGAGTATTTTCTGTGTTCTGTGCTGGATAATGATCCTCTGAGAGTACACGAAGTTACCTATTGATAGCCTGTTTGGCTGGGAGTTGCTTATCTCGCAGGTGCCTATGGTGGTGTCTACTTTTGTTTTCACAGCTGCCTGAGAGAGCATCCTTGAAGGCCAGCTGAGCCTGGGAACTGAAAATGACTTCATTTTTGCTTCTCTCCTCCAGTCCCTCTCCCTTCCTGTCTCGAAAGCCCTTCCTCCCCCCGCCCCCTGATCCCTTCACGCCAGAATCTCAACCATCCTTATCCCAAAGGCGGGAACTTTCCCTATAACTGACCCCTCAAACTCCCGTACATCACTTCTGCCCAGGCTTTTTTTCTGGGAAAAGAGGTGACAGAACTCAGTAGGTTCCCAGCACAGGGGGCAACTCTTGGTGAGAGGTGGTGTCCCTGGTACCACAGGTGCGCGCACAAAGTGCACACATGCTCCCAAGACCAATGACGTCACTTTGGGTCAACTGGAACAAGGGGGGAGTTTTTAAAAGTTTAAATCACCCTCGGCAAAAATGGTCACATGGCTGGTGACCTCACCCCCTGATCTCCAGACAGAGGGGAGTTTAGATTGCCCTCCGTGCTGCCCAGCGGCGCAGAGGGCAATCTCAACTCCCCTCTGTCTGGAGATCAGGGGGCAGGGCCACCAGCCATGTGGCCATTTTCAAGATGTTCCGGAACTCTGTTCCACCGCGTTCCAGCTGAAAAAAAAGCCCTGCTTCTACCAATGACCTTGTCTGAGTATGCCGATACTGATAGATCTCTAATAAAGTTACTTTAAACTCACACCTTGGAGTGCGTGCAGTGGAGTACTAGGGGGATCTAACTGCCAGGACCTGACAGACAAGTTACTTGGAGTAAAAAGCCAGGCCCAAACTCCGCAGTTTTATAAAGTCAGGCTGTGATCCCACAATGTTGCATGATCTCTGTTGGGCTGAAAGCTGCAGTACTACTCTTGGCTACGTTCAGTGGTAGCGCTGCAACACACAAACAAACGGGCCAGAGATTAGTGCAAGGAATAACAGGATCCCAGCTTTGAGACCCCTGGTGGTGTACACTTTTGAAAGGGATACATGTACACAACACATGTGCACACACACTGCTATTCAGCAGTAGTACTCATACGGCGGTGAGCCACTTTTGCAATTACCATCAACCCCAAACCGCTACATTTACCTCTATCCCTGGCAAGGAGGCCTGCAAGATCAAGTAGGTTTGCAGCTTAGCCAGTCCTCCGACGGCGGCTGCTTCAAAGTGGAGACCACCTGCCGGCCACAAACTCCACCAGGCAAGGGCCTTTTCCACTATCCTCAAACATGGGCAAGAGCCCCATTGGAGAACTGAGCTGCTGAGTATCACTCCTATAGAGAGTGCATGCAGAACAATTTTACCTAAGTTGTTGTGGGGCCCCTAACCGAGCTTGTCAACGTTGCTTTAGTTCCTCATCTCTCCAAACAGCACGAGCAGGATAAATTATGCAAATAAGTAAATATCCACACACATGCTTCATTTGCATGATCCATAGAAGGCGTGGAAGCTGGCTGTTCCAGCCACGAAATTTGGATTAACTCAGTGCAGGTTTTTTGTTTGTTTTTTAAGTGAAGAATATGGAACCGCATACCAATGTTACTGAATGAGACTTCCAGGAAGAACTGGGCCTGGGGGTACAGTTTATTATTTCAGTGATGGAGGAAAGTTTTAGGTAGGTAGCCAGGTTGGTCTGCAATAGAACAGCAATATTTGAGTGCAGTGGCACCTTAGAGACCAACAAGATTTGCAGGGTATAAGTTTTTGAAAGTCTGAGCTCCCTTCTTCAGACACAAGTCGGAAGAAGGGAGTTCTGACTCTCGAAAGCTTATACCCTGATAATCTTGTTGGTCTCTAAGGTGGCCCTGGCCTCAAATCCTGGAGGAAGGTCTTAGAAGAGAGGGGGGAATGATCTCAACAAGATTTAAAGGTCCACTTTATGATGCATTTAAGATACAAAACACAAGTACACATTTTAAACACACACAAACCATTTTAAAAAGAAGAGCCCAATTTTAAAAGATAGGAGAGAGCAAGAGTCCAGTAGCACCTATAAGACTAACAAGATTTGTGGTAGGGCAGCTCAGAAAGTGAGCTGTGGCTCACAAAAGCTCACACCCTACCACAAATTTTGTTAGTCTTATAGGTGCTACTGGACTCTTGCTCTTTTCTACTGCTACCACGGCTGCCCATCTTGATCACTTGTCATGGTTAAGGCCAGGGCTATCAGCCATGTCAGCACAACAAAACCTCCATGTACCAAGGCAGCATACCTCCTCTCCTATATAGTCCTCTGCAGAGAGCAAAAATGAGGGTGTGGCCCTCACTTTGGCAGCCTTCCTGTGAGCATCCGTTGTGGAAGACAGGATGCTGGGCTACAGGGACTTGGGTCTGACCCAACAGGTCTCTTCTTATATTCTTCGAACCCAGTGCCAGCCTTTCAGTACAGAATAATAAGAACAGTTCAGCTTCCAGGCGAGACTGCCCCATTCCATCTGGCTACCATGCCAGAGCTTGCAAACACACAAACGTACATACAAAGAAAGACACAACTTTGCAGTCATCTGTGAAATCTGGCAACTGCACAGCCTTCCTCGCTGCAGTCTTAAATTCTCAGACCATTTGCGAAACTCCATCCTTACCAGAGATTGGCCCCTTGATGCCCCTCCTAAATTGCTTCCAATGTCCCCAGCCCCTTAAAAGCTTCCTTAGAACACAGGGATCTCCTGCAGACGATTTCACCGGTCAGCAAGGGATTTCTTTGCCATTAAAATAAAGACGACCCTTCCTCCTTGCTCTTCTAACTAGCTATGCTAGAATCTTGCTCACGGATACTAGAGAAACTCCAGCTTGGGGGCTAAGGGATGTTAGCCCAAATAAGCCTCTATTTGACGAAGTGAGCTTATGACTCTCGAAAGATCATACCCTGGAAATCTAGTGGGTCTTGGAGATGCGACCGGATCCAAATCTTACTCTTCGACTGCAGAGCAAAATGGCTACCCATCTTAAACTATCCTTATGATTTTGGAAACCCAACACCTATAAAATTATCTTGCATTTATCAAGGCTTTGGGAAAATGCAGAGAAACGTGGAGAAACTTGACTGTGCAGAAGAAAGAGAAAGAGAAAGAGAAAGAGAAAGAGAAAGAGAAAGAGAAAGAGAAAGAGACAGACAGACAGACAGACAGACAGACAGACAGACAGACAGACAGACAGACAGACAGACAGACAGACAGACAGACAGACAGACAGACAGACAGACAGACAGACAGACAGACAGACAGAAAGAAAGAAAGAAAGAAAGAAAGAAAGAAAGAAAGAAAGAAAGAAAGAAAGAAAGAAAGAAAGAAAGAATTTTCTGACCGCTACCAAAGGAACAGGAAATGCATTTAAGAGCCCCGGGACTAAAGTTACAACATGCTCAATTAGATAATAAAACAGAAAAGAAATGCCCTCCAGGAACAGACTTAGAAATATGACGGGGGAGGGGAATTCCCCTTATTCCAGAGGGTTTTTTTTCCCCTTCAATTTTTGGGACAGAAAAACTAGAGGTTTGGGGGAATACTGATAAACAAAACAAAACAAAAAACCTCCTATGAAATATGTGAAATGTCAAGGTTTTTACCCAGACAAAATATGTAGTATGAAGACTTAATGTCTTGTCTATTGCATTTGAAATACTTGAAACATATATAACATTTTCAAGAGTATAACTTTTGTTTAAATGTTTAAATTTTGTTCACAATTATTGTTCACAATTAATATAATACAATTCGACAATACAATTAATATAATAGTAAAGTGTCCAGTAGCACCTTTAAGACTAACCAACTTATTTGTAGCGTAAGCTTGCGAGAGCCACAGCTCTCTTCATCAGATGCATCTGACGAAGAGAGCTGTGGCTCTTGCAAGCTTATACTACGAATAACTTGGTTAGTCTTAAAGGTGCTATTGGACTCTTTACGATTTTGCTACTACAGACTAACATGGCTAACTCCTCTGGATCTAATTAATATAATAATACACTATTGAAGAGATCATTTACAGTGCTATAAAATTTAACTCAATATTCAAATGCCACTATATGAGATTTTGTCCAAATAACACATTTTCTTTTCTGTACTACAAAATCTGTGCTTTCTGTTTTCAACTTTAGTTCTTCCTGCATCTCAACTGGCAAAGAAATGTATCCTACAGGTAGCCCAAAGTGCAGAATTTTGCATCTCTTTCCCTTTGGGTACTCAATATTCATAATTTTTGCTTGTCGAAGACTAAAAGCATTTATACTTTTAAATTTCATAAATATGCCCAATGGTACAGTTTTATATGCCAAGATCTAAATGACACATTTTATGTAAATCGTGCATAGCGTTGGTTAAGTATTGCATGCATTTAATATTTCCCAAAATTTCCATTTTGTTTTTCTAGTGGAATACTCCCCCTTTCTTCCATGGCTTCAACATTTCCATAAACTTTACATCTCTAACCAGTCCTGGAGTCCATTTAGTACAACATCCCAATAGCTGCCCCACGCTGCCTCCAGCATTGGGCTTAGAACTGAATTGAATCTGAAATCATCTAGGTGCAGGGCTTTTTTTCGGGGAAAAGAGGTGGTGGAACTCAACGGTGAAACTCAGGACAACACAATGACGTCACTTTGGGTCTGCTGGAACAAGGGGGGCATTTTTTAAAGTTTAAATCACCCTAGACGAAAATGGTCACATGGCTGGTGGCCCCGCCCCCTGATCTCCAGACAGAGGGGAGTTTAGATTGCCCTCCACACCATGCAGCACGGAGGGCAATCTAAACTCCCCTCTGTCCAGAGATCAGGGGATGGGGCCACCAGCCATGTGACCATTTTCAAGAGGTGCCGGAACTCCGTTCCACCGTGTTCCTGCTGAAAAAAAGCCCTGCCTAGGTGTGAATGCATGTTCTTTGCCACTGAGCAGAGCAGAAAGACAAGGGCACCCCTTCCTGGTGCAGAACCCATAAAAGAGGGAGAGGTAAAGAGCCAGCCTGCCTTGGTTGAGTGCTTCTTGCAGCTCTACCACGCCTGGACACAGCTGCAGACATCAACCCTAACCTAGACCAGCCCAAACAGGGGTAAGGTTCCCAAGTGTGAGTTGGAAAATTCCTGTAGATTTCGGGAAGAAACCATGGGAGGACATGGTGTGGAGAGGTAAGGGAGCTTGGTGGGGGAGTAAGACCATAAAGTCCACCCTCCAAAGCAGCCGTTTCTCCAAGGGAACTGATCTCTGTAGACTGGAGATCCCTGTAATCCTGGGAAACCCTAAAGGGGGGGGGACAGGCCCACTGGCCCACTGGGAAATTCCCTGGTGGCTATAACACAGTCCACCCCTGAGTTGCACTTCTTCCAAGTTCAGCATTGCTCTCTGTTTCCCTCCTGGGTGGAAGATCTCAATTTCTCAGCTTTTCTGCCAGCTTAGGCAAATCCCTATTTGAGGCAGCCAAAATGTATCAGGCCCCGAGCGACTGAAAATCGCACCTGTCACAAAGGCGCAATGGTCAGCAAAAAAAAAAATAATAATTCCATCTTCCAATCGTCATCTCTTCTTTCCCCCATATTAGATAAATGGGCCACAAATTACACAGACATTGGGGAGACGGCCAATCCTGCGGAGCACATTAGCTGATTAACATCTCTTGCCGAAGACACAGAGAGAGGTGGGCTAACCTTAGAGGGGAATGCACGGACCGTGTTTGCCAGCACTGGCTGGAGGTGGAAATACAGAGATAACAAATCAAAGGGGATCGATCAGGGACTCAAGAAAAGCCAGACGTCATGAGGGCTCAATCTGAGCATTAACCTCCCTCCCTTGAAAGACCCCTCCTCAAAACCCAACAGTAACTACATCTCTGATTCCTCACCCTCCTTTATGACCTAGTTCTACAAGAGAGGTTTGAAATCTATGAAGGACTCTCTCACAGAATTCAATTTCTACGAACAGCAGCTAAGAAAGAAGGGAGGGAGTCAAGTGGATCAGGACCTTGGCTCTGAAGGAGGCACGGCTAAAATATACAGTGAAAAGACTCATACTGCGGAGTAGGCAATACGGAGACAGACGGATCACTGGTTTACAAAGAATTATGAAAACCTTTGATGAGGACCAGTTTTGCTCGTGTTCTCCTTGTATTTATGCATTTGGTCTCTTGTGCACAATTTCTAAGATCAGTTTTGTAATGGTTGAAATAAACAAACTGAACAACATTAATTTTCTTGGGACAGGTCCTGGAAAACAGGGGCCATTGAAACACAGGCTGCTGGCTGCTTCTTTTCTCCTTCCAAAGAAATGAAAATGGTAAGCACCTCAGGTCACAGACCTGCTTTTGCTAGGCCACCCTGCCCAAATGGGAACAAAACCAGCATCAATTGCACTCAAACTGCAGTGCAGGAATCTGCTTTATAGCAAGGCAAAATGTTGGTCCATCTAGCCTAGACAGAAACACTTCCACCCCAGGATCACAGGTAATGCGAGGAAATTGTCAATGGCTTAAGTTGCTCCAAAGTCCAAGAGCTCACCCACAAAACTTTCTTATATGGACCCAAATCATCAGAGCCGATCTTAATGTTTATCTGAAATTTGAAAATTTATCACACTTGGAATTGTAAGGTAAGAGGAACTCTGACGAAGACCGAGTCGAAACGGCAATGATACTGGCAACCTGTCTGTCAGAAGAGTTTTAAACTGGTGTAAGAAGAGTTATGAACTGGATCTGTTTCTGCCTTAGGGTTCTCTTCCATTGGAAGAAATATGTGGTATTTCCACACTTGGTATGTTATTCTTGAGGAGGGGTACCTTTGTATTGTGATTAGAGATGGGCATGAAATGGGAAAATTCCGAACCGTGCAGTTCATGGTTCATCACGTCTCACGAACCACGAACTTTCATGAACTTAGCCTGGTTCGCGAACCGGTTCGTTCAGTTTGTGAAAATGTCAGCAGAAGGTCTGCAGAGAGCCCACCCCTCCATGTTGCCTATGAAACTGATTGATCGGCGCCAGGCTGTCTGCAGTGACGAACCGAACTACGAACCAAATGAACCGGGCTAAAATTCATCATGGTTCATGAGAAATGAACTCCCACAAACTGCCGGTTTGTGAACCATAAACCGGGCCGGTTCGTGACGAACTTTGGTTCATAATTCAGTTCGTACCCATCTCTAATTGTGATGGTTTGAAATACATATGTATAGCATTGTTTGCTATTTCGCAACAAGTTATTTATATAGCTTATTAAATTGTTGTTAATATTGCAGTATTTGTACCCTACAGCCATGTCCATTTGTGGCTGGGCTACTGTCTTTATCATTGTATGGACCCAAACCATCATAGCCCATCTTATCAGGGGCTTGGGCAGAGAAAAGTCTTTGCCAATACCTGCTTCCTCAGCTGTTTGCAACTGGCAGAGTCAGGTATTGTGTGTGTGCGTGTGTGCATGTGTGTTATCTGCTATCAAATCGCCTCTGACCTATGGCGACCCTATGAAGGAAAGACTTCCCAAAATGTCCTATCATAAACAGACTTGCTCAGATCCTGCAAACTGGAGGACGTGGCATCTTTGATTGAGTCCAGCCATCTCTTTTTAGGTCTTCCTAAGGATTTCTGCATGCAAAGCGTATGATCTGTCACCAGCCTTCAGAGTACCTCTGAACTCCTTCTCAGACGTTGCTTCTCGGGTTTTTGAGAAGGAGCATGAAAAAAGGCAAGAAGGAGACACACTTTATTCACACTCACCCGCACCTGCTCTCCTTTTCAAACTGACTTTGTAGTTTTGCATCGAGAGAGAGCTGGCTTGGGGAATTAACCAAATTGGGCATAAATAATTGAAGTGGCTCGAATCATGTTTCCTTGCTAATCAAAGAGAGTGGATCCGTGTAGCTGAGGAGGCTTTTTTTTTTAAAAAAAAGGCAATTTGTTGGAGGGAGGGGGACAAAGTGTGAGAGGCGGTAGCCAAAATTAGGCTTGCCACGCAAGTCAGCCACCACATGAAAGGCCTTTAGTGAAGACAGACAGCCCGAGACCCTCGCCCTTCATGTGCCAAAATCATTCTCTGGGCTCCCTTCCATGTATTGAAGGAATGTAGAGTATTGTTAGAAAAAGCAAAAAAGCAGAGAACACTTAAGAGAGGTAAACAAGTCAATGCCGACATGCATTTCAGGGCAGGGTTGAGCAAAAGACAAGTCTGGGCCAGTTCCAAGAAGGCTCCTCGCTCCTAAGGGACATCCATCTGGCACTTCAGCGGGGAAATAGGAGGGCGCAGGCAAGGAGTGGAGGAAGTTGTGTGTAGAGGGAGAAAGAGATGTTTATGCCAACAAGAGCGCCTTGTAGAAAGGAGACACCACTGAGCGACTGAAAAAACAGACTTTAGACTCCATGAGGTTTGCGGATGGGAAAGCAGTAGACACACATACACAAACACACTCCTGCCAGAACAAGAAGTATTATTTCATGTGCTGGTGGAAGCCAGAATAATTGGTGCAAATATGAAAAGGGGAAAAAATTATAAAGAGGTCTTAGAGAAAAATTGGAGGAACCACCGGGTCTGGGTTTAATGAATAAGATGCCATGGTATATCTGCGAGAATAAAGACTTCGTAAAGTTTAGAAAGGATGGGAAAGGATTTAGAAATTGCCAGCACGATTCACAAAATGGCACTCAACATTAATACTGCACGGGGGGAAGCACAAACATCCCACCAAAGCAGCCGGTGTGCAGTCCAGGAAAATCTTTATTGTTAACTTTGCAAAGCCGGTTTGATAAGCACAGCAGTCTCCCCTATAAAGGAAAAAAAAATACACCATTCCCCTTCCTGCCCACCTGACCAAAACAACTATGCTTTAACCACACCTTTCTGGGGAAACAACTGGATTGGAGAAAGGCTATTGCATGAGGTTTCAAATAGGTACTTAGGGCCGTACGGCAAGTCCAATATGCCACATCTTCCACACGCCAGTAGAACAGCATCTGACATTTGCTCTCTCAGGCAAAGTTCAGCTTCCGGACGGCCTCTGCTTTCATCTAAAATAAGACAACCCCCCCCCCAACAAGTTTCAGGTCTTTATGGCTGCGTATGGCCAGCGCTTGGCAGCATGTGAGAAGCCAGACTTGGTTTCAGCAGGTTCCCAACTTCCAGGTGGTAGCTGGAGATCTTCCAGAATGACAACTGATCTCCAGGTGACACAGATCAGTTCCCCTGGAGAAAATGGCTGCCCTGGAAGGTGGGCTCTATGAGGCCCCTTCCTTCCTCAGCTTCCAACCCCCAAATCTCCAGGAAATTCCCAACCCAGAGATGGCAACCCCACAACTACAGCGCTCTATGCCATTCATTCTGTTTCCCATTTGCAGAAAAACGACACAGGCCATTGAAGCATTCACGGCGCTGTCCTAAGCAGCGTTATGCCCTTCTAAAGCCCACTGGCGTCAACAGGCTTAGAAGGGAACAATTCTGCTCAGCGTGACATAACGAGAATAAGGATGCATTTACACCATGCTCTCCTTAAGAGTTCGGAGTGCATCAGATATATTCTCCTCCTCTCCGAAATGCTTACTACAATCCTGTAAGGCAGATCAGCATTCTGGTCAATGTACCAAAAAAATAGAGGCTGTAATGCACCTGGCTCAGGTAGTTCTAAAAGGTATGGGGGAATGGGAGAGAGCTTCAAGGCAGATGAAGAATTCGAACCCAGATCTCCCCAGTCTTAGTCTAACCACTACAGTGGGGCCCAACGTAACATTCAGGCTGTTTGCTGCTTTGTTACACCAGCTGCGGGTACAAGCAAAGACTCGCAGCTGGCTCATAACTTAAGTAAACTTGGACGCCACTGCCGGCCACGCTTCCAAGCATCGCAGCCTCTTAACATTCTTTTCTCCCACAGACGAGACCGACTTAAGTGGCTCCTCCAGCAACTGATGCTCAGACCCACCTACAGGAGGCCGCAGCCTGCAAAGAGTTTCCCAGCAAAAGGGGTTCTCAAGTAGAAAGTCACTTTCTCCATCTCTCACCAATGCACAGCTGGAGAAGTCTGCAGTAAGGAAAGATCAAGCTCATCCCAGAAGCCAGAGGCCGAAGGAACGCCTCCAAGAAGCAAGGGGTGCTGCCAGATTCCCTTTCTCCAGCAGCCCTGACCCAACGGACTGTTAATACTGGAAGGGGTTTTTTTTCTCATAAGAGGAGCAATGCATGGGCTGGTAGCCAAATAATCTTGTCAAGCTCTACGCTGCCAAGGGTGCAGGAATGGGGATGGGGGGAAGCAATTGGCTAAAAACAAAGAGACATCTGGGTCATTAACTCGAGAAGACTTCTTCGTTGATCCCACGCAGAGGAAGAGAATACAATTCCGCATGCAAAAAACAGGAGGGAACGCAAAAAAACAGACAACTACTGCATCTAGGCAAGATTAAAAAGAAAAATCGCCTCTCCAGCTGTGGCTTCCTCTTCCAACTCTGCATGTGATGACGGCCGGTCATCAAATATCTCTCCTTAGACGAATTTATGGGGGGGGGGATTGGTCCGTCAACAACTGTCAGCCGTGATAGCAAAGGGGAACGCCTGTGCTCAGAGGCAGCGTACTCCGGAATCCCTGCTGCGAGGCAGCCAATAAGAAACGGCTGTGCTTGAGAGCATCTTGCTGGCCACCAGGAGAGGAGGCCTGTATACTCGTGAACCACCTACCATAAAATCATTTTGCTGTAGACTCTCCTTGCAAAACCATCCCTGCAAGGTAGACTCTGTTTTGCTTAGTTCTCTTACAGGCTTGGAGTGGTGTCCCTACACTCCTAAGCTTTGGGAAGACACTGAGGGACTGGTGGCAGCTTTGCAGGGCATTTGAGGGACTTTCCCTTGTTTGCCAGTTTTGTAACTTTTGAGAACCGGCCCTATAGGGCCTTGCCGGCTCTTCCCCTCAGCTGGGTCGAGACGCCAGGGTCCCGGAGCCGTGACAATACCAGACTAGGAGGACCTTTGGTCTGATCATGCAAGGTTCCTCTTGTGTCTGTAGGGTGAGGATATCTGGAGGTTGTTGCAAGCCAAAGTAGAAGGCTGGGCTGAGAACCAACAACCATTTGCGACACGTCCTCTAGAAAACCTAGAAGAGCTTTCCAATTAGTGAGAATGACGGGTGCAGCTGTTAGCTCAGGGGTACAGCACACACTTTGGATGCAAGCCGCCCCAGGTTCAAGTCCTGGTAGCTGGAAAGGTCTCAGGTTACAGGTTGGGAAAGACCTCTGCCCTCGAGAGCCCTTGCCAGTCAAACCAGGCAATACACAATTCACTGTCCTATGGAAACTGTTATGTTAGCCCTTGCAGGTCACATACAGCACCAGGTGACCTATCTATGGCCATCCATCATCTACGGCCATCTACGGTTAATAATAACAATATTCACTTTATATCCCGCCCTTCAGGACAACTCAACGCCCACCCAGAGCGGTTTACAAAGTATGTTATTATTATTCCCACAACAACAAACACCCTGTGAGGTGGGTGGGGCTGAGAGAGCTCTGGAAGAGCTGTGACTGACCCAAGATCACCCAGCTGGCTTCAAGCGGAGGAGTGGGGAATCAAACCTGGCTCTCCAGATTAGAGTTCTGCCACTCTTAACTACTGCACCAAACTGGCTGTCTCTTATATGATAAGAATTTGTATTTGCGTATGTTAAAATAAATTATTTTATTAAATTTATATTCTGCTCTCCCTGCAAGCAGGCTCAGAGCAGATCACAATAATATCATAAATACAATAAAACATGGACGCATAAATTAAAACATCAATCAGCAATCAAGCCATTTAAAACAGTGGGCACGTATTATAATAATAACTGCGCTAATATACCGCTCTTCTAGACAGATTATTACCTCACCCAGAGCAGTGAACAAGTTAGTGTTATGATTCTCCCCACAATACAGCTGGGGACCTGGGGCTGAGAGGAACGGCTTACCCAAGGCCACCTGCTGAGCTTGTGGCAGGAGTGGGATTCAAACCCGTTGAGTGCTGATTCGCAGCCAAACCTCTTAACCACCGTGCTACAGCAGCTCTCATCACACAGTCCATCAAACGGTAACAAATCCATGGGGCAGGGTGGCCAGCTACTAGATGAATACAACATCAGGGGGACACATGCATTTTAAAAAGCACAACCCCACGCAAAGGGCAGGATGGATAACATGTTAGCGGATATGAACTAGTCCAGCTGCACCCCTCTTGGCTGCAAAAAGGTCTCTTTACCCTCTCAACTGACTCTGCCTCTGCTCCCTTGATGATCTTAAGGGCACAGATCTTCCTCTCTGATGCCACCTGCTTGATTCTACCCGACCCACTTGCTTCCAATCCCTCCCCCTTTTCATTAAAAGCCTTTCACACAACTTCTACCAAAGCGTTTTATTGCCGCGGCCGCCCTTTTTCAACTCCCTTGTCTTACGTTATACACTGTAAGCTCCTCAGGGCAGAGATCATTCTCCTTGTATTCTCCAAAGTGCCATGCACATTGACGGCATTGTATTAACAGGAGGGTTACCCAGCAGGTGGAAGGAATGTGTGTGTGTGCATTGCCGAGAGTTTGCTGTATGGATTACAGTGAGTGCATCAAGATGGTGTTTACTGAGCGTGATTCCTGCTGGGGAGATGTGACACAAAACACACCTTAATGGCTTTTATTGCTTTCCTGAATGAGCAATTCACCTGCAGGAACCATGAGCTTGGCTGATAGTGTGTGAGAAACCAGAGAGTGGGCAGACAGTGAGAAAGATCTGAAAAGAGCCCTGTGGAATCAGCTGACGCTGGGAGAATATATACCTGTGAACTATGGGCAACCTGCTGCTTTGTAGGCACGCTTCAGTGCCCTCCGTTGAGGTAAAGGGGCAAGCATTACCTCCTCCCCAAAAAAGTCAGGCTCTCAGTTTCTTGCTTTTTAAAAAGCCAGCAAGTTTCTAGTCCTTGTGGCTACACCTGGCCACATTACGCCTGGCAAAACTGTGACCGCCCACTGGCCCGAAAGCCATCTCTGCTGCGCCTCTCTTGCAGCCAAAGGAAATGCTTTTAGTTCAGCTGCCTCTAGCAATTCTCACCACTGGAGCAGCATGCAACAAGACGCATCTCACCAAAGTACAAAGCGTGCCTTGAGATTCAATAGAGATTCCCCACCCCATGCAAAAAAAAGAGTCCTGTCTCTTAAATCACCAACATTTGGGAAACGTTTCGCTCCATCTATTGTTCCCCGGTGCAACAAGCCTAGGTCTGTCCGCTTGGGTCTGGTACACCCCCTTTTCAAGTTTCAGCCCAGAAATATCGCAGCAGGAACACCCCATAGTTGACTACCGTTTCACAGCTGCCGGTCAACTTTCTCACCCTCCTGAGGCAGAAGCGGAGTGGATGCTGTTCTCCTTGGTGCCAGCACCCCCACACAAACACACACAACACCCCTACACACACACACACACATTCCAAGAAACGAGGCCTTTCCTCCTCTGCTTTGCAGCCACCACAAAAGGGCGAGGAAGGATTAAGAGGCAAGGGCCTGTTTTCCAGCAACGGCAGGGCTCTGCAAAGAGCCAGGATCATGGGAAATGAACGGACCCCGGATTCACCAACCACTCACCCCATGCCAGCGATTTCCTTGCTATAAGCCACCCTCCAGGAGCCTCTTACAAACTCTTTAAAAGACTCTGAAAAGGAAATTTTGCATGGGCTGGCTTAGAATGACAAAACCGCTCAGTCTTAAGAAAGTTTCCTCAGGGAAGAAAGAGGGACAGAGAGGAAGAAAGAGTAGGCAGGATAATAAATAAATGGGAACACACACAAGATCAGTCATACGAGAACCGGGTTGGGTGTAAGGGATAGGTTGCCCGCCTTGCCCTGGGGAGACCCAGGTTCAAATCTTTGCTTAGCCATAAAGCTCCCTGGGTAACCTTTGGCCAGGAACGATCTCTCAAGTTAACCTGCTGCCCAAAGTTGTTACAAAGATTTCAAAAGGGTGTTGCACATGCTGTCTCGACGAGTCTCCCCGTGCCAATCCGTAGGGACTAGAAGAAGCCTTTGGAAATGGATGAATCCCACTGCACAACCACTACTCCAACACCCTGCAAATCCATCCATGCAAAAAGCACTTCTAGAAAGGGTGGGAACGAGTTTTTTCATGGGGCACAGAAATTCAGGTGCCCCATTTTGTCAATTAGCCCAACTGATCTATTGCTGAAAAGGGTTTTTTTTTAAAAAAATTTATAAAAGGGTGTTTTTTAAGCAACTAAAAAGGTGCCCCCAATTAAAAAAATACATCGATTTTGTTAATGATTTATATTAAATGCTTACTTCTAAAAGCCAACATGTATCACACAGAGGACAGGGGGATCGGATCCCCAAATAAGTTAGATGCATGATGCAGCTATAGCACAGGGGAAGAGTTAACCTCCATGGTCCCACCCACCCACCCACCCCAACAGAATAGTTTTTGGAGGATAAATTGCACACTGGAAAATTAGAGTGGGGATTGTCTGTTTTGTTTGACTTAAAGATGGCAGCTAAAAGACATTCTTACATCCGCTTAAAAAGAAAGAAAAACGATGCCTTTGGCTTCATAAATATCGTTTTATTCAGATGCAGAATTTTTAATTTAAAAAAAAAAATTAAAATGAATTGAAATTCCAATACAGTGTAAAATTGAGCTATTGATTAAAAACTCGTCAGATAAAATCAATTTAAGATTACTTTAAAACTGGGCTACAGCTCTGCACAGAATTCTTCTTCGGGTACAGTTGTTCAAGTGAGATGGCGTGGCATGCCCAGACAGATGTTACGTGGAATGATCTTTGGAAACAAAAATGGGAGAAGGGAGGTTTAAGCAGCAAGGAAAAAAACTGTGTTGGGGTTAGAAGTGATCTGGCCTTGCTAGAATTGTTTCCTTTGTTCCTTTAAATTGTCCCCCCCCCCCTCCTGAGTGCTAACTTTTATCTAGGAACCTGCATAAAATGCTGATGTGGCCATGGAGGCAGTGCGTAGTCAGGTAGCAGATTTTGGGATATCACTTTAAATGGCCCCAAGCAGTCAATCATTTGGTTTACCATTGTGTGTCATTTGGATGCATAGCTTCGTGTACCCCAAAATTTCTGCTTGCTCTACTTAGAAAGAAAAGAAAAAGAGAGGGAAAATGCAGTGCTTGGAAGCCTGAAAAATGGACCAGATCCCACACAGTAGTGTAAGTAGAGAAGCAATACAATAGGGGTGCCTGTCCAGGGTATAATCTAGACAGAGCTGCAAAATAAGCAGAGATAATGTAAGACACTGTTGAAGATGAAAGATACAATTTGTATGGAATAACAAAGCATGGTTTCAAGATTATAGATGGAAAGCGTAAATATCAACTAACTCAGAGACTTAGTAAGGGCAGTAGGCCTGGCTCAATGACACTGCTGTCCTCAGTAGGACCTTGTGCCTGCAGCCTGCTTTTAAAAAATCAGGTGCAAACCAGATGCAAGCAATGTTGGACAGAACAGCAACCAGCCACACAGCACCTTCTGTGCAGGAGCAGTCTACCAGAGTAGTAAGAATTCCAGAAGCAGGTAAATTTGGGACTAAAGACACCCAGAAGATTTAACCTGCCCCCTCAGAGGTGTGGCACCTCTGCATGAGTCACTGCTCTAAGTGAATCACTGCTCTAAGTTTCTGACAAGTGGCCTCCATTGGAAGAAGGGAGAATAATTTTGACATGTTTCTGAAGTTGGGTGTGATTGGATTAACTCTTGAAGTAGTGCAATGACCTGCCCTCAAAGGAGGCTGCCTGTTATGTCTCCGCCTGTATCACTGGGTACATTCCCTTCTAACCAGGAGATAGACCCAGAAAAGCAACTTTTACAGAACCACAGGGTGGGAGCATCTCTGCCGCTAGATAGATTTTTGGTGATGGAAAGTGCCCTCAAGTTGAGCTGACTTATGCCGACCCCTGCTGTGGTTTTCAAAGCTAGAGACAAACAGAGGTGGGTTACCATTGCCTGCCTCTGCAACCCTTTGGAAGTCTCCCATCCAGTTACTAACCAAGGCTGGCCTGGCTTAGCTTCCAAGATCTGACATCTAGCTTGCCAGGTCAGGGCAGATATATTCTTAATGCTCCCCATTCTAAAATGTGGTAAGTTTTTCAGGTGTAAATAGTGTCTTTGATTTCAGATCAGGAAAAAAAACCCCTATCCTGGCTGTAAAATATGCATCATGTGGTTGGTGATTCACGTGTAGGAAACGCATAATGTGCAAAGCTCCGTGTATGCTCTGTGCAGAGACACAGCATAACCCTTTGCAGAATCCTTAACAGCAAGTAGGGTTGCCAACTTTGGGTTGGGAAATTTCTGGAGACTGAGAGGTGGGACCTAAAGAGGGTGGAGTTTAAAGAGGGATCTTGGTGGGGCATGCCATAGAGATCACCCTTTCAAAGCAATCATTTTCTCCAAGGGAATTGATCTTTATAGTCCGGAGATCAGTTGTAATTGCAGGAGATCTCCAGGCCTTCCCTGGAGGTTGACAAACCTAAGTCACACCCATTCTGAAACCAAGTCTGGCTTCTCACACGCCACCAAGCTCTGGCCACATGCAGCCATAAGGGCCAGAAACGGAGCCACTAAGACTCAGGCCACTCGGGAGATCTGCAGGCCTCACCTGCAGATCGACAATTCTAATACTAAGACCAGGGCTTTTTTTCTGGGAAAAGAGGTAGTGGAACTCAGTGGGTTGCCAGCACAGAGGGCAACTCTTGGCAGGAGGTGGTGCCCCTGGTACCACATGTGCGCATGCAAAATGCATGCATGCTCCCAGGACCAATGACATCACTTTGGGTCAGCTGGAACAAGGGGGGAGTTTTTAAGAGTTTAAATTACCCTCAGCGAAAAAGAACACATGGCCGGTGGCCCTGCCTCTGATCTCCAGACAGAGGGGAGTTTAGATTGGAGCAGCGTGGTGGGCAATCTCAACTCCCCTGTCTGGAGATCAGGGGGCAGGGCCTCCAGCCATGTGACCATTTTCAAGAGGTTCCAGAACTCCGTTCCACCACGTTCCAGCCGAAAAAAAGCCCTGGCTAAGACTAAGGCAACCCAGCACCAAGGAAGGCAGGTGAGCCCGCTCTACAAGGGTATCCTCAAGCACAGCATTTATTTATTTTATTATTTTATTTATTTCAAATTTGTATTCTGCCCTCCTCCTCCTTTTAGGAGCCCATGGCAGGCACTTGGGGCGGGAGGGGTGGAGGAAAGGGGTTGGCACAGGTCAACATTTGTGATGGGACCAGATCTAAGAACAGGGCCACCTCCTACCTGCACAGTCCGACCCCTTCACCTGCATCGCTCCTCCCCACTTCCTGTCCTTGCCCACTTGAGGGTGTGAGGCAGTCTCAGGAATAAGCGCGCTAAGATTGATTCTCCCATCCCCAAGTAGGCTGCCTCTCTGGCAGGGTTCAAGGTCCGCATGACAAACTGAGCAAAAATGCGGCAGAGTCAATCACAGCGGAAGGAACAGAGATAACACCAGGCAAAGGAATGCACGTTCCCCTCCCCCCTCGCCCACTTTTTTTCTTTAATTAACATCCATTTCCTTCCACACAGACTTCCCAGTCAGGAGAGTTGGCATGCAAGTCATCTTGAGCTGTACACAAAACACAGGACTTTCTTTAATAACTGTAGCCACCTTTGGAGAGAAATCTGAGACACTGACGTGGAAGGGAAATTGCTGAAGGGTTAGTCAAGCTTGGGAATGGGGAAGACTTTCAGATGAATGGACAAAGGAATGGGGAGATTAAAAGATAAGGGGTCTAAATCTGGTCTAAGATTGTGGAACGTAACCGTGCATTATCAGAATTTTGCTGAAATAAACTAAGCTTTTTATTTTAACTAAACTGCATCATGTTTTTCACATAAACATCCCACTTAATGCAGTTATTATTGTACTGATCTGAGAGTAAACTAGAAACGTCCTTCACTCTCATATGGAAAAGGGTTACTTTACAATGAGCACCTAGCATCAAAGGTACACATCCCTCGCACCTCTGCATGAGTTGCTGTTCTGAGAATACTTCCCAGTGGGACAAAGGCAATTCCATAGCAGCAAAAACACAACAGGCAGTTATGCTGCTACGCTTCGGCACCAGAACTCCCCAAATGATCTCTTCACACGCCGCCATGAAGACAGAATTATACATTCCATCCCTCCTGCAGAGGCTAAACAGAAAGAGACAAAGTCAGAGCAATGACTCAGACAGAGATGCAATGGGCATCCTCCCCTGTGGGTGCGTTCTTCGAGTTTACAAAACAGTTATTAGTGGCAGTTATTATTCTCACTCTGCGAGGGAGTTACTGCGATACGGTGCTGCACTCTGAACCTGCCCCTCCTTTTCGCTGTATTCACATTTACCTTATATCTACCCCACCTTTTAAATCCAGAATGCAGCTTACATTTTTATAAAACCCATCAAAATGCAAGTATACATTCAAAAAAATTAGAAATCATCCGGCAGACATCCAACAGGGCCAAAGCAAGAGAGAGGGAGAGAGGAAACACAGATGGTAAACCGGCAGAACTAACCAAACCCATCAGAGGTTTTTGCAAATGTTGTTAATATCAGTTTTCCTGAAAGAAACGAGAGAGTGGGAGCTTCTCTGGTCTGCTTGGGCAAGAAGCTCCTTAGAACAGGTCTCGGTTCTTAGATCCACTTTGCAGGCCATCAGATGAACCAAGGGTGCTTAAAGTGGCTTAGCCCTGACCAGAATACCCCAGGTGAGCCTGATTTCATCAGATCTCAGAAGCTAAGCAGGGTCAGCCTGGGACAGTAACTGGATGGGAGACCTCCAATGAAGGCCAAAGTTGCAGAGGCAGCCAATGGCAAACCACTTCAGTTAATCTCTTGCCATGAAAATCTCACCATGGGTCGCCATAGATCAACTATGACTTGAGGGCAGAATTTCATTTCAGGACTGAAATATGGAGCAGGTACAACCTTAATTATCTACCAAGAGTCCTGGTTGGCAACTATGGTTGACTGAGATAGATCAAGATGGTTAGCTGCGTTAGTCTATCTGTAGCAGTGGAAAAGAGCAAGAGTCCAGTAGCACCTATAAGACTAACAAAAATTGTGGAAAGGTATGACCTTTAGTGAGTCACAGCTTGCTTCTTCAGATAGAGCTAGAATGTGAGTCCATCTGTCCTTATATCTCGGAGAGAAATTTCAGATGCCAAATGACAATAGCCGGTGAATGACAATAGCAGGCGTGATTGGACTGGGCTTGACTGAGAACCATCTTCCAATTCAAAACGGGCTTGTGGGCCAACAACATCCCCTCTGCCCATGGATTCACTTTCTTGGGGACCAACACGCAGACAAAAGGCTAAAAACAAAGCTTTCCTATCAGAGCGAATTTATCGCCATACACAAACGGAGAGAACACAACTACTGGGCATATCGGGGAGAAAGGGGTTCAAAATAAAGGGGCTTGAAGTGCATATATGGGAGGGGGCTTTGAAGCAGGAGACATGAGGGACCCAAGGTCCGGATTTGGCCTCCAGTTGCTGGCACTGTCCCGTATTCCAAAGGTTTGTTTTCTTTTTAAACAGCATTTTCAGTTTCAAGAAAGCTCTTTTTTTGAAAAAGTGTACATCTCACTCTGGAGGCCCCAGAAACGTGGAGGGGGGGGGGAAGCAGCTGGAATGTTTATTTGTTGGTGGGAACAGCACTGTAGGGGGGGACAGGGAAGGGGGGGTCCTGCATTATTTGCTCACCTGCTCCTGGGCAAAATACATAGAAAAGGTAGACTACACATGAAGCGGCTTTGTCTGCAGAAACGAATAAAGCCTCGAGATAAAAGTTAACAGTTTGATTCATGCTAGAAATTCAAAGTCACCCATTCCTAGGCAAAGACCGGACTGTGGTCACTGAAGACCCCTGCGCAGAGCAGGTCTAGGAAGCGAAGCCTATTCTTTGGGTACCCTGGCCCAAGCAGACCGGATCAAATTCCAATCTCTCTTGTCTCTTTCAGAAAACTAGTAATACAAAAAACTTAACTCTAAGAACAGAAAAACACCCTGCAAAATTAAGAGCCAAAACAGAGATGGCTGATGCATAGAGGACATGCGTCCCACAAGGTTCCATGAGAAGTGTAGTGAGAAAGAACCTCCGCCAGGGAGACGAGGGATTTCTCGCTACACTTCCCATGGAACCGAAAGGGACACGTGTCCTCCACGTGTCAGGCGTCTCGTCTGTTTTGCCTCTCAGGCTGAAAGTCCACGCAGGCTGGCATTAGGCTTCCCAATTACCCAGGCCCTTGAAGGCCAGTCTCCATCCCCAGCCCCAGTCTCCCACTTTCAAGAAATTGAGGAGCAAGAGAAGAAAAATGGTCTCTCTCGTGACACTTCAGGAATTTCCCCTTGTCTCTATGGCCTTTACTACAGAGATCCAGGGAAATTCCTAGAGCTTCACCCAGAAGAGATATCACATCCTCCTCAAACTCCACCCTCTCCAGTCACCCCCCCCCCAAAATCTCCCAGCGTTTTGGGAATCCTGAGATCATCCAACTTCCATGCCGGCATTTCTAGGAAGCTCTCAAACAAGGTACGAAGGTTACAGCCCCAGGGCAATTGCTAGTCAGAGGGATACTGCCTCTGATCAGGGAAATTCCATCTAGCCATCATGGCCAATAGCCACCGATAGATCACAGAGATAACATGAGCATCCAATACCCCTGAGCCACTTTGTAAAAGGAAGCAGGTGACAATTTGTCTAGAAGGCACAACAGGCACCTAGTGCAGAACTAGTTATGTTCTGTGGATTTAACGTACCCATCAAAACACTTTACTTCCCACCCACCCCCAAAACTGAAACAACCCGAAAGGCAGAAGTCATTGGAAGCAAGTCTCTCGCCCATAAAGATGCTCCATTTTGCACTGGAAGTGTGCAGCCGCTTTGCTTTCTTATAAAGATCTCCCCCATTTTACCACTTGCCCCACCTATGCCATACAATCTCATAAAGTGGACAGTATTTGCACTCATAAGTAGGCATGATGACTCCCCCAAAATAACAGCCGAAGAGTCAACCCAGGCCTGGACCGTGCCAATCTAGACTATAAATGTGGTGCTTACATCCCTCCAGACGCCATATGGTTTTCCATGGGAACGGAACTACGGAGGAGCATTCCCTCTTGCGAATCTGCAGTGTGAAGCGGTGCAACCAGGACAGAGGCAGACAATCTTAGCCGCTGTAGAAAAGAGCCAGAGTCCAGTAGCACCCATAAGACTAACAAAATTAGTGGTAGGGTATGAGCTTTCGTGAGCCATAGCTCACTTCTTCAGATACAGCTAGAATGTGAAGGAAGTGAGCTATGGCTC
Source organism: Eublepharis macularius (assembly GCF_028583425.1). NCBI lineage: Eukaryota > Metazoa > Chordata > Lepidosauria > Squamata > Eublepharidae > Eublepharis > Eublepharis macularius. Next base: position 4,644,059 of record NC_072806.1, read on the forward strand.
ACGAAAGCTCCTACCCTGCCACTAATTTTGTTAGTCTTGTAGGTGCTACTGGACTCTGGCTCTTTTCTACTGCTACAGACAGGCTAACATGACTGCCTATCTCGATCAATCTCAGTTGCTGTGTTGAATCACCATCAACAAGGTCCCAGTACTTCCGATGCCAACTTCTTCATGCACTTAGCGCTTCCCTCAACTGAATCTATTCAAAGGATTGCTGAGAGGCTATGGCATAGGGTTGCCAGCCTCCAGGTAGTGGCTGGAGATCTCCCGGAACTACAACTGTTCTCCAGGCCACAGAGATAAATTCACCTGGAGAAAATGGCTACTTTTGGGGGTGGACTCTATGGAATTATGCCATGCCAAGGTCCTTTCCCTCCCCAAACCCCTCTTTCTCCAGGTTTCACCCCCCAGATCTCCAGGAATTTCCCAACTTGGAGCTGGCAACCCTACTACGGCATCACTGCAGTTGCCCAGTTTGATTTTTGGGGGGTAAGATTTATCAGTCACGTTCGCCGCCATGATGGCTTGAAGCAACATTAAAAGCTCCAAAACCTGGGGGGAAAGGATTGGCTGCAGATGCAAAGGAAACAGAACCAAGTTGAAACATTTGAGAGATATAAAACTGCAAAGTCTTCCAAGTGTAGAATATCTACAAAACATTATTTCAGCTGAAGCCCTGCAGCAGCAGACACCATAATCAGGGCTCAGTACATGACATGTGGTCCCAGCAGTGCAGCGCTTGGATTCCTGCGTCTGCTTCCAATTATTTATAAAAACAACTTTCTTGCTCTTATGATTGCAAAAACAGGCCACTGAAATCTGAGGAGCCAGATGTCCAGCAACTGGATGTAGCGCTTCATTTCAAAACGACAAGTTTCTCGCCCTTATGACTACCATGATGAGCCTGACAGTGTGACAGCAACGGCAGACCTCTCCAAAGCCACAACAGGGACAAATCTGATTTCTAGAGCTCTGCCCAGCTCCTTACCTGGCCTTGAAAGTAACCAACCTGCAATACATACTGCCAAATGCTGGAGGAGGCACAACTTCATGCTCCTTGAAGAGAAACGATACACATTTGCTCATCCTGCATAATTTATACAGGTCCCAGAACCCAAAATGTCTTAGCTTAGAATCTGAATTCTTTGCAGCTGCCATTATTTTTAAACACAGTGTACACAAATCTCTTGGCTGTTCTGAGACCCCCTCCCCAAAACCACACTACTCCCACAGCAAACTCAAAAAATGTGCCGGACTCACCTTCTACACAGTGTTCCACCTCTTCTAGATTGCGCAAAGTAATCCTCATGAGGCTGGAGTTTAGCATCAGCTCGTTCTTATGCGCAGGCCACATATGGTGCGGGGCAGGGTTGACAAAGAAAATCCGGGTGTCCCCCGTAGAGACCTGGTTATCACAAATCAAGGGGTCTCCAAACCCGCCAATCATCACTTTGTTCCCGCCATCCAAAAGGATCTTGTGATTCACAACTTCTTTGCCTTTCAGGTACCGCCAGACCCTCACCTGGAAGAGAGAAAGACAGGCACTTATGACGAGTTCCCCCACTAGAGTCTTAAATATTCCAGACACCTTGGGGGACAGTTAATCCTCACCCGTCAACCGGAGCAGGCTACAATTTACAAACACTCACCGAGCATTACGTTTCATTCGCTGGCTCGCAAGATGCTACTGTCTTCATTTTCCAACCAGTTGCTCTTTCTGCATGCCAAACTCTCCCCATTAAATGAACGTGTTTTTCAACATTATTTTTGGGTCAACAACATACACATGATGTCAAAGAAATAACCCACATCGGCAAGCAAACACAAACCCAACCAGATGATGAGGAAACCACACAAAACCCAAAAGAAATGCAAAGAGGCGTATCAGCTCATTCCAGGTTAACATCAGCCTCTTGGGTCCTGCTCCTCCTGCCTCCATCTTCTAAAATGAAGCAGGCCCTGAAGAAAGAGCCTTTTTGCACTCGCACAAGGTATTTTCCAAAATTCTTAGTTGACCCCCTCTGTTGACTTCTGCAGTTGTCCGTATTTTCCTCAACCTGAAGATACTACTCTATTGATATCTTCTATGCAAGTTTTATGACTGAATGTGACTGGTTTAGCTGCTGACTTGCATTGCTAGTTCTGTGGACAGTCTCTTGTGGTTGTGCTTTCAAAGTTTATTATTACTGTGACACAATTGTTAGAAGCCACCTAGGGAGCATTTATAGTAAAAGTTACCAGGTATAAATATTTTGGTAAAACAAATACAAATGCCAGCTAAGCGCACAAACAATTCAGTTTACAAAACTTCACTGTGGCATCTCCTCACATGCACCCCTAATAGCAGAACAAATTATGCTTAATCTCTCAGGGTGTATTAACAAGAAAAAAGAACGTGTGATATAATGGTTAGTGTTGTACTCTACAACTCTTGTGGGGCAGGCACAATAGAGAATGTGCATGCACAGGCAGTTGTTGATTTTGCCCATTTGTGGAGTGGCACCCACAAAAGGCCCTGCTCAGATGAACAAAGCTGTCATGGCAGAGCATAGGGGGACAGCCATGCAGCTAGCATTTTAGAGAGTTGGTGTAGCGTTGTGGTTAAGTGGTTGGGTTGCGAGAAAGCACTCTGCTAGTTTGACTCCCACAATTGCCATGAGGTCTGCAGGTGACCTTGGGTAAGCTGCTCCTCCCAGCCCCAGCTCCCCAGCTGTATTATGGAGATAAGAATAATATAACCTTGTTCACCACTCTGAGTGGGACACTACTCTAGACAGCTGTTGTAGCATAGTGGTTAAGTGGTGGGACTGCGAATCAGCACTCTGCTGGTTTGACTCCCACTACTGCCATAAGCTCTGCAATGGCCTTGGGTGAGCCATTTCTCGCAGCCCCAGCTGTACTGTAGAGGGCAATAATATCCTATAAGAGCTGCTATAGCGTAACGGTTAAGTGGTTGGGCTGCAAATCAGCACTCTGCTGGTTCGAATCCCACAACGGCCACGAGCTCAGCAAGCAGCCTGGGGTAAGCCACTCCTCTCAGCCCCAGCTCCCCAGCTGTATTGTGAACACAGTAACACTGACTCAATTCACCACTCTAGGTGGGCACTAAATCTATCCAGAAGAATAGTATACAAACGAACTATTATTATTTAGTGTTCAAGAAAACAGTGTATTGTCAGGTAATCAGCGACTCAAAAGCCAGTTCACTCTGGATTCGGACAGCCTCCCCTCCTATTTGTCTATTTAAAATATAAACACATACAGTTAAAAACATCATTGAAACCCATAAATAAAGTTGGAACTGCACTGAGTCCGTCAGCTTAGAACTCCCAACGTCCGCCCTGTGGTGTAAAGTGCTTTATATCATAATTGAAAGCCCTAATCATCAACAAACTCTCTTCCTCCATGCTTGAAACTGGTCTGCCTATGTATAGGTTTGGGGAGCAAGCATAGAGCTTCCAGGAAAACGCACTAAGTGCACAGAGACGCCTAGTAGATACTTGAGAGACAAGAGCTATTGCCAATACCACTACAGCTTAAAGCAATAGTACAGTGCAAAATTCTCATGATGTTCCCAAAATGACGTGATTGACATTGGAAGACTCTGCCAAGGACCTCAACCTCGCCATGAGAGCAAAATGGAACCTCCATGGAATGACGAAGTCTACCTTTGACCATGAGATGCTGGGGATAAGTGGGTCAGAAGAGGCTATTCCCTACCTTTATTATTAATGTTATTTACAGTCCCCCGTTCTCACTGCGACTCAAGGCAGATTACACAGTATGAATCAAAACGATTAATGGCTGGGAGATTCAAACAGGTAATACGACAGGTTGCAAAAATTTGGGAACAAGGAGAAATCTTGCTCTGTTTAGGAGCGTCCCAGCACAGATACCTGGTTGGCCATTGGTGGGGAAAGAATTTAGGACTAGAAGACCTCAGCAGGACCCAGCAAGACGGTTCGTACGTTAAGTATCTAATTTCCACAGGAATGAAAGAAGGAAATCGTGTCCTCTGGCCATGAACGTGTTTGGCTTTTAAGAAACAAAGCTTCACAGGGATGTTTCACCACAAGAACAAACACAGCTGCCAGCGGCAACCCCTCCCATAGAGGACAAACCCTTCCCAGCTTTTCAGAAGCAGTAGCTCTGCTGGCAAATAAGACAAAGCTGGAATCCAAATAGGGCCCCAGTGGTGTGGGCCTCGTTCCTTCCAAGAGGAGCAGAGGAGAAAGGAGGGAAGGGGGCTGTTAAAAGCGACAAAACAACCGAAAAACCACCCACCCACCCCATGATTTACTATGGTTCTTCTGCTCAATTGAGTTAAAAGATTTCCACCCAGCTTGCACAAGTTCTGACGAACAGGCACCATCTTGGGATAGCAGACAGGATTTTGGCCGGAAGCACCGGGCCGACATGTCCATGCAATAAAAGCCTTATTAGGAGGGTCACTGGAAGTTCCTTCTTCCCAAGCAAGGCGGCCAGAAACAGTTCTAAACCACAACAGAGATAAAGAAAACCCGGCCCTTAACAGAGGCAGATGATGCCGGGTTATCAGAATAGCACAGCCTCTTTCTGTGCTTAACTAGAATATCTTCATTTGCAGAAAGAACAAGAGAATACAAAAGATCAAGGGCCAAACTCAAAATGTGCAAAGAAATAACAAAATCTTTCTTTCCAAGCTTTGGTTTTGGACCTAAAACACTCCAGAATCCTTAGAAATAGAACAGCAACGGCCTGCTGCCAGAGAAGCAGCACGTCTCTTGCTGAACCACGGCTGCAAGGCAGCAATAGCACACATTGCTAGAAAACAAAGCAAAATACAAACGAAGGAATTCTCCCTTATTGTATTGTTAACAAGCTGCATCTACATCACATAATTTTTTCCAAGTTGCTCAGGGCATCACAAATATGTGCAACTTTTAATCCTCGTAATGTGCTCAGAGGCACTCCTTATCATGACCACACATTTGCCAAGGCTCAACCTGGCATTCAAAGCAGATTCTGGAGCTCAGCTCTGGCTCACATTACCTTGGCGGTAACCAAACCTATCTATTTATTCTAGGAAATGTATAGTTTGCCTTCCGCTAAGGGGCTTAAGACAGGTTTAAGCTTGGATCTGTGGCAGATCACTCCAAGATTCCAAGGATTATTTGCAGTCTGTTCCTGCCACTCCCGTGTCCCAGAAGCCAGCAGGTTGGGGGTGAGATTGCTTTAATCAGGAAGACCCCAGCCTGGATCTCAATCCTGCCATGAACTGTCGGGGTGGTCTTTCAGTCCTCTGCCCACGCTACAAGGACAGTAATACAGATAACCTTTACAGCGAGAGCTGTATGCATTATAGAAGAGATTTGCGTGAATGCTCGTTATCAAATATTAAATGTCAAGAGCAGTAACAGCCCTTGATGATAATAGCTGTGCCACTTCAAGCAACAGAGACTAAAAGCAGATCACTAGAACTTCATGGTCATAGCAACTTCTTGGTTGCTAATACAACCTCAAATCTACATTAGCCACAAAGACCCCAGATGGGACAAACACTTGATATCACCGATGTAAAAACACCCACACAGACACAGTAAAACTGCAATGCACACTAAACTGTATATACCGTTACCACTGATATGACCACATGGCAATACTCAGTACAAAAAGTGGTAAGCCCATAGCTTCAGGGGAAGAAATATAAGTCATGTCTATAATCAATATGTATTTATCAATATCAAATTTTCAGTGTACAAAGTGACTAAGTGCTAATAATCCTATAAAAGCCAGTAAACATTCCAAATATGGTCATTCATATTACACTCTAAATAAACATTTGTTAATTCAACAATGTCTCCTAATGGTCGGCTGTAATTGTATAATCAGTGTCAAGCTACGATGTACCGGAAATAATACAGTCTTTTTTTCCTTTTTCTTTAGGGGCACAGAAGACGGATGCTCCCATGGGAAAACTCGTACTCCAGGTAAGTCTTGGACACAAATGAACATTCTCTAATCCTGTTTTCTTCTCTTTTACAGGTGGGACCATGAACAACGGTGTGTGTGGACAACCCCACGGCCCAACAAGGGACCAGCTATTTATGCACACTTGTTTCACAGGTTTACTTCTTCACGGGCCACGTACCTGGTCCACCTACAATCACATTCAAAGACAAATGTTTTACAAGTGCCAATCTCGGTGCACCACAGTCTCTGGTATTATTATTATTTATTAAATTTATAGTCCACCCTCCCCGTGGACGGGCTCAGGGCGGATTACAACCTACAGATTGATAAAACGGTACATTAAATAATGATAAAAGCCAGATTTAACAGCATAAAAACAAACTCTGCACTATGTTCTGACTCTGCACTATGTCCCAGGTTCACTTCACCCTTCCCTGCCAACCGCAAGGGAAGAGAGGGGTGGGGACGTGAGTTGGTGCGAGATTAGCCACCGTTCCTACATGGTACATGGTAGAACTGCCAACTCTGGTCTGGGAAATTCCTGGGGATTTAGGGTCGATGCCTGGGGAGGTCAGAGGGCTCATCAGGGATGCGAGAACAGGGAGTTCACCCTCCAAAGCAGCCATTTTCTTCAGGCAAACCAATCTTTGGGGTCTGGAGATCAGTTGTAATTCCGGGAGAACACCAGGCTCCACCTGGAGATTGGCAACCCTACTGCAGTGCAAGGAAGGAGGACAGAGTTTTAAAAGTTCATCCCATCAATGATCTCAGAAGAAATTTAAAACAGAGGGAAAGCTATGGGATCTGGGGGGGCAAGTGTAACCCCCTGTATGTTAATTGGTTTAGCCCTCAGTAACTAGAGCCAGGCAGCTGAGGAATGAGTTGGATGCTGGAGAGCTGAATAATAACTCATATGCTCTTATCACCTTGAATAAGGTAATCAAATGTTGTATGTGAACAATATGACTTAAAGTGGTGTTTGTATGGTGTTACTGGGATCATATTATTTTTGCAGGGCAGTAATTCCCCAAGAGCCCCGTGGCCCAGAGTGGTAAACTGCAGTACTGCAGCCCAAGTTCTGCTCACGACCTGAGTTCGATCCCGGCGGAAGCTGGGTTCAGGTAGCCGGCTCAAGGCTGACTCCGCCTTCCATCTTTACGAGGTCGGTAAAATGAGTACCCAGTTTCCTGGGGGTAAAGTGTACATGACTGGGGAAGGCAATGGCAAACCACCCTGTAAAAAGTCTGAAAACATCGTGGTGCGATGTCCCCCCATGGGTCAGTAATGACTTGGTGCCTGCACAGGGGACTACCTTTACCTAATTCCACAAGAAGGGGACAGAAGCCTGGGCTACAGATGCTTCGAATTGGAAGGACAGTGAAAAAGGACTCGATCACTTGTCTGATTCCACTAAGTTGAACTGTTTACCTTTGCAAAGCTGTATGGTTGCACTTATGAGTTTAGTTAAAGGGGAAAAAACAATTGTGTTGTATTAATTGTTAAAAAGGTTTTAAAAGACTTTTTTCTTAATTTAAATTTGTGTGAAAGTTTACTTCCTAAGCAAACCCATAGAACCCATACAAGGAGAAGTTACACAAGCAGCTGGAATCAACACACACACACACACACACACACACACCCTGCTGCTAGAGCAGCAGCCTTCAACTTCTGATCACAGTCCTTGCCTTGCCAGAGCGAAAGCTTCGTTTTCTGCAGAGAGCTGGCCGGTCGCCAGCTAGCAGAACCACTTCAAGGTAAAGGAACCCTTGCAGGCTAACGTTGGCCTCCGTGCAGAGTTTACTTTTGTTTGTGGAAGCAAACGCACACATTTCTCCAGGAGGAAGACTGGAGCGGGGCAGGTGGCGGGGTGTGGACAGCTGCCTCTTAGAGGGCAAAGAGAGGAGGAGAAACACGCACGCACGCACACACAGAGCCAGGTGAGAGGGACAAGCAGTAGGCGCTCCAGCGGTGAGGAATGCGCTGGGAACAACGCCAGCTAAACCTGCTGCCAAGAGAAGGCATAAAGCCGCTTCCCTCCCTGGTCAGCTCTCAGAACCTGCCAGCTGTTTGCCAAGCTGCACCCTGAGGCCACACTTTACCCCAGATTCAAGTTGAGGCAGAAAAAAATATCCTGAGCCCCACCTACTTTCTTCGCAAAGCAGAAGAAGAAGAAGACAACTGCCAGTGTGCAAAACCTTCCGGGCAGGGCTGGGCGTCACAGGCCCAGCATCTGTGGGGGGAAGAGGCTTCTGTGTTGGGTGGTGAGTTTTGCAGGGCCCAAGTTGGTGGGAGAGGAAAGAGATGTTTTTTTTTTCTCACCCTTCCTACTGGCTGCCCTACTGGGTTCTCTCCTCTTCCTCCTCCATTTTATCTTCAAAATAACCTTGTGAGGAAGGGTAGCCTGAAGAAGAGCAACTGGAGAAAGGTGAGGAGGGACTTGAACCCAGGTCTCCTGATCCTAGCCTGCCACGTTTAACCACCACATCACCTTGGCTCCCGTCATCGATCTCCCGGTGTCCCATCTACTCCGGCTCCATGGCCTCTAAGGACTTTTTATTGTCTCCAGTTAAGATCATGGCTGCCCACCCCTCCTGCCTCATATTGTATGCTCGAATAACACAACAATCATTATCCCATTAAGAGTTATTAAATGATATCTCTACTGTCCCGTCCATGCATGCGATGCCTCGCAGAGAGGAAAGGTAAGTCTGTTCCCTGGAGGAACTTACAACTGCCTCCTTCTGTTTTCTGCCTCCAGCTGTTTTCTGTTCATGAAGTCGGCTGAATGAACAGTACCACAAGTAAGTAACCGCATCTTTCCCCCCTTTTAGTTTTTTTAGTCTTCTGTTTTTACATTCTCCTGTTGCTTTTAAGCTTCTCTTACTAGTTGCATTTTATTTCTATCTGCTTAATGCATTTTTAATGTTATTACTGTAACGATTTTTAAGTCTCTGCTGGCCACAAGATGCTGGTCTAATCTGCTACGGCTCTTCTTGTGTTCTTAAACCCAACACAACAGACAACATACATAGGTGTATTATTATGGGGCCTGATATGAGACAGCGATTATAAGCATGGATGAGAAACAACATAGTTTAGTAGACAGACTGCAGGATTAGGATCTTGGAGACCCAGGTTCGAATCCCTGCTCCGTCATGGAAACTCACTGGGTTTGAATCCCTCACTCAGCCCGAGCTACCTCACAGGGTTGTTGTTGTTAGGGTAAAACTGAGGAGGGAAGAATGTTGATGGCTACTTTAGACCCCCACTGGGGGACAAAAGTGACATAAATAAATCAAGTAACTAAGACAACCCGATGACAGCCAGTTTGCTGTAGTGGTTAAGAGCAGCAGGACTAATCTGGAGAGCCAGGTTTGATTCCCCACTCCTCCACTTGAAGCCAGCTGGGTGTCCTTGGGTCAGTCACAGCTCTCTCAGAGCTCTCTCGGCCCCACCCACCTCACAGAGTGATTGTTGTGGGGATAATAATGACACTGACGAGTTAACCGTGCTGAGTGTGGCCCTAATCTGTCCTGAAGAGCGGTATATAACCACAAGGTTACTGTCTTCTTCAATCCTGAGCTCTGCTGTGGCTCCTCTGAACTGAAACAGATTCAACCCACTTCAATAATATGGAGACAATACAGAACTACTAACAAGGATTTCTGAGATCAACCAGGTCTTCTTTGAGCGCAAAAGAGTTCAGTGTAGCCGTTAAGAGCATCCGAGTCAGGAGATCCAGGTTCGAATTCCCACTCGGCCTCGATGCTCAGTGGATATGCTACTTCCGTACACTTCACTTCTCTGTACTGGAATCGCTCAGCCCTTTCATCAACCATTTGGGGTAACCAGGGCTTTTTTTCTGGGGAAAGAGGTGGTGGAACTCAGTGGGTTGCCCTCGAAGAAAATGGTCACATGGCCGGTGGCCCCGCCCCCTGATCTCCAGACAGAGGGGAGTTGAGATTACCCTCCACACTGCTCTGCGGCGCGGATGGCAATCTCCACTCCCCTCTGTCTGGAGATCAGGGGGCGGGGCCACCAGCCATGTGACCATTTTCAAGAGGTTCCGGAACGCCGTTCCCCCGCGTTCCTGCTGAAAAAAAGCCCTGGGGGTAACAACCAAATCCCTTCCAGTCCCCTGCACAGGAAATTATGGCCAAAGATTCGCACCAAGCCTTGTTCGCTCTAACTTCTCCTTCTTCCCCAACCCTTCTGTGATTTTTCTTATAAAAATGATTTCCTTCACTTACAGTGCAATTCTAAGGAGAGTTACTCCAGTCTAAATTCGTTGACTTCTATGGGCTTAGCCTGGAGTAATTCATCACAGGATTGCACTACTAGTCTCTGAAGCTCTGGCTCTCAAAAGCTCATGCCAGAATAAATGTTGTTAGTCTTTAAGGTGCTACTGGACTTCATCATGGGACAACCTCTCTTGCTCTCTCACATTAAGAGTGTCTATACGAGATGCCTCCTTTTGCCAATGGTTGATGAAAAGGCACATTCGTACCAAGCAGCCTCCACAATTGCCCATAAAGCCAAAGGTGGGGCATTGTAACATGCACAAGGAAAAAATGCACACTGTTATTCCTTCTTTAGGGTTTCTGGATCTCAAAGCCTGGTCCAGTTTCAGGGCTTTAGGGCGGTTCTTAGGGTCACCAGTAAGCAGTTAAATCTCAGAGTCTATGTTAGTCGAGAAGTGTAGTTTTAAAAGACAGAGCTGTCAGAGATTGCTCCTCAGAGGGTTTGTTCATTTCATCTTCGCCTCCCGGAAAGTTCTGTCAATTTCACCTCTCCAGTCTCAAAACTGTGTGGGATGGCAACCAGCGGGCAGCGAGGAAGGGAAATGGGCTGGAGCTGCCTTCCAGAGCTGGGCTTGGACCAGGAGAGGTTCTAACGGGCTGAAGTTTCCCTTCTAGCATTTCACAGCCCCTTCACACAGCTCCAGTGTATAGCAATGCCTTTGCTCTGCTGCCAGCTCTGTCTTTTTAAATGACCCTTCCCAGCTAACATTGCATCTTCCGACACGTGTTCTTCACGTGTCAGATGTCTCATTTAGAGAGACTAAGGAACCTCAGAAGCCCTGATTTCCTCTGAAGAAGGGCAGGATTGAAACATGATTGGAAGGCACCGAAATGCCCCATGGTTTGAGTTTGGGTATCTCTCACAAGTCTGCTGCGGTTATTAGCATGGATCCCCCGCCCCCAGATTCATAACACAGGGAGATCTTTTTAGTACAAAGTGAGAGCAGAGAAGGGTCAGAAGGTCTCTTCTGCACGCAGCAATTTCAATCTCTTGCTCTTGTAAGAAAATGAACAATCCGTTCGGATGGGAAGGTCACGCACACCAAAGCCATCAAGGGCAATTAAAGCCCTTTGGGCCGAGTGACTTGCTAGGCATGTTAAGAGCGCTTAAAATGACCGTGAAGGAGAGGCAGGAAGAGGAGACCAGGTCTGAGAAGCAGCGGCTACATCAGACAGTGACAAAACTGTGCTCGAGAGAGATTTACGAGATGGTAAGAGGCCGAGAAGTGGGGGAGGGAGGGAGGGAGAAGAGAGAGCGAAAAAGGCTTTTAAAATAATATTTAAAATTTAAACTAGGGCTGCGAGCATTTGTTAATGGATGCAGACCATCAATTACCCCAGGACGGAAAATTCCAATAAAGAATGTGAACAATTAACTGGAACTATTGCACATAAAAGGGTTTGGGGTGGGGAGGTTTTTTATGGTAGAGGTAAGGATCATGACGCATAATTTTGCCTGCAATCCCCCTCCCCCATGAGTGTGCATACACACACACTCACAGATGGGAGCTGTTATGTCAAAGAATTTCCATAAACATTCCAACTGCTCAGGGTGGGAAAGTATCAGCAATGGGTATCTGGCCGCTATGGTCAGGAAGAACAGCACGCCATGGACAGCGAAGGAACAGCGGAGACTACTGCCCAGATGTCATAAAAATGCAACTTGGTATGTAATACGATTTAACAAGCTAATGTTTGCATTGGTTGTTGTGGGTTTTCCGGGCTGTATTGCCGTGGTCTTGGCATTGTAGTTCCTGCCGTTTCACCAGCAGCTGTGGCTGGCATCTTCAGAGGTGTAGCACCTCTGACACTGGGAGATCTCTATCTTTTGGTGCTACACCTCTGAAGATGCCAGCCACAGCTGCTGGAGAAACGTCAGGAACTACAATGCCAAGACCACGGCAATACAGCCCGGAAAACCCACAACAACCATCGTTCTCCGGCCGTGAAAGCCTTCGATAATGTTTGCATTGAATGACAAGTGGCAAGAGCCAGTAGAATGGTACTTTCTTACTATGGCTCGGTTCAGATATACAGAACTATGATTTAAACTCATTATGGCTAGCGTGGTGGTCTGAAAGCCGGCCACTGCATTAACTGTGCTTAATTCAGTTCCACTAAACCAGGATTATCAGCCCAGACCTAACTACAGTTTCTCGTGCTGTCTGAATCTCTCTGGCTGCATTCAGGCATTGTTAATACACTGTTGGTTTACAGACTTCTCATAGTTGTAATGTACGGACACAGACAGTCAAACAAACCAGGATTTCAAAGTTAGGATTTGTAGCTGGTTTGTTAACCACCGTTTGTACCAACAGTGGTTTGTTGCAACATCTCAATGCACAAAACAGAGTTTATCGAGCAGCACTGCCCCTCATGGCCTTTGCACAGAAAAGGAGATGCCACCTCTGTTGCACATACCATCCCAACACCCACCATTCTAGGAGGAAGCTGGTCGAAAGAAAGGCACCAGCTGATTAGCACAGGTATTCTGGCCACCCCCTTCTGACACCCAAAAGCAGACAACAGACCTTGCCCAAGAGGACACCGTCTTACTTCTCGGTGCTTAGTCAATCCAGAGAAAGGTGTGATTAGCAAGTCTCCCCTTCGGCATCTGCCTTCTGCGATTGTCAGCTGGCAAGGAAATTAATGGCTGGAAGCAGTCTGCGGCTGTTTCGACGGCATTAGCTCCAATTTCTTTCATCAGCTCTATCTCGCTTATCTCTCTGTCTATCGCAGGCTTCAGCCTGGGAGGGTTAGAATTTTAACCAGGGGAGACAGGAGAACTTCGGTATAGTGGCAAAGACCTTTGGGTTCTTCCACCTCAGCCACCCTGGCTCTGCTAAACATTCCCAACGGAGACCTGCACGTCGCTCAGTGAAACCAGAACATTGCTCCATCAGCCTAGCCCAGCTCAAATCTCTCAGAGCAATAAGCAAAAAAAAAACAAAGTAAAGATACTCTGAGAAAGTTAAACACAATTTTTCTTCTAATACCTTTCCGCAACCCAGGTACAGTTTCAAAGCACTTTTTGAACCAAAAGCATCACATGGTTTCTCGGTCATCCATACAACATCTTTGCCAGGTATACACTGTTATTGATAAAGCAAGGTCCAGACTGTTTTGTTACCTACATAGGCTGTGATCCATAAAGACGCTTTAGGGGGATTATTGTTATTATTATTATTAAATTTGTAGTCCACTCTCTGTAGTTGCAAAATAGTAAAGAGTCCAGTAGCACCTTTAAGACTAAACAACTTTATTGTAGCATAAGTTTCCGAGATCCACAGGTCTCTTTGTCAGAAGCAACTTTATTGTAGCATAAGCTTTCGAGAACCACAGCTCTCTTCGTCAGATGAAGAGAGCTGTGATTCTCGAAAGCTTATGCTACAATAAAGTCGTTTAGTCTTAAAGGTGCTACTGGACTTTTTACTATTTTACAGTTAAGAACTGGTAGCATAAAAAGAGCAAACACACTTTCAAAGCCACCCTCAGCAGCACACACTGCACAGTCCCGCATATTGTCATTCTGGGCCCACGGTGGCTGGTGGCAATCAACAGGTGAGAGAGGCAAAAACCAGGAGGGGACACACACTCCTCTGGTAGGAGACCGAACAGGAGACCTGTTTGCCTCAACCACCAATATTGCACCAAAATATTCCAGGCGGTATATATGGATCTCCCCCCTCCAGTGTGAGACTGCTAATGTGTGTGTTAACTTGAGGGACAATGACTGCTCCCAGGTCACCCAACAAATGCAATGAATAAGTGGAGATATGAACCCAAGCCTAACACACAGCTGAATGATGTTCTCATTGGACAGCAACAACCCGCCCCCATCCCATTTCAGATTACAGACTGCTTCTGAACTGTGCCTCAGTTTCAAAACTAAGTAGGGCCAAGCTACACATGACGAATGACACTTGAACGGCAAGTGTATTTCTCCCCGTTCACTTGCCCTCCACTCAATCCACTTGCCGTTCAAGTGTCATTCGTCATGTGTAGCTTGGCCCGTAGTCTCACGGCAATGGGAGAAGTCGCCACTGGAGAAACGGAACCTCCCAACTCTCCCCCCAGGCATAAGGAACCAACCGCATCATTCCTGTGAGGCCGCATCCTGGGTTCGAGTGACCAGCTCTTTCAAGTTTTACCAGGAGACATAACATACATCCAGTTGGAAGGTCCAGGTTAGCCAGATCTTGGGAACTAAGCAGGGCCAGCCTTGGACAGGAGATCACCAAGAACGTCCAGGGCTGCTAGATGGGGGCAGGCAACTGCAAACCACCTCTGAGTATCTCTTCCCTTGAAAACCCTACGGGGTCACCATAAGGCGGCTGTGACTCAACAGCACTTTACACACACAACTAACTACTAAATACATTCTAATGCATGGTAGCAGGAGTTTTCTGACGCAGGACTACTGCATTTTCTTGGTTCTGACTTTCGTTTTCTTTCTGGTTTTGAATCAACCCCACCCACTCCCCTTTGGTGAGTCTTAACAAACAGCAATAATAGCAGCTTTCTACTCACCTCAATTGGGTATCTGTCTGTCTGTCTGTCTGTCTGTCTGTCAGTCAGTCACTGCTCATAAAGCTATTGCCTTAAGCAGAAATTAAAATGGGAAGAACCTTAATGGGTATCATGTCTCTGATGTTTAATTATTGCCCCTATATATCTCGCCACAGAAAGAGTAATGGAATCATTTGTACCCGATAGTAACCACGTCACCCATGTTGCTCAACTGGGATCCGATATTGCAAGGTATTGATTCTCTCCGCATCTGCAACCTGTCAATTCACACATGAAGTTTACACAACAATGCATAATCCCAGGATGTCAGAGCAGCTCGCCTAGAAAAAGGTACTAAATAGAATTCCTGTGAGCACAGGACATTGAAAATGGACAAAACACCAGCACCTAAAGTCCCCATTTTGCGCTTCCATTCTGAGAGACAAAATGCTCGGTCTACTTGGACCTTGCTTTCACCCAGCAAAGTGGTTATACACTTGCATAGATTAGATAAATTCACAGCAGCAGAAAGATCAAGATGGGTAGCTGTGTTAGCAGTAGAAAAGAGCAAGAGTCCAACAGCTCCTATAAGACTAACAATATTTGTGCTAGGGTGTGAGCTTTTGTGAGTCACAGCTCACTTCTTCAGTTACAGCTAGAACGTGAGTCCATCTGTCCTTACAAACAGGTCTTTCAGAAATTATCACAAATCCAGAGGAGTTAGCCGTGTTAGTCTGTAGTAGCAAAATCAAAAAGAGTCCAGTAGCACCTTTAATACTAACCAATTTTATGGTAGCATAAGCTTTTGAGAATCACAGCTCTCTTCGTCAGATTATCATGAAAGCTTAGAATGAAACCTCCATGTTCAGAGCATGTACCAGGTGCTAGGACAAGAAAATGGGGAATGGCTACAACCTTCATTGGACCTGAGTACCCAGAGGCACCTGTTTGCTCACTGCTGGAAGCAGGATGCTAGGTTAGATATGTTTGGGGGAAATTAAACCAACACCCTTAGCCAATTTTAGATTTCCCTACTTCACTATGACCTGAGGAGTAACTCAAGTCATAAAACTTGGTGTCCCTAGAAAAAAATGGCTTATATAAGCCTGGGTGCAGACAATTTTAGTAACTGAATGCATACAGAAAAGCAACGTCGCCTGCATTTTATACCTTTCAATCAACATAGAAAAGATTGTATACATTTCATAAGATCTCATACAGTTCTGTAAACAAACAAGTCAAAAGTACGTGATCTTCTGTACCGCGGAGATTGACAGGTCATAGCCAGCGATTAAAAGAACACACTAAGAATAACATTTCTTGATGGCACCATTAATTTCAAAACATCACTGGGAAAGAATATTCAAGGACTGGACTGAACATCTCCAGATATAAACAAGTTTTAATTTTCGGTATATAGTGGAAGTAACTCGCTGTGCCCTTTTCATGGCCAACATAGTAGAATGTTATAATAATTACTGCAGGAACTGAAATACAGAACACGGTACAAGGAGGGACTTTCTCACAGTCGTTGAGGCGTCCAGAACAATCAATTTAAAGTGGATAAAGGGGGCGACCCCAAAATTCTCTAACA
This sequence comes from Eublepharis macularius, assembly GCF_028583425.1. Classification (NCBI taxonomy): domain Eukaryota; kingdom Metazoa; phylum Chordata; class Lepidosauria; order Squamata; family Eublepharidae; genus Eublepharis; species Eublepharis macularius. The sequence continues at coordinate 4,660,415 of NC_072806.1, forward strand.
ATATGCTTTGCTTTTCCTTTACTAGAGCTGTATTGTGAATTAACCAATGAGATGTTCCTCCCATTGGAGGCGAAGGGGAATCGATGCCCCTCAAAGAATTTCTGAACTCAAAAATCTTTCACTCCCTTCTACGCCAACAAGGTTTTAAGCAACAGCCGCTCCCCTAGCCAGACAACCACCTCAACAAAGCATCTATTTTTAAAAAATAGCACACGTACCGAGCCACTTAACATTGATCAAAACTGCCCCTTCGTGCACTTTGGCCGTGCTATTATCCTTAACTATCAGCGCAGTAAAAGGTTTTCTGCCATCAGTTGGTTACAGAGGCGAGGGGGATTACTGCAGCCTTCAGAGTGTCAAGGGGCGTTCGCTCTTTGGATGAACGGATGCCGAGAATGCAAAGGTGTGGTCTTGGAGATCGCCACACCCTGGTTCCACCTCGCCATCTCGTGTACCTCTTCCATTTCCCAAAGCTCAGCAGTACAGCAACACCTCTCAGGTTCCACTGATAGTATCTTTTAAAGAACCTCGGGTAGCAACTTCTGGGAAGGGCGCTGCTTCTGCGATCTCGGTGGACCCATGGTTTGTCGCTATAAGACCGCTTTCCTACGTTCGTACAGTTCAGGAGCTGAGATCATATGAAACCACCATTTCTACTGTAGAATAAAGCGGCTATACTGGGCAAATCAACCCCACTAAGCGACTTTGAGCATGCACCCTTAAATTCAGAAAAGACGCCTTCCTTGGATTACAAGAAAATGTGGCTGGTTCTACTCCTAGTCTTATACAGGCAGTTATCACCTTCAGTCTTCATTACATCACTTCTGTAGCCTATGCAAACTTAACCCCAACTGAGAAATTTCAAAAGATCCTATTGTCTCCTCCCTCCCTCCTCCCATCCAAAAGTTCCTTTAAAGCTCCCCCATATACATTTGCAATGCAGAGACCTGCTACACAAATTGCAACAGATCGATGCCGTGATTTTCAGATTACTTTCCCACTGAAATGACATCTGAGGGGACAGACCAGCCAACCCTTTCTGCTCCAGGGGACAGAATTCTTTATTTGCAATTCTGGAGCAGCTTGTTCAATCCTCGCCTCCCCCCCCCTCCCATTTTGTCCTAGGATGCTTTGAATTAAATGGCTGGATCATCTGTCTGCTTGGGCCTTCGCGAGTCTCTATGCTCCCAACCCTGTTAGTTTCTGTTGTATTTTTTTTTGTAGTGTTAGCTGTTTTGGATCATTGTGGGAGGAGAGAGAAGAAGAAATAAAATGCCAAGCTCACTGTGTTCAGTTGTACTAAAATCATAGAGTTAGAAGGGATCTCCAGGGTCATCTAGTCCAACCCCCTGCACAACGCAGGAAATTCACAACTACCTCCTCCACACACACACACACACACACACACACACACACACACACACAGGGATTCTTGCTCTATGCAAGATGGCAAAACACCGCCAGGATCCGTAGCTACACTGGCCTGGGGGAAATTGCTTCCTGATCCAAAAGTGACGATCGGCATTACCTTGAGCATGTAAGAAGGGGCCACAAGAACTAAGCCCCTATGCTAAGCTAAAGGGCTTAGCTTAGAGCTAAATTAATCGATGTGCAAAGACTCGCACTGATAAAGTTAAGTCCGGTGCCCACAGTACCATCGGATACAGATCTGGTCTTCCCTGGGTCTGCAAGAATCCCAGATGCTGGCTACCAGGAAACCATTTACTGGGTTTGGTTCAGGGTTCTAGCTATCACCGACAAAGACCTTCACAGCACTGGGCCGGCAGATCTGCAGGACCCCCCCCCCTCTCCGGCTAGGTCCCGTCACAACAGCTCCGTGCACCTGAGCAAAGACTTCAACAACTGCCTTTTCACAGGCGCTGTCTGCAGTAGTTGCTACGTGATGAAGCGAACGGCCTGAGGCGACCAAGAAGGCCCACATGCTTCTATTGTTTCACAGACTGCAAACCAGAATTGTTCAGCAGGACGTTCTCAGAAAAGGAGGAGAACTATATTATAATGGACCGGCACAGTAGGAGACTTCTATAAGGGATATACTTTTCCTGCATCGATCGCTTTGCTTCCTTAGACAGTAATTCCGCAGCCTGATCCCCGCTACATTGTTTTGCTTATTAAGAATCTTTGCCGTAATACTGAATTGTTTTATCTCATTGCCTACGTGGCTCGCTGGTCAACTGAATAGTCTCATATCTGTATTTTGCCCAGCTCCACAGTATTATTCTGTTTATTATTATTCTTTGCTGTTAGATTCAAATGGTTTTTATCAGTCTTTATTATTCACTTGTTGACTGATTGAATAGTTCTGGTCACATCTGTAATCTGCCTTGAGTCCCGGTGAAGAAGGTAGATGACTGATGAACAGTTCCGATCACTAGTCCAGTAGCATCTATAAGACTAACAACATTTGTGGTTGGATATGAGCTTTGGTGAGTCACAGCTCACTTCTTCAGATCTGAAGAAGCGAGCTGTGACTTACAAAAACTCATGTACCCTACCACAAATTTTGTTAGTCCTATAAGCGCTACTGGACTCTTGGTCTTTTCTACCGCTACAGACAGACTAACATGGCTACCCATCTTGATCTAGTTAAGGCAGACTATAAACCACGTGAAAAGCCACCAATGGAAGCTACATACACTATCACGAGGCATATATTTCCAGGGCTAAGAACCAGCAGTGAGTGTATAGAAAAGGTATTTGCAAATACAAGTCTTGCACTTAACCTACTGGTCCCTTACAGCCTTTTCTTCTCCCTATTATCTCTCCCACTGTAAGCTCCTCTGGGCAGGGAACTGTCTTTTTGCTAACGTGATTTGTAGCAGACGCTACTGTTGCTAAATAAATGGTATTTGCTGACCAGCAGGGAAGGTTAGCTTTTCAAACTCTGAGCCACACAAGTTTAGTGGAAGAAAAGTATCGATTTGATGCTAAGGATTATTAAGAAAGGGATTGAAAATAAAATGGCCAGGAGTAATACAGTGACCTCGTGGCCATGCCATTGACCAACGTGGTGCACATTTAAGACACCCCGTACAGTTCTTGTTGCCTCGTATCTAATTGAAAAGCTGGAAGAAGTGCAGAAAAAGGCAAGCACAGACGAAGGCATTTCAGGCTTTTAAAATGTTTCTTTTACTAGAACTCACAGTTCTCTAAAGGAAAATTGGCCTTTTTAGTTTAGAAAAAAAGGCAGCTCCAGAGGCAGGAGACACATAATAGGGGGCTATAAAATTATGCAAAGCTTGAAAAAAATGGATAGAGATTTTTCCCCCTCCCTTTCCCATAACACCAGTGGCTTGGGAGCAACCAATAACATGAATAAACAGACAAAAAGAAGCACATCTTCACACAATGCATAACTGATTTGCAAAATACTTTGCCACAAGGTGTGGTGTTGGCTACTAGCTCAGGTGGATAGTAAAGGAGATGAGGCAAGTTCTGGGGGGAAACGTTTATTAACAGCTATTTGCCTCCATGGCAAAGTAGAACCTCCTCATACAGAGGCAGTGTACCTCCGAATATCAGTGCCTGAGATGCAATGAAAAGAAGAAGCTCTAGCCTCTATGCCTGACTTGGTAGGCCTTCCAGGAACACTTTCCAAGTGCCCTGGCCACTTGGAAAATCAGCATACTGGACTAGATGGGCCTTCGGCCCGATGCAGAAAGACTCATGCTGTGAAAAAAAAATACACAAAATCTATAGCCAGAGGATGTCTTTAGACTTAAACAAGAGACAGAGGCTGAGGAATCTTATACGAGTAAGCCGAGAGCTGAATTTTCAACAAGCAAATTTCTTGCAACTGGCAGTTTTTAAGCTATCCCCTCCAAAAAACCAAAAAGTTTAGGACAGCTTGCTGTGTTGCAGATGTTTGGGGCCGGGTTGAATTCCCTTAAAAGCAGTTTTCAAAGTCACTCCCTTACAGGGGTTAACCTCGCTTTTAAAAAAGGTTACTCGCCGTCTAAAAATACATAATTATGCACTAAAGTCTTTCAACTGGCCCAATGAAAAACATGTGTCTCTTTGCCTTACAGAGGAACTTGTTCAAATTAAGGAGCGGGGGGGGGGGACTACAGCACAAATGCCTGTACAAACAGAGATATATCGTTCCAAGTGATTCTCAGATTAGCTTTTCACTGAACCGAGATCTAAGGGGATTTGGAGCAGGATGGTGAACGAGAGCAGCTGGTTTCAGTCATACCTTATAGTGTCATCGTTAAAAGCAGCAGAAGAAGAGAGGCATTCTGCTTATTGCTGCAAAATCAGATTTGCATCTTTTTAAACAAAAAAAAGGCAAAGATTTTAGCGTCAGCAGCATCGAAATAAGGGTTACCTTTCGGATGCAGTTAGTACCACTCTTCCAATACGCATCCTACAACCCATTCGATGAAAGCCTCAAGCTGACAAAAAGATTTGAGCCGTTTGCCAGTCACAGAACTATGGCAGCATTTGGTGGGATACTAAAGTAATGTCCTAGAAAAAGCAATATACTAAAAAGAGTCATCTCCAAACTGAGCGTTGCAAGATTTAAAGGCTCCTATGGGTTCAGAGCACCCATTCCACACAAGAGGTTGCCTGGTGCACCTCTGCATGCTTTACCACCCTGGCACTGCCTCCTTTCATTGTTTCCGCTAAGGATGGATAATTTTATGCAGCATCTACTCCTCCGCTGTCATCAGAGAATTCGACTTAAGAGGCTCAAGAATTAGCTGCTCCTCAGAGGAGTTTACCATGGAATCTACTCGATGGTTGCTGCTTCGACAGCTCAGAACAGAGATTCTCACAAGAGCCTTAGATCCTCCAGGTGTGACTAATTCTCACACATTCTGAAGACTCAAGTCTTTTCAGCCAGCGTGCCTCCAATTTTGATTGAGTCAGTTGACAGCCACAGTTAGCAGGAGTTGGAAATGCGGTTAGCAAGTAAGTACCCACGGATTTGGTGGCACCTATTTTAGCAATTTACATAGGACTGCACAGCAATTTTTTTTAGCGAGCTCAAATCCACATGATGCACACCGCTCTGCTATATCTCCTCTCAAACTCACCGAACTTTGCTGTCGTTTCTCAGGGAGGGAGGGGTACACAACTTGAACATGCTCAGAGGAATTCTTGTCCATGTTTCCTGTTTTTCCTCAATACTGAAAACTGTTTCAAGGCCTAGCCCTGACTCATGTTCGTCTCCAACCAGTCTCCTGGGAAGTCACTAGAACGGCATTGGCTTACTTCCCAGCATGACACTTTAGCTGGATGTGGACACAAACCACTCCCTTTGCATTGGGATCACAGGTAACCTTAGGGGAATGCTTGTGCACATGCTGCCTAATTTGGTTTTGGAACTCATCACCATAAAGATGTGATGGCCCTGAGTTTAGAGGGCTTCTGCAGAAGAAAAGTTGGATTCATGGGTGACATAGGGTTATTGGCCAGGAAGCAGAACCTCCATCTCTAAAGGCAGTATATCTCACAGTTCCAAATGCTGTGGATGAGCACCAGGGTGAGCGGTTTCCTTCATGTCTTGCTTTTGAACCATATTTAAAAAGAGAATGCTGATTTAGGCGGACCCCGTTGGTCTGATAAAACACAAGAGTTCTTAGGAATTTGCATGCACCAGAGCAAGCGCTCCCATTGGAGTCCACTGGAACTAGACAAAGGTAAGGGGCACCGAGACAGCATCGTTCTAAGATCTGCGCACTGGAACACCCTTTACCATCACTGCCCTAAGGAAGTCCTTCACTTACCACCAAATTCTCGGCATACATATTCAGAAGTAATTCCTACTATCGCCTCAGGTTAGACTTACTCTTGGGAAAATGTACCTAGGATTGCAGCTTTATTATTTATTAGTTAAGTGAGCTGCTGATTCCTACTGAATTTATGAACCAACTAACGCTGTGCTTTTCAGATGGGGCAATAGGCCCCAATCCATTCCAATGCACCCTCACCGGTGAGACTACTCTGGAGTAAAGATGAGCTGTGTTGACTGCAGTTAACAACATGCTTCTTCCTACAGCCCCTTTTTTCTGTTACTTTTTCCTTTTCACAAATAATTGGTAATTCACAGGGGAGACTGAGAACAGCAAGAAAATAGCTCACCTACGGGGTGGGGGGGAGTAATTCAAAATGTTCAGCTCGATAAAGAAAGTTGTGCTCTAACCAACAGCTTGGGGGCATAATTTTAAGATCCCCCCCCCCTAGCAGCAGCCGAGGTGGGGGCAGCAGAATGGAAATCCGCCTTCCCTTTCAAAGGGTCCATCTGTCCACTTGCACCAGCATAAAAAATTGCGTTTCCAATCAGTGACTCGCCCCCTTCCTCCTCATTCAGGAGATGTCCAATTCATTCTTTTAAAAAGAGCGTGCATGTTTCAGTTTGCAAAAGGAAGGGGGGGGTCAAGGAATGCAACAAGTGGGGGGGGGACGACGCAAAAACACTCGGGTAAAGAGAGGCGGGGAAAGTTTGCCAGCTCCGGAGGCTCCCGGGCAATCGCAGCGAGCGCGCCCCGCAACGGGCCGGCGGGGTTCGCCCGCCGCGCCCCGACCCGACCCGCCTTACCTTGCACGAGTAGGTCTGGTGCACGGGGTCCACGTTCACGATCTCCTCCACCGTGCCTGTGAGGACGACGTTGGCCTCTTCCTCCCGCCTCTCCAGCTCTCTCTCGGGGCAGCTGCCGCTGCAAGTCCCCAGCCGCGATGCCAGCAGCGGGAAGACGAAGAAAAGGCCGGCCAGGCACCGGGGGGGTCGCGTCTCCCGCCCCATCGCGGCACAAAAGGAGGGTCTGCGGGGAGGCGGGCGGGCGGGGGGGCTGCGAAGGCTTCCCTGGCTCAAGCCCGGCAGCTGCCCGGGGACTGCATGGGCTCCGCCGGAGCGTCTGGTTACTTTTGTTGCAAAGGGGCGGGGGGAGAGGAAGAAATCCTGCAAGGGGGGGGGGGAGAGGAGGAGGAGGAGGAGGAGGGCGAGATGGAGCTGCGAGCGGAGAGGGCTTCTTCCTCTGCGCCTTTGCTCGCTGGCGCTTCTGCCAGTGTGAGAAAAAGCCTGGCGAGAGAGAAGCGCCGGCGAGGGCAGGGGGGGCGCGCTGGATTTGCAGGCGATCTGAATTGCTGATAGGGGCAGAGGGAGGGGGAAGCAGGGGGGGGCTGGCCCGAAAAGGGGGGCGGGGGGAAGAGAGAGAGAGAGAAAGAGAGGCGAGCTCCTTTCTGTTCCTTGCTGGCCGCCCGCCTGCTTTGCAGAGGGGGGAAAACGCCACCCGCAGGAAATACGGCTCACATCAGGTTAATGGATAATCAGGCCTCCAAACGTGATGTGACTTTTAAAGGTGGAGCTCTGAAGAGGCTGCTGGTGGGGCCGAGGAGCCCGTGGCTTGGGCAAGCCCGGCTCGCTTCTCGGCCGATTATTGTCGCCTGGCGTTCCCCTGTCTTTTCTTTTTTGCTTGCGTCAAGAAAGATTGCGCCTTCCTAAAAGGACAGAGGAGTCAGCCGTGTTAGTCTGCAGCCATCAAATAGTAAAGAGTTCAGTAGCGCCTTTAAGACTAACCAACTTTATTGTGGCATAAGCTTTCGAGAACCACAGGTCTCGAAAGCATCTGAAGACGAGAGCTGTGGTTCTCAAAAGCTTATGTGTGCATGCATCTGACGAAGAGAAATGTGGTTCTCGAAAGCTTATGTGTGCGTGCATCTGACGAAGAGAGCTGTGGTTCTCGAAAGCTTTATGTGTTCCTGCATCTGACGAAGAGAGCTGTGGTTCTCGAAAGCTTATGTGTGCGTGCATCTGAGGAAGAGAGCTGTGGTTCTCGAAAGCTTATATTACAATAAAGTTGGTTAGTCTTAAAGGTGCTTAAAGGTACTGAACTCTTTACTCAAAAGACAAGGTTGCTAACTTTCCCCCCCTTTCTTGACAAGACACTGGGTGAGAAATCTAGTCAGTGAAGTTTGCAGGGATCAGAGAGGCTTCCCCTGTGGAACTGCTACCCATTCATGGCTCAGGAGCCTTGCTGGAAAGGGTGAGTGGCAATTTTTTTACTTTCTGCTCTTCCAACAATAGGATTCCCTTTTGCTTTTGCACCCAATAGACACAAAAGAAGGAAAGGGGGAATTGAGGCAGAAGCAAATTGCGGATTATACTGATGAAGGAAGCTTTGGCTCTTGAAAGCTTATACCCTGGAAATCTGTCTGTAGCAAAAGAAAAGAGCAAGAAACCAGTAGCGCCTATAAGACTTACAAAAGGTGTGGTAGGGTAGGCGCTTTTGTGAGCCACAGCTCGAGCTCAAGCTGTGGCTCACGAAAGCTCACACCCTACCACAAATTTTGTTAGTCTTATAGGTCTAGTTATAGGTCTAGAAATCTAGTTGGCCTTTCAGGTGCTCCTGGATTCGAATCTTGCTGTTCTTTTACCGACCAACACAGCCACCCTTCTGACACAACCAATGCAATGCAGGACTTGCTTTCAGCCCAGTTCTGTACCTGTTTATTGAGAAATAAGCCCTGATTTACTGGTGGAAGAGAATGAAATTAGATAATCAGCACAGCAAGCCCGAAGAGGGGACAGAAGCTGTCTTAGAGTTATGCCCAAGGCTTTTTTTTCAGTAGGAACGCGGTGGAATGGAGTTCCAGAACCTCTTGAAAATGGTCACATGGCTGGTGGCCCCGCCCCCTGATCTCCAGACAGAGGGGAGTTTAGACTGCCCTCCGCACCATGCAGCATGGAGGGCAATCTCAACTCCCCTCTGTCTGGAGATCAGGGGGCGGGGCCACCAGCCATGTGACCATCTTCTCCGAGGGCAACCCACTGAGTTCCACCACCTCTTTTCCCAGAAAAAAAGCCCCGGTTATGCCTGCATAGAGTGTTTTCTATAAAGGCAGAGTCAAACTGGATCCCTCACCTGCACCCTGAAGAGGTACATTCCTTTCTGCCACCTCATTCTCTGGCACAAGGAAACCAGGCCTACGTCCTACGGCGTTCAGTGTGACTTTTTCCTAGTATGTGATTGCAGCCATTAAGAGCAAAGTACAACAGAACAGAACTGCCAGATGACTGGAGATGGAGAAACACAGCCTGGTTTACTCTTCTGCTTTTAGATAATTGCTTAATTTGTGAAAATGTGGAAGGGTGGGGGACGGACGGACAAGCACATCTTCTGTTTCCCCATCTCTTTTCCTTTTCAGGCCTACCAAAAGCACAGAGAGATCAGTTTTGATGGGCAAAACCACATAAAGAGAGGGAGGATTAAGCTCCCACCCCACCCATGCCCACTGTGCCCCCCTTTCTGAATAAGGGCCCCACACAGATACTATTTCCATTTTATAATGCTGGGATCATCTGTTAACAGATCTTCCACCATCACATATAGTTAGGCCTTGACGATTCCACATGCCGACCGATTGTATATTATCAGGGTACTAAATTTATGTACTGAGTTTATGTACTAAATGAGCATATCAAAGACACAAAACCCTTTGGGTACGACTGGGAAAGAAATAACTATATAGAAATATAGAAATAACTGTTCTATAGTTTTTTAAAGTAGCCTTAAAATAAAAAGTACTCTGAAAAATAAACTGCTTTCTTTTTGCAATTTAGTCTTGAATACATCCTTTAAACTTTGCAGAGAATCTACACACACACCTCAAACGATACAACCCTCCGTCGCATGGGGCACAACTTATGGAACTCAATGCCTCAAGAGAGGGTGCTGCTGTCCATTGGCTTAGACGACTTTAATAGTTGATCCCATAGTCACGCAGGAGGACGGGGTTGCAATCCTAAACATATCTGCAAAAGAACAACGTTCTACTGAGCTCCATTGAACTTGATTTTGAGTATCAATGCAAATATAGGTCTAAACCATATTTTATGTAATCGGCGTTATCAGAATGATATAAAATGTACAACTTCTCTTGCAACACTTTCATACCTAAATGTTGTAGTATATGTTGTATTAACAGCAATTAGCCACAAACTGTCTGTCTAGTGCATGGTAGCCAAATGGAGCTTCCATTAATAGAGGCAGTGTATCTCTGAACCCCAATCACTGCGGAGGAAGAAACAGGTGAAGACGACAGCTTTCATGCCCTGCTCATGACCTCCTTGAAAGCACTGGGTTGGCTCCTGTCCTGTCGGAGATATGAAGCTGGACTAGACGGATGCTTCATCTAATGCAATGCGGTTCTCATAGAACATTTCACATTTATTTTTTTATTTTATTTTATTCATGTCATTTATAGTCCGCCTTTCTCGCTGAGTCTCAAGGCGGATTACACAGTGTGAGATTAGTACAGTCAGTTTCAAGGATATTTCCATAATGCCATAGGGTAAAATAAACACAAGTTTACAAAGACATACAGCATTAGTAGGACTCCAACACAGAGTTGAAGAAATGCTGAAACAGAACATAAGCTATTGTAGGGCTGGTATTAGACCACATGAAGCACAGGTAGCTCATGGGAGCACATATTTAAGACAACAGGTAGTACGTAAGGCAACATAGTGGTGAAGTCTATGGTTCCTAACTCATTAGCGAAGCATCTGAGAGCCCCTCCCTACAATACAGAAGCCTTTTTGAATAATTTGGTTTTGTATCATTCATTTGCGGCAAGCTAGGAGAGTGGGGGCTCTCCTGACCTCCTTAGGCAGGCAGTTCCACAGGGTAGGGGCCACCACAGAGAAAGCTCGTGTACGGGCTGCTGTTGATTTTGCCCATGTGCAGGGTGGGACCTGCAAGAGACCCTGTTCAGGTGGGCAATGTTGCCGTGGAGGAACATAGGGAGGGAGGCGGTCCCATAGGTATGCTGGACCAAGGGCATGAAGAAATGCTGAAACAGAGCATAAACTATTCTAGTTCTGACATTAGACAGGAACCAAGGGGAAAATTTCTCACGAATATTTTATCGGGCCTCCATCTTCTGTCTGATTTCGATAAACTAAACTTTATATTTTCAGATACAGAACATTTTATTTCAAATAGGGCAGCCCTCTGCGCCCTGGCTGCTAGGAAAATAAAGGCAAATGTGGTAACCAGGAGAGTAAACACCTGATATAGATTGTTGTCCTATAAGCTGCTAGAAACCATTTTAATGGTTTTAATGTTGTTTAATGTTTACATTTTAGGTAAAATGCATTTTATAGTAATTTTATTTATATGCATGTAATTATATTTATATTCTTGCATACATTTTTTGTTATGAACAGTTTTGGATTGTGAAGGCCTTTGGCCATATGCAATAAATTCAATTCATTCATTCACAGGGTAGGGGCCACCATAAAAGCCCTTTGCTTAAAACAACATATCAACTGAATCAAGATCTCAAGATTTCCAAGTTCTCTGCTCTAAATATCAGCTTGGCTACTATCCTTGGCCTCTCCTTGCTTCCAAGCATGCCCTGACCTTGCCCCCTCCTTCAATTCAATTCTTTTTCTTTTTTTTTGCCAGCTGTCACTGACAATTATTGCAAATCTAATATGAAAACTTAAGTGGTACCTTGGGATGGACACTCTTTCATCTCTAAATCAGCACCCCCCCCCCTCCCCAGGAGACGTTTATCATAGGCCAATATTTCACCTGCGGGCCCCCAAACAAGCCATGTTTGCAATTTGAGGGCAAGTGGTTGAATTATTGAACGGCCTGGATGAGTAAAGAGAGTCAATAATTGGGTGAAGGGCAAGCACAGGCGATCAACAAAAAGGAGTTTTTAAAACCACTTGTTTTTTTCAATGGAGATCATTTTTATTAGGCTGGATGATGAGTTATACATAAACAAAATAAAAACCTGTGTTTATATGACCTCGACAACACTTCGTTAAAGAAGTCAACTGATATTTTACAGCTATTTTATGAACGTTTTAACGGGTTTTGAACCACCTAGTTGGCAGAGAGGCAGCTACAAAATAAGGAAAAAATAGTCGCGATTCCCATGCCACCTTTGAAATCCAACAGGCCCTGCACCCATGCTGTTAAAAAGCCTAACAACCTAAAAAATCGAGTAGGTAAAGGTTTGTCCATTCCTGTTCTGTATGCCAGAAAAAAACCTTCTCCTGTTATACTTCTGTGGATCTGGCCTGACCTATACATTCTGTGGTATGATGGGGGAAATTCGGGATTGTACTGCTTCAGATTGCAAAGAGAAAGATCACATTCTTGAGGGTTCCCACCCGCTAAAAACATCCCTTGCATGTTTAACAAGAATATCAAAGAGAGAGATTTAGCACCCTCTCTAATTTACTACAGGGATTTAATTTCCTCTCCCACTGGCATTCTATGGTTCTCTCAGCACAGCTTGATGTGAAGAAGGGCTCTCAGGATTTCTGTTGGCCAATGTGAGTGTTGTAGGTGCTTATTGGACAGCACCTGAGACGTCATTCAGCTGATCGGCCTCCCTAGCTCTGTCCCCTGTCCACTCCCGTCCCACGTTCAACCTGCAAAGAAAGGAGATGGAAATGCAGTGGCCAGAAAACAAAATGTGGAGAGGCCCCTGGTCAGTTCCCTTGTCTTTTCTGACAGGCAACCTTGGTGCTGAAACTGACCAGGATTGGCTCCCTATCCTGCCTGGAGACTGGTTGGTTTCACTTGTTGCCAGATCCTCCTCTTTACAGACTAAAAAATTCCTCTCTGGGGTCTAATCCATCCTGTTGATGGACAACATCATGTGCCAGGCGAGCAGAGACCCAAACTCAAACCAGGAAAATTGCTAGCTGAGTGAAGACCAGTCACTGTCTCCTAGCGTAACCAACTTTATAGGTCCAGAGGCATTAGCCGTGTTAGTCCGTAGTTGCAAAATAGTAAAGAGTCCAGTAGCACCTTTAAGACTAACCAACTTTAGTGTAGCATAAGCTTTCGAGAACCACAGCTCTCTTCCTCAGATGCGATCTGACATAGAGAGCTGTGGCTCTTGAAAGCTTATGCTACAATAAAGTTGGTTAGTCTTAAAGGTGCTACTGGACTCTTTACTATTTTTCAACTTTAGAGGGTTGTTGAATGGATTAAATGGAGGAAGGGAAGACCTCATTCATTCACCCATAGGAGTCCCTGAGAGACAGGCAAGATAAAAATGTACTTAAATAAATGTAACTTTTTTACTCCCACCACCCTATTTCCCAAGCAAAGCTATCTCTCACCACTGATTATGCACGGACCGACTGTTGAGGATATGAGCAAGAGAAATCATTAACCTATTTATATATTTCAGTCTGCTTATGCGCTTCAGCCATAGATCATTACAAAAATCCTTAAAAAGAAAAAGGCAGAGGTTTTCGAACAAGGCACAAGAATTCATTAACATTTCAAAACATTTATAAGGATCAGCAATATCTCCCAGCAACTTAATTTCTGTCTTTTGGTGCTACACCTCTGAAGATGCCAGCCACAGCTGCTGGCGAAACGTCAGGAACTACAATGCCAAGACCACGGCAACACAGCCCGGAAAACCCCCAACAACCAACTTAATTTCTCAGCTCTTCTATATTTCTTCTCAGCTCTTCTATAGGCTACAAAAAATAACAACAACATTCAATTTATATACCGCCCTTCAGGACAACTTAACAGCCACTCAGAGCAGTTTACAAAGTGTGTTATTATTATCCTCATGACAATCACCCTGTGATGTGGGTGGCACTGAGAGAGCTCTAAGAGAGCTGTGACTGACCCAAGGTCACCCAGCTAGCTTCAAGCAGAGGAGTGGGGAATCAAACCTGGCTCTAACAACAACAACAACATTTGATTTATATACTGCTCTTCAGGGCAACTTAACACCCACTCAGAGTGGTTTACAAAGTATGTTATTAGCTCCACAACAATCACCCTGTGAGGTGGGTGGGGCTGAGAGAGCTCTGAGAGAGCTGTGACTGACCCAAGGAAACCCAGCTGGCTACAGGTAGAGGAGTGAGGAATCAAACCCCGTGCTCCAGATTGGAGTCCTGCCGCTCTTAACCACTACACCAAACTGGCTCTCAAGAGGTCAATAGGTCCACATATAAAGGAAAATGTACAAAGGGGGTAAGGAAGATGGAAAAAATTACAGTAGGCGTTGTGAGCTTCAGTTTGGTGGGAATTTGAATTAGCCATTCAAGTCCACTTCTCTAACCAGGGTGAGGTAAATGAGCATCCCCAGAGTTGTTACCCAAGAAACACAAAAGAGTGTCTTTTCTCACATTATCGCTATTATAAATGCCAGTAACCCAGCTAAAAATATTTCAGACATATGGCAGATATTTTATTGGGTTTTAATTATCCAGTTTTATGGTGCTCTACCCCTGTCTGAGAGGTCAAATTGGGAGAAACGACTTCAGTCAATGCAGTGAGTGTGGAAGGAAAGGGGATGGAATCCATCAAAAACATTAAAATTACACTTTTTAAACAAAATGCTTCTTCCATCAGAAGTCAGGGCCAACCAGGCTTTTTAGTTTTTTTAAAAAATAAGTTAACTACAGAGGCAAGGGAAGACGTGACAGAGATCTATAAAATTATGCACTGCGTGAAAGTGGAGAGAGGGAACTTTCCCCTTCCCTCTCCCGTAGTATTAGAAATCTGGAGCATCCATTAGGTAGCGGACAGCCAAAACAAAGCACTTCTTCATACAACATATGACTTATGGAACTCACTGCCACAAGGTGTAATGATGGCAGACTAGCTTAAATGTCTTTCAAAGGGGATTAAAACTTCTGGAGGAATATCAACAGCCATGAGTTAGCAAAACGGAACCTCCAGATTCGGAGAGAGTAAAGCTATAAAGCTTATACCGAGCAGCTTCATGTTTTCTCTGCCTGGAGATGATAAAGCTTATGCAATTCCAAAGACACGGATGCAATTCCAAGGAGGTGATTTCCTCCATTTCCAACCCTCCCACCCACTGCAGACCTCCTGGGCTGCATATGAGAATCCGTTGTCCCCCCCAAGAATGAACAGCAGGTTTGAGCCCAGTGGCACCTTAAAGACCAACAAGATTTTCAGCGTTCAGACTCAGAGCCAAGCTACAAGTGAGGAATTACACTTGCCTGGCAAGTGAACAGACTCGCGTGTATTCCTCCCTGTTCACTTGCCATTCACTTGCGATCCACTTGTAGCTTGGCTCTCAGCTTTAAAAGGTAAAGGTAGTCCCCTGTGCAAGCACCGAGTCATTACTGACCCATGGGGGGATGTCACATCATGACGACCTTGGAAGGATGGAAGGCTGAGTCAACCTTGAGCCAGCTACCTGAACCCCGCCGGGATCGAACTCAGGTCAGAGCATGGGCTGCAGTACTGCAGCTTAGCACTCTGCGCCACGGGGCTCTTGTTGGCTCTCAGCTTACGCTCTGAAAATCTTGTTGGGTCTCCAAGGTGCCACTGGACTCTAATTTGCTGTTCTACTGCAGACCAACATGGCTGCCCATCTAAAACTACCTCCAGGAAAGAAGTCTCAAGGGGTTGAGGGCTACAGCAGAAGAGGAAAGCAGGAAAGACCCACTCAGCAGATGTCATGGGATATCTCTGAAGAGCAAATGTTGAGGGCAGGAAAAGAAAATAGTAACAACTTTCATGTCTGACTCCTGACTGTGAGCTTCCTGGAGGCATCTGGCCAGCCTCAGCTAACACAAGAGGTTGGACTAGATGGCCTGGCAGAGCTGCTTTTATGTTCTTATGCCTTAGCACACACAAACACAATAACTGCAAATAGAGAATATGATCCAGTCTTCCTAGCTGAATGTTGAATGCTGGGAGCAGACGACAAGAGTGTGAAATTCCCAGAAGAATCTGGCCGGCAACTCTCAGACTTGATGGACCTATAGTCTTACCCAGTAAGGCAGTTTCTTATTAGCAGCAAGAGTGAGAATCTCCATATGCAACGGTAATATACCTCTAAATATCGATTGCAAGGGACACGCAGGAAAACTGGTACCCCCATGCCCCATTTGTAGGCTCCCCCACAGACATTTGTGCTCAATGAGATAAACCATAGTCCGATGCACCAAAGCTCTTTTCACAGTCATACGTTTTCCAAAGCCGAGCTGAGTAGATTCATTATAACCCTGAACACTTTTAATTGCCAGCTGTTATGAACACACACATTTAAGAAGCAAAGGGGTTGGACCTTCTTTTGCTGACATAAAGCCTTTGCTCAGCTTGCTGTTTCAAGTCAATTTTTACACTCACACGCACACGCGGCAGAGCTGCCGATGCAGCGATTCTTCGGGCAAGGTGGAGGACCCTTTGGGCTGGGAGGGAACGTAGGGGGTGGCTGAACAGAGCGCCGCTGTTTAAAATTAATTAATTGCAAAACTGTTTAGTGGCAGGCAGCATTTCTACACAGGTTCACTTGTAGAGCAAAGAGACCCTGAGTCTAGACATGGGTGTTAGTGTACCAAAATGTATCTATACATCTAATCACAAGGATTTCACTTCAAAAAAATCTGCCATAGAAACCTTAAAACTGGCCGTTTCAGCACTTCCACTACTTTTTTTGGTCATCCCCAAAGTAAAATAGAGAAAGAGTGTTGGGGCGGGGGGGGGGGGCAGCAAAAATACCATAAAATCAGAATTGTTCTTGCTAAATATGCCCATGTTCATGCAAGAGAAGTTCAGAGTGTGAATTTCAGCTCAGAAAATCCACCTTCTTAACAAACCAAAGCTAGTGTAAAAGTCACACTTCTAGCTTTTACTGCAAAGGTACGTTTGAGCATTGCTTGTTAAAATCTCAGGCCAAAATGAGATTTCCAGAGCTTTGTTTTTAAAAGCCAAGTTCCTAGTCCGTATGCTTGTGAAAATGTCAGCAGAATATCTCCTGGAATCTCAGAAGCTAGTGAGGCTTTGAAAAGGTTTTACAGTGCAAGCCTAAGCAAAATAGACAAGAGTCCAGTTAGCACCTTTAAGACTAACCAACTTTACTGTAGCATAAGCTTTCAAGAATCACAGCTCTCTTCGTCTTGATGCATCTGATGAAGAGAACTGTGATTCTCGAAAGCTTATGCATCTGATGAAGTGAACTGTGATTCTCGAAAGCTTATGCATCTGATGAAGAGAACTGTGATTCTTAAAAGCTTATGCTACAGTAAAGTTGGTTAGTCTTAAAAGTGCTACTGCACTCTTGTCTATTTTGCTACTACAGACTAACACGGCTAACTCCTCTGGATCCCAAGCAAAGTGACTCCAGTCTTAGAGTGGAATAACTCGGCTTAGGTTTGCACTGTTAGTGTGATTAAAGACAGGGCTGCAGCTGCTCTAAGTGCCTTCTCTCTCCTCCATTGCCTGTAAAATCAGGATTAAGAAAAATTAGGTACGTTTGCTCCATTTGCTTATTGCACACAGGCTGGAGAATTTGGTTTTTCTTGTTACAGAATTAGGGCATAGAATCTTCATTTCATTTTTCAAGCAGAAAAGACACCCAGTCCTACAAATGCTCTTTAACCCACTTTGCTCGAGCACGGCATCAGTCAGCAATTGCAGTGTCCGCCCCCCCCCCCCCCCCCGGCTCATGTCAGGATCAAAACCCAGCGAAGCGCCCACCATTTTTAAACTGGTGCACATACCGGAGGACAGACTGCCCCTTTGCCTTGTCTTTTTCAAACACAGGTTGTGCCTCCGCCACTTGACAACGTACCCAAGTTCCCTACCTCACTGAGTTTTTAAAACTCTGCATCTTTGATAAAAGCTTTGCGATACCTTTGAATGTGTTTACTGTTTTTCCTTTTTCCTTCCCCGCCTCTCCTTTCTTCAAAAACATAATCCCTCTCGGTGATTTCTGACTTTGTCAAATAGCTTTCATATACTGTTGAGGGGGGACTCTCTTGATGTAGCAACCCAACAGCTTCTAACAAGCAGCCCCTGGGAGACCGTTTCTCCGTTAGGCCTGTCTGCCCCGATAATGATTTTCAAATAAATAAATCTATTAATGAGATCTCAGTGGGAGCAATAACTAAGAATCTCCATGTACTGGGAGAAGGAAAAGGAAGAGACGTTTTTATCATTCAGGAGGGAGGGCTGACTTGGAAGCCAAGGGAGGCCTACAGCTCCTGCTTTTGAGCCGTTTCGCGACTGGAGGCAAGAGTAGAAACAGCTGGCACAGGCAAAGAGAAATGGCAGTTCACACAAACACACACATCAGCTTGCTCACAGCAGGCCTAGCATGACAGAAAGGCTGTGGCACCCACACTCGGCCCCTAAAAACAATCCAGTGCAATGAAAACACAAATCCAGCGGGTATCTCAGAAAGTAAGTAAGGAGGGAAACCTCTTTGGGGAGCTGTCAGTCAGAATAGCCAGTACTGAGCTAGATGGACCAGTGGTCTGAGTTGGTGTGAAGCGAACAGCAGCACTCAGACATCTAGTTTGAGGTTTGATTTATTTAAATGTACTTGCCTTTCTCTGAGAAAACACTGTTCTCAAAGGCAGCTCAACTATAATGGTTGAAAACAACCCACAGAAGCCAACAGAACAGTCTACGGAACTAGCAGAAATCAAATTGCACCTCATGCTTGGTGAAATACTTAGTATCTAGGGTTGCCAGCTCCAAGTTGGGAAATTCCTGGAGATCGGGGGGGGGGGTGAAACCTGGAGAAACCTGGGAAAAGTGGGGTTTGGAGTGGGAAAGGACCTTGGCATGGCGTAATTCCATAGAGTCCACCCCCTAAAGTAGCCATTTTCTCCAGATGAACTGATCTCTGTGGCCTGGAGACCAGTTGTAATTCCAGGAGATCTCCAGCCACTACCTGGAGGCTGGCAACCCTATTAGTACCTCAAAGAAAAAAATAACAGTGGTGCCCGATGACTAGAGTGGAGTATTCCAAAGTCTGGGTGCTGTCCTGACCATAAAGGCCCTGTCTTTAGTAGCGCCCACCTCACCTTCGAAGGTGGGACCTCTAGAGCAAGAACTCAGCAAAGGGAATTTTGGGAAAAGCCCTGCCTTCACCAAGAGAAATACACTTCAGATTTACAACTGGCGAAGGGTGTTGGTTTATTTCTCCAATTAAAAATCTCCCTTGCAATTAAGCCCCATACCAATATTTTGTTATTTTGATACGCAAGACAAAGAGAATCAAACCTGCTGATCAAATCTCAATTCCGTTTGTTTACCAGGAGCCTCTTTTGGGCTTTATGCCAGTTTGGTGTAGTGGTTAAGAGCGGCAGTGCTCTAATCTGGAGAGCAGGGTTTGATTCCCCACTCCTCCACTTGAAGCCAGCTGGATGACCTTGGGTCAGTCACAGCTCTCTCAGAGCTCTCTCAGCCCCACCCACCTCAAAGGGTGATTGTTGTGGGGTAATAATAGCATACTTTGTAAACTGCTCTGAGTGGGCATTAAGTTGTCCTGAAGGGCGGTATATAAATTGAATGTTGTTGTTGTTGTTGTTGTTGTTGTTGTTGTTGTTGTTGTTGTTGTTATACAGGTGGCATGTACATTGTGACTGCGAGCTCCTCATGGCCAGCACCACTCTTTTCGTTTTTATTTACTGATTGATGTGCATTTATAGCTGGGGTTGCCAACCTCCAGGTTGGGCCTGGTGATCTCCCAGAATTACAACTGATCTCCAGATGACCCAGATCAGTTCTCCTTTGGAGGGTGGACTCTGCCCCCAAATCTCCAGGAGCTTTACAACTCAGGGTTGGCAACCGTATTTGTAGCCCGCCTTCCTCACTGAGACTCAAGGTGGATTACACAGGATAAATCAATGCAATCAATAGGACGAGACACCTGATAAGCAAAATAAAAGCCTAGGAGGACAGCAATCTGAACGCAAAGCGTAACTGCTAGGCATGATATGTTAAACTATGCAGAAAACATTGTGAGTCACGTAAGTATAAAAGCAATGAAGTGAGAGCAGGATAATACATAAAGCAAACAGATTACGCATACTACACACAGTGGCATTGCTCATAGGCCTGTTCTCTTTATAAAGGCTCTTTCCTGGGCCATTTCTTCATAATATAATCAATCAATCAATCCTTTATTGGCCTAAGACTACATAAAACGGGGCATGACATACAGACTGCATTAGGGTTACAATTGAATAAATATACCAGAATATTTTTATTCTGATATCAGAATATATCAGAATACCTCTTTATACCTTATTAGAGCTCAGCTTACTAGCACGTTGGAGAAATATAGCCACCTTCTCAGTTATATCTGGAGAGGAGTCATTCAGAATGAAGTAGATCTTAGTAGGGTCAGAAAGTCCCAACTTACTTTCCAGAACTGAATTGAGATATTTGCTTTGAATTCCTACATAAAAAGGACAACAGACAAGGATATGTGACATTGTTTCAATACAATCTAGGTCACAGGGGCAATATCTAGGTAAATCTGGTACCTTTTGACATCTTCCATATAGGATCGCAGATGGCATAACATTATATCTGGCTTCATAATATAGTTATGGCAGTCGCTAAAAGCGGTTTGTAATTTGTTTAAAGAATCGTGTCCTTTGAGAAACGCGGGACGTCTGGTGCCCTCTCACCTCACTCCCAATCTTGGAACAGAGCCTGGACTTTCTGTAGAGTTCTTTCGTGTTCCCTGGCCTGAAGCATGACTCCCTCTTGCCTCACCAGAATCTCCACCATTACACCACAGACGTCTTTGGCCTCTGTGGGCAAAAGCTTTATCGCAGACCGGCTACTTCCTGCGGCTGTTGCACGCTCCATCGTACACCCGACATTGTTTTTACTGGACTCTGGACTGGAGCCAAGGAATGTTGGCTGGGCCAAGGGGCATATCTTGATGGGCCCCCAGGAGGTGTAAGATCTTTTAAAAATTCTGAGTCAGTCCTGAGCCAGTGAGCAACGATGATGTCAGGGCCTGAGGCAAAGCTTGAAGGGATGAGGCATCGAACCCACATCCTCGTGCCTGTGTGGCTCACGGTCTCTATGCAAAGAGTTCACTTCTGTCGGTACCAAGCTGTGGGCAGCATTACGAACAAAGCCCAGCTGGCGCCCAGAGGTTAGCGCCGTCGAGAAGCTACAGAATCAATGGAAAATACATTGCTTTTTCAAAAACTGACTTGCTAGATCAGGTCGGTCTAGCCCAACAATGGATGCCTACAGAAGCTCAGAGCGAAGGCTCCATTCAGCTATCATCGCGAACAGCAATTTGTATCAAGTGACTCAGTGAATTTTTCTCATCTTTTTAATGTATTTTTTTTTAAGTTTTTTACTTCACTGCCGATGTTTAACATCTTTCTATATGCCAATAAAGGCTAACTTGACTTGAACATCTTTCTATCTTTATGCTCTCTCTTTTTAAAATTTGGCCTCCATTTTGAATTGAGGAAGCTTAAGTGCCGCTTGATCTCGGTTTTTAATTGTATAGCTGTCTTATGTGTAAAAGTTATTTTATTGCTGCTGACATTCTGAGACTGCTAAGAACTTTGCTAAGAGGGGAAAATTTTTTTACAGTGCAGTCATAAGAAGAACTACCCCTGTCTATGACCATTCAAATCAATGGGCTTAGAAGATGTAACTGCTAGAATTGTACTGATACTAATATTGCTGCTGCTTCACTTTAAACAGTGCCTGTCTTTTTTGCTACTGTTTAAATATATGATTTTTCTATGCTGGGTTTGTTAATTGTTTATATTAGTTTAATTGGCTGTAAACTGCCTTGAGCTCCTTTGATGGAAAGAGCAAGAAAGAAATTATTTAAATGCAGGGCCAAATGATACAGCCCTTCGTGGTATAGTCCAGCCAAGACCAACTTTGTAAGATCTAAGCAGTGTCAGCTTTGGTTAGGAATGGACCTCCATGTCCATCCTTAGACTAGATAGGTAGTTAGGATCTATCTCTCCTCCTCTCCTATCAGAGTATGGAGTTCCTACAATAAAGAACTCATATTTCCTTTCTAAATATAAGCAAGTGTATGCTTTGTTATTTTCTCTCATGCACACATACCAGCCAGCAGAACGAGCTCACGACCACCTATAATCACGCTTCCTATGCCAAATGATAGACTCTGCTAATGACCCAAACATGGAATCTTTTAATTAGGTTTCTGGGGCCAACATATGATTTATTTATCAGTTTCAGTCACTGAATTAGCACAAGGGGAAAAGGGAGAGTGAAGACCTCTCTTCCCCCAGAACTGTGGACCTGATGCATATCTAGCATCTCTCCCTCCATGACTATTCCTTGAGGCTAAACTTCACTTCCAGGAATGCAGTCACAGATCCCAGCGACATGTTTGGCTATCACCTTTATAAAGCACTATTAGCCAAAGTAACCAAATGGAACCCTGAGATTCAGTAAATCCTAGATGCCGCGAAGCAAATGACAGGGAGGGTTCTGACCTCCTTGCCCTGCTTGTGAGTATACCAAAGGGATCTGGTTGGCTACTGTGAGAAACAGGAGGAAGAGGAGGAAGAGGAGGAGGAGGAGGATAATAGACATTGCAATTCCTGGGGATGCCGGAGTCGAAGAAAAAGAACAAGAAAAAATGATTAAATGTAGAGATCTGGCAATAGAAACCACTCGACTAAGGATGAAGAATACAACAGTAGTCCCCATTGTCATCGGGGCACTGGGAACTATTTCAAAAAACTTCGCAACTTATATGGAAAAACTGCAGCTTTCTGATATAGCACCTACAGAACTGCAAAAGACAGCATTACTTGGAACAGCGTACATTTTCTGGTAGAAACATTTTCTGGTATCAGCTCAGCAAGGCCAATCAATGATAACATGTGATCTTTATTATTGATTGTAGTGTGTGAAATTTGAATAATAATAATAATAATAATAATAATAATAATAATAATAATAATAATATATTCGATTTCTTGCTCGCCCTTCCCACAAGGGTGGCTCAGGGTGGGTTACAACAATGCAATAGTACAAAAATAAACCATTTACATACATTAAAAACCAGAATCAGCAATAAATACATTTAAAATCCCACAGTGGCAGCTCCCCCCACTCTTCCCAGCCATAATATAAGCAAGGGGGGAGGGGTATGAACGAACTAAAGTCATCACTGTGACTTCGTGGGGGGGCAGATGTTATATAGCCCCCCACCCACGGGAGACAAGTTGGGAGGCATTTTTAGAACACCTAAGACCAGCCTCAACCATACGCCTGGCAGAACATCTCTGTCTTACATGTCCGCCAAAAAGATATAAGGTCTTGGCGAGCCCAAGTGTCGTCCGACGGAGAGTTCTAGCAGGTAGGGGCCAGGACTGAAAAGGCCCTGGCCCTGGTCGAGGCCAGCCGAACCTCCCTGGATGCAGGACTCGATGGATCTTTGCTCTGACCCAGCAGGGATCTTCTTATCTGGAGTGGTGAATTCTTTAACAGTGCAGCCTTATGGAGAATTCCACCCTTCTAAGAGTCTCTCTTCAGAAGATATCTTAAACAAGTAGGATCAATTGAAGGATCTTACACTTGTTCTCCAATTGTGGATACATATGTAGTGCTGGGGAGGTAGAGTACGCTTGAATATAAGACCACACAGAAAGTAAGTCTCTTGTGTAAGTGTCCTGGTGTAAGATGTCTTGTGTAGGAAGACGCTTAGGCTCTTGACTTTAATGGACTTGGAGGGGTTGAACTTTGCTTGGGATTGCTCTGCAGGTTAATCACACCTTGCGAGACGTTGCACGAAGAATCAGCAGAAAGGATGAAGCATCCACGGATTTTCCAGATGTTTCCCTCCTGGAAATCCCACTCCTCTTCCCATCAATTTGCGAGATGGGTATTTGTCACTGTAACATGCAGTTGTATCCTCCTATTTATTTTTAATTTTTTTTAATTGTGAAATTGCCCTACCATGAAAGAACTTGCCCATGCAATAACGGGGTCTATTGCTCACATACTGCTCTGATGCGAGTTTTACATCCAAATACAGGAAGCCCTAATTAACCCTATTTTGTATAACAGATACAGCCTCCTAAAAGTGAGGTTTGTTTCCCTTCTTTTATCAGATCATTGCCCCCATGTTACCTTCTCAGGAGCGAGATTTCTTTGGATTGCTATGAGAATTAGAGACTACAAGATTTAAGCTCTGGAGTAGAGATGGGCATGAACTGAAATATGAACCAAAATTCATGACGAACCAGGCCAATTTGTGGTTCGTGAACCAGTGGTTCGTCAGATCCCATTTCTGATGAACTGCCACGAACTTTAGGCTAGTTTGTTTGGTTCACTTTTCAGTTCATCACTGCAGACAGCCTGGTGCCAATCAATCAGTTTCCTAGGCAACAGGGGATGGACTTCTTGCAGACCTTCTGCTGACCCGGAAGTGGTGATTTGCTGGCCCGGAAGTGACACTTTCACGAACCAAAATGAACTGATTCGTGAACCAGGGCAGGCTCGTGAAAGTTCATGGTTCGTGAAACGTGACGAACCACGAACCGCATGGTTCGTTTTTTTCCTGGTTTGTGCCTATCTCTACTCTGGACAGATGACAGAGAACGTGTGTACAGGCAGCTGCTGATTTTGCTCCACTACAGGGTGGTGCCTGCAGAAAGCTCTGTTCAAATGTGCAAAGCTGTTGTGGCAGCCAGAGCACTTTTTGACTTTGGAGATGCCTATCATCCATCCATCCATCTTGTCTGTCTGTCTATCTGTTGATATATGTATCTGTCTCTGTCTCTGTCTGTCTGTCTGTGTCTGTCTCTATTTCTCTATCTAATATATATATATATATATTTCTCTCTCTCTCTCTCTCTCTCTCTCTCAGGAAATGCCTCTCTAATATATCTATATCTATATCTCCTCCATTAACAAATCCCATTTTAAATGGACACAGGGTTAATTGCATTCCTGGTGCTGGATTTTCATCTTTCAACAGTGAAGGTATCCTCACAGGGATGGATGGAGGAAATGTGTTCTCTGTCAAGGGAAGGTGGGGGGGGAGGGGAGAATCCTGTGATCTCAGGTCTTTGACATCCTTCTTTCCCCCCTGGAAATCCCTTCCTAGCTGACATTTCCCTCGGCCTCTTCCAGGAGAAGGATGTTTCTGTATATTATTGCTGACATCTCGACAGCAAGGGGGAAGCCGGAACCGTTTGCATTTAATTACTTCTCCTGGTGGATTTATTACTATTATGCCTGGATTAATTGGGAAAGTAAAAAAGCTGTGCCAGACAATCCATCTTCTCCGAGTTACTTACCTTGTCGCAGGCTAATAACGGCGGGATAAAAATGCATCTCTCGCTGCTGCATCAGGGGAAATGGATTTCCGTAATTCTAAGCACAGAAATTTTTAAGAGGTATTTTGAAAATAGCGAAAGGTGATAGATTCTGCTAATAGGACAGGGGGTGGCGGGGAGGAAATACAGACAGTCTTATAAATGGGGGAGGGGGGAAGGATAAAAGGAAAAATGGCAAATAAAAAAAGCACACTCCAGCACACAACAAAACTTGCTGCAAGATCATATAATTCTATATAGATATTTATACTATACTGTGACTTTTCTTCTCAATGCAACTCAAAGCATGGTTTTCCACTCCTCCATTTGATCCTCACAACAACAACTCTGTGAGGTAGGCTAGAGGTTATGGCTAAGGAGGACACAAGAATTGCTTTGCTGGATTGAGCAAGCTCAGCTTCCGTCTGGTTATGTGCAGGGCTTTTTTTCTGGGAAAAGAGGTGGTGGAACTCAGTGGGTTGCCCTCAGAGAAAATGGTCACATGTCTGGTGGCCCCACCCCCTGATCTCCAGACAGAGAGGAGTTTAGATTGCCCTCCGTGCCGCTTGGCGGCACGGAGGGCAATCTCAACTCCCCTCTGTTTGGAGATCAGGGGGCGGGGCCACCAGCCATGTAACCATTTTCAAGAAGTTCTGGAACTTCATTCCACCGTGTTCCGGCTGAAAAAAAGCCCTGGTTATGTGTACTGTTGCCCAAAATGTGGCCAGCAAGATGACCCTTCACAAGCAGGGCTTGACAGTGGCGTTTCCCCCTGATTCTTGCCCCCAGCATCCATTCATACTTTGTTCTAGCGGTCAGTTTGCATGTGTAATGAAGGCTTGCACATGCATGCGAAGGCACAAGGTTGTCTGCCTTGCCTTGCTGGACAACATTATTCCAGGACCGCAACTTGTTTTCCAGCAGGGGAGGCTCAAAGAGAGAACATGAAGACTGCCTTTCCCCTCGTGTCCGACTGCTGCATCCAGTTAGGAAGATCAGATTGTATATTAGGAGAGGGCCCATGGCACAATGGTAGAGCGTGATTTGTACATGCTAAAAGTCCTAGGTTCTGTCTCTGGCATATCCCTTTGATGCTGAAGCCATCAAGCGATGGGTGTGTGAACTGCCTCTAGTTCCAACAAACTTGTAGGTCTGTCAGCTATCTGGAGATTTTATGATGCATTTTCAGATTGCTATGAACTCCCGCCCCTTCAGTGCCCTTTGGCTAGGAAGGTAGAATATGAATTTAATAAGCACAAGAGGACCTCTGATCACGTGCAGAATGCCTCTTTTTCACCACAATATGGGAGGGGCTGTAGCCAGGGGTCATTTCGTAGAAAAAGAGCAGGAGGAACTCATTAGCATAAGTCATTAGCATATGCCACGCCTCTTGCCATCGCCAGAAGTGTGTCATTAGTATAACTGATTTGCATATGCCACACACCCCTGACATCACCTATTCTGGAGGTTTTGGATGCAATCCTGGCCATTCAGGGCCGAAATTGGGCCCAAAATGGCAAAAAGGGGCTGAAAATAGCTGAATAGGAGCCCAAAATGGTCAGGATCAGGCCTCTGATGAGCAGGACAGTGATCCACCACCCGTCAGAGGCCCCAAATGGCCAAGAGTCAGGTGGGTGGGGCCATCTGACATGTGACCACTTTGGGGAACTGCTGGAACTGTGTTCCTGTGCATTCCCCCTCGAAATGAGCCCTGGCTGTAGCTCAGAGGGAGACCCTCTGCTTTGCCATGTTCAATCCCTGCCTTTTCCAGTTAAACCAGAGGCCCTTTCACTGAGCACAGCCTTTCCCACATTGGAACCTTCATTTCAGTAGTAGTATACACAGTACACACAGTAGTAGTATACCTTTGATGCTGGGGGACGGGTGTTAACTTCTTGTCCAGCTTACAAGTTTCCTAAACGCTGCTCACTGTCCGAAACAGAATGCTAGACTATATGGGCTGCTTTGTCCTATCTAAGAAGGCTTCTATTTAAAAATAACTAGGCTTCTTCTAGACCCCACTCAGAGCAGAGAACAAAGCCAGTGTTATTATTGTATCGACAATAAAGGTGGGGATCTGGGGCTGAGAGGAGTGGGTTACCCAAGGTCTCCTGCAGAGCTTATGGCAGTAGCGGGATTCAAACCAGCAGAGTGCTCCTTCGCAGCCCAACTACTTAACCACTATGCTACAGCAGCTGTCTGTGAGCCTCGTTTCCCACCTCGAGCTCCCCATCCACTGCACCTAATGGGAGTCCCACATACGGGTTTACATAGTAGAGGAAAAACTACACAATTTGCACACTTGTAAATTGTACGTTATGCCACACAGCCTTGCGTCTAAAGCCCGGTTGGTAGAATCTCAGAGCCAGGGGAGGAGGTGGAAAGAACAAAAGCTGCTCTTGGTTGTTACAGGTTCCGGGAACGAAGAGGAAAGTGATGAGGCAGGTATTCCCTTTTTTGGCACAGGACTTCTCCCATGGTGGAAACACCAGAGCCGTGTTTATGGGCTGCCCTGTGCCACAGGGTATCGCACCAACTGCTTGCAAGAGCCCGTGCTTCTGAATGGGTATATAGATGCCCCTCTTCTCCCCCACCCCGCCTTGGTTTGCCATGGTGGGGAGCAGATTGATTTCCAGCCTGAAATTCTGCAGTTCCCTTAAATCCATAAAAACAGGATTAATGAGTGTAGACTGTCAAGGAGAAGATAGAGAATTAGAAGGAAATTCTTGAAGTTTAGCCAAATACTTAATGTAACTGTGGCCATTCCCATTAGCAGAATCAAAAAGGTGGGGGGTGGGGGAATGAGGGCAGAAACAAATACTTCTTAAAAGATTTTTTCCCCTGCTTTAAAAAAAAATCAATGTTGTTTTAAACCAGCAAAAAGGTTTTTACCTGTCTGTTCTAACAGGGAAAAAAGGAACTAATGTGTGTGTTGGTTGCCCCCTTTATTGCCCCTGATGCTCTTGCTGTGCCTCTAGTAGATGCCTGACAACAGTGAGATTAAGTAAGGGACAGTTTTACCAGCACTACGTTGCAAGAGCTGCACCTGTTGGGTGTCTGCACGTCAGGCAGCTATTCAACAAGTCCTAGCCCATTTTGAGCATTTCTGCTCTTCAGTGGCTTGGAAAAAGCTTACCAGAGAGGCTCAGTTCACCTGGGTAGCTGATAGAGAACTAAAGCCGTACTACACTGCAGGGAGAGCTTATGTACCTGAACCTTCTTTGGACAAAATTGTCTGTGCATACTGAAAACAAGCACGCCATCGAGTAGGCTAGCTTCACGTGCTCACCTCTCACGTGTGCACGTCTACAACGACCAGGGAGCTATGTGCGAATTGCACTCCCTTTGTGCTCTTTCGAACTGTGTCATGTGGGCAAGAAATCCAGCTAGAGTCAGCGTCTTTGCCGGGGTGCCATCCCAAAATGGGAGCTTGTCACAGAGGCGCCTGCAATGGCATTGGGGAAACTGGAGGCTGGCTTTTTCTGCAGCACTTCGACAGCCTCGAGCACCAGCCGTGGGTCTTTCAACAGCAATTAGCAACAGGCAAATGGTACCTCCAGGTTCAGAAGCAGTATACCTGAATACCAGAAGCTGGAAACAGGGAAAGGAGTGCTGTTGCCTTCATGCCCACCTGAAACATCTCCTTGGCCCTTAACGAGCTTTGGTGAGATCCTCCAAGACCTTTTACCATTCAATATGCATTGCCAGCAAGTCCATCTTCAGCTTGACTGGAGTTTCAGGGTGTGGCTCTGTCCGTGGCTAACTCTCCACACAGGGCCGCAGGCTCTCCCTCCTGCAGGCACCTCTTCCCTGTCTCGTTCCTGACCCCCTCCTGCCTTCACTGAAGATGTGCACACTTCAGCACATTATCGTAATGGTGGGGTTTTTTTTTTAAAGGAGCCATTTGACTTTATTGCAGTGGCTAATTTCGACCATCTCCTGCTCTCTTTCAGCATTACCCTCATCAAAAGTGTTATTTATGGATCTCCGGAGATTATTGCCAAGCATGCAAGAAGTATAAAACAGGTGGAGGGGCAAAGAGTAAAGATATTTCTAGAGAGCAGAGAAACTGCATTTCATGCACTGGGCAGTGACTTCTGGAGAGGCAGTTTGGGATGGAAATTGTGATTGGGCACTGGTGGGAGCTCAGAATGTATTTTACTGGATTTTGCTCCCACCCTTCTTCTAAGGCAGCACTATGCTTGGACCCTACACACTTAACTTTCACAACAATCTTGTGAGGTAGGTTAGACCAGTGGTTTTCAACTGGTGGTTTAAGTAGTACTGACACGAGGCCGAAGTAGTTGGTGGAATGCAAGGTTTTCATAAAAGTTACTAAGAATTCACTCTCTCTTAATCCCTCAATTAAGGACCTGCCACGGATTATCATTCCATGACCTCCTGGCATGCAAGGGGTGATCTAAAACTAAAACTTCTTACAAATGGTAAATGCCAGAACAGAATTGCTACAAACATATAAATGGCCTTGTCAGAAAAAATGAGCAACTCAGGTTCTTTGTCAAAGTGATTGGTGTAATGTAAGATACAGAACAGAGGCAGACAATGGCAAACCACCTGTTAGTCTCTTGCCTTGAAAACACCAGCAGGGGTTGCCATAAATCAGCTGTGACTTGACGGTACTTTCTACCACCAAGATATGGAAGGCTGAGAACTGCTGGGTTAAATCAAGGGTCAATTCACACATTACAAAGCCCATGAATTCTCCATGTGGACTTTGGACAGCTGTGTTTTGGGAGTTCCCCACCAGGAACTTAATTCCCAGGAACCCAGGGAGTCCATTTCTGTCTGGGTCAATGCCATGGCAGGTGGGGCAAGTCTTAAGCCCTACCCCCTGGTTTTCCTAACCTGAAAGGGCCCTGGGGAAAAACCATTTCTCCTTTCGGGAAACTTCTATGTACTAAAGGCTCCATGTAAATTTCCCCACCTGAGCAACCTGTGGTTCTCCAGGCCCATTTCAGGTTGTGAAATAGCCATGGTTGGAGAGAGATTAAGCCCCTTCTCTCCAGACAAGGTGGTCCCAATATGAAGCCCCCTATGTACCTGGGAACTGCATCCCCAGTACAGAACACCAGAAGGATGTCTGATCCAAAGTTCTTGAGGCAACCCTGTGTCTGCCACTTGGGGCCGAGCTAGAAGTGACAAAGTGGAGCGCCAGTGAACAGGAAAATCGAAGAGTCCAGTAGCACCTTTAACCAACTTTATTGTAGTGTAAGCTTTCGAGAATCACAGTTCTCTTCGTCAGATGCATGGAGGGCAAGAAGAAACTGGTCAGATATATCGGTGGAGAGGGGAGGGAGGAGTAGATGCAAACAGTAGCTTCTGATATAGAGATCAGTTTGCTTCTGTTAAGGAAGTCAGTTACAGAAACAAACTGATCTCCATATCAGAAGCTACTGTTTGCATCTACTCCTCCCTCCCCTTTCCACCTATATATCTGACCAGTTTCTTCTTGCCCTCCATGCATCTGACGAAGAGAACTGTGATTCTCGAAAGCTTACGCTACAATAAAGTTGGTTAGTCTTAAAGGCGCTACTGGACTCTTTTTGATTTTGCTACTACAGACTAACATGGCTAACTCCTCTGCATCAGTGAACAGGAAGGAATACATGTGAGTCTGTTCACTTGCCATTCAAGTGTAATTCGTCACTTCTAGCTTGGCCCAATGACTTCATAATGTGTGAACCAGCCCTCAAAACCTGAAAGGGCTCCATTAACCTGAAGTCACTCAAAGATCTTCATGGCAAATATGGAGTTGGAAGTCAAGACCCCCAATTCTAGCACAGCCCTCTAACCACTACCCCCACTGCCTCTTTCAATTTATCCTCTGCCTTTTCTTCATGTGCTTTGTAATAGGGTAGCATCATCCCGATATTGACGGCTCCACCTATTAGAAAGAAAACGCATCCTTTATTGTGGAAACTTACCCATTTGGACATTTTCCTAACTTCTTTCCGTACACTGCACCTACAAGAGAAAAAGACTGAGCGTTACCTTTAAATTGTATTTGTGCCGAATGTTTACCGGCGGCCGACATTTTTCCATTGTTATTTATGCACTTTATATGTCTACATACTTGATTGTATTTATCTTGAGAATGTCTAATGGAATGTTCTATGTATTTTTGTAAAAGTTTCTGGAATGTTTTATGAATATTTATTAGAGCACTTTACATAATTGATCGTTAGCACATATAAACATTCAATTTTGAACTTTTTGTATTGGGTGGGTTTTTTTAACCCTCTTTCCCTCCAGTTGTGGGCATCCACTCACTTTGTCGAGTTATAGTTTAAAGGAACCTCTTTTTCTGGTTGTTTTTCTTCATGTGCACCAGAGAAAAAAATATTAGATGGGTGTCGTGCAGCTTAGGCCCCTCATACCTTTAAAACTGCCCCTCTCCCTATGTTCCACCAAGGCAGCTTCACTCATAGAATCGCTTCCGCTCTGTTTCAGCATTTCTTCAACTTTGTATTGGATTTTTGCTAGTGTCATGTCTTTGTAAACTTGCATTTATTTACCCTATGACATCGTTTATGGAAATGTCCTTGATACTGACTGCGCTAATCTCACTCTATGTAATCCACCTTGAATCTCAGTGAGAAAGGCGGACTCTAAATGGCATAAATAAATAAAAAATCTGAACACGGGCTTCTGCAAATACCGCCCTGCAGCTGGGCTAAATCAACAACTGCCTGTACATATACTTTCTCTGGGGCGCTTTGTGGAATCGCCTGCTGGAGGTCAAGAAAGCTGCCATTCTCCTGGCTTTTTGCAAATGACACAAGGCAGACTTATTCAGGAGGGCTTTCTACTCAGATTACAGGACTGTGTCAGAGGAAAAAGCCAGAGAGATGACTTGGTAGGGACGGGAACTATAGACTGGGCTACTGAGTTCTGTCTGCTGATGTAGGTATGCTCCTACTAGGTAGTACAGCCTTGCTAAAGAGGTCATGTTAATTACTTACACCTTAATTCAGAAAAGTTTCATCTGTGTGTGTGACTTAATGTTCATTTTCAAATTTGCACCTACCATACCCTATTGTATCTGTTTCCATTGAATGCCCTAACTGTTGATCATATTGTATTCACTTGCAGTATGTAATCCGCCTTGGATCTCAGTGAAAAAGGCGGACTATTAATAAGCAGCAACAACAACCATAATAATAATTGCATACCAATACATTGTTAGTAATATTTGCTTGATATACGAGCAGGAGGCAATGAGATTCTTTTGCCTCCTTCACAGGCACTAACTAGGGTTGCCAGCCTCCAGGTGGTGACTGGCGATCTCCCGGAATTACAAATGATCTCCAGACAACAGAGATCAATTCCTCTGGAGAAAATGGCCGCTTTGGAGGGTGAACTCTGTGGCATTATATCGTTCTGACGCCCCTCCCCTCCTCAAACCCTCCCCTCTCCAGACTCCACCTCTAAAATCTCCAGGAATTTCCCAACTTGGACCTGGCAACCCTAGCGCTGCTAACTCAGCATCAGGCCCCCAAAGACAGCTGTTCCAGCCAAAGCCCAACAAAATCCAGAACTGCCAAAGTAGCTCCAAATTGTTTTGCAGCCCCCTCCTGCTACCTGGGAAAACGTTGCCTTCCCAAACACAGATGATGAGTTCATTCCAAAAGCTGGAGTATAAATCCCAGCTGCCAGGTGCTTGCATTTGGCCACAGTTTCAACTCTTCAGCCATACTGTACTAGCAAGGTCCCAGCGGAACAAAGGACAGCAGCATCCACAAGGAATGATACTTAATTTAATTTAATTTATTGCATTTATATTCCGCCCTCCAGTTGCCTGTTTTCTTAGAGAAGGCGCTTACCGGTATCTCGCCCTTGACTTCTCCAGCCACCCCCCTCCCCTTCATCTCTGCTGTTGCCATTTCAGACTTCTGCAAATGTTATCCAACCCCACTGAATGTACTCACATCCCAGAGATGATGCAGACGAGAGGCCTTCAGACTATGGCCAGAAACACCCCTCCTTCCTTTCCCAAACATTCAGTCTGACTCAGAGCTCTGGAGAACTCGAAAGCTTCCACATGCTTTTTACGATATTTTTGTTGGCTTTAACGAAAGGTAGGACATGACTCTTGTTTTGGCCTCTCTCTCTCTCTCTCTTTTGGACCAGCCTGTGATCTCCGGATTAAAAACGTTGGATATTCTTGTTAAGAGTGTTAAACTGTTAATGTTCCCATCCCCATCCCCCATCCCATCCCCTACATGGCTGGATCTAAGAACATGACTGAATTTTGTCAATGTATTGCTTTGCTTTCAAAGTTTCAGGTTTTCCTGATTGGGATGAAACTTTTCTTCTCATCCATACAGATGGAATTCAATAAAAATGTTACCAATAAAACTGACTCCTGTTTTCACCTCAAAGGCCAAAACAGGGCAAACACAAACAAACTTGAAATACCGGCAATGAAAAAGGCACACAGGAAAACATACACAGATGTCATGGGAAAGGGCCAGTTTGGACATCTCTATCTTCCAATAATTTTTTTGTATCCTGAAAAAGGAGGATCTTATCTGGACTCAGGTTGTGGCACTGGAAGATAAAAGATTTAACTTGCCATCCCCTCCCTGATACCATTTTCCTGGTAGAACTCTCCTCCCCAATCACCAGGGCTTTTTTTCAGCTGGAACGTGGTGGAACGGAGTTCCGGAACCTCTTGAAAATGGTCACATGGCTGGTGGCCCCGCCCCCTGATCTCCGGACAGACGGGAGTTTAGATTGCCCTCCACGCCGCTCAGCAGCATGGAGGGCAATCGAAACTCCCCTCTGTCCGGAGATCAGGGGGCGGGGCCACCAGCCATGTGACCATTTTCTCCAAGGGCAACCCACTGAGTTCCACCACCTCTTTTCCTAGAAAAAAAGGCCTGCCAATCACTTTTCACTTTGGAAAAGGAGTAAAATTAAGTCACTTGGATTGTATTTGTCTCCTCCCCCCGTTCCTGGACTAGCAGTAGCTGTAGAGGGGTGAATGCCAAAAATAGTATTGGCAGAAGAGTTAAATCCACTTAAGCCCTGATCCAAATAATTCCCTCTCCCTCACCCCCACACCTGCTTTTAAGATTAAAAAAAAACACTCATTGATCTCCCAAATAAAGTCTAGTTGAGCCCATTCCTAATAGAAGAAAAAAAATACAAGAAAAGGAAAAACGGGGGTGTGGGGGGGAGAGAAATGTAGGATGAGAAGAGAACACCCCATAATGCTTCCTATTGCTTTTGCAAAAATGTACCCATGTTTGTTCTTTACTTAGACTTTTGGCTCATATTTGCACTTAAATAAATGTTGAGGTGTAGCCAAGACTACAAGAGACAGCAGGGCTCGAGGCAGAAGGATGAGAAGACCACCAGTAACTACACGTGTCCTTCCTCCCCTTGACCTTCTGGAACCACTGAGAGAGAGAGATAGAGGCCAGGTCTGGACTTGCGAGAAAATATTGTGGTTCAGGAATGGATTAAAGTCCATTATTGAAGCCTGCAGATAGAGGTAAAGCAAATATTTACTGACAAGTGTTTACTGGACGAATGCGGAGGACTTGCGGTATGCAAATCAGCAGAATAGTCATACAGCCGGCCGCTGAGTTTTGCGAACTTGAGTGTCTGTTTTATGAAGGAAGTGTCATCTAGATAAACTTCCACTTTTGTGTACATGAACATCGTTGATGATGTATATATTTCTAGGCCTTATGTGGGATGATACATAAATGTTATGGAACTTCTGCCAGAGACAGAAAGCTGTTATTTTGCCAATGGGTATGCCAGAGAGCTAGGATGGCAGACTACACATTTCTGCTGAGAGGAGGGGATTTTCACCAACCCCCCCCCCACCTACTGCAGATCTATGACTTTACCCTCACGCTATTCCAGAATACATCCCCAACCTTGCCAGCTATAGTATGTGAAATGGGTTATCTGCCCTGGGCTCAGTGCTCTTGGAAAGCAGATTCCCCCCCTTGCCCGTGATTTTGCACAGCATCTGAGAGCCAAGCTACAAGTGATGCCTGACACAGGTTGGACACTTGTCAGCTTCCCTCCAGTTTTGATGGGAAATGTAGGCATCCTGGTCTTGCAGCTGTAATTGAGAGCCAAGCTGTAAAACCAGGACGCCTACATTTCGCATCAAAACTTGAGGTAAACTGACAAGTGTCCAACCTGTGTAAGGTGTCACTTGTAGCTTGCCTCTGAGTGTAGTGATACTGTCAATTGTAACAGAAGGTACCACAAGGAGAAGGCAGTTTCTGAAGAGTGTGGCAAAGAGTTTGAGGTTACAAATGTGTGTGTGTGGTTTTCTCCGGAATACTCAGTAATGGTTAGAGGCTCAAGCAGGGTCAAACTCTCCCCTCCCCGTTTTCTCTCTCTTTTTTGCAATTAACTGACGCTCAACTGCCCTCAACATGCCACGTCTCCTGGAAGCTAAAAAGCATGTTCGGTCCTTATGGTGGGTAGGGGGCGCAGAGGAAAAACCTTTTAAATTTAAAAACTATTTTTCCTGTATGTGCAAAACCTGCCCCAGTTGTGGGTGGTCCCATATCTCTGTTCTCCTGAAAGGAAATGGATCTTTTTAAGTTGACTGTTCGGAAAAGCAGTTGGGGAGGGCAGATATTTCCAAAGCAATTCCACTGTCAGACACAAAACACAGCCAAGGTTGGGTTGCGTAACTGAGATTCCTCAGCTGTACCACCAAGCCCCGTTATCTGCTGCTCAAGACCAAACTCCAGGAGGAGGGAAACGTATTCCATGCAACGAACACCCCCACGCCAGCCCCTCTCTCCAGTCTGCGGATGATAAAGTGAGATTTGCTCTGTCTCTCAAGGACGGCTTAGGAAGCCGTTAGAAAGACAACAGGAACAGATTGTCTTGGTTCTGGCTCCGCTTTTACAACCTTACTGTATTCCATGTTCTGCCATATTAAAAAAAAAATTGGCCATCTAAAACAGCTGCTTGTCTGGCATTGTAAAAAGGAAGCCGTAGATAATCCCAGCCAAAATGTATCTGGCGTAGTGGCTAAAGAGTGAGCCGCGCGCTGGCAAGTTCCCAGTTCAAATTTCACCTTTGTCCCGAACTCCTCAATGACAAGCCGCTAGCTCTCTGCCTCTCCTATGCACTAAGCCCTTGCAGTGACTTGCCATTTGGCATAATATAGCCGGCAATGAGCTGTTGATATAACAGGGCAACTATTTTATGTATGTATGTATGTATGTATGTCATTTATAGTCCGCCTTTCTCACTGAGACTCAAGGCGGATTACATAGTGTGAGATCAGTACAATTAATAGCAAGGATAGGGGCAGGCATTTCCACACAGTGTCAAGGACATTTCCATAAACAATGCCAAAGGGTAAATGAATACAAAGACAGCATTAGCAAGGGTCCAATATGGAGTTGAAGAATTGCTGAAACAGAACATAATCAGTTCTAGGACTAACATTAGACAACATGAATCACAGGTAGTATATAGGAGTACATATTTAAAGTGACAGATAATATGTAAGGCAACATAATGGTGAGGTCTAGGTTCCTAACTCATTAGCGAAACATCTGAGGCCCCCTCCCTACAATACAGCCCTCCTATCTCAGAAAAAAGCCTTTTTGAATAATTCTGCATTGTTTGTGGAAAGCTAGGAGCATGGGGGCTCTCCTGACCTCCTCAGGCAGGCCATTCCATAGGGTAGGGGCCACCACAGAGAAAGCCCATTTACAGGCTGCTATTGATTTTGCCCATGTGCAGGCTGGCACCTGCAAGAGACCCTGTTCAAATGAGTGAAGCTGCCATGGAGGGACACAGGGAGGGAGGCGGTCCCATAGATATGTCAGGCCAAGGCCATGAAGAGCTTTGCATGTAATAACCAATACCTTGAATTGAGCATGGTGACTGACAGGTAGCCAATGGAGTGACTGCAGGATGGGAGCGATGTTCATGCTCCTGCTTGCTCCTGCAAACAGCCGCCGAGCTGCAGCATTTTGTACTAATTGGAGCCTCCTAGTTAACTTAGATGGAAGACCAACGCAGAGTGCATTACAATAGTCAAGTTTTGATGTTACCATAGCATGGACCCAGGTGGCCAGGTCGGCTGTGTCAAGATAAGAAGCCATCTTCCAGGCTAGAGTAACTATGGACTTCTACGGCATCTTTGAGTCGACATTCTGCGTGCTACCAAAGCCAATTTTGATGCCCACCACCACCAGTGAGGCCCAAGCACCTTTACATGTAGTCATATAATAAATGAAAATGGAATGAGGAGGGTGGCCCTGACCTACCTCACAGGGTTGTTTTAAGCATTACCGAGAAGCGCTCCCGTCACTCCAGAACTCCTCCGAAATGTTGTTATTGCAGATAACCCTTATTGTCTCCCTTGAATTGAGTTAGCTTGGCTCAAATACCACAGTACAGGAATCCACTTGTCTGGAATAAACGAGGCTTTCAACTTGCCTTCAGACTATGCGAAACGAGGCTATCACTTTCAGCATTCTTAGAATGCTTTCTCAACAACTGGTAAACTCAGCTTGAATTCCTCGAGCAGGGATATGCTTCCCCGGAAATCATGCTGCTGGAAATCCCCCCTCTACAGGCAAATTTGTGTGTATGAAATGGGACTCCCGTCACACGACATGTGGGGGCATGCATTGCTCTGCTTCCTCTGGGCGGGAGGGCTGCCCCTTGTGTTACAGGAAGAACTCTGCGTCCTTTTTGTTGTTGGAGAGAAAAATGTTATTAACTTTTCTTGTCATCATGATAGCAAATTCATAGAAGCAAGAGATCTGCAACCTCCCTCTTCACACCACTCATTGTTAATGTATTAAAGTTGAAGCACTGTTAATATTTGTAAATGCAATGTATTATATTGGTTTGTTGTTTAATTATTGTTACAGTTCTAAAATTGAATAAAAATATATATTAAAAAAAAAATGATAGCAAGTTAGCCTGTGCAAGTTAGCAAGCAGGATTGGCCTTGGCTAGTACTTGGATGGGAGACCTCCAACGAAGACCAGGGTGCAGAGGCAGGCAATGGCAAACCACCTCTCTTAGTCTCCTGCGATGAAAATCCCACCTGATTTCATTCATACATTTCCACTCGATGTTAAAATACTTCTGCTATTTGGAGGGAACACATCTTGTTCCCTCCTCCCCTTTCGAAGGATAGGTACACCATCTTCAGATTTCATTAGAAATCATCTATACCCCAAGTGCAGCTTTGTGGGTGACATGAAAGTACCCCAAAAGCTTGTGCAACCGGTGAAGAAAGGTGTGTGGCCCAAGCATCTCTGTCTCTGTCTCTGTCTCTGTCTCTGTCTCTGTCTCTATCATGACCTGGATAGCCCCAGTGAGACTGATCTCATCAGATCTCAGAAGCTAAGAGTTAAGGAAAAAATTCTTAAAGGTACTCTGCGTTCAGATTATGTTTCCCAATAGCCATCACCCACGTTTAATCAAGACACCAAAAAACTGTGATCCATAAAGAATTAATGAGTTTTATTGACATAAAACCCAGATGCAGCGCCATGTTCCGACACATGCATAAAGATCAGCCATAGCAGAGAATCTTATATACTTTCCAAAGTTAATTGTTTACAGAAGAGATAAAATTGTTATACAAAACTAGATACAAACAATTCTTCAGAATCAAATTCTTCAAGAGACATGGCACCAATACAGGCTTGATTGACAAGATAGAAAACTCTCTCTGTAATATAAACGTGCTCCATGTCTGGTGCCACAAAGGAATCTTGGGTGAGAGGGAGCTTATTCAAGCTAAATTCTTGAGTACAAAGTCAAAACAAGAGAGATCGTGTCCTTGCAACAGGGCTCTCTAACCCAGTGTCAGGAGGAATCTACTTACATAAGAATAACTTTTGCCTTCTGTGTGAACGGTCAACTCCAATAAATGCTCATACATAGGTCTTTTAGAATAGGGGTCATAGAAATCCCCTAACGCTAAGCAGGGTCGGCCTCAATTAGTAATTGGATGGGAGACCTCCAACAAAGGCCAGGGTTGCAGAGGCAGGCAATGGCAAACCACCTCTGTTAGTCTCTTGACATGAAAACCCCACCAGGGGTCGCCGTAAGTCAGCTATGACTTCACAGCACTCTCCACCAAATTAGTTGCCTTATACAGAATTAGACCATTGGTTCATCCTTTCATGCCACACCTGGAAAAAACAGGAACCCCCCCCCCCCCACACACACACACCGAGCAAGAAAAGCTGGCGACAGCTCTAGCAGAGCCTGCTTGTTGTCAGATGTTGGATCTCAGCTGAAACAGAAAATATATCCTCAAAATATAAATGAAAGATCTACGACAGAATTAAGCCTCTGCCTAAAAGGCAAGCATGGTGCCATCTTCTGGCAAGGACGTAGCACTGCAGCATGGAACGGCGGCTCTATTCTTTTTTTAAGGCACAATTAACAATACTTGGCATGATGTACCACTTGTGAATGCTCAAAGCACTTTACATCACCCAGCTATCTTTGGAACTGCCCTGTAAAGTAGCTCAATACCATTATCCTTGTATTGCAGATGGGGGAAAGGAGAAAAACTGAGCTCAAGAAAGCTTGCCCCGACCAACCAAATGAATTCATGGCAGAGGTGAAATCTGAATTGGGAGCAGGCCAGAATCTAGCTCAGGCTCTTAGCCACTACACCACACCAGCGCTCTTCACTGTACAAAGCAGCCGCCGCTTTCCTTTGTCTATCCAAGCCAGCTATTTGGGCCTGTTTGTCCATGTATATATTGGTGTCACTCAAAATCTTTTTGCAGTGGACACAAACTAGCCCAAGTGGTTTGCAATGAATCTCCTGAAGCCTAATCATAAAGCTGTGGGCCCTTTCTCTCTCCCAGCTTATTTTTTGTTTCAACATGTGAAGAAGAGTTTTGTGCCACTCAAAAGCTTGCTTACTAGTTTGTGGTATTTAACTATATGTCAGTATTACGCCACTATTACTTTTCGGCTTCCCCCCTCCGCCAACAGAATCCCACAGCTACCTACATTTTTCGATAAAACTAGGTTTTACTGGCTAGACTTATAAAAAAAACTGGCTGGCAGACAAGCCTACCGTTCTTCCCTCCCTTCCATTTGGGAAAAAAGAAGAAGCTAATTTCGCAAATGCAAGTCTTCAGAAAACAAGAACATCTGAGAATGCTAAATGTAGCGAAGGCAAAAATTCACTGAAGCAATTAATTTAATTGAAAGGCGCTAGGGAAGAGGGTGCCAAAGAGAAATAAAAATGCATTTCCCCCTGACGAGAGCGAAACTAAAGAGAGAGATACAACGTATGGCGTTTTGGCTCCCAGTTTCTGCTGCTCTCGGAGTAATGCTTTCAGCCCTTTGGCTGCAATGCCATTGTGAGCGATAAACGGAGGCCTTCCCCAGTCTCCTCAAGCATCAGGTACCCTTGCAGCTGGAATTCGCTGGCTCTATTCGAGGTAGCCCTGCCATGATAAGCTGTAAATTAGCGTTGATTGGAATTGGAAAGTTTCTATCTGGAGAGTGTGACTAGGACTATTATGTGCATAGAGGAGGCCAGGATGAAGGGAAACCGAAACGAGCAACTCTAAGCTGGCGGGCTCGTTGCCACCTACCTGGAGATCCAGAGGGATCCTATCAGGCTCTTCTGACATTGCTGTGTTTGAACACTTACCTTATACTGACCATCCTATTGGCATCACCACACATTTGGAGTGTGAGGACACGAGGAAGAATCATTCCAAGAACTGTCATTACTCCAGCAAATTTGTATAGGCAGTTATAGAATTATCATTGTCTCTTTGCAGCTATTATGGGACATATGTGTGTATTTATGTATATGTACACATTGTAAATATTTGACTGATTGTATATCTTTTATTCACATGGTGAGCAAGACACGAATAATAAGATTTTGAGTAAATAATTTATTGATTTATTGGGTTCCTAGGGCATCTTGCCCTTGGTGGTAATTAGTTACTTCTGATGGCCAGTTTGGGGTGCACAGTGCAGAAAAGTAGGCAGCAGACAGATCTAACACCTGGCACACATCCGTCAGATTCTTACTTCTGCGCCATCTTCTGTTTCCTTGCACTGCATTTTCAATTTTATTGTGCATCGGCAAATCAGCTTTTTGTGTGTGCATATATGACATATATTGTACATTAAAAGTGCATATAAAAATCAAAGAACATGTATACACAATACACACAGCACAAGACACACAGCACAAGGCAGACAAGAGGACGTTCTCCTTCACTCAGTGAGTAATTCAATTGTGGGATTCACTTCCAGAGGATGTAGTAATGGTCAC
The DNA here is from genome assembly GCF_028583425.1 of Eublepharis macularius. Classification (NCBI taxonomy): domain Eukaryota; kingdom Metazoa; phylum Chordata; class Lepidosauria; order Squamata; family Eublepharidae; genus Eublepharis; species Eublepharis macularius. The sequence continues at coordinate 4,701,808 of NC_072806.1, forward strand.
TAGCACAGATGGCTTAGAAAGGAGATTACACCGATTCATAGAAGATGGATCCATCTACAGCTACTAGCCACAGTGATACAAGGGAATCTCCATATTCAAGAGTCGAGATGGGCATGGAACGAAAAAACCCCGAACCGCTCGGTTCGTGGTTCGTTAATTTCCACGGAACACGAACTTAACGAACTCACCCAATTTCCAAACTGGTTCGGGGTTCGAGGGGGCTCAGGACGTCCTCCTTCATGCTCAGAGAAAAAAGCACCCCTTTCCCAAACATCTCCCCAGTCCGCAGTCAGTAAGAAAAACAGGAAAGCAAGAGAAAAGACAAGAGGCTTTTCAGACCCTTTTCCAGCAGCCAGAAGAGCAGGCCAAAGATCCAAGTTCCAATCCCAATCCCAACACCACAGCTGGCCGCCAAGCTCTCCTCCCTCTCCCACTCTAGAGAAACTGAAACCAGGAATCACACGGCTGCCTCTATTTATGAAAAAAGCCAAGAGATTGAACAACACAGGAGCACTCTGGTTGGCAGAAAAACCTGTCTAACATGGTTTTGAAAGGAAGAGATTGGTGCTACCATGGCTGCTGAAGGCCCATCTCCTCAGTTGCCTTGGAGATTCTAACCCCCCCACCCCTTTCCTGGCTGGATAGACCAGAGTGGGAGTTCTCTAGTTGGCAGGGACAGCTGCCAATCAAGCCTGGAGGCCTCAGATTGGGGGCAAGCTAAAGACTGCCACCGTTGCCTGGGCAAGGGAGTATATGGCACCCAAAGTGTCCGAACCGGCAACGGAACGGTAAGAAAAGTTCATTTGGTTCAGAAAAACACGGTCCCCCGGAACGCGTGGTTCTTTGACTACGAACCGGCCGTTCCGTATGGAATTCTGTTCCGTAGTTCATTTTGTGCCCATCTCTATTCAGGAGCAAGCAACCTTTGAATACCGCTGCTATATCTTATATCTGGGAGAACTGGCTGGCCGCAATATGAAACCAGATGCTGGACTAGATGAACCGCAAGTCTCAATTATTTGTAAGTTCCACCACAAAATGAGGTGGATTCCAACATATGAAGCCACCGTATACCGTTGGGCTATCCAGTTCCATCTTCCATACTGTGTCAAGGAGCGGCTGTTCCCAGCCTTGCTAACCACAATCTTTTGCTTAACATTTAAGTAACAGGGCTGGGCATTGAATCTAGGCTGCCAGCTCCAGGTTGGGAAATTCCTGGAGATTTGGGGAACGGAGCTTGGAGAAGGTGGGGTTTGAGGAGGGGAGAGACTTCAGCAATGTATGATGCCATAGAGTCTACCTTCCAAAGCAGTTCTCCAAGGGAACTGGTCTCTGTGACCTGGAGATCAGGAGAGCTCCAGCCACCACCTGGAGGCTGGCAACCCTAGGCCGAATGCATAACGCTGTCTTATATCAAGTCTGACAACTAGTCCTTTCCAGAGGCATATTGTCTGATGGGATGAGCGGCAGCTCTCCAGGGGTACCATCAAGGAAAGTCCTCTGCCCAGGACTGGCTCTCTAATGTCCTTTAACTGGCGATTCCAGCAATGGAACCTGGGGCATTCTGCGTACAATGAAGGGCCCTACCAAAGGGCCACAGCCCCTCCCCAAGCTTTTTTATGTGGATCAAGTTTTAAAGGCAGTTTGTGATAGAAGAGCTTGAAGGCGGAATAGGAATAAAGAACGGCTGGAAGAGGAGGGGGAGGCAAATGTAGAGATGGGATGAAGGACGTAGGAATTAAAACCACGATGTAAGCAAAGCTGACACGAGAGAGAATTAATATAGCTAAAGTGAATGGCTGGCTCGGGGCTCTCTGGCGCATTAAGACATTGGCAAAATGAATTGCAAGAGCCCTTCAGCGACAGGCGAATGAAACCCTCCCATCATAATTCCAGGAAGTGGTGCTTGAATATTAATTGCAGTGGCGGAGATATTGACTGGCGAAGAAAAGCGAGGCTAGGAAAGTGAAGGTCTAGCAGAGAGAAAGCTGTGGGAATTGCAACTTGGGGTATCCATCGCCCCTAGGCTTGCAAATCTCCTGGTGTGTGTGTGTGTGTGTGTGTGTATGTGTGTGTGTAAGTCTCCTGGAATTACCACCCCAATATGGTTCTCCCCGCTCCTATTTTATTTCTATCCTCAACCAGTGAGACATTTTACGCTGACAGAGAGACTTCAGCTGGCCCAAGGCAAGCCAGAGAGCTTCGTGGATGAGTGGAAACTCGAATGTCCAAGTCTGACACTATGACCATTACACCATATCAGCTCAAATAAAAACACAAGCCTCATACTGTTATTATGCAAATCTATGGCGAAGCCCCCTCTAGAATGCGGTGGGCAGTTCCAGGAGCTTTTCTTTGGTCCAAGTTATCTTGCAAAAGAAGCCTGTCCAAAGCTGGCTAGGGTCAAAGGCAAGATTTTTTTCCCCCAAAGGGGCATGGAGCCAGATGCAAGAGGACATCGCACCATTCAAGCAAGGCTTACATTTGACAGTTGCTTATTACCCCTCCACACAGGAGGTTGCCTGCTGTATCCCTTTATGAGTTATTGTTCTGGCCATGTACGATTCTGCTTGGTCTCTGCAAGGGCAAATAATTCTGGGTCATTCAGTGACCCCTGATCCAAAGATAAAGCAGAATGGACAGAGGAGGTTACCCACCGCATCTCTGTTTGAGTCATGGTTCAGGTCTGGCCTGCTTCCACTTGAGAGTGATTCATGCAGCAAAGGGATTCCTTTGCAGACAGATTGTTCTTACAATTTCATATTCTAGAAGGGGTTTGGGGTGTAAGCGCAATGTGTTCTTCTGATTTTAATTCAGAAAAATAAAAAGATTCCGCTGCCCTCCAGTCACTGGGATAAGAAAACAATCTCCACAAAGAAGAAGCAAAGATGAGTTTTGAATCCTTCCTAATGCAGATATTTAAAGTAAACATACTTCATGGTTATGGTTTTATGGCCTAGCCAAGGTAATCAAGAAGTTTCTCTGCGAGAGCATTTTACAAAGTGGGCAGGAGGAAGACGATTCCTTCAAGCGAGCTCAGCAAAAAATTCATAATAAAAAATGATAATAAATTACAAAGGGATCTGAAAACGATGAGAACCCCCATAAATCAATAAAACCTGGGCCAATTTGCCTTTGCAATTAGAGTAATGAATTCATCGAGCTGCGTTTTTAGACCAGAGCGCTGAGCTTCTAATTTCTTCTAATGGCTTTTATGGCAAAACAGGCAGCACAGTGAAAGGGCTGGCATTGCCACTTGGGGCCACTAGGGGGCTGCCTAGAGCAACACACTGCCGCTACGGCGGATGGATGGATATTTTGGGGAGGGGGTAGAGGCACCTTCATGATGCGTGTGAATCTTCTCTTCGTCGCCATGGGAAATCAAAGGAAAGATTGAACTCTCTCTGGGCACAACTGCTGTGGGGAAAATAAAATAAGTTTCTGATCTCAGGGAACCTTTGATTCCAAATTGTTGTCTAATGTCAGTCCTAGAATTGCTTATGCTCTGTTTCTGCATTTCTTCAGCTCTGTAGTGGATTTTTGTTAATGCTGTCTTTGTAAAGGTGCCTTTATTTACCCTAGGGCATTGTTCATTGAAATGTCCTTGATATTGACTGTACTAATCTCACACTGTGTAATCCGCCTATAGTCCGCCTAGAGAAAGGCGGACTATAAATGACATAAATCGATAAATAAATAGATAAATAAATTGAGGTGGTGCACTAAACTCACTGATAACAACAACAACAACAACAACAATGTTCAATTAATATACTGCCCTTCAGGACAAGTTAATGCCCTCTCAGAGTGGTTTACAAAGCATGTCATGAGGCTGAGAGAGCTAGAAGCTGTGACTGACCCCAGGTCACCCAGCTGGCTTCAAGTGGAGGAGTGGGGAATCAAACCTGGCTCTCCAGATTACAGTCCTGCCCTTCTTAAGTGACTGCCCCAAGGTCACCCAGCTGGCTTCAAGTGGAGGAGGGGGGAATCAAACCTGGCTCTCTAGATTACAGTCCTGCCCTTCTTAAGTGACTGCCCCAAGGTTACCCAGCTGGCTTCAAGTGGAGGAGGGGGGAATCAAACCTGGCTCTGCAGATTACAGTCCTGCCCTTCTTAAGCGACTTCCCCAAGGTCACCCAGCTGGCTTCAAGTGGAGGAGGGGGGAATCAAACCCGGTTCTCCAGATTAGAGTCCCGCGCTTTTAACCGCTACACCAAGCTGGCTCTGATGTCAGGATGGCCATTAACTTATATGGCCTTAAAAGGCATTACACAAATTCATGGAGGAGCAGAGCTCTATCAATGGCTAATAGTCATGAGAGCCAAACAGAACCTCCCATGTCCAGAGGCAGTCTACCTCTGTTCCAAACATCAGTTGCTGGGTGATAAGCAACTGGGGCAGAGGAAGACGGCTACCTTCAGCCCATGTTTGTGGGGTTCCCAGAGGCGTCTGGCTGGCAGCTGTTGGAAGCCAGATGGCCATCTAGATGGAACTTTGCTCTAGTCCCGCAAGGCAATTCAAAAGTTCTTATTCAAGCTTATGGAATAGTTGTGTAGTGGTTGGGGTAGCAGACTAGGATTTGGGAGACCCAGGTTCGAATCCCTGCTCTGCCACGAAAGCCCACTGGGCAAACTTGAGCCAGTCACACTCTCCCAGCCTAGCCTACCTGACGGGATTGTTGTGGTGGGGATAACATGGACGTGAGCAAAATGATGTTGCAGGCCAGTTTGGGTATCCACTGGGGAGAAAAGCGGAGCATAAATAAATAAATATATAAATAGCTAGGCAGGCAGGCAGGCAGGCAGGCAGGCAGGCAGGCAGGCAGGCAGGCAGGCAGGCAGGCAGACAGACAGACAGACAGACAGACAGATAGATAGATAGATAGATAGATAGATAGATAGATAGATAGATAGATAGATAGATAGATAGATAGATAGATAGATAGATAGATAGATAGATAGATAGCCATGACAGCTGCGAGCAGAACCTCCATAAACAGAGAAAGTATACCTCTTAGAACCAGAAGCTGAGGATGTCGACTTCATTCTCTGCCTGTGGGATTTCCTGACGTCCAGCGACTGCTGCAACAGGATGTTTCATTAGATGACATTTGGTTCAACCCTGCATTCGTTTTTATAAAAAGCGTTTTTGTTTCTTTATGCACTTCACTTATACTCTGCTTTTCTCCCCAATTGTGCGCAAAGCAGCTTACATTGTTCTCCTCACCTTCATTTTAGCCTCACAGGTAGGTTAGGCTGAGACAGGGACTGGCCCAAAGTTCCCCAGTGAGCTTGGGGATTCGAACCTGGGTGTCCCAGATCCTGTCCAACTGTCTAACCGTTACACGACCCTGGGGCTGTTCTGGAGCAGTGTCTCTCCCTTTGATATTAAGCCACAATGGATGAGACGTGGTGATCCCAAAGGTATTCTGGACAAAGGACTTAAAGATTTGTTAACGGTCTAGTTCTGGAGCTTGAAATTAATCCTGACCTATCAAACAGAAGAAGAACTCGTGGAAGATTTCAGCAGCAAGCAATAGGTTGCCAGGATGGGAAATTCCTGGAGATTTGGGGAGAGAAGGGCGGGGTTCGAGGAGGGGAGGCACCTCAGTTGGGTATAATGCCCTAGAGCCCACCTTCCAAGGCAGCCATTTTCTCCAAGGGAACGGATCTCCACCACCTGGAGATCAATTGTAATTCCAATAGATCTCCAGGCTCCACATGGAGTTTGGCAACCCTAGCAAGGAAGCTCCTGTTGAAGTCAGACCTCTCATAAAGAGACTGGGCGGCTAAAGAAGCTGGAAGAAACCTGTCCAAGTTGCTGGTGATAAATGATAATGCATTTTTCAACACAGGCCCAAATGCTGGAAATTAGTAAGTGTTTACATTCAGTCATGAAAGGGTTAAATTGTTGTTTGTGTTGCTTAGTTAGAAAACTTATTTGCATGTCACCACTTAGCTGTCAAGTGAGTTTTCCCACCATAGAAATTAGAGTCTCTACACTTAATGAAGTAAGATTAGGATTCTCTATTGGGCAGCCAGTTTATTGGGGCGGGGCAATTAAGTAGAAAGATATACTGAAGCTTTATTGTTCTTTGTTTCGGTATTAGTGAGTGAGTGTTAGAATCGTAACCAGTTCAGTCTGAAGAAAGTCTCTGTTTAGTTCCAAAGCTAGCCAAGGTGTAGCCCGTTAGGCATTTCTTGTTTTATTCCAAATGTAACCTTTTTATCCTTTATGCAGTAAACCGTTTTTACAGAGCTAAACACTGGGAGTGTGTGTTCACTCTATGTCCAATGCGCAGCTCTGCTGCTCTGCAACAAATTGAACATATAGCCTAACACAAAATAGTCACAGAAACAAAACAATATGTTGTTTAAGGTGAGTTCCTACTCGAAACCTCTGCAGGTATTTCTCCCTGGCTCTACAGAAGATTTTAGGATCTAGTTGCTTGCTCCTCTGAGAAGGATGCAGCCCACCAGCCGCCCCCGGGAAGATTTTATTACATTTTCTCCCCCCACCCCTTCTTCCAAAGTGCTCCATGAGGATACGAACTCGGGTCTCCTAAATTCTAGTCCTGCACTTTAGCCACTCTACTGCACTGTATTTCTTCTCCTCATGTACCACAACTCCATTCAGGATTCTACGCAGCTGTTATTGCACCTTACCCCCCCCCCTCAAATGCTAGGTACTTCTAATCATGGATCTTTCAGCATTCTTGCCTGAAGAGTCTTTTCTATTAGATCCGGAGGAGTTAACTGCGTTAGTTTGTAGTTGCAAAATAGAAAAGAGTCCAGTAGCACCTTTAAGACTAACCAACTTTATTGTAGCATAAGCTTTCGAGAGCCACGGCTCTCTTCGTCAGATGCATCATCAGAAACTTATGCTGCAATAAAGTTTGGTTAGTCTTAAAGGTGCTACTGGACTCTTACTATTTTCTATTGGAGCCATTTTTAATCATAGCTTTTTGCTTGCCAGTAGAGGGCAGTGACGTATAACACGAAGAAGATATGGGCAAACCCTTATTAGAATTCCCCGGCTCTAGTCCATCCTGAAGAATACTTCACAGGGATTAGCCACCCCTTAACACACTTTAACCACCCTGTCTCCCCCCTCTCCCTTAGCCACCCATTGTCAAAACTAAAAAGCACCCCCCCGCTTTAGCATTTCTTCATAGAGAAGGTGCTGCAACCCCTTGATCCTATTAACTGCCCTTTTCTATACCTTTTCCAGGCTGCGAAGTTTAACACGGTAATCCCTAAACAGTGCTCTGACCAAGAACTGTTTGTGTGCAGCCAGGGGTGAAAAGTCAATTAAATAATTAAAGGCTTCTGTGAGCCCCAAAGCACACGAGCACAGGGGAGCTTGCCCACCGCATGTCTCCACAACTCATACCTCTGGCTTTGCCTCCTTCCAGTCCATCTCCATTTTGTGACAGAATGCGGCTGGCGTCTTGGTTGTCTTTCAATTGCCCCCCTGATGCAGAGCAGCAAGAGAAATAACTGTTCTCGAATGAGGCTGATTTTTGGGTCTCTTTAGGTCACTCGACTGGGCTTCCATCTTTGTAATGACAAGGCCCTTGCAGATGGGTAACTCACACAGAAATGCGCAGGAGGCTGCATCTGTGAAGGTGGGTCATGTCTATTCTTCCATATTCTGAAAGCAATTCTCATCAGAGGAAGAGTTGAGGCAGAAAGGAGCCCTCCCTCCATCTTGACTTCCAAACTGGTCTCTTCCACCTGCCCGTTCATTAACCATTCAATTTTTTAAAAAGGTGTTCACTGCCTGTTGCTAGTTTTCCCCCTCTTCCCTCCCTGTCCTTTTGTGTCATGCATACCAAAGCCATTTATTTGGAATTGTAAAGTGCTTTAAATGCTGTGGCAGAAAAGTGGTACGGCCACATAAACAAAAGCATTGTGGGTTTAAAAAAATGTTATCGGCTGTGATTGATTTTATTGGTGCAATTAAATACTTTTTTTAAAAAATGGGTCCGTGTTTTCACTCTGCTCTTAGCTGCTCCAAACTTGATGAAGAATGCACACAATAAAATGAATAAAGTAGAAGTTAGTAAGTCTGTTTCACTCGTCCCATCTCAACATGGTCTGTTTCCCTGAAGAAGATAAAGGGACACATCATCTTCTCAGGATAGCCTTTTCCACTGAGAAGAGTGCTTCAGCGCAGGGACGGTAGGCCATCAAAGCATCAGCCAGGACTAGACAGTATTGTCATTTTCCCACCTGGGGATAAAGACAGAAACCTTTATTTGTCATCTTTCTCCCTGCTGAATCTGGCCCATCAATCTGACTCTTCAGTCTCACTCTCTCCATGCTCTGGGCTTACGGGTTCTTTGACACCCAGCACTTTCCCAGTGGGGGACCAGAGAAGATGGGACACCGTTGCCGTGGCGACCCTTGCTGTCTCTTCCTCTTGCTCCAGATGTCCACCGGTGTATCACCATACAAACCAGCCTCATCCCATACGGGAAACCAAGGGATTCTTTCACCAACCACCTTGGAAACGGAACGGCCCTCTTTCTAAGCCGCTCATTTTACATGATAGCAGCTCATTTCTGCCATGTCGCAAATGGGATCCTCTTTCATTGGAAAGAAGGTACTGAATGGATTCGCTTCTTCCTGAGGACTAGTGTCAACATGGGGTTGTTTAATTTTTCTTTCCTTCTTTGTGCCAGCCACGAGTCATACAATCTGTACATTATTTTCATAATATCTTGAACATTCTGACAGCGGTTTATAAAAATCACCCAGAATTTGTTTCTCCCTCGATGCTCAGGACATTCCAAAGTTCTACCTGCTCCCAGATGAACCTGCTCGAGCTTTGGGGTCATCAATCATCTGAGGATCTGCTCTCATCTTCAGAAGCTGCCAAGAACAGGGCCTTTTCTTCTGCAGCCCCTTGCTTATGGAATGCCGTCCCCTTAGTCCTTTGCCAAACAGATTTTTTAGCACTAAAAACTTTTTTTAAAATCCATTTTACATGGTTTTATGTTGCCTACACTGCTATTTCTACTATTTGTGTAAGATTCCTTCCTTCCGGAATAGTGTGCCGTATGTGTTTTACAGAACTCTTCTTCTGTGTTGGACAGGATTGTCTTAGGTAAGCCAATAGGATCTCAGCACAGATGGAGGCAGGGTAGCCAGTGGATGCTACTAGGAGGGCCATGATGAGGTCAGGCTAGACTATGAACAGCTGTAGCCCAGCCTAGTCCTGAAGCGTAGATCTTGCAGACCAACCCCCCTGAGGTCAGTAGCTGATGCGGGAAAGACCAGACTTTTGAGCAGGAAAGAACAGAAAGGCAGCATCTCACCTGGCTGAACCAGAAGCTCCAAACTGACTGCCCATCAAAGCTAGGGTTGCCCGCTTCCAGGTGGTGGCTGGAGATCTTCCGGAATTACAACTGATCTCCAGGCCCTAGAGACCAGTTCCCCTGGAGAAAATGGCAACTTTGGAGGGGGGTCTCTATGGCATTATATGTACTCCTATGTACAACCGTCGCTCCATGCTGTCTAATGTTAGTCCTAGAATTGATTATGTTTTGCTTCAGTATCTCTACTGTGTCTTGGATCCTTGCTAATGCTATGTCTTTAAACTTGTATATGTTTGAAATGTACTTACTTGATACTGATTGATTGTATTAACCTCATACTGTGTAATCCGCCTTGAGTCTCAGTGAGAAAGGCGGACTATAAATGACGTGAATAAACAAATAAAATAATAAATAAATTATACTGTGCTGAGGCCCCTCCCTTCTCCAAACCCCACTCTCTCCAGCCTCCACCCAAAAAATCTCCAGGAATTTCCCAACCTGGAGCTGGCAACCGTAATCAAAGCGGGTGATGCTATTGCCTTATATACCTGAAGAGGGAGCTGAGGCCTGAATACAATACAATCCCATGTTAGAGCCCAGGCTAGGTTTTTGTTAAGATCACTAGCACGAGGTTGGAAGATTCCTGGAGATTTGGGGGGGAGGGGGTGGATCCTACAAAGGGGGGAGTTTGGAGAGGGGAGGGACCTCAGCAGGGTATAATGCCACAGAGTCTCTCTACACAAGACTTTTGACGCGTGTTCGTCACATGTCAGGAGATGCAACTTTAGCCGTGAAGTGTAGTTTTAAAAGACAGAGCTGGCAGAGATCACTCTGGTGGGGACGGATTCTCTCACAGCCCTCTGCCACCTCTGGCTTGACAGACTGTCTTCCTTTCTAGAGTCTTTGCCCTGCCAAGGCTCGGTTAATTCAAAGTTTTAAGCAGCTAACATTGCGTCTCCCAGCACTTGACGAACACGCACCCAGGTGTCTCGTGGAGAGAGACTCAGAGTCCAGCCAGCATTTGGAGGCCGCCAACCCTCAGATCTTCAGGAATTTCCCAACTCCAGTTGGCAGCACCTAATATGCACCTAATATTTCTGCTATCAACCCCTCGCTTGTAGCGCCCACTTGACAAATCAGCCACCCACTTGGCAAAGCAAATCTAAGTCTTTCCCGCTTGCCGTTAAGGGCATGGCAGAGACTGGGTGAGGCAGGTGGTTAATTGGCTGTCACGTCAGGGAGTGTGATGACCTGGAAAATGACAGCATTTTGACCTCTGACCTTTAGAGGCATGGTTAACTATTTCCAGGTCAGCGGAGAGGAGGAATGGCTGTCTTTTTCTGCTTGGAAGGTTAAGGGGAGGTGTTGGTCAAAGAGCTTCTCAGGGGCTGTACATATAAGAAGCTGCATATGTGCCCTAGTATAGTTAATGGACATGGGTTGCTGCATCAGAAGTGAAGTGAAAATATCCCCTGTCTTTACATGCCACAACTGCAGTCGTAAAACTGTTCACATAAAGCAAAACCAATACAAAAATTCAGGTCGCAAAAATCAAGAGCATGTCCTACAAAGAATGCTGGGAGCTGTAGTTCCATGGGAAAGCTAAGTCTTCTCTATTAGTGCCTTGGAAAGAGGAGTGACTAGTGAGCCAGTTTAAGTCAGTAGCATAAATAGATGCCCCTTGAGAATATTCCTAGGAATAGTGCAATGGCTTACGCTCCTCTTATCCCTTGGCATCCACTTCTCTCTCTCTTATTCTCACTCTCTTCCACCCCCGCCGTCCCTCTTCTCTTCTTTATATTTTCTTCAATGAATTTAAGTGTGAGAAAAAATCATCCAAGGGTGTGTGTGTCAAAAAAGACCCACGCCACCCCCATTTCCCCCCAACACCCTCCTGATACGCCGTACAGAGCACAGCACTAATGACTATTATTCTTAGCAGATTGCCGGGGGTGTTGGAAATCTTGCCGCCACGGCGTGGCTAACAATCGGAGCTGTCAGCCAGGACGAGTCCACGGTTAAAATATCTGAGAGCCTTTGTCGAGGGGATGGGAACTTCAGATTTAACAAATGCATTCTTTTTCTCATTTTGCAATGTGAGCAGGGGGGAGAACGTGCAAGCTTTTCTCCCCCCCACCCCACAAGTTCATTCCTGAGACCACCTAAAGAGAGAGATTGGTAAATTGGTATGGTGAAGCTGGAGAGCTTTCATGCGACAACAAAAAAGTCCAGCCCAAATTGTGTGGATAGATGTTGTGTATGTGTATCTGTCTGTCTGACTGTGTCTGGAAAACTATCTGAACTATAAAGATCGTGTCAAACATTTGAATTCTTTTAACTTATCCTACCAGTAATCTTTTATGCCATAAGCAGGCAAGTCAGTGGTTCAAATCCTGCTTATGCTCGTTTGGTGGGTCTTCGGTGACTTAACTAGCTTCCTCTATCAGCACCACCAATGTGCACTATCAGGACAATAAGCCTCCCCTGTACTAGTGCTCAACCCAAGTGGAGCCCGGTTCAAATTAAGTTTTGCCAATGGTTGACAAAAGCAGGGCTTTTTTTCTGGGAAAAGAGGTGGTGGAAGTCACTGGGTACCACTGGGATTGCACCACGACAACGTCACTTCCAGGAAGTGATGTCATCATGCAGGCCATTGCCACCCCGGGAGCACTCCTGTGCACCACAGGGGGGCCCAAGTCGGGCCCGAATTGGCCTGGAACGTGCTGCTGCTGTGCGGGAGAACACTCCCCTGCCCGGCAGCAGCCCGATCCTGGCCATTTCAGGCCCAAATTGGGCCAAATCTGGCCCAATCTGGGCTGTTTGGGGCCTGAATCAGCCTGGAACAGGCCGCTGCCATGGGAGAGAGCATTCCTTCGCTTGACAGCGGCCTGATCCTAGCTGTTTGGGGCCCAAAGCATAGTTTAAAAAGACAGCTGGCTGAGAGGGCTCCTCAGAGGGTTTGTTAATTTCATCTTCGCCTCCCCAAAGGCTCTGTCAATTTCACCTCTCCAGTCTAAAACTGTGCAGGGAAGCTTAGTTTAAAAAGACAGAGACTGTGTGGAATCGCAACTAGAGAGCAGTGAGAAATGGAAATGGGCTGGAGCTGCCTAACAGAGCGGGGCTTGGACCTGGAGAAGCATTTCACAGCCCCTTCACACAGCTCCAGTGTATAGCAAAGCCTTTGGCCTGCTGCCCTTCCTGGCTAATATTGCATCTCCTGGCACGTATTCTTCACGTGTCCGATGTCTCCTGTAGAGAGATTCTCAGTATAAGGAGGTATTAACTCCACACAAGGAGGGTCTCCTGCTTTTTCTCTGTATCCCCTCACCCCTTCTCTTTCCCCTCCCACCCCATGCTGCCAGAGTGCTTTTTGCCGGTTTTTAAAATGTCAGTTGCTACATGCCTGTAGTGTTTCAGACTATAGCAATATAGCGCCTACTGATTTTTTTTAAAGTTGGCAAAAAGCCCAGCGGTGGTGATGGTGGTGGAAGGACCCAAGTGGTTAGGGAGAGAAAATGGCATCCATTTATTTATTTATTGAACTTATATACTGCCTCTCCATGATGTTTAGTGCTTGAGATGGTCTATAGCATACATATACAATACACTGTTCAAATAATATAAATACAAACATTAAAACCAATAATACAGTATTAAAACAGAAATGCAAACATTAAAAACCAATAACACAAGAGAATACAAAAACATTAAAACCCACACATCTCAAAGAATGGTGCCATCACCAAATCCAACTCATGCCCATGGTCTACAACAAACAAACAAACAAACAAACAAACAAACAAACAAACAAACAAACAAACAAACAAACAAACAAACAAACAAACAAACAAACAAACAAACAAACAAACAAACAAACAAACAAACAAACAAACAAACAAACAAACAAACAAACATTTGATTTATATACTGCCCTTCAGGACAACATAATGCCCACTCAGAGCAGTTTACAAAGTATGTTATTATTACCCCCACAACAAAACACCCTGTGAGGTGGGTGGGGCTGAGAGAGCTCCAAGAGAGCTGTGACTGAGCCAAGGTCACCCAGCTGGCTTCAAGTGGAGGAGTGGGGAATCAATCCCGGCTCTCCAGATTAGAGTTCCATGCTCTTAACCACTACATCAAACGATCTAATGTGGGTGGGAGGTTGGAAACTCCACATCCTCTCATCCACACTGTGTCTAAGAGCTAAACTACAAGAGATGAATTACGCGAGGATGCGCATGTGAAGGGAGTCACAAATTTGTTAGTCTGGAAGCTGAGTTTTAAAAGACAGATCAGAAGCCTTTGTCAATTTCCCTCTCTACAGAGCCAGCAAAGATGGCTCCTCAAAGGGTTTGTTAATTTCCTCTTTGCCTCCCAAAGGCTCTGTCAGTTTCACCTCCCCTTCTAGGAGGAGAAGAGGAAATAAACAAACCCTCTGAGGAGCCATCTTTGCAGCTCCATAGAGAAGGGAAATTGACAAAGCCTTCTGATCTGTCTTTTAAAACTCGGCTTCCCGACTAACATTGTGACTCCCTTCATGTGAGTGTCCTCATGTAATTTGTCTCTTGTAGTTTAGCTCTAAGCCCACTTACAGTGCACTGTTTCAGTATAACAGGGAGTGATGCCAGATAAAAACTGGTAGGGGTGGGGATAGACAATGAGCACGTCGAAGTTGGATGGACGCTTGGGGGAAAAAAAACCATGCTAGGTCTGTGGGGAAGCAGCCCAAGAGAGCAGAGATGTTAAAAGGTGGCTGGAGGTTCAACATTCCCTTCCAATGTTCTCTGTATGACTCCAAAGCTTTTCAAACTCTAAACAACATGGCTGCTTTTGATTGCAACGAGGGCAACTTGTAGCCTGTACTGAAAGGCCAAGCTATCAAAGGGTAAAAGAATCCAGGATATAACAGGCAGCAAAGAAGCTTCAGCAAGAAGAAGCGTCTGTGGTGTAATTAATACATGCAGGGCCTCAGTATCTACCTATTTTACCTTTTCTGAAGAAGAGAGCTGTGACTCATGAAAGCTCATACCCCACCACAAATTTTGTTAGTCTTGTAGGTGCAGTAGGAAAAGAGGAAAACAAGATGGCTGGACTCAATTCGCTCCATGCTGTCTAATGTTAGTCCTAGAATTGATTATGTTTTGCTTCAGTATCTCTACTGCGTCTTGGATCCTTGCTAATGCTATGTCTTTAAACTTGTATATGTTTACCTTATGGTATTGTATTGAAATGTGCTTACTTGATACTGATTGTATTAACCTCATACTGTGTAATCCGCCTTGAGTCTCAGTGAGAAAGGCAGACTATAAATGATGTAAGTAAGTAAGTAAGTAAGTAAGTAAGTAAGTAAGTAAGTAAGTAAGTAAGTAAGTAAGTAAGTAAGTAAGTAAGTAAGTAAAAGAAGCCACGTCCTCCAGTTTGCAGGATCTGAGCAAGTCTGTTAATGATAGGACATTTTGGAGGTCTTTCCTTCATAGGGTCGCCATAGGGCAGAGGCGACTTGATGGCACATGACACATACACATAGGTGCTACTGGACTCTTGCTCTTTTCTGTTTTCCCTGTGTCACTTGTATGGAGTGTCATATGTGGCTCTTTCCTTCTCTATTTTATCCTTACAACAACCCCGAGTAGTAAGCTAGGCCGAAACAGAGGGACTGGCCCAAGGCTGCTCAGTGAATTCCATTGCTGAAGGAGAATTCGAACCAAAGACTCTCTTGCCTGCCCTAAGCTCTATATCACACTGAGTTTCAGAATGCACATGGTGAGCGGTTCATGGAGTGGAGATGAAACAGAGACATCTATCAAGTACAATTAATAATTTGTTAAATGTTGGAAGAAATCTGAGCGCAATCCATTTATATGAGTGTTGGGGGCAGGAGCTATGCAATTTTCCAACTATTTTAACTCACTCTTTTCCCCGATAACACAAAACATCACCTCAGCCTGACTCTGCTGAGGTGTAATGTCATGGTTCTCCCCTCCCCATGTCTCCCACAACCCCACTGCCAACCTCGGGACCTCCTTTCCGTCCCAGTTTTGTTATTTGAGAAATAAATTTCACTCGAAAGGAGTCTGTTTTCCACTCCCCCTGTACACTGAAGGATTAAAGCCCTCGTGATTGAAGAATTAAGTGCTGGAAACTGTGGCTTTTCTTTCCGTTTCTCCTCCTTTTTCTTTCTTTTTTTTCCATCCTAGCTTGGCAAAGATGTAGGCCTCTGTTCGCCCTTGAAAAAGCTCCCTTCTTCATTCACGGGTTCCTGAATGAAGTGGCTCTCAATTAAAAGTTTCCCATTGACACCGTCTGAATGAGAGCTTGCTGGGGAATTCATACCGCTGAATGGACCCAGGCCTTCGTGAAATCTTAAGGGGCCAATAGATTTCCCACAATATTTGTACATCATCCTTTGTGTACATTTTTCCCTCCAGTGAACCAGAAACAGTTAACACATCCGCTCCCGAGGGCTGGGCTGGGCCGCTTGTTAGAAGCCGGGGCCGGTCCCATGTCCTGACGGCAGAACCCCCACCTACCCCCTGCCACCCCATATCCCATACACAGAACGGTTCTCAGCCAGCTCTTGGTAGGGGTTGATGATAATAGCCACCTGCTTATATTCATTCTTCAGAGGGGCCAAGCTTAAAAACTAATGCCCTTGAATAAACTAAGAGGCCAGAGAAAAAGGGAGGGGAGGGGAGACCTACGAAGCCACAAGTATGTTATGTTTTCATCGGACCTTTCATGGCCGCTTGCAGCGACTTCTTTGCAACTCTGTTGGTTTTTATGCTGATGGGAAGGACTTTGAAAGCAGTTTTTTACTTGTATTGGTTTTTATTTAAACGTGGGTGTTTTGGGGGTGGAGAGGTAAGCCATCTCAGAAATGTTTTTATTGAGAGCAGGAGACAGAAATATGGGAAGTAAAGGACAGGGAGTCAAATATTTCTCTGGATCTCTGCCCCGGGGCATTGCCCACATGCTTCTAAAGCAGGGCTGGATTAACTTGTAATGTTTACTGAGTACTCTACAGATAGAGTCAGACAAAAGTGAGAACCCTCTACAGGATTTCAAGGGCTAGGACTTTCCCAATATGAAACGTGTAAGCTTGAGAAAAGCTTCTTGTGGCCTGTTTCCTCACTGAAGTACAGAAGGTCCAACCAATAAAACAGAAATCAACGTAACTTCTCGGATTGGGGTAGTGGTTATACTTTCCTGTTTAATACTTCCCTCATACTCACCCCACCTAAAAACTGAACATCACCTTTGATAGGGTTGCATTTTCCATTTTCTGCTAAAATGCTTCCCTACAAGGGGACACCAATCTAGTTTATCCTAAAACCTTAAGTGCTTATATTAATAATTTTTTTTAAAAAAATGTCAGCTGCAATCATTGGAATATTCATACATACTCCATATTGCCTCAGCAATTAAGTTAAAGGTTTAGAGACTGTTGCTTACACTTCTATCAGGATTCCTGGGTTTTTATGAAGTTTCTCTCCAGGAGGTACATTGGTTATAAACAATGTTTTGCACTGGCTTTCTGAGGAGAACAGAAAAAAAAAACAGCTGCATGGGATCAGAAAAAAAATGTACAAATATAGTAAAAATCTGAAATAACGCAACAGCATATCAGAATCTATTAACAATAACCCTGATAAATCAGAATAAAAACGTATACATTTAAGATCCAATAACAGATTATTAACACAGAGAGAGAGAGAGATACAGACATAGACACACACACACACACACACACACAGAGTCATATGGATTTCCTGTAGGTGGCAGGTCTGAAACCACTGTCCTTAAAAGATTATCCAAATATAGCCTTGATTCTCTTAAAATAAAGATGGAGATTGTTCACTTGACCAGCACACACATGTAACATCCTCTGGAGATATTCAGCTTTGCTGTTTTAGCTCCCAAGTAGTGTAATTAGGGTTGCCAATTGTCCAGTTTTCACCCAGACAGTCCGGGATTTGGGGGAACTGTCCAGGGAAGACATTTCTCCCCAGACACCTGCCCCTTTCCATTTCCTATCCCTTCTCCCTTCCTTCAGCCGTGTGGCACTGCTGCCAGCCCGGTAAAGCACTCAGTCAGCCTGGATGCCCAGGAGGCCTCTTACAACCACACAGTGCTGTTGCTAGCCTGGCAAAGTGGCCAGCCAGCCTGGGTGGCCTTCTGTGGCTGTGTGGAACTGCCAGCAGCAGCTGGCTGGCCCAGGCACCTGGCCGGACACCTGTAACTGTGCTGTGCCACCCAGTACTGGCTGCCTACCTGGGTGCCTGCAGAGTGCTGCCTGGGAATGGCCAGCTGAATGCCTAGGTGCCTACAGGCCCCAGGAGTGGCTGGCCAGCCGCCTGGCCTCCTCTGTAGCGCCACCCAGGAGTGGCAGGCCACATCACATGTCCGGAAGTGGGGTGGCGTGATGATGTCACTCTGGAAGTGATGTCTTCATACCGAGGGGGAGGACCGCACATGCTTTGCATGTACATGCTGGTTTTTTAAAAACAGATGCCACATGTCCCTTTCCTTGGGGTCCGGTATTTCTCTGGACCCCATCTGGCAACCCTAGATGTAATAGTGTTTGCTGTATGTGTTAAGTGCTGTCAAGTTTCCTATAAGAAGCATACTTACAGCGACAGTACACAGTAGTATAGGACACAGTCCCTATCCCTTTGTGTGTGTGTTATGTGCCGTCGAGTTGCCTCTGACCTATGGCAACTCTATGAATTAACAGTCTTGCAGAGATCCTTGGCTTCCTTTATTGAGTGCAGCCATCTTATTTAGGGTCTTCCTCTTTTCTTGCTGCCTTTCACTTTTCCTAGCAATATTGTCTTGTCCTTCCCCCAAAGTACGATAGCTTCTGTTTTCTCATTTTAGCCCTTCCAGGGAGAATTCAGGCTTCATTTGATCTAGAACCCACTTATTTTTTCTTTTTGGCCATCCATGGGATCCTTAAAACTCTCCTCTAGCACCACATTTCAAAAGAATCCATTTTCTCCCTATCAGCTTTGTTTGCCATTTGACTCTCACATCCATACATAGTAACGGGGTACGTCATACTGTGAATTATCTTGATCTCAACCGTGTTTGTTAGAGAGTTGGATTGGAGAGACCTGGGTTCAAACCTCACTCAGGGCCAAGCTACACATGACGAGTGACACTTGAACGGCAAGTGGATTGAGTGGAGGGCAAGTGAACAGGGAGAAATGCACTTGCTGTTCAAGTGTCATTCGTCATGTGTAGCTTGGCCCTTAGTCATGAAATAGAGATCTTGAGCAGCCTCTGTCAGCCTAGCCTACCTCTCAGGATTGTTGGGGGGATAAAATGGAAGGGGCAGTGTACCCAGCTCTGAACACCTTGTGGAAATAACTGGATTAATGTAGTCCCTCCATTGGCTACCATGCTCAGTTCAAAGTATTGGTTATTATATACAAAGCTCTTCATGGGCTTGGCCTGGTATACCTATGGGACCGCCTCCCTCCCTATGTCCCGTCACGGCAGCTCTCCTAGCTTTCCACAAATGATGCAAAACCGAATTATTCAAAATGGCTTTTGTATTGTAGGGAGGGGCTCTCAGATGCTTCGCTAATGAGTTAGGGACCACAGACTTATGTTGCCTTATGTACTACCTGTTGTCTTAAGTATGTGCTCCTATAAGCTGCTTGTGCTTCATGTGGTCTAATGTCAGCCCTAGAATTGCTTATGTTCTGTTTCAGCATTTCTTTAACTCTGTATTGGATTCTTACTAATGCTGTATGTCTTTGTAAAATGGTGTTTATTTACCCCATGGCTCTGTTTATGGAAATATCCTTGAAATTGACTGTACTGGTCTCATGCTGTGTAATCCGCCTGGACTCTCGGTGAGAAAGGCGGACTATAAATGATATAAATAAAATAAAAATTTTAAGAGAGCGCTAGGAAACGTAAAGCAGTGGGTTTGAGTGGAAAATCCAGTTTCCAGTTCTCCTCTGGTAAAATTCTTCCACTGGCCCATCATGTCCGCTGTCCTTTGCTGCCCCTTCGAAGGCTCCACTGGGCATTTCTTTCATGCCACTGAATTATGCCTAGCTAAGGATTCCATAAACACATCGGAGGTTCATCTTCTCCCGGAGACAAAAGAGGAAAGCATGTCCAGGCCAAAGAGAGGTAGTTTCACAAACCTTCGAGGTCAGGGATAACATTTGTCGTCCCAAAATTGGACAGAAGGGTGGGCACCCCATCACTCAAGGCATTTGGGTGCAGCACCTCAGCCAAACCTTTTCGCCAAAGCCACAACAGACTGGGTCCTGACCTCTCTAGTCACTGCAAACTTTGCTCCTTTCTCTTCGTTTTACGTGGACGACAGGGAAGTCTGTCAAAAGGCGGAGTGTGTGACCCTCCCCGGCCCGCAGACAATAAGGGGGGTCATTGACCCCAACATAGTATACACAGTTGGTCCTTTGTTTCTAGGTCAGGCTAAAGTCCACTGCGTGGGGGTGCTTCTGGCTGGAGAAAAGGGAGAGGGACATTTGTTTCGAAAGGGCTGGGTTTTTTTTGCTTTTCTCTCCCCTCTTTTTGGGGGGCGAGAAAGGCAAAGCGCAGTTTACAAGGCCAATGCGTGTCATTGGAAGCAAATGGGTCCCTTTGGAGGGCCAGGCAACATCTGGAAATCACAAGGGGATTTAAATGGGGGGGGCCAAGTGTGCAGCTGCTCATCTGTGGAAGAATCCTCATTCGAGGTTTGCAAGCTGGATTCGCAGGCCCTTTGGAAATCTCAACTGCAGCAATCGCCCTCAGTCGATCTTCTGTACTATTCAGTACCTCACCTTTGCATATTCTCTCTGGCCACCTGTCTTCCCCTCTTGATCTGTTGTTGTGCTAGCTGAGGTGGCGGAAATATCATTGGGAATTGACAGGGAGGAGGACAGCAGCTTAGCTTGGATTTGGGGATGGCTGGAAAAGCATGGTATTGCCCCTCACCACCCACTCTTTGCACACGTGCAAAGCAAATTCTACAATTGTGCCTTTTACCTTTATTTTAGCATTTCTGTTTATTTGTGGTGAGAATTTTCATCTCTCCTATATTCCCTCCCATTTTATTAATTTCCCAATTTATTAATTTCATCTCTCCTATATTCTCTCCCACTCCCTCCCGTATTCTCTCCATCTCTCTTCCATTTTATTAATTTCTCATAAAATACTTTTCACAGTTTTCTACTCAATTACTTTAAAGGCAGTTTTACAGAATTTAACACCATCTTGACACCATTTATATGCAAAAACAGGCATTACTTTTAGCATCCATTTTACTATTGAATTTCATTATTTTGGGCAGGGAAAATAGGACTGCAATTTCATTCTGAGCTCTGAGAATCTGTAAAAGAAATACCAACTTTCCAATCAAACCAGATCATAATGAAATCCAGTAACTTCTGTAGCCAATACATTATTTCATAGCTGTGTCCACATTTAACTGCAAGATTCTAGCCCAGGAAACTTTTTTGGCGTAAAAGTGGCTAAGCAAATAAATTGCTAAAGCGCAAGAGGATAGTTGTCGATTGTCTCTCTGCAAACTTGGTTCCAGCATGCTACATTTATTACCAAAAGTCAGGTAGTACAAGTTTGGAAAGCTAAGCTGTGTCCCGCTCCACGACCCCAAACAAAGGAATCCAAACCAAGGAGCAGGAAATGGTCAGTTTGGCCTCTGAGAAAAAGATTGCTTACAAAAGAGGAAGAACTTTAAAAATATTTGGCCGGAAAAAAACCCTGGAATCCATTCTTGGAATGATGCAAACACATGACTATTAATATGCCACTTTTATATCAGCTGACGAATTTGTTGGATTCTTTTTCACTGTTGGTGTAATTGCTGGTTAATCCTGTTTGCAACTGTTTTCTTTCTGTTACCCACTTTAGGTTCCTGGAGGGAAAAAGGTTAGACTTACCATTTTCCAAATAAATAAACAAGCCCGCTCAGCCAAAGGGATAACTGCCTATTTTCCCATTGACTCGTTGTTTTGTTTCTGGATGAAGAACAAGAACAACCAGATTATGCCCTCCAGTTGTTAATTTACACTGTACATAGGTGAAAAACCACGTAATCCTAGTGTAAACAGCGGAAAAGAGCAAGAGTCCAGTAGCACCTATAAAACTAACAAAAATTAGTGGTAAGGTATGAGCTTTCATGAGCCACAGCTCACTTCTTCAGATACAGCTAGAATGTGAAGGAAGTGAGCTGTGGCTCACAAAAGCTCCTACCCTACTACTAATGTTGTTAGTCTTATAGGTGCTGTTGGGCTCTTGCTCTTTTCCACTGCTACAGACAGACTAACACAGCTACCCATCTTGATCTAGTGTAAACAGTATTGACTGCAACAGGTGGTTCCACACAGTGGAAAAAAGAGCCTCCCCCCCCCCACCGCAGCCATTTCGACTCAGGAAAAGGGTGTGGGAGGGAAGGCTGAAGCCCTGCCTTCCTTTGCACTGTGCCCTCAAGCCGAATCAGGCCCTGGAGCACTTGGTATCTTTAGTTTCCTGATGTTACATATGACTGCGAACCAGGTGGTGGGGGAGACCCCTGGCTCAACTTGTGTCCCACGTATCATCTAGCTGAGATCTTTCAGCACCTTTCTGAGCTTTGACTTCCATAGACTTAGAAGGGTGTTCTGCTTAGGACTGTATTCTAGATCCATTTGGCACCGGGCACCACATTCGCACCTGTCACAACCCCGGGGGCTCCACTCCAAGAGACGTCAAAAGCTGCCAAGATCTAACTTCCAAACCCTGCTCTGCGATTTCAAAAGTTGCCGTGCTCCAACTGAACTGAACGAAAGACATTCTCTTCCCAGAGCAGGACCTGAGAACAAACAAAGCAACTGCTGCGTGAAGTTCCAGGGAATGGCGAGGTCTCGTGCTCTGGCTTGGAGCCATGTGTGATAGAATGTCAGGAGACTGTGAGCCTCTCTGCACAAGACATCTGAGAGTCACACGTTCAGAGACAGATTCAGGGGCTCTGTCTTGGATGGACAACCTCATCTCCAAGATCACCCTCTGAGGGACATCCTCGCCTAGGAGGGCTGGCCGCCTTTTCCATCTGCATCTGACCCAATTCAGCCACGCTTGCTTGAGTTTCTGCGGCACACACCCCAGCAAACCACCTTGTGTATTTCATCACAGTGGCACAACGCTACCTTTGCAATGCACAGTGGCACAATGCTACCTTTGCAATGCTACTTCAACAGCGTACCGGCCAAGACAATGAGTGGAAAACATCAGATGACGTTGTGCACTTTTTGCCATTCCCAGTTGCGTCATCTTCATTGTTTTTCAAAGGCCTTTATTAGCACAGGTTGTGAGGCTATGCCCCGGTGAGAGCTAACTCAAAAGAAGACCCCGGCTGCTTTTCCTCAAAGCCTTGCTTGGTGACCATCGCTCTCATCACAGCAGTGAAATGGGGGAGGGCATCTCCTAAGAGGACCACAACTTGGCTGCAGCAACCTCCTCTCCTTACCCTAAATCTCAACCTCAACCTCTCCCCGGGCCACCTCGTAAGTCACTCGGGCAACTGAGAAGAAATATGCTTTGCTGTGTTCCGCTGTCATAAACTTACAATAGCGTCGGCTGCCGAGATGGGCGAACCTCCCCTTCCTGGCTCCCCTTAGTTATAAAAGGGAGTGGGAGATAGAAACTCCGGTCCTCATTATGTTTCCTACACTGCAGTTTCCAGGGAAACCGGCCGCAGCCAGCCAGCCCTCTCCCATCCTGCTGTGGCCCTTTGCAAGTTACAGTATTGCAGGCTGCTGTTCCTTCTCTGTCTCCAGCTGTCTCCCATGTCCTCTCCCAGGGCCTGGAGGCAAAGCTGGGGTTGCTACCATCTGGAATGCAAAAAAAAAAAAAGGTTTCCAGAATATATGACCTGCTGCATTCAGTAGGTGGAGAAGAGGAGGGAAAGACAGGGTTCCCATTGCGCAAGCATCGTTTCATCCCCCTGATTGCCACACTGCCTTCTTAGCAAGCTGCCACATGGCTATTGCTCAGCAAGGCCTGCAATCCATTTTGGGGATTACCTGTGCTAATCTATTAGTAAATCCACCCTATGGATTTGTATCGGTTTCATACCAGTTTAAGGCTTCCCCAAAGAACTCTGGGAATTGCCATCAGGGGAGAGAGGGGGACTACGACAGAGGCCTCTCCCAGCAGATTTTCAGGGACAGGACACTTATGGCATCGAAGCATTAAGTATTTGCAAAACGCAGCAGCTGTCATTTTGAATTACAAGAACCCGGGTGGATAACCACGTCTAAGGGAACAAACAATGTACCATTAAAGACTCTCTTCAAAATTATATTATGTGAAACGTTCTTAAAGTGGCACAGTGCATATAAGACAATAATTATTTTTTACAGTTTCATACTTAATTCACACCAATTTACAAAGTCACTATAAGACACAAAGTCTGACCAGCAATGGGAGTGGGATTGGCTCCCACAAAGTGCTGAAAGTTCAATAGGGGATTGACAATCAAGTCCATGCTGAAATGTGCAAAATAATTGCTGTTTGATTGTAGATATTTATGTTGTTGTTTTCATATTTCTTGACAGATGGAACAAGGAGATGACACAACTTGAAGGACTAAGGACCCGACAAGGAACCGGTTATTATAAACGCCTGTTTCCAGACTGCACCAGGGGTCCTCAGACCTCCTCCCCAGGCACTTTCAAAGCTGTAATAAAATGCATTGGTTCAATACAATACGAGTGACTGTTTTTTCTTAATACACAACTTACAATAAATTAACTCACCAATGCTGCTGCTTGGGCAATCTCAAGCGGCATACTGCGCACCCCTCTTTACTTCGCCGTGCGCAAATAATTCGCCCAGAAAGCTGACACTTAAACAGCTATCTTAAAGGAGCCACCCCCCCAAGAAAACCCTTACAGTATTTAAAATATACAGTTCCAAGATGTACAGTCATACATGATACAAATCAGTCTTATATGCACTGCACCACTTTAAGAACATTTCACATAATATAATTTTGAAGAGAGTCTTTAATGGTACATTGTTTGTTCCCTTAGACATGGTTATCCACCTGGGTTCTTCCAGTTTACTTCTAAGGGTGCTTTCTCTTTTCCTTATGGTCATTTTGAATTATGCTGTTGATTGGCTGGGAAATCAACATCATTTAAGATCGGAAGTTCAGTGTAGCTGGGAGAAAAAAACAACGGTTATTTCAGTGGTGATAAGAGCACTAGGTGCAATTCCAAAAGGACTAACTAAACACCCAGGTGATATTGGTGTAAACAGAATAACAACTGGCCATTGCAAACAGACACATTACTTGGAATATGCCACATACTAAGGCGATGCCTCGCCGACTCCTAGATTCTTGGATAAAATTGGTGAGGGACCAAAAATTCCACCCAGAGATCATCACAATAATGAAATTACATGCTTTGTATGAATGATTTTTTGTTGTAACTTGTACAAGAACAAGGTAGTTCATATTGCAGATTTGGGCAGGGGAGAGAGAGCGTAAAGGAGAGTTTGTGGCAGAGGCTAAAGTAAAACTAGGGACTGCTTGATTCCTAGCTCAGGCTTTTAAACATCTCACCAGTTCTAGAGTGTCCTAGCCAGAGCTGTTATTCTTTTCCTTCTTAAAAAAAAAGTTCAAAAGCAAAAGCACTGAGGCTTCCTCGAGACATAGCACTAGGATCACGTGAGCTGATCTTTCCATTGTTTTTAAAAAGACAAAACAGGGCCGCATCTACCTGTAACTGTTATTCATTGAGTGTTCTTCTGTGCAAGCGCACATGGGAACTGTGCATGTGCAGGCTAGCTGGCCTGTGCATGCGCAGTTCCCATGTGGGACTGCACAAAAGACATGACGATGAACTAGTGGTTGCGTTGGGCTCTGAGTCTTTTACCTCCACACAGTTTCACCCACTAAAACTATTACACCCTCTCTGCATTTTTTTTTGAACAGAAAAAAAGACAGGAGATACCTGTCCTTTCCTCCCGTCCCTGAGTTAATGATAAAGTTTGAGTGGAGTGTTTGGAGATGTGCTTCAAACTGGGAGTGCGCCTTTAAAAATCTCTGGGAAGGTATATTCACACATGTCCCACCATCACATCTAGTGTGGCTCTGACTCAAGGGCATTGACACACAACATGGTCTAAAGGTACCTGTAGCCACCTGTAACGTTTTTGTTTTTAACCTTGCCTTGGAACTTTATTACAGATCCCAGGGCCATATTAACCCATAGCTGGGCCCCTAGGCTTTCAGGTATTTCAGGTCCCCTCTGGCACTTCAATCTTTCACCCCGCTACAGCTGACAGCCTGACCCTGGTATAGTAGGTACTAGACCACAGTTCGTAGCCCTATATCCATTTTGAGGGAAACTCCATTATAAACTATTTTTCCACTTGCAAGAAGGCTGAGTTTCAATTTTTTTTACATGGAGCATTCAAAAGTCAAATCCACCCCCTCACCTGCAGCCCAAACTGGCACAGTGAATTCTCCCCCCTCCTTCAGATGCAAGCTTCAACCAGGCCTCTTAAAGGACCAAACTTCCAACAAGGGCAAGCCCCGGCACCTCTCTTTTTGTCCAAATTCTTGGGTCTTTCCTGGGCTGGGGGAAGAGGCCAGTCCCAAGTCACCCAGCTGAGCGCTTTTCAAAGCTCAGGAGTCATTTAGCAAACGAGGCGTCTGCTAAGCCGCTTTGTCCAGCTTTTCTGCTGAAACACCTTTCCAGCAGCCTTTGCCCAGATGCTCCCTTTATTGGGTTCTTCTCAGCCTTTGTTGTTGGGGAAGATTTATCACCCCTTGGCTCTCTTTGAGACAGCACGTGCTAATTTGGCCCACGGGGTCAAGCAAGCCCTCCTGTCCTGCTGAGCATGTTCCCCCTCCCGCCCTCCCTTCCCTCCTCAACCAGGTCAGGAAGGCTTCAAAACATTTGTGGTTTTAATGAAGTCAAGATTTATGCAAGTCAGTCTGGAGGTGACCTGAGACTGCGGCAAAGTCCTGTTTCCAGCAGGGTGTGTGTGTGTGTGTGGGGGGGGGGTATAGGTTTATTCCTGTCCCCATCATTTTAACTTGCCAGTTTGGGAACTGTGGTCAGGAGTCAGGACTGACCCAAGACACTTGGGGCGCCTATGGAAAATTCACGGCAGGCTTGAACCCAGAAGCTATAGATCAGGCGCTGCCAGAGGTGTTGAACGGAGGAAGGAACTACAGAAAGTGAGTGGACACAGAACAGCTCGGGGTGGGGGGCGGGAAATGGCCCAGGTCAATTTGGCACTGTTGTTTCATATCAAGCACTCAATCGTTTAGGCAGCTTTAAAAATTCATGGAGGATTGGTCATGAATGGCTATTAGCTACGATGGGAGCAAAATTTTTCTGAATACTAGTAGGAGGTTTGGTCTTCATGTCTTCCTTGTTTCTGGGGTACTGTGGGAAGTAGGGTTCTGAATTAAAGTCTCCGTACACGAGACGCCTCAGCACGTGTTCGTCAAGTGTAGGGATATGTAATGTTAGCTAGGGAGAATAGTTGAAAAAGACAGAGCCGGCGGAGATCGCTCCTCAGAGGGTTTGTTAATTTCATCTTTGCCTCCCCCAAGGCTGTGTCAATTTCACCTCTCCAGTCTAAAACTGGGTGGGATCACAACCAGAGGGCAGCCTTTGGGGAGCCTTCCAGAGCCAGGCTTGGACCTGGAGAGGTTATAATAGGCTGAAGTTTCTCTTCTGGCATTTCACAGCCCCTTCACACAGCTCCAGTATACAGCAAAGCATTTGTCCTGCTGCCGGCTCTGTCTTTTTAAACTACCCTTCCCAGCTACCATTGCATCTCCCGACATGTGTTCTTCACGTGTCAGATGTCTCGTGTAGAGACTCTTAGAGGGGCCTTTGGTATCATCTGGCAATGCAATTCTTATGTTCTTTAATGGAGAGTGACAGGCAAGAGACTCCCTGGTTCAGGATGGTTAGTAAGAAAGGCGGACTATAAATAATGTAAATATATAAATGATATAAACTGAGCTATATTGAATCATGAACAATTTTTTCCCCCAAGTTGCAAATCACCACAAAAGCATTGGCAGAAAAGAGGTCTACTGAGGTGGCAAATAAATAAAACAATTCAATCAACCATCCTTCTTTTAATCAGTTAATGGCTTCCTTCAGTAATGCAATTCAAGTTAAATAAATGCGCACGTGATTAAGCCTTAAAGATTTCCTCAGGTGTTCTTTTACATAAGGCGAATTCATTGTCAGCAGATATTAGCCAGGCGCTCTAAAATGGAGCCTCCTTGAGCTGAAGCAGTATACCTTAAGAATGGTAGATACTGGGAACAGAAAACAGGGGAAAGACTTTCATGTACCGCTTATGGGCTTCCTACAGGAATCTGACTGGTTGCTGAGGGAAATAGAACGAATGACTAAATGGACTTCTGGTCTGATCTCTTTTATATACCCATGCAGGGGCGGTATATCTTTTTCGTACCAGTTACTGAGTGTAAACAGAGGGAATGCTATTGTTTTCAGAGGCTGCTCGTGAGCACCCAGAAATACCTCGACAGCCACTGCTGGAAATTGAAGACTGGGTTAAATGGAACC
Organism: Eublepharis macularius; assembly: GCF_028583425.1. NCBI lineage: Eukaryota > Metazoa > Chordata > Lepidosauria > Squamata > Eublepharidae > Eublepharis > Eublepharis macularius. Next base: position 4,729,726 of record NC_072806.1, read on the forward strand.
TGTTCTGGCCCAGCAAGACTATCATTGAAATTAGAATGTTGAGAGTGGAATGTTGAGAAGAGTGGAATGTTGAGAGTGGAATGTTGAGAAGAGTGGAATGTTGAGAGTGGAATGTTTTTGATGTGATTCATGTTTCCCTCCTGTTTCCTAATGTTTTACTCCAGCCCTATTATCATGGCAGGGCAGTCACAGGAAATGTGTTTGGGGAGAACTGTGCATGGTGGCCACCCTCCTTCCAGGCCTTGCCCCACCCCAACTGCACAAAACTGGTCAATGTGCAACCACCTTTCTGGGCAAAATGTGGCTTTCAGTGCAACATCAGAAAGAGCCACAAATGTGAAACCCACCCACAGATTTTCTGAGCCTCAAAGTGCTCACAATTCTTCTGAGTTTGAAAGTCAACCTTCTGCATCAAAAGGAAGATGGCAGACAGTCCTCCCTATTTATTTTATTTATGTCATTTACAGTCTGCCTTTCTCACAGAGACTCAAGGCAGATTACATAGTGTGAGATTAGTACAATCAGTATCAAGGGCATTTCCATATAGTGTGAAGGACATTTCCATAAACAATGCCATACGATAAATAAATACAAATTTACAAAGACATCGCATTAGCAAGGATCCAATACAGAGTTGAAGAACTGCTGAAACATAAGCAATTCTAGGACTGACATTAGAAAACATGAAGCACAGGTAGTATATAGGAGTACATATTTAAAGCAACAGATATCTCAGGAGGAGAATCTTTTAGGGACCCCATTTAGCAAACCCTGCTTTGACAAGGACAGATTAAGAGCAAGTCCTCTCGATTGTTCAATACAAACGGGCATGACAAGCCATTCCTTAAAGCCTAATTAATTGGGTGCTCTGCAGGTTTTGAGGCATTTAAAGAAGAGCCAAGATGGATCAAACCAAAGGTCCATCTTAGTCTAATATCCCACTTCCACTACCGGCTTGGCTTCTAGGAATCTCGCAAGCAGGGCATGAAGGCAACAACTCTGTCCCACTGTTTGTCCCCCGTACCTGTGGTTCAGAGATATACTGCTTCTGTACATGGGAGTTCCATCCCTGACTATCATTGCTAATGAGAACTGCCTTGTTGGATTATGTTAAAAACCTGTTTGGAATCTTAAAAGCAAGGCATGAAAGCAACATCTATTCCCCCCTCCTCAGTATCTGGTACCCTTGGTAACCTAATTGCCCTCTTCATCTTGTTCTCAGCTTCTTGTTCCAAAATGGTGAATGAAGCAGAGGGAGAGAACTTGGGGGGAGCACAAGGAAAGGAGAGGGGTATCGGAAGAGCTCTGGTACTTCCACAAGAGATAGAAAGCCAGAGGAGGAGGAGGAGGAGGAGGAGAGGGGGAATTCAGATTGGCAGGGAGATCAACGCATGCTTGGGACATGCCCCTCTGATGCCACTGTCGTGTTCCCATCTGTCAGCCTCTCCTCCCACCATGAATGGGCAGGGGGGGGAGGCAAATCACAAAAGAAGAGGGTCCAATTATGCTGACATTTCCCCACTTCCAAGATCCATTAAGAGGGGGACCTGGAGAGTGTTTCTCAGGGTCCTTGGAATGTGTAAGCTACCCACTTAGCAGCAGGGCCAGTTCAATTAATGGAAAGGCAAAGGGGGAGGAGGGCTGGGGAGCCCAGCGTTAATTGAAAGGGGGTTTCACTCTAATGAGGATGGAGCACTCTGTGGAAAAACCCCAAGGGAGCAATCGAGTACTCCCGGCTCCCCCCCCCCGCCCCCGCCCAGCAGCTCTCCCTTCTTCTCTCCCGGTCGTCTCTTGGTGGGACTTCAGCAAGGCCCCTTCTAGACAAAGGCCAAAGGGTGGGGATCCACTTTCCCCAAAGAGAAAGCTTTTGAGGGGGCGACCACCAGCCGCTCAAAAATTTCAAATGGCAGCACAACAGCAACCTTGGGATCTTGGCAGAGAAGGGCCGGGACTCAGGGGGAACACAGGAGCTCTGCCCTTTGGTGTGGAAGGAAGCGCTGCTCCTCGGGTCTCTAGGGAAGGAGGCATTAGGGTGGTCTGTGTGCTTTTTCTGCACTTTCAAATAAGTGGGGTCCTAGATCAAACCAAGCCTGAATTCTCCCTAGAAGCTAAAATGACAAAACTGAGGCTACTGTACTTTGGTCACATCATGAGAAGACAAGATTCTCTGGAGAAGTCAATAATGAGAGGAAAAGTGGAAGGCAGTAGGAAAAGAGGAAGACCTAAAACGAGACTTGACTCGATCAAAAAAGCCATGTCCTCCAGTTTGCAGGGTCTGAGCAAGTCTGTTAATTGTCGAAGGCTTTCACGGCCGGAGAATGATGGTTGTTGTGGGTTTTCCGGGCTGTATTGCCGTGGTCTTGGCATTGTTCCTGACTTTTCGCCAGAAGCTGTGGCTGGCATCTTCAGAGGTGTAGCACCAAAAGACAGAGATCTCTCAGTGTCACAACTGTGACACTGTGACACTGAGAGATCTCTGTCTTTTGGTGCTACACCTCTGAAGATGCCAGCCACAGCTGCTGGCGAAACGTCAGGAACTACAATGCCAAGACCACGGCAATACAGCCCGGAAAACCCACAACAACCAACAAGTCTGTTAATGATAGGACGTTTTGGAGGTCTTTCCTTCATAGGGTCGCCATAGGTTGGAGGCGACTTGACGGCACATCACACACACAACATGCGCAAGCTTTTGAGAGTCAAAGCTCTTTCTTCTTCATAACTATCATGATAAAAAAGAGTCCGGTAGCACCTTTAAGACTAACCAATTTTATTGTAGCATAAGCTTTCGAGAATCACGTTCTCGTTGCTACAATAAAATTGGTTAGTCTTAAAGGTGCTACTGGACTCTTTTTTATTTTGCTACTACAGACTAACACGGCTAACTCCTCTGGATCTATAACTATCATGTAAAGCATCCTGCGTGGGTTGCTAATCCACCCTTGGCCAGTAGGGGGAGCAATTGTACCAGGCTGGCTCAATGTCTCTGATTTTGAAAGGAAAATTGGAATTAATAGGAAAGGGGGCAGGAGAGGGAAGGAGAGGAAAATGGGCTTTATTTCCACCCGAAGGTTAGTGGATCAAAGCTGGGTGGAAAGGTTTGTTTAACCACCGCCCTCGCTTTTTTGGCCTCATGCACAAAGCGGCTCACCCATCGGGCTGCCAACCTGCCAGGATGAAAACGGTCTCTCTCTTTTATGGAGGATTAATGTATGGAAAGGGACTACTGAAACTTTTCCGTGGGGGTGGAGGCAAATTAGCCTCTTGTCTTTGCTGCAGATCAAACTCATATCAAAGGGACTGCTACAGGAACTAGTTTAAAAGCTGTAAAGCCTACTTCACACATGATCGTGGTGTAGATGATATATTTCTCCTCTGGCCTTTGATCACTGGTCGGTTTGTATGGCGAATGTCAAGAAGCATGAATTACAAATTCCTGTTTTGATGTCAAACCCAACTCCAGCCCATGACAATTCTTAGTTTTGCCACCAGGGGGCAGAATGACACCAACAGGGGCAGAAGCTATGAGCCTGCAAGTAAATAGATGTTGAGTCCAATTCAAAATGTGAAATTCAGTTCCACTTTCCATTGCTCGTACGTCTCTGTCTCCTCGGCCTCACAGATTCCTTTGCCGCTTCACTTCCAACAACACTCGTGTCGTTCCCAGTCCTAGAGTAAAGTTTTCTTGACTTTAAAAGAGGCAGTATGGTGTAGTGATTAGAGAACTGGACCTAGATTCGAATTTGACTCTGCCATGGAAACTTGTTGGAGGCCAGCTGCGCATTCTCACCTAGCATTGTTGCAAGGATAAAAAAAGGAAGAAAGAAGAATGATTTAAGCCACTTTGGGACCCCCTTGGGAAGAAAGGCAAGGTATAAATGAAGTAAAATAAATAAAAATGAATAAAATAAATTAAAGCATGAATCTATAGTCTTTCTGCAGTCCCTTTGCTTCCAGCTTCTGCCTCCTCCACCTGTCCTTCATCCGAACCGGAGATAATGCAGAGAGCTGAGCGCTCGTAAAAAATAGAGAACTGACCTAGAGTAAGTTCAATCAGATGTTTGCAAGTCATGGCCTTGAACATAAGTTCCCACATGCATGCTGGAAAGCTTAGCTTCAGAACCAAAGATCTACTCTTTCTCTATTGCCAATCAGAGCGGATGATACGGAGGCTAGCGGGAACAATGATCTGGTTTGGTATAAAGTGGCTTCCGATGTTTTGTATAGTAAAGAGTCCAGTATCACCTTTAAGACTAACACAGTTTATTGTTTATTGTGTCAGATGCTTGCATCTGACGAAGAGATCTGTGGTTCTCAAAAGCTTATGCTATAATAGAGTTGGTTAATCTTAAAGGTGCTACTGGACGCTTTACTATTTTGCAGCAACAGACTAACATGGCTAACTCTTCTGGATCTATGTGCTTTATGGCTTTCTGATCTTCCTTCAGCCTCCAGGCTTCCTGGGACTGGGTAAAATTCATCTAGCTGTGTGGTTGGATGTTACGCACGTCTGATCCTCACCACCCAGAGGGAGTTCAAAAGCTGCCCTGTTACAAATACGGATTGGGGGAGAGAATTTTATGCAAGCAAAGATCAATCAGGAGTATGCTGGGTATGGACAAGTGGCTGGATGGCGGATCCGTCTAAGGCACAACCCAAATCAATTGCAATCTGTAACCCTGCAGACCTGAATTTCAATCTTGGCATGACGGATCGGACCCCGACTCCATCCCCATTTTGCAGCTCCTAGGCAAAGAAGTTGCTAGTCACAGGCAAACGCTGCTTCTCTATAGCCCCCCCCCCCCCGCTTTCCCCACCTGTCCTTTCTTCTGCAGCTGCCAAATTTACAAGACATCCGGACTCCCACAAACTCCCTGCAGCAGAACTTTAGAGGAAGCCATGAGGGGATTCTTGTACATTCTGCTTTCCGGCTGCCTGGAAGAGCAAGAGCCCAGGAGGGTGGGGGCAGGAAAAGAGTAAAGCAATTGAGCAAAGAGAAGGCAGCTGCTGAGAGAGTGGGAAAAGAAGCATGACTCCCCCCCCCCCCATTTCCTCATCTGAATTATGAGTGCTAATAAAGAGAAGGAGCCGAGGCTCTCTCAGGTACGCCGCACTTAAGAGCTAGCAGCTGGCGGATGCCGTGAGCGACGTGTGCAGTTTAGTGCCGAAGTCCACAGGAGAGGGATTCTTCAAAGTGATTGATAAGCATGTTTTAATTCAACTATATTGGGGATGTCCCCCACCCCTTTTTCTCTGAATGCCACTTGGGCATCCTCCTAGTGCTGCAGGTCAACAAAATTCTGACCTGCTGTACCTTTGGTATGGAGACTGCATGCACAATCCTTAAAAGAGGGCAGTAGTTCCTGATATCCCTGCACAGGATGGGTTTATAAATAAGGGTCACTGTGAACCCCAAAGAGAAGAGAGACTATGCTATCCGGCATTCACACACAGGCCTGATGGGACGGGGTCAGAGGAAAACCCATCCAGGAGGTCCCCCCAGGAATCTCACAAGAGGATATGTGATGGCTGACATTCTCCCTAGGGAGGCCCTTTGGTACAAGGGACAGCATGAAACCTGCCACAGATTGCTTTTGTTTACCTTTCTCAAAGCCAGGTCCAAAGTATGTTCCTCCACTGAGTCTCTCTACACAAGACATCTCAGACAGGACACTCAAGTTTGGGCCAGTTTCGTGTAGTGGTTAAGAGCAGCGGGTCTCTAATCTGGAGAACCGGGTTTGATTTCTCACTCCTCCACTTGAAGTTGGCTGGGTGACCTTGGGTCAGTCACAGCTCTTCCAGAGCTCTCTCAGCCTCACCCACCTCACAGGGAAATTATTGTGGGGATAATAATAACATACTTTGTAAACTGCTGTGAGTGGGCATTAAGTTGCCCTGAAGGGCGATATATAAATCAAATGTTGTTGTTGTTGTTGTTATTGACTTACTTTCTGTGTGGTCTTATATTCAAGTGTACTCTGTCTCCCTAGCTGTACATGTGTATCCACAATGGGAGATCAAGTGTGAGATCTTTCACTTGATCCTACTTGTGTAAGAGTCTCTCTACATGAGACACCTCTGCACGTGTATGTCAAGTGTAGGGAGACACAATGTTAGTTGGGAAGCATAGTTTAAAAAGTCAGAGCCAGCGGAGATTGCTCCTCAGAGGATTTGTTAATTTCATCTTTCCCTCCTCCAAGGCTCTGTCAGTTTCACCTCTCCAGTCACAAACTGTGAGATAGCAACCAGAGGGCAGGGAGGAATGGAAATGAGCAAAGCCTCTACCCTGCCGCTGGCTCTGTCTTTTTAAACTACCTTTCCCAGCTAACATTGCATCTCCCGACACATGTTCTTCACGTGTCAGATGTCTCATGTACGGACACGCTCAGATGTCTTGTGTAGAGAGGCTCACAGTCTCCTGACGTTCTATCACACTATATCATGGCCAAGAAACAGAACTCTGGTCGGGGCTGTGCCAATCTAGGGTTCTCAATGACTGGCAATACCAGAGGGAGAGGGCAGGTTTCTTTTACCCTGCATCTTAAGAGGGTCACTGGGTTCGCTTCCTTACTGTCTGCCATAGAAGTGAAAAGTTGCCATTCACTCCTATGGAGAAGGAAATCTGCACTGCAGACTCTAGTGTGGGCAGCGGGAAATCCTCCATTGATAGTCTAGGAGAGGATTGCAATGTTCCCCCATGTGCAGAGCTCTCCAAGGGTCTCTGAAACATGCAAACACACACACACACACACACAAACCTGTCATAACAACAGGCATTTTTACTGATTATTTCCGAAGCACGAGTTATTCCGAGGGGGAGGGGAAGAGAGGGATAAGGAGACCCTCAAGGGCGCAGCAGCTGTTGTTCTGGAGCCCAGTGGCTGATGTGAGATCACATTGCTGCTGCCTTAATGTTGTGTCTCCACCTCTAGCTGTGCTGAGAGCCATAAACCAGTCTGGGGGTCAGCTCCTGGTGCCATTGTGCCATGTGGTTGGGGGGTGGGGGTGGCGACTGGCAGCTAACTTCATAATATAGAAAGGGATAAAGATTCTGCAAATGGGAGTTCTTCCTTAGAAAAAACACTCAGTATAGGGCGGGGGGGGGGACACACGACAGCACGGAAGGGCTATTTTCTCCTTTGCTTGGAATCTGTACATGAGAACAGCTTAGCTGTCCTTCCAAAAGCATTCACGAGGTTGCCTCTGGGAAACTCACAATCCAGGGTGCAAAAGTGATGCCTATCCTCTGATTTCTGGCATTCAGGGGTGTCCTTTTTCTAAATGTGGTTATCAGCTGCTGATTGAACTATATGCCGCAAACGTACCTAATAATAATATACCTGAGTGGATTACATCCAAGGTGCCATCAGTCCAATATTCTGTCTGTGACGGTATCCACTCAGACGTCTGTAAGAAGCAAATAAGCACTGCAGGAAAGTTCTAGCTGTCCCCCGCTTTCTGTCCCCGGCATCTGTCGTTCAGAGGTATACTGCCTCTGAATCTGGAGGTTCTGTTCAGCTCTTCTCAGGGATAGCTGCTTTATAAGAGCATAATAATGATCCTTCTGGGTCAAGCCAATGGTCCTTGTAGTCACAGAATCACAGAGATGGAAGGGTCCATACAGAGACCATCTAGTCCAACCCCCTGCCCAATGCAGGATCAGCCTAAAGCATCCCTGACAAATATTCGTCCAGCCTCTTCTTGAAAACTGCCAGTGAGGGGGAGCTCACCACCTCCCTAGGCAGCTGACTCCACCTTGGAACTACTCTGACCATGAAAACGTTTTTTCTCATATCCAGACGGTACCTTTCTGCATGTAATTTAAGCCCGTTGCTTCGGGTCCTATCCTCTGCTGCCAACTGGAACAGCTCCTTGCCCTCCTCCATCATCTTCTTTTCAACATTGTCCACCCATAAGCAGAGAATGAAAGTAGGCCTTGTTTGCCCCCTGCTGGCGGATATTCAAAGATACTCTGCTCCTGTACAATGAGGTTCTGTTAAGCTGTCGTGGCTAATAGCCCATGAACTGGGTACCTTATTGAGAACAATAGTAATAGCGAAACAAAAATGCTGAAAATCACCTGGATCTCTGCTGCTGATTTGGCCCACAGGTGAAGAGGATTGTAGGGGCGTGTTTGAAAACCACTGATTTCATTGATTGGACAAATTCCGAGCCTGTGGGCCAGGCTTTTTACTGGTTCTCTCCCCAGTGTAACATCACAGATTTCCAGGCAGCTTCATTTGCTGTTGAAGACAAAGAGACAGACCTGCCTCCACAAGCATCTGTTGCCAGGTCAGATTTTCAGACCTGGATTCTTTCTCTCTCCTTGGCTCTGGTTTCGTCTCGCCTTGGCTCAGTCAACAGCCTCTTCCTCCCAATGGACTTGCGCGATCAGAGGCAGCCAGCAGGGTGGCGTGAACAGATATGGCTGCCGCGTGGGCAGGAAGGAAATTCCTGGCACCAGTTCTTAATATTCATCTCTTGTTGTTTATACAAAGCAGTCGACATTTACAGCACTTGGGAGAGTAACTGAAGGGGTGTGTGTGTGAGAAAAAAACCACGTTTTGTGCTCCAGATTTTCTTTTACCCTTACTCACCCGAAGGGCATTCACAGATTTCCTTCCTACCTTGTATCGTTAGCCCACTGGTCCATCTAGCTCAGAACTGCCTTCTCGGACTGGCAGCCACAACCCAGGGTTTCAAGAGAGGCAAAATCTTTCCCAGACCAGCTACGAGATCCTACTTGGGATCTTTGACAATGGAACAAACTGTCCAAACCCAACCATCTAAATTATCCAACCAACTCTTCCCTGACACTTGCCGTTAGAGTCTGCATACCCATATCTGGGGTATAAATCGGGGGAAAACAAAAGCCAGCTTTTATTATGCTCTTCTGCCTGGTGACTAGGAAGCAATTCCTACTCACCATAGGTGAGCATGCCTGTGCCACCCTGATCTGGAACTCTCGGGCAGAAGAAGCTGTAGCAAGAGACAGCCTGGGATTCAGTGGCCAAAGGTTGCTTTGCATGCAAAAGGTCCTGAGTTCAATCCTCAGCATCTCAAGTTCAAGGAAATCAGATAGCAGGGCTTGGGGAAGGGCGGGAGAACCCCACACCTTTGTAACACCAGCCTGCAGGCATAACTTTGCCCCCATAGGAGCAACGGTACCATGTAATTATGCATAATAGTGCACAGGGCCTTTTTTCTGGGAAAAGAGGTGGTGGAACTCAGTGGGTTGCCAGCACAGGGGGTCAACTCTTGGCGGGAGGTAGTGCCCCTGGTACCACATGTGCATGCGCAAAGTGTGCGCACGCTCCCAGGACCGCACAATGACATCACTTTGGGTCAGCTGGAACTAGGGCCTGAATGGCCAGGATTGGGTCCAAAACAGCCAGGATAGGTGATGTCAGGGGGTGTGGCATATGCAAATCCGTTATGCTAATGACACACTTCCGGTGGTGGCAAGGGGCGTGCCATATGCTAATGAGTTATGCTATGTAATGAGTTATGCTAATGAGTTCCTCCAGCTCTTTTTCTACAAAATGACCCCTGTGCTATCCAAACTCTATTGCATTATTTATGAATGGCCCAGCTGTAGATCATATTGTAATCTAACTTGAGTCTCAGTGAGAAAGGTGGACTACAAACAAACAACACAACACAACACAACACAAACTTCACCAGCAGTGGTGTGCGAAAGGGCAAGTTGCATAGTGCCTTAGTGCTCATGGCCAGACATGTATGTGCATGAACACTAGAGCCAAAACGTGCATTCAGCCCACCCGTTCCTCTTGGTGATTTTAACTTCTGGAGAATTGGGAGAAGGGGCAGACAGCAGGAGAAAACTTGTACTCCCCTATCATTATTGGAAAGACATCCCCCCAAAGCAGGACAATAACTTAAGAGGGACAGAGACTGGGAAAGTGGGAGCAAGCAAATGATTTTTTAAAATCAGTTTGGACGTAAGAAGCCGTCAGACCTCTGGTCCATCTCACCCAATCTAGTTTCCACTGACTGGCAATTTTTTCGGATCACAGGCCAAGCTCTTTCCCAGCACTGTTATCGGAGGATTCTTTAACTGGAGATATCAGGGGCTAAACGTGGACCATTCTTCATAGTCAGTACATGTTCTCAGCCAGCTACGGGCCTCTGCTAAGGTTGGGCATTTGACTAAATATTTGATCAAGTATTTGTCAAATAACAGCAGAGTATTTTTAAAGCATTAACTCTTGTTATGGCAACAAAACAAGATTTTAACAGTCAGAAGGCTTGATAATTATGCTGCCTACAAAAACAAAAGCCTTGCTCTGATACAATGAAATCAGCTTTTAAAAAAAGCTTGTACAGAATCTACAATTTAATGATTTTACTTGGGCTTTGCCACCAGATTAGGCTGATTAGGTTCCTGTCTGGGGTTGTCTGCACCGGTAGCAAAATGCAAGTAGGAGAAACTCTTTTGCAAGGTTTGCCCTCCTTCTCAACCGTATCCTTTGTGAACAAAGGGCAGCCTCCTGAAATTAAAAAGATAAATTACCACCTACCTAGTGGCATTCGTGGCTTCAGGGAATATTGGACATCATCGAACCATGGTCAGTTGGAATTAAAATTGTATTTAATTCATTTATAATTCCAGTTCTTTGCCTCTAGTCTGGAATCGAACCTTATGGCAACACACCTATAGCCTACCTTTCTCACTGAGGGCCAAGCTACACATGACGAATGACACTTGAACAGCAAGTGTATTTCTCCCTGTTTACTTGCCCTCCACTCAATCCACTTGCCGTTCAAGTGTCATTCGTCATGTGTAGCTTGGCCCTGAGACTCAAGGTGGATTGCACATGGTAACACAATGCAATCGGATGAGACATTCAATAAATAATGCAATGGAACTAGATTTACAAAAATCAAATTAAATGCAAAAAAGGAACAGATGTGATATAAACAAATGAAGAAAAATGGAAGTATAAAAGTAGAAGACAGAGCAGTAAGAACATGATAATACACATAATAAACACGGGAAGAGAATACAGGCCTATACTAAATAAATAAATATTAGACTAGTCAATGGACAGGCCTACTGCCAGCCCTTCTCTCCTCTGCTACACCCATGTTAACTCCATCCTGTAGAAACACGGGTTTTTTTTTTTTTAATTAAATGGAAGTGAGTTTCAAATTAGGGAAATCTCTAGGCCTGATAGGGAAATCTGGAGGATGCAGAGCGCTCAGATTAGAGATAAGATAGATGGCTGGGAAAGGCCCCGATGCCCGGAGGGAATGCTTTTAGCAAAAGCATCCAACTGACTCCCTCCTGGGCTGTTGATTAACTTGGTGGAGTCTGTCTCCCAGCAATAAAATGGCCAGGGTGCCTGGTAACCTAGATGAAGTTGCTAAGTATCCCTTAAGGGGAGGGTTAGGGTTGCATTTCGCAGCGCTAAAGCATATCAGCCTTCCAAAAACACAGTTAAGGGCTTAACTAGATAAGAAGCTGGGAAATCCATGAGATCTTCTCAGTGGCTTTTTGGGGCAAAGCAGCCAGTCAGTGCCCTGATATAGACTCTGTGTGTGTGTGTGTGTGTGTGAAGTTTAACACTTTTATCTCTTCTGAACTATTTCACAGACTGCAACTGATTCCTGCCCCCGCCATTTTACACGGTCATTTCTGTTGCAGGACTGCAAAGATAGCGGTGGTAGAAAGTGCCCTCAAGTCATAGCTGACTTATGCAGACCCCTGGTGGGGTTCTCATGGCAAGAGACTAACAGAGGTGGTTTTGCCATTGCCTGCAACCCCGGCCTTTGGTGGAGATCTCCAAAGTCAGTAGGGAAGAAGAAAGGACCGGCTTTGATTGGCAGGGAGTCGCAGGGCTGGTCTTGTCCTTTAAACATACTTAAACATACCATTTTCCTTAAGAAGGGGAAGTGGCAACGGTGCAGCTGCGGGAGAAGAGAAACCTTCGGTCTGCTGCCCCAGAGCGCTTCTTATGTCCCACTTCAAATGTGACTTTAGACACAAAGTATGTAGCATTGCAGGAACATTTGACTGAGCCAAGCCAATGGGTCCATCTAGGCCAGCACCCTGCTTTCCCACAGTGGCCAGCCAGATGTCTCAAAGAAGCCCTCAAGAAACGCAAGAAGAAAAACAGCTTTCCCTTGTTGTTCCGTTCCCCCAGCTGCATCTGAACATGGAGGTTCCACACAGCCGCCACAACTACTGCCGGAGCGTCTCCTCCATGAATCTAACGCCTTGTGAAAGTTGTCTAAACTAGTAGTGACCATTGATACATCTTGTGGAACTGAGTTTCATAAGCTAATTCTACATTGTGCGAAGACGGGCTTTCTTTTATCTGTTCCAACGTGACTGCCCGTCAACTTCACCAGGTGAGTTCTAGTCTCTCCATACAGTGCCTAATTATATGAGTCTCTATCATGCCCTTGTTTAGCTACCTTTTCTCTAAGCCCCTAACCCTTTAGCCTTTCCTCATAAAGAAGACGCTCCAACCTCTTCCTCATTTTGGTGGTCTTTTTCTGTTAACAGTCGAATTTGCTTTTGGCTGAAGCTCGGCCTTCTCCTTCCAGCGGGGGCTGGAGCTTAAAGGCTCCACCTGAAGTGGGCCCTTGCTAGGCTGACATCTGGAAGCAGGCTATTGTGTGAAAATGTTGCTAGCTCAGCATTCCCTGATGCCCCCTCCTGGGAAACGGGAGCCCTGTAACCAAGCCCCCAGACCTGTTAATAAAAAAGTCCACAAAATTTGCAGCGGCCTGAAGTGTTTCTCAAGGGAAAGCCAAGTGGGGGAGGCCCAGAACAGGGCTCCAGGCAATACTCGCCTGTCTCCTCCAAAGATTGAAACACACCGGGTAGGGTGGGGAGGCATTCGGGCCATTATCTGAAGGAAAGCACACACACCCCTCCCCACTGGCTCGGCCTGGTGCCGGTTTTGCAACTAATTGCATTCCCCTTAAAAGCAGGGGTGGGTTGGGGAGGGATATCAAAGAAACTTCATTTGGAAGGAAGGCCTGCTGTATTTTCTAATTGCTGCTCATGTGTCAAAGCTTTCACAACAAGGCCCAATATTTATGGGACCCCCCCCTGCTTACTCCTTCCCCCCCCCCCACACACACACAACTTCTCATCAGAGCTCCCGTCAAGCATGGCTCCTAACTATGGCATCTCTGAAACAAGTAAGTCACAGATGGAATTTACTACCGCTAGCTTAGATTGTCAGACTGTGGCTAAATAAGGCACTCACTACAGGGTTCCCTTTAGAAGCAAACACAAGTCCATTGTTTGGAAAAGGAAACTTTACTGCAGAAAAGGTCCATTATAGTCCACTGTCCTGAATAGGAGAATCAGGATGGTACATGATCATTGTTACCAATGAAGAGCAAGCATAAGATACAGAGTAACAATACCCATCTGGATCAGCCTCCCCCCACAGTTCTCAAAACAACATCTCTCAGTCCTGGGAAGCTGCTCTCCTTCAAGGCCAATGCTTGGTGGAACGGTGTTAGACAAAACAGTCTCCTCCGGTGGGAATGCTGCCTGGGAACTGGTGCACCTGGGAAGAGAATACTCAAACACTAGAAGCATTAGAAAATGGAGTCAGTACAGTTTAGATATACACTGGACCTGACATTCTGCCCCCCTTAAAACAAATCCCCCCCTGGCTTATATGGATAGCGAGTATGAAAAGCTTTGGTTAATCTAGGAGCATGAACATGTGCAGAGTTCACCCATTCATCGTAACCAGAATCAAAGTCCTTCCACCTAATGAGGTAAAAAAGCTGATTTCGTTTGAGTTTAGAGTCCAAGATTTGTTGTACCTCATAGTGTGTTTGGTCGTCAATCAACGTTGGAATGGGTGGAGCTCTGACGTGCCATTTGTTGTCGGTGGGAGCTCTTTTTAGAAGACTGACATGGAACGTATCATGCACATGGCGCAGGTTCTTGGGCAGAGTTACAGCAACAGTCACTTTATTTATTATCTTGCGCACAGGAAAAGGTCCTAGGAATTTCAAAGCGAGTTTGCGGCTGGTCTGAGCAAGTCTTAGATTTTTTGTGGAAATATACACATGATCTCCGGGTTGTAATTCCCAGTCGGCCGCACGATGGCGGTCTGCGTATTTTTTGTAATCCAGTTTGGCTTTGTCAAGGTGCTTCTTAATAAGATCCCATTGTTGCGCCGCCTCCCCCCACCACGAAGATACATCTGGCGATTTAGAGGAATGGAGAGGGGGGGCATCCAACGGGAAGGGATTGAAGTGAGTCCCGTAGACAATTTTGAAGGGGGCCTCCCCCGTTGAAGCGTGTACACTGTTGTTATAAGAGAACTCGGCCAGAGGGAGAAGGTCCACCCAATTATCTTGTTGAAAATTAATGTAGCAACGAAGAAACTGTTCTAAAATTTGGTTTGTTTTTTCGGATTGCCCGTCGGTTTGCGGGTGGTGGCTTGAACTGAGGCCTTGTTCAATATTCAACATTTTCAAAAGCTCCCGCCAGAAGTTGGCAACGAACTGTCCGCCGCGATCCGAAATCACCTTGGACGGAAAAGAATGTAATTTTACGATGTGTTTTAGAAACAAATCTGCTAATTTTCGAGCGGAGGGTATAGCAGTACAGGGGATAAAATGAGCTTGTTTGGAGAACAGATCTACCACCACTAAAATGCAATTATGTCCTTTTGAGATAGGTAGATCAGTGATAAAGTCCATAGATATTATTTCCCAGGGTCTGTTTGGCGTTTCCAATGGTTGCAGGAGACCCGGAGGCTTCCCTTTTCTGGTTTTGGCGCTGAGGCAAATAGGACAGGAACTAACGTATTGGGAAATGTCTTTGCGCATGCCCGGCCACCAGAATTGTCTTTGGATTAGGTGCAAAGTTTTTAGATACCCATAATGTCCAGCAGTGGGAGCGTCATGACAGCGCTGCAAAACTTCCAGCCTGAGGCTGTCTGGGACATAAAATTTGCTCCCGGCTAGCCAATCCCCTTGTGGGGTTTGGGTTAGTTTGCTTCGCGGAGCCTTATCCCCCTCCTTCTCCACCTCAGCTTTAAGTTTCGATTTCCACTCTTGGTTGGCCGGGAGGGGCTGCTTGGCACGGCTGCGAGTAGTCACCACGCCCCCAAGTTGCGTAGGCGAGAAGACAGTGTCGACAGTCTCCTCCCGTTTGCTCTTATGTTGGGGCATGCGCGATAGGGCGTCTGCCAAAAAGTTAGTTTTGCCTGGGAGATAATTTAGAGTGAAGTTGAATTTGGAAAAGAATTCCGCCCATCGCAATTGCTTGGCATTCAGTCTGCGTGGGCTTCGGAGGGCCTCCAGATTTTTATGATCCGTCCAGACCTCGAAAGGGTATCGCGCCCCCTCCAGCCAATGTCTCCAGTTAGTAAGGGCCGCTTTCACGGCAAAGGCTTCCTTCTCCCACACATTCCAATTCCTTTCCGCCTCCGAAAATTTTCTAGACAAGAAAGCACACGGCCGCAGCCTGCCATCCTCCCCCTTCTGCAGTAAAACCCCCCCTATCGCCGTATCGCTGGCGTCAACCTGTACTATGAAAGGGGATTGTTCGTTGGGGTGGGAGAGGATGGGTTCCGTTACAAATTGCTTTTTTAGACAATCGAAGGCCGTTTGGCAATCGGGGGTCCATTGCAGTTTGGCAGAGGGTTTTTTAGCTAGGTCCCCTTTATCTTTGGTTTTTAGCAAGTCTGTTAAAGGGAGCGTGATTTGGGCGAAATTTGCTATGAAGTCTCTATAGAAGTTGGCAAAACCCAGGAAGGATTGCAGTTCTTTACGGGTGGTGGGTTTCTGCCAGTCCTGGATCGCCTGTATTTTGGCTGGATCCATTTTCAGGCCTTCTTGGGAGATACAATACCCGAGGTAAGTGAGTTCGGTTTTATGGAATTCACATTTGGACAGTTTGATGGGCAGCTTATTCTTCATTAGGGTGGCTAACACTTTTCGTACCGTTTGAATATGTTCTTCCTCGGTGTCTGAGTAAATTAACACATCATCAAGGTACACTACCACCCCTTTGTACAGAAAGTCGTGTAGAACTTCGTTTATCATGGACATGAATACGGACGGGGCTCCCGTCAAACCAAAAGGCATAACTAAGTATTCATATTGTCCGAGGGGCGTATTGAAAGCGGTTTTCCACTCATCCCCTGCCTTGATACGAACGTGGAAGTAAGCATCTTTTAGATCTAATTTCGTAAAGATCTTACCTTGGGCCACGACGTTGAGAAGGTCTCGGATGAGCGGTATAGGATAGGCGTTGTTGGTGGACACTGCATTTAAGCCTCGGAAATCTGTGCACAGTCGAAGTCCCCCATCCTTCTTTTTCACGAAGAGGACTGGAGCGGCGTGGGGGCTAGCGGCTGGGCGGATGAACCCTCGTTGGAGGTTGGTGTCGATGAATTTCCGGAGCTCTTCGCGTTCATGGAGACTCATGGGATAAAGTCGTCCTTTGGGCAGTGAGGCTCCGGGTAGAATTTCTACCGCACAGTCCGTTCGTCGGTGCGGGGGTAGAGTATCTGCTTCCTCTTCAGAGAAAGCATTTAGAAAAGGCCAGTACGGTTCGGGTATTTGGTTGACTTCTTCTTGGGTGAGAAGGGCCTTTTCTTTATGAGTCGGATCTTCGCCCCAGTTTTGATTCCAACGGTGATTTTTGCAGTTGGTATGACTGAAGGTAATACATCCTTGTGCCCAGTCTATGTAGGGATTGTGATCACATAGCCATTTGCTGCCTAAAATTAACGGGTACTTGGCAGTCGAGCTGATGACAAAGGACCTTTTCTCCCAATGTTGTCCCATGCCTGTGATCACTGGGATGGTTTCAGTTGTTACAGGATTCATGTTGGTACCATCCATTTGCTCAAATATTACTGGGTTTTGTAGATCCCGAGTTGGTAGGACTAGTCCATTGACTAGAGCAGGGGCAATGATGTCTCTTGAGCAGCCCGAGTCAATAAGAGCTTGCACCCGAATATGCATCTTTCTCTCTGGGTTGATTAGAGTCACTGGCATGAATAAGATGGACCCAGGCGGCCGGTTCCGTGCAGGGACGGGCTTAGGGCGGATCTGTCGTTTGGGTCCTTTCACGACAGATCCATTTCGTTTCCCGACTGGGGACTTTCTGGATTGGCTTCTGCGGTTGGGGAAGCGGGATCGTATTCCATGATTTCTTCCGCTTCCAGCCCTCTCTCCGAGGCTGGCCTTTGGGCAGCGCCGCGGCCTCTATTTGCTCGGGGTGCTGGAGTCGGGCGTTGGAGCGTAGGAAACGGAGCAAGGGTTGGACGCCGTAATTGGAGCGGAGGTCTTTGCACAGGCCGGTAAGGGCATTGTGCTGCAAAGTGACCAGCTTGTCCGCATTGCAAACACAGCCCTTGTTGCCATCTAGCATCTCTCGCTCCACGGGTGGCGTAGCTAGCTCCCCGTGTTCCCCTCTGTAAGGTCAATGATCTTCTTTGTCCCGTTTGTTGTTGTTGTTCAACCAAACGGACTTCCAACATGCGATTTTCTACTTCGCAAACAAGTTGGATCCACCCTAACAACGTGGGGGGATTGTCTTGCATGAGAGCTCTGTCCAAAAGTCTCGGGTTAAGGCCTTGTTTGAACAGAATAATCTTGGTGGACTCCTCACACCTAGGGCACTTGGCTGCTAATTGCCGGAATTTTGTGACATAGTCTCTTGCTGACATGCTGCCTTGTTTGATGGCTTGCAATTCTGTTCGGGCCCGGGTTTCTTCTAAGGGGTCTTCATATTGCGCTCGGATGGCATCCACTAACCCCTGAAGAGTCTCGAGTTCTGGGGCCCCGACATTGTATAGTCCTACATACCAGTCTGCTGCTTTGCCCTGTAAACGAGATCCAAGATGTTCGATTTGACTGGCCTCACTGCCGAAGAGGTGCCCCCACCGGTTGAAAAACTGTACCACTTGGACTAGGAAAAATCCCAATTTGGATGGATCCCCATCGAAGGTGGTTTCCAGCTTCACCCAACCCATCGGGAGTTCCTGTCTCGGAGCAGGCGCCGGGTAAAAGTCCATCGGCAATCTTAGTTGCGCCTGAGGCACAGGAGGGGGTAACTGGAGTCTCGGACGGGGCAACGGTGCCTGCTGTACGGGTGGCGGTTGAACCGGCGGTGCCGGCTGGGGTTGGGCTGGTTGTGCGGGCGGAGGTTGCCGTGGTTGCTGTGTCGGGGTTGGTCTTGGTTGGGCCGGAGGCTGTAGTGGCAGGCGAGCAGGAGGCGGCAGTCTCGGTCTGGCCGGTAACACGGGAGGCGTTAGTGGCAGCTGTCGAGGTGGAGGAGGTTGGTGTGGAAGAGTGGAAATTGGCCGCTGTGGAGGGGGTTGAAGGTGTCGTAGTGGTGCAGGCCGTCCCGGTTGGTTCGGGGGTGGTAAAACGGGCTGGTCCTGGGGCTGCTGCGACAGTATGAGCTGCGGACGAGGTGAGAGAGGCCGCAGCGGCGAGGGTTGAACCGGTGGAAGGCCGCGCGGGCTTGCCCCTCCGGGTGTTGTTAATCTGGGCAGCAGCGGCTGGCCTCTTGGCGCTGTTAGACCGTCCCCCGTAGGTTGCCCGGTGGGGACAATGTCTCGCGGTTGACGAGGGGCTCCCTCCTCAGATGGAGCCGCGTGTGCTCCCGCTTGGTCCGGCCGGACCGTTGTAGAAGAAGTAAGAGGGGGTCTCACCGGTGTATCACTGGGCTTTTCTTCCCCTTCCGTAGGCTTCTCAACGGGAGTCCCGTCTGGCGGCGCATCCCCTGCCTGGTTAGGAAGTTCGGTGGGGGTCTCTCCGGGTGGCTCAACCGGGTCTCCCTTGCTCGGTGGAATTTCCTGCTGTGCTGGGAGTTCCTTAGGTTGCTCTCCCGTTTCGCCCGGATGGGTGTCTCCTTCACCGGTAGGTGACGGCCGCTGCTGGACATTCTCCATCGGATAGGAGATAACACTTTGAAGGGTAGCTATCTGTACCGCCATCTCTTCAGGGGACAGTCTTTCCCCTGCTCCCATTGCCGAAATTAAATGGATGGCATGAGCCAAACTTTCTTCCATATCCATCAGTTTAGCTTCTAACTGTTGCATTCGACTTGTCCCCGGTTGCTCGCTTATGGAAGCTTCATTCGTTGCACTCACCGGGGACAAGGGGCCCCAAGGAGGAGGGTCCCCTTGGACGACTCTCGATCTCGCAGCTAGGATTCCCTTGGCCATACCCGTCACGGCCGAGATGCTGGTATCCACCGCATAGGTGCGACCTTGTATCTGCTCCCAACTTTGTTCAGGGACCTCCGTTGGCTCTTTCCACGAAACAAGTTCGGAGTAATCCCAACTCAGGGCGCCGCGGCGAGACGTGTCCCCCTCCGCCTGTTCGGACGTCCTGTTCCAATATCGCCATGGTTGGCTGCTGTCTAGCTCCGGGACGGTTCCTAGGCTTCGGCGCCCTTCCATCGAAAATAGTGGATGGAGTCCACCTGCCCGACGCTCTCTGGTTTCTCGGGGTCTGGCTCCCCACTCCGACGGGGTGGGTACCGAAATCAAAGGGAGAGCAGTCGCTTTCGGCCTTGCCCCGAGGTTGGCTTCGGTCTCGGCCCGAGTACTGAGGTCGATGAGAGGCGGGGTGGAAGTGGAGGCTCCGGTTCCGTTCCCGGCTGCTCCCAGCTCCTGGGAGTCTTGGGCTTGCACAGGTTGATTGTCGGGAGACGCATACGGATCGAACAAAGGATCCCTGTCCGGGACAACCTTGGATTCCGCTGGGCCCGACTCAGACATGATTGGTAACAAAATGTCAGACTGTGGCTAAATAAGGCACTCACTACAGGGTTCCCTTTAGAAGCAAACACAAGTCCATTGTTTGGAAAAGGAAACTTTACTGCAGAAAAGGTCCATTATAGTCCACTGTCCTGAATAGGAGAATCAGGATGGTACATGATCATTGTTACCAATGAAGAGCAAGCATAAGATACAGAGTAACAATACCCATCTGGATCAGCCTCCCCCCACAGTTCTCAAAACAACATCTCTCAGTCCTGGGAAGCTGCTCTCCTTCAAGGCCAATGCTTGGTGGAACGGTGTTAGACAAAACAGTCTCCTCCGGTGGGAATGCTGCCTGGGAACTGGTGCACCTGGGAAGAGAATACTCAAACACTAGAAGCATTAGAAAATGGAGTCAGTACAGTTTAGATATACACTGGACCTGACATAGATAACCCATTTTTAAAAGAAGGATTCATGGAGGACAGGTCGTGGAGCCTCCCTATTCACGGACAATATACCTCTAAGGACCGAAAACTGAACACACAAAGTTGCTTTATAGTGAACTGGTCCTTTGGTCCACCAAAGTCAATATTGCCTATTCAGACTGGTAGCAGCTCTCCAGGGCCTTATGCAGAGATCTATCGTATCACTGATACCTAGTCCGTTTAAGTAGAGGTGCCAATTGAACCCTGAACCTGTTGCATGCCAAGCAGATGCTCTACCACTGAACAATGGCCCTGAGGTTGTGGGGTGAACAGGGAATGGGTCTTACTTTCATTCATTCCTCTCAAGACAATACATCCACCTGGACTGAATCGAGACCTAGGCTTCCTGTCTCATTACCGATGCTGATTTCTCCACACCTGCTACCCCTCTGCATATCCCACCTAACCCAATCACGCTTGCTATTGTCACTCACCGGCTATTGTCATTTACTTGCTATTGTCATTCGGCATCTGAAATCACTCCGTTCTCCAAGATATAAGGATAGATGGACTCACGTTCTAACTGTAGCTGAAGACGTGAGCTGTCTCTCACAAAAGCTCATACCCTGCCACAAATTTTGTTAGTCTTATAGGTGCTACTGGACTCTTGCTCTTTTCATTCACTGTATGTGAACTATCCAGGGGCATCTGGGAAATGGGTTCCTAGACTCAATGAAATTTTGGACTGTCCTAGGCTCTTCAGTCCATATACCTAAGTGCATATGTACTATTATAATTCATGTGTGCACACTAGCAGCAAGCAGTGCCTGTTCCAGGTGTTCAGGGAACTCTGGCAAAATGCCTTTGGATAGTCACCTGCCACCATGAACATGAGTTCCACCACCATTGTCCAGGGATCCGCCTCACCGAGGAAAAGGAGAAAGTACCCAGTGGTGGCCACTGCCTCTATTCCACCAGTGCCGATGAGTACTTGATGCAATTGGCCACTCCCCTCCTATCAGGTTTTTGCACCAGTGCATGCATTCACCCTTTACACAATGCTCAAATATCTGCCTTTTCTGTAGTGGCAATAACACATGCACATTTTCCCCTCTCACAAGGGATGGCGACGGCTGCTCTCGTCCGGTTTGCCAGCTGTTTCGGATGACAAGCGGGGAGGAAGAGTCATGTCACCATTCCGTGAAGCAAGCAGCCAGAAGCCAGCAAGATCTGAGTCCAGTGGCACCTTAGAGACCAACAGGATTTCCAGAGGTGAGCTCTGACTCTTGAAACTTTACACCCTGAAAATCTTGTTTGTCTCTAAGGGCCAAACTACAAGTGACGAATGACACAGGTTGGACACTTGTCAGCTTCCCTCAAGTTTTGATGGGAAATGTAGGCAGCTTAGCGGAATGTCGGACAAGTGACAGTTGAAAAATCCATTGAACAGCAGTTGGAGAGCCAAGCTGCAAGACCAGGATGCCTACATTTCCCATCAAAACTTGAGGGAAGCTGACAAGTATCCAACTAGTGTCGGGCGTCACTTGTAGCTTGGCCCCATGATACCACCGGACAAAAATGCTACCGTACCAGGTCAGTCTATCTAACTCCGTACTGACCTCTCTGAAACAGCCATGAGAGCCAAGCACTGGCTTATCCCTTCATGTGCTCCTTCTCTTGATCTATGACACATTCATATTATGTTAGAGAATCACCATAGCTGTCAGATGGCCATTTAGCCTCTTCTTAAATACCTTCAAGGAAGAAGAGTCCACCACCTCTTGAGTAAGCCTGTTCCACTGAGGGACAGCTCTAACTGCCAGGAAGTTCTTTCTGTTGACTGTGATTGTATTTTGCTTCTTATTTCCATTTTTAAAAATTTGTCACTTGTTTTCCTTGAAGCTATGAAAACGTATGACTGTGGTACAGAATCTATAGAGGGAAGAAGTTTTGAATGACCACACAAAGAAGAAACCAAGTACTCAGGTTTCTCTCTCGTTCACTGTGTTCCAGAAACATTGCACAGAGGAATGCTGGGGAAAGTATAAAGTTTCCGTTTCCTTGATACAACTGCTGAGGGCCGTACATATTTTGCATCAGTGGTAGTAGCAGCAAATTGTATGGGCCAGAATTGGGAACCAGTTCCTTCTGTCGGAAGGAAGCACAGAACAACGACAGATTCTAAGCAAGGGTTGCTGAAAAAAAGCCGTGGAGCTACCAGGGGGTTTGAGTCGAAGATGAAGGTTGTAAGAGGAATGTTTCACCAGCCAGGTCCAGGTGAGACATGGATGGTGTTATGTCCTGCAATGCAGCTTTCCTTTGTCGCCTAACATGGTCTTGCAAACACTCAAATCCATAGACTCTCTCTCAAGGAAACAGTCAGAACTAGAAAAATCCCAGATGACAAAGAGAAGATTTTGCTTGTTTCTGTCGCTGCCTTCATTCCTGGAGATGCCCAGACAGGTGCTTTCTTTGGAGTAAGCCAATAAACCAAGTGGCCAGTGGGCCAAGTGGCCTTTAATCTTCTCCTGTCCAACCTAAAGGAAGACCCAGTGTTATTACTCACCAGGGCTTTTTTTCTGGGAAAAGAGGTGGTGGAACTCAGTGGGTTGCCCTCAGAGAAAATGGTCACATGGCTGGTGCCCCCCCCTGATCTCCAGATAGAGGGGAGTTGAGATTGCCCTCCAAGGTGCGGAGGGCAATCTAAACTTCCCTCTGTCTGGAGATCAGGGGGCGGGGCCACCAGACATGTGACCATTTCAAGAGGTTCCCCAGCGTTCCCCCGCGTTCCCCCTGAAAAAAAGCCCTGTTACTCACTGTTTGTATGCTTCATCATTTGTACGCCTGATGTAATCTTTCAGACCTCGCCCCCAGCTCTACAACAAATTAAAAATGCTTGTGGACTACATTTTGATACCCAGCTGCAATTGATAGCCAAAGTTCTAACTGCTCGCACAGACTGTTCCTGTTATACAACTCACAATTGTTCCATCTCACTGCAGATTAGATGGCCAAATGCTTTTTGGTAGCCCAGGTGAGCCTGATTCTCTCAGCTCTCAGAAGCTAAGCAGAGTCAGCCTTGGTTAGTAATTGGACGGGAGACCTCCAAGAAAGACCAGGGTTGCAGAGGCAGGCATGGCAAACTGCCTCTGTTAGTTGCTTGTCATGAAAACCCCACCAGGGGTCGCCATAAGTCAGCTATGACTTGAGGGCACTCTCTACCACCAAGGCAGGGAAAATGGGTCACTTGCAGATACAGAGGGATTTCTGCATATTTTGGGAACTCCCCAAGTAGGCAAAAGAATATATGCAAACGAAAAAGAAGAAGGAACCACAGAAATGTCTTGATGAGGCCAAAAGCCAAGGACAATGGAGTGCCACTAAGCACCAACTGAAGGGATGGGGAAGGAAAACAGAAAAAAAAGAGGGGGGGAGGAATGGTTTGCTAAAGTCCATACGAGCTTATCCTGTTGTGGAAAGAGATAACTGAGCTGGGAAAGAATTTCCTAATCATTCTTCCCCTTTGTAGTTCCTTATGAGACCCCATCTTCTTATTGTTATTAAATGTTTTTATTTATTAAATGTATTTATTTATTCACTCACCCGAGTGCACGTAGCATCTTACAGAGTTTACTGGCTAGGTCCCCACGGCAAGGAGCTTGCAGTTTCAAATAGACAACAAGGAAGGCAAGAGGGAGGGGAAGGGAAAACAAGGGGAAGGAACACGGGCAGACACCGTTGCACGTACACCAGAGTGGTTTCACTTGAGAAGGCGGATTAAAGAGATAAGGCAAAGGCTGTGTGAAGAAAAATGGGATCTGAAGAAAGATTTGGTGGGAGAGAAATAGCACCATGCAGGCGCTATCAGGGAGGGAGTTCCACGTACAGGGGGAAACGGGAGCAGCGTTTATGGGAGAAGCAGGCCTTCAGCAAAAGAAAAACATGACTTTTTAAAAAATTTATTTATGTCATTTATAGTCCACCTTTCTCACTGAGACTCAAGGCGGATTACATAGTTGCTACAATCAATATTAAGACCTTTCAATATACACATTTTTTTTCTGCACCCTGTTCTGGTTCCGGCAGACAGGGCATCGTGCAAGGATTCAATTTGACATTCTCCAGCCCCAGCCAAAAAAGCAGCCCCTCCCAGTTGTACTGGCCATTACGTCCTCCATCCCCAGACTAGCACCTGGAAAACTTTGCAAAAACTTCATTTGTTAGGGGGAAGCTTTCATTAAAACAACTAGGCAGGGGGCTACCCCCTCCCCCAGTTCATTTTCTTTGAGTCAATATTGGTCTTACAACAGATGTAGCTAGGGAGAACGTCTGTCAAAAGAGAGACGGGGAGACGCAAGCGGGCCAGGCCGACTGGTGCCGGAGAAAGGATGAGGGCACGCAGTCCATGGGTCCTTACTGCCATGGGAGAGGGCAACGAAGGGTCCCTGCGGCAGGATCAGAGAAAGTGGAGAGAGCTCAGAGTGGAGAGTGGAAAAACCTCGGGGAACAAAGACATCAAAGGCCAGAGCAACGTGGCTAATTGAAGCGCTTTTAATGTTAAATAATGAGCGGGTGGGGGGCGGGGGGACAGTCTTTTCTGAGAATCCAGGTTTCTTCCTCTCAATATCTGGAGAAAGTGGTTTCGAAGAAAACCCAAAGCACGGAAAGAAACCTGGCAAGAGAGTTATGGATCGTGATGTCCTAAAAGATCTCCTTTTGGCCTTTGCTTAGAATGAGCTATAAAGGTGGTCATTAGAAGGAAACAGAAATATTCTCACAGCAATCATGAGGAGTCTTTCCATTTCCCCCCAAATGCCAGGCAATAGTAGCAAGAAATGTCCACCCCAAAGAGTCCTGATATGACCCCATGGTGAGGTTGGTTCAACATAGGAGCCTATATTACGAACGGATCTGAGACCCTGGAGAGCTGCTGCCAATATGAGCGGACAAGAGTGACCTGGAGGGACCGATAGTCTGATTCAGAATAAGGCAACTGCATGTGTGAAGGGACTGATTCCGACCTGGTGGAACTCTCTGTCAGTGAGCCAAGCTACAAGTGACGAATGACACTTGAACAGCAAGTGAACACACTCACGTGTATTCCTCCCTGTTCATGTTGTTATCATTCTACCAGGCCTGTAAGACAGAGATGTTCCACCAGGCATATGAGCCACCCAATCAGCCTCCTGCCGTAAGGGGGGCATATGCCCCTCTGGTTTTGTTGCCTTCATCAATCGGCCACTCTGCCCCACAGATTTGTTGATAGTGGAGTGTTGTTCATATGTGCATTGCTGTTGAAATGATTTTTATATTGATGATTTTATACTTTTATGCTACCCTGTTGATTTTATATTTTCTGTTTGTAATCTGCTCTGAGCCCGGTTGCGGGGCACACAGAATAAAAATTTAAATAAACAAATAAAATTTTATGTTCGCAGTAGCATTTTAGTAAAGAGTCCAGTAACACCTTTAAGACTAACCAACTTTATTGTCGCATAAGCTTTCGAGAACCACAGCTCTCTTTGTCAGATCTGACAAAGAGAGCTGTGGTTCTCGAAAGCTTATGCAACAATAAAGTTGGTTAGTTCCAGCCGATCTTTGTAGTGGCTTATATTATGTAATCTGCCTTGAGTCTCAGAGAGAAAGGCGGACTATAAATACCATAAAGAAACAAATAAGGAATCTGTACTTTTCAGTGAGAAAAGGCCATTCCCCATTGCCTTATCTCCCTGTCTTGTGAAGCCATTTCACCACTCTTCACTCTCCTCTCAGATCTATTTGCATGCTTAGCAACCAAGGGCCGAAGATGGCCATGCTTAACAGACATAGGAGAGCAGTTTAAAAAATGAATGTTGGAGCAACAGCTGGTACCTGGCTATAGCCTCATTTCCAAACATAGCCCCATCATTTGGTGCGGCATTCGCAGTTGGCCTATTTCATCTCCAAACAACTCACCTAAACTGCTTCCCTCACATTTATGTTAACCCCTCTTCAAAATAACATCTACTTTCTACCTTGCAGAGAGTGAATCACAAAATGCCAAAGGAAAAAAATAAATAAAAGAAAATGAGTCGGGAATGGTGGACCACCAGAAAGACGAATGACTTGTGCGTGTGTGACGAAGGAGAAAAGCTGTACGGAAGTTCTTTTGCTTCCTTTTCATTTTGCACTAGAAATAGCTGACTTTCCCCCCACCGACCCCTGTCCTCATCTCAGACTTCTTTACAAGCCTAGAAACTAGCCGGCTAGTGCAACTGCAGTACCATCTGCTAGTAACTTCATTCCGGACCACAGGGAGGAAGTCAGCAAAATATCTTTTTCTAGACATGGGTGGGACTGGATTATGAACACAATGACACAAAACCCTATGAAAACAATTAGATTAAATCACGCCCAGCCAATGAAGACATGTTAACAGCAAAATAGGAGAGGGGGAAGGTTTGACTCTAGCCAGACTCCCCGTTTTCCTTGCCCTGGGTCTGTCATTCAGACACCAGAGATCAAGGTCAACCCCGCAGGTTGTTTCAAACCTGGACCATCAGAAGTCTGGCGTCAGGGCTTTTCTTGTGGAAAAAGAGGTGGTGGAACTCAGTGGGTTGCCCTCGGCGAAAATGATCACATGGCTGGTGGCCCCGCCCCCTGATCTCCGGACAGAGGGGAGTTTAGATTGCCCTCTGCGCCGCCGCTGCGCAGAGGGCAATCTAAACTCCCCTCTGTCTGGAGATCAGGGGGTGGGGCCACCAGACATGTGACCATTTTCAAGAGGTTCCGGAACTCCTTTCCCCCCGCCCCCCGTCTTCCAGCTGAAAAAAAGCTCTGTCCGGCGTAATGATTAAAATCTGAGCATTTCTCATCCATTCAACGATGAAGAGTGTGGAAAGAAGAAATGGGAAAAGCTGGGTCTTTCAGTTTTTTTCCTGCTGCGCTTGTGAGCTGGTCACTAGCATGTCCATACATGAGACATCTGACATGTGAAGAACACGTGTCAGGAGATGCAATATTAGCTGGGAAGGGTAGTTTAAAAGGACAGAGCTGGTTGCAGGGCAATGGCTTTGCAATACAATAGAGCTGTGTGAAGGGGCTATGAAATGCCAGAAGGGAAACGTCAGCCCATTATAACCTCTCCAGATCTAAGCCCGGCTCTGGAAGTCATCTCCAGCCCATTTCCATTCCTCACTGCCCTCTGGTTGTGAAAGTTTTAGACTGAAAAGGTGAAATTGACAGAGCCTTTGGGGAGGAGAAGATGAAATTAACAAACCCTCTGAGGAGCGATCTCTGCCAGCTCTGTCTTTTTAAACTACGCTTCCTGGCTAACATTAAATCTCCCTACGCTTGATGGAACACGTGCCAAGGGGTTTCGTGCAGAGAGACTCTTAGAGATGGGGCACCGAGCTGGCCACCTGGTGGACTCACAGTAGACAAGAGGATGTAATGTAAACCGAGATCTTGCAAATATACGTCTCTTTCTTTACCAGATCTAATCTTGTTGGGGGGTTGGGGGTGGGGGAGACTTCAATAAGAAGATTCCTAACTCTTCAGAAATAGAGCCAATTATAGATAGAACCACAAGCAAAGTGTCATAGTGAGTTTACAGGCTTCTTGGTGGGTAAAACTTTTGACGAACTTTAAGGGAAGAAAAAACGGTTTTGCAAGTGTTAAAAACATTGCACTTTTCTTTCTGGGACCCACAAAAAGCAGACTATCAGCCAAGTTGTGTTCTGGACATCTTTACTGGCCTCTGTAATGGCATGCCCAGAAAACATATTTGTCCCCATGATATACTGTAGTGCTTAAGAGGATGAGGCACAACGGGAAAGGCTGTGGGTTCAAACCTCACCTCAGGCACAACCGCACTAATAGGCCTTAAGTCGGTCTCTCTCTCTTGGCTTCAGTTCCTGTCTATAATCATATAGTCCTACTTCGCAGGGTTGTTCTAAGGTTTATGTTGATAACATATGTGAAATGCTGAAAGCCTTGGGTTGTTATTTAATCTTGCATTCCTTGATTCCCTTCTTGCTTTTGCTTTTAAAAGCACCACAGCTACATATTAATTAGCAAAACTACTGGTTTGAGCTATGTTTTTGAAAAGAAGGGAATGAATGAATGATTGAATGAATGAATGAATGAATGAATGATAGGGGTAGGGGATTCATCTTGCCACAGAACCCTACCTAGAGTGAAATTTCAAAGCAAATTCAGAGAGTTTTGTTCAAGAGAACTGCCCGACAGATTCCAACCACAGTTATCACTAACTGAATGGAAAACAAAGTATATGGGGAAGGATGGGAGCAGAAAAAGGATAGATACAAAAGGAAAAAACGTAATAGTTTACCCTTCAGCTCTTGCTAGTTGTGCTGACATATGCTGCTCCTTCCATAAGATAAATGAATTCCTGTACATCCATTTCCCTTCCGCCTCCCCCACCTTTTCTACAGGAATCCTTCGCTTTCTCTTGGTGTCCCCCCCCCACCTTAAGATTTTAATTATATTCTTCTATTTCCACTCTCTAGATCTGTCATTCTCTGGCAGGCCTGATGTAATTATGTTGTGGGAAGAATCGTCTGCTTTGCTGAGACTTCAGAGGTTTAGAAGGCCCTCCTTGGTTGGGGTTTCTGGGATTTTTTTTCCCACCCTCTCTGCCAGGTATGCGCTCAGATGACAGATGGCCAAGGGGCTGTTGATTCTCCTTAATGAGTCGGCTCCTTAGCGGGTAACAAAAGGAGATGTCTCCGAAGAAAAGCAGAAGTAGATTCTTAATTAACTCACACTCTTCGGCTCTCTGACTGCACATCAGCCGACAGGCGGGTGGGCTACAGTGGGGCAGGCAGCAGGCAGACTTTCTAAGGGGCAGTTTACTCTCCTCGCTGGGTGGCTTTGGGCTAGTCATCCTGTTTCAGCCTAACCTAACTCCAAGGGTTGTTGTGGGAATAAAATGGAGGGAAGAACTGCTACCCTGAGCATCCTCAACAGAAAGATGGTTGGGCACAGGGCTTTTTTTTCAGGGGAAACACAGTGGAACGGAGTTCCGGCACCACTTGAAAATACTCAGCAACAGTGCTTGAAAATAATATGATTTCAAAGAATCCCGTGTGTTTCTTCCTCATTTCCCTCTTGAGAGTTCCACCACCTTTTCCCCCAGAAAAAAAACCCTGGTTGAGCAGATGGACTGATCTCTAGCTTTGACTATAGTTAGGGAATTGTCTTAGCCCCTGAAAGTGTATATACTCCACCCATTAACAGAGAACGAATAGTCATGAGTCAGACACAGTATACACTGTGGTTACCCCAAGCAAAATGCCATCCTAATTTGGAATTCTTTATAGGCCTTGGAGGCAAAGCCTAGGGGCAGTCACCATATTTCCAGGTAGGGTTTCAAGGAAATGAGTGGAACAAACAACCAGTGGAAATTTCTAAAACTGTCTCACCACCACAACCATTTCATATAACAAGAGAGCCAAAGAATAAGCTCAGAACCCACAGACACTTCACCACCCAGGAAAAGCTTCACCCTGAAGTCCTGGTGGTTCATCACATGGGACAGCAGCAAACTGACCCCAATGTAACATCTGGACAAACAGCATCCAGTTTTTAAACTGATAATTTCTGTGGTTGTTTTACTGTCAGGAACTACAACGTCAAGACCACGGCAATACAGCCCGGAAAATCCTCAACAACCATCGTTCTCCGGCCGTGAAAGCCTTCGACAATGTATTGCTTTTATTTGTGAGCTATTTGGAGCAGGTCCCTGGAGGGGCAACGTGCAAAATTCCCTAAAGGAATATTAAATAAAATAAATGATTATTTCTTCAGTGATCATTTAGGAAGGTATGCCTACTTTTGTACTAGATCCAGAGGAGTTAGCCGTGTTAGTCTGTAGTAGCAAAATCAAAAAGAGTCCAGTAGCACCTTTAAGACTAACCAACTTTATTGTAGCATAAGCTTTCGAGAATCACAGTTCTCTTCGTCAGATGCATGGAGGGCAAGAAGAAACTGGTCAGATATATAGGTGGAGAGGGGAGGGAGGAGTAGATGCAAACAGTAGCTTCTGATACGGAGATCAGTTTGCTTCAGTTAAGGAAGTCAGTTACTTCTGATAATGAGCTAACCATTCATATTTGACTGAGTCAAATTTACTTTTGTACTGTTCACCATGTATTTCGAGAGCTGATCTATACAGCGTATCCGTTGCTTGATTGCTCAGCGCTCCCTTTCAAAATGTACAGACCATCAGGAAAAAAACATCATATTTAAGACAGCAGGAAAGTTCTATCTATGGCATTTGATTTGTGATTATTCCTTCACAAGTTGCCAAGTCTCTTGACTCATGTTGGTAGTCAAAGATGCCACAGCCAAGGTGAACCGGGCCTCTCCGCTCTGAGTTTTCCAGTTTGGGCAATTGCTGTTATTTTTTGCCCTCCCACCTTTTTCTCCTGCTGGGTCAACTCTATGACATTGGTAATAAATGGGTGTGAGAACCAATAGCTCAGCTCAGGAAGGGGGCATCAGAGAGAGATAAAAGATGAATTTTAGGGTGTCCAATGCAAACCCTGCAGCTAGCTCATTAGGCAATGGAACTGTCCGATCTCCTTTTGAAGCACTTCATTCATTATTGGAAAGGCCATATGGTACTTGTCTGCGATTATCAGCATCCTGAGAAAAGACGATGACTCTGACCAGAGTTCTCATTACATCCATCAGCTCCCATCCCTCCCATAAAGTAAATTCCTTGTCCCATTAGGTCGGGAAAGTGTTGCCGTATTTCTGACAGCTGAAACCCTCCACACCGAATCAAAATCGGAAGCACATTTCGTTCAAGACGGATTTACTTCTTTGACTGTGAATAAGTAAGAATGGCCCACCCTTGCAGTAACCCATCCACGGAGTTTCTACATTTAGTTGCTGTTCTGAGCATATTGCCTGATTTGCAGATCAATGAGTCACACAGAGTTGCAATGAGCACCTGCCTTGGAGAGCAGGTTATTCTCCATTGCCTCTGCCTTGGGAGTGAGTGCATGATAGTCCTACTCAATGTGCAAACTCAGCAGAATTACTGCTCCTGTCAGAGGCTGATTAGAAGGAGGCAAGACCAGAACACTGAATCATACAGAGATGCAATGGGCACCCTCTTCTGAAATCTTGTTATTTTTCTGTGTCTCTGTGAGCAATTGACTGATCTGGTCTCACAGAGACAAAGTAGAATTGCTTTCTCTGATGGAGGTTGACGGGAAGGACGGCCACAGCAATAAATCATACAGAGACACAGTTGCCATCTTCCTCTGTGAATGGCCAGGACTCACAGGAATTTACCTGGGATATACCTGGGATGATTTACCAAGGTTATGTCTTGTGGGTGTTGGCATTTCACTTGGGCCACTGTAATGTGCCATGGCATACAGTTAAGTAATTAGTGGTTCAAAAACTGGTAAATCATCTTATTTTTAATCAATAAATTAATTCATATTAAGTGAGAGTCTTTTGGGGTCAGATTAATAGTCCAACATCCTCTTTCCTCTTTCCAACAGTGGTGAACCAGATGCCCTCGGAAGGCATGGGAATAGATCACAGGGCAGCCTGCTCCTGATGCCCCCCCCCAAACTGGTACTCAGTGGTAGAGTGTCTCTGAACATGGAGGTTCCACTTAGCCACCACAGCAAATCAATATTGGTAAGATCTATCTTCCATGGATTTGTTAAATGATTTTTAAAATATTTGTCTGGCAGAGGAAGTTTCAAAGAGACAGACCAGGGGTAGCATCACAGGACTGTTCTTTGAGCATCTCCTTCACTTTTAGCATCTCTGCAGTTCCCTTTCTACCAATACTTTGTCAAAGCAGAATCTAGATCCCATTTCCAAGCCTTTTGCTGAGTTTCCGTTAGGAGGACCACATGGCCTGGTAGAGGCAATTAAACTATCATATTAATTATTTACCAACCACCATGTGGGTACAATAAAGGGGGGCTGATTAGGGGCTGTCTGAATCTGCTTGCGCTTCCCTTCTGTCCAGACTGGCTCTTCGGTCACAGCCACGTGACCGCATTGGGCTGCTTGCATGTAACAAAGCAATCTCTTGTCCTTTTTTAAAAGTTGCAATGAACACATAATGAGCCTGGCTAAAAAGAGAGAGAAGAAAGAGACTGAAAAGTCTGATAGAGAAGAAAGCATCCTGGAAAGATTTTCATCCTTTCTTAAAATAAGGAAGGAAGGAAGGAAGGAAGGAAGGAAGGAAGGAAGGAAGGAACGAACGAACGAACGAACGAACAGTCAGCAGCAGGGAAGATTTTAAACGAATGTTTCGTTTATGAATGGAACCACAGAGGTGTATGAAAACTAATATCTGAGCTTTTTTAAAAAAAGTTTTTAACCTTAGGTTCAAGTGCATAAGCAATGACTAAGGAGGACTGCTTCCACACGAAGGTCTTCACTTTGGTTTCCAAAGCGGAGCTTTTGGGGGGCGGGGGCGTCATACACACATGGTCCTCTAGTTGTCCTTTCTCCATACTCCATATGCTCCTTCCCAAATCTACCTTTTACTGCCTTTTTTGAAAAAACACAGTCCTTATCACAACAGAGCCAAAGTACACGACATGCCAGATGCATGTTCTTCATGTGTTGGGGGGGGGGGTGAGGAGGAGAGATAACTATGAATTTCCTGCACTGTGCAAGGGGTTAGACTAGATGGCCCTTGGGATACCTTCCAGCTCTATTTTCTATCATGTTGCTGTTAAAGACATAGTAGCAGGTTCTGGAAAATAGCTGGCAACTCCATTGGTTGGTGAAATCTTAGATAAGAGGTAGGGGTCCGGGCTGGCTAGGGAAATAGAGCATTCATGTTCTGCATATCTTTTTCTCATAGATAGCAGACACAGCATGAATAACAAGCTCGACTCTGCCCAGCCTGCCGCCCTCACTAAGCCTCCAAACAAGTTCTGACCTTCAGCTTTTCATCTCTCATCCTGGAAAATGTGTTTCTTTATTCCACAGGGGTGAAAAAGCATGACACATAAATTTCCTTAGTGTTCTTTTAATAACTGTCAGTCTATTTCCATAAATATTACATATAAGTCGGTTGTTCATTTTGCAACTCCAGCCTAGTAGTACACCAAGGAAGGTTCAGTGTGGTGATTAAGAGCAGCAGGACTCTAATCTGGACAACTGGGTTTGATCCCCCACTCCTCCGCTTGAAGTCAGCTGGGTGACCTTAGGTCAGACACAAGTCTCTCCGTACTCTCTCAGCTCCATCTACCTCACAGGGTGTCTGTTGTGCAGATAATAACAACACTGACTTTGTAAACCGCTCTGAATGATGTTAAGTTGTCCTGAAGAGCAGTTATTGTTGTTGTTGTTGCTTTGTGCTACTTACTCTGTGGAGTAGAAATAGCCTCATGACAGATGAGGCCTTTTAAGTCAAACTGGTGCTGCAGTGATTTGAACGCGGTGCTTGGTGCATGTTTAAGATTGCCTGCATTACTTCACCTTTGAACAATGTAATTTGAGCTGACGTAGCAATGCGCAGGGGGGGGGGGCGTGCAGATAATTCCCTATGGGGGAAATCACCTATGGGGGAATTCACACACTTCTTCGGTTTCCTTCCTGGCTGATAATAATGGAGGTGTGTAAGCTGCCGTCAGCATGTTAATCCTCTTGGGGTTTTGCTTGGGCATGAACAGAAGACAAAAGGTAACAGAAACCTTCCCTGGTTGTTGACGAGGCTTGTCTTTCTTCTGGAGAAACCGTTAAAGACCGTTGTTGACTTAACATGTTTCCAACGTGAGTCACAGTTTCGCTCAGGGTGCTGACTTCGCATTATTTAAGACAGCAAGAATGGTTTCACATCAAAGGTTTGCCGAGCCCAGCCTTGTGCTTCCAAAGGGCAGCTGGCCAGATGTCTTTTAGAAACTCACTAGCAAGGCATGCAGGCCTTCCTTTGTTGTTTGTCCAGTATCTGACACTGAGAGATATACTGTCTCTGGATCTGGAGGCTCTGTTTAGCTAAGATGGCTGTTCGTAAGACCTGTTCCCCTTGTATGTACCTAAGACAGTTTGGTGTAGTGGTTAAGAGTGGCAGGACTCTAATCTGGAGAGCCGGGTTTGATTCCCCACTCCTCCCCTTGAAGCCAGCTGGGTGACCTTGAGTCAGTCACAGCTCTTTCAGAGCTCTCTCAGCTCCACCCACCTCACAGGGTGTTTATTGTGGGGATAATAATGGCATACTTTGTAAATCGCTCTGAGTGGGCATTAGGTTGTCCTGAATGATGATGATGTTGTTGTTGTTATTATTAATTCCTCATTCCTATGCTCAGAAGCCAGGGTCAGGTAGCTGGCTCAAGGTTGACTCAGCCTTCCATCCTTCCGAGGTCAGTAAAACAAGTACCCAGTTTCCTGGGGATAAAATGTAGATGACTGGGGAAGGCAATGGCAAACCACCCCATAAAAAGTCAGCCAAGAAAACGTCATGATGCGACATCCCCCCACGGGTCAGTAATGATTCGGTGCTTGCACAGGGGACTACCTTTACCTAATAACGGTAATCCCAGAAGAACTATGGTTGGATAGAAACAAGAAGTGCTGGGAATTAGCAAGTGTTTACATTCAGTTATGAAAGAGTTAAACTGTTGTTTGTGTTACTTAGTTATTAAACCTATTTGCATGTAACCATTTAGCTGTTGAGTTAAGTTTCCCACTGTAGAAATAAGAGTCTCTATGCTTAATGAACTATAATTAGAATTCTCTATTAGGCAACCAGTTTATTGGCAGGGGGGTGGGGAGGGCGATTAGGTAGAAAGATATACTGAAGTTTTATTGCTCTTTGCCATTCCAAGCCAGTCTAGTTTCTTTCCCTAAGATGTAACAGTCTAAGCCAGTCTGAAGAAAATCTCTGTTTAGTTCAGAAGCTAGCAAGATGTAGCCAGTTAGGCATTTCCTATTTTATTCCCAATGTAAACTTTTTATCCTTTATGTAGTAAAGTATTTTTATAGAGCTAAACCTGGGAGGGTGGGATCTTATTATGAGCAATGCACAACTCTGCTACTCTGCAACAAATCGAATATTTCCCTACAAAAGCAGGCACACTAGACCAGGGAACTTCAACTGAGTTTCCCATGGAGAAAGTGGGGAAGAAGATTTTGTGGTCACACCCTTCTAGTTTCCTTTTTAAACGCTGCATTTTGGGCAATGCTTCACAATGCCTCCCACTTAGAGATTCTCCCTGGAATAAGTTGTTCCAGTTTGAGATGTCTGTGGGGTAGAACGGAACTGCATGCAAGAGCAGACGGGGAAGTGAAAAATTGCTCTGGAGCAAGCCAAGCTGAACAGCCTTTGTGATGCAGGAGCCACTCAGCTGAGCAGTGCCAACAACAGCTTGCATAGTAGAAAATATTCTAAATGGAAGTCACCCGTTGCTTTTTCCTGGCCGCAGTGCGGGTGGGGACATTCGGTGATCACTTAAGACTGCCGATGAAATATCTGAGTCAAGTGGCACCTGAAGCATTAGCCAAGTTTGTTGGAGCTTGGCTCTGTTGCTCCTAGCTGGCCCACTGGGAAATTTCCCTGTAAGTTAAATGGCAGCTCTCCCCCTGGCAACATGTGCATGCTTTTTGCCCATTTCCCATTGACATATCCCAAATTTTTGTTCTGAGGGGGCACACCTTGGATATTCATTGGGATATGTATCATCATTTGGAAAGTACGGTGGAAGTACAGACTGTAGCCAAATGTGGGCAAAATGAGTATAGCAGGCCAATGGACCCCATGTATGCAACAACACCAATGGCCTTTATGGGATCATTGGGTGGACGTGGAAAGAAACAGTTGCTGCAGCAAATCCACACAGCAAATATATAATACGATGAGCAATATTCATACTAAGTTGCATGTCATCTGTCCATAAAGTCTTCTCATTAGGCCAGTAACAGCGCAATCCTGAGCAGAGTTACAACCAACTTAGAAGGATATAATCCTGTTTAGGATTGCACTGGAAGGCTGCATTCTTGTACATAACTACTTGGGAGTAAGCCAATGGGACTCCATTGGGCTTACTTGTAAAGGGGAAAATGTATAGAATCAGGCTTGGCAAGACGTTAGAATAAGATGAATGCACTTTTGGGGGGAATTCCTGCGGCTGAGGCACTGAGATGGCAGGAGAGGGGCTCTCTCCCCCCCCCCCAGGTCTCCATTCATTTATATCAGTTTTTCAAACTGCATTGTTAACTCAGTTGAGGACCCCTGGGGCAAATTAGTGCCCACTGACAGAAGGGGCAAAAAACATATATTGTATTAGTATTCAAAGCGATAAAAGGGAATGCATGAATTAAGGGTCAGTGGGAGCGAAAGAAGGGGGGATGCAAGATTTTGACAAAGGGGGTGAATGTCAGAGGTTACTAGACATGGGAAAATGTGTGTCTTCTTGCGGCAGCATTTCCCTGTTTGTGGTTTGGTGTTATGGAGAGGCAGGGCACCGGCTTTGCATATAGAAGGTCTCCATTTCAGCCCCTGGCATCTCCATTGAAAGAGATCCAGAGAGCAGGGCAGAGGAAGGCCCTTCTCTGCCCAAGACCCCAGAGAGCTGCTACCATCTTCAGCAGACACTGATTCAAGGGCGCTGGTGGTCTGACTCAGTATCAGGCCGCTTGTCTGGTCCTGGGCACTCCGTATGCCAAAGGAGAGAACAGATGTCACAGCTGGGCCCAGGTCTGATCTAGAGATTCACCTGTCGGTCCTCAGGGGATAAAAAAGCCACTGAAAGCAGTGGGTGCATCGCCCACCAGGAAGACACATTAGAAAGTCTTGGTTCTGGTGAGCAGGAACCATCCATGACCCAGTTCCGCAGCAGATAAGGTGCCACCCTCCCCTGCACTGGATAGCTTCATCTCTGGCAAGCCCAGTAGCTGGGCTGGGAAGGATTCTTGTGATCTTGGAAATCCATTTCCAGAGTACACCATTCTGGGCCAGAAGGACCACTGGTATGGTTCTGTAGCAGGGAGGATTATATGTTCACTAGCAACAGAGCCTGTTTTTTTTTAAAAATGGGGAATGCTGGGCTTGCCACCGTGACAGCAGTCTCCAGAGGGACGGGACAGCTCGCCTGGCCCTCCCTCCATGACGTCACTCTCTGGAGGCCCTATTGGTGATAACTCAGGTATTATCCTGGTGCTCCTGTGCAGGTGCACCAGAATAAAAAGTGCGTCATCGCCAATACGATGGCGATGAGAGCCAGTTTGGTGTAGTGGTTAAGAGCGCGGGCCTCTAATCTGGAGAACCGGGTTTGATTCCCCACTCCTCCACTTGAAGCCAGCTGGGTGACCTTGGGCTAGTCACAGCTCTCTCGGAGCACTCTCAGCCCCACCCACCTCACAGGGTGTTTTGTTGTGGAGATAATAATGACATGCTTTGTAAACTGCTCTGAGTGGGCATTAAGTTGTCCTGAAGGGCGATATATAAATCGAATGTTGTTGTTGTTGTTGTTGTTGTTGTTGTTAATACGGCTTGCCTTTTATATAGAAAGATAACAAGCCGCTGTTGGCATGAGTCTCTCCAGACCAGCTTGCAGGTTTCTTGCAAGGCTCTGGTCCTCCGGAGAGTCTTTCCCTGGGGTAATTTGTATTGCCTCGGTCTTCATAACAACAGTTCAATCCCCTTTTAAAGCTATATAAGTTAGTTGCTGTCATCATGACATTTGCTGACGGTGTGCCCCAAACTTCACCACTATGTAGCCTTACGTCCTATCTGTTGCTTTAAGTATGTGCTCCTATACGCTACCTGTGTTTCAAGTATGATCCCACTTGGTAGTTATATATTATCAAATGTCAGTCCTGGAATTGCTTGTGCTCTGTTTCAGCATTTCTTCAATGCTACATTGGATTCTTGCTGATGTTATATCTTTGAGAACTTGTATTTATTTACCCTTTGGCATTGTTTATGGAAACGTCCTTGATACTGACTGTACTAATCTCACGCTGTGTAATCCTCCTTGAGTCTCAGTGAGAAAGGTGGACTATAAATGACATAAATAAATAAATAAAAATAAATTAAATCTTGGCCCTAGAATCTGACAGATTACAAGTCCAAGGGGGACTGGGCCAGGGACACACTCCCAGTTTCACATACTTCACTGAATTGCTATGATGATAAAATGGAGGAAGTCACCATTGGGTGAAAATTGGCATATAAATGAGGTAAATAAAATAAATTAGTGTTGAGATCAGGGTGTTTTTTCAGCGGGAACGCAGTGGAATGGAGTTCCGGCACCTCTTGAAAATGGTCACATGGCTGGTGGCCCCGCCCCCTGATCTCCAGACAGAGGGGAGTTTAGATTGCCCTCCCTGCCACGGAGGGTAATCTAAACTCCCCTCTGTCTGGAGATCAGGGGGCGGGGCCATCGGCCATGTGACCATTTTTGCCAAGGGCAATTTAAACTTTTAAAAACTCCCCCCTTGTTCCAGTTGACGCAAAATGACGTCATTGTGCGGTCCTGAGTTCCACCACTGAGTTCCACCACCTCTTTTCCTAGAAAAAAAGCCCTGGTTGAGATGAACCTTGAATCTTTTTGGTTCAACATCTACTTTCTCCCTGGAGCTCTCCCAGGTGCTGAAGAGCCTATTTTTCATAACCACTACCTGCAATTTAACTTGCTTTCTGCTTCTCCCTGCTGGATGGATCCTGTATCTTTAAGCCTTGGTCAATGCCATCTGGATTCCCACTTGGCCAGAATGTGTATAAGTAAATAATCTGTGATGACAGAATGTCCAAGAGTCCCTTGAGTCCCACATCTACAGAGGGCCTGACTAGGCTTGTGATTTCATTTATTTATTTATTTGTGTCGTTTATAGTCCGCCTTTCTCATTGAGACTCAAGGCAGATTACACAGTGTGAGACCCAACATGAACTGAGTTCATGTCCCAAGATTCCTCATCACCTCTGCAAAAGAACCTGGAAATGTTCACATCCACTACCTAAACAGCAGTAGTTGCTTGCCAGGTAAATAGATATGCTTAGAATACATGCGTCAATCTTAGGAACTGGACTGGTTGAGGCCATTCGGCTGTTATCATGATAAATATGTAATCCCAATCCTGCATTGGTGGGGATAATGAGGAATTCGGGGTGGAAATACATGCAGGGGAGGACTGACAGGAAGGAAGGATGCTGAATCTTTCCTCTACCAACCAATTCTCTGTGGCAAATGCCCATCACATAGAATGTGTTTTCTTTCAGAAGGACCCAGATGTGAAAAAACCTTCAAACTCTCCCATTATGTCCCCCACTGGGCCTTGCACTCTGCGGGTAAGCAACTTCTGGTGGCCCCTGGCCCGAGGGACATTCGGCTGGTCTTGATTAGGGCCAGGGCCTTTTCTGACCTGGCCCCGGCCTGGTGGATGGCTCTCCCACTGGAGATCTGAGCTGTGCAGGACCTATTACAGTTCTGCAGGGCCTGCAAGACTGAGATGTTCCACTGGGTCTTTGATTAGGGGCCAGCTTTGTGTCCCCCTTTCTGACCACCTTGCCCTCCTTCTGCAGCCACCCCAGATTTACACCATGGCAGTGCCCATGGCCTGTAGTGATTTTATAGTAGCCTAATCAGTGGCGCTGAATCTTTTTGTCATGTTGTTTGGATTAAGTGGTTTTAATGTTTTTATTGTATTTTTATTGGAATATTGGCCATATCCACACTTCTTCTCCCCCTCCCCCAAAATAGCACAAAACGTATGGAATGACGCACCTTCATGGCGTGATTTCCAGACATGACTTTGCTTCGTGGCGCGATGACGTCAGAAAACGCGCCACGAAGCAAAGTCATGATGGAAAATCGCGCCATGAAGGCACGTCGTTCCATACGTTTTGTGCTATTTTTCGGGAGGGGGAGACATGTGGAAATGGCCATTGTTGGAAGCTGCCCTGAGCTCACTCACAGGAAGGGTGGGGTACAAGTTAAACAAACAGATAAATAAAAAACAAATTGAGATGGATTCTCAGGGGAGCAGTGGGGGGAACTTCCCCACAGGCCCTGCATTAACATTACAGGGGAAACATCTGATCGTACAAAATAGACCATTGGATCACCTAGTTCATGTCCCAATTGCCTACTTCCAAGAGATGGGATATGACTGACGGCAACAATCAATCTCGGTTTACCCAACTCTTATTAAAACGAGCATGATTTGACTTGAATATAATGTTGGTGCTTGAAGCACAAAGACAATCTGGCACTCAGCAAGACCTTCTAACGAATGGTTATCAGTATAATTAATGGTAAATTTTGACGACACTGGGAGCTTTTCACTGCATTACGTTTAACACAGCACTGATTAAACTTCTCAGCATTTTAGAGTCAGGAAAATATGGCTACATACACTTGACCAAATGAACATATTAAGCCACTGTAGATCTTGGCCCACCTACCTAAGTATTGTCTGCTCTGCCTGGCAGTATCTCTTCAGGGTCTCGGGTACAAAAAGCAATTCCCAATATCTGTTCCTTTAGACTATTTAACTGCAGGCGCTTGCTATCCATCAAATGGAGAAACTACTGTTTATTATAATTTTATCTTACCCCTCCAATGGGCTCTGGGTGATGTACATGGTTCTTCCATCTCATTTTTTAACCTCAAAACAACCTTGTGAAGTAGGATAGGTGGAAGGATTATGAGCTGTTCAAGGTCACCCAGTAATAGTGACTGGTCCAAGGTTCATGGTTAAGCAAATATTTGAACCTGGGCCTCCACAATTCTACTATGACACTGTTATTGCTGCACCACCGTGGCACACTTAGGGTCTGAATGCAGAGTACATGTTCCCCTGTTTAACCACAGGCCCTCCCCTGAAATAGACACTGGGAAATGCCATGTTCCCTTGACACATCTAACTCTACACTAAACCTAAGCAGTTGGAGGATTACAGAACAGTAAAACACTTCACAAGATTGTTGTGAGCATGTAAAACATGTTAAAAGTGTTGCATAGATGGTAAGTTACAGAGACGGTTGGGGAGAAAACAGGGACGTTGCCAGTTTCTTTTCCTAACAAAGCATCAGAAGTTTTATCTCATTAGGGTTGTAAGCAAGATGGACTTTTAAACCATGTTTAGTTTAGGAACCAAATTAAATGTTCCAGCGATTTATGGGATTTGATCTGGTCTTCCTCCATCAGCCATTCTGGGCTCCCAATGCCTGAATGGGCAGCTTGAAAGCAGAGGAGGTACCCTACTGTTTTGGCCTACTGACCCATTCTAACGGGTCCCCTTTGAGGAGAAGCGTGGATCTCTTTCAAGAGTTCATTCGATACAGCTTACAAAAGATTTTCTCCCAGGATGGAAAAAAAAAAGTTTACAAAAAGTTTTTTTGGAGAGGGGGAGCTGCCGAGTCTTTTAAAAAGAGAATAAACTACCTTTGCTGTGTCTGGGATGGGCTAATCTGATTAGGCCAACCTCACGAACAGCTCTCGTGAAAAGGGGAAAGGGGTGGGGGAGCCATAGATTCCAAAAGAAAAAGAAAACCAGTTATGTTAGGCAGGTTGGAACAAAACACAGGGTCACACTGCCTGCTTGGCTACAGATGGCAAGATGACAAATCGGTTGAAAGCCAGAACCGATATAATTGATGCTTCTTTTTCTTTTCTCCAGGTATGGGAACAGACACTTAATAAGATTAAGGGAAGCAAAAATGAAAGACGCCATGAATACCATGGATATTTGCAATGGGTGTTTGGATAACATAGAAATCGGAGGGCTCTTAAATGAAGCCAGAGAAGGGGTGAACCATCTGAGTTAATTAAGTTAGCAATACTTGGTTTCTCAATGGATGGCAGCATTCACGGTCATGTTGGCCCCACAGAATAAGAAATACAGATACGGACAGTTGCATGAATATTGACAATATAAGGAATGGCCTGAGGCCGAGTCAGAGCAT
This sequence comes from Eublepharis macularius, assembly GCF_028583425.1. Classification (NCBI taxonomy): domain Eukaryota; kingdom Metazoa; phylum Chordata; class Lepidosauria; order Squamata; family Eublepharidae; genus Eublepharis; species Eublepharis macularius. Next base: position 4,771,788 of record NC_072806.1, read on the forward strand.
AGGTCCATCTAGCTCCCTCTGGTCATTTTTGACCACAGCTGCAGAAGCACATTCTCTGCAGCTGCACCAACATTACCACAACTTGGTAAGCCAGAAGTTCATTGTATTGCTGTGCTGTGCAGTAAGATGATTCTCACCATATCAATCGGACGAAGGAATTGTAAAATTACCCTTAGCGTTTAATAAGATGTGATCAATTACTACCTTATCAGGCACGCCTTATGGTCAGAGTGTTGGACTAGGTATGCCCAAGTTTAAATCCCCATGCAGTGAAAACTCATAAAGAGACTTGGGCCAATCATTTTCTCTAAGACTAATACACCTCATAGGATTGTTGTAAGGAGGAAACGAGGTGGGGGCAATGCTTTTTCTTAATAAAGAAAAGACATGCCGGAACTCATGATGTTTTCTGGCTTGGGGGCCCAAGCTCACTGCCTGAAAGAAGAGCTGGTATTGTGGAAAAATGTGCCAGTGCTATGTACTGGTGGCAGAGAGTGCCCTCAAGTCATAGCTGACTTATGGCGAGGTTTTCATGGCAAGAGACTAGCAAAGGTGGTTTGCCACTGTCTGCAGCCCTGGTCTTTGTTAGAGGTCTCCCATACAATTACTAACCACTACCGACCCTGCTTAGCTTCTGAGATCTGTTGAGAGATCAGGCTCACCTGGGCTATCCAGGTCAAGGCTAAATGAAATCCTGCCCTCAAGTCACAGCTGACCCTTGGTGGGGTTTTCATGGCAAGAGACTAACAGAGGTGGTTTGCCATTGCCTGGCTCTGCAACCCTCATCTTCACTGATCTCTCATGCAATTGCCAACTAAGGCCGACCCTGTTTAGCTTCCGAGATCTGATGAGATCGAGCTCACCTGGGCTATCCTACCAGGGACACATATGCCATTACGAGTCCCATGGAGGAAGAATCGCCAGTATTGATATTGTGTATTCCATGATTCCAACCGAGCACAGACATGGATACTGGGCACAGAATTCAACATTCCAAGCATCCCAGTTGCTGTTTAAAAAGCAAGTCTCTAGCCCTCAGACATAAAACCATCTCATTGAATTTTTGTAGCCACGACTCTCAGTAGTGGACAGGCACACCAAGGTATCGACGGTTTACAACGTTCCTTGCTCTTTCTGTGACTGGCAGACAGAACCTGCATGATTTTACACGTGGAAGATAGTTTGAGCATGTTTCAAAGCGCTGGGTTTACTAGTCACACTCACAGAGTTGTGTGAATGCTGCATGTCTTCAGGAGAAGTACTGAATGTGACACGGGATGCCGAATTCAAACATTTTAATGTTCATTTTTTTTAAAAAAAAGCATGTTTCTCATCCTTACGGCTGCAAAGATATGCTTGAACGTGTGTGCATCTAGGAGTAATTCTTAGTGAACCACAGTGGCAACAGTGAAGACTGTTTTCAAAGGTCAAGTCTTGCTTTACTCTCTGTTCGTCCACAGAACTAGCCGCACCAGAATCAACGGTGCAAAACAGTGAAAACTACAGCCTGAATTATGCACAATATGAGAAAACGCGCAGGCTTTTTCATAGATCCAGATGGAGGTCTGACGAGGAACCAAACCCAGTTCTGCAGCAATGTACAGCTTTGTCCCCAGCATTTCCAGTTTGAAAAGGGCTCTTTCTGGGAGCAGGACTGGACAGATCATTTGCCTGATATCACTGCAGCTCCTTTACATGACAAGCAGTGGCATGGATTCATGACAGAGCGCAGGCTCTCTATATAATAGGACCGAGGTACAAATTTCAGTTAAAAGGACCTCATGGGTTAAGAAAGAATATACTGGGCTACCTGACAAAACTGAGGCTATCGTACTTTAGTCACATCATGAGAAGACAAGATTCTCTGGGAAAGTCAATAAGGCTAGGAAAAGTAGAAGGCAGTAGGAAAAGAGGAAGATTTAAAACGAGATGGCTTGACTCGGTGAAAGAAGCCACGTTCTCCAGTTTGCAGGATGTGAGCAAGTCTGTAAACGATAGGATGTTTTGGAGGACTTTCATTCATAAGGTCCCCATAGGTCGGAGGCGACTTGACGGCACACAACACGCACACATACATACACCGGATATTAATGGTCCAAGAAGAGTTTTTAGGAGGACCTTTGCCCCACGCATCTCTGGCAACATCAAACAAATTTGCCACTTGAATCTGCACCAGCTAAAGCCATGTGTGTTATGTGCCGCCAAGTCGCCTCCAACCTATGGCGACCCTATGAATGAAAGACCTCCCAAACGTCCCATCATTAACAGACTTGCTCAGATCTTGCAAACTGGAGGACGTGGCTTCTTTGGTTAAGCCATCTCGTTTTAGGTCTTCCTCTTTTCCTACTACCTTCCACTTTCCTAGCATTATTGACTTTTCCAGAGAATGTTGTCTTCTCATGATGCGACCAAATACAATAGCCTCAGTTTTGTCATTTTAGCTTCTAGGGAGAATTCAGGCTTGATTGGATTAGACTTGATTTGTCGTACCCTTATTTGTCTTTTTGGCCATCTGTGGTATCCACAAAACTCTTCTCCAGCATCACATTTCAAATGAGTCAATTTTCTTCCTATCAGCCTTCTTCATTGTCCACCTTTCACCTCCATACATAGTAATGGGGAATACCATAGTTTGGATTATCTTGATCTTGGTCCCCATCTTTACCTTTAAGAAGCTTTTCTAGTTCTCTCACAGCTGCTGTTCCAAGTCTCAATCTTCTTCTGATTTCTTGGTTGCAGTCTTCCCTTTGGGTTAAAACTCAAGCTATATATAGCATCAAACCACAACTCTTTCCTTGTGTCACACACTTGGACACATTCTGGGCATGTTGCAAAAGTGCTGGGCTTATTGCTTTCATTTAGGGCTGTGTGCCTACTGCAGAGGCACAGGGAAAATTAGAAAAGTCAGCTTCCTGAGTGTTTCAGGTTTCAGTTTTTAAAAAAATAATTCGCTAGTCGATGGCTGCAGAACTTCAGAAACAAGATGGGTGGTTCAGTAAACCCTGGCTCAGTGATGCAAAATAGTAAATCTTCCGCCACAAGAGCCTCGGCCACGATAAATCTATTTGTCTTTAAGGTGCCACTGGACTCTTTCCCATTTCTGCTGCAACAGGCTAACACGTCTACCCTTCTGGAATTTATTTCCTAGTCATCATGTTGAGGACTGCCAACTCATACACATTAACAAGCTGGTGCCAAAGGCTGCTTTTCTCCCCTTGTTCGTGGCAAAGAGACACCCAAGCCCTTAATGCTCAATTTTTCAGATTCCTTCACATGCCGGAAGAACACGTTCTGCCCCTTAGTAAATATAATTAAGGAACAGTATCCGTGGAAGGCTCTATAAGGAGATTTTCTTTCCAAGGCCTCCCTAATACAGATGTAATTGACTCTGTTTTCTGCCTTCTGCACACAGAATGCACCAGCCCCAGTCCTTTTATTCATCAACAAATTAACTGGGGGTCTGTTGAAAAGGACGTCTCCATCCGGGAGTGCTTATAGAGAATGGGGCTTTGGGCTGTGTTAAATCTGGACACTGCCGTTCTCCTTTCTCTCCCTTTTTATCTCCACCGCCTTTTCAATGCATTCTCAAAACTGGAGGAGGGAGTCAACCTGGAATCCCCCCACTCTGATTTGGCTTCTCTCTTGTATGACTCAAACCCCTCTCTCTTTATTATCACTCCGTCTTTCATATTTTTTCACTGACTATTTCCCATAAAATGCACACATTTTTCAATGGTTGTCAGTAAATCAGCATAAAACATACATTATACTGTCCGATGTACAGTGTAGATGCATGCACAAATGTCGTGTCAGTTGCATACAAAAACTGTGCAACCCCTGTACACAACACCAATCTTCAAAACTAGCAGTCAAACAGAGAACCAAAACCATTGTCTCTTAATACCAGACACTAAGGGGACAAAGGCAGGCCTGACGCAGAGGAGTGGCTGATCAGAAGCATTCTTCTCATATGCTCGTCCCAGTTCTGTGATTTGCAAAACATTATTGGGTAAATCCCTTTTTTGCTGACTCGATGCGGAGGGGCAGGATACCGAGCTAGCTACAGCTACACAGACTGAAAGATGCTACCATTGGGGTGATGTCTGATCTATCCCTTAATGGAGAGCCAGTTTGGTGTAGTGGTTAAGAGCAGCAGGGCTCTAATCTGGAGAACCGGGTTTGATTCCCCACTCCTCCGCTTGAAGCCAGCTGGGTGACCTTGGGTCAGTCACAGCTCTCTCAAAGCTCTCTCAGCCCCACCCTCCTCACAGGGTGATTGTTGTGGGGATAATAATAACATACTTAGTAAACTGCTCTTAATGGGTGCTAAGGTGTCCTGAAGGGCGGTATATAAATTGATAATGATGATGATGTGCCTCAGCAGTGATAGGAATGTGGGTTTTCAGGCTCACAGCACCAAGGATAGAGGTCCAGTGGTGGGACCAACGCCAGTTCCAACTGGAGCCAACGGAGAACAATCAGTTGGGGCCAGGGCAAGGTTGTTCAATGTACAACTATGGAATTTGTTTCTGGCAGAGGGGCCGGGAAAAGTATGAGCTACTCCTCAGAAGGGGCTCCTTCCCTCCCACCCACAGCCAAGACTTCGTCCAGAGTTTGGGTTATGTAGTGAACATCAGAGCAGACTGGAGATATGAACCCTCGGTGGCCAAGTATCAACAGACAGAGGTGCTTTTATAGCAGTAAAAGTCTGAAGCTGGCTGGGCCTGGTTTGGTGAACAAAGACAATGGAAGGGTTGACAGAAGGCCATAGCGGCAGACAAGTATCCTTCAAGACAAGCTTATCCCTGGATTATGATCTTTTCCTACAAGATGTAAGCCACATGGGGCACTGATTATGTTCTAGAGTGCATTCTGGCCCAGGAGGTTTTTTGCCAACCAGGCCCATTTCCTGGACCTTTCCACCCCCCCCCAAGCCGGCCAAGTGAGTGGCTAGGGGTCCCAGGTGCCCACCAGGGATTTGCCCCCTTGCCCACCGATCCACCAGTGATCAACATGAGGTGGCAAGTCCCCTAGAGGTCATCTGCCACCAGCAGCCACTGCAGGAACATGCACGGCACATGCGCTTCTAGGGGGTGCGGTGACATCATTTCCTGAAGAGGCATCATCACGCTGGCTACAGGAAACTTTGTTTGGGGCCAATTCCACCCCCGCTCCCGAAGGCGGGAGCACTCCCGTGGCCAACGTGATGATGTCACTTTCAGAAGTGAAGTCATCATGCAAGCGCCAGGGCGCACACGTGTCAAAGCTGGCAACTGTAGTCCACCCTCCAAAGCTGACATTTCCTCCAGGGGAGCTGATCTTTGCAGTCTGGAGATCGGTTGTCATTCCAGGAGATCTCCAGGCCTTCCCTGGAGGTTGACAAGCCTGTCCCTTAATCCTCTCCATTTTATTGCTTTTGAGAGTATTGTTTTGTAATGTGGTCCAAAATGGTGTGTGTGGGGGGTTCAGCTTAAGCTGTAGAAGAACAGCAGGAAAAAGTTTCAAATAAAGATTGTTAAAATTGTACGCGGAGCAAGAAGACAGAAGGGGCAAGACTTTTCAAGAGTTGGAAGCCACAAAAAGTGCCATTCGACCCAGAGCTAGAATACAATTCTGTCGGAGGAAGGCTTTTGCAGATGAAGTTCAACATGTCTAACCATGGATGCCATGTGAAAGAGATGTACACCCTCGGTTTCTTCCCGGAATCTCCTGTATCATGCAGATTTCTTTCCCCCAGGCTGACATGGAGGGGTACCCCAGCAGACAGAATGATATGGAACAAGTCCTTAAAAGCGGAATAGCGCTGTTATTGTCAGATCACAGGCAAAACAAAGAAGCCGTGGATGGGCTTGCTTACAGAAAGACAGAGCGCTAGAGAGAAAGCTGCCTTGACAATACCCGGAGCGAACAATCGCCTTGCGAAACAAAACTCTTCAGAAGGGGCAAGACTTTTCAAGAGTTGGAAGCCACAAAAAGTGCCATTCGACCCCCACCCCACCCCCCAATAGATCTTAGCCTTTTCACATGCGGGTTTTTGGTTTTTTTGGTCCAGCTGTAAGCTTTTGAATTTCTGCTTCCAAAAAAAAAAAAAAATGGAACCTTCACTCTAATAAAATTAGGCTTAAAGATCAAAGAGGTTGGAGGGGTCTCTCAAAGGAATCTTGTCCTTTACAAGGGGGCTTATTCTTTTCTCAAAGATATAATCAAATGCAAACAGTGGGGTTAATAGCATGCCCTTACCTCCCTTTTAAAATCACAAAATTAAATGAACATGTTTGCATAAAACCATGGAGCCGTCCAGGTGGAGGATCTAGCAGTCCAGGAGTGAGACCGTACAACTGGAAGAAGATGCCCGTCTACAAGCTAATGATGCCCCTATGGGAAAATCGATATGTTCTCCAACTCTTAGGTAAAACCTCCCCATTTTCCTTCTCTCCATACTTTACCTAGAGAGCCCTCTAAAACTAGTTTCCTGTTTCGCTAATATAAGGACTGCTATGTTTTGTTTGACTTCCACCTTCTGGGTGTTCCAACTGGTGTTAGAAATGGGTCTGCATAACTAATAATAATAGTAACTGCACTTATACACCGCTCTTCTAGACAGATTAGTGCTCCACTCATAGTAGTCAACACAGTCGGTGTTATTCCCATAATGCAGTTGGGGAACTGAGGCAAAGAGAAGTGGCTTCCCCCAAGGCCACCTGTTGGGATTTTTGCAAGTGACCGACGTTCAGTCATGAAAGAGTTAAATTGTTATTCTGCTTGTTTAGTCAGATAGCTAGTTAGCATAGGACCACTTGGGCCTGGAATAAAAATTCCCGCCATAGAAAAGGGAGTCTTTAGTCTTAATGAAGGAATCTAGGATTGTCTATTGGATGAGCCAGTTTATGGGGGGCAATTAACTAGAAACATATACTAAGGTTTTATTGCTCTTTGTTCAGTTCGGTGTTCAGTCTCTACGTTTCTATCCCTAAGCCCCTAGACTAGCCATCAAGATGTAGCTAGTTAGTTAGATATTCTTTATTTTCTTACCAAATGTACCCTTTTCCCTGTTATGTAGTAAAGGTATTTTTCTAGAGCTAAAACCACAGAAGTCTGTCTACTTGTTTCCAATGCGTTAATATCAAACTCTGCTACTTTTTTTCCATTTTAGTTCTCACCACCAACAGATTCGAACCAGCAGAGTGCCAATTTGCAGCCCAACCACTTAACCACAATGTTACAGTGCTCTTCTGGGATTTCCCATTTCAAAGAGAGAGTGGCCATTGTCCTTTGGTACAACCTGAGATCTTTTTGTACAGAGCATGTTATATTCTAAGTCGGTCTGAACAACCCTCCTCGACACCATCTTCAGACTCACATATTACATATTTTTTTCATTGTACTCGAACCTGCTGCCTCTCTGAATGGACAATACTGATCTTTATGGGCCACACTGGGAAACCCTGGTCATGCTAAATGGTAGGCAAAGAGAGTTCGTTTCCCAACATGTTATACCTGAGTTCTTTTAAACTGGAGATGCTGGGAATTGAACCAGGAAACTTCCGCATGCAAACCATGTGTCCTACCACCAAACAATGGGTACTGGACAAACAGCTGCACCCTGAAGCCAACATGTACACAGACATCTTCACAGAGTGCTACGTTGCTCTTTTAGCAAATTCAGACCCCTACAGCAGGCATTTCGTTCTACGATCTCTTTGTCATGATTTGTGCGAGAAGGAAGACAGTACAAATTCTTGTGGGAGCCATTATTCCGGATTCTTTTGATGTCATCTGGAAGAAGACGCCTGTCTTTTTTATGCATCCCAGTCATATTTTCTTGCAGTCTCTCATTTGATGGTGGCACCCGTGTGACATTACCCCAGAAAATGGAAAGCCCAGAAGCACGATCCGTTATGGAAACAAAGTTCACACAGTCAATCTCCTCCCCACAGTATAATTCATTTTCTTTCTCTGAGGATCAAACATGTGAGCCAGTGCATACCAACGTACTACAAGAGGAACTGAATTGTACCTTGAAAAATTAAGACACCGTGCTGATTCCATCCACCATCCTATACCCATTGGTTTGGGGAGACATCATCCCAGTGGTAGGATGTCTCAAGACTCCTTGACACAGGTGGTGGGTGTAGGGAAATCCTAGAAACACCCCTTTGCCCAGAAACAGTGTCCCATCCCTGAACCATCAACTTTTATCAACGTCTCGGCCATGTGCAGGCTAGATTATTATATTTGTTCTCTGCAGGGCTACTTTGCAAAGTCTTCAGAAATTTCAGCTAGTCCAGAATACGGAGTCCAAGATGTTAACAGGGACTCACTGCAAACGAGCTCCTTTCTCCATTTCTCAAAATCTCTGCCGGATTCCAGTTTCTTACTGGATTCAACTCAACATGCTAGCACTGACCTTTAAAGCCTAAATCATCCGGGATCCAGTATCGGAAGGACCAACTCTTCCCGTATCACCCTGCCTCTCAGTTAAGACTCTTGTCTGTGTTGCTCCAACCTTTTAGCCATTTTAGCCTGTGTTTAAATGTTTCATTAAACTTTTGCTGCTGTGATGAAGTGGAGACCTGATAGGAACCAAAGACAAGCTCACCAAGGCCTGGCTGTGCCCCAGGGCAAGAAAGCCTTAATTCAAGCTTGTTGCTTTACCTCTCACACACTCCTGCTTGGCGGATGGGAGCATCTCTCGGTACTTATTACAGGGAAATTATTAGAAGGAAGGTGAGGAGGGGGACAGAAGAGGAGCCTTTGAGTCTTTAAGCGCCCCCTGGTGTCCATGAGGCTGAAAATGTAAATTCTGTATCTCATACCCCAACCTTATGCTCCTTCTGTTTCAACCAACAATGTATGTTATTGTTAGTATAACCCAGGGCTTTTTTTCAACAGGAACACGGTGGAACAGAGTTCTGGAACCTCTTGAAAATGGTCGCATGGCCGGTGGCCCCGCCCCCTGATCTCCAGACAGAGGGGAGTTGAGATTGCCCTCTGCGGAGCGGCACGGAGGGCAATCTCAACTCCCCTCTGTCTGGAGATCAGGGGGCGGGGCCACCAGCCATGTGACCATTTTCTCCGAGGGCAACCCACTGAGTTCCACCACCTCCTTTCCTAGAAAAAAAGCCCTGGTATAACCAATTATAGCCTGGAATTCCAGATATATTTTGGCCCTAAAAAGCAACTTTGAGATGAGCCTATCACGAATTGAGGCTGAAAACCAGATTGTTTCCTTGATCAAAAATGCACTCTTGCCTGCTTTAAGTGTTGCAAAATTAGCAGAGTTTAAGGCAGAGATTGCGCATTGGGATTAATGAGAACAAACGCACACTCCAGTATAGCTCTGTAAGAATACTTTACTACATAAAGGATAAAAAGAGGGGTACACTTTTGAAGAAAATAAGAAATTGCTAGACTGACTACATCTTGCTAGACTGAGAGAGATAGAGTCTCTGAGTAACTGAGTGACTGAGAAAAAGAACAATAAAACTTCAGTATATAGCATCACTTAATTGCCCCCCCCCAATAAACAGATTGCCCTGTAGAAAACCCTAATTCTACTTCATTAAGACTAGTGAATTCCTTTTCCACGGCGGGAATCCTAACTCGAGGCCTAAGTGGTGGCATGCAAATAATTTTACTAACTAACACAAACAGTTTAACTCTTTCATGACTGAAGCAAGAACACTTGCTAAATCCCAACATTAAGCCCTGGTAGTGAAAAGAGACAGGTTTCCATGTTGTGCTAGTCTCTCCCCTTCCTGTAGTGTTGGAAAGTGCTGTCAAGCTGCAACCAATTTATGGTGACCCCATAGTGGTTTGAGGGCAAGTGATGTTCAAAGGTGGTTTGCCACTGCCTGCCTTCATAACAGAAGCAGGAGAATCCTGACAAAGGTTAGCAAACAAAGGAATTCAAGACCACCTAACGACAACTACTTCAGTTGTAAACATTCATATAATCAATACAGTAATGACAAATTGCCAATATATGTGCAGTTCATACAATATTCAATAGCCATTCATAATTCAATGTTGTATCAATACATTTATACAGTCTTCGTTGCAAGACACAGCCATATAGCTTCCAATCATAAGTCCATAAGCAGGATGATTCAATCTGATACAATTCAATACATCAATATGAATGGCCAGGGAAGCACTATAGGTCATGAATCATGTAGAAAACAATATCCATCTGACGGGAAAACTGGTGAAGAATCCTGTTTCTGGAATCCCTTTCTCAAAGTTGGTATATATAAACTCCAACGTTTCCTTCATCCACTTTAGACTTGCACTTAAACCATCAATTGCATAACGTCAGATGCTGCATCGAGCGAAGGCTGCTTTGTATCAGACTGAAGACTGTATAAATGTATTGATACAACATTGAATTATGAATGGCTATTGAATATTGTATGAACTGCACATATATTGGCAATTTGTCATTACTGTATTGATTATATGAATGTTTACAATTGAAGTGGTTGTCGTTAGGTGGTCTTGAAATCCTTTCTTTACTGCCTGCCTTCATAGCAACCCTAGACTTCCTTGGCAGTATCCCATTCCAGTACTAACTGGGATGGGATATCCCAATCCTGCTTAGCTTCTGAGATTTGTTGAGATTGGGCTAGCCTGGGCTATCGAGGTCCCCCCTGCTGGGGCTTAAAATGAGCGTGCATTTCCAATCCGGGAAACAATACAGGGTGAGATAATTAAGCATCCCCTCTCCATTGCTGGGGCCCCAATCCATACGGAACCTGTTATCACGGCTGTTTTTAGAGCTAAATAACACACTTGGAGTTCTGATCTCAGAACTCGAGGGTCATGCATTTGGCTTCCATCAGTCTACTACCAAATCCATGTGCACCAAGATTTCAATTTGAAAGCCATTTCACAATTTGCACGTTGACTCAAAAGAAAATGAACATGGAGTTCAGCGGCCCTTGTTCCACAACTGTGTTTTGGTTTACATTGTAGCATGAACCTACCCTTAAAACGAACACAATTCCATTTAGATAGATCAAGACGGGTAGCTGTGTTTGTCTGTCTGTAGCAGAGGAAAAGAGCAAGAGTCCAGTAGCACCTATAAGACTATAGGTCTTATATAAGACTAAAGCTCATATACTACCAATAATTTTGTTAGTCTTATAGGTGCTACTGGACTCTTGCTCTTTTCCACAATTCCATTTGGTATCAAGTCGCAGAACAGCCTATAGGGGGCGCTGGTGGGCTTCCTTTAATCTCCTTTTTTTTCCTCCAGACGTTTCCAGGTAAATAGTTATTATTCATGAACAAGAAATTGAAAAGTGGGTTGGGAGAGGATGCAATTTCCCAGCCACTTCTTCCAAAAACAGCCCCCCTCCCCACACACACATAAACTTTTCTCTTTTAAACTTTGTTCATGTTTGGAGATTTGATTATCAGGCAAGTCTGGAACGAAGAGAGAAAGGGCTTTTAAAATAGTAATAATGATGAACCATTTAATTTTATTTTGTGTTTCTCTGTGAACTGGGCTTAGAGCCAGGGTGGAAGTATTGGTGCACAGCCATAGCTGAAGCATGAAATTTCCTCACAAGAACAAATTTTTGGTAAAAAAAAAAAAAGTATCGTCCTTTACAAAAAGGAAAATGGGGCATTTTCATGTCAAGATCCTTTTTAGAATATAAAAATTTTAGTTAAAGGAATCAAGTGTTCTCCAACTGTGCAATCCTAAACAGAGTTACTCCAGCCTAAGCCCACTGATTCCACTGGTCTTAGACTGGAGTAACTCTTTGTAGGATTGCATTGCGAAAGTGGCTGTGCTCCACAGTCCACCCATCTGGCTTACCGAAGACACTCTTGGAGGATTTTTCAAGAATGGGATTATCCTCGCGCTTTGAAAGCAAAAGTAGACTTTGTGGCCTCTGAGAGAGTCACAGTTGCAGTCCTAAGCAAAGTTACGCCCTGATCCTTCTAAGCTAACTGAAGTGAATGGTATAACTCCGTTAAGGATTTCACCGTAACCGATTTCTTGACACACGCACGTTTGTGGACTCCATCCCTCTTAAATGATCCTGGAAAACTCCCTTTTTAGCCCTTAGGACTGTGAGTACCATCCTAAAAGGTTATTTTTTTAAAGAAAAATGTTTATTCATTGAGTTGGGTAAGGGCTTCTGAAATTAAAATAACCGTTCTTATTCAAGTTATATTTTTGACAATTATATTAACAATCCGGAGACATTAAAATCCATGTAGAAACTCAGGCTCAGTATGGGCGGAGGGTTCTAGAAGTTTCTTTCTTTTTCTGAAAGGTTGGCTCCTGCCTAGCCACTACTATTCAAAGATTAATGTTTAGCTTTTAAAACAGATGCCAAAAAGCATGCTGAACCGATAGATACGCTCTCTAGATCACTTTTGTGCAAAGAGGAAAGAAGAGCCCTTCTTGCACAAGTTCAAAGGACTGTGATTTCCTGGCCACCTATCCCATGGCTTCATGAAAAGCTGAGTAGCGAATAGTCCTATTCACTCTGGCCGTTCACTACTGATGTAACTATAGGCAGGGCTTTTTTTCTGGGAAAAGAGGTGGCGGAACTCAGTGGGTTGCCCTCGGAGAAAATGGTCACATGGCTGGTGGCCCCGCCCCCTGATCTCCAGCGGCGCGGAGGGCCATCTCAACTCCCCTCTGTCTGGAGATCAGGGGGCGGGGCCACCAGCCATGTGACCATTTTCAAGAGGTTCCGGAACTCCGTTCCCCTGCGTTCCCCCTGAAAAAAAAGCCCTGACTATAGGCAGCACTAAGAATATGGAATGAAAGAACAGTTTCCAGAATTTTCCAGTCCTGAGTCCCAGAACCCGTTTTCCCCCTAGAACCTAATCAGTGATTGAGGACAACAAATATACCACGATTAAAGACATAATTTAAACTAGTCCCCACCTCCCCAACACTAACAGATCCTCAGCTCCCGCCAGGAGAGGCAAAGAAATAAACGGTGAAAGAGGCCAGATTTACACAAAGCTTAATTTGCAAGAAAAGGTGCCAGGGTTCAAATCTGCCCCCCAAAAGCCATGCCCCATGATCCCAGATGTGTGGAAATCTGCCCTGGCTATTTAGCAATGAGGCAAGGAAGGGCATTCTGCAGATGTTTTCTTCCAGCCAATGCGAGAAGTGATTCGGTCCTGGATGTTGAAAATAACTGCTGGGGCTGAGAATTCAGGAAGGGCTTGCTTGGCAAAGCAGGACATGATGCCGGGGTTCAAACTTGCACTGAAGCCACACCCCCTCATCCTTAGGTATTAAAAATATTAGCCCCCTGGGCGTGGCCCTGAGAAGGCGACACAAAGACTGGCACAACCAGGGCAGATTTAGATAAGAGGTGCAAGTCCGGAGGAATCTAGCAGCTCAGGAGCACAACCAGGGCATAAATGGGTAGAGATCAGGGGTGGAATCAGGGTGTAAACTGGCAGGTCATGGGTGAAACCTGGTAGGATGAGGACATTGTCTTTTTTTCCAGACCCAGCTTAACTGCACGCAGGTATACCGGTCAAGCCTGTAAGACACCACCTTTCTTAATGGACAAGAAGGTTTGGAAATGTTTTTGTTTGTAACATGTCCCTTCAATTATGTACGGTTTACATGCTCTGTTTGGTTTTTAAAAGTCTCTGTTGTTTTAAAATAGGTAGGGTGAGTGCAAAACTGATAGTATTCGCTGGCCAGGGTGGGGAAGGTAATACTTTCCTTCTATACAGTAATAACCTGGGCTTTTTTTCTGGGAAAAGAGTTGGTGGAACTCAGTGGTGGAACTCAAGACCTCACAATGACGTCACTTTGGGTCAGCTAGAACAAGGGGGGAGTTTTTAAAAGTTTAAATTGCCCTGGGCGAAAATGGTCACATGGCCGGTGGCCCCGCCCCCTGATCTCCAGACGGAGGGGAGCTTAGATTGCCCTTCGTGCCACTCGGCGCTCAGAGGGTGATCTAAACTCCCCTCTGTCTGGAGATCAGGGGGCGGGGCCACCGGCCATGTGACCATTTTTTAGAGGAGTCAGAACTCCGTTCCACCGTGTTCCTGCTGAAAAAAATCCCTGGTAATAACATAACAACATGAGAAATTATATGATGCGTATTGTGAATGCTGTGAAGAACAGAAAAGAAAATACATCTCTCGAGAACCCAATTAAGGGGAAACAGATTCCAGACAGAGGGAAGGAAGTACTTCCCCACACAACACACAACCTACGGAACATATTGACACTAGATCTTGTGATGGCCATTGGCTTGGTGGTGGTGGAGAGTGCCTTCATGTCATAGCGGACTTATGGTGACCCTCTGATGGGGTTTTCATGGCAAGAGACTAACCGAGGTGGTTTGCCGTTGCCTGCCTCTGCAACCCTGGTCTTCATTGGAGGTTTCCCATCCAATTACTAACCAAGGGCGGTAGAACATTAGACAAATTTATGAAACAAAGTGATTATCTATAGGGGTTAAATGGTACCTTCAGGTTCAGAACCTTGGCTACCTGTGGGTGCAGGTCTCCCCACTGGTTTTTGGATGGCAACCACAGGGGACGATTTTACCTCCACCCTGTTGCTTGTCGCCTTTCTACAAGCATGCAGTTAGTTGGGCACTGCTGGATCAAATAGACCACTGGTCAGATCTAGGAAGCCTTATTTTATAACCAAAATGTCCTGGGCTCAGTTTGTTTTCAGAATAAAACGAAGGAATCCTAAGCATGCTTCCCTGATCTCCTTAGACGAGAGGTGGGATTTTTTAAAAGAGTTATTAAAGCCCCCTTGAATATTGATAAAGTATACTGTGGCATGTGAAAGTATATACAATTAATCTGAAGGGAGCTCTGACTCTTGAAAGCTTATACCCTAAAAATCTTTTCAGGTGGGTAGTTATGTTAGTCTGTAGTAGAAGAGCAAAGGTTGGTTCCAGTAGCACCTCAAAGATCAGCTAGATCTCCAGGGTAAGATTTGCAGGATAAGATTTGGGATTTCCAGGGTAAGATTCAGGATTTGCAGGGTAAGATTTGCAGGGTAAGATTCAGGATTTCCAGGGTAAGATTTACAGGGTAAGATTCTGGATTTGCAGGGTAAGATTCAGGATTTCCAGGGAAAGATTTGGGATTTCCATGGAAACATTTGCAGGGTAAGATTCAGAATTTCCAGGGTAATTTGCAGGCTAAGATTCAGGATTTCCAGGGTAAGATCCAGGATATGAGCTTTTCAGAGTCAGACCTCTCTTTGTCAGAAGACTCTCGAAAGATCATATCCTAGAAATCTAGTTTAGTCTCTAGTTAGTGCTACTGGACCCACATCTTACCCTTGAAATCTTGTTGGTCTCTTAGGTGCCACTGGACTCAAGCCCTGCCCCAGTAAATGTTTATCTTTAAAACGCCACAAGTCTTGGGTTTCCCCCCCAAAAAAACTTTTATTAGTACCAATAATATACAGTAAGATCCATATAAATTCATGTTATAATTATTGCAATATCCAAAACATATGACTTGCACAAATTTGCTATTATTTGTTGCCGTCCTTATTTTATGAGTTAAGCGCAAAATAAACTTCAACATACATTCGCACTTAACTTAATGTATAATCCTCCTTTCCAATTTTAGAAATTCAAAATTAAGTATTTCTGATAAGGTGTCGCTGCTGATCGTGACAAGTCTTGGGTTTGTTGCAACCAGCACAGCTACCCTTCCGGGAATATTTTTTTAAGCAATGCATTTAAAGAAAAATAGAAAAGAAGAAAAATAGGGGCCGGAAGAGCAGAAGTGTTTGGAATAAGGCCCTGAATCTAGGCCATAATCTTTTGTCGTTGTTGCTATTGCTGTTTTCCACCCTTGCAAGAATGGGGCAGAGAGCAGTCCTGTTTAGCAACTGCACATTATCTCTGGAGGAGGAGAAGGGAAGGGGGGGCGGAAGGAGAGCGAGAGAGAGGAAAGGAGAGGAGAGGCGTGGTTTTCCCAGGCCTGCTTTCGCTCCTTGCGCTGGCTCTCACCGCAGGCGTTTGCTGGAGAGCTCTGCACGTACGGATGTGTGTGTGTGTGCGTGTGCAGCTCGGCGCGCAGGAAGCCAGAAGCGCTTTGGCACGTGCTCTCGTGGGTCAGGCCGGAGGAGGAGGAGGAGGAGGAGGAGGGACGGTGCGCGCGCGCGCAGCCCAATCTGGCCCGCATCGGAGCCGGGTGGAGGCACGAGAACAGCTGGCGGCTGGCTTGGCCACAAGGAGAGGAGGCGGCGGGCGGCGGGGGGGAGGGAGGCAGACTGCAGGCTTGATTGACAGCTCCGGCGGTGCCAGCCAATAGGAGGCAGCTTGGCTTGCAGCCTGGCCACGATTGGCTGCCCGCCTGGCACGGCTTCGCGTGCCGGACCAGCTGCTGCTGCTGCTGCTGCTGCTGCCTCCCCCCCTCCCTTCTACCGCTGGAAGAGGGTTTTTTTTCGGGAACAGCTGGAGGGAGATGCAAGCTAGGTTTTGTTGGGAAGCAGTGGTGGGTTTTTAAAACCGTGTGTTTAAAGGTCCTCTGTATGGGGGGGGGGGCGTTGCTGCTTGCTGTACACCTTTCGGAAAAAATCTGAGTTTTTTTAAAGCAGGCTGGTTTGATAAGATTTAAAGATTAAGTTCGACTGGTTATCTCACTGATTGCAAATGTGTGTGTTTTTAAAGCGGCCTGGTTTGGGAAAGGATTCGCAAGACTTCTTCTTTTTAAAAAAAATCGTAGCAGCAGCCTCGGGTAGTAGAGAAGCATCCCATTATTTAAAATTCTCTCGACATTTCCAAAGCACCGCTGTCCAGAAGGGAAATCGAGTGCAGGATCACAAGGAAGCACGTACGGGTGTGTGTGTGCAGCTCGGCGCACAAGACTTGTCACGAAGCAGAAAGTGAGAAGAAATATGAGGGTTTTTCTAAAAATGGCTTTTCCAAACAGTGGGAGAGGGTGCAGGTGTTGAGCGTTGCGATGATTCTTTTATATGTTAACTAGAAAAGCGAGGGCGATGATGAAAACTACTTTAGGTGCTCTTATTTTCCAAAGACCCTCCCCCAATTCCCTATGGCATGCACAGAGTTTGCACCCCATGTCCCCTCTTACCATCTGCACAGTATCACGGGCTGAGACAGATGATTTGATCCTGGGCTGAGGATAAGAACTTAGATTTTTTAAAAAAATAACTGGGCTGTTCAAAACCTAACGAGAGAACGGCAATGCAAATATTCCTTACTGAAGGGGGGGGGTGTCAAATACTGCCAATATTTGACTGTTCCAGGTCAGTCTGTTTCATGGAACCAATTTCTTTGGAGAGAATAGCATTGCCAAAACAAAACACATTTAAAAAAGTGTATCAATTTGTATCTGCAAAACGGGCGAGGAGATGCAAAAAGGGAGCCGTTCCCCCATATGTCTTTGCAGAAAAAGACACCCTAACACCCCCCCCCCCGGTCAATGTGTTTTTAAAAAGTGGAGGCGTCCCTGCAGGTTAACTCCAAACCGTTCCCCACTCCCATAATTTCAAGGCACAATGGGAATTTCTGCTTTCCTCTCGAGGTGGAGGGGGGGTGGTTGCACTATAGATGCCCTCTCAGGGGCTACCCAAGTTGCACGGTACCCTCTTCCGGGGTGTGCGTTGCACTGTAGCTGCCCTCTTAGTGGCTACTCAAGTTGCATGGCACCCTCGGGGGGGGGGAGTGCACTGTAAATGCCCTCTTAGTGGCGACTTAAGTTGCACAGCACTCTCTTGCTTGGGGAGGGGGCTCGCCGCTCTCCTCTCCCTCCCTCCCCCTTCCCCACTTAAGCCGCCTTTGTCCCTCCCCTTCTAAGCCGCTGGCTTCCACCAAAGCCCTGGGAGATTTTTATATATAATTTCTCCCCCTTCTCCTTCTTGGAAGCTCAGCGCGTGACTGACAGCTCGCGGGGGCGTCCTCCAATCGCCGAGGCCGACGGGGTGAGTCCCGTCTCCCATTGGCTGCCGGGAGTGTGGGAAAGAATGTGGAGAAGGTTTCACACGAATTGGGAGCCGCCGCCGGCTATAAAGGCGCAGGGGGTCCCTGCAGGCTGCTAGCAGCCCCGCGCCAGCTGCGGAAGAGAGCGGTCAGCAGGCAGGCAGGCGCGCGTCCGGCTCCCGCGCCCGTCCCTCCGCCGCGCTGATTGCCAACGCAGGCTTGCGCTTGCCTTCCTGCCGGATGCCGGGACGGCCGCTTGGCTAAGCCTGGGAGCCGAGCTCTGCAATCCTTCGCTGCCGTCGCAGGCAGCCGTCGGTGATTTGCCTTGGCGACCCACCTCGGATATACAGTTTCCACGAGAAGCCGCTTCGGTGCCTGCTTCTCGCCCGCTTTTTTTGCAAGCATGCCGGCTGATAGCATGGAGAAGCCCACCGCCTCCCCCATCGCGGGGGCGCCCGCCAGTTCCAGCCAGACCCCCGATAAGCCCAAGAGCGCCAGCGAACACAGAAAGGTGATTAAAAAAAAATAATCTCTTGGCTATTCGGATGAGAAAAATGTATTTCCGATTCTTGCATATTATAAACATGCAACATTTAAACTGTTCTCCCAGGTCCTTGGTTCTGGAATGTAGCCGTTTTATCTGAGAGAGAGAGGGATGGATGCAAGAACAGGGTTTGGGTCCAGTAGCAAAGACCAACTAGATTTCCAGGGTATGAGCTTTCATGAGTCAAGGCTATCCAAAGCTCATACCCTGGAAATCTAGTTGGGTCTTTAAGGTGCTACTGGACCTAGTCTTGCTTTTCCACTACAGACCAACATCTCTACCCACCTGAAACTATTATTAATGGATAAGAATATCTGCTCACAGTTAATTTTACTCGCTGTGTAGACAGCCTGCCTTTTCCTGTGTTTAAGGCGGGGGAGTGGGGGGAGAAGATGCATGGCTATTTGCTCTGATGGTGCTTCTGGTGTACAAGATCTTCTGGAAGGAGGATTTAAATGGGAGTGCATAGATAGGTTGACAGTAAGAAACCAGTGGATTGGCGTGTTAGAAAAACGAACAGCTGGCTGCCTTAAATATCTCGGAGGAAGAAGTATGTATGTTTTAGAAAGGGGAATGTTGACAACTTGTCATGTTGGTGGAGACGCACAGGAGAAACATGGGGAAAGAGGTTTCGGGTGGGTAGCCGTGTCGGTTTGCCGTAAAAGAGCAAGATCTGGGTCGAATCCAGACGCAAGTGGGGGAAGGAGGGAGTCCGCAGTGCAAAGGAATGTATTACAACATCGAAATTGTCTAGTGCGGTGGCTTGTTAAGAAACTAAAGAAGATACCTGTAAAAGGGGGGGGGGACAACCGGGAAACTAATGCAAAGGCAGAGAGTCATGGAGGATGTTTTGTGAATGAGCAGCGTGCTCACCTCCTGTTCTTTTTCGCTTCCCCCTCCCCAGTCGTCCAAACCAATCATGGAGAAGCGACGGCGTGCCAGAATCAATGAAAGTCTGGGCCAGCTCAAGACACTCATCCTGGATGCCCTAAAGAAAGATGTAAGTTGATTGGGGGACAGAACCCGTTCAGAAGAGTTTTGAGGGGAGGTGGGCTCTGGCTTCCTTAAGCCCCCCGAGCTGTCTCTGAGGATTCTGGGGCATGCCAGCAATGGGAAGGCCGTCTCTGCCCTGCCATTCTGCATGGAAAGGTAGTCTGGTTGCGTTGTTAAGACAGCCTTGGTTAGGAGTGAAGGAAATGGCAAACAAATCTCACGTTGCCAAGTTCAGGTTTTGAGGCACTGGGGAGAGATTCTCTGCTGTACTTACCCTTCTCCCCCCACCCCTGTGCTTTCTTCCACCAGAGCTCCAGGCACTCCAAATTAGAAAAAGCTGATATCCTGGAAATGACAGTGAAACACCTGCGGAACCTTCAGCGAGCCCAGATGACAGGTGAGTTGGCAAGGGTGGAATACTATTTATTCTTGGAGCTTTTCCGCTCATTTCCCTGTCTCCTGTGAAGGACTGAAAACTGTGTAGTAAACCATGTAGTAAAACACATGGTTTGTATGCTCCCAAGTTAATTCTCCAGTTAAGGGATTTCAGGTAGCAAGTGTTGGTGGAAAATCCTCTCTTTGCTTGGAGAGCTGTTGCAGTACTGTAGGCTCAGTGGCCTAAAATCAGTTTAATATGTTCCGCCCTCCCATTTTCCAGGTAATATGGATAGATCGTGGCCCAGTTCCTTGCTTCAGGTAGATCTCCCTGTGTGAGAATAAACATCTTTGTGGCAACCCCCAGCTAGGCTGAAAGAGCTCAGCTTGCCCAGGACCACCTAAGTGAGCTTCGTGACTGAGTAAAGATCTGAACTCTGATTTCTCTGGTCCAAGCCTAGTGCTTGCTGCACCAAAGGGGTTTGCCCAAGAACCTTCATGGCAGGAGTCTAATCTATGTCTTGCATAGTTAAACGTCACTGCAATACGCTAGGTGGTTTTTCAGCCAGCTCCCACAATCTATACCTTACCAACACAAGAGAGTCTGGGAGAAAGGGAGGATTTGAGTTCAGCGGCACCTTAGAAACCAACCAGATTTTCAGGGTATAAACTTTGAAGAGTCAGAGCTCCCTTCTTCAGACACCCAAGTGAAATGGGGCAATTCCAGAGCCAGCGTACAGCATTCTGCAGATTTTTCTCAAGTGGTGGGAACATCCTTTAGGGAAAGGAATTTGCCAGAAAGCTCCGGGGCTTTGAATTATTCCAGCCACTAATCCCTCTCCCTCCCCCTCTTCTCTCCATTGCAGCTGCCCTGACTGCTGATCCTACGGTGCTAGGCAAATACCGAGCTGGATTTAACGAGTGCATGAATGAAGTCACCCGTTTCCTCTCTACCTGTGAAGGGGTGAACACAGATGTCCGCAGCCGGCTGCTAAGCCACCTCTCCGCTTGTCTTGGTCAGATTGTGGCCATGAACTACCCACCTCCACCACCCCCTCCTGCCTCTACTGGACAGCCCTCACATCTGGCTCAACCTCTGCACGTCCAGTTGCCAGGCCCAGCATCTGGCGCTGGGGCCATGCCCGTGTCCTGCAAACTCAACCCTGCTGAAACCTTGTCCCCAAAAGTCTATGGCGGTTTTCAACTGGTGCCAGCAACTGATGGCCAGTTTGCTTTCCTTATTCCCAACCCAGCTTTCCCACCTGGCAGTGGGCCAGTGATACCACTCTATGGCAATGCAAACATGCCCGTTTCTTCCAGCAATTCGACAGCAACGCCTTCAGTGTCTCCAGTGCAAGGACTCACATCCTTTGGGGGGAGTTTAGCACCTGTGTCCCAAGCTGGCGGTGACCGCAGTGAATCTGTATGGAGACCATGGTGACTCTCTTAACTGCCCCCCCCCAAGACCCTAAAAGTATCTGAATTTGGTTCCGTTTTATGGAATCTGGATTTGTGGGGTTTTTTTATTTTAATTCTTTTCAAATTCGTTATTTATTCATTTCCAAAGGATGGGATTGTAGCTTGTGTTTTTACTTTTTTAAAAAAAAATAAAAACAAAATGGCGGTTATGTGACATACGTCTCCTTAAAAAAAAAAAAGGAAGTCTTAGTTTTGTATCAGATATTCCCACGTACTATGCCAAAGCTTCTTTTTGTGAGTCTGTATGCCTGAGCTTTTTAAAAAAAGAAATGTTGGAAGGTGTTTGTACAAATAAAAAACTTTCTTGAACTAGAAATGACAGCGTGTTATTTGGCAGGGGGGAATGAATGAAACATAGTGGGATCAGGTTGATACAGAGACATTCATCGAGGGTGAACAAAAATTGTCTCCAGGAAGCCGGTTGTTGATACACTGGATGAAAGAGGGTCTCCTTTTGCGTGTGGTGTTTAAAAAGGACTTCCAGAGGTAAACGTGAGCAAGTGGTGGTGCAGGCAGAGTGGAGAAACTAGTCTTCCTAACTCGGTACTGTCCACTTTCCAGCGTCACTAACAGAAAACAAGTCTTTCTGAACACGTGGAGATAATAGAATTGAACCTGTGGTTTTCTGTGTGCAAAGTATATGCTCTTCCACTAAGCTACAGCCAATCCCAACAGGAATGTACGAAGGTGCCTTACTCCCAAGTCAAACTAGCCAACTGCCATCTATTCTGCTTGGTAGGGGCTTTGTGATGTCCCAAGTGGTAGTGAATGCTTTCCCAAGTATTGGGAAAATGTTCACTCCCACTTGGGGCTTGAAATCTTTTTAACTGGAGATGCAGGAGATGGAACCTGGGGCATGACAGCGCCCGTCTTCTGTGCCTGCCATAAAGGTTGCAGGGAGTGTATCCACTCCCAAGTGTGATGGGGCAATGAGCCATTGTCCATCTTGTGTAGGCTTTGCTTGTCTTGGTGGCAGCCTCCTCATGTGAGCTGTTAATTATATAGGCTGGCAAAGTAAGCCAGAATCACTCCCATGCTGTGCTCGGGCAAAGCGGCTTGCCTAAGGACAAACTAATAAACTTGTGGCAGAGGCCAGGTCTGAACTCGAACCTTACTGGATCGCATTATCTTAGTTCTAAATTGTTACAGCTCCCTCTGATAAGGTTAGTGGGGGAAAGGTATAATGTGTTTACCGGTCTACTAGAACTTGGCCAGGCTACTGTGCTTTGAGGGGAGAAAGGCATGTAAGCCACACATCTAGGGTTGCCAACTCCTGCTTGGGGAATTCCTGGATATTGGGGAGCAGTGCCTAGGAAGGGCAAAGTCTGGGGAACGGAGAGAACTCTAGGGATTTGATGCCAGTCTGGTCTCCAAAGCTGACATTTCCTCCAGGGGATCTCATCTCTGTAGTCTGGAGATCAGTTGTAATTCTGGGGAATCTCCATGCCTCACCTGGGGATTGACAACCCTGCTACCCCCCCCCTTCCCTATAATGCCTTTACAAAACTGGTCTTCAATTGACAAGTAAAATGTTGGATGACCACATGAAGTCTGTCTACTCTTGCACAGTGTCTCTGAGAGAATGTGAGAGAACATTTTTAAAAAAATATTTGTCCAGAGCTTGCTTTATCAAAGGCCGAATCCACATTACCTTCGCGCGTCCCGGTGTTGCGCTAAATGTCCGCGAAACACCCGGAAGTATAGAGTCTTTCAAGCGCGATTTCAGAAATCGCGCTTGAAAGACGCTATACTTCCGGGTGTTTCGCGGACATTTAGCGCCGCGCGGAGGTAATGTGGATTCGGCCAAAGAAAGAAAAGTTGTGGAGCAAGAGACTGTGCTTACTTATTAATTTTTTTATTTGATTTATACCCCGCCCTCCCCACAGATGGGCTCAGGACGGCTAACAACATTAAAAAAGTACATTAAAAGTCACAAAAATATAAAATCAATTTTTAAAAAGTAATTAAAATAGTCCAGGAGCAGGCTATTTAAACAAATATTGGGAGTCCGTATACGGGCATAGCAGATGGCTGACGGCAGCCCCAGAAGAAGTGGTGGTCTTAGATGGAAGAAGGAGGACACCCGCTGGTACTCAGCCAAAGGCTTGGAGGAACGTTTTACAGGCCCTGAGAAACTGTAACAGGTCCCGCAGGGCCCGGATCTCCAGCGGGAGAGCGTTCCACCAGGCCGGGGCCAGGGCAGAAAAAGCCCTGGCCCTGGTTGAGGCAGTATACTTGCAGTATACTTTAATGCTAACACCAAATGTGCCAAGCATTGACTGTGGTTGAGGGGCGAGGGACAGATACCCTCTGTACATGCACAAAGGCACGCCACTACTTTATGGCTGATGGTATCTTGTCTGGCTTCTCAGCTAAACACTAGCTCCAAAGTGAATCCCAGTAACATACGCACACACACAACTTATTTATTTTATTCTATTTGACTTGCATCCCGCCCTCCCCATGAATGGGCAGCATCAACATTAAATACAAATGTTCCTTGGAGCAAGGGATTCTCTACCAAGCTCGAGCCGGGCACATAAAGGGCTGTCTCTCCCTGCACATGGCCTCAGGAATGGCAGCTGCACATTAGCTGGAAACAAGTTGGGGGACTAATCCTGACATAACCCATACTTACAGCTGCCTTCATGACTTATTTTGCAGGGAGTTGGCTGATACAAGGTCAGCAACTTGTTTCCCAAAAATACATGCTGGGGCTCAAACCTACCATGAAGTCACACCCTTTGACCCAAAAAGCCTGATCCACATACTTAAGAACAAGCTACAGCTGCTCGGGGGGGGGGGGGTAATGGCACCCAACGCCAGGGTCAGTCACTGATGGCTAAGAGGGACCTCCATGTTACTTATTTACCTATTTATTTATGTACCTTTCAGTATTAGTTGGGGCAGGGACAACAGCTGCCAGGGGACCTTTGGGGGGGGGGTGTCTGTGTCAATTGATGACTATGGGTCTTTTAGGATATCTGGCTAAGCACTGTGGGAAACAAGGCGGTCCCTCTGGCCTCATCCAGAATTTTAAAAAATGTTTCACGGGAAGAAGACCTGTGCCCGTTCATTCTCCTGCTCCCATCCTTTCTTGTTTAAGGATCTAGGCGAAGGGACGAGGCTACAGTTATCCTCCTGTCTTATAGGAGGGCAGGCAGAGACCCAGCCCTTTTGTCAAGAAGGGTAATTAAAAGGTATAAAAGGTCTCATTGCGTATGCAGCGGGCTCTTTTTCAAGGCCGACAGCCTATTGAGATTCCTGGGAATGCAGAGCAGAAGGGTTAAATGTGCCTCTTTTCCTGCTTCCACCCCCCCACTCCCTCGCGTCCCCCGCCCAAACCCCCTTCTCATTGACAGGGCCGAGATGGACTCTCCTACTCAATGGCGTGGTAAATTCAATCGCCAGCCCTCACAATGCCTACCTCATAAAAGAGAATAATTCAGGCCTGTTTCTTTTTCTCCCTTCTTTCTCTGACCCCCCCCCACCCACCACAGCTTGGTGGAAAGGACAATTTTGCCACCCATTCTGACTTCCCTGCACCAACATGCTCACTCTCAAGTGCGTGGATCCCAGCCAAAGGGAAGTAACTGCAGCCGGGGACCTTGCTGCAAGGGAATGAACAGTTTCAAAACTGGCACCTGTGGAAAAGCCACAGAATGCTGGGAGGGCAGGCACGGCCCTACCCACAAGGTGTGACTGCATCAGGTGGCAGGTATTACATGCCATTAATAACAATACTTTGAGAAATCTATTGGTTACCCTCTTTATCGTGCCTTCTTCCAAGCAGCTCAGGTCAATAGACACAATTGACTCCTCTCTCTCTTTCTTTTAATGCTCACAATGTTGTGAGATATTAAGACAAAGGGAGTGACAGGACCAAGGTCAACCAGTACGCTGCAGAGCTGCAGATTACCACAGCTCTAGAGCTACCTGTCTAATGCTTAGCATTAGCAGGTCTTTAGTGTTTGGAGCACATTTTGCATATATTATTGTAATCCTTACAACACCCTTGTAAGGTAGGTCAGTACTATCATTCCCATTTTGCAGACAGAAGACTTCCAGTGCCACTCTATGGAAGCCAACTCGGGTGTATTTAATTGGGCTACTTCCCAGAAAGTGTGCTTAGGATTTCCCTATGAGACTGGGAAATAATAGCTTGCCTAACACCCAACTAGAGAGTTCATGGCTGAGGCAAGATTTGAATCAAAGACTTCCTGGTTTGCGGCCCAGCCACTGACTCAGTACACAATGTCAGCTCTCAGTCCAGCGGCAGACTGGCATATCTGACCCATCAGGAAAATTTTTATATCTTGAGCAAGCCACAATGAAATGCCCAGGAGCTGTGCAGAAGTACATAGGGCAGACAACTTGTATCAAAGGCTACCACTTTGGGCATAGAAGTAAACGCCATTTTGAACTTTTCATTAAAATCTAAAATGCCCCAAACTAAAGCCTTTTTCAGTAACACGGGAGAACCAAAATAAACAAGTTCAATTCTCATCAGTATACTGATCTTTTTTAAAAAGACATGATTGACATTGATTTCACATGGCCTGTCAGTTTCAGTTCCTTGCTAAAAGGAAAGTCGAAATGAAAAACTAAATTTCTGGCCAAGCTTTGGGTACAAATCCAAAGAAAAACTTTATCTGTTTATGTCAAATGCAACACCAGGAAAAAGAGAGCCAGCCAGCTCATATGTGGAACTGGGACAAAAATATGTGTGGCTTGCTTATTAATGGAGGGAGGGATAGACTCAATTTGCAATTAAAGCTCTGCCCTAATTGTACCAATCATTAATTTGTTTGCAGCCCTAGATTTGGAGGGTATGCAAATAAATGACGTGATTGACATACGTCAGCCCGACATGATGACTTTTCTCAGGCTAGTATCGTCCTACTTAAGATTGCTTTTCAAAGGGCAAAGTAACAGGGTGGCTGGCTGTCAAAGTAAGATAAAAGTACATGGTGATGAATAAACTTGGCAGCAGGTAATATTTATGAGAACTATCATATCTAGAGGGAGAAAGGTTCTTTGAGGTGATAGAGAGCTCTCCTAGCATGCCACCGTTCAGGTCCGAAGTATGATATTGTGTCACTCGTCTAGGGCAATCCTAAACACACCTAGTCAAAATTAAATCTCATTGAGCTTAATAGGGTTGACTGTCTAGTCAATATGCTTCGGATTGCACACTTATTAAGACAGTACAGATTATTTTGCCACAGGTGGTAGCTGTCCATCCTTTGTAAGACAATCCCTTTTCTAATTTGCCAATGTTTCAAAATGGGGAGATAATTCCAGATGTTCTCTTGAGAGCTGAGACTTTCTCTGAAGTTTTTGGAATGCGATACTTTTCAGAGATTGAAAAGGTGTGTGTGTAAAAACAGTTTGGAGATAGGTCTGGATTTTAAAGGAAGAGGGACTTGTGTGTCCAGTGAAGCCAATAATTCATTGGGGTACAGATACTATCACTGGAGTCCTGATGGGTAGAGGACTAAAAGTGCCCTTCAGATATAGACTAGATCTGTTTTTAGGTGACTTGGGGGCAGCGATGGGTGGGATGTAAGCATGTTGAAACTACACTTGTTGATGTCCACCTTCCTGCACGGTCACCAACTGGTTTTAAAGCAGGATTTCATTCTGAAGAAGGGAGCTCTGACTCCTGAAAGCTTACACCCTGAAAATCTTGATGGTTTCTGAAGTGCCACTGGACTCCAGGCCCGCTGTTCTGCTGCAGACCAGCACGGTTACCCACCTAAAACTGCATGATACAAGCACATTCACACTGCATTTCTGTCTTTCACACCTGCAGGATGGAGACTTGAAAGCAGTTTGTGGCATCTATCAATCTCTTCGGCTGAGAAGGTTTGAGCCCAGCTGTTCACATTCCAGCCCTGTAACCCTTATATTAGCACTTGGTTCCGACAAGATGTCAGCCGCTCACTTATGCTAATAAGTAAATCTAACACAAGCAGAGGAACTCAGTGAGTCCAACTATCTGTAACAGTGAAGTTGCATGATTGCAACTGCTGACATTTTGGGGAGGGGGGGCTGAAAAATAGACCAGAGAGTGGCAAGATGGCAGGGGGTGAAATGACTCTCTCCCAGACCAATTTCTGCAACTGCAACTGCCCCTTCTCTAGTTCCTTTTAGTCATTCTTTTCTCCAAGTCACAAAACTTCAGCATTTGACCCTAAGAGCTGGTACTAATGCTACATTTTCCCCATTGGTAAATGAACCGTGGACTTGCAAGACTGCAGCAGCTACTTCCATGCCTGGAAAACCGTATCCCGCAATTTTACTATCTTGTGTGTGTGTTCCCATTTGGGACATTACTTTTCACAGTGACCGAAACCACTGGCTTGAGCTGACTGCATCCACTGGCTGTAGCAATATCTGCCCCAGTGAACACTGACTCGGCTGGGATTCTGGTTAATCTTCTGCATGAAGAAAAACCGTGCGTTGCCACATCTGTGTTTGTTCATCTCAAAGTCTAACCTGCTCTGATCACAAAGGCTCCGGGCAGATTGTAATACACTGGGGGGATTGTACATTGCAAATATGTCGTTATTATTTTTACTTACAATTTAATTTATATTTATCAATGGCTACAAGCCACACCTCACTGGAGAAGTGAAATTGGCAGAGCTTTTGGGGAGTGCAATCCTAGGCAGAGGTACATACTGTAATATAATCCCACTGATATCAAAGGACTTAGAGAGGAACTCTTTTTAGGATTTCACTGTCAGTACTCCAATCAGAGCAGTGAACAAATTCAGTGTTATTAACTCCATAATACAGCTGAGGATCCGCGGCTGAGAGGAGTGGCTCACCCAAGCCACCCACTGAGCTCATGGCAGTAGTGGGATTCGAACCAGCAGAATGCTGGTTTGCAGCCCACCCACTTTATCCCTCCCTTCCTCCAAGAAGCTGGGGTTGGCACACACGGATCATCCTCTCCACCCCATTTTAAGCCACACAACAACCCTGTGAGGTAGGCTAGACCGGGAGAAAGAGGCTCCAGGCCAGCAGGAGCGCTAAGGCTACAATCCTAAAAAGCACTTTCCTGGGTGTAAGCCCAACCGAATAACATGGGACAGACTTTGGAGTAGCCCTGCTTAGAATTGCTCCCCAAATGGCCGACGGGGGATCATTGGGACCCGGGGGGGGGGGATTCAGGAGGCTAGGGTAGGACTCCTGAGCGGGTCTCCTCGGGGGCAACAGGGTTTCCCGACGCACAAGGCAGCGCAGCCCTGTCAGTGCCTTCCCCAGCCCAGCCACGGGAGCGCCCCGGCCGGCTTGGCTTGGCTTGGCTTGGCTAAGGCCGGCGCGGGAGGTGCGAGCGGGGCCGGCGGCCGCGGCGTCTCTCCGCCCCGCCGCGCGCAGCGGCTGGAGGTCGTGAGAACCGGGCGAACTCTCTCCACCAGCCTGCGGCCGGGCGCGCCGCCAAGGCAGCCAGCAATCCCTCCTGGCGCAGGCTGCGTGCGGCGGCGGCGGCTGCTCCCGGCTGGCTGGCCGGCCGCCGGCGGCTCCTCGCGAGCCAAGCAGCACTCAGCCGCCCACGCCGGGCCGGCGGGGAGGGAGCCGAGGAGGCAGGCAGGGAAGGACGCGGCCTCTCCCCGCCCCGCCGGAGCTGGAAGCAAGGAGGTGGGTGGCCCCGGCGGGAGGAGCGGCTGCAGCCAGCCAGCGAGCGAGCGAGCGAGCGAGGCGTGGCCGGGAAGGGCGCGGAGGGGGAGGCCTCGTCCGGCCTGGCCCTGATCCGCCGCCCCCGCCGGGGGCCTCGAGAGCCTAGTCTTAAAGGTGCTGCTGGACGCCACTGTTTTGCAACTACAGATTAACATGGCTAACGCTTCATAAACATTCGATTTATATACCGCCCTTCAGGACAACTTAATGCCCACTCAGAGCTGTTTACAAAGTATGTCATTATTATTATTGTTATTACAAAACGCCCTGTGAGGTGGGTGGGGCTGAGAGAGCAGTGACGGACCCAAGGTCACCCAGCTGGCTTCAAGCGGAGGAGTGGGGAATCAGACCCGGTTCTCCAGATTGGAGTCCCACGCTCTTAACCACTACACCAAACTGGCTCCTTTGGAGCTATTAAGGATAGTGGGGCTTACTTTTGGGGAACAGATACTGTGATGGGAGTATAGTTGCTAGCTCCAGGATGGGAAATACCTAGAGATTTGGGGCTTGTTGCCTGGAGAGGTTTGCACACGGGAGGGACCTCAGCAGGGCATACTGCCATGCAGTCCACCCTTTAAAGCCCCCATTTTCTCCAGGTGAACTCATCTCTGTCACTTGGTGATCAGTTGGAATCCCCGATCTCCAGCCCCCACCTGGAGGTTGGCAAGCCTAGCATGGGAGTGGGATCAGGACCTTGCTCCGTGAGAAGTCCTGCCCCTCTGGACATCTCTGGGCACTTTAAAAGCTTGAGCTGTCGGTGGGGGGAGGCCGGTATTTCTATCAATTGGGATTTTGCATCAAAATTTTACTGGAAAGTCAGTAAAAAGGGCATGGAGGCCAGAGGCCCATCCTTTTGTATGTGCCTTGTAGCTGATTCTCAGCGGTATACTGCTCCTGAATGTGGAGGTTCTATATAATTTGCCAGTGCGGAGCTACTGATAGACCTGTCTACTGTGACTTAATATCTAACCCTCTATAACAAGGACAACCCAGTCAGTTCAGACCCAGGGTTCATTTAATCCTCCTATCCTATTTCCAACCAGTTGTTTCTGGAAGCTCATGATGGCATCCCGATTGCTGGCCTCCAGCAACTGGTATTCAGAGGTAGACTGCCTCTAAACATGGAGCCGCCATTTAAGGATCAGGGCCGAACCACCATCAGTAGACTTACCCTGCACGAATTCTTCTCCTTTGCAAAGGTCTTATGCAATTCGCTGCTACAAGATAGGACAATACCAATAGCTGAAAAAGCTTAAACAACTCAAAAAAGGACTAGACAAATTCATGGAAAATAAGACTGTTAATGACTAGAAGTCTCTGCGTGGAGAGGTAGCCTACCTCTGAATACCAGGGGCTGGGGACAAATACATGGGCACTGCCAATTTTGTACTCCGTCCACAAGTATCCAGGAGGAGTTTGCAGGACATGTTCTAAAGAGAATGCTGGACTCACAGGGACTTTGGCCTGAAGCAGTATGGCAGAGACTATATTTTTATGGCCTCGGATGGTACAGCCTGAAACTGCTGCAGCCACCTTGGACAAATCAGGTCAGCCAAGTACAGCGGGAGATTGTGCAAGGAAAAGGCCCCGATCCGAGCCTGGTCACAGCTGACCAAGTCCTGTGCAGATTTAACTCAGGCTGTTAATTTGATTAATTGAAAAGAAGTGCCTCTAGAGAAGCAGTCGTGTTCTCTGAGGTCAGAGGGGGTCACTGCGCCGAAGCACTCAATCAGGGCTTTCTCTGAGGCCGAAGGGGCCTGGAATGCTGACTCTTTCAAAGCCGGGCAGATTGGCGCCAAATTTCTTCCTTTGCTCTCTGCCGCTTCAGTGGCACTCAACAGAACGCACCCGCCACTATGAACAAAGGCACCAAATCCGGCTCAAGAGACTTGGCCTGTGTCTACCACCAATCCTCGTATAACAAAAGAAAGAGACACGGAGAGGGGGGGAAACGGTCCTTTCCATCTGCAGCCTTCCTTTAAGGGCATTTTTGCACACAGGGCCACCTAGGGGATTAACGGGCCTCAGTGCAAACATGAGTTATTCCCAGCCCCCACCCCGCCGCCCCCATCTTGAAACTGACTCAGGTCTCTTACCCCCCTCCTTCCATTCCAACCTCATTGGAGGATCAATCCCCCTTGTGGTATCATTTGGAATCTGTTGGCATTGTCTGCCCCACTGATTGGGCTGGTGGCTAGTTTTTATCCCTAAGATGCTGCATGTGGTAGAGGAACCCCAAATGACTAGGTTAGTCAATCAGTTCCTTTTCTTCTGTGATGTCCAAAGGTTTCTCCAACTAGGCCATGCTGTTGGTTCTGACATCAGACTCTCTCTGTATTTCCTTCCTGCAGGATTCACCGTGAAAAAGGTGTGTCTTGAACATGTGAAGAGTTCCTTGCCTTCATCGTAAACACAACCAGCCTCGGGTCAGGGAATAAATAAGGCATACTCTACAGCAGGGATTATTAGGAAAGATATCATCACTTCATATAAATTCATGGTGCTGCCACGCTTGGAATCACGTGTATTCCTACGATCACGCTATCCCCAACCGGAAGACAGCTGGGGAATGTACAGAAAATGGCAACCAATTTACAGAGATAGAGCGCCTTCCTTACTAGAAAAGCCAAAAAGTGTTCGGAAATTTTAAATTTAGGGGGGGGGGGGGGGAAACCATCTGAAATTATAAAGTTTCATGCAATTAAGCATGAAGGGGAGTGGACAGAGAATTTTTTCTCCTCTTCCACAATTTAGGAACTAACAAACTTAAAAGGTAGTAGTTTTAGGACAGATGAAACTATGAACTTCATACAATATATATTAACTTAGATGTGATGGCTACTGGCTTTCAAAGGGAACTAGACAGCTTCATGGCCAATCAACAGCTATAAGACAAGAGTGTGTGGATACATGTTTCTCAGGAGCAAGTCCCTCTGCACGAGACATCTGACATGTGAAAAGCACGTGTCGAGAGATGCAATGTCAGCTGAGAATGGTAGTTTAAAAAGTCAGAGCTGGTGGCAGGGCAAAGGCTTTGCTATATATTGGAACAGTGTGAAGGGGCTGTGAAATGCCAGAAGGGAAACTTCAGCCTATTATAACCTCTCCAGGTCCGAGCCCAGCTCTGGAAGTTAGCTCCAGCCCATTTCCATTCCTTGTGCCCTTTGGTTGCCATCCCACCCAGCTTTAGACTGGAGAAGTTAAATTGATAGAGCTTTTGGGGAGGCAAAGATGAAATTAACAAACCCTCTGAGGAGCGATCTCCGCTGGCTCTGTCTTTTTAAACTACCCTTCCAGGCTAACAGTGCATCTCCCTACACTTGACCAACATGTGCTAAGGCATCTTGTGTAGAGAGACTTGTAGGGTACAAATCTGGCTGGGTTTTTTATTGCTAGATGTGGGAGACAAGAAATAGCCCTACTTTTCATTTAGTTCACTGCAACAGAGGTTTTTTTTCTTGGACAAATATGCAGACCAATTTACTAAGGAAAGCATAGTTAAACACTGAATGTAATAAAATATATTAACAGGAAATGCATATTCAACAAATCGGAACATTGGAGTAAGCCTGTGGTTCTTTGAGGCAACAATCACATTCAATAGAATTGCCTGCTGCTGAATGTAATTACAATCAACTGACTGGGACTGGTGAAAGATTCTTGATGCGTGTGGGTGGGATGGGGCAAAAAGCAGGAAAACTACCCCAGACACACAAACTTAATTAGTAGCATGGAGAAGTTATATTTATCTTGGGCTGTTGCAGGAAAACACGCAGCACATAGGTTTACCGTTCCAGGGAGAATTAAGGCTGTTTGTGTCTGGCTATCTCAACTAAAGGCACAATTTATCTTGTGGAGATAAGAACCCAGTCTGTCTGAAGCAATTCCTTAAACAAAGAGAACAGAATGGGGAAATTGCGGCACCGTGGCAGTACTGTTTCCACCCAGGGCAAGATCTAAGACACCCTGGCAGTACTATATTCCCCAGGTCAAGATCTGGGCTTGAGTCCCTATTCCAGGGGTTCCCAACCTTATTGAGCCTGGAATTCTGATACAGTGTGGTGGGCACAGCCCCAAAATGGCTGCAGGAGGTGGAGCCAGCCACAGAATGGCTACTACAGCTTACCTTCAGTCACACAGAGAAGATGCTCGTGCTGTGGTAGCAGCTGCTGCCAAAGCAATATTGCTAAAAATTTGCACAGTCAATCAAATCTCCGATGGCCAAGCAGACGTCATGCTTGGCAAAAACCAAACTTTCCCCATCCACTTTCCTAAAAACACTTGGCAGGCACCAGGAAAGGTGTTGGCGGGTACTACAGTGCCCAGAGGCACCATGTTGGAGAACCCTACCCTACATCATGGACACGAGACCAGCTCAGACATTCATAAGAAGCAGGGCTTGCTTTCCTATTCCCTTCACCTGTTTGAAGTTCTCCGATCATTACAACATACCCAGAAAGACCTGCTTCTTACGATTCCACACCTGTCAAGGATCACAGGTGTACCATTCCAGGCTTCCTCCATAGTAGCACTGCACTTGAAAAGTTTTCTCTCTAAAGGGAGCCATCAGGCAGCGATACAGTTTTAGACAAAGCACATGTCTTTTCTCACTATTTTCAAAACTCAAAAAGTATAACAGGAATCTCTTAGGATGCTCTGAACAGCACCCGTCTATGGGTATCATTTGGAATGCACAAACAACAGCTAAAAAACCCTATGCCAGGCTCACAGTAGGCTCATTTACAATACAAGCACACTTGTTTGAACACCACAAGAACCATACTGCACACCTTGAGAGCTTGCTTTCCACAGATCTGCTCCACCCCCATGTGCTCATAGTGTTCAGACTAAAATACAACCTTTTCTGAAAGCTGCTGCTTCATTTTGAACCAACTTTGCGTCTTGGGTTACGTTAATAACTGTTGTCAGCTATTTTAACAGGAGGCGGCAAAGCGGCGACTTGAATGACAAGAAAGCTGGATATTCCCTCCCCCTCTCTGTCAGTAGACTGACCTTGCGTTGGCAGCATCGAATAGGCATGCACAAGCACACATACATAGATACTGGAGGGCGGGGGACAGATTCATTTCTTCACCATTGCCAGAGGTCAGGTTGTTTCAGGGTGTGTAAGTAAGTGATTACAGAATGATACCCTATTCTGGCAGGAATGAATAAAAGGGAGAAAGACGGGCAGTCTAGTTCCCAGTTGGTGTGTGTGTGTGGGGGGGGGGTGTCACATGGTTAACTGTTATAAGCAAAAATTGTTCTGAACAGCTTTGCTTAAGGGCAGGTGAACTCTTTTTTTAAAAAAAAACAGCTCACTGAAACCAGGTCACGGCACTCTCTGTCCTCACGAAATTGAACATTTGAAATGGTACACATATCAGTTTGAGCAGTGAGAGTGGAGGGGGAGGGAACGTTTGGGGTGCGAAGTCAAGCCACCTTTGCTTATCATTCATCCTTGTGCACCCCACCTATTGACTGTCTCCCCCACAAGAGTCTTTTCAAGCTGTTCTTCTATCTTCCAATTCCTCCTCTCTGAAACCCAGTTTCTGCAAATCCCTTAAACGCCTATCAGCCCGCACAGTTTCTTGCAAATCATGCAGGTTCAAAAATGACACCAGTGATTTTCCTTTTTCCTTTGGATTTCATTTTCCTTTGGATTTCAGAATTTCCTTGCTAGTTTGATCCAGCTGTCTGGTCCAGCATCCTGTTTAACGCAGCAGCCAACCAGAGGCCTATGAGCAAGCAAACCAAGAACGGATGCCTTCCACAGGGTCCCCCCAAACATCTGGTATTCAGAGGTATGCATTCTCTACACATAGACACACCGTCAGCAGGAGACAAACAACCACTGAAAATTGTAAGTGAGGCACATGGTACAGCCTACTTACAATAAACTTGCTAGTTTCCTAAGCATTGATACGACCCCTTTCATTTAGAAAATAACCAGCTTTCTGTTCTGGGAGCAGCAACACTTTCTTCTAATTAGCAACCTTTGGTAAAGTTGTGCATATTCTGTAATTTAAAAAAATGCGTAGGGAGTCCTGATTCTCTGCCAAGAAAAACTGAATTAACTGCAAATTCTGCTACGCAAGGGGCAAGCAGCCATGAAGGCAACGAAGTCCCCTTTCTCTTGAAATCCTGGCCCCCTCCTGTCTGTTTCTTGGCTTCTGACAGTTCACCAGTTTGCCTACATATTACAAACCTATCTGCCTTTGGTTGCCTCAATAGAGGCATCCTAGAGTAAAGTTTGAGGCCATTAACTCGTCCCCTAGTGGGAGGTGGTTTTATAAATGGGATCCCTTCTTTGTCTGATATAACACACGCATTTCTTTATACATATGTGAGAACATAAGCATACAAATAATGTATTAGCGTCATTTTCAGAAATGTATGTTAAGACACCTGTTTCCCTCAGTAGGCCTCATTCCCTTCACCCCTACCCTGGTAGAGATTATGCAATATCAAGGTCATAACATCTGTGGTTTATGGAATTTTGAAAAGGGTGGTTCACTGTTATCAATTGTTAAAGAATTCAAAACATCTTTTTAAATAACTGAAAAAATGGGATTCCGATCAAGTTTTTCACTAGGAAGAAAGCAAGCTGAAATTATGCCCATAGGGCTGACTGCAGGATGGAAAGGGAATGTCTGGTTGAAGCAGACCCACAAGTAAGGTGCCCTTGGCCAGTGAAGAATGGAGAGGGTAACACACCCAACAGATTCTCCCTTCTTTTGACTTAGCTAGTTGGGAAGGAGGGGGGTTCTAACCAGAATCCCTGCACTGAAATTCTGGAAAGGTCTGACTATTGCTAATGAGATTCAAGTGTCTTCCAAACTTCCCAGAAACCAGCACATAGAGCACTTCTTTCTAGACACCTCATGGCTTATATAGCCTCATAATTTGCCCAACCTGGATGGCTTCTGACATCAGCTCTGCTTTCCCCCTCCTCAACCCCCCATCCCAATTTGTGTACACACACACACACCCCACAATCATGCTTGTCCCAAATGCGAGGAGGCTGTTTCTTCCTCTTAACAGAAGTTAAGCTGCTATAGGAAATCGATTCTCTGAGAACACAGCAGAGCTCAGGTCTCCAGTCAACCCCTCTGAGGTTTCATACAGGAAACCTCAGAAACCTTAGAAGCTAGAAAGCTTTTAAAAGCATTTACGATAAAAAAACCAAGGTGAGAGAGTCAACGTCTCCCGAGCAGGATGTGTCTTTTGGAGACAGACGCTCATCTAGCTTTCAGGGAAGCCCACATCATCATCATCATCATCATCATCATCATCTACAGTCTGACCTTCGAGTGGGCCGTCCTGGGCTGTAGATGGCCTTTGCCATGCTGACAGCAAGGACCTAGAGGTGGTTTCACTTTTTATGAAATCAGAATCACAGATCTGTCGTAAGAAAGGGGTTGCTATTTCAAAGTAGCACCGACAAGTGGGTGACTGCCCATGACAGGTGTCAATATGCGCAGCAAAGAAAAGGAATTGGTCAGCAGGCTACATAATGCATCAAACATTATCCCCTGGCTCAGAGTGCAATGGTATGGGGCTTGCTATTTCACCTTTCCCTTCCTCCTTCACAGTGTACGAGAGTGGCTCTTGAGGTAAAGGAACATTATGAGCCATTAACAGGC
Source organism: Eublepharis macularius (assembly GCF_028583425.1). Taxonomy (NCBI): domain Eukaryota; kingdom Metazoa; phylum Chordata; class Lepidosauria; order Squamata; family Eublepharidae; genus Eublepharis; species Eublepharis macularius. The sequence continues at coordinate 4,808,432 of NC_072806.1, forward strand.
GTGGTTTCCAAACCGAGCACCCCTCGAATGCCCTATTGAACTCAAACGATCCCTGGCCTTTTTGAGCTGGGTTTAACTCACTCTCTCCCCCTCCTTGGCATACCAAGTGCTGACCAGGCTTTTCAGGCAGACCCACTCCCCTCTGTCTGGTTCTATAACTCCCTCCATGCATCTCCATGCATCTGACGAAGAGAACTGTGATTCTCGAAAGCTTATGCTACAATAAAATTGGTTAGTCCTAAAGGTGCTACTGGACTCTTTTTGATCAAGGTAAACAGGAATGCTAAAGAAGGCTCGTTTCTGAAACCAGGCAGTTGAATGGCTCCTTAATATACGGGAGAGAAGGACCTCGTTGCTGATGGCCTGTCAGGTGAAGCTCTAGCCAAGGTTGCTGAACGGGAAGACACATCCGTAGATAACAAACTTCCTCCTCAATCAGAACCATTGTTATAAGCGGGCCTGACGTGACAGCCTCGCCTAACATGGCCACTGATGGATGCCTCTACCAATTGTGGAATATGGGATGCAGGTCAGAAGATAGACATCTATCTATGGCAAGAGACCAGCATGCCTCCACTGGGGGTGGAAAGGGTAAAGCACTTGGTGCTTTTCCATTGAGGGGGTAGGTGACAAAGGGAAAATGCATGTATGTTTTCAAAATTGTAACTGCTGCAGAGATAGTTGGGAGAAAGAACTTCTTTACTCTTTTCCTTAGACCTCAGGAGCATCCTACAAAGCTGGCGAGAGGTAAGTTTAGGGCCGAGAAAACGAGCCCTACTTCCCACAACATGCAATTACTTATTGAGCTCGATGCCATAATATGAAGGGATGACATTTAGATTGCTTTTCAGCGGCTGGGAAGGCACGTGATAAAGACTTCTTGTTGAAGTGAAGCGGGTCTGCAACTCGTCAGTACCCAAAGGGGTGGGGGAGACTTTCGTATACACTGCCTTGCCCGCCATGAAATGCAGGGTAAATTGCAATACATTAATAAATAAATCATTTATTTCATTTCATTTATTAGACTAGACTAGATCCTCCTTGCTTGCCGTGCTTTCGGGGAAGAAGAAAAATTCACATGTCAATTCACAGCTTCTTGTGCCTGCTGTGCAAGTATTTTAATTGCCTCTAAAATGGTCATGCTTTCTTCTATGTGCCTGAAATTGAGCATAGAGAATCCCTTCAATGGAGGGTGCAATTCCTAAGACTTCCATTATAACAAGATGGACCCTACAAACTTAGAGGCAGAGTCCAGTAGCACCTTTAAGACTAACCAACTTTATTGTAGCATAAGCTTTTGAGAACCACAGCTCTCTTCATCAGATGCATCTGACGAAGAGAGCTGTGGTTCTTGAAAGCTTATGCTACAATAAAGTTGGTTAGTCTTAAAGGTGTTACTGGACTCTTTATGGAGAGGCAGAAAGATATTTCCCACTGAAAGCAAAAGAATCAAAGACAGAATCAAAACAGATGTAATAACTATAAAAGATAACTTGCGTACAACCTTAATTGAGTATCCTCTTGTTCAACATCAACATTTAAATTGTGAGACATGTGAACAGAAGATGGGTTTGATCGATGGCTATTTTCTAGGATAGCTAAGCGGAGCCGCCATGCTCAGAGACAGTATACCTCTAAACAGCAAATACTAGGAACAGACAACAGGGGAGAGCTAATAATGTCTTTGTGCCTGCCTTGCTTCCAGAGGCTTGAAACTTTGTGGGAGGCCCTGTGTTGCCTGCTCCGTTTCCTCCTCTTTCTTCTAAGCCATCCCAATTATTTCTCTGATGGAATCCAGACAGGGTTTTTCTCCCACAAGGGCAGTGAAGGGTGTTCGTGGTGGAGGAGGAAGGGCAGTCAACTGGCAGGCTCAGGCAGGCTCTGGAACGTAGCTGAAGGGGGGGGGGGAAGAGTTATTCATCATTTAATTCCTCCCTCGAGGTTTCTCGGCCTCCTTTTTCCCACCACCCGGCCTATTATTTCAGTCACTGAAGGTATCCGGTTAGGGCTGTCAGACTGGGAGGGGCCCCACCTCCTCAGTGACATCGGGCACAATGCATGAGAAAGTGTCAGCCGCCCAGCCCCGCATGTACACCGCTTGCCTCACACTGGAAACTTGCCTGTGGTGGGCTGTTCATGTCATTACAACAGCTGCACGTTGCCGGCAGGCTGCCCTACCGCTCCCAACCTGCTGCGTCAGGCGGGGGGAAAGAGGCAGGCATATGGAGGAAGAAAAGTGGAAGAAGCGAATGTGTGTAACTTTACAAAAGGCATCTAGCATTTGCACTGGGTTACTGTTACTATTTGAGATTCTGGAGGGCTTGTTTTTTAAAAGCCTCTGTATTAAGCGGTTTGTGATTTTACCACACAATAGCACAAATCCACACAATGGATTTGAAACTGAATGCAACATTCAACATGCTGCACTTCTGGGGTGGGTTTTTTTTTTGGTTTTTGTTTTGTTTTCAAATCCAAATTTCTAACCCGTGGGACTGCAGCAACAAAGTGTGCCATGAAACATTAGAAGATGGAGATAATTTTGTTGTGGGATTTCCCGAGGCAGGGCTTCACGTGAAATATTAAGCTGCTTTTACACTCATTCAGGCCATAGTTCTATCTAGTCTAGTGGGACTTTGACTGCTGGATGTCCCTCCAGGGTGTTGGTGAGTGTCTATCATTCCTGCCACATCAGGTCCTTTTAACAGGAGATGCCAGAATTGAACTTGGAATTTTGTGCATGCATAGCATCGGCTTGACCACCAAGCCATGATTCACGAATGCAGAGTAAGCAAATACATGTAAATCTGTATACACTATGCGGGTCACAGAACTCTTCCTTTCTTGCCACAGAGGGCAAGTGACCTTGCTGCAGAATTTAAATTATATACACTCATAATTTTTTTTTAAAACTGAGTCTTGAATATAGTTTTGGGTTCCCCCTTTTCATTCCATACATTCATTCCCTCCTACAAACCCCCCCACCCCGCCTGAAAATGAAAAACAGAACAAAAAAAATCGGAAACCATTTAAAACAAATAAATAAAGCACAGAGCATGTTTCCCCCCCCCCCGTATGTCTCGTCTCACCCAGGTCAAAGTTCGTCACTCATTCAGGTAAAGCTTGTAATACAGACCTGCCAAACCATCTTCTCAAACCAGCAGCCCAAGAATGATGAGGCTAAAACCCCTAGAGATGCTTTAACCTGCGTATCTGACATCATCCAGTTGAAAGTCCTTGTGGAAGGAGTTTACAATTTTAAAGTGCTCCTGTAGGCAGAACGGACATTTTTAGCATGGAAAACATTTGACCTTTAACCTCTGGACTTCTGGTTTCCATGCAGCAAAATCTGTTGACTGCCTCTTTCTTGGAGTTACGTCTTAAAGCACAGGAGCGACATGTTAAATCTTTGTAGATTTACAACATATAAGACAGTTAGGTGGTGCTGGAAACCATATTGGGGGGAAGGTGAACGTCCACCCAAGATAAGCAGAGGAGTTGAGTCTCAGTGAAAAAGGAAGTAAATAAATGTGAGGTGTTCTCACTAAGTCCTCCTAAGAGCAACAAGGAATCTGCAAAGGGCAAAATTTACCCAAGTGCACAGAATAAAACAGGAGCCCTGCACCTTACGGACTAGCATAAGCTTTGGAGAGTCAGCACTCGCATCAGATTTCACACAGAAAATGTGTGCATAAGAATTAGGAACTGCCTTTTGAATGTTGCTGTGGGAGTACCTAATGCTTTGGGGTTTTGATCACGAGAATGCAGCATAATATGCCCTAAACTGTGTGCTGTGGGGAATTAATTAAATAATGAAATGGCTCCTAGATGGTCAAAGTACCCATTCATTGCCAGATGCATCTCTGCATGAGTCACTGCTCTGACCTCATTTTCTCCTAATCAGCCTCTGCCAGCCACGGCGAGGGTAGTGAAGGGATATGTCTCTCTGCAATGTGATCATATCAATCTTTCATTCCTGAGACAGGCATGCGCAGAATTAATTACCCAACAGACTTCCCATTACATCTCTGCATGAGTCACAGTTCTAGGTTTGCTTCTGTCCCATCAGGAGGCACATTTAGGATACTGATATATTATAAAAGAACTTCCTCTACAAAATATTTCCATATTAATAGAAATAAATCAGATTTTTGAAAACTAAGAACAGAAATTGACTAAATTAGCACATTTTAAAAAATCAATACCTTTCCATTTAAGAAAAACAATATCTTTGAATGATTATCTTATGTATGTTTGAGGGTGCTTTCTTGAATGCTTATCGGCTGCGTCAATTCATTAGGTTTCTCGAGTCCCAGACTTTTATTACGCACTCTCAGCGTTTTATTACACTTCGGAGGCAGCCTAACCAGGACGCCAGGTGAACGCGCCTGCCTCAGACCACAGAATTTGGGTAACATTGACCTTTTCCACGTGGGTTAATTGCCCTGGTTTTGATGCAGTTGAGAAGGGAGTTTTTTTTCCTCTGAAGTGAGTTTGTATGTTCCCGGGGGCAGGTGTCTGAACAGGGCAGGGCTATATGCTCAAACATGCTTTCTCGTGAAAGGTCATGGATTCAACCCTTGGTACTTCCCAGTCAATCTACTGTAGCAAAGAGTAGGATGCACCCTGGCCTAGAGTAGAGAGAAAACTATTTCCTACATTCCATTCCTTTATTGCTTGATAATTTCTCTCTGCCCTTCTTTCCACTCCTCTTGAATTCCAGTTCCTCTTGAAGAATTTTTAAAGTTACCTTCAAAATTGAATGATGCACCATTTGCCATAGCCCACAGTTCCTTGGCATCTTTTCCTACGTTTGTGATGCATGCATATGCATTGATAAATCACTGTATAAATGCACTTTTGTGAATATATGTAAGATTGCATCACCAATCTCTCTGTGTGTGTGTGTGTGTGCGTAAGATTGCATCACCTCTCTCTCTCTCTCTCTCTCTCTCTCTGTATGTGTGTGTGTAGTGTTTGACTGCTTGGCACACGTGCACTGGTAAAACTTGATAAAATTGTACATAGAACTGCATCTGGATTGTATGTATGTATGTATGTAGGGGTCATTTCATAGAAAAAGAGCTGGAGGAACTCATTAGCATAACTCATTAGCATATGCCATGCCCCTTGACCACACTGGAAATATGTCATTAGCACAAATGATTTGCATATGCCACACCCCCTGACATCACCTATCCTGGCTGCTTTGGACCCAATCCTGGATATTCAGGGCCGAAATAGGGCCCAAAATGGCAAAAAGGGGCTGAAAATGGTTGAAAAGGGGCCCAAACTGGTCAGTACCTGGCTGCTACTGAACAGGAGAGTGATCCACCACCCGTCAGAGGCCCGATCTGGGCCGTTTCAGCCCCAGTCCAGGACTAAACGGGCCCAAAATGGCTGAGAGTCAGGTGGGCGGGGCCACCTGACATGTGACCTCTTTGGGGAGCTGCTGGAACTGTGTTCCCGTGCGTTCCCCCTCAAAATGAGCCCTGTATGTATGTATGTATGTATGTAGGCAGGGTTTTCCAGTTCATTCATGTGCGTCAGTAAAAAAGGGGAGCCAGGTGAAGGAACTGAAGGCTGCAGGCTGGTGCTCTAACAAAATTCAAAAATATTTTTTTTAGAAATTCCCTATTCTGTTTTTCTGAACCATCAGTTCCAACTTGGAAACAAGGTTAGATAATTCAGGACTCCAAATTCCGGGGAGACATTTGGGTATGAATTTTGCAGACACCTTAGCCTAAAGATTCAGAGAGCTGTTCTCAGTCAAAGCATATAAAAAGCCCCCAACTTCTCTCCAATGCAGCCATCAGCAGCCACCAAGATTTATCCCCCCCCAAAACCCATTAATCTCACCCCCTCCACCCCAAATCGAGTGTTGTTATATGCTGGGGAAGGCAATGGCCAACCACCCCGTAACCAAAGTCTGCCAAGAAAACGTCGTGATGTGATGTCCCCCCATGGGTCAGTAGTGACCTGGTGCTTGCACAGGGGACTACCTTTACCTACCTTTTATACGAAAACAAACCAGCCCTCTTCAGGTGGCATTTGAGACCTCTCCTTGGACTAACCATGCTTTTTATTCCTGCTCATATGCATTAGGAACACATCTGTCAAGGATCTCCTTAATTCGAATACATTAAAGATGATAATATGCTGTCAGCTTCTGCTCCCTTTTACCAGATAAGAACAATACTGACAGGGCTTCTCTTGCCCGTTGCCGGCTGCCCTTGAGTCGTCTTCCAAACCGCGATGCTTTTTGTCTACCCCCCCCCTCCAAATTTACCCCCTCTGTTTTCTTTCTTCTCTTGTTCACTTAGCATCAACAGCCATTCGGACAGAATGTCGAAAGCTGCTGCGAGGAGTTCGTTCTGAGGGCGACGGAAACCAAGAAATGGGTACCAGATTGGTGAAAGGCTGCCAAGTTCAATACACTTGTAGATGGGTGGCATATCCAAATGGAGGGCACATTCCGTTATTGCCTGTTATAATGACTGGTGCTTGCTGGCAGGAAGGGAATAATGCAATGGCTTTATTTCCAGCACCATCAAGGAAGAAAAACAATATATCAGAGGCTCCAGAAGTGTTGGATGTAGTAATGCTTCCCAGTGGTTTATTGATGGCTTTCAGGCAGCTATTAACTCTGATAGCTAAGTGGAGCCTCCATAGTTCAGAGGCAGTAAGCTGCAGAAGCCAGTTGCTGGGAAGCCGAATGGAGGAACAATGAATTACCTTCTTGCCCTGCAAATGGGCTTCCCGGGGCATCTGTTTGGAAATAAACCTATAATATGATTTTGCTAGGCTTTTCATGTGTTTTTACTGGCTACAGTACCATGACAATTGAATACACCTTTGCCCTGTAGCAATTGGCAGCCGAAACCAGCGATTTTCAAACACGGCTTTCTGGGAATCTCGGTTTCCTTGGAAATGTACCAGTAGCTCATCAATAAGGAGGTCGGTAATGGTAGAGAAGCTTCCCTAGAAGACAGCTTGGACACCACTATCCATCTTCCCCTAAAATCTGGTGTGGCAGGGGACTATTGGCTATGTTCTGTGATGCACGTTCAATTGATCTGGGGGGGGGGGTTTGAGGTCAAACATGAACTGAGCATGTCCCAGACTCCTCTGCTTCATATAAGGCTTCCATGGTAGATGCTCAGAGGTTCCTCAGCAGACAAGTCAATTTATAAAGGGTTTCTGGAAAGCAGGACAATGGAAAACCATAGGTGGAAAAAATCAGCCAAGGGGTGCATCAGTAGTATTTATACCAGGCCTCTTATCAGCTTCTACACAGGCTGATATTGAAAGGGCAGATCTGCGCCCTCCTAGATCCTTTTAACCAGGGCTCATTTCGAGGGGGGACGCACAGGAACGCAGTTCTGGCAGTTCCCCAAAGAGGTCACATGTCAGGTGGCCCCGCCCACCTTTGGCCATTTTGGGCCTGTTTCGGCCTGGATTGGGTCCAAAACGGCCCAGATTGGGCCTCTGACGGGTGGTGGATCACTCTCCTATTCAGCAGTGGCCCCATCCTGACCATTTTGGGCCCCTTTTCAGCCATTTTCAGCCCCTTTTTGCCATTTTGGGCCCAATTTCAGCCCTGAATGGGTCCAAAACACCTAGGATATTTGATGCCAGGGGGTGTGGCATATGCAAATCAGTTATACTAATGAGTTCCTCCAGCTCTTTTTCTACAAAATGACCCCTGCTTTTAACACATTGCAGTTTACCTCCTTTTCCAGTCCAGGTGTCCAAGTGATCTGCCAAGTAACCAATGGTCTGAAGTGCTGGAAGCCACACAGCTGTTGTCTTCCTCAGCCAACTGGTGCTCACAACACAAGCTCCATATCAGAACTTAACTTTGAACAAGATGAAGAAATGGGGAAAGCAGAGAGGGCCTTCTTCTACCACTGAATCTCTAAACCTTCTTCCGTGTCCCCTACAGGATATTATTGTTCACCATCATAATCATAAGCATGTTTATAATATTAATACCCTCCCAACCTTGCAAGCGCTCTGAGAGCAGAACCACAAGTGACAAAAGGCACAGACTGGACACTTGTCAGCTTCCCTCAAGTTTTGATGGGAAATGTAGGCATCCTAGTCTTGCAGCTTGGCTCTCTGCCAACTCACTGCCTTTTAATTAAATAAATCCAGAGGAGTTAGCCGTGTTAGTCTGTAGTAGCAAAATAGTAAAGAGTCCAGTAGCACCTTTAAGACTAACCAATTTTATGGTAGCATAAGCTTTCAAGAACCACAGCTCTCATGTTGCATCTGACAAAGAGAGCTGTGGCTCTCGAAAGCTTATGCTACAAAAAAGTTGGTTAGTCTTAAAGGTGCTACTGGACTCTTTGCTATTAAATACATTGTTGACATTTGCTATAGAAAATACTCTATTTGCTCTACCTTTGAATCAGGCTTGCATACGAAAACCACAAGACTATGACATCACCAGTTTTACTGGATGCTGGACAGCCACACAGAACCCTTATGGTGATGAATCCAAAGCACTCTCTGAGTTTTATTGCCTTATTCATCACAGTCCACCCTTTCAGAAGAGTTGCTTACCTTGTCTTCCTAGGTGTGGTGTGTGCCGTGTTGCACCACTTGGGGTAAAGAGGTGAAGCAAAAGGTGTGGGAGGGAAATTCCAGCTCTTTGCTTCTTGTAGCAACAGCCAGTTCACTGAGGCTATTTGGTACCGCCAAGTATGTTGGTGCCTGCTTGGTTGGTCATGGTCCAGGATGTCTTTCTGGTAGAGCTATAGATGCAGAGGAGTTAGCCGTGTTAGTCTGTGGTAGTAAAATCAAAAAGAGTCCAGTAGCACTATAACAGGGTTGGAGAAAAGTTACTTGTCGCACAAATTTAATACACACACACCAAAAAAACCCTTCTGAATGTAGGGATGATTCAGTGTCTACTGCCAAAAAGATAATAAACAAACATCCCTCATCCTATACTGCAGTTCTGATCCAAATTGGAGACAAACTGTTGATATTTAAAAAGAAAGGAAAAAACGACCGGGGACTGCAGGCACACACTTCCCACTGTCATGTACAGACTTCATACTCTACTTAGGTTTATAACAATGACAATTGATTTGCACTGAAACCCACATATCGTCCAAACCTAAGCATGTCTACTCGGAGGGAAACTACAGAAGATGCCCGACATGTGTTCTTCATGTGCCGGTTTCCCACAAGTCCGCTCTGCTCCCTCTGGCTACCGCCGGCGCACTCTGCTCCCTCTGGCTGCTGGTGGCGTACTCCCTCCTGGCAGAGCACAGAGTGCATTTAGAGGCATGTGTGCAGAGGCTGAGATGAATGCTGCACACACTCTGCCGCCCCCCTAGGACAAGGGAGCGCAAGGGGAGCACCCCAATGGCGGCCGAGGGAGCTGAGTGGACTATGCTCCAGCCCTCGGGCCTAGGGAGGTGGGGGAGCGTACACAGCGTTTGCTTGGTCCCCAGCTAGTGGCTGGGGCTGCTGCTAGTGTTCCTGCCTGGGGCGGGACAAGGAGGGAGCACTGGGCACCACTGCCACATGGAGAGGCAGGCAGGCAGGGGGCTGGCTGCTGGTTCCTTGGGCTGCCCTGCCAGTTTGGTGTAGTGGTTAAGAGCGTGGGACTGTAATCTGGAGATCCGGGTTTGATTCCCCACTCCTCCACTTGAAGCTAGCTGGGCGACCTTGGGTCAGTCACAGCTCTCTCAGAGCTCTCTCAGCCCCACCCACCTCACAGGGTGTTTTGTTGTGGGGATAATAATAACATACTTTGTAAACCACTGAGTGGGCGTTAAGTTGTCCTGAAGGGCGGTATATAAATCGAATGATTATTATTGTTGTTCTTATATTATCATTATCATTATCATTATCATTATCATTATCATTATCATTATCATTATCATTATCATTATCGACCTCAACTTCAATGGCACAAGCAGAGCAGTGGATGGATCATCTCACCATTTCTCCCTAGCGGAGAATCGCATCAAACAGCCATTCTTTCTGACTACACTTCTCGTGGAAACTTGCAGGAAACTGACACATGACGAACACTTGTCTGGCATCACATGTAGTTTCCCTCTCAGAATTCTACTGAAGAAGATACTCAACGGAGCTTACCCCAAGAAAAGTGATTTTAGGATTGTGCTGATGGGTATATAATATACTTAATAAATGTGCACTTATGTACCACTCTTCTAGACAGATTAGTGCCCCACTCAGAGCAGTGGACAAAATCAATTTTATCATTATTCCGACGATTGGCTTACCCAAGCCCATCTGCTGAGGTCACGGCAGTAGTGGGATTCAAACCAGCAGAGTGCTGACTCACAACCCAACCACTTAATCGCTATGCTACTTATAAAGGTACTGTGCAAGCACCGAGTCATTACTGACCCATGGGGCATCCAGTAAAGTTAATTGATAGTAAATGCAGAGCAGACAAAAGAAAGCATTCCTTCACACAATTCATAATTAATTTGTGGAACTCACTGCCACAGGAAACAATAGCTGCTACCTAATAAGCTGCTACCTTTCAAAGGGAATTAGGCAAATGCACAAAGGCCAGATGACATTTATTTCTTAAAATGTATTCTTTAGATAACTATACCCTGCTTTTCTCCCCAGTTGGGGGGACCTGCAGCAGCTTACAGTATCGTTCTCCTCTTCCCCGTTTTATTTTCACAACAACCTGTTGAGGTGGCTTAGGCTGAGAGTGGCTGAGCAGAGTGGGGATTCAAACTGGATCTCCCAGAGGTCTTAAAGATCTCTGTACCTAGGGTTGCCAGCTCTAAGTTGGGAAATTCCTGGCGATCTGGGGGGTGAAACCTGGAGAAACTTGGAGAAAGTGGGGTTTGGGGAGGGAAAGGACCTTGGCATGGCATAATTCCATAGAGCCCACCCCCAAAAGTAGTCATTTTCTCCAGGTGAACTGATCTCTGTGGCCTGGAGACCAGTTGTAATTCCGGGAGATCTCCAGCAACTACCTGGAGGCTGGCAACCCTATCTGTACCCCTTACTTGTAGACCTTCGAGGGGGGGGGGCATCTTGTTAGCCACTTTGTGAAATAGGATGCTTCATTAGATAGAACTTTGGTCTTGCCCACCAGGACTCTTCTTATGTGGTATAAAATACTGAGTGTTTTCCGGCTTTCCGGCCTTGCGTTTCAGTTCAGGCTTTGATACTTTGACCCACCCTGCTTGCAAAAGGCAGCCAGAGAGCAGACAGGATTTGATGTTAAGCTTTTCATTTACCACTATGGCTTAATTCTTAAGGGCTCGATCCTATGCAGAGTTAGGCATGCCTAACACCACTGACATCAAAGGGCTTAGCCACACATAACTCAGCATAGAATCAGGCTGCCTTGAGAAGCTGTGAGCATTTTTTCAACGCTTCCTGCTTGAATCTCTCTAACTTGTACAACTCCTGTCAAACAAGAAGAGCTATGACTTCCAGGGACATGCTGGCAGGGCCTTTTCCCATGGCAAACAGGGGAAAAAATAAGCCTCCATTCTTTTAACCTGGGAAACAAAAGACTGTTTGTATCAGATTTCATTTTAGGATTTCCTTATTTTAATCCACCAAATCTTGTAACTGTTAAGCTCAGTAATAGATACCCTTGGCTGTCTACAGAATGGAAGGACGAGAAAGGGGGTTGGGAGTAGTTAGTAAACTGTAAAAACCATAACAAGGAAAAAGGTAGATTTTCTCACTAATTTCTATAAATTTTTTCTTCCTTCCTGCATTTTTCTTCAGTTATCCTGCCAAAGAGAATTTTGGCCTTTTAGGTGGGGCAAGAGGGAGAAGTACTGCCCCTGTGCCTTTAAACAGCACTTTGATAGTAGAAATTCAACAGACACATCCCTTCCAAAAATGGCAGTACAGTGATGAGATGGCTTTACCTTTTGGATTTCTGCCTACCATACAGTAACTAAAGGCACAAATGAGAGCCCACCAGAAGAAGAAAAATGGTAGCCCTAGCCACAAAATAAATGAAACGTGCAACAGAATAGCAGAATATGGTGCTTGGGGCACTTTACCTACAGTATGGTACACTGTTTCATAAATCCTTACAACAAGCCTATGAGGTTGACCAGTATTATCTACAATATTGCAGATAAGGGCTTGAGAGTAGCTTGCCCAAGGCTACAAAAAAGATTCAAATTGCACATTATACAGGCGATCCATGATAAGGAACTCCTGTAGTTATGTTTAAAATTAAAAACAGACATTGGGAGGTGGGAGTGGGTTTGGATCAGGGCTAGGAGAGGGATTTATCCTTTCCTCTGCTCCAAATCCATGATTTAAACTCCCTAATTCACAAGATACCTGTATGTTTCCCCCTGTGGGGCAAATAACAATATGTGGGGGGAAGGCTTTAAATTTTTTTAAAAGGAAGAAAGTTTTTTTTTTAAGTTAAAAATAATGGCATATGGCAGTATGTGTGGAGATTTATTTTGGGCTGTCTTTCCAGTGGAGGGGGGATTAATCATACCCCCCTGCCTCACAGCGCCCTAGACCCAATCTAATTCCCCACATATAGATACACACTATTGCTTGTACCTTAAGGTGAAAAACAGGGGATACTGTGGCCATGATGTGAGAAATCTAGCTATACTCTGAGCTAATATACGATGAACCTGAGGGCTCCTGGTTTGCCCCATTATCTCACACACACAAAAAGTGTCTGTTTTCCAATTTACAAGACAGAATTTGGTGAGGCAAGGGTGTAAGACACTCAGATGCTACAGCTAGCAAACTTGCTGTATTAAAAGACACACCAGACACCCACACGAATTCCAAGGGAGAGCTGAGCTGACGAGAGGTCACCGAGAGAAATGAACACAATGGGCGGCCAAGCTGTCATCTCTTTCCGAGGCGACTTTCTCTTCTGGAAGAGGAACCTCTGCCTTACGAGCTGTCAGAATTGCCTTGGGCATGCTGAAGGGTGGTTTTGAGATGCTGAGAGACTTTCAGACAAATGAGTCCTGAATTCTCTCAGCTGCATATTCCCTCAGCATGGTTGTTGTCAGGCCCTCCGAGTGTCCAAGCTCGGCCTAAAATGTCCTCTCGTCCTATGGTTGTGTTTACATCCCGTCCGCAGCGGCATTTGAACTCTACTGACATGGTTAAAGTGCCGAAGTCACAACGTAGCAGCTGTGTTAAATGGTTTTCAAAAGGGTCTGTGACCTGGTGTGAGGGGCAACGGCTTCTATACGGCGTGCATGCAAAGGAGGGGAAGGGGAGAGAAAAAAGAGCGGGAAAACAGAAACGTTCTAAGAGGCCTACGCAGTTGGAGTAGCCTGAAATGACAAAAATTGACCAATGCAGATCATAATGAAAGTGCGCGTGTGGTTCGGAAAATCAGGATAGCAGCTGGTCCGCTTCTGCAGCTTACAAACAATGTATTTATTTGCACACAAACACATTGTACACACCTTGTGAGGAAGGATGGTCAATGGTTTTTCGCAGGGCTTTTTTTCTGGGAAAAGAGGTGGTGGAACCCAGTGAGTTGCCAGCACAGGGGGCAACTCTTGGCGGGAGGTGGTGCCCCTGGTACAACATGCATGCGCGCAAAGTGCACACATGCTCCCAGGGCCAATGACATCACTTTGGGTCAGCTGGAACAAGGGGGGAGTTTTTAAAAGTTTAAATCGCCCTCTGCGAAAATGGTCACATGGCGGGTGGCCCCGCCCCCTGATCTCCAGACAGCGGGGAGCTGTGGCACGGAGGGCAATCTAAACTCCCTTCTGTCCGGAGATCAGGGGGCGGGGCCACCAGCCATGTGACCATTTTCAAGAGGTTCCGGAACTCCGTTCTACCGCATTCCAGCTGAAAAAAAGCCCTGGTTCTCAGATGTAAAATGGGGGTGAAGGCATTTCAGCAGACATTTTCCCACTTAGGCAGCCCCCTAATCTTTCTTATATCAGGCAACATGACTATCATAACTAAAACATTTTTATGATACTTAAAGTGGTCTATAATTTTGTTTTTACAATCTCTTTTACCTCATGCCACTATAATTAAAGGTACTTGGACTTGAGGGCTAGGTCTTGGTTGGGGGGGAACTGCCTAAGACTGATCCAAAGTGCCTTTCCCAAATTTTACTTCCTTGTCCACAGCCCCTTCTTCTTTTCAGCAATTTTTCAAGAGATGGGGGGAAGCAAACGGTGAAAACAGTGTTCACGTCACTGGCTAGTGGTGATTGTACTTTCAACTTTTGCCATGTACCATTTTTTATTCTACTGTTTGCCCAAAATGCTGGAATGGGGACAAGAAGAATAACTCTCTCCAATTTAGCCTCATTTGGCTCAAATAGAGGGTTATGTGTCATGAGAATGTACTAAGGTATTTTGAGGCAAATAATACAGAAAAAATAGTCCTATTAATCACTATGAGCACAAGTAGGAAGTATACAGTTTTGTCAAGTCTCTTCCCAAACATTTGTATTTCAGACCAAAGAAATTTAGTACAATGCTTTTGGTTCAATCTAGTTCTGCAAATTCTATTAAAAATTCCCTGATAGAAATACAGTTCCCTATGGAGATGGAATAAGTGTTAAACTAGGACAGTGCAATCCTAGGCAAAGTTACTCCACGTGAAGGTCATTGAAATTAAAGGACTTTGACTGGAGTAACAGGGTATCAGAATGCATTATTTGTATATTGATTTTAGTTTTTGTTTTTATCAATTTTAACTGTTCACCGCCCAGAGCCCCTGGGGATGGGCGGTATATAAATTGAAAAAATAAATAAATAAATAAAATTATAAGTTTCTAGTGCAGAGATGTCTTCAGTGTACAAACTAAAGATAGAGGTACTCTTGAACATAAGTAGTTTGAAAACTCCAACGAGGGATTAGAATTATATAGTGGAGATTAAGTCAGTCTTGAACAAATAATGTTCACAAAATATGGCAAGCATGGGGCACAGCTGTAATGCCCCTAATTATGTCACAAATTTTTTCATTAGATATGTGTTATTTTTGTAACTACACTGAACATTACAATCATGTAGTATTTGTGTGAGGGGAGGACAAATTGCATTTTTCCAGGCAAAAAATGTACTTTTTTGTGCTGGGTCCCTGCAATAGGTTCACAAGAGAAGCAAAACCTTAAATAAGATATGCAGATTGTGCAGTAACATGCATTTATTGTGCAATAAACTGATTTTGCAGGAAGGCTGGTCCCTGAGAGTCCCAAAGAGCTATTCCAAGCCATCCTCAAGTCCTGAAGGAAAGTCATTTCCCTTCCTAGTTTATAGTCTGTGCTACTGCTTTGATTGCTGAGAAGGAATGTTGGAAACTGCCCCAGTAATTAGCTAATGGGAGAAAGACAGAGACGAGTAACTTTGAAGCACCGGAGCTTGATAAAGGTCAGGATGTTGACGGTATATTGGCGTCACTTCCAGTCTTTCAGGTTCAACCTTCTAACCTTTCCTTCTCTTTCTCGGCCCACCGTTAATTCATTCTGCAGAAACGCTGGACATTGTGCTATTACACTGTAATCCTGTTTTAAAAAAGCATAATCCATTTGGCACATGGTGGCGGTGCTGAAAATATCACTGACATTCCTAAGGGGCAGCATCTCCAGCTGCCCTTCAGCCCCCTCCCCTCTTTAACCTTGCCTCCTGCATCTGATCATCCCCCCTCCACACACACACTCACACACATACATTCACATGTCAGCAGTCAGATGATAGCAATTGCTTTCAGATGCAAGTAGTGGCAATAAACCCTGGCAGAGGAAATTTGCCTCTGAGGCACAAAAGGCAAAACCCAATCCCATGCAAATCTGATTATACTTTAGTGCCACAAACACCTACCTAGTCTCCCCGTGGGAAATTTAGCAAGGGAGGGAGAAGCATGGGAATAAATTAATGAAGGTTAGGCATTTGGGAAATTGTGTGTGTGCGTGTCTGGGGGGGTGCAAGGATCGCTGTGAAATCTTGACATCTCTGTGAAAAATCTCTGCATACAGAGTTCTCAGCTTTTTGATTTCAAAAAGTTCTGGCAACATGAACAAAGTGCTTGTAAGCATGGGCAAAGTGCCTACGCCCTGAAGAAAATTAAGATCTCCTCCCTGTAATAAAGAGCCTAAGAACACACTGCCTCTGTACATGCCTAGAGGAACACTTTGTACTTTATTAAATAGCAACTCTTAACCCACACCGGAACTTTGTATATTGCAGGGCAATGAAAAGAATTCTTCTAGGATAGAGATCCCAAGTTCTGAGCAGAACATTTGGCAGTATGCCTTGTTTGTACCTCTTATGTTGGGGGCAGATGGGTTCTGGCTGAAAGAGACTGCAGTAGATTTGGGATGCTGCTAGTTTTTAAGAGCAACTGCCATCACTAATAGCATGCATCTGACAAAGAGAGCTGTGGTTCTAGAAAGCTGACAATGCATCTGACGAAGAGAGCTGTGGTTCTCAAAAGCTGACGATGCATCTGACAAAGAGAGCTGTGGTTCTCAAAAGCTTATGCCTCAATAAAGTTGGTTAGTCCTAAAGGTGCTACTGGACTTTTTACTATTTTGCAACTACAGACTAACATGGCTAACTTCTCTGGAACTAGTAGCATGAGAATTGCTAATATTTATCCAGTGCAAATCTGACATTCTTCAAAATATGCATGTGGTTGCATTAGGTCCAATTCACTGGCCCGTATAGAAACTGCAGGGCAGGGAATTTAGTTCTACGACAAACCCCGCTTCGAAGACACTTATTTTATAACAAGCAAGGAGAATTAGGCTAATAAGAAAGACCAGCATAATTTATGCAGAGAGTAAAAGTCCGTTCTTTCTTGAATATGAATACCGTAAGTGTAGAGCTAATTATTTTATCATAGAGTCATGAAACAGCCCACTTTGGTTCCCTTTAACTGCATGGCCCATCCTTTGATTTATTTTTTACCAGCTCTGTGATGGAACTGGAGAACAGGATTGGCTAATTTCCCCCATTTATTCCCCTTACTCATGTCTCCGTGGAAGCTTGCTGGGTGACTTTGGGCCAGTCACACTGTCCCAGCCTAACCTACCTCACAGAGTTGTTGTGAGGAAAAACTGGAGGAGATAAGAACGATGTGAGCTGCTGTGGTCCCCACTGGAGAGAAAGGCAGAGTATAAAGCAAGCTAGCAAATAGATATGATGATGCTCATAGGAAATCAAACCACTCGTACTTCTAAGTCAATATTGTCTACTTTGGATAGTAGCCGCAATCAAGAATCTCAGGCAAAGACTTTCCCAATACCAACCTTTAGAGCTGCCAAGGATTGGGCCTGGCATGCATGCAAAACATGTGCACCACCACTGAGCCACAGCCACTCCCTAAAAAACTTATGAACGTATTGCCTTTACTGAGTCACGCGGCTTTGTATTGTTTCCCTATGACTGGCGGCAGCCCCCCCCCCCCGGGTCTCAGGCAGATAAAACTTCTTTCCCAGCACCGGAGATCCTCTACCTGTAGACACTAGCAATTGACTCTGGGGCCTTCTGCATGCAAAGTAGACGCTCTACCTTGAAATTACGGCCCTTACCTAAAATATGCCTTTCGCTAAGTAGACCGTGTTTACGCAGTCTAGCAATGGGCGTCCAAGGTTTCATGCCGAAAAACGGTCTTTCCTAACACTTCCTGAGGTCCTTTAACTGGAGGTGCCAAAAATAAAACTCGTGACTTTCCATATGGGTTTTCCTACGGAGACCCAGCCTACGCAAAGCTGTTGCACAGAGCTTTGAGAGATTCAGATAGCATATTTTTATCCGCCTGCAGCAGACACTTTCATATGCGCGAGGTGTACAACATGCAGTAATTTCCCTTTACCCCTAAGAAAGGCGTAGGAACGCCCTCCGTCGTTTTGGTTATTTGCCTCTTATTTTAAGCCTCCAACCAAGTAGAAAGCAAACATGAATAGCCGGTAGGTTTTTGTTATTTTTTTCCCCCTTTTATTTTTCTTTCAATATTGCTTAGCACACCACTCCACTATCCTTTTACAGCGGTCAACAGTTGATGATGAGTTTTCTACTCTTCCTCTTCTTCTTTTTATTTTTAAATAAGGAGGCATGGAGAAGTTTACTTGGCTGTGGGATGAATAGATCGCAATAAAAAAAAATAAAAGGACAATGCCCAGCCCTTGTGCAGAGGTACGAGTTTCGCTATTGAAATTCTACAGCTTAGGTCAGATTGGGACCATATGTCACCATTCCAAAGCATAGTGGCGCGCTGTCTCCCTGGAACCCAAATCAGCTGGGCCTTTTGTTTCCGTGGCCAGGCGATTTCCCCCCCACATATATTCATAGCCGACATGAAGGCCTTCCTCGAAGACAGAAACAAATTGATACATACAAGCGCCCACCCCCATTGGGCTCGCATGACACATTTTAAGCAGACAATAAAAGGGCATTTCAGACTGTTTAAAATCTGGAGAAAGGATCGGTTGCCACGGCGATCAGATGGTAGGCCTCTGTTGTGGCCCATTAAACTCTAATTCCTCCTTATTCATTAGGACTGACTCTCTCAGGAGGTTTGGAAGAAGAAGAAGATGTGCATGAACAACAAGAACAACAAAAACAAGAACCACAAGAACAACTGAAAAATGGGGTGTAGGGAGGGAGGAAGGGGAATCAAGAAAATGGGTCCAGTTTGTTCAGTATTCAGGCGTTGTTTAATGGGTTCCATTCAGAGGCCCCCTTTGTTTAAAGCTTACTTATAATTTCTAGCGCACTATTAAGACAGATTTCTTCGAATTCTCTAACACCACTTCATTGCTAAAGCTTAAGGAGTGAAAGAAAGGCATAAATCAAAGTCAGGGAGGAGATATTTCCCTCTGGAACTCGCTGATGGAAAGGCTTGTAATTTCGGAGACGCCTCTTGGCTGGGAGTTTTGAGAGAGGGGGAAGCATGCACCTCGCCTTAGGCGTGTCAAGGCTGCAGCGTGCAAAGTGTGGGGCGCTGCGAAGAAGCATCTCACGTCGGATAACATGCCCTGAAGCTTTTCATGAGACACAGAGAGAGCTTGAACTTTAAACAAAGAAGGTGGGAGGTGTAGGTGTTTTACCATTCAATCATATTTAATAGTATTGTTGTTTTTCTTAATGTTTTAGACTGCCAAGTAATGAACATTTTAAGATTCCCACAGGTCTGCAGGCTCATGTTTCCGAAAGCAACTGAAGAGGTTCTTTAGCAAGATCAATACAAGCACACCTATGCGCCCCTTTATAGCTATGAGTTTGAGGGCATAAGTGACCCAAGACATTGTGATTAGTGGAGAATATAAACATCATCCCATCCTTAATAACATGTTATCTGCTGAAATATGTCTACAGTCTTAAGTAAATTCTTTTAGCTTCCCTCAGAAATTCTGAGAGCCAGAGAAGAAAACGTTGCTTCACATTTTGCTTTAGGTGAAATCCAGTGTCACATTTGGAAATGCGCAAAGATCAGCTGTCGCAAGTCTTACTAAAACTTTCTCATTAATGTTCTTCAGGTTTTTCATCTGAGCAGAAATCTCCCAAGGTGGCACCTGTTGAATTTCTGTCTGTTAGGTAACTGTTAAAAACACAGGCGAATATGGAAGGAAGGCTGACAGAACCTCTCTCCAACCCCATTTTTTTAATCAAAGATTTCTTAATGTTCCTCGTTCATAGCTCACTTTTCTGGCAATAAAAACACACACAAGAAAAAGATATGCAAGAGAAAATGCAATGGAGTCTAATTAAAGGCGGGAGGGGGTACCATATCTTGAACTGCTTTGGGGCCCTATAGTTTCAAGAGAGGTTTGCCATTGGGTAGGAGGCAGGATGCTGTGTGAGAAAATAAATCTAAAGTGCCCCTCGCTCCCTTCACAGAACGATTTTCACAGTACTTGATTCTGCCTGTCCTGTGACTGGCAGGTTGTTAGGGGAGCATAGCATAACCCCAGCCATTTTGGTTCAGTAAACCGATCAAATTAGGACGGAATAAGATGTCCATCTATGTGCTGAATGGCAGGGCTCCAAAGAAAATCAAGATTCCCACCAGTTCCTTAAGTCCCAATTATTCCCAGATTATCTTTTGAAATCTGAAGATCTCAGCTGAATAAACCAGTTGGCTGAATTACTGACAGCCGGGTGAATCTCTAAGGAGAGCAGAGCGGGGGCTGAGCCCCATGGGTTAAAGATGTCAGTCCCCTTCAGTGACCTTTGGGGGCAAGGGATGCTATGTTATTGACTGACGGCAGATAAACAGTCCACAGTTTGCTGTCTCCTTTGGCACGCCAGTCAGGCAACAAGAGGGCAAGAGCCTTCCAAAGTTAAAGAATAACCATTTGGAGGGGACGGGAGACCCCGGGGCTTCATCTCTGCTTTGGGGCCTTCAAACCAAGCGTGAGGTAAACAACATCAGGAAAAGGGAAGAGGCAAAAGTCACCTCCGTGGTTACCAAAAGAGTTTTGCTCTCTAGCAACAGAAGCCCTTTCTTTAACCCCCCCACCCCACCCCTTTTCTTTTGCTTCAGACCCTATGAAACCACTTTTCTTAGTTTCTAACTGTATACACAGTCTTAAACATAAGGCAGGCTGCTTCCCTGAGCCATTTCCAAGAGGCTTCAATTCCTTCCAGACATCTTGGCATTTGGCAGAAAAATGTCTCGACTAGACCGAGGATTGGAGTGTTAGGTCTTGCCCCTGAAATCTAATTTTTGGGCAAGGGCCTGCAACAAGTTACGACTAACCAGCCATAGGGTTGCCAACTCTGCATTGGGAAATTCCTGGAGATTTGGGGGTGGAGCCTGAGGAGGGTAGAATTTGGGGCTCAGCCGGGATGGGATGCCACAGAGTTTACCTTCTAAAGTTGCCATTTTCTCCTGGGGAAGTGATATCCCTATTCTGGAGATCAGTTGAAATTCTGGGCATACTCTAGCACCCAGTGTCAGACCGTTTTTAGCAACCAGCATGGTGGTGAAATACTGATTGCTTTGCAAGTTATACTGTATAAAGGAGCCTATGAAGAAGTGTATATACGAAATGGGATTCAATGAATATATGCCGGCAAAACCCGTAGGCATGGTTGTGAAATTCTACTTCTCAGGCAACTTCACAGCATTGGCATCTTTGTGATTTTGTAGCGTTGGTGGCAACTGTATAGTACTGGAACAAAATTTGTATCAGCGCTTTGAGGGGGTTCACGAAGTGGAATACCGTCCAAGCGCTTCTGGGACTCTTATATAAATTTATCACAAAAACGTTGATCTTGGGATTTAGGATACTTCATCCACACCAGTTGGGACAGTATTATTATAAATTTATGTATTATAATCAACTAGCTATATGTATTTATGGGAATTGTGTAATAATTGTATGTAATTGATCCTATTTATTGGAGCACTGTTGGTACTTTAGTATTATACATTGATTGATTTATTGAATAGTATTCATTATATACTCCAGGAAGGGTGGATTACAGTATCCCGGAGGAGCCTCTTGTGTTCTTTTGGTATCATTGTTTGGGCTATGGCTGAACTTCCAGGTGAACTGATCTCTAGAACTGATCTCTAGAATTTGAACTGATCTCTAGTTATCCTGGAATTCGAACTGATCTCTAGACTACAGAAGTCAGATCTTTGGGAAGAAATGACAGATCCAGAGGGTGGGGGCTATCATGATATTATTTATGTATTTGTTTGTTTGTTTTGACTTTTGTTCCACCGTCCCTGCACAGGCAGGCTCAGGGCGTATTACACTCCATAAAAAATTACAATAAAATTTACGTATAACAATTTAAAACAACATCAAACAATATCATAAATATTTAAAAAGTACAAATAAGCAGCACAGAAATAATCAATCAAACTGCCACCCAACCGTCACTTAGAAGTTACTTTAAAAGCTTGGATGATAGACACTTCTAGTAGGGCGGGACTTGTTCTCATCTATTTGGCCGGTGGAGGCCCAGCTCAGCCTCCACCATACGCCTGGCGGAACAGCTCCGTCTTACAGGCCCAGCGGAAGGATAACAAATCCTGCTGGGCCCTGGTCTCATTAGACAGAGGGAGCCAGGACCGAAAAGGCCCTGGCTCTGGTCGAGGCCAGGCAGGCCTCCCTGGGGCCAGGGACCATTAATAGTTGTTTGTTTCCTGATCGGAGCATCCTCTGGGGAATATATAGGGAGAGGCAGTCCCGCAGATACGCTGGTCCCATGCCTTGCCCAAACTCCTCCCTTCCCTGGTATTGCCCCCAAATCTCCAGGAATTTCCTGTTTCTGGATTTGGCAAGCCTAGCTGGGTGGGCTGGGTTCAGTTGGGTGGGTCAAAAATTGTGCAAGCCTGTACCACATTATGCATCATGTGGATTCTCCATCCTGTAATGAGTGCTGGGAAGAATGTTTCTGACCATGCAAAGCGTTGGGCTCCCCTCATCAACGAGGAAATATAGCCTTCCCTGACATGCAAATGAAATAGGCAAATTGGCACTTCTGCAAGGTTTGAGTTTTGGAATTTCTTGCTTTATACCTGAAGCAGTGCATGCCATTAAGATCAGCATTTTAAGTTGCAGTAAAGTGGATGGTTGGAGCAGCCCTTTTTAATGCGAAGCCGCAGCCGGTAAACTCTCGCCCGTCCCTTCCTCTGTCCAATGTGAGCTTCAGGAATTATGACGCTTTCCCTTCCTCTGCCTCCCTTTTACACATAACTGATCATAATGACAGAGGTAATGATACTTTATTCTAGAACTTTCTGAACTGTTTCTATTACCTCTTTATCACATTCGTCACCCATCTTTCCTGCAAGGACTTCAGAATGTCCTAGATGGATTTCCCGCCCCCTCCTTTTAATCCACACTGCAACCCTGCGAGGTAGATTAGCCTAGCACAAGTGACCAGTATAAGGTACTCAGCGAGCTCTGTAATGAAGCTGGGATCTGAACCAGAATCTCACTGGTCCAAGGCCGACACTCAGCTCACTACACAACTTCAGCAAACAGCAGTGAATATATTGCTGGATCTTCCAGCAGTAATTGAATCCTAAACTGTAAGTGGCTCAGAACAAAATTATATCCTGCAACAGTTTAAATGGTAAAGCAGAAGCAAGCTGGACTAGGAAACCAGCATAAGTCATATTTGTTACCTCACTGTTGAAAACAAATACCAGTTTATTCATCCGAAAGATGATTGCTTTGTTGTTGCAAAGGGACCATTTCCATACGAATGCTGAAAATGTGAGTACGTTGCAGGAGGGGGAGAAGAGAGTTAAATAGTAAATAAAGCCAGCAAAAAAATCTCTCAACCCCCCAAAATGAAACTATTGATTTCATTGTGAGCTTAGGACAAGAGCAGGGGCAAAATCAAAGCCTTCCGTGGTCATTTTTCTATCAAAAAGTGATGTCGGGTGAATAACTTATTTACATGCTAATGTGCAAGCTGAACTGACCCAGGATGAGGAAAAAAAACATACAGGCGCTCTTTTATCCACAATCAATAATTGCCAGAGATCTTGGGAGCCACCCCACTAGGAAGACGTTAACGAGGTGCTCCCTTGCGCGCGGGGAGATGGCGAACGAGCTTTTAATTGGCGAAAGATTATATTTATCAAACTGACAGCAAAAGAGGAGATTGAACGGCAGTGCTGTTGATTGGTTGCTGCGCAGACAGAGTGTGGGGGAGAGGGAAAGCTTAAAGGTTGGGAGAGCAGGGAGTGGAGGGTGCAAAAGGATGGAGACCCTTCCCATAATCTCACATCGACTTGAATTATTCATTAGAGTCCTTAAAGAGGGTGGATAAATCAAGAATGAAACAAAGACCTAAAGATGCTATTGTGCTATCTATGCCAGGCCCACTTAAAACACAAACCAAGAGATGATGGAGGGGTGGGGGGGAAACCTGCCCTTTGGGGCATCATTTAGCAATCTGGAGAGGCAAAGTTATTAAAAAACGATTAAGAGATGTAACTGGATCTTTCTGGCCCATCTGACAGGTCATCCATTGAGTAAATCATGGCTATCCAAAATGCCAGACAAATGTGTTGCTAGATGCCCACCTAGCCATGAATTCCACTGGGCAGGCCTTGGGCCAGTCACACACTCACAATCCAGTACCATGTGGTTCTGGCCAATGGCTAAATACAGTAAAAAATCTGAATTCTTTTAAAAAAACAGTTTGAAAAAAAAATAAGCTTCATCCATAATAGAAATAAACCTATGACAATTATAGTGAGAAATCTACACACAGGCATAGATAAAAGGTTTATAAATATCTAAAAATAAGTCCACCTGCAGTTGTCATCTGCCATATGTTCGAATATAGATAAAATTGTAAGGTCTTCCATCCATTGAATTAGGGGAGGTGGGCATTTGTTTCTAATTCTTATGTGGAATTCTTATGAAGATAAAAACGGCTGGCTCTTTGGAGAAATGAGATGAATAGAATACACCCAACCTGTCCCAAAGACTTTAACAACCTATTGAACGCATACTAGTTTATGTATGTGTCTCGACATACTCTCAGAACTAGAAATGAAAACCTGCAGGGAGTGCCATCCTTTAGGCCGTTACATACCATTTGTGAAGGGAACAAGGCCTCCTTGGCCGTGGCACCCCTGCTGTGAAATAACCTGTGTAGAGAGGCCTGCTCATCTCCTTTTGCCGAGGACGTGTGCATCCACGCCACAAGTTGTGCAAGCTTCTCCACAGTTTCGAACACCTGGAAGTGGCGGGAACCATTTGAGCAACAGTTAGACAACAGCAATGTGTGTGTTTGCGAGACAGAGTACCCCATCACAAAACCTCTCTCAAATGACTTTCAACTTTAAGAAGAAAAAAACCCCCCACAATTGTCTGTCTTCAACCTTGAGGTCTCTCTCTTTCCCTCTCTATTCCCCGCTCCCCCCGTCTGAGCTAAGAAAAGAAAAGAAAGAAAAGAGGAATAATCTGATGAAATATTTAAGGTTTCGGTGGGCAAGAGAGCTGCGAGGAGGCATTGTTCTCTCGGTTCTTTTGTGAGGAAGATTGGAGATGAGGTTGTAAGCAGGTTGCCAGGGTCGCTCCATATTGATGGGAACCGAGGTAGTATTGGCTGCAGCTGTGGTATCTGGACTCCCAACTGAGCCACCAGGCTGGAAGCCTTTGTCCTGCTTTGTGAAGAGGACACAGAGGGGCCAAATTTACACAAACCTGATTGCAATTGCTACTAGACTTTTCTGCTTTGTCTCCAGCCTTCTCTAAAGGAAAAGGAGAGAAGAGAAAGGGGGGGGGGTAAAAAGGGTGACAATAATGATGGATTCCATCACTGCTGGACCACATAATAAACTCAAATGCAAGAGAAACCCCAGCTTCCCCCCGCCCGCCTTTCTTTTTCCTAAAGGAAAAAATCTCCCACTGTTTGCCTCCTTGGAACCTGATTCCCCCCCCCCCCCCACTAACTGCTGCCTGATTTATAGAAGCTCTCTTGGAGCGAGCATATGTGGTTCAGGCTGTTTAGCATTGGCTGACATTTCGCTTAAGCAACTGTGAAAGGGCAAATTTTCCTTGAAACTGAGCTGCTGAAGAATTACGCTTGGTCACTTTCCCCTTCCCCCCTTCTTCGTGACCACCAGGCCCTGCTATACCTAGGGCTGCTTATTCCATAATGGAAGAGGAGGTATGGTTCTTCTGGAATTATAATTGATCTCCAGTCTACAGACATTGGTTTCCCTGGAGGAAGGGGCAGCTTTGGAGGGCAGACTCTATGGCATTTCCCCCAGCTGAGGTCTCTTCCAAACTCTCCCCTCCCCAGCCCCCCGCCAAATCTCCAGGAATTTCCCTGCTCAGAGTTGGCAACCCTAATGACAGAACACTTGATTTGTATCCAGAAGGTCCTACATTAATAGAATCTCAGGGATCAAGGGCTGGGAAAAGACATTGCACTCTGGGACCCAACATACCAGAGACCCACTGTGAAGAGACAGTGTTATGTAGTGGCAAATAGTAAAGAGTCCAGTAGCACTTTTAAGACTAACCAACTTTATTGCGGCATAAGCTTTTGAGAAACACAGCTCAATTCGTCAGATGCCTCCGACAAAAAGAGCTGTGGTTCTCAAAAGCTTATGCTACAATAAAGTTGATTAGTCTTAAAGGTGCTACTGGACTCTTTACTGTTTTGCAAGTACCGGCTAACACGGCTAACTCCTCTGAATGCTATGCAGTGGTTAGAGTTCTGGACCTGGGTTCAGATTTCCAGTCTCAGCCATGAAGCTCCCTGGGTGACCGCGGGCCAGTCTCTCTCTCTCTCTCTCTTTCAGGTCCAAATGCCTAATAACATGTCATAAAGTCCTCTGTCTCCCTCCCTCATCCTGTTGACCAGATGTGCTTTTCCTCCTGGGGAAAGGTATAGCCCAATCAGTACACAGAAGTTTCCCCAGTACAGCAGCTCCCCAAGGCTGTTTTAAGTCAGTGCTGGTGGAAAAGTTTAAGCCCCCCTCCACTAATCCCCCTCAGTCTAATGTATCTCACAAAATTCTTGTGAAGGTAAAATAGGGGCAGGGGTGCAATGTATGCAGACCCGAGCTCCTTGGAAGGAGGGCAGATTAAAACAGATAGACTGACATACCGGAGAGGGTTGCAATACTCAATTAGATGAATTAGAGGCCTCGCTGAATACAGCAGCTTCATATGTTAAGGGGGGAATTGTTGTTCAGAGAGAGCCTGTGCTTGTATATGCAGAAAGTCCCAGGTTTGGCTCCTGTAATCTTTGCCTGACACGGTACACACTAGATCTCCATTAATTAATCCACTGCATTCTTTAATCCACAGTAAATACCAACCTCCATTCTGTTAGCAATTGGCCAGTATTCAAATGGAAAATACCTCACCTACACACATTTAAGATCACTTAAAACTGCCTGATTTTAGCGAGAGGTGCATTACATGTGTGTGTGTATATGTTATGTGCTGTCAAGTCGCCTCCGGCCTATGGCGAACCTATGAATGAAAGACCTCCAAAATGTCCTGTCATTAACAGACCTGCTCAGATCTCGCAAACTGGAGGACGTGGCTTGTATTGAGTCAAGCCATCTCATTTTGGCCTTCCATTTTTCCTAGCATTATTGACTTTTCCACAGAGTCTTCTCTTCTTATGATGTGACCAAAGCATGCTATCCTCAGTTTTGTCATTTTAGCTTTTAGGGAGAATTCAGGCTTGATTTGATCTAGTACCCACTTATTTGTCTTTCTAGCTATCTGTGGTATCTGCAAAACTCTCCTCCAGCACCACATTTCAAATGAATCAATTTTCTTCCCATCAGCTTTCTTCGCTGTCCAACTTTCACCTCCATACATAGTAACAGAGAATACCATCGTTTGTACCCTAATTTATTACATTTGTACCCTGATTTATTTTTAAAATTTCTGAGGTTTGCCCCAAATAGGAAAACAAGAGACTTGTGTGCCGAAAATCACTGTGCGGAACACTGAAGTTTGGGTCGGGAGACTTATGGGAGATTTCCTCTGGGAAGGAGGGAGGAGAATTTTAGATTCTATCCCCTTGTCTGGTTTCTCAGTGGTTCCAAAGGCCTGAAACCTGACACTTAAAAAGAGAACGTGGGACAGGGCAATGAAGGAGCTCGCTGGCAGCGCTGACAATGGTACAGGTCAAAGGTCTCCAGCCAGCTATACAGCGGCTTGAATATCTTCCCCCCTCTCTCCAACCTCTTCCCATAATTTATTTTCAACTTAATTTGACATAATCACATTGGAGAGCTAGATTTTTGGAGGTTCTTTTTTTTAAAAGCTCTTTGGCCTGTCAGAGTTTACAAGGCAGCGAAGACTCTAATGAACTTATAATGTGAATGAGCAAGCGATCTACAGGAGGTCAGGGTAAGCGGGACGGGTAAATGACGGCAACAGAGCAGAGACTGTGTCTGCACCTCCTCGCTCACTGCCTTCTTCCAGGGTATAATTTATAAAATGAGCAAGTTTCCACCACCGCTTAACTCAAGAGGTGTGGCGTTTCAGGCACAAGGAGCAGCGATGGGAAAACAGGTGGCGGTTTTTAAAGAAAGCAGGAGAGCTTTGGATGCCTGGGGGCAGTAAGAACAGCAGAGCAGAGAACGGCAAATGGGTGCCAGGTGGGGTGAGAATTCAGGAAAGTCTTCCAATAGACGTGAAGAATGGAACAACTGCATCACGCCATCTTTCCATGTTCAAATCCTCGCTGCCATTCCCAATCGGTGAATTCAACTATTTTAAGAGGCTTCTGAGGGTCCCTAAATGGGGGCTGAAACAGGCGCTGAAGATTCCGCCCTTCTCCAGAGGCCTATTAACGGTTGGGTATGACAGCAGTCATTTTTTAAAGTAAAAAAGGAAGCGTTGGGGAGGGGCAAGAGAGCCGTAGTATTGAGTGTGCATCGCCTTGGTGGAGGTATTCGTCCTGCCTCGTGACACAGAGCGCTGGCACGCAGAGCTGTGTAGTTAGTGGTTATTAATGACCCTGGCTCTCCTTTGGCCCCCAAGGGATGATCTGACTTTAATAAGTCACAGCTGGAGGGTGGTTTCCGGGCCTGCAGCTGAGGAGAGAGAGAAGGCATCAGAGGCGGGAGAGAATAAGCAGAATGGTGACGGGGAAGCCGGGGTTGTGAAGTGGGGGAGAACACACGGCGATGCTCTCCAACTTGCACTTCGTTTGCTGGGGGGGGAAAGCGAATGGTGCCAGCAGAGAGATGGAGATCTCCTGGAATGACAACTGAACTCCATCCAGACTACAGAGACCAACAAGATTGTAATGCTGGATTTTAATTTGCAGAATTTAAGTCCAATGGCACCTTAGAGACCCACAAGATTTTTAGTATATAAGCTTCTGAGAGTCAAAGCTCTGTCTGAAGAAGGGAGCTCCGACTCTCCAAATCTTATGCTCTGAAAATCTCGTTGCCCCCTAAGGTGCCACTGGATCCAACCCCTGCTGTTCTCCTGCACACCCACAGGTTGCCTACCTGAAACTATCCAGATTACAGAGATCAGGTACCCTGGAGAAAACAGCTGCTTTGGAGGATGGGTTGCATGGCATTACGCCCTGCTGCGGTCCCTCCCCTCTCTTCAAACCTTGCCCTCCCCAGGTTCCTCCCCCAAATCTCCAGGAATTTCCTAACCTGGAGTTGGCAGCCCCAGCACTTCAGAGGTAGTGTGCCTGCAGTGTGACAGCCCCCTCTCTGGGGGCCCTGATCAAAAGCTGTTTTGAATTCTGGCAGGGCAGGGTGGGTGGTTAGGAAGAGGAAAGGGAAGAGGAAGCCTTCCTGGCCAGATGAAGAAAAGCAAGAAATGGTAGCAAAACACTGGAGAGCAAAGAATTGGCACAGGCCCCAGCCCAGACCGCTCCCCTCTAGATTTGGGCTCCCTAATGCATTTTCCTGCTGTCGAGTTGGGTCACCCAAACTAAGCAGTGAGCGGTGACCTTGACAAGGAACTGTGGCCAACTTCCACGAGCCAAAGGGGAGCGGAGAGGGAAGGAGGCCTGCAGGGAGGGTAGTTTTTAAAAAGCACCTTCTTTTCAGCTATGTACACAAGGAGCGGGGGCCGACACGCCGACCTCGGCGCTTGGCGCCCGCCCAGCCGGTTACACGACTTGGCAAGGGAGAGCGTGAGAAAGCAGAGGGCGAGGGCCCAGAGTCATCGCAGCTGCAGAGGGGGCTGGGGGGGGGGGTTGCGGAGCAAGAGGGGGACCCTAATTAGAAAAATATGCGGCCCAAGGCCTTTTCCGCCCTGGAAACACAGCCGCATTGACCCTGTCCTGACAAACGTGCAATGTGAGTTATTTGAGGGTATGAAGTGTGGGATTTAGAAAAAAAAAAAAAGAGGCTGGGTGTGGCGAGGAGGAAAACAGAGAGGTGGGGGGTGGGGAGAAAGGCATCCTGAGCCATAAAGAAAAGCTGTCATCACCAACAGTGCGATCCTAAGTGGAGTTACTCCAGTCTAAGCCCAACGGGTTTAGACTGGAGTAACTCCGTTTAGGATTGCACTGCAAGAGTGGCTGGGCAAAGAGAGAACACCGAACACCTCCTTGCAAAGGCACAGGCCTTCAGATCTTCTTGCTAGCCCCTCTAGGTTTTCTTTTTTTATTTCTCACCTGATAAAAACAACATTTGTCCCGTGGGGAGGGCGAAACCAGGCACGCGAGGCGGGTGATCTGGTAGCAGGATTTTTTAAAAAAATCTGCAGGGAGGTGCGTTGGATTAGAACTACAGAGGGAGGGAGAGTAACCATTTTCCCACCCTTGCTGTCCCGATTTAAAACACCCTGCCGAGCTGCTCTTTGTCCTGCAAAAGGGGGGGGTTGTTTATAGGTACCCCCCCCTCCAGTGCAAATGGCAGCTTAGGGTTGCCGACTAGGGTGGGAAATTCCTGGAGATTTGGGGGTGGAGCTTGGAGAAGGTGGTTTGGGAAAGGGTGGTGGTGGAGAGCCCTCAAGTCATAGCCAGCTTGGTGTAGTGGTTAAGAGTGCGGGACTCTAATATGGAGAACCAGGTTTGATTCCCCACTCCTCCACTTGAAGCCAGCTGGGTGACCTTGGGTCAGTCACAGCTCTCTCAGAGCTCTCTCAGCCCCACCCACCTCACAGGGGGTTGGTTGTTGTGGGGATAATAATGACATACTTTGTAAACCGCTTTGAGTGGGTGTCAAATAGTGCACACTGTATGTTCCAAATCTGAATGTGAGGATTTTGTTGAGGGCTGCTTTAAAAGGACTTCACTCCTCGCCTTTCCAAGTTTCACCAATAAGCTCCTTTAACGTCCTTTAAGGGCATGTCGATGAAAACTCTGAAAGGCTAATTTCTCACTTTTTTCTGCCCACTTTTTCTAAGGACAGATGTTGAAAAAACGTAAGTTAATGGGGAAAACAAAGGTGCAATCAGTCTTGAGTAGAGATGGGCACAAAATGAACTACGGAACAAAATTCCGTACAGAACGGCCAGTTCGTAGTCAAAGAACCACGCATTCCGTGGGATCGCGTTTTTCTGAACCAAACAAACTTTTCTTAACGTTATGTTGCCGGTTCGGACACTTTTGGCGGCAAATAGTCCCTCGCCCAGGCAATGGTGGCAGTCTTTAGTTTGCCCCCAATCTGAGGCCTCCAGGCTTGATTGGCAGCTGTCCCTGCCAACTAGAGAGCTTCCACTCTGGCCTATCCAGCCAGGAAAGGGTGGGGAAGGGGATCTCCTGGAATGTCAACTGATCATGGAAATCAGTTGCCCTGGAGACAATGGCTGCTTTGAAGGGTGGACTCTATGGCATTTACTTTGCTGAGGCCTCTCCCCTTCCCAAACCCTGCCCTCTCCAGGCTCCACCCCCCAAATCTCCAGGAATTTCCTAACCAGGAGCTGGCAACCCTATTTCCCGCTCAGGGACCATTGCTTCCTTCCATCTAGTAAGCCCAACTGAAACCCCTTTTCCAATCACAGTATTCACTTAGTTCACGGGATCAGGTTCAAGGTTTTGGTTCTAACCTTTAAAGCCCTTAGCGGACTGGGACCAGCATACCTGAGGGACCGCCTCTCACCATATGTTCCCCAGAGGCTGCTTCGTTCAGCAGATAAACGGCTACTGGTGGTCCTCGGCCTTAGGGAGGTTTGCCTTGCCTCAGCCAGAACCAGGGCTTTCTCGGCCCTGGCCCCAGCCCGGTGGAACTCTCTGTCTGCGTCAATCTGGGCTCATTCGGATTTGTTATCTTTCTGCCAGGTCTGCAAGACAGAGATGTTCCATCGGGCATATGGTCACTGAGGTGGGCGGGCCACCTAAGGTATCCGTATTTGCCTCCTGCCATGGGCACAGATCCAGAGGAGTTAGACATGTTAGTCTGTTGCTGCAAAACAGTAAAAAGTCCGGTAGCACCTTTAAGACTAACAAACTTTATTGTAACATAAGCTTTCGAGAACCACAGCTCTCTTCGTCAGATGCATCTGACGAAGAGAGGCGTGGTTCTCTAAAGCTTATGCTACAATAAAGTTTGTTAGTCTTAAAGGTGCTACCGGACCTTTTACTGCTATGGGGGGAGCGCATGTCTCCCCGGTCCTCTAACCATCTATAACTGGCCACCCTGCCCCATGGGTTACTTAGACTGAATGGGCAGTGCAATATGTGCGAGGCTGTTTTTTTTTTTTTTAAATTATGTTTTTATTGATGTTTATATCGCTGCCAAATTTTATTCTATATTTTATTGTACATTTTATAATGCTGTGATCGTCTCCGAGCCTGCTTGCGGGGAGAGTGGAATAAAAATCAAATAAATAAATAAACAAACCACGGCTCACCTTGCATTGATTTAAAGGAATCAGTGGTTAAAGTTGTACCACAAAAATGTATTTCTCCCTGTGCCCTCCTATAATAAGTTATCAACAGGGCTAAGCAGGGCTTTTTTTCAGCTGGAACACGGTGGAACGGAGTTCCGGAACCCCTTGAAAATGGTCACATGGCTGGTGGCCCCGCCCCCTGATCTCCAGACAGAGGGGAGTTTAGGTTGCCCTCCGCACCGCCAAGCGGCGCGGAGGGCAATCTCAGTCTGGAGATCAGGAGGTGAGGCCACCAGCCATGTGACCATTTTCTCCGAGGGCAACCCACTGAGTTCCACCACCTCTTTTCCCAGGAAAAAAGCCCTGGTACTAAGCAAACTGGAAAACAAGGAAAGTGGCATAGTGTAGCCTGATCTCACCAGATCTTAGAAGCTAAGCAGGGTCAGTACTTGGACAAGAAACTATCAAGGAAGTCTCTACAGAAAAAGGCAACGGCAAAGCAACTCTGCATCTCACTTGTCTCGAAAGCCCCCTTGCTGGGGCCAGCATTACTCTAATGGGACTCGAGGGCATTTTGCACACACACAACCAAGTGGGGAGCCCATGAAATGTAAAGGCAGGGAGAAGAAGAGGGACAGGACGAAGAAAGTGACTTTTCACTCTATGCCCACGCTTTCTGGCTCTGTGTTGCCAGCTCTGGAGGGTGCTGCTGCCATCTCTCAGCTCAGGGGCTCAGCTGAAGCAGGTGGGCTCTGCCGAGGCCTTCCTTGCAACCAGTTCCAGGGAGAACGGGCCTCAGTGGCTGCAGGGGAAAGCAGGGCAGAAAGCAAGGAGAGGATTGCTCCCTGTCTGTTGGCTGAAACCCACATGGGGACTTGTCTTGAGCTCATAGGGTGAATGCAGCTGGTTGCACACATGCCTTGAGCACAAGGTGTGCCAGCATGGCATACTTAAATCTCCCCAAAGGCGTAATTGATTACTAGGGAAAGTTAGGGCTGTGTCTAGTAAATAGGAGCACAGCTCAATACAAGCACAGGTTCTCGGAGGGCAGGGCCTACCACTCTGGAGGAAACTGAGGTCAAAGCAGCCCGTTCCACCTCTGCACACACCAGAAAATGTATCCTTTCACATCCTTTTCCCAGCTGCACCCCCAGCTATGCCTCCACCCTGCACACACACCCCAGGCCCCTTTACGGAAAGCATCGCTGTCGGGTAACTGATCGCTGTGGCCTTTGAAAATGAACTTGGGCCATTTGCGGCTCTGGCAGCAAGAAGGGAGGAGGGAAGCAAGAGGGAGGGAGACCCGTAATGACCACTTTCTTTGTGTGACAAGCCGTCTGCTTCGTGTCTGGGAAAGAGGAGCCCGGCACGCATCCTCTTAGAGCCACCCACGCAGCTTGGAGGCTGAGCCGCAGTCGTGTGTCAATAAAGCACAAGCTCCCCCCTCTTTCCCCAGCCCCATGGCTCCCCCTCGCTCCCAGCTTGGTTCTCTGCACTCTTTTCTGGTTTGCCCTCCCACGAACAGAAGAGAGTGCAGACGTGAAGGGTTCAGTCACTGGGCATTCCAAGGGCGGCCTTCAGGAGAAAGGGGCGAATGGATTTCCTTGCAAGCTTATCAAGAAAGCCTCGGAGAGAGAACAGCATTGCAGGAGTGATGCACACACATTCGGTGTGTTCTAAGGAGCACTGTCAGTTTATACAGGGCGATAGGGACACCTACCAGTCAGCATACTGTTCAGAGACAACATTAGGATTGCTGACTCTGGATTGAAAAATCCCTGGAGATTTGGGGGAGGGCAACTTGACCTGGGTAGCCCAGGTGAGCCTGATCTTGTCCGATCTCAGAAGCTAAGCGGGGTCGGCCTTGGTTAGTAACTGGAGGGGAGATCTCCAGTGAAGACCAGGGTTGCAGAGGCAGGCAATGGCAAACCACCTCTGCAAAAATTAAAAAATAAAGAACAGTCCATCAGGCAAGCAGGTAGTTTGAACCCTGCCATGCTAGCTTTCTAAGTGTGGGGTAGGGCATGCAAGCATACAGTCCCCAACTATACTCCAGTCTTAGACATTCAGGCTTATGGTGGGTTTTCTGTCACCTTTAGCTGCTGGCAATACTTCAGCAGAAGGCAACTGGCAACCCACAGGTTAGACCTGACCCAACAGCGATGACTTGATTGGTCTCTTGCTTGGTTGGTGGCTAAAGGGAGCCCAGAGGAAGCCTCTTTTTCTGCTCAAGTGTCCTGTGCGATGTCCAGAACACCCCTGTAGGATCAGGCAAATGGTCCACCTAGTCTAACATCCTGTTTTACAAATTGGCCAATCAGAAGCTCCCTGAAGGCCTACCTGGCTATTGCTTTCGTCCCCCACCCCGCTCTAATATTCAGAGTCTGCTGGGCTCTCATCCGTCAGCTTCCACATGGCAGGTTGGGATGCGGATGCAAACTGCTTGCCTACAGGAAGCAGCATAAGGATCTTCCCAGAGGTGGGATACCTTCCTCCAGAAAAGCAAAACTGGAGTCTTGTAGCACCTCAAAGGCCAACGAGATTTCCAGGGTATAAGCTTTTGCGAGTTAAAACTCCCTTCATCAGGTACAAGAGACAAAGGGTATTTTTTCTCTCAAAATACCCTGGAAATCTAGTTGGTCTTGAAGGTGCTACTAAACTCGTATGTTGTTCTTCTACTGCAGTACAACACGACTACCCACCCGGAACGTTCTCCGGAAAGAATCTGGGTAATGTAAACGCACCCTCGTGACACTCTTGTTTGAATTGTATTCTAGAGAGGCCAAAGTCCAATTCCTCAACCCCAGGACCACTCTCTGTTTCTGAACAGCTTCTGGACAATGAAACCTCTTTTCTAGCTCCAAGCAGCAGTGCCTAATAATTTCTTGAAAGAGACACCACGGCCGGGTTTCAAGTCTGTCTGGGAATACCTTTCCTTCCATACTCCGATACTGGGGATCCCTAATCAGTTCCCCCAAAATGTACTTGATTCTCAGCTGCGGGGTGAGGGGAACAACAATAACAGCACTTATATACCACTCTTCCAGACAGATTAGTGCCTTACCCAAAGCAGTGAACAAGTTAGTGTTATTATTATCCCCACAATGCAGCTGGGGAGCTGGGGCTGAGGGGGGTGGCTTACCCAAGGCCACCTATTCAGCTCGTGGTAGGAGTGGGATTCAAACCAGTAGAGTGCTGATTCGTGGCTAAACCACTTAACCACTGTGCTACAGTAGCTCAAGGCTGTGGTACTATGGAAAGGGAAACTAATTCTCTCCCTTGTACTTATTTCCCAAATTGAAATCACTCCTTCTGGCAAGGAAAAGAGAAGGGACCGTGTTGTGCCTGTCTTTTCTCCCTACCAATAAGGAGGCAATTTCAACTAGGGAAGCTGCTCAAAGACAGGCAAGAATTAAGCCCTAACTTCCCAACTGCCACAGCCTCAGTCCATCCGTATCACCTCCACCCCTGCAGGTGCATTTTTAGGAAAAATTACACTTCAGGGGATCCAGAGATCTATAGATTCACTGTATTTTATTAAAAGCATTCGGCTCCTGGTCTTGGACACTTCTGTGTTTCAAAAACCAGCTCTGGCAAGGACAAGGGATACTAGAGGCACAGCACAGCACATGCATCTGGCAGGGAGAGCTGTGGTTGTCGAAGGCCCATACTACATTGGAATTGGATGGTCTAGCTGTTTGGCTGCTACAAACTAACAGGGCAAACTCCTTTGAAGCCAACTGATACACACACTAAAAGGAGATGTTTCCATATACTAGCAAAGGAATGTTTTGATTGCTCCCTCCCCCTCCCCCCCTAATTGCCGCCTCTCTTCTCTCTCCTGCTCGTCTGTGTTTGACCAGTCTCTGTATCAGGCATCTGAAGAAGAGAACTTGATTCTCGAAAGCTTATGCTACAATAAAATTGGTTAGTCTTAAAGGTGCTACTGGACTCTTTTTGATTTTGCTACTACAGACTAACACGGCTAACTCCTCTGCATCTAAGCACATGTTTAGTCTGCCTGAAGAAAGGAGATAATACTTTAAGGAATAACTGCTCGAACTTCCAGGTCTTAAAGAATTTTAAAAGTGCAATAGAGAAAGGAGGAGAAAAGGGTCTTTGCTACAGTAACTCCCCCTCTAATCCTCAAATCTTGCCCCTTGCGCACAAAACTGGAGGGAAAGAAGCTTGGCAAACAGGAGTTTTGCAGACCTTGTTCAGATGTCATCCCGAGGGGAAAAGAAAGAGCTTTTCTTTTCTTCTTCTTTTTTTTAATTCCCCTCCTTTTATTTTCTGAAGTTAAGCCCTCAGAGCGAATGCATTAACCAGTATCCCGGAAACCTGACTCATTTTTATGACAGCACGAGTTCGCCTTATTTAAAAAAAAAGAAAGAAAGAAAGAAAGGAGGAGGTGGAGGAGACACAAGGGTTTTATTCTTCTCTCCCAGCTACGGCTGAGTAAAATGAGAGTTCTTTGATAATATTTATGGTCTCCCAAGTTGTATATGACAGTGCCGCATTATTGGAATTGTTCATACCGGATGGAGGAGCCAGAAAGAGGTCATATCTGCACTGCAGACAAATTGGCTGTTTCTCTCATGTGGCGCGTTGAGTTGCTTTGCTTTAAGGGGCTTCTTGACTGAGGACCTGGGGGGGGGGGTGTGTGCCAAGTGCACCAATTCAGTAGACACGCACATGCGCATGCACATGGGACTGCACAGGGATGCCCAAGGACTGTGGCACTGTTCACACTGCAAGCCAAGAAATCAGCAAGGCCGATCTGAGCAGTAGAAATCAAATGAGTGTTTGGCATAACTGGATACAGTCCAAGCTGTGCAAATGCCTGGAGTCTGTGGCTATGCATGCAAAATGCGGTATCGGTCACAGAATAAACTTCCTTTCATTTTCTTTTTAAAAATCAAGTTTCTATACCTTTTTGTTGCAATGTGGCAAATCTCAAGCTTTAGCTCTTTGCCCCATCTCACGTTCATCAGATGCATACGGCTCGGCATAGTAAGAAGACACAACCAAAGACATCATATGCAAATGACACCCGTGAAACACTCACAGTGGTAAATATATAACAAGAAATGAAACCATTTAAAATGTGCTGCCTTTGAACGGTACCCCCACATTCTCTTCTTTGCTTGGCCTAGTATGGCCAGTCTTCTTTGAGAGCCAATCATTCTGTAGATAATCCCTGGACTGCTAGCTCTCTGCATACGCTGAGAAATCCAGACACAAAGAGGTGCCTTTTTTGCACGGGCAATTTTTGCCGCTTTAGGCCCCATACCTTTTCAGGTTTTCTTCCAAATTCTGGATGATTAACTCCCCCTTCAGATTTCAATGAGGCATTTCAAGGGTTCTCTTTCGAGTGTTCTCCCCGTCTGCAGGCACACTCAGGCGCACTCAGAAGAGAACCCTTGAAGCACCACATTGAAATCTGATGGGGAACTTAATCATCTGGAATTCGGAAGAAACCCCAAAGATATATGGGGCCCGAAGCAGCAAAAATCTCCTGTATGAAAAAGACCTCGTATCCCACGGGCTTCGTATTCCAAGGCTACAGACAGCCACCTGCTTCCTTGTGTGATACCAAGCAGGTATGCTATGGTTGCCAACCTCCAGTGCATCCCAGAGATCTCCCAAAGTTTCAGCTCATCTCCAGACTACAGAAATGAGTTCCCCTGGAGAAAATGGCTGCTTGGAGGGGGGACTCTATGGCATTATACTCCACTGAGGTGTCTCCCTCCCCCAAGCCCTGCTCTCCCAGGCTCCACCCCCCTCCCCAGTTCTCCAGAAATTTCCCAACTAGGAGTTGGCAATCCTAGGGTATGCTTTTTTGTGCATTACACCACTTGTGCGCAGCACAGATGTGCAAATTGCTCAGGCATCTGCTTTTCTCATATAGAAAGGGGTGTGACAAAGTCCAAAACCCTTGGTTCTCAAACTGTAAAGATTATTTTCTTTTAAATGGATGCTGCAAACCACAGCCTCTGACTGGAAAGTTCTACGCCTCTCTCAAACGGAGCCCTTGCTTCCAAGGAACTTGCTCTATCAGAATCCAGGCTGCTGCTGCTGCTTCTGTTTCCAGATAACCCTATAAAGTCGCCTGTTTTTCTTTGCATGTTTGTTTAATAGAGGCCAAAGGAAAGCATTGTGGTTTTTCCTGGAAACATGCACTTCTCAGGCCTGTGCCCTGTTTTTCAAAGGTTGGAACTCCCCTGGAACAGCTGATCTAGTAAAGGAGTGGGTGCCTGAAGGTGTGTGCAAGATGCACTCTTTTGCTTACTGAATCATTCACCACATCAGAATATTGTGCTTTCCGTGCGCTACAGCAAGCCTCCGTAAGAGGTCCACAAGGAATAGTCCAGTTGCAATCGACTGGCATAGCACAAGGCCAGCGCAATCGATGTGGCATGGAAGCAACAGCCTCTGAGTTTAGAGAACGTGGTTTGTTAGAATCCCTCTCTTTGAGAAATTATTCACAGGAAACAGGCTCGATTTTTTGTGTGTGTGGGCCCCGCCTCGTGCCAACAGACGACAGAAGGCTGGCCAGAATACAGAGAGGCCAGCAGTTCCCATGCTCTTTGGGGCAAACTGTACCAGACAGAGACCTCGTTTGAACTAAGTCGCCTTCCCCTTTGGCTGTGTGCACTGCAGCCTGCAAACGCAGCTTGGCAGCACTTCTGAGCCCCAGCAAGGAGGGACCAGTCGGTGCTGTGTCAAGTCAGCGGAAGAGATCAGGAGGGGAGAAAAGAGTGCGCTGCTGAGAGAGACACAGGAGGGTTTATCGGTAGAAAGGAAGTCTCCGATACGAAGGTTTCCATTTATCCGAGACAGTCCTGGCTTGCACTGGGAACAGATGATTCCTTAGGAAGTTGAATAAGACTGCTGGTGTGTGTGTGTGTGTGTGTGTGTCACAGGTTGTGTAATGCCCCTCAATATAAAAATCTCCCTGCATGCAGAAAACTAGCACCAGAGAGAGAGAGAGAGAGAGAGAGAGTGCAAACTATTCTTCCTGCGGTGCTGGGGTTTTAACACGACAGGAGCATTACAAAGGGTCTGCTGCAGTCAAGAAGGTTCACCTACACTCTGAAGCAGTGTAGGAAGAAGGTGTCTCTCAGCATGCATAAAGTTTTTTCTCTTTATTTCTGAGTAACCACAAGCAGCTGCCGCAAATCTGGGGTTACTAGTAACACCTTCAGGCTTGAATTGCAGAACCTCTCATTTTAAAACGTGAACCGTGTGTGTGTGTGTGTGTGTGTGTGTGTGTTTCACATGGAGCAACTGTGCTTTTAAATAATGGCACATCAGGCAAAAATTCAACAGGTGATGCTTTCTCCCATCCTGAATTTGGGGTGGTACTTAATATCTACCTTGCGAGCATTCCACAGCATTTGGGTGGGCACTGCCCACCCAAATGCCCTTTTCTACTTTATAATTAAAGATTCAGGAGGTGTCTGTCCTGCCCTCCTTAGCGCTGCCAAAGGCTATCCAAGTCGCCACTACTCAGGGAAGAACATAAATTCCTGGCTGAAGCAGACCCAAAAGTTATTGACACCCTCCTGTTGAAATCAAAGGATGTGACTGACTGTGGAGGAGCTTGCCCAGAGGCTATTTTGTACTGCTGGTGCCTAGAGTTGCCAACTCTGGGTTGAGAAATTCCTGGAGATTTGGGGGCAGGCAGGGTTTGAAGAGGGGGTGGGGACCTCGGCAGGGTATAGTGCTATAAAGTCCACCTTCCAAAGCAGCCATTTTCTCCAGGGGAACTGATCTCTGTCATCTGGAGGCCAGTTGTAATTCCAGCCATGATCTAGAGGTTGGCAACCCTGCTTGATGGTCTATTACTGAAAAAAACCTATCCTGATGAATTGTGAAAGGGGATGAAATGTGCTATGAAGATGCTCAAAAGAGCCCTATATTGTATTGAAATCCTACAGTTTTTATTTTACCATTCACACCTCACCTTTCTTTGCTGATAGGGACCTAAAGCAACTTACGTCACTTCCTCTTCTCCATTTTATCATCACAACAGCCCTGTAAAGTAGGTAAGTGACTGGCCCAAGATCACCCAGTGAGCATCTGTGGCAGAGCAGGGGTTTGAATCTGGGTCTCCCAGACCCTAGTCTGATCAAGCCATGGTTAGTCTGCCTGTAGTAGTAGAAAAGAGCAAGAGTCCAGTAGCACTTGTAAGACTAACAAAATTTGTGGCAGGGTAGGAGCTTTCGTGAGCCACAGCTCACTTCTTCACGTACCAGATATCTGAAGAAGAGAGCTGTGACTCATGAAAGCTCGCTCCTACCGCACCACAAATTTTGTTAGTCTTATAGAAGCTACTGGACTCTTGCTCTTTTCTACAGATCTGTCACTCTATCACCCCACTGGCTCTTAAAAGCAGAGGTTGCAACTAATCCTTGGAGGGGGCATGATATGCCCTCTGCACACGAAAAAGGCACCTTATTGAAAAAATAAGCAGCAAACTATCCTGCAGGGGAGAGAAACGAGTGTTGCCAACCCCATGTCTGGACCTTTGGGGGTGCAGCCCCAGGAAGGGCGGGGTTTGGAGAGGGGCCTCGGCAGCGTATAATGCCCCCTGCAAAGCAGCCCCTTTCTGCAGGGGAACTGATCCCTCCAGTCTGGGGATGGTCAGTAATTCCGGGAGATCTCCAGCCCCCCCCACCTGGAGGTTGGCAACCCTGGAAATGCGCTTTGCACACGCACAAAGGCGCCCCAGTTTCCTCCCGCTGCTCACCGGCCGTCGTGCGTGCAGTCGCTCCACCCGGGGCAGGCGCCG
This sequence comes from Eublepharis macularius, assembly GCF_028583425.1. Lineage (NCBI taxonomy): Eukaryota > Metazoa > Chordata > Lepidosauria > Squamata > Eublepharidae > Eublepharis > Eublepharis macularius. The sequence continues at coordinate 4,849,438 of NC_072806.1, forward strand.
CTGTTGCGCCCTCCTTGGCACGGCGAAGGCGACCCAGGCGCACGCCCGTCCAGCCTCTGCCTGCGCGGCGCGCGCCCCCGGCATGCCTGGGAGCGGCTCCCTGGCTGGGTCGCGTGGCCGTCGGCCGGGCCTCTGCGGCGCGTGCGGGCGGCGCGGCGCCCCCTCCTCCCCGGAGACCCGCAGCTGCAGACAGCTGTGCGAGGCGCGCGGCACGGGGGGCTGCGACTCCGCTTGCCTGGTCAGCCTTCCAGGCCAGGCCACCCGCCTCCAGCAGACGTGGCGAGCCTCTGAACACGGGCAGAGTGCCTTTTCCCTCCAAGTCCACCGATTTGTTTTCCGCATTAGTGCATCAGCACAAAACAAAAGAATTGAGGTGCCTCAAGCCACACGAGGCACGGTTGGGAATCACAACCTGTTTTTCATGTAAGATGGTCAGAGCACTCATGTGCATGCACAAACACGTGTGTGTCTTTGTGTACAGAGTGGTTCTCCTCAGCCCTGGACTGATCATAAGCTTTTCTTTCATCGAAAGGATATGAGTCCAGGGGCTACTTAAGGACTAACAAGATTTTTAGGGTCTAAGCTTTCAAGAGTCAAAACTCCCTTCTTCAGATACCAAAGAAGTATCTTATACCAAAGTATCTGATATCAAAGTATCTGAAGAAGGAAGCTTTAACTCTTGAAACCTTAGACCCTAAAAATCTTGTTGGCTTGTAGAGTCCCACTGGACTCAAATTCTGTTCTACTGAGTCTAGTAGCACCTTTAAGACTAACCAACTTTATTGTAGCATAAGCTTTCGAGAGCCACAGCTCTCTTCGTCAGATGCACCAGCTGTGGCTCTTGAAAGCTTATGCTACAATAAAGTTGGTTAGTCTTAGGTGCTACTGGACTGGACTCTACTATTTTGCAACTACAGACTAACATGGCTAACTCCTCTGGATCTGTTGTTCTAGTGCAGACCAACACAGGTACTGACCTAAAACTATTTTCATAGAAAGATTCACCTTCTACAAGAAGAAACTGCGGAAAACAAGAATTTGGAACATTGCCAAAGCAACACCTGTTTTTCATGTTAAGACATCAGTAGAGGGAGAAAGGTGCCCCTTAAATATGCACAGGGTGCCTCCAAGCCATAATCAAGTTTCAGAACGATACTGTAACAAAAAAGAGCATATTTGGGGCATGTGCAGAATGCCTTTCCTTCCACAGTAATTCAGCTCACCTTGTCTTCAATGTTAGGACACCAGCATAAAAGTCACGCTGTGTCTTCATGTATATTTTTTCTCCATTGATTGACTAGTGGCAGTTTTCAGGCCCAGGGATGTGGATCTAAGATGTAATGACAAAACTGACTATACTTAAGCATGTGCAAAGTGCCTTTCTAACTATTAACTGAGGGAAGAGTTTCCAGGTCAAGAAGTGCAATTCCTTGTCAATTTCTTCAGCTCATGCTTTTTGGAAACACATAGTGTAACCTAGCAGCTACATCCCAGAGTATGTCCCCACATCTGGTACTCAGTGGTAGTCCACCTCTGGGCATGTAAGCCACCTTGAGTACCTTTGGAGGAAAGACAAATAATAAATATTTTAAATAAACCACCACAGTCAATAGCCATCTGTCCTCGAATTCCTAAAAAAAACCCTCTTTAAAAGTGCCTAAGCCAGCCACACCTTGTGGCAGTGAATTCCACAAATTAATTGTACATTCAAAGGCCCACTATTCCCTGTTGTACCACTTCAGTGGAGTACTGTTCACCTAACACTAAATACCCAAACAAACAGCAGGCACTGCAAAAGCTACCGGTTTGAACTGCAGCAATGAAATTTGGCACGCAAAAGATCCCAGTTCAGTCCCCTACATTCTTTTTTTCTTAAAAGGAATTTGAGCGGAATTGGGGGAGAGAGCCCCTTGTTTAAGACTTCAGTGAACCACTGCTTGACCGTTGCATATATTCAAGAGTCCCCTGTCATTTACAGTGAAATTCTAAACAGGGTTACTCCAGTGAACTCTGCTTAGGATTTCACTGTTAATGCACCTTTTTTCTTGGGGGCAGGGGAAGCAAACCGAACTTGTTTTTGCAGCTGTGTGCCTCTCCAGCACCACAATGCATCCCCCTTTCTGATTAATTTTAAAGAAAATAAATCTGTTCCCTCCATCCTGTACACACGCACCCCTTCAGCTAAGCTACCTCGCCCCTACGCCAGAACAAGATATGCTCAGCAATATCAGGAAAATAACGCCTTTCCCCTCCTGCTGAATTGACCTACTAGCTGCAATGGGCCAGTAAACAGAAATCTAAAATGCTGGAAATGCTCCAGTTTTTACTCACTGGAGGTCAAATTTCTCATCACAGGGAAAGCAGCCACAGGAAGTTGGATGGGGAGGAGAAAGGGGGAGATGTCAGGAGGGCTGCAGCACACTAAATTCCCAGAACTCAGCAGGCCCGTAGCTTTGTGCCCTATTAATCCTTTCCAAGTTCCGTCCTCGCCCAGAGACATGTGTTCTTACGAAATCACACAGGCCGCTCTCTTGCCAAGGGTGTGCGGTGTGTCCGTCACAGACCAAATTGCTCCTCTCCAGAAAAATCACAGTTTGTGTGTCTTTCAAAATCTCAAGATGGGTTTTTTTTCCATAACAGAATGTAGTATTATTAGCTTCAGCAAGTACTAATTTATGAAATTATAGACACTGAAATTCAGGGGCTTTTCACTCCTGTAAACCCATCAGTTCCTTGAAGGGATTAGCAAAGAAAGGGTACTTTTAGCACATGGTTAAAAACATTTTTTTCTTACTTCACATGAGCTGAAGCTCTTGGCACTAAAAACTGGGTCCAGCTGTCCATGTTAGTGGCTGCAATTAAACTCTGAGAAGGAAGGGCAAAACATTTTTATGACAAATTTCAGATGGGTCTAATTATAGGAAGGCCCTAATTATAAAGATCAGGAAGAATATCTACAATATCTGAGCCAGGGTTTTGCTGCATGACCCGTTCTGAAATATGACAAACAAATATTCTCTGGGCATGTTCAGAGTGCCTTTTTATGTTTATCCTGCCCTTCTCCCAAGGATAGTTTACATATCTCTTCCCTCTTCCACTTTATCACAACAATCCTGTGAGGTAGGCTACATTTGGTATAGTGGTTAAGAGTAGCAGGACTCTAATCTGGAGAACTGAGTTTGATTCCCCACTACTCCGCCTGAAGCCAGCTGGGTGACCTTGGGTCAGTCACAGCTCTCTCAGAGCTCTCTCAGCCCCACCCACCTCACAGGAGGAATTGTTGTGAGAATATAGTTTCTGAGCAGGGCTGAATCCGTCTCTTTAAAAGCTTTCCCTGCTATCTCTCTTCTAGTCTTGACTTCTCATAACATTGGCAGCTATGCTTTTGAAGGATTGTGACGGTTACGCCCAGCTGCTGGGACGACATCTCTTTTCATAGCCCACCAGAAACTCCAAGCAAGCCCGGGCAATTGCCACAAGTCGATTTTACTGCGTAGGCGGTCTGGCGCTTGCCACAGCAACAAGACACAAGGCTTCTCCATCGCTGGCATTCTTCCTCCCTAATCCCCAGCCAGCAGCAGAACGATGCTAAACTCTTCCCCGCTGGACATCCCTCTTACAGGCACAATGACTTCTCCCCTCCTCCCTCCCCTTTATTTTTCCGCTTGGCCCGGTTAATGGATTTGTGGGCCAGACATCCCTGTGTAGACTTGGAAAGCTAACAGAATCCTCCCTTCTTGCTCTGGGCAGAACTTTTGGCTCCCTCGCAGCACAGAGGTTGTGTGCGTCAAAGGAACCCAGTGGGATTTCTAAAAGACCTTTTGGGAAGAGTTTGGCCCTTAGTCAAACGGAGCTACCATTTAAAGAGGAAGCATAAAGGATGCTCTTCGCTCACCCAGTATTTCAGACCAGGCCAGAAGGACAGGTTACCCAAACAAACTCATGTTCTTACACCTGTGTTTGTCTCGCAGTACTAATGTGTAAGGGAGAACTGTCAGAAAGGAGGAAAGATGCTATTTATTCTTTCCTGCATCCAATTTCCCTCTCAAATGCCCCTCAGCCATTTTTCACCCAATTTATTTCCAGTATCAAAGTCCAGCTGGTTAAAACTGCCCTAGGAAGGCATTAGTAGGGGAGAGTTAGAGTGGCGGGTTACCACCCACTGAGTCTTCCCTATAAATGCCCCCTGCCCCTCCATTATTACAAAGGCGTTTATTTAAAAGTATTTTTTACCCCCAAATTTCTACCAAGCGATCTTCAAGGCAGCTTGCATGCAGAAGTGAAGATGCTACAACGATAAAATATCAAAACAGATTTAAAATCAAAACAAACTGAAGACCCACAGAAGACCATAGGAAAAAAACAGTTTAGAATAATAAAGAAATTCTGCATAATTCATACTCCATCGAAAGCTTGCATAATACCAGGCCAGACTTAAGCAGAGTTACTCCAGTCTAAGCCCACTGATTTCAATGGGCTTTGACTGGAGTTACTCTGCTTAGGATTTCACAGTAAGTATGGCAGCTAAATGAGGCCAAAGAGCAATTGGGAGGTGTGTTCCATAAGGGGAGGGTGCCACCACAAAAAAGACTCTGTCCTTGGAAACCACTCACTTAATCTTAAAGAAGGACAGCTGGAGCAGACAAGCTCTGCTATGACCTCCGCAAATAAAGACATTCGTATATGTAATTCCATCCCCGCTCCAAACGGGACTATGCATGCCAAAGGCACAAATCCAGTTTCTTCTTTTAAAGGATAGAGATCTTACAATCTCTTATAATGTTGTTATAAGATATACAAAGCATCACCTATAACTGAAAAAACACTGTTTTTGCAATGTGATCCTGACTATATCAAAAAGAAAGCTTTCAAAACTTACTGATGCAGAGGAGTTAGCCATGTTAGTCTGTAGTAGCAAAATCAAAAAGAGTCCAGTAGCACCTTTAAGACTAACCCACTTTATTGTAGCATAAGCTTTCAAGAATCACAGTTCTCTTCGTCAGATGCAACTGACAAAGAGAACTGTGATTCTCGAAAACTTACTGAGAGTCTTGTCCCCGCTTATTGAAATGAGATTGGAAGTCCTTCTGAAAAGCTGAGAGGGGCTTGGGAGCTGAATGTTAATTTGCCCCCCCCTTCTAACTACATCCTTTATCAACAATTAAAAACAACAGAGATATGCATATAAATCTTTTCAAAAACATCTCTGTTTGACATCACAATTATACAGAAGTCTGTTGACATTTTTCATCTTTAAAGATTTAGTAGCAAAACATACGCTCTTGTTGAGCAAATAGCATTCTCTTGTTTTAAAAGTTAGCAGGATTCTGAAAGGGGGGGAAAGTTGGCTTCTTTTAACTGGTGTTAAAATGCTATACGCTGGTTATATGTGCAGGTAAAACCAGCTGCCTTGGTTCCCTCTCACTGGGGAGAAAGGCAGGGTTAAGTACGTAAAAAATAGGCCCATCCCAAAAGATCCTTCCACAGCAATCCATACAGTCCAGTAAGACGGAAACCAACAGTCCTGAAATTACACCTGTTCCAAGGGCTGCATTTACACAGATCGGCATTACTGCCATGGGGGCGGGGGGCGGGGAGTAGATTTTTCTTCGGACACAGACAAACAGTCTGATGTTGTTTTGGCTATTGCCCTCTCTGCTGCCCCAAATTTTTAAAAAGGGCCCGGTGGAACAAACTGGACTAGAATGCAGTGCCATGGGTGCTAGGACAGAAGCATCCATTCTTTATCAAGAGGTATAACTTCTACAAACCCTGAGAAGGGAAAGATTCAAGTCCAGCAGCACCTTAGAGACCAACAAGATTTTCAGAGTGCAAGCTGACTCTCGAAAGCTCATACTCTGGAAATCTTGGTCTCTATGGTGCCACTGGACGAAAATCCTACTGTTGCAGGATTGAAGACCAGCATAGCTACCCACTTGACTCTTGAAAGCTCATACTCTGGAAATCTAGTTGGTCTCTAAGGTGCCACTGGACTCGAATCCTATTCTTTTACTCAGGGCTTTTTCTCTGGGAAAAGAGGTAGTGGAACTCTCAAGAAAGAAATGAGGGAGAAACACATGGAAGAAAAGTGTTGCTACTTTTACATGCCCCACTGCTTTTTTTCAGCTGAGGGGGGAGAGGAGGAAGGGTCCCCTCTCCCCCTCCCCTCAGCTGAAAAAAGCAAGCAGGCATTTGAAAGCAGTGTTGCTGCTTTCAAGGCCCACAGCTTTTTTTTCAGGTGACAGGGGATTCCCCTCCCATCAGCTGAAAAGCGGTGGGCTTTGAAAGCAACACTTTTCTTGCCACTTGCAAGCCCAAAGCTAAAGAGCTGGACACCTTGGGCTGCCCATGGGAGGAAACAGGATCAGGGGGAGGGGCCACCAAACGTGATTACTTTCAAGAGGTGCTGGAACTCCGTTCCACTGCATTCCCGCTGAAAAAAAGCCCTGCTTTTACTGCAGACTAACATGGCTACCCACCATGTTGGTCTGCAGTACCTGAGAAGGGAGTGAGCACATGCCTGAAGAATGGCAAGTCTAGAACAGAAAGGAACCAGATGTTCACAAGACACCCCCCAAAGGCAAACACTGAGAAAACCAGAGCAGTGATTTACCACTGTGCCAGAAAACAGGGACAGGCAAGGACTGTTTGTGCATATGGAAGAATAAGGAATGCTTCACCTGTTGTATTTTTGCCTAACAGGCAGCTTTTCAAGAGCCTGAATATGACGAACCGAAGGAAGAGGAGGGGGGGGAGTGGCAACCCTCTTTCTGCGCATCAGGTATCTATCTGCTTGATGAAAACATGAAAGCCCAAAGGCAGGACAAGTCTAGAATAAACAGATGCACACGCACATACACAATTAGCGTTGTGTGTGTGTGTATCCACTGAGAATGAAGGGTTTTTTTAGAGGGGGAGGAAGGAGGGGGGGAGGGAGTAGAGCAAAATTTCCTGCTGGCTTCCCTTTTAAAGAAGGTGTGGTGTTTGTTCAAGGCTATCCAAACAGTTGCAAAAAGCTCTGGCAGCCAGGGAATGCACAAGGCAGTGTGTCCTATGCGTGGGAAAGCGCTGCTCTCCTGAACCTTTTGCAAGCCTGGGTTCCCCCCCTCAGGCAAGCAAGCGGTTCAATTTAAAAAAAGAAGAAGAAGAAAGAAGAATCCAGTGCCAAGAGATTTATTGAGCTGATAATGACAGCTTCAATCAGCAGAAGGGCAGACATGAAGAAGGGGGGAGGAGGGGAGAGGCTCCAGGTCACAGGAGAGAATGTACACAGGAGGCAAGGGAGGATCTGGTTTCAGTGGAAGGTGGGAAAGGTGGGAGAACGGAGAAGCCAGCCCGATGCTAACTAGTCTCAGGGCTTAATCTTTTGCATAAAAGCTGTCAGGTCGCCACTGTTCTGGCATAACTCCTGAGCCTTGAACAATCCGTGTTTCCCAGATGTCTCCCAACCCAAGTATGCCATTCCCCCCTCCCCCTCCCCCAATTAAAGCTGAAGGCGTGCTTCCCTCTTTTACCCGAAAAAGATTTTCACCCTTTAAAGGAGCTCAGCCTGCCTGTGAGTCACATGCTTCCTGTAGGCAAACAGGCAGCCCATAGCAGGAACTCATTTGGGAACACAACAGGCATCCCCATGGGTGGGCAATCCTGCTATAGAGAGAGGGGCTGAATGATCCAATCATGCACAATTTTAGAACAGCAAGATTGGAGTCCAGTGGCACCTTAGAGACCAACAAGATTTTCAGGGTGTAAGCTTTGGAGAGTCAGAGCTCTCTTCTTCAGACGAAGAGAGCTCTGACTCTCCAAAGCTTACACCCTGAAAATCTTGTTGGTCTCTAAGGTGCCACTGGACTCCAGTCCTGCTTTTCTACTGCAGACCAACATGGTTACCTACCTAATGCAATTTTAGAGTCCCAGTAGAATCACTCATTCACTTTGTCTCTCTCTCTCTGGGCATGGAGCAGGGGTCGTTGGGGCAGTTTGGGGGGGGTAGTTGTGAATATCCTGCATTGTGCAGGGGGTTGGACTAGATGACCCTAGAGGTCCCTTCCAGCCCTATGATTCTATGATTCTCTCTCACACATGCACACACACACACACACACACTTTGGAAGCTGCCTGGAAAGAGTTGATCTCAAGGGATCAAGTCACGCAAATTCAGAATGGGCATCCGCCTTTGCGAGCAGAGAATTCTGCTTCTTCTTTGCCTCAGGAGTGACTGAATAATTGTATCATGCCCAGTTTCAGAAGCCTGGTGGATTTAGCCCTGCCCCCTTTCACACAAGTGGAGGAGCAAGCCCTGAATGAGTGGCTCGTGCAGAGACACAACAGGCAGCCTCCCCAGAGCGTGAGCAGTTTGGTGCTGGAAGTGACTGAATAAGCTAGAAAGCAGAGATGCAGCAGAACTGGAAAGAGGCAAGGCCAGAGCGATAAATCATATGGAGCTGCGACAGGGCAGCCTCCTCTGCAAAGTAATTTGGATGTATGAGATCCTTTAATTATATCTTTCTCACAGCATTTCACATTTCTTGGAATGCATGCCAGTTGCAGTCTGGATGCTGCAAGAGTAAAGCCTGCCTCACCCGTCAGAAGTCTGAGAAATCCCAATCACTGCAAATGAATGGGCGACGCAGATCTGACACCACAGACAGAAATGTCGTATCAGCCTCTCTGATACAATACTTTCGAATGGGGTCAGTTCACATATTCAACTGCCAGTCACCGAGTCCAGAGCAACGAAGGGTTAGATAAGCCGCTTTACAGTAAATTCTCTCTCTGCTGTTGCATGGGGCTCCTGTAATTCTATGACAACCTCTGTAACTCTTTAGTTGTTTACTGTAAATACACATATCATATTGTATACATGCAATACAAACTCACTTAGCTGAATGGGCTGTGGGTGGGGAAGGGTGTGTGTGTGGGAATATGATGCGGGGCGGGGGGGAGTTTTCCTCCTTACCTGGGAACTGATGATGAATGGGGAAGGGGGGGCAGGTGTAGGAACTAATTTTTTGTGTAGTTGGATGTGGTGGTAGAGAGGGCCCTCAAGTCATAGCTGACTTATGGCGACCCCTGGTGGGGTTTCCCTGGCAAGAGACTAACAGAGGTGGGTTTGCCATTGCCTGCCTCTGCAACCTTGATCTTCGTTGGAGGTCTCCCATCCAATTATTAACCCTGCTTAGCTTCTGAGATCTGATGAGATCAGGCTCACCTGGGCTATCCAGGTCAGGGTATAGTTAGATATACAGGGTTCAACCAGCAGCTGGAGTGTTTCTTAAAAATAAAAAATGGATAAGAAAAAGAAACATGAAAATGAGCACAGCTTAGGTTGACAACCTCCAGGTGGAACCTGGAGATCTCCTAGAATTACAACTGAATTTTCAATTACAGAGATCAGTTTCCCTGGAGAAAAAGATGGTAAATCCTACGGCGTTATGTCCTGCTGACGTCCCTCCCATCCCGAAACCCTGCCCTTCTCCCAAATCTGGAATTTCCCAACCCAGAGTTGCCACTCTAAGTACATTCTTTCTTTTTGTGTCATTTCATTTCGGGGAAAAAAGGGTCTGTCATATGTCCTTGCAGATGGGAGGAAAGGCCGATGCTTTGGCTGTTTGTGCAGTGGGCAGGTGAGCGGACAACTTTGGTCCAAGCCTCAAAGCAGAACAGTCAACATCTGTCCCTTACAGACATTTTGAATCATCATGGAGAAGGACTGACTATGTCCCAAGCTTCAACTTTCAGTGTTAGGGAAGTAGCTTAATTTTAAAACAGTAGAGTCCAGTAGCACCTTTAAGACTAACCCACTTTATTGTAGCCTAAGCTTTTGAGAACCACAGCTCTCTTCGTCAGATGCATCATCAGCTTTCGAGAACCACAGCTCTCTTCGTCAAGATGCATTCTGGTCTTGATGTGAGGCCAGGCTGTGCTACAGAAAACGCATCTGACGGAGAGAGCTGTGGTTCTCGAAAGCTTAGGCTACAATAAAGTGGGTTAGTCTTAAAGGTGCTACTGGACTCTACGATTTTGCAACTACAGACTAACATGGCTAACTCCCCTGGATCTTAATTCTGACACTCTTATTCATGAGACAGGCAGTGCTGTCTCCGGTTCTGGGTACAGCTGAGGGGAGAGAGATGCAGGCTGCATCTTTAGTGCATTCTGGTCTTGATGTGAGGCCAGGCTGTGCCACAGAAAACGTTCTGTAGGGCTCAGCCTGAGAGCCTCTCAACACAAGGCATCTTACACACGGAGAAGCTCAAGCGACTTACGTTCGGTGTGGTCTTATATTCAAGTGCACTCTGTCTCCCTAGCAGTGCATCTGTATCCCCAATGGGAGATCAAGTGTGAGATCTTTCACTTGATCCTACTCTTGTGTAGAGAGACTCTGAGACAATGGCTTCTGAGCGTGTGCAGAATGCCTACCTCTTGCTACAGAGGATCTATAGGCACTTCCATAAATAGGGTTGTCAGCTCCACGTTTGGAAATTCCTGGAGATTTGGCGGTGGAGTCTGGGGAGGGCAGAGTTCCAGAAAGGGAGAGACCTCAGCGTGGCCTAATGCCGTAGAGTCCTCCCTCCAAAACAACCATTTTCTCCAGGGGAACTGAACTCTGCAGTCTGAAGGTGAGCTGCAATTCTGGGAGATTGCAAGGCCCCACCTGGAGGTTGGCAACCCTCTCCATACACATGCTATTGCGCTGAAGGAAATCAAGCTGTGATTGAGTCCTAGCATTCCATTCCAAAGAACAGAAACTTGCGGCATGTTCCTAGCATATGGGTAGCAACATAGCTAGAAAACAGTCTTTGTAATCTATAAGAAAACTCACGTACTCAGTTTGTTTCCCTCCTCATGGGAGAAAAGGAAGCCCCTCCTCACACCAATCTTCCATTGCATATTTTATTCTCTCTGCGGTTGCATGTTGTAAGGAGAAAAAAAGTAAAGGAACAACAGGAGGGCAATTGCATGCAGCTGAGCATCGTGGGAAGTTTGGCCACACAGCTAAGGAGTTCTCGAACCATCACATTTTCTGACCATACCAGTTAACCCAGTACGGTGCACACTTTTGACTACCTGAACCAAGTAAATTTATAACAAAATGCACAATCTCAAGAACAGCTTCCTAACATTCTCTGCTCTGCTGGGAGACCGCCCCCACACAAGCTTACGGCAGAAGGCCCAAGAAGCACATCCAACATGAATGTGAAAAAGCAACACACATGGACAAGGCGATTTGAAAAAGCTCTCCCTCTCACACCTCACCATTCGATGCAAGGAAACCTGGCTTATTCGGCGTGCCCAGAATGTCGTTTCACATACCACAATCAGCGAAGATGAACGGAGCAATCCTTGCGTTCCCCATCGCCTTAGGGTTGAGCCCAGGGCCTTCAGCGTCTTGAGAAAGGAGAGGCAGAATACAAATTCAACAGACATGCTTTTATTGTAAGATTTGTCTAGTGAGGGGCTTCATTCCCATGGCTTCTTCCAAAAATATTTTGAGACAAATATCTAAAGACAGCTTTCGGTCCCCCTCTCGAGGCACACCTGAGGATGGCAAGGTCCCTAATCCATTGCCAAGAACCTCAAGGCATGGGATGTGTGTGTGTGTAATTAGATGATATTGCTGGTGGACAATCAGGGTAACTTGCCTCTCTCCTTTATGTTTGTTTATTTATTATAGATGCCTCCTTCTACACACCTTTTACTTTAATGCCAATTAGAGATGACATAATAATAATATTCGATTTATGTACCACCCTTCAGGACAAAATAACAACAACAACATTCAATGTATATACCGCCCTTCAGGACAACTTAACACCCACTTAGAGCAGTTTACAAAGTATGTTATTATTATGTTATTATGTTATGTTACATATGTTATCATTATCTCCACAACAATCACCCTGTGAGGTGGGTGGGGCTGAGAGAGCTCTGAGAGAGCTGTGACTGACCCAAGGTCACCCAGCTGGCTTCAAGCGGAGAAGTGGGGAATCAAACCTGGTTCTCCAGTTTAGAGTCCTGCACTCTTAACTACTGCATCAAATTGGCTCTACCCATCTACCCATACCAACTTACAAACATGAAAAGAGAAAAACACCAATAATTTTATCTGATTACACATACCAGAATAACCAATAATGCCGTTTCATATGACTTATACCAAAACCACCTCTTTATATCTGGCCAGAATCAACATCAGGGACGTTACCCTGGTCTTGATAGTTCCGGTACGTATTCCACAAAGACCATTTCTCCACAAATCTAACAGCAACATTATTAAATAGGCCTCATGTTGTACGTCAGCTTCATCATTAAGACATCTTTCCCTAACCTCAGATATAATTCCTTAATTATCAAAAGTGGCTTCGTTTTTTACCTACATGGTCACTATGCAAAGTTTAGCTGCTGTTAACAAAATGAAAACCATTTCCAAATCTAACTGTGCCAACCTCCCTTCCAAACAACGCAGCCATATTTCTTCAGGATTGGACAGTGATAAATAACCTGTCATATTACAAAACTCCTTGATAATTACAGAGTAAAACCTCTTGATCTGTGGACAACTTCAAAAACCATAAATGACATCAGCTTTATTAGGCACACACCTTCAACACACATCTAATAAATTAGAGGAAATGGTTGATGGGGGATAAAGTGCAAAGATCACCACCAGAATTGTATATTAATAAAACTTCCCACAAGTCTGTTGATAATAATTTTGACTAGAACTTTCTACAAATCTAATCCCATTCAACCAGCATTACCTTTGTCCCGTACCTTTCCCCCACTTTTTCACAAATCTGTTAACAGGATTGTCTATGTTTAACAGCTTACATTTGATACTCTTTTATACAATAAAGCCTCTATACTTTATTTTAGATGTTCTAATCAAATGCGCCTATTTTCCGAGGCCCAGCCTTGAGACATCATTGTCTCTCAGTAGGGACAGGGTTTGAAGTGCAACTGTTCTATCATAACTGAAACCAAATACATTATGATGTTAAATGACCTATTTAAAATTTTGTAAGTTTTTTTATGGAGGGAGGAACTATTGTGGTCAGCAGACATGCCAAAGTTGATGTGACCTGGATACCTTCATTAATGTACGCATTTAAGTTTCGTACTTTGATTTTTTAAATCCCCAATGGAGATCCAAAGCAGTTTACAATATCGTTCGCCTCTCTTCCACTTTATTCTCACAACAACCCTGCAAGACAGCTTAGGCTGAGAGGTCACCCAAGGTCATCAAGCAAGCTTCCAGGGCACAGCAGGGATTCAGTCCTTCCGGATTCTAGTCTAACCAGGGATCTTTGACTCTCTCTTATGTCATCTTCCCAAAGTTAATCCTCTACCCAAGAAGTGTTTCCAGTTTTTCTACACGAGACACCTCAGCGCGTTTGTCAAGTGTAGGGAAAGGCAATGATAGCCGGGAAGAGTAGTTTAAAAAGACAGAGCTGGCGGAGATCACTCCTCAGAGGGTTTGTTAATTTCATCTTTGCCTCCCCAAAGGCTCTGTCAATTTCACCTCTCCAGTCTAAAACTGTGTGGAATGGTAACCAGTGGGCAGCGAGGAATGGAAATGGGCTGGAGCTGTCTTTCAGAGTCGGGCTTGGACCTGGAGAGGTTATCATGGGCTGAAGTTTCCCTTCTGGCATTTCACAGCCCCTTCCCACAGCTCCAGTGTATAGCAAAGCGTTTGCCCTGCTGCAAGCTCTGTCTTTTTAAACTACCCTTCCCAGCTACCGTTGCATCTCTCGACACTTGTTCTTCATGTATCAGATGTCTCGTGTAGAGAGACTTTACACACGTGGAACAGCTCTGTTTTACTCCACAAGGAAACTCCCTGTTACCAAGCTGTGACAGCAGGGTGGTGGCAGCAGCAGGGACTAAGATCAGAAAAATGGTACATGAAGAAAGAGCTAAAGCTTATGACATGTTCAGCTTGGCAGTAACATATCCCGCTTCAGTAATAGCTAAAGAACAGCCATCGGCAACAAACAGTGGCAGAGAAGTGGGCCTCAGCTAGCGACCCTTGGAACAAGGAGTGTTACGAACAGTTTCAGACTCGTCCTCTGTCTTAGAAAGCCTTTGTCCAGCTCTGAAAGGGTGACATTTGCTCGAAGTTTCCCCAGTGGTAATTTGTTCCAGTATGCAGCCAGGCTTTGGAATAAATGAAGTCACAACAAAGAGCCTGTGAGTGCATGCAGGGCGCCTCTTGCTCACCATAAGCCCGAGAAGGGCAGCCCTGGCATAGACTTAGCATGATTCTAAACCCTCCTGGCACACAACAGGCAGGTAAAAATGGAATTTGCCCTGGAGGTCCCTGGGGCGCTGTGTCCGAAGGGAAATCATGAGACTTCCAGACGATCAGACATGCCAGGAGGCAATATGTAATCTTTTAGCAAACAAAGATGTCCCTGATTGGACCTTCCAAGGACATGGTGATCTGGCTGTGCTCTTGGCTGAACTCTCCAAAAGCTAAGAAAAGTCAAGAATGTCCTGTTGGGTTGGAGCAAGGTCTGCCCAACCCAGCATTCTGTTTCGAACAGTGGCCAAGTCTCTGGATGCCCCCACGCAGTGCATGGAGCTGACAGTGTTGTGGGATCCTCATGTCTTATAGGCTGCCTCTACTAGTGGAGTTTCCATTTATCTATCACGGCCTGCGATAGACCCATCCTCCATTAAACTTCCCATCTTTTAAAATGTTACTAACTCTAGTGCACATTAGAATTCCGTAAGTTATCTTTGCATTGCAAGCGAACAAGAGACCAGACCACAAGAGGTAACCACAGCAAACGTCACACCCAGGACAAACAGAGGCCTAGACAGTGTGGTTCACCTACTTGTCAGCAAGCATCCTCCCTGGAAGCTATTAACTGGTTTCCAACCCACCCCCCAAGATAATTAATTGCACAAGCACAGCCAGCGTCTGAAGCATTTGCAGAAAATATGCCAGATGAGCTCTGCGTTGACATCCGGAAGGCTCCGAGGTGCCCCAGGAATGGCTTTACAGCCTGCATGCTTTCAAAGCCAATATACTATTTCATAGCTCCCCATCTCCCCAAGCAATAGGAAGGTTTCAGCAAACAGCCTGTGTCCTTGTACAGAATACCAGATACTCGCAATGATTTTCGCCCTGTGAGTTTGTCTACAAATGTACAAGCAATGGAGTGCGAGCAAAATTGCAGTAGGCAAACGTGCGTTAACAGCCACACGCACACACTCCCAGCACACAAGAAACTTCCAATCAGCCGTAAAGCTCAGACTCCTGTCTCTTTGGTGAGCTATTTTTCAACCGCTGTGCTCTTTCTTTGTATCCCTCCCTACCCAAACAGTAACTAGAAGCCACCAGCCATCAGCCAGAATTGACTGTTGCCTTCAGTCTCTACAGAGATTGTTCGGCTGTTAGCTAAGTGAAGGCCTTGAGAAAAGAACATCAGACACAACATGAAAAGGCAAGGCCCACCAAGGGGAATCAGGAGACCGACCGTCCCCCTCCCCTCTGCCCATCTTCCCATTCTCTGTTCCCGGAGCAAGGGCCAGAAAGTGGAGGGCAACAAGGAAAGAGCCAGATCATGTTGTCAAAGCGTTTACACGTTTATTGGTTCTGAAGGAATCATACGGATAATTTTTCAAGCCATTTCCCAAGGAGGGAGGGAGGGGGAGCAATTTTTATCATTCGCCTCTTCTCCTGTGTTGCTCTATGTAAACACGTATTTTGGGGAGGTTTTCCTCTGTTTGCTTTTTATTGTGTAAACACACCGGGCCAGACAAACAGTTTTTGTCCCACGCTTAAGACTTAAGCACCCCTCTTCAGGCTGGAAAAATGATAGATCTGTTTACAGTAAGCAGCTCGCAAACTTGGAGGGCCTGGGAGTGTTTGCTCTTGCCCAGCCAGGGCAAGCGCACCCACGTGCTGCTCCTAAGGCACGAAGGAACACATCAGCTGCCAGAAGCCACACAGGTTTCTCTGGTGCTGCTGAGCGCACCCATTGTGCTCCACGGGTGGCCATGCGCAGAGGAGCGCAGGGCTTTCATAGCTATGCAGAACCGAAGTTTCCAATGTTTAGTCTTTCCAAAGAAACAGCAAAGAGTCCAGTAGCACCTTTAAGACTAACCAACTTTATTGTAGCATAAGCTTTCGAGAACTACAGCTCTCTTCATCAGATGCATTGTCAGCTTCCGAGAACAACAGCTCTCTTCATCAGATGCATTGTCAGCTTCCGAGAACAACAGCTCTCTTCATCAGATGCATCTGAGTCAAAGAAGATGAAGGGAGCATTTCCTCTGCAGACTCTTGCTTAGTGGTTTCCCATGCTATAGGAAGACTCTGCAGAGGAAGGCAATGGCAAACCACCTCTGCTTCTCACGTGTCTTGAAAGCCCCTTGCTGGGGTCGCCATAAATCAGTTGTGACTTGACGGCACTTTACACACATATGGATTTCTAGGAAATGAGCTTTCAAGCGTCAATGTCCCTTTCGTCTTCTTTGACTCAAAAACTCGTACCCTGGAAATCTAGTTGGTCTTTACAGTGCTACTGAACCCGAATCTTGCTTTTCTTGGCAGGGTAGCCCAAAATATCACTCGACTTAAAAAAAAAAAATCAGAATGAATCTACATTCTGCATCTTGAACCAAGCCCCCTCTCTTTGGCCAGGTGAAGGGATTCTGGCCTGCTGGCAGGTCAAAGGAGGTGACTTTTGGCTTAAACAATTCAGGAACGCCGGGCACAGAGAAACCAGGAGTATTTTTCCGTCTGTGAGTTACACCTGCATGCTGATCCCGCTGGCTCCTTCCAGACACCTGTTACGCACCCCACCGGAATGTGCTGTCTCTGCCGTGGCTGCCTTTACTGCTGGGGAGAGAGACAAGGTGCGGTGTGGGAATTCTCCGCCCTCCTTGACTCCAAGCCATAGGTTATGTCTGTCCTGGGGCGGAAGGCAAGCACTTGGGTTAATGAATTACCTAGGAGTGTGTTCGTGTGGGAGAGAAACAGAGCCGACATGCACACGCACCCACCCCGGCACAGAGCCACAGAAGGGCAGGGTGAGGCCCAGTTTCAGAAGTCAAGTATGCCGAGGCCTTTGACAAATTTTATGGTATGTGGTTTATCAGCCACCCGTCTGACTAGCTGTTGCCCAACCTGGTACTCCGGAGTGTGGGAAAAAACTTTCAAGAAAGAAAAGGGAGGAGAAGGAGGAGGAGGAGGAGGAGAATGGGATTAACTCTTCAATGGCCACCGCAGAGCAGAATTGCGTCCAAGGCCGTAGTCCGGCTTTTTTTTTTAAAAAAAGAGCCCTATGGTAACAACAACAACAACAATAAAAAACAAAGCAATGAAGCTTTTTCTGGAAAAACATGAAGGAAAAAATCTTCATAAAACAGAAGCAGTTTACTAAATCAGGCCAAGACCAATCTAGGTCAACATATGGGCCTGGATAGATCACCAGACAGCAGAGTTGCCAGCTGCTGGCTGGGAAATTCCTGGATATTTGGGGGGGGGGAATCCTTCAGGGGACAGGTTTTGGGGAGATGATGGACCTCAGCGAGGTATAATGTAGGGCTGCCAGCTTCAAGTTGGGAAGTTCCTGGGGATTTGGGGGGTGAAACCTGGAGAAACCTGGAGAAAGTGGGGTTTGAGGAGGGAAAGAACCTTGGCATGGCATAATTCCATAGAGTCCCCCCCACAAAGTAGCCATTTTCTCCAGGTGAACTGATCTCTGTGGCCTGGAGACCAGTTGTAATTCCGGGAGATCTCCAGCCACTACCTGGAGGCTGGCAACCCTAGTATAAGCTATTATCTCACGGTAGTGAATGCCATAAGTCAATTGCAATCATCTTCTTTTTGGCTGCTGTTAAAAGCACTGAATAGATCTTTTCGGTAACAGCCACAAGTTGGCAACTGTTGTTTCTTCTTGGCACGCAAAGGGAGGTGCAAAAGTAGGAGGTGTAAAGCAGCCACTCTGTTTCCCTTGCAGGGCCTGCTGGGCTTTCCACAGTCAGAAGTTCAACAGGTGCACTGCTTCCTGGCACTGTTACACATCGTCCACCCTCCTGGCACTGTTACGCAGCATTCACAGCCAGCCGTGTGCTTCCGAGGCAATTTAGGAGGGTGGATAAATGATGGTGCGTGGATGTCTCTCTCCCAAGGGCCAAACAGCAGGCGCTCCACCTAGGTCATCACTGCGAGAAGGTGTAGCTAATTGTATTGTTAATTGGTGCGCCGTGGAAGAGGCTGACAACTGTAGGCAAACCGGGCGTTGCCAAAGGTCTTGGTGCCATTCCTGTTGTGGGCTGAGAGGCCTTACCTAATAATCCGGTAATGACTGGCTGTCTGGTGGATTCTATCAAGGTGGAGAAGGCCGTCACCTGCACCTCCCCACTCAAAACAGTGGCATTTTGACATCTGGAACGAATTGCTTCACTTCTGTACTGGGAGTCATTCTTGCTGTCCGTCTCTTCTTTGGCCCCATGCCGAGAACCTGACTATGCCATGTTCCATTCCGTTGCGCAAAAGAGTCAGGAGGACAATGCTTTGAAAAGGCTACTCTAGCCAACTCTTTCTGACCTGGAGGACTGAAATAGTTAGCAGCTTCCACCTTGCCATCTTTGGTTTAACCAAAAGGGTGGGGAGGGAGACGGGAAAGTAGAAAAACCAAGAGAAAGTTCTTCGTCACGCAATACAGGATTAATATCTAGAACACACAGCCACGAGACGTGGCAAAGGCCAGCTAGCTTAGATGGGTCATAAAGGGAACTGAGACAAATTCACAGAGAATGAGTCTACCTGTGGCTGTTAGTCATAATGGCTAAATAGAACCTCCACGTTCAAAGGCAGTGTATCTCTGAATACCATTTGACGATAGAAAACAAGAGAGGGATTTTGCTGCCTTCGTGCCTTGCTTGTGGGAGTCTGGTTAGCTGCAGCAGGAAACACGATACAGATGGGATTTGGGTTGGATCCAGCAGGGCTCTTCTTAACTTAACTTCTTAATTGGGAAACGTCTATACACGCAACATACATTTCCTCACATCTATCCCTTGCTGGCCTCCCTTAAATTGCTTCCCTTTATCATGAAAATCTAGATCGTATGCACATGTGTGACGAAGTGGTTAGAGCGTCCAACTAGGAAAGTGGGAGATAACTAAAGTAAATAAGCGAAATAAAGTTTTAAAATTTCCAGCACTATAATCTTTGCCCACAATTTGTGCCACGTTTGAAGCTTCCATTAGATCTTCTCCATTCCCAAGTTTCCCATAATGCCAATGAGAGAAAGAAGGAGAAAAAGAAAGGCCTTTGCTTTGTACAATCTTTTAAAAAACTCAGGATTTCTTTTCTAAAGCTTGATTCTCTGGAAAACAATAGTGGGAAGGAAGTGGGAAGTTACTACGTATTGTCTTTGTTCCAAGGTTTAACTCTCGAGTTTTTATATGAACACCTTGGTACGAAGTGCTGCTTTGCCACTGCCGAGGAGAAAGAAGCCCGCCTAATAATAGAAACAGGCTCATAAAATAGCTTTTTGCTTTTGTGCCCCTCAGCTTTCTCCATCCAGCTTCGGCAGTCACTTCCCACAGTGGCAGCTCCGGCCTCCGGAGCAAAGAACCTAACAGGACACCAAATCCAGGCCCATTGGCCAGAATGTGCATTTCCAAACAACCTGTTTTCCAGCCCTCTTGGCATCAATCCACCACCTTCTTGTGTATGTCATCATCTTACCAGTCACATATCACACCTGTCCTGCGCCAGCTGCACTGGCTTCCGGTTGAATTCCGAATCAGGTTCAAGGTATTGGTTCTTACCTTTAAAGCCCTGAGCGGGTTGGGACCGGCATATCTTCAGGACCGCCTCTTCCTGTATGTTCCCCGGAGACCGCTTCGATCAGCGGATAAATGTTTACTGGTGGTCCCCAGCCCTAAGGAAGCCCGCCTCGCTTCAACCAGGGCCAGGGCCTTTTCAGTCATGGCCCCAGCCTGGTGAAATGCTCTGTCAATGGAGACCCGGGCCCAGCGGGACATATTATCATTCCGCCGGGCCTGTAAGACAGAGCTGTTCCGCCAGGCATTCGGTGGTTGAAGGGGGCGGTGCCATGTCGGACTCCCACCTTTGGGGTGGGGGGCTTCTCCCCACCATTGCACTTGCTTAATTTATTTTATTATTGTTTTGTATATTGATTTTAGTATTGTTGTTTTTTGTTTTTATTGATTTTAAACTGTTCACCGCCCAGAGCCCCTGAGGATGGGCGGTATATAAATTGAAATATAATAATAATAATATAATAGGCCGAGCTTCCCAAGGTGGCTGCCCTACCCTGGCCTCCCATTCCTTATTTCTTCTTCAGTAACAACATTTCTAAGACACCACCGAGGCTTAGTTGAGTAGGAGTGATCAGGGAGCTCGGGCTAGATCCCTGAATATTTTTATCAAGGCCAACCAGTGAAGTAACGCTGAAGGTACATCCCAATATCATGTTCAATTCGGGATATATACACACTGCCTGGAGAAGGTGGTTTTCGGAGCATGTAGAGAATTGCCTTCCCTTGTTACAAGCTACTCCTTTGGACGGTACATGGTGCTTCAGAACATGAAGAGTTCTTCCATTCCTTGTTGCAAGTTTCCCTTGTTATATTTAGGTACATGGAGCTGCTTTCCAAGTGAGTCTTTTTGCCCTGGTGAATTGCAGGACTGAGTCACATGTGGGAGCTGCCGTGCTTGTAGGAGCAGCTACAATCTTGTAACCTGTACAACATGTGTATTCTGGCTTCCACAAGCCTGCTTCTGTGCCGTGGCAAGTTGGAGGAGGATTACACACAGGGAATTGAGACCAGTCCTGCAGGAGCATAAACCAGCTGATTTCCCCAAACTCTCTCTACCTTTCTGCATCATATCTGCGTGTCTGGCACAGAACTCTAGGAAACGTGCTCGATTCGCATGCAGTACAAACCATGTTTGTTGGGCCTCCAGTGCATTTGTGAGTGTGCCTAAGAACACACCCAGCAGCTGTGCCTTAAAAGAACAAGAAGCTGAGGTGGCTGAGTGCATTCTTGGCATGCAGAAAGCCTGCAATTTCATTCCCTGGTGTCTTGAGTTCAAGCATCTCGGGATGAAGGTGTTAAGAAACACTTTTCATCCCGAGTGCCCGAGGTGGCCGTTCCCCATCAAGGTACAAAATACACAGTTGTATGAACCAATGATCTGACTTTGCATAAGGCGGTTTCACACACCCATACAAGACTGAAAAACAAGCTTTCTGTCATTCGTGATCCTGAACATAAGCAACTGCTGTATGCAGGTGTTGTTTGTTTGGAGCATCCGTGTTACATGGTGTCCACTTGTCACTTTCCTGGTCTCCCCTGCTTTGTTGATCTTTCTGAAACCTGATACGATCTTTTGGGAAAGGCTGCAAAGAAAAAGCACGTGCACGCCGCCTAGATGGGCAGGCTGTTCTCTGCCTGAAGACTCAGAGTTCAGGTTCAGGCACTCATACTGCAATCTTATGAAGAGTTACTCCAGCCTAAGCCCATTGAAATCCCCAAGCCTTTATATCCCAGCCAAAGGTGGGTGGAGTGTTACAAGGGAGGGAATCAGGATGTACAATGCACCTTGACAGATGGGAGGGGTGTACCAAAGAAAGATGTCAAGTACATCTTGTGACGGTACAATGCAACTTGATTAGAGTAGAAATTAGCATCTGTAGTGAGATAAGAATCCTAAGTCTCTGTTCAGCCCTGGAGCTGGGGAGGGGAGTCCATTGTTCAGAATTTGTAAATAAACTCAATTTCTTTTTTTTAAAAGGTATTTTATTGGTTTTTTCATAGCAATGGGGATAGGGGAAAGGGGGGTGGAAAAGGAGACATAGTAAAAAGAATTCATACAATCTGCTTAAAACAGCATTCTACTTATCTACATATTTCACATTACCAATCATTCAACTGTGATTACTAGTAGTAACAAGTTACAATATTGCCTTCATATGGTTACTACATTCAGGTTTTATATTTGTTTTTCATCCAGTTGTAAAAAGGGGTCCACGGGGCAGCAAAATCTTCTTCCATTTGTCCTTTCATTAGTGAAGTTAATTAATCCATTTCCGCATTTTCCGTAAATAAACTCCATTTCAACCATCTCACTTTTTAATCTCCCCTTGAAGTTTCTCTGTTTGAGGACAGCCACTTTTAGGTGCCCTGGAAGATTAAAATGTTCTCCCGCTGGTTTTTGAGTGTTGTGATTTCTAATGTCAAATTTACGTCCATTTATTCGTTTGCATCAGAGGCAGCCAATGGCAAACCACTTCTGTTAGTCTCTTGCCATGAAAATCTCACCAGGGGTCACCATAAGTCAGCTATGACCTGAGAGCCTTCTTTACCACCACCATTCTTTTTCACAGAGACTGACCTGTTTGTCCAATCTGGAGAGCCGGGTTTGATTCCCCACTCCTCCACTTGAAGCCAGCTGGGTGACCTTGGGCTAGTCGCAGTTCTCTGGAGCTCTCTCAGCCCCACCCACCTCACAGGGTGTTTTGTTGTGGGGGTAATAATGACATACTTTGGAAAGCGCTCTGAGTGGGCATTAAGTTGTCCTGAAGGGCGGTATATAAATCGAATGTTATTAAATATAACATTGGAAGATGAACGAGCGAATGAAACTAAGATGGCTTAATTGGTGTTGTTCGGCCCAGTGATCGTGTGGTTGGAATAAATATGGGGACATATTTGGCATCTTGGTTTATTGCAGGCTCAGGTCCCAGAGTCTGTGTCAGTGTTATTATTATTATTAAGAAAATTTGTACTGTTACTCTCATATATGCTGGAGTCAAGAGTCATCAACTCCATATTCAAGAAATTATATTACTCGACACCCAAAGATAGGAGTAGAACACTGAAGAAACTGCTATTTTTGTGCTGAAATGGCTTTTGCTACAGGTTTTATAACACTGTAATCATTTTATGCTGTTTTAAGATTATTTCTGCTGCTTTCGTGTAGTGCTGTTTCCGATCTCCAATATCATCATAAACGGGGGCTGTCTTAGTTTGTCTTTTTAATATTTACAATTGATATTCCAAAAGAA